>NC_140476.1:12827500-14180000 GCF_051167445.1 Perissodus microlepis | reverse complement strand
AATAGACAGGGAGATTCAAGGAGACTCTTCTTCTTCTTTGACTGAAAAACCCTCTAGCCCCAAAAGACCTAAGATAGAGATCATAGATAAATACTACTGATTCCAACAAGAAGCTTCAAAGAATAGTAGGTATCAATGTGTTTTAGCTTAAACTCTTAAATATTTTCCCCATTTTCTTTAAGTGCATTAGATGGCGCCATTGTCCTTTTATTGTGGTTATTTTCAACCCACAGTCATATTCACATATTTTTAATCACCAGTAGTGATTACAGCACTCTGCAAAATTGATAACATTAGGCTGAATAGGGTTTCTATTTTAATTTAAAGCATGTTTCATGACAAGCTTTATCATGTGACCACTTTTTTCTATAATCATTAATACTATATGTGAGCAGGAATTGATGTTGGCTTATATAACAACCTCACAGCTGAATAAATATTGTCAACAGATAAAAGAATCAGTAACTACATCACAAATAATGCACCAAAAATTAGCTTAAGGTTATTTAGAAGACTAACATTAATATAAGTATAACTGTATGACAGTACTTATGCTCAATTGCACGGCCAAACCATGCAAGAGATAGCTGGATCCTTTTGTGGATGTAAATAATTTGACTTGCCTCTTCTTTTGTGACACTTCCTGACTCTGTAAAGGCTGATTTGTTTGCTTCATGTACCCGCACAAGTCCAATGTTGTCATCTTAAATGAAGATCCATGGCACTAACAGGCTTACATCCTGCAGCCGCTTTGCCTTAATGTGTTCTTGGTGCACTGAAGGATCACCGTGCATTCTCTATATGTGTATGTATATATGCTTTATAGCTTTTTCCACTTTTATGAAGGGTATCAGTGGTAAGCACACAGTGTCTTAATTTTGTGTAGGTAAACAATAAAGACTGCCACACTTAAAAAGTATATGGAGTATAAAGCAATAATATAAGTATAGACACACAAGTGGAAACATCATCACAGAGAAATTCATTTTTCCCCTTTTGGCTCTGTTGATTTCTTTACTTTTTAACTATTAACCTGCACTGAAAAAAGAGATGGTGCTTAATGTAATAAGTAAAGTTTTTTATCCAAAGCCCTTTGATCCTGAGCACGCCTGTATATGATGTATCCAAAATGACACACGCATATATGTCGTTAATAGCGGCCGTATAAACTGCTGTTTGTGCTGATGTTGAAAGGCGGGATTTCAGACTACGAGATTTATTTGCATCTGTAGTTCGAATTGTTTCTATATGAATTTAAAACCAGTCCTTGGTGTACAGTACGAGCAGCATGAGGTGTTATGGACGAAAGAGAGAAGCACTTTTTCACAACCCCTGCAGAGCAAGGTGGCCTGCGCTCCATATCAAAACGGAAAATCTTCTACACCTGACAGAGCTCGTCTGACAGGAGAGCAGTGTGTCATTATAGGTGACTCATTATCTGCTCTCCTTGCTGCTTGTGTGTGTATGCGTGTTCTTCCCTGCGCATTAGTTTGTGTGTGTATGCACATGTTTGATATGGCATTTTCCCTTTTTGAGTATACATAGCAATTATGGAGGCATCGTGTTTAATACAAACACTGTGTTACCAACAAAAGGGGAGGCAAGTTTCATAAAGGTAAAATACAGCAGTGAGCATTAAAGTCAGCATTTCACAAAACACAACAATTCTCTGACCTTCACCGCATGTTCGGTAATTATCCTCGTATGTTCTCTCAAAGTGTGACAGCGTCTGTCTTTCTCTTTGCTCTCCTTCTGTATGTTTGCAGGTGTTTAACTCACCTGTAATATGACTAAACCTTCATGTGACTCTGCCTTTACCTGTCCTAATCCCTCGTCTTATTATTTAAAAAGGTGGTGTGGACTGAAAAACACAGCCTTCTTCACTGGAGTGGCTGTGAGGATGATTTTAATTAGCATAATTGCAATGACCATGTGGACTGAGATTATTGTGTGGCTGCTAGGCTGTCTGTTCTATTGTAGCTCCTCTTAGAGCCTGTGGATTGCTCATTGACTCACCCAGCAGTAGCGTTTCCTAGCAACGCCTCTTGAATGTACTGTACAGTACTTCCCCATCTCATGGGCGCCTTTAATAATCTGCTTTGCCATTTCCATGTAAGCTTTGTTAAAAGATTTACTGTACGAAGCATTTGAAAGTGTGATTTTCTTGCCGCTGTCCACACAGAGTGTATGCAGCAAACGGTGCTGATTCGTAGGATAAAATGCCGTTTACAGCAGGGCTTTTCCATGCGTGCGAGCGAATTAACGTGATGCGGGAATCCAAGGACTTCAGCTCATACAGTGAGGGGGGAAATGCTGATTGCTCATAATGAATTGCCATTAATGATAACGCTGTTCTGCTGAAGAACAGCTTTGACCTGGGCAATGTTATTAACTGTACCACATGCCTGATAGACAGTTTTAATAACTGAGGCTAATTTCACTGAAAGACCTCACAGTCAAGATGAAGCTCCCTGAATGTAAATGTTGTGGTGTTACACAACTTAACCATGCAATGGCCTCAGTTTATGCTGCACAATTTAACTAACAAGTAATTGCGATACTCCACAAAAATCAGTGCAAAAAGGAGTGCATCTGACAGCCAGGAGCCGAGGGCAGCAGCAAGGTTATCTGTGTGCAGGTGATGAATCCTGGTATCACATGTATTGTTGCTGCCTGAGTTCTCGCTGATGGACAGCTTATATTCTCCAGGACAGGAGATCATGAGTCTTGCTGCCTTGTAAAATTGTGACTGAGTTGTTCTAAATCACCGCACAGAGAATGTGTCTGCGTGTGGGTTGATATGTAGACCTCAAAGCTTTGGTTTTGGCATGGAATTAAAGTGCGTATGCCCTTTTGTTTTATATTTTTATTTTCCATCCCCCTCACTTCTATCTTCTTACCTTTATCCTGGGTGATGCGTTTGTATCTTACCACTGTTATGACGCATCCCTTCATGCACAGCCAGCTTATTCAGGGTTACACACACAATAATCAGCTGTTATTGTGTCTTATTAACTGGACACATATGAATATTAGCATCCACAGCACCAGGAAGAACCCTTTGTTTTCCCTACTTCCTTTTCACTTCTCTGCTCGTCCACCCCTTCACATTGTTTTGTTTTATTCATGTCTTTCTCTGAACTTCCGCGATTTCCTGGCTGCCACATCCGACATCCTTGTTTCGCGCACACACAGTTCCTCTAATTCTGCTTCAGTTGCTTTTATATTCTTTCTTTCTCTCTTCACCTGTTTCTGTTCACTGCTTTTCCCTGCGGTGAAGATGTCTCCCATCTGGCTGACTTCACAGCAGACTGACAGTCTCTTGCAGCTCTCTTGTGACTCCTTGCTCCTAGTGCCCACTGCCAGAAGCTCTACAGAAATAACACAGGTAAATTTCTTTTAATATAAGAAAGGCCAGAATTGCAAAACTGGGTTAAAATCTGCTGATTAAAGAACATAGCCTTAAGTATTCTAACACAGGTAAAACAAAGCACATATCCTTATTATGTAAATAAGGCATTTTATATCTTTTGTAATATAAAGTTTTGGTCAGACTGTTTCATACACTTATCATGGGCATGAATGTCATGGTAATTTTGGGCTTTTCATGATTTCTTTGCCCTGTTCATTTTCCAGGGTGGGATGAGTGTACAGCATACCTTTTGTGCACAAAATCTGCGTGCACAAGTTTAAATTGGTAGCCAAGCTTCTGGCTTGATTCTGGCTCAATATTTGAACGATCCTCTTGGCAGAATTGGTTTAATTGGTTGGTTTCCTGGCGTAGACCCAGATGTTTTAGTCCACAACATTCCTATAGGGTTGAAGTAGGTTATTTGAGAAAGACATGTCCATAAACTTAATGTTACCTTGCTATATCCATTCCAAAAGTTGAAGTTGAGGAATTTGTAAGAATTGCTCCTTCATTACTTTGTGCAATGTACCATTCCCACTTGCAGCAAAGCAGCGCCTCAACATGATGCAACAGGCACCATGCTTGACAGTGGGTACAGTGTTCTTAGGTTTGAAAGGCTCACCATTACTCCTCTAAACAAAAGAAAACCCAAATAAATTTAAACTTGTGCTCCCAGCTCTTGTTTATTTAAGTTATACAGTTCAAGTAAATCATTCAAAACCAAAAATTGACATGACATTTATGCCCACGATTATTGTATATAATCTTCAAACCACTACTATAAATATGCTAGCCACATAGAAAGTGCTTTATTCTATCTTATAATCATTCTTTATTTTCAGCAACAGCAGGGAGGAAAGCTGTCACTGATGTGACCCCACTAGGATAAGCTCACGGTAAGATTCATACATTCTTTTCCTTAAGTAAAGTTTTATTATATTTCATAGCACACCAACTAAATATTGCATAGAATATTCAGACAGCTCTAAAAGTAAGATATGTTTTGAGAGTAGGTTCGGGTTCTTTCATATAAACAATTTCAGGTCGAAATATTGCAGCACAATACCTGCAACCCCACACTATGTCTTAATTAAGCCATTAGGAAGCGCGTTTCCTAGACTTGGACACGTCTGGTGTTAATGAGCCACCTCAGCTGTCCACTGTGGTTACTTGCAAGGTTAGGTGGTTCTCTTTGGGCAAGGATAAAATGGAATGAGGAAGCATGAGACAGCAGTGAGAATTCACAGTGAGGTGATTAAAGGTAGTAGTGAAAGCCCTGTCTGGGAGCAAAAGATTAAGATGATGCTACTCTCTCATCTTCCTCAAAGCCAAAGTCATTTGATGTGGCCCCCACAGGCTAGTTGCCTAGAGCCAACGTTCTTCGGCAGAAGATCACAAATGAAGATACACATATTCAAATATGTTTTGATGAGAGTGGCTGCCATTAGACGATAAATTGAAAGATTGGCTTGGCACATCACAGAGTGCATTTGAAATTCCTCCTGTGGAGGAATTGGCAACACAGAAGGTTTTATGTGTCCAGAGCCAAATATTTGCAAATATACAAAGTACCGTAGCTCTCTAGATAGCGATGTATCAGACATTTATGTAACACTTTGAGGAGATCTTTCAAATAGAAGTGGAAGCAGAGGACGTCAATTTGTAACAGAGTTAAAAACCTCAGTCTTTGCTCAAAGTACTAAAAAAAGATTTTTTTACACAGGTAGATAGTTAGGTATGGCAAACAAAAGAAGAAGCCAGAGCAGCACATGGAAGTGTGACAAACACTGAGATGTAATCTCTGACATACGGATGAAGATGAAAGGCATTTTTAAAGCAGCTACTGCATGGAAAAAGAGAAACAGGTGTTACCAGTGACAATGATGAAGATTAGGTGTCTATTTAGGGGCAGTGCCTTGATTAATGTAATTAGTAACACCTGTGTTTACCTACTAATTTCTGTCAAAATGTCTGCTGTGAAAAAAAGTGTATCTGGCAGAGGACAAAGGGAACACGTGAAACTTGTATAGCGTGGGAACGAGACGACAGTTGGACACAGGTGCAGCACATTAGGGTGGGGCAAGAGATCACACAGGAAGGGCAGCAGGTGAAGGATGTGCGAGCACATTTAAAACAGAATGTGACAGCGATAGTCCAAGGAAACAAAAACATAACTGAACTAATTAGCTGTATGCAAACAAACAAAGCGCAGGCAGATAATGCCTGTGAGGATTTGCTGCTTTTTTGCCTTGTTTTGCAGATTGTATTCACTCTGGCTGGAAGACTCAGAATGACCTTTTTATTGTCTTTTTTTTTTCTTGTTTGTTTGTTTACAATACTTATAATGCAAAGAAAAAATGCCTGGTGTCATATTGTTGAAAACTTTTCTTTTTTTTAATGAAATGTTGTTTTTCCATACTGCCTCTAATATAAACAGTTAGCATTCATGGGTATTAGGCTTACAGCATGACTGAGACATGCTGGGTGTAACTAACAGTCTGCTGTGTGTTGCGCAGAGACGGAAATTACCATAAGAAAAACGTGACTCAAGGGCGCTGATCTTTAGTGGTGTGCTGCTTGACCTCTTGTATGTACAGAAACATTTGTATTCAGTTCAATTCAAGGCAAAGTCAAGTACTGTAATGCCACAAACTTTGTTGAAAATGCGTGTGTCTTTCCTGTTGCACGGTTTATCTTAGCGTATATACACATCCCTTAAGGATTTAATTTTCTAATCACTGAGTTGGTCAGTGGAATGTTAGTGTTTGGGAAACCTACACATGTAATTTCAGTTGCTTCTGTGTTTAATTCTTAATTGTGTATGTGTACATATATTTAAAGTGCAGCATGTGTGTGGGTGTATGTGTGTATGTGCATGTCTTATACAGTATATTTATAAGCAAATGTGCCTGGAAGGGCCATTAGATATTCCACTTCCATATGTCCCCCATATATTACTCAAGGGAAGGATCTTATTAACGTCAGTCAAACTTAACCTCGCAGGCTAAAGATTTAAATAGATCTTAATACTGCTGTAGCGTGGTCATCTTACTGATATATAACTCTGTGTATTTCATACTTTTCAAGGCAATGTATATTTTAGAAGGTCGATTATGTATGGGCATTGTCCGTTTCACTGGCAATGAAGCTGTTTATTCAGATAAAAGGTCGTTTTGAAAGCATTCATGCAGCCAAGGTCTCCCTTTTGATTGCTTTCACTGATTTCCTGATGTAGAGCAGGCCATTGTGCTGTACATGGATGATGCTATTATCACAGATACATTAAACATGAGCCATGAGCCAGGCACTGGAATAAAATGGAACAGATGGTAAGCATATTTTGAGCTGAGCCAGAATGAATAATTCCCCCAACTGATGACACAGCAAAGCCTCAACAGCTTTGAAAACTTCAAAATTGTTGTGGGAAAAGTTTTAGTTTCTATATTGGAGTGATTTGTTGTTGTTGTTGTTTTTGGCTAGATGTCAAAAACCTTGGAATAACAGATTTTTTAAGAGATGCTTTGAACAGATTGAAAATGCTAAACTATGAAAGAACACTGTGTACAAATCGTAACAGCAAAAAGCTCATTCTCAAACCGATTCCCTCTAGTTTTATTCCTCCTCTCGCTATGATGATCTTTAGTTTACCTTTGTAAACAAGCTGTTGCTGTGTGTGACATTCTCCTTTTACAGCAGCTTAGCGTTCCAGGTCCAGATGCCGGATGTTTGTCCTTGAGGGGACAGTTGCCCTCAGACCTACCTGTCAGTTTATATAAGAGGTGGCAGGGCACTTTGCAGTATATTTCCTCAAAGTACAGAGGTTATAAACCATTTTTAAAAAGTAATAACAGACTTTTGTCTGCAGTGAGAGGTGTATGTTTTCAAATTGTTATGCATTTATGACTTCTTTCACTAGAAGTCCTGATTTTTGTTGACCTTTTTGCTATCCACAGTTTGCTTTAGCTCACTGCTGTCCATAAATCACAGTTCAGACCTAATGGCCCAGTCATGTTTTCTCTGCACAGGTTACTTCTATCTTTTTTTCTTAGTGATCATTAGTTTAAATGGCAAGGCAGTACCACCAAACCATGATGGTCATTAGTTCTGTAGCATAGGACTATTTTTCACAGCAAAGTTTTGTTATTGTTTTATTTTTATTATTTTTTGACTCCATCGTTCATTACAGTCGGTGAATGATTTATTGTGTCTGAAAAGCAGCCCATAACTGAACGTAACTTTTAAATGCAATCTTGTTAAAGCTATCAAATTCACCAACTTTCAGCTTCATTGCCTCCAGGTAGTGTCCTCCCCATTATACCCTAATTAAGACTGTTTCTCCATTCTATTATTTTCAGTATGACTTTAAAAATGAAATGCAGGGAAACCGAAAGAAAGGTCAAATGTACGTTTGAATAAATCAGTTAGGATTTGTTTTTCTACAGCTATTACCCCCCGCAGGAGATTTAGTTTATAATTGACAGGCAAGTCAGTCAATCACTTGTCGGGATGTAAAGAGATGAAAACGTCTTGTCCTCTTCTATATCTACTGTGAGCTTTCTATTCCTCTTACTCCATAAGTCATTAATTAATTTATCTGAAGTCAAGCTGAAAGGCATGTTTTCCTTTTCATGGCCCTCACGCATCACTTGAAAAGTGGCCTTACCTTCCTCAGCTCATGTTAATCTTTATTGTCCTTCCTCTTGTCACCTATTGATCTTACCGGTCCTTCAAAATAACAATTGGGCAAGAAAATTAAGCTCTTGTGTGCTTACATGACCCTGACAAAAAGGAAGACAGAGGGGGGGGAGAGAAAATAGTTCTTCATTCTGCAACATTTAGTCCAATCAGCTTCCTGAGGCTGAAAGCCGACGGGTGGTTCGGCTCCTGTGGTGAAAGAAAGTGGAGGCTGTAAGCCTGCTCCATTTTTCTATAGCATCAAAAATGCATGGGAGTGAAGTGCATTATGAATTACATGCAGGGCTATGTCTAACAAATTCATATAGCCAATAAACACATGGCTGTTCAACGTCTCATAACTGGCATTTTCATCAGATTCAAACATCTGGCATGGATTAATAATGTATTTTTAAAGGAGAGTCTGCTTTAAAATTACCCTGAAGAGACACGAATCTAACATTTATTGTTATATAAGTGCTTAGTTTCTTTACAATGCAGGCTAGATTTCTTTAACAGTGATTTTATTCCTGCATGTTTATTTAAAATGAACACATTTTAGAGTGGAAAATAGGTGAACCAACTCAGTTCAGATGCATAAATCGTACGGTAATAGCATATTAGCAAACAGCCAAGTGTTTGTGTAAAGTGAACAGAGTTTTTTTGGCAGCATGTAAACACCATGCTACCTGGGGAGGAGTCCAGCACTGTTTACAACCAAAGTAACAAATGGAACATAGTGTAGTCTCCTGAAATATTCATCCCAGAGCCACAGCAGACGCTGCAATGGCAAAGAAAAGACAATGATGAAGTGAATGACCAACAGCAGGGCAGAGACTTTGCTCAGTCAAGTGAAACCACCCTTCAGTCTTCTCCTGGTTTTTACTCCTGCTGCTCAAAATGGAGAGAAATCATCATCAGTCAGCACGTCTTTCCTACAGAAATCACACGGTGTGCAAAATGAATCTAGGTTTACATTAAAACATGTTAAGTTGTGGGAACATGCAGATGTAATGTATTCCGGTTGCAGTTGCTAGGTAACAAGTGTTTCACGGGGAAACCCTCATTATGAAGTGTTTAAAATGCGTCATTAATTGCCAATGTGCAGATAGAAGTATTTGAACGTTAACCTTCAAAACTAGTGCAGTACAGAGCGATTGCTTGTGTGGATTGTGGTTCACGCGCCTTGCATACTTGTCTGAAATAATCCAAGCATTGCTCGCAAATTGCCTTTGTGAGTTTAAGTCATATTCAGGACAAATGACCGGATTGTGTGCTGGATCAAAAGCCTTTATGTGCGTGCAGTGGAACAGAGGCACACCGTTATGTACAATGTCTTTCTCATAGCTCTACACTTATCAAACAGTTGCCTCCACAGCCACAGAGCAGAGGATGCAGCCGAGAATCTGCCACCCTCGTCTGAACAGGATTATTTTTAGCAGGCATGGATTGTGAGAGAGCACTTGTTTTATTTCAGTCCTACTGGCTGTGCCTGAAGCACCACAATTATTTGGTGCCCTTCGAGTATGCAGTCATTTTCCTCAAGCGTACATCCAACACAGGGATGGACAAAAGGTGGCAGGTTTTATGAATCCTGCTATCCTCTATAAGAGCTGTTCACTGCAGCTTTTAAAAGCATTCCTCGTGGCTAGTTTCTTGGATAGCGTCCTTTTTTCTTTCCTTTTCTTTAACAAGTTAAATGCGGGGTAATGTGTTCGATACTGACTTAAGCGGTTCCCACATTAAAATCGATTTATTCTAGTTTTCTTGCAGGCCCAAAAAGAAAAAAACTAAACAAAACAAAAGGTATACTCAGAGCATTAGCATTTCAAATGACTCTTTAGTCCCAAATTTCAGCTGTGAATCACGTTTGGCTTCTCATAACTAAAAAAAAATAAAATAATAATTTTTCACTGCCCATCCTCTAAAAGCAATAGTTTTGGCAAAGGAGGGCAACAGTCACTTACTGATCTTAAACCAAACATGAAATGGAAGGGAGCAGATAAAGCGAGCATCAGGCGAACAGGCTCAGTATTCTACAGAGAGAGTGGGCTTGGTGTGATGTGTCCTACTCAGCTCCTTTTCCCCTGTGCTGTTGGCGACTACAGAAAAGATAGATTTTGACTCAGGTGCAAACTGAGCTGTTTTGCAGACGCCCACACCAGCCCGTTATCGTACAAATACAATACACCAGAGACGAGGCATCTGTTGTGGCTTTTTGTGTGCATGTGTGCGTGTGTTTCAGAGTAAGTACGGAGAGATGTGTTTTCATGTCCGTGAGAATGAGCTTGTTTAAAATGATGGAAGACAGATGATACTGATTTTTTTTTAGCATCACTTGTTCTTTTTTTTCCCGTTTTTTTTTTTGTTTTGTTTTTTTTACAATGCACTTCAGAAAAAAAAGAAAAAGAAATGGTGGGTTATGGACCTTTTATAAATGCACCGCAGTATGCTGCCTCGACAGAACTTGCATTAGGCTGTGGCAGCTGTTTCCACACCGAATTATCAAACCTATTTGTATTGCCAGGAGAGGAGCTGAGGGATAAAGAGGCAAAGTGTAAATGTAAAACAAGTCATGACAGAATCTGACAAGAGACAGAAATATTCTCTATCCCCCTCTGGTGTTCTCTTTTACACTCTCTCAACCATTTTAATCTCCCCCTTAATACCATCCCTTCCAGACTCAACTTTGATCACTGTCATTTTGAAAACTTACAGGATTGGAAGGATTGAGACAAATGTATTATTCATCCCACACACCAATTCGGCTCTCCTCTGTTGTCTGTAATGCACTTCTCTCATCTTCCTGTCAGTTTTGTCTTTTGTTCACTTTGCTCTGTCGAAGCCTCATAGGAAGGTACTGATCTCTGGCGATCTGTAATGGACTACAAGGAGGAAAATGTCACAAAAGTCACAAAAATGTTTTTTCAAATATAAAAGATATTGTAAAAAAGTCATAAAATCATAATTTGCAAGTATATACAGTCTTAGGGTATTGATTCGCTAACTATGAAGAAAAAATATTTATATATTAGTAAAATATGGACTCAAAATTCACATCACTCCCAGAAGCAGTGGGGTTCTTCAGTAGTCTGTCTTGGATTCATGGTCTTGGAACAACGGACAGAAATGCCACCCTCGTATTTGTTTCATGAAGCAGATATCATGATCACCTTCAGCTGGCGTAAGCACTAAGCTCCCTAATCCAACCGGCACCTCAGAAAATCACACCCAGAGCTCATGAGTCAGGAGCTACGGCAATAAAGATGAATTGGAAATCACTACGAAGGCCTTGAAAAGTTGATTTACTCTGGCCAGAAGGGTTTAAAAGTAATCTGACAATTTGGAGGAGGAGCAGTGCAAAAACGCTTGGCATTCCAAAGTCTGATTGTCAAGCCAACAAGTTTACATTTACCCACCGCAGCTAGGCTCATAGTGACAAAACTGAATCCTACGGTCATGCTGGATTTTTTAATGTGTTTAAACACAAGAAACTTTTGCTTTAGGAAGCAGAGCTTTGTAAAAGGAAACACACACCTACATTTGCTTGCATGTTAGATAAAGTGAGTAAAAAAATAAATAACAGACACTTCATCAGCTCACTAAGCCTCTTTTTCCCTACTTCAGTATATACTGTGTGCAGTTACCTATGCATGACAACAAGCAGGGTAGATTTACCACTTGGAGCTTTTCGATAGCAGACATTTTGACTTGCCAGAGCAAAAATAGCACAGGTGAGACTAATTTGGTTTGTGATGGCTCAGTTCCATCAAGTGTCCCATTATGCTATGACTGTGAGCCAGAAAGCACTCATTTTTGCTCCAATGGCTCTGTGGTTTCAGAGAGATAAAGACAGCCTTCAACCTTTGATTTTTGTCAGCAAAAATGGCAACCGTACATAACATGCAGATATTGTTAGCTGTAAGAAATCAAGACTTTAGGCTAAAATGTACTTCTCAAGCAGCAGATGTATTAAAACACGTAACTGCTAATACAATTTAAATATTCTCTTAGTGTAGACAGTCCATAAAAGACTGAGTCAAAGGGATACTATATTTCACTAGAGTGCTTTTTAAATAGTGAATGACTTCACCCTTTATGCATGCAACTTTCCAGCATGGAAACCAGCAGCTACTTCCACCACCAATCTTCTGAAACTGACAGGCACTTCGTGCAGTGGCCCAGAGTGTGTAGGTGTGAAAGTGTTTTGAATTCACAACTCAGTTTTTACACATAAAACCAAAACAACAAGTGTGGCTTTTTTAGTTTTCACTGCTTAACAAATTTAACAAATCATCACCCACTGTAAGGTTTATGCTACAGCTGCCCTAAATCAACAGTATTGGTGATTACCAAAATTCTTTCTTTCATGTTTCTGTACTGGTTAATATGAGGGCAATCCCAAAAGTAAGGTCTCCTATTTCACAAATATAAACAACTGTTTATTTTCTATAATATTTACATCATTTATCATTGAAGAATCATTTCTTTTTAATGCATTTTTGTTGACACTGTGGCAATTTTAGAATGCCGATGTTATACCAGCTTGCCGTCATGTCTTTCAGGAAGCATTGAACCTCATCTTTCACCTCTTCTTATGGCGGTAAACTCTCTACACCACTTGGTGCTGAATTTCAACCGGTTTAATGCCTTTTGAGTTCAAAATTTGAATAACTGCGCGAACTTCATATTTGGCGGTAGCGTTCAAAGGGAGCTCCATTTTCAAGGGCTGCCAAGCCAAGATTGAGCATCCCAGCGAAACCGTGCATGCTCATTTGGGGGTGGAGAAAGCACCAATCGCAACAGTGTGGCCAACAGCCGTACGAACAGTTTCTCTACGTCCCCACAGCTTTGGATACCTTACTTTTGGGATTGCTCTCGTAAATAAAAGTATAATTTTTAGTTTCAAACAAGTTTCTGAAAGAACTCTAAAATATTTGCTCCTTGTTTCTGTTACGGGTGGTCTGATACATTTGTTAAGCACTGCGATACATAGATTATTGCATGTCGCAGGCAAGACGTCAACATCTGAGACACCTATTATTAATATGACAAGGAAAAAAGTAAGATAAGCCTGTTTAATTCAAGTTAACCCAGGTTGGTTACCTTGGATTTAATCAATACAGAAAAAAAAAGTTCGTTTGACAAGTTTTTCTAATTATCTCAGAAATTCAGAGAAAACTTGTTTTTCTGAATTTACAAAAGAGCTTAAAATCCTGAAAGAGCCTCTGTTGAGTTCAAAGCTTGATTTAATGAGCAGTAATGACTTCCCCTTCCAATTAGTTTAATACACCTTTCTTTTCGTTTAGCTTTGCAACATTGGGATATACAAGCGTCTTTGTGTCTTGAGTCACCACAGAGAAGCCAAATTGAATTTTAGATGTGTCATCTTGTATCCTGGAGCCATACAGGTTCAGTGCCAGCTTTACTACTGAAAAAAACTGTATCTTCCAATCTTTTCAAGTATGTCCGCAGTGGGACCATTATTGCACGTGAAATCTTTCAAGTTCAAAAAGACTCTTTAGGGATTTTAAGTTATATTGTTTATTTAGAAAAACAGAGTACATTTCTGTGTTTCAAATTATCTCTGAATTTCTGAGATAATTAGGATAAATCTTTTTGTTTTCATTTGCTTCCATAGCTTTTTGGCCATGCGTCTGAAATGCATATGTCACAAGTTGATGGATTGAAATTTGCTGAAAAAAACAATGAGCTAGAATAGAACCAGCAAAGTAGAAAAAAAATGTAGTATATAGTATAATTATATAGTATTAGATAGCAAAGATTATAACTGTTACTAAAATGATGTTTAATATGCTATGATTGAATTAATTTTGTTAGCTTTACAGAGTGATTTGGATGCTGAAACTCTTTTGGCCACACAATTGGCATTGGTGGGATTGATAAGGAGATACACTGTGAGGAGATCTGTGTTGCAATATTTTAAGCAGTGCAAAACCACCAACAGTTCAGTCTTATGTCGCACCACTCATCATGTGTGATGTGTCATATATCATCCCATCTTGATGTTGGCGCAGAGTGAGTGTTCAAACAGCTAGTCAGCATACCATATTTAACTTTGAATGTTCAATGAACTTTCACTGTCACTGTATTTTTTACCAACAAAGTGTTAGATTTGCACATTTCTTGAAGTTTGAAGACATTCTCTTCTCGTGCGTCTTGTTTCTCTTTTCTTCATTTTGGAATAGTTGAGAAATTTTGCGGGCAAGCTGATATTGTTGAAAGTCTGAATGTACAGTTGTGTTTGTCTTGCATTTATGTTGTTTTCTTTGCCACGGGTTGAGTTTGTGACAGATTTTTATTGGTCAAGGATTCTGATGATAATTTTAAAAAAATCTCTCCAAGACTTTATTTTTTCTGGAATGCGAACAAGATTTTCAGAGAAACCCTTTTTCTGCTTCCTACTACAGTCCTCCTACATCTTCTGAATCTGCTCGTGTCAATTATTTTAGCATTTAATTACTATGTTGTGAAGAAACATTGGCAAAAGAAAACCCCACCACCATCATCACCACTCAAAAGAAAGGCAACATCTAGATCAAAGATCTCTTAATGCTGATAAAGGGCGATTGTGTGTTTTGGCTGTTTCGAAGTGGCCTAAAAAGATTTGAACCCTGTTTCCAAGATGTTTAAGGATAATGACTTTTGCAATGTTGATATACTGATTCATCCATGGGCTTAAAGACATTTTTTGGGAGGAAAGGTTATCTTAGGATAAGGACAGCATTAACCCAACTTCCTGTGATGCCTACAGTCACACCACTGACTTTATCTCCACAAGTCCTTTAAGGTACCTCTCAAAAAAGACTTATTTCCCATAGCATATTTAACGGCAGCAAAGGCTGTACTGTGAAATTCGAACAGCAGCAATGATTACACAGGGTATGATCAAAACAATGAAAGATGCTGAAGAAAAGACTTCTCACAGTGTCACTGGCTCTGTCGATGTGGAATCCTTTATCTGACTCAATTTTTGGCCCGATTTAGAAATACATTGCATCACTTTGCAGCCCTGAATGTGTCCTCGGCAAAAAAAAAAAGTCAAATGTACAAAAATACCACAATTCTTGATCTCCTGTTAGTATTGTATCTGTTTTTTAAAGGGCTGAAAAATGTGCCACTCACTGTAAAAAGGTCCTCTCAGTTCTCAGTTAACTCCTATGGCGATTGTCATTATCAATCCTGCACAGAAATCTGAAGTGATCATTTAAGTATGTAATTTTTAACAGCGTTCTCTGAATCTGCTGATTAAAAACATACAATACATGTCCCTCTGAGACATTTACAAAGAAATTGCTGTAGAATTTACCTGGAATACAGAGGCATCCTTGCTTTTCAGGAAAGGTTTGCATGCATTTTGATATCGCAACCCTAAGCATGATACTACATTTTACACCAGTATTTGAAAGTTTTTACACTTCACGTTAAATTACAAATGGAAATGTAGAGAGCTTATACAAGAAGTTATGTGTCAAAAATGTTTCTTGTCATGCTGTGGCAAGTGGACCTTTTTTCATCTTGGAGTGGAAAAAGAATGGGGGTCATATCAATAGTCTCATCTTACACTTGGAAAGTATCGTATTTTCCCAAATGTCAAAGCATTCCAAAATTTAAAAAGAAAAGGTTACATTACCAGCCAAACTGAACACTCCCCAGACACTTTATTAGGTACACTTTTCCATGCTCAGAAATGCTTTAATTCTTTTTGGCATGGATTTAGCATTCCTCATAGATTTTGTTCTATAATGGCAGGGTAGCATCACACAGTTACAGCACATCCATTGATGTGAATCTCCTGCTCCACCATATCTCAAAAGACCTCTATTGGATTGAGACCTGATGACTGTGGAGGCCATTTGAGTACAGTGAATTGACTTAAACTTTGTGACATGGCATGTTATCCAGCTGAGAGCAGCCATCAGAAGATGGGTAAATTATGATCATAAAAGGATGGACAGGTTAGCAATGCTAAAGTTGTCTGTTTAAAATGATGCACAGTCAGTGCTAAGAAGCTTAAAGTGTGCAAGAACATATTCCCACATCATCACATCTGAACCAATGCCAAAAGGAAGGATAGATCCATGCTTTTATGTTGTTTACATCAAATTATGTCCCTACCATCTGAGTGTTGCTGCTGAATCTTAAAGAAGTCCAGTCGCTTTTCTTTCCTTAGATTACCATGACCTGGATGACTGAGAACCTTCACAGACAATCATCACATCAGTTTTCTATTGTCCAATTTTGGTGTGAATTATAACCTCAGTTTTCTGTTCTTAGCTGACAGGAGTGAGACTTGGTGTGGTCTTCTGCTGCTGTAGCCCATCTGCTTCAAGGTTCGTTGGACTGTGCATTCAGAAATGCTCTTCTGCATACTTTGGGTTTAGTGAGTGGTTATTTGAGTTGCTGTTGCTTTCCTTTGAGCTTTAACCAGTCTGGCCATTCTCCTTTGACCTCTCGCATCAACATGGTATTTTCACCTGGAAAACTGCCACTCCGTATTTTCTCTTTTATGGGACCATAACCCTAGAGATAGCTGAGTGGGAAAATCCAAGTACAAACATGCCACATTCAAAGTCTTGTCAAAGTTTCGTCAAAGTTTGAAGTCACTGCATTCTGATGCAAAGTTAAAATTTCAGCACGTTGTTTTGATCATTTCGAAGACCATTTGGGTGCATTTTGCTGCCATGCGATTGGCAGATTAGACATTTGTAGTCGAATAGTTGTACCTAATGAAGTGGCCAGTGAGTGTACACAGCTTTGGGTAATTCACATGGCAGTAGATGCAGCCACACAGATCAGCTATTAACAGTAACGAAACAATGGTGTTGGTCTTCCATCGTTTTGACCGCCCTTAACACGGTGACATTTTTTCACCAACTCAGTAAAGTATGCATTATATCAAGTCAAAGGAGCAAGATGCTCAACAGTTACTTTAGATCTTTATTCCTGAAGAGATTGGGTATCATACAATGTCTTTGATGCATTTAGAGAAAACCAGATTTCATGGCATGGATTCAGTCAACAGAATGAATATGGGGCTGTGGTAGACCCTGTGGCTATATAAAGATTATAGTCATTATAATATTATTGCTTTCATCACAGAGGAGGAATATTATGGGCCCCTAAAACAAAGGTTATGATTTTCTTATAGGCCCGGTAAATCTAAATAGTAACACCTAAGTTGAAATTCTAAAGGAGTGTCTTGTATGACTACACAGGCCTACTATAGATTGCATTCTGTTATATAATGAAAAAAGTGATTGCACAGTACTAGACTACTGCCCTAAGCAGTCAATTTAAAACAGAATGCCCATAAATAGGTTTTAATATCACAGGGTATAATATAATGATTGTTTTGTGCTTATCAGGAACAAATATTCAATCTTTCAACTTAAGTGTTACTTTAATAAGTGAAACTCGTATAGCATTGTGCCCAGTTCCGATAGGTCATATGAGGCTGATAATGCACTCCTACGTAAATGTAAAATGCATCATTTAGCAACATATTTTGTATTTGATCATCTAATAAATTCATAAAATCGCACATGGTAAAATAGTCTATATATGAAATGCCAAAAATACGGCTGTGAACAAACATGAAAATGGAAACAAGGTAATATAGTTAAGGCTAAACATCTTTGTCTATTACCTTTGTATAGCTAAGTCAATAAGAGAAGCATGCAGTTAACATAACATTGCCACGATTTTACATTAAACAACAAAAGCAATCAACTCAAAACAAATGTATGTGCCTGTCGTCACCACAAATTAGAACCATGTAATGTAGGTTTTCCATGTTGTAAATCATATGGCTTTGTGCAATTGTTCCACCGTCTGCAAATTCATTAATGAAATTCTTTTTGTAAAATAATATATCAATAAATGTCATGCCAGAAATTATTTAGATTCTGTTCTACATGCGCTGTTTCTTACATGCCAGATTGTGCTAATTGTACATCATCCTTTAAAAAACAACCCAAAAAAAAAATCAGAGGTCTTTCATCAGAGCATGTACACTTACATCCAGAGACAAATGTGCTCAATTCCATCCCCACACTTTATATAAGGTTTTTGTGCACATATTCTACATTTCGTTTAATATAAGAATATTGTCCATTAATAAATTAGGAATAGTACAAGGACTTCAGTTAGGGAAATAAAAGTGGATGGCATAATTTAAAATATGTTGCCTGCTTTATGTAAAGCGATCTGAATTCATCTTTCTAAGTTTAGGCGGCAGGTGTCCGTCCATCCTGCCCGCCCCTCCTCCAGCCAGTCGCTGCAACTTTGGAGGTAGGTCTGCCACTGACTTACTGATGGGCTCTGTGCTGATCTTGGAGGCCTTCCCACCCTGCTTGTCGTCAGAAACGCCAGGAACAGAGCTGATTCGCTGCAACTTCATGGGCAGGTCGCCAAAGCTGTAAGTCATCTCTGAGGTGGTGGAGCTCATTCTTAGTAGCTTCTTAGGCAGACCGTCCCGCCCTGTGATCTTCTGGAGCTTGGTGGGCAGCTTGGTGGTGCTGTCATTGTCCTCCAGGGTCTCCAAGCAGTCCAGAGAGCTGTTCTTCTCCCCGCTGTTGCAAAGGGACGGAGCCATGAGGGGCGAGGAGAGAAGCAGGGCCTCCTCCTGTTCCTTCACGCTGTAAGGAGGGGTGGGCACCTCGAATGTGGCATGAAACTGAGAGTAGTCCACTTTAAAGAAACCTTCTTCCAAAGATATGACCGGGAAAAAGCGATGTCCCCACAGAACCTCGTCCTCGGTGTACGATGTCCTCGCTTGGCAGGTCATTCCTGTGACGGAAAGACAGAAGACCCTTTAAGTTTCACAAGTTATGTGTCACTGACTTATAACAGTACAGTTAACCCCAAAAATTTAAATATGAAATATTTCAAGACTCCACTATTATACAGCAGAGCCCTGATTTAATTATGTGCTTGGCACTCTTCCATACGAGCCAATATGTTATTCACCAGAGCTATTTTTAGATGACAAAGCAAACAATATTGCAAACAAAACTGCCTCAATGATTAAGCATTTACTGTATTACAGAGCCAGCTGCCTAAATAAAAAGCTTAATTGATTTTCCCTTCCTAAATGTGATGTTTATGAGCAATTTCCAGGCTAACATGAACATTAATTAAAAGTATAGTTGAGTAATTGGCCGCATGTGTTTTATAAGAATGAAAAAATAATAATTACAAAAGTCCAATTTTAATTAAAAATTATGATTAGTAAGGAACTTCCACTGCACCTGTCATGTATTCAAAGAGTACAGTGCATATTAATATTACATTTACTCTTTGGTTTAGCATAGTCTTCACTTATGGCAGTCCAGTACAAAAATACAGGAAAAAAAGACCTCAAATCCACTCTTATTCTACTTAACAGCTCTGTCCACGCCTTAGCAACTACAACAGAAGTAATATTTCTTTTTAAGACATTAAAGGGGAATCAGATGTTATGCAAAACACACATACAGACAAAAAAATGTTCATTATCCTTTTTCATGACATTGTTAAGCCAAAACCAGCGTGACAATTTGGGTAAAAGTGCTCAATTCTGTCCTTTGGAGATTACAAATTCAACCACAATAGCCTTATTAGCATGTGTCTGGCTTGTGTGTGTACTTGTAACCATGCCTTGCAAATTTGGCACATGATAGCAGACTATTATACATTTGGAATAAATATTCCCTCACTGGGGAATTAAAATCCTGCTTTAAAACTCCCCTTGCATCCTCAGAAACAAATTAATGCAATTAGAAAAATCCCAAGGTTTGAATTAAACAGCATTAAACATTTGTTTTCATCCAAAGTTATTGGATGCTTGTAAGTGATTACTCATCGTCATTATTCAGCAGTAGCTATCAAAGCTGTGTGTGCATTATGTCACACTCCCCTGCTCACAGGAAAGCCTTTTCTATCTCAGCATAGTTAACATTCCGCTGAATAAACAATTTTAATTTCTAACTGAAAGTGAGTGCAGAAAAACTATAATTAGGTTTACATCTTGAACAAAATACTAAATTGGTTATATCACACAGCTGAATGGCTGGGACATTCATGTTAAAACTTGTTGAAATCCATCAGGAAATCAGCAACTGCGGTTCATAATTATCACACATTTTAATTACCAAACTAATATTGTTCTAGCAGCGAAATTTGGGTCCAAACTAAGAGAAGCGCTTATTCACAGTGAGACACTGCTGCTGATTGCGAGGATGTCATCATCGAAACTAGCAGCATCTGCGATTCCGCCTGATTCCCAAGGTCATAAAATAATCCACTGATAACAGCTCTGTACACAATCACAGATGTGAACATCAAGTGCGTTTAGGGTATTCAGTGTATTACTTCTGCACTATTGCTTCAAAGTCCCCGAGCCTTTTGGGCATATACAAATGTGCTGCAGTGAATAAAGTGGGCAAAGCTAATGAGAACTGTAGGGCCAGAGCGATAGAGTTAAGCCTGAATGGAAATCTTATTGCATAGTGAACCTGTTAAATTTCCGCCAGCCAAAACACAGTCGCCATCAACAGGCGTGCAAACACCGATTGTGAGAAAATTCTGGGGGAAAATGCTTTCAGATTATAGCTTTTGACAGCTACTTAATCACCACCACAAATGAGCTGCACCTTCTTTATCAAACATTTCGCTCAGTGCTAATTGGACATTGATACTATATCTAAAAGACTACAACACTCTTTAGAGGTTCATAATTATTATTTTTTAAATCAAAGGAGTGAAAGGGGTTGCTACAGTAAAAACAAAATCCAAATGGCTTCATCTTACATCTATTAATAACACTCTATCGGCCCTGCAGATGGTGTAGGAGTTACTGTAAGACCTCTGTCTCTGGAAACCCATGAACCCTGCAGGCCTGGGGCTGAATCCCTGCTCAACCTGTTCCCCTTCCTCTCAACCCACTCAGCCCACTACGGGAGAAACCTCTCTGATGTCAATGATCTAATCCGCTGTATCATCCTTCAAGAACTAACAATAGCACCAGGCTTAATCATGATCATTAATATAGATTTAAATTCCATACATTATTCAAGAACGGATACTTGAGCCATTGCATAATTGTAGACACGGTTGCATCAGATATGTACAATTGTGTTGCTAAAGACCTGCTGTTCTGCAACGCCCACATTCATATGGCCACACCATAACAGACACAGCAGTGATAATGAACTGTGCACCTCGACTTTCAGTAAGGCCAAGACACTGCAAATTTGTATGGAAATTTAAACATTATGCTGTGTATATCGAAGTTTCGTATCAGTTAGAGAGGCACCCCTAGATCGAGTAACAGAGTGCAGTTACACAGCCTAAAATAGCAGCAGCAAGAAACCATAAAACCTCATTTAGATATTTTTTACAGGTACTATGTATCATTGCTAAAAATAGAAATCTACTCAAATGAGAATGCCCATATCGGATTGTACAATGTATTACTGGTAAAGCCTTATGTAACTCTTAAACACACGCCTGCCCAGAACTCAGCGTTTCTATGGAAACAAAACTGTAGAAATGTGTGCATGTGACAGCCATAAAGCTTTTTCTCTGCTTAGTTTGGTCAAAAGTAACAGTGACACAACACAAAAGTCTCTCAACAGCTGAAAAAAAAAAAAATGCACAACCCAACTGCTCAGAATGGATTTTCCATTGAGGACGGGCTCAGATCCTCAATATGGCTCCCGAGCCAGACCAAAATAGTTTTATTGTCACTGAAATGTGACCTTTTACAACACAAAACCACACAGCTCAGAAGTGTCTGCCTTTTGGTGAAGTGGGGAAAACATATATTCTGGTGACATCTCATCAGCGAAGCCCAAAACTCATAATACAAATGTCATTTTTAATAAAGCGCAGAGCAATTTTCTCATCCTCTTTCATCCATCACTCGGGCGGAATATTGCACTGTTTCCCTCGGATGATCTTTGGGGCACGCACGTTCTGTATCACACGAACGGGTCATAAACACACGCGAAGCAGGGGTTAAAAAAAAAAAAAAAAAAAAAAAAAAAAAGAAGAACACAACAAGCAAACGCACAAAAATAAACATATCTGTTGTGCTCTGTGCTGCTGGGAACAACAGCAGGACGTCACAGCAGAGAGGGGGAGAAAAAACACCTCTGATATGTAGTGTACAGTGTTGTCACTGAAACTTAGGTTTATTGATGTTACCAACACCTCTATGTCAAAAAAGTGAAAGCTAAAATAATTTTGTAGTCACGGTTACTGTATGCTTGATATAGTATAGGCTTCCCAGTTATACTGAATTGGTACCACTGGAACTACGGTACATGGATTTTTAACCACTTCTGGGAAATTCAGATTATTTTTTTATTCACCCCATTACTTCAAAAAGAACAAGTTGCAGTTAACATCCATGGCTGTCCTGATTAAAATATTATCTTTTCTTATTAAAATATGTACATTATGAGAGAAATTTATAGGTGGATATCAAATATTATAGCCACCATTTCAGCATCTGTGAAAATGTAAAAATAAATTGTCACAATCTCCCCTTCTGTTTCTGAGTTATAGCATTTAATAATGGTGAAAAAAGATCATCGCGCCACAATGAAGTTGATAAAATTCACTTATTCACTTCACTATTTCATCCGATCAAACATTTATGTGTAATTATTTCAGTTTCACATTTACAGCCCAAAAGTTGTTTTGTGAAATGTCGTTAGCATCGAGGCATAAAAACGATGTGCTGTAACAATAATTTAACCTACCTCTATGAGTCATGACAGAAAAAACAGAAAATCAACATAATGTTTGAAATTTATTAATCCAAAAATCACTAAAACAGCGCTTTCCAGCTTTTCCAGTATTTTGATTTTTCTTTCTTTTTATGATTTTTATGATTAAAAAAAGTAATTTGAATATGTAGAATTTTTTTAACTGTCTTTTGAGGAGACACAATTACTGACAGATTTATTAATTACACTAATAATTATAATAATAAATCAACCTGTGGTCAGTTTCATTCATTCTTCAGTTCATGTAAACAGAAAAGCGTCAGGTTTCACCAACTCTGTTAAAGAAAAGAGAAGCCAGAAGAAAAGTGGGGGAAAAACATCACTGGAATCAGTAAAGAGGCAATTCCTCATTCAGCCCATTAGGAGAGAAATTTGTAACTGTGTGGATCCATTACACTTCTAATTTCAGTAAATCGTTATCTGTTCCCCTCTGTGACTCTGTATAAGGCAATACTAGTATATTTCAAATCCTCTGTGGAGTGGCTCTTCTCTATAAAGTGCTCCACAATAAGAGATTCTGAACACCCCTCTTACAGATTCTCTGGAAGACAAATCAGGGTCTTTTGGCTGTTTTATCAACAATACACAAGTTTCACAGAGGAAGACCTCTCTGTTATCGACTTACAACATCTTAAAAAAAATGTATCTCTCCTTTTGTCTGATTTTTTTGGTGTGTGTGTGTGTGTGTGTGTGTCGATAATGCTGTTGCAAATTACTGAACCACCTCAAAGGCACTTATGCTGGCAGGTAACATATGAGGGAAGAGGGTAGACTCGGATCAAATTATTATCTTCTTTCAGTCCCTCAATTAACCTAAGTGAGTGGTACAAGAAGTGCAAAGTCCTTTAGTAAAAGTAGCCGTTCGACTAAAGACAAATACAACAGTAGAAGCAAAAGTCCTACATTGAACACCGAGCATCAAAACGCAGACAAAGTTAACGTCTGACTGCTGAACATAGTAAACAGAGCTAAAGATGATTTAGATTTTCCATCTCCACAGCTGTGAACTGATGTCATTGTTGGTAACATAATGAGTCCATCTGTTACATGCTTTAATTCTTACTTTATTATGTATCGCTGAAACAGGGGTAAAAACTGCGTCTCTCTTCAGTTTTGATTGACAGTCTTTCAGATAAGAATCATTTCCCGTTTTACCTCGACATGCCAGTATATTGGTTTTTGGAAAAAAAAGTAAAAGTCACAGATATTACTTAGCGCTTTTTAAGAAAGATTATACATTCCCAAATCATTGCAACATTTAAACCAGTATTATTACCTGTGAACTTTTTAAAAAACATTTTAAGGATCTCTCTATTCATAAAAGTATTCCTACATTGCACAGTCTGTGTGATATATGGTATTTTGGGGCCTAAATTGAAAGTATGAAACCCCATCAGAACTGCCCCCCACCCCCCCTTCAGAACAGGACTCACATGATATGTAATATTCATGTAACAGCATGAATAACATTTGAATAATCCTCTGCTGAACTCAGGAATGTTGCACAGATATAAAAATGCAGCTCATTAAAAGTAGATTTCAGAGAGGAGAGAACATGGAAAACAGAACGAGCATGCAGATCTTCTTTTGTCATCTCAGCAACAACCATGTTTGAAAATCAACTCGCAGGTATTTTGCTAAACCCTGAGGAAATTAGTAGAGAGCAGTGAGATGTAGAGACTGCCTGTGCCCTATCTGCACCATATTTAAAATATTTCACCGACTGACTCCACAATGGAATGGAAAAAAGAAGAACAGGAAATTGCGTCAAGAATAAGCTTTGAGATTTAGGCGCCCAGAAAGCCACCTCAGCTTGAGACTCTAAATAAATGCACTTTTGTGATAAGACAGAGCTAGCTTCTTCTCTGGGCTAACAAAGTAAAGCAGAGTGACAGCAAAGATAAAATGGGTTCTTTGGTGACTGGAACAGAAAGGCACTGTAAACTCAGAGGCAGCCTGCCAGTGTTTCTTGATAGTAGCTGAAAAAACAAAACAAAACAAGTGGTATTCACAGACACGACGGTCTAAAAGAAGCTTATCCAGGCTGGAAAAGCTGCAGGATCATATCCGTTTGGTACTCGGCTCCGTAAAATTCACCGCTGCAAATCTGCACTTGACACACTGAGGACAGAGTAGAGTCAAGGGGCAGACGTGAGAGCAGAGGCCTATTAATTTCAGCTCTGTCAAATTATCTAGGCAGAGTCTCGATCTAGATTTTCAAATAAATAAATCAGAGCTATTGTATGATTAAACAACCCACAGCCACCTGGCAAACGACACTCAAAATTGACGGCTATGTGAAAATGAAGGTTTATTCAAATGACTTCTCATCTGAGTGCTAGTCAGAAGAAGAAAAAAAAGGGAAGGTGGGTGTCAAAGAGTTCTTCGCAACCTCATATTTAGTGACAAAATCACAAATAACCTCCTTATCCCTCGCTCACTCTCTGTCTGGCTCTCCCTTTCGCTCAGTCACTCAAATGGTTCTACACACACACACACAAACACCAGCGCAGTGCTGTCAGCAAAGTCCCCTGACAGTCTATCACGGCTGTGGAAACAGCTCAAGTGTTATGTATGAGAAAAACGCTAGCAAAAACAAGCATGAGAATCTGGACATTGCACACACACGGTCACACAACATTATTCAAGATTCAGCCTTTTATCTGTGCGCCGCTCCTGTCAAACATTTGCTGCAACCGAGGCTATCCGCATCACGTCTTTGTCTGCAACACGCGATTACGAGGTATAACAATTAATTCATAATAACTGCTCTGTTCTTCAATTAAATCAGGGAGGAGCATTCCCCTGTCTGTATTAGGTAGGTCATGAAAAACTGAAGAATATCAGAGGATGATGACGATGGATGCCATATCTGCTTGCTGAAGAAACAGAAGTGCAGCTCACAGGTCTGAATAACATGTTTTTAGTTTGTCACAGCTATTTTTTTTGTAAAATTTGACTTTAGTATTAAATTTTTCCTGCAACACAATAAAATTTCTTATTTGATAGTGCTATTGCAGCCACAAGTCCTGATCAGCTGTTTCTATGGTGACCACAATCAACTGGTAAACTGTAGAGAAATCCAGAAGCATTCAGTGACCTGTTTTTCACAGTTGGACTTTTCAAGGATGCAAATAAGTCCCCTCCCTTCATTAAATACTGTTTTAGTGTGTAATCCCTTTTTGAAGATGGCTTCAAGTTGCTTGCAGCTCTCAGATTCTATTCCAGCCCCACAGCGCGGGGCTCAGCAATGAGAACAAGAAGGAAGCTGATGGAGGGAAAAGGCAGGGGAAGTGCACTGCTATGGGGGAGGGGAGAGACTGGATGCTGTGGCAATTGCTTGAGTGTGGAGGCTGTTGGAAAGGGAAGGAAGGAAGAGGAATAGGAGCAGGGCTGCCAAGCATCTCCACGCAAGGTGGGGTGTCGGGCAGGCTACAGGAACATATGGCTGAGGGCCATTAACACAGCCAGAAGAGCGCATATTACCAAATGAAGGCAAAGCTGATACCGTCATAAAGGGACGCAGTTGAGCAAAATGCCAATCAATGGATTTCCTTTAGGCCAAAAAACCTTTATTGTTCATACAGGAGAAATCACACTGAGTAGGTGTCCACACCAGCTGAGAATATGAAAGATTTGCTTCTCATTATAAAGTATATTGAGTTCAGAAACGATCAGAAAGCCAATTTCTTTCCTTAAAACAGACTGAATGAGTGAAAGAAGCTATAATCTCATATTGATCGCCACTATTAAATCTTCTTAAGTCATGAAAAGGAGTTACAGCTAAGAGGGGGGCAGACAAAAGAGGGATTTTCAAGCCTTAAGAGATCTCGCTTGGATGGTATTAAAAGGAGTAAAGAATCTCTATTGTTTTTTTTCAAGTTTGTCACTTGAGCTTGAGAGCGCATTATTCCAGTAAACTAAACCATGTCTGAGCGGCAAAAATAGAAAGAGACATCCCAGAGGAGGGCCTTGCAAGAAGACAAGCCTTCAGAACAACATGTTCATGGGGCTCTGTGTTTAGGCCTCGGGATTGATTCACCTGCACTCCAGGGACGGTCACAGCTCCGCAAATCAATGCTGCGAGTGCATCACAACCTTCTTTGGGGTGATAACCTCTTAAACAAGCAGAGCGCAACATAACAACGTAACACTTGCCCTGAGTGTCTGTCCTCTATTATGGCTGGAGTCATGTCAATGTTGAGGTCTCCAGTTTGTGTTATTAAGAAAAAAAAAAAAAAAAAAAAAAAAAGTGTCCTCACAACAAAGTGGCACACGCATCTTCTGAGAGACAACAGCTACTCAAACCAAGTCAGTTATTTCTCGCACTCGGAGTAGAGGCAAAAATTGAGGTACTGCTATTTCATCGCGCAGGTTCATTCCAGGTCTGCCACCACACCTCTTCTACCAGTGATTTATTGCCATCCAACAGAGACTTGACAAATCCCTAAAGACACAATTACCGTGCTCACCCCTTGGGATGGCAGCATCTGAAAGGGATAATGAATCCAGTATGTCATAGCTAGTTCGTTGCAATGTCCATTATGAGGGGTTCAGCCCCAGAGCAATTATTGTATGTGCAAGAGCCATAAGATGTTAATCTTACACATCTTCCTAGAATATCCTTGTTTACCTAAAATTTGCAATGCTAATGTCGCGATACGACATGAAGGAAATGCATTTGTGCAGAGCAGCAGTTTCGCAGCAGTTGCTACAGGTGTTGGACAAAATAGGTTGAACACATTTTAAATATAACATAAGCAAATCAGCTTTGAAATAAATCTGTCTGATGCCTATAAAGCTTAGGCTACGAGACGCTCTGACTTGTTTCTATGATGAATATGAAGCTTCATTTTTTCTTGTTGTTGTAATGGAGTGAAATAGATTGCAAATAAAACCCAATTACCCAATTTAGTGCAACTACAGCACAATCTAGACTCAGACATTAGCTGAACCAACACCTCTCTGACATTTGCATAAAATGAAACGTTTGCTTTATAAAGTTAGTTCTTATTGTGGGACTAGTGTGACGCATTGCATTAAATTTATATAGAACTTTGTGATTCTGTGTCATTTCTTTTTTCTTGGGGATGAACTGGATGTATCACAGCTACAGATCTTTGAAGTTAGAAATACATAACCTGATTCTTTACTCAGGTACAATAAAGCAGTGGCTTTTGAAATACAGCACATAAATGAAAACACAATTGAATTCATTAAATATTAATGCAAAGTGAAGCTATACTGTAGGTAAAGTTTATATAGGAAAGTCTCATTGAAAATATTTAAACATAAAGCTGAAAGGCATCCAACACATGGTTTATCTCCTCAGCTGCACAGGTGGATCTCTGCGGGGACAGACACCTCTCTCAGGAGCTCTCACCCCGAGCACGTTAGATTTAATTGGAAAGCCTTGCTCTCACCTGAACTGCGACTCTCAACTTCTCCACCGAACCCACTTTAACCCTTTGACCCGCAGGCCCAAGACAGGGAGCATGACACTGAGATGAGAGGACATGCTCTCGCTTCGATGACTCAAAATGAATTATGGTCAGCTCCTCTGATCTTTCACAGCTGGCTCATAAACGGGGTTTGCGTCTGTAACTGACGTCAGGTGACCCCAGACCTCCGGGGCAATGGCCTCTTGCTCATATGAATGAAACTGTGAGGCCTCTGGCGTAAAAGAAAGGTCTCAGTGTTCATTTCAATTACTGCTGCTGATGATGATAAAGCACAGATCAAGCCATGACATTGGCTGCTCTGTTAATCAGTGGCAATGAATGTTCCCAATTAATTATGCTGGCTGGCTTTACCACTAGACAGAGTCTACATCAAAGTGATTATTACTCTTAATTTCATTTTCCAAGTATGTGTATTTGTTGCACAACAACTTAATTGATGGTATGACATTCGTATTATATAACTTAATAGTTTTTCCTCCACACAAATCAGTATTCATTGTTGTTTATTTACATAAAATGAGTGCCAAGCCTTTTTAATTCCTTTTTTATTACTGATTCCACAATCTGATGATAAATCTCGAGCATCTGTTTATGTAGACGAATCCAAATGCTAATATTTTCTGCATCGTGTTTTAAAACTTTAACGCATGCCCAAACACAAACTTAATTTATTACAGACACACTGCTGTTCCAACAAATTGAAGGTAGAAGATTCATCATTCAGGGCTGATCTCTCCAGTCAGTATTTATACAGTATTTATGCATACAAAAGCACATGAATAAACATTAGTAGCTGCTCCAGTCTATAAGCAACCACCCCTGCCACCTACACTCATTTAACAAAAAATGAGCAGATAGCTGGGTTATTCTATTTTTTATTCCATAACAGTAATTCATGACAAATCTTTGTAGCAGTATGAAAAAGAGGGGGCCGAAAGAAACCTTTGCAAACAATCCAAATCAATGCACAACTTAATCGATGAAAAGAGAGTGCTTTTGATGTTTTACCCATAATTTCCTTCATTATCGGCCTCAGAACCAAATCAAGAGATGAAGCGTGATTCAGTGTTTCATGTACGACACAGAGGAAAATCATTTCGAAACACTGAGATCATTAGTTAGTGCAGTAAGCTGAATGTGTTTGTGCCCGCGGTACAAAAGTGATGCATCACCAGAAGAATGAAGCAAAATCTGAGTGAAAACTGAGAAGAAGAAAAAAAGTAATCCAACCAACTAAATGACGTCTAAGAGCGCTGAGTTCATCATGAAGTATAAATCCTGAAAAACCTTGGCAACTGTGCTTAAAAACATTTCTAAATATGACTTATATGCAGCACTCTATGAATTTCACAACAAGTATAATGATCACACTCCACACATTTGCATGAAAGTCACATCTCTCTGAAAAGATAAAGAGTTTATGCTGATGATACACTTTATGCTCATGAATCACTGCTTTTCATAGCCGATGAGTGAATTTAGAAACACTTTTCAGAGGTTTGTGAAGATTTCAACACTGTTTTGCCGCCATGTTAGACTGAAAACATAATACAAAATTTCAGGGACAGACTAATGTGCTGACTTTCACTTCTGTAATGAAAATGAGGCCCCACGAAATAAATCATTAGCTTGTTTATCGTTATTTATTACGTCTCTAATTTGAAAAGTGCATGGTCTTAAATTACATAGATGCACATTAGCTCCGTGGGAAAGAAAAAAAACACAGCATTCGCACAGGAGTGCTGTGGAAATCATGAAATACATTTATTTGCAACACACTAATGAGTTTCATGGCTACAGCAACCTAAACGTCTGTTACTGGCAGCTACAGTTTATTTTGAGCTCTCAAGATTCACCTCCACTAACGAACAGATTGCCTCTGGCTCGGTATTTAAGCCTTCGTAGTGCTGAGCAGCATTACTGGTGTTAATGGGACACTTATCTAAACTTCTGATGTATTTTAAGACTGCATGTAGTAGTTGTGATTCATCTGGCAAGTCAAACTCAGGTCACCATCCGCGCTGCAGCAGAACAGTGAAAATGACCTGCAGCGCTATTAATATGTCATTATATCACAATTTGTTTCCATTTTTCTGACATGCAAGATCAACTTTTTCATATATATATTTAGAACAATACTTGTCATTTGCTGTGCTGCACAACAGCAGACGTGCGGCATGTCATACCAGGAAAAAGTGTGACTGCATTGTATTTAGGTGGGCTGGGTTTGGGGCCCTGCTATTGTGTATGCTGGCTGCCTGGTATGAGATAAACTGTTGCCCATGAAGAGTATGATTTTAGTCAATATGAGTGATGCAAGGTATTATATGGTAAAAGATAACGGGAGTCATACTGGAAATCATGTCAAAAAGAAAAATAACAGGGTTAGCTATCAGATTTTTGTAAAAGCAGCTCTGTACATTCATATTCTGTCTGGTGCCTGTATTATACTCTGATGCCTATACTTGTTTAGCACAAATAGTAAATGAGCTGGTTCTTTTATAGCACGTTTCCACTTGCTCTACTTTCCTATCTAGCATTCACACACACTTCAATGAAAGCACTGGAGAGCAACTTCAGTTCAGTATCTTGCCCAAGGATACTTCAGCATGCAGACTGGAGCAGTCTGGGATTGAACACCAACCTTCTGAGTTGTAGTTGACCTGATCTACCTCCTGAGCTACAGCCATCCCAGTTCCAGCCTGTAGAAACTACATTTATATAAAACTAATGTGAATTATTTTCTGGAAAAATATGTTCTTTCTGACCTATGATTATATGTGACACTCATTTTAAAACACATAAACAGATTTTTCAAGAAAGGGCTGGTTCAGTTCTGCACCTCATCTTGGAGGTAATTTAAGTGGATGGTTGAGTGGAAGGATTCAAAGTGAAGGGCTTTGACACTAGAGTTTGCATCCTGCATATCTTGTTGTTCAAGCCACTTTAAAATTATTCTGTATGAAAGCAAAACCACGATCTTTCCTCACATTCAATTAATCCCAATGAGTGGTTGCACGTTCATCAAACTATACAGCCCGTACTGCAGACCAGGAGCAGGTATTGCAATCAGATTTTATGCCTTGCAAGTTAACAATTTGCAGATGTTTTAACGAAAGTCTCCAAAATGCATTTATAGAAAACAATCAGAGTATCTTTGTTTATTTATTTTTAACTAATTTCGTATTTGAGGTAAGTTCATAAGTAGAATGTTTTCTGTCATTTCATTTCCTGCTTATGCAATTCCTTTTAATTGAGTTTTATGCATATATTGTCTCTTCACAATAACAGTCATGTCAAGGTGTTTAATATCATAAGGTAAGTCCCTGCCCAACTAGAGCTAAACTCTAAGGGATGAGCCTGTATGATCAAGCACTTGGCAACTGTGGGAAGGAAGAACTCCCTTTTAACAAAAAAAAAAAACCCTCTAACAGAACCAGGCTCAGGGATGAGCAGCCATCTACTTCAACTGCTTGGAGGTTGAGAAGAAACAAAAATGAGAGTACAGAGATACAGAGTCAAACATTAATGCCGGCAGAGAGAAGACAACATTAAATGCAACAGTGCAAAGGTGGTGTAGAAACACATGAGTGAAAAATGGTGACAGAAGAAGGAAGGTTCAGGGCATCATGGGAAGTCCCCGACAGAGCCTATTGCAGTGTAATTAAGCCATGATTTAGGGTGACCTGATCCAGCCCTAACTATAATAGGGAAAGTTTTAAGTCTAATCTTAAAAGTAGAGAGGCTGTCCATTTCCCAAATTCATACTGAGCCAGTTCTTCACAGAAAATGAGAGGAACTTTGTAGCTGAAGGCCTTACCTCCTATTCTACTTTGAGAATGTCTGAAAACCACAAGCCTGCAATCTGAGAGCAAAGTGCTGTATGGTGGGGTGTTATTGAGAATGATTTCAAATTCAGTTAGATAGGTCATACAAAATGCCTGAGTCAGGCATAGGTAGATGATAAATGACAAGGAAAACATTTTTTATGTTTTTGTTTGTTTTTGATTGGATATATAAGAGTAAAACATTCAAATGAATTATAACTCCTTTTAGGTCTTTGTAAGCTAACATGAAAGATTGCTGCCACTCCTCCTCCTGGGCTTATGCTTCAAGACACTTAACAGTTAGTATAATGTGAGGGGTTTGATTCATTTAAACTAATGTATTATTCCTGCCATTGCCAGGTTTCTGTAAAGCAACATAAATCACAACTGAACAATTATAAAATCATTTACTCATAAGCATTTAGAAGAGAGCAATCTAATGATTATAAAACTATATTTCATTGTTTTGCTCTTTGGTGCTGTTTCAAAAGTCATTTTTAATGTAATTTTTTGTGTTGATCTATTGTAGCTGATCTGGGAGCAGTCACAGTCTCTGTGAGGATGAGGTTTTGGAGGGATAACAATAGAAGGGAAGCTGCAGAGAGGAGCTTAAGATTGCAAGTCTGCTTTACAGTCCAAATTCTGGAATGTCGGGTTTTGGGGAAGTTTAACGTATTCAGCCATTCTTCTAGAAATGGGAGCAGCACCATCCAAAGTGGGATGGATGTGTGACAAAGTGGAGGAGCAGTTGCAATGCTCTCCATTTGTCCCATATGTGTTTACCTTTTTTTGCACATTGTACACATTATTCTGTTTCTATGTATTTGCTATGATTTGCTATTTGTTAAGTAACATTGCTTCACTCACTATCCCGGGTTTGTTTGTGTAAGCGTTCTGTTGCCGGCAAATCAAACATTCTGCAAATTAAGCTAAATACTCAGTTACATGTTTCTTTATATTTTATTATGTTACAGATTAAGTCATTTGTTCATACTTACTTTGTTTGTCTTTTCAGTCGTCATAAGGGTCAAGTGTGGGGAAACGCCACCTGGCATTTCCTCATTTTAAAGTCCTAATGATGTCACATATGACATAAGCAGGTCAAACCAAGTGGAGGGGTTTCTTTTTCCATAGAGATGCTTCCTTTTGTTTGTGTTAAGGTTTAAAGGGATTTGTTGAATGTTTTTCCTTTTGTTAATACTGCCATTTAGTTGTGTAAATGTGCATATTAGAAGTGTGTAGAGGTTTTGTGTTTTTAGATAATCTGTGTAGAGTTTTAGATCCCTCAGTTGAGTGAGTGGTACTAGCTGGGCAATTGGAGGGAAATTGATGGCCCTATTTAAAGCCAGTCTCTACTGAGAGGTGAGCTGTGTTACCAGATCCATGTTGTGTTGAGTTTTGAATTGATTTGGGGGGAAGTTTTGTTAAGTTACATTAAGTTCACTGTAAATAAATTGCTCACCTTGGAAACCTGAAATGTCTGCATAGCCTGCTTCCTTCCCACCTTCCTTGACGTTCGAGTCTGACTACTTCACAGGATGTCATCTCTCCTAATAAGACCAGGTTTTCCCAGAGAGTTTGTCAGGTGTCTATAAAGCTCACATCATTTTCTGGACATGATCTAGACAGCCAGAGGTTGAAGGACAGCATGCAGCTATACACGTCATAACAAGTTAGACTGGGGAGGGGACCAGAAAAAACCCTCTATCTGACATTGTTTTGGCAAAGTTATACAACATCTCTATATTAATTTCAGTGGCCATACTGGGCGTCATTCCCGCCAATGTGAATTACAATTTTAGAAAATCTATTTTCTAATCTATTCAAATTTATTACAATTATAAATATATATTTTAACTCAAAAGTACATTTTTTAAATGTTATATTGCTGAAACATCAAAATAATAAAAATAAATAAATCTATCTGATCGAGAAATCACTCATCTTTAGAAAAGAGAGTTTATTACAGAGAAATGGCTCTTTCCAAAGTAAAAGCTATACTATACGCTTCTTCTGGGCTAAATTCTCAGCAGCATATTAAACATATCAGGTCCCCATAAGGAGAATCATGTGCTAACGGCTGTCTAAATGACTCGGGTAAAGTTTGTAGCATGCGTGCTTGTTGTTTTTGTCTGCTTCCACTTTTCTTTGCACTAGGATGATGTCGGTGTAAATGTGCAGTCATATGCATTGTGTTCCCACTAGTGCTGTCAGCGTTAATAATCGTTAAAATGACATTAACGCCATAACGCCGCAAATCTCCATTAACGAGTAACCGCGGATCGCCCCGTGCGTGGGGCTGGACGGCGTCAACACGTTAACGAGCTAACTGCGCTAACGCACTAGCGTGGCACATCTGACATACTGTTTTACTTTTGTCCATGACACGCTTACCATCAGGGTCATACTTCACATGAAAACCAAAATAGTTCCAAACGCCAGATCTGAATGAGGGTGGGGGAGGTTCAATTTCGGCTAGCGTTCGAGGCAGCTGCCATGTTGCAACGAGCTTAACTTCTGTCTCGCTAGCTTGCGCTGCGTTTAGTGGATCTGCGCTCGACAGTGCAGCCTAGGCGGAGTAGTCGAACGCAGATCCACTGAGCTCTCAACACAGACAGCATCGTCAGAAGAAAAGTTGATAAAATAAATTAAAAATTTTGTATTGTTCGATACATATGCATACCGAACCGAAAGCACTGTATCGAACGGTTCAATACTAATACGAGTATTGTTGCACCCCTAATATATATATATAGATATATATATATATATAGATATGTATATATATATTTTTTTTTTAATTATTATTATTTTTCTCAGCAGGTGTGTCACCAAGTGGGGAAAATCAATTGTGGTTATATGGGCTATTCTTGCTGCCCTGTTTTCTTCATTGCTTCTGTTTTCACACACTGTCATCCAAATTGTAAACTTACTACTTTTTTCCAATGATTTATCTGCCCACATTGTCCAAATCAATCCGTCCCTGTTCTTTTAATTCTTTGCGATCTGTCAATCTCCCTTTCGAGCTGTCCTGACACCCCTCTCGTCCCTGTCGCCACCTCTTTCAGGTTGTCCAGAGCACCTCATCCAAAGTCTCGTCACTCATCTGCTTACTCTGCCTTCATCTGAGACTCACTGAAAAGGACTTTAATTTTGCATATTCAAAGTTTTTAGTGAAAAATCTTTCTTGTTGATTCCATTATAAATAGTATACTGCTAACTAATTCTAGTAGTAAATAAAGAGAAAAAATAACGTGACCACTAATATCTTCGGTTATGAAAAAAGACAAAAAACAACAATCTGAAGCTTTATGTATATTTATATGTATTATCAGATAAATAAATTGAGACTGTAGGCAGGATGGGTTTGTTGCAGTCTTGCTGTATTAACAGTTTCTATGAGACAAACTCTGAATAATCACAAATGGACAGCAAGTGTAAACGGCCACTAGACCCCTTGCCAGGATTGTTCTGGGACTCATTAGACCCTACGTCCTTATATTATTGCAGGGTCTTTACCTTTAAACATAACACACCTTGAGGAAACTGTTGTTGTGATTTGGTGCTATATAAATAAAATTGAATTGAAATTAATTGTGCAAATACTATTGTGTTCTGAGACAGCCTCAAAAAAGACAAAACAAAACAATACACGGGATGTATTAGTGCAGGATATGGTAGTCCTTTTTCTCACTACCCTAAATAGCTGGAATAACCCGTACATCTTGAGCCATTTAGGGGTTTTTTTGCTCAACCTTGCTAAATACATTTTTTGCTTCACTGGCGACAGACAATAAATTTGACCTTCTAGCAGAAGTGATGTAGAAAAAATCGGAGCACGATTGGTCAGCGAGACACCTTGGAGACACATAACGACACATGACACAGGTCTATGGTGACTGAGCCACGCTTTTCACACCTAATTACTCTTCAGTCTGACTGTTCGAAATGCATCTTCACATCCAGTTTAAACAGAGTCCAGCATGCACAGAAAACGCTTAAGCATATAATAATCACTTTTTCCAGCAGACCCTACCTTATTGAAAGTGAGCAAATATTTCTGCCCTACAGTCTTAGTCTATCACAGACTGTGCATTTAATGTCAAATGTATAATCACATATGTACAAAATGTTATCATTACTCTAAAAGGACAAAATGCATTTGTATTTATTAAGCATTGGAGTTATACCAGAGTCGCAAACATCAGATATTAGCTGGTTTGTAGTCATTACTTGTTATCCACTCCTGCTGCAACAAATTCCTCCTCTTTGATCCAAGCACCTGTCAGGCCTGCAGTGCTCGAATAATGCTGAAATAACTAAGCCGGGTATTATTTTACAGAGATCCAGTAAGTAATAGGTGGATGAAGCACACACAGACACAGAGCCTGATGCGTACTGCTCTGTAGCCCATCACACTGCTAAAATTTCTTGCTGGGAAGTAAATTGGTGTGTGTTGCTTCTATTGATTGTTTGACATTATTCCTGTTAGCGCCATTAACTCATCTAAAACTTGTTACTACAAGCCTATGCTGTTTTTTTTCTAAAGCTAGTCTGCTCTTCTGGCAGCATGCACAGTACATTAACTGCAATTTATCCTCTGGAGCACAACTGGTATTACTGCGGAAAAGAAAAAAGATAGGATGCCACGAGACAACCTACACGTCTCATCTGGAAGCTGTATCACATTGAGGCAGTGATTAAAAACACCTTAGGCTCTTGTTTAAAAGAGAAGAGGGTAGGCTTGTGCCTTTTTGCACAATGTAGGGGTTTTCTGAGGTTACAGCAAAATAGAACAATTCTGAGTTCCTTCGCGCTCTTCTTTTCTTCTTTTGTGCGGAAAAAGAACTGACAAAATATTTTCGTGTGATCTAGAGGAACGAAAGGTTAGTGTGTCAAAAAGGGTACAGTGTTGTGTCTGTTATTATCTAATGGGAAGCCCAACAGCCCAGTGATGGCGAGGCTTTAATCTGGAGAGTATTTTAACTCATGTTCCAGACAGTGTTTTTCCACGCATAACAAGAGAGAGAAAGAAAAGAAAATAGTGGGGAGTTGGGCAGCTTCTTCACTAGTAAACACCAAGCCTCATAAATATTTCATCTTATTCTTTCTCTGCTGTATCACCTGTTCTGGAAAGCACTTTATGGAAGAGTAACGCCTCTGTGTGCTTTTCACATTTCAGAGGAGAGTCTCCTTGATGTCAGGTGGTGTCAACAACTGGAAATTAGATTCATGTTTAAAAAACATGTTTACCCAATTTATTACCAAAATGATTATATGATTCCTATACCATAAGAATATAAAAAATATCTAAGTTTAGGTGCAGTGCTGCAATCCTGAATACTTAAGGAGAGGTTGCCATGGAAACAGAGTTACACTGGCCAGAAATGAAAGCGTCTGAGGATTTAGACTTTCACTGTACATCAATTTTTAACTATAGATTGTTTCTACATCACCCTTCTCACCAACTTCACGTAACCGCAAGTGCTCCTCCATACAGACACTTCTGTGGAATACAAACGTGAGCACAACAATCCCCCCAAAAAACACACGGATGATGTGATGACACATGCTTCAGCGACAGCGTAACGCTATAAATATCTGCAAATATAACAATGATGATTTTTATCGCATTGCTACACTGCAGATTTACCGCACTTGCTCAAAACAGCGAGTTTTAGTTGTCTAGCCAAATGTGCGACAGTCACAAAAGATGTACAGTCACAGCAAGATGAAAGATTAAGATTTAGATCATTTTACACCAGATGTTTAGTGATTATTTATTTAATTTATAATGAGACATCCTCAATTTGTCTTTCACAGAATTAAGTCTGTACAGATGCTGCGTACTGGAATATATTAAAACATAATACAAACTGCAATATATTAACACAACTCAATAATGTGCAGCGCACTTTCATCTATGCAACATGCCAGTGAAATGACGAATCATAAATACTGCATGCCCTGAGCTGGAGGGTCACAGTGAGCTCAATCTTTGATACAACTGCAATAAATTGCTATCATGATTATCTATCAGGAATTGAATGTCTATGCTAATTACTGTCTGCAGTGTTGGCCTGCAAGCTTCCCTGTCACATCTCCATATGCTGTTTTCTCTGAACCAGCCTATTACAACTGCTCCTGTGTTCACTCTGTAACACTGAGGGAGCTCGCCCCACTCTTACTATAGCAACTGTGTCAAATAAATCGTCGAATTTAAAATGACCACGGTGGAGAATTTTACTCGGGGCATTGCTCATCTTGTGGAAATGGAATTCCCCTAATTCTAAAGGGACCTTAGAAAGCAAATTATCATGCCCTCTGAGAACAGCAGCCAAGAGGTAAGAGCTGTTCAGGCACAAAGACGGAGGAATGGAATTTACTGCAGATGACAAAAAGAAAAGGTGTAAAACCAAAACGGTGACCTGCTAGAGCTTCAAGTGTTCTGCACTTAAGTGTGGTTTAAAATTCTGCCTAACTTCTCAAAGCACACAAGGTGTTAAAATTCATTTAAAGCCTGCAGACAAAATTAATCATCAGTGATTTATAAATGCCAACCACTTTCATTATTAGCAGCTCTGTGTGTTTGCCAGAGAAATAAAAATCAATGAATTGCAATCAAGAGGTCAATACCAAGTCCGTTTGGATGTCAACCATTAACACCTATGAAGAAGCTCAGTATTATCCATTTCTGTTTCAGAAACACATCAAAGTACTTCAGCACCATTAAAAAGACAATCCAACATACTCCTATACTGAAGATGTAGACTGCAGCTATGACTTGAAGTAAAACAGGCTACAGGCTGTCATTTTCACCAGAGCAAGCCAACAAAAATGCATGTTTGCTGTTACTCACCTGTGGTCTCCACTATTCCTTCTAATATAACCACAATTTCAAACTGCTCTGTTTGCATGGACCTCTGGGAGAGGTCGTAGAAGGGGCTTTTGGTGTCAATCACATGGCAGATCGTGAGTGGTGAGACGAGAAAGAGCTGATCTGCTCCGGTGCTGAAACCCACGTCCAACTCCAGCTGATCCAGCGGAAGAAACTCGCCTTCGGGGGTCTGGCGAGACTAAAGAAGCATACAGAAAGTGACACTCTTCAGTAGAGAGAAGGAAGGGGTAAGACAGCTATCCACAGCTTATCAAGAGCCTTTGTGTAAGCTTTTCACATTTTATATGCAATCAGATCCAACCAGTCTATCAGGAAAATTACTACAATTTTCTTAAATTAAGGCAAAAGAAGGACACATGCTCTGAGAATATCCATTTTAGCATAGATTGGAGGTGTCACTGACTCTTTACATGTGTAATTAAATAAACTGGATTTAGTTTGATCCACTTGATCAAAGTGGATTCACCTGCATTAAACTCACCTGCCGTGTCAGAATATGAAAACTAGACACAGGAGAAAGGCTTATTTGCCTCTATGGAAAAACAAACAAACAAAGCAAAGCAAAAAAAGAACTGACGTCTTTAATGTGATAGAAGCTGCAGGGTTTTTTTTGCAATGTTTCTGCTGTATTGTCAGCATACTCTTGTCTGTTGTTATGATAGTGGATGTACATTTATATTATGGAAAGTGTTTATGAAGCAAAGCAGTAAAAGGCATGGGAAGTGACAAATAAGAATATTCTTGTGTAGAGAAATGAACTCATGGACACACAATGTTATTACTAAGGTGCAGGCCACTTGGAAAAAGTTGCCAAATTATTTTTACTGTTATTGTTCTTTTTGTAATTGTATTATAATTCCTGGAAACCATATGCCTTTTGTGTTTTGATTTAGGGTAGGTAATGATCTTCCTGGAGTTATGTCACAAATGTGGTGTAACGTGCATCCACTGCAGTCTATGAAATTTGGAAATACAAATGAGGATTTGTCCAACAGATGCCTCGCGGCTCTATGAACAGTTAGGAGTAGGCTTAAATGTCAGTGTGTAGGCCTTTCTGTATCAGTTTTCTAAACAACTCATGAGGTGAACTATGAGAAACACTGGGGACAAACCCAAAAGCATCATCACTCACTTTTAGCAATTTGCAGCGGATCTGTGCAGAGACCATATGGCTGTTACGCAGGTTCCCGACCCTGAACATGAGAGTTAGTTTTCCATCTCGCATAGAAATCGCCGCATGTTCACTGAACATCAAAGTCTCGGCCCTTTTCTTGGGCTGAGACATCTTGATAAACATGCAGCCGATCAAAAATGCATCGACGATCGATCCGAGGATCGACTGGAAAAGGAAGAGAATGATCCCCTCGGGGCATTTGTCTGTAATGTATCTGTAACCATATCCTATCGTGGCCTCGGTCTCTATGAAGAAGAGAAAGGCTGAGGGAAAGTTATAGACATTGGCCACACATGGAGTGTACTTATCATTGTGGGCTTTGTTGAGGTCTCCTCTGATGTACGCGATGAGCCACCACATAGAGGCCATGAAGAGCCAAGCGACTGTGTAGGTGAGGATGAAAATAAATAGATTCCAGCGCCATTTCAAATCTACTAGTGTTGTGAATAAGTCTGAGAGATATCTGCTGGTTTCACCACCCAGGTTCCCATGCTGGACGTTACATCGCCCGTTCTTGTCCACGAACCGCTGCCTCTTCTTCTTTTTCTCTGGGGGAGGCTGATTGAATCCAGACCCGCTAGATGAGGTGGTCACTACCTGATAATCGTCCCCAAATTTCTTTCGAAGTGCAGACATACTACGATGACAGCAGCGAAAGAAATAACAAATGATTCAATGTTTGTTTTTTCTTTTTCTTTTTTTAAAGTCTGGCTTTTAGTTGCTGCAGTCGTTAGTGCCCGTGCGCAATGTCTCCTTTTTGGGAAATAAGGCGATAAAAGTGCGATGTCTTCTCCCGAGTTAGACTTGCATGGTCCTCTTTCGCCACACACTACTGTTGCTACACTCTACAGCCATGAAATATCAATAATGGACGACCAGCTTACAAACCCCAAAGATAGAAGCCATATGAAAAAAATAAAATAAAATAAGCGACGCACAGGATAAGGTATCCAAACGCGCCAGTCGCAGTCCAGGTTTTAGAGGTTTATCAGTTGCAGCGTCGTGGATTACTCATCGCCAGTGAAGGTTGGGGGGCTATATCGACTTGTTCAAAACTGTACTCACGAAGTAAGTTTTCATAGGAAAGTTCAAAATCCTTAAGTGGTCTATAAAAGACAATTTTCTCTGTGTAATTAGTCTGTGGAAACGGTTTCCAAGATGAAAACGCTCTTTGCGCACTTGCGGCTGTGTTGGAGATAATTCGGTTTCCAGTCCTTCCTTTGCGATCTCTACACATAGAAGATAAATTGCGCCCAAGTATATGACTGTAAAAAATGACGAGCTGGAGGAAGAAAATCACTGTCCCACTGTCGTCATTTGCTGCTGCGCGCATCGACGCTGTTTGCCTGGTTCTTTTCGGGCACCTTTTCTCCTCTCTTAGAGAAATATCGACTGGATTCTCATAGTTCAGCGGCAGAGATCCACCAGATGCTCTTTTGGCTGCTTAAATCATTCTTTCCCTTCGATTTCCCTGTTCGGCTCCTGCGCACTTCCACGATTTCAGTGATGCACTCACTGTTGCCTAGTGGTACTACAAAGACAGACAATTTGGAGGAGGAGGGAAGAGGATTCGCCTGATTTGACAGTTTTTTCTTTCGTTTTTTTTCCAAGTGATCAAATATGGGAAATTGCAGCCGAGATGTCTTGATGACTTTCAAATAATTGCACCGAAAGCAACATTTTAGACTCCAATAATGGAAGAATGAACCCCTGGCTTAGAGATAGATTGCCAATAACAGTTATTAAGGATATTATAAATGCCTTTTGTGTGTTTTAAAAAGCTACATTTTTCTCCTGCAGCTCGTTATCTCTATTTTGCCCAAAAAAAAAAAAAGTTGCCAAACTAATTAGTCTTTAGTCTTTTTAAGCACATAACCAGTTTAAGGAAAAATCGTCCCAATGCCAGTGAACATTTTAGCGGCTATTCTTCTGGGTCACCTGTACTGACAGCCACAGCTGACCCCCACATTCATCGATCCCATGGGTGACTGCACCCGATCTATGCTACACACTAGATCTCTTAACAGAGTAACACCTTCAGCAGGGTAGTTGCTGTCACTCCCAGCAAACTCTTTTAGATCTCAGGAGGACAAAAAAGCTGAAACCAGAATTCACCCATCATATTACCAAGATCAAGGCCACGGGGGAATACACCCACACCATAGTTACCCAGGCTTTCTCTCAAACACATGAAGCAGGGTGAGCAGCCTAAATCAAACAGCTTGTCTATTGTATCTCCACCCTTTTTCTTCTCTATTATTTTCTATTTTATTTTTGTGATTATGTCTTTTTTTTCTTGCTAAAATCCCAATTACCCCTATCGAAGTCAATGATGTGTGCCTCTTAGATATTAAAGCATTAAAGCAGGATACACACTGCATCATCAGCGCAACAGCAATGTGGATTGATTCAGCTGTATTCATTTTCACCCCAGAAAGAGTAAATAGATCAAATGAATAAATCACCTTCTGAATCAGGCCTGACAGTCACCTACACATCTTGTTGCATCCGGTGTAGTATCACACACAGTCATCTGTGAATATCAATCATTTGTTTTGTATTTACTGCCATTTCATGCAGTATCTCTTGATTTTGTAGTGTAAATATCTATAATAGCCTGTTGCTCCCTTTTCTTTAACCCTTTCTCAATGCAAAGTCTCTGCTAAGTCAGTCTGGTTCCAGGCGAAATCTACCTCCCCTAATATCTTTTATGTCCCTGTACTTAACCACATGATATTCCTTGTCCAGTCAGAACCCAGCAAGCCCTACTGTACCAATGGTAGCTTCTAAAAACAGCACTAAGGCCTGACATAACTGTTTCCAAATGAATGATTGCATGGCAGCACAGAGCAAAGTTGAGATGCCTCTGAGCACTGTCTGCAAGGCACTGTGATTCAGTCCTCTTGAGGAGAACACACAGGAAAAGATTTCCCCATCAGTCACCAGGCCATCATAATTGCCAGGTGAACATTGGCTTCAGCTTCTGCATGATTCTGTGCTTTTATAATGAGTGCAGGGGGACACAGGTCACCCAATCCCTGCATTCTGGCCCTCATTAAGAGGAAAAGGCTATTCACATATTTGCAGAGCAAAAAATATGGCTATTAGTTTGGATTGGCCATCAGCCAGCCAGCCAGCACCACGAGCTAGAAATTTTTAATTGCTGTATTTCATACATATGCTCACTGAAACAAAAGTCTGTACACTACTTTTGTCAAAGTGTCTCTCCTGCATGTACTTCCAAAAAAAGAGCAATTAACTCCAGGATACAGTGGAGCTTTTTTAATGACAAAGTCCCTTTGGATTATCTTCAGTGTTCATGATTTAAAAATCCTCTGAGGCCTCCAAATCAAGAGAAAATTAAATGTTCCTGATTAAATAGGTGCAGAGTAAAGTAAGAAAAACCACTTTTTTTTAGGAATCGAAAAGAGCCAAAAGCCTGTGTGCTGAACACAGCACCCTGCACACAATGCACCCAGTGGCTTACTAACAATGACTCTTGTTAATGCTTACATAGTAAAAGATCAAAATTCTAAATATTTGGAAACTGTGGCAGAGTCAGTGATACTGACAGACAAATATAGAAATTGGCTTTAAAAGTTTGAAAATGTAAGTTAGTCTATTTCAAGCAGGGCTTCGTTATCAGATTCAGCCTGACAGAAAGACAAGGTTTGAACACTTTGTGAACACATAAAAAGCATTCACCAATCAGAGAGAAAGAGAAGGGAGATTTGAATCCTCATCAACTGTTTGTCTGAAATGTGAAATGTGCTCGCCACTCCTTTCATAAAATTGTTTGCATAGCTCAAACTGTAACTCAGATCAACCTGGGTTAAAAATCATGAATCCTTTTGCCTTTATTTTGCTTTGTTTTTTATTTGTGTGTGTGAGCATGTGAGTTTAGCCCGTGATTTTCATTGAAATGCTGCTAAATTCTAGGAAGTAGAGAAGAGAAATGTTTCATCACTCATCCAAGTGACTTCCTCCGTCTCAGCCGACTGCGGGTTTCCCTAATCTTATAAACAGTACATTTGCATAATGACCAAACCTAGCACCACTGACTAACACCATTGTGAGAAGGTGAAAGATGTACCCTTAGGCTCCCTCCTCAATTCAGAGATGGTATGCAGGAACCTTTGAAACTGCACAGTCCTGGTTACTGGAACCGTTTGTCATTGTGTACCTTTACTTTCATGTAATTCACAACAAAAGCTCCCATTTCCACATGGATTGATTTCAGGTTAACTTACAGCCACAGAGACAATTACAAAAAAAAAAGATCATGCAGTGTTAGTAAGTGTTTTTTATCCAAACATGCAGAACTTATCAACTGTATGGGAGTCTATAGAAACCATTAATTGAAGCATCATTCAAGCATCCCCAACCCTGCAGACACGCTTCTTTAATTCTGCTCAGCACATACGGTAGGCCTCGTCAGTGACAGCTAAATACAAGAAAGAGGTTAAAGTCCGGGCATGTTCTTGTCACACACCAGGAGGCAGCTGATGTGTAACACTGTGCACTAAATTGGAATATATGCAGATGAGTTCTCATCTAATAATGAGAGAATTTTAAAAAGTAGTGCATTTTGCTTCAACAAAGAAAAAGGAGTTTTCTCCACCAAAAGCACTTCTTCCATTTGCCATCTATAACCAGCGCTTTCCATGCAGATGTCAGTTATGCAACAGCTAGTGTCATGTGTTAGTCAGTGATCAGAAATACTTTGATGATCTTCTGTAACCCATTTCTTAAAAATAGCCTGGGCAAAACCTGATGGGCGGGTGAGGATGGGATTGATTTATTAATCTAATCAGACCAATGTAGGACACTAGATGCATTTGTCCCCCTCCCTAAATCAGCTAGGATAGCACTTGAGGTTATTCTCGGAAGATCAGCCATCATGTCAGGCAATCTTCTCTTATTTTCTATCTTCCTTTATAATCTCTACAATCAAAGACAGTGCAGGGAAAACCGCCTCAGCTTTGATGCTGGCTTTGATGGATTTGTTCTTCTACGCCCCCCACAAATTTACGACTTCCTCACTAAAAATTCTCTGTAATCTTATTTAGCTGCTACAGTATTGATTTCTTGAATTTTGAACAAGCAATCCTCTTCTTATAAAAGATGTGTGCTATGTCTTTTCTCCCTGCAAAGATTAGGCTTTAACATGATCTGAAGCATGCTCATTGGATGCTGAAGCATTATCAGACTCTCCTCTATACTTGGCATGTAATGTAAAACCATGTGGTGGATAAGAAGAGCAGCATCTCTAAACAAAAGGGCACCCTGGGAGTGCATTCAATGAGCCCATGGGGCAATGCCCTATTTTGCAATTTAAAAGAAAAGGATATATTGCAGACACACACCATACACATAAACTGAACGGCTTCTTCCTTTGCTACACCTCTGCACCAAGTTTCATGACATTCACCTCACACCCACCTCAGCCCTTGCTTTGGCGGAGAAATGGGAGTAAAGCAATTGGGTCACAATGTGGTGCCTCCAAGGGACATATGAAATTGTCAGCATCTTGTGGTAATCAAATGACATTACAGCTTTTTGTCAGTGATTGAAAGAGATGGCAACATTTAACCGCAAAACAAACTATCATACCTCTTACAGCTACGCAATCATAGATTTAAAAAGAGATAAAAATTGTAGGTACACTGAACAGCAAATGGGAATATTATTCTGCGTCTGTTGGTTTTTCTGTCCCTAGCTGAAGCGAGACCTTATTAGTTGTTGCCTGGGTCAAAAATAGCATCTGAACAGGAGTGCTTTGTCGAACAGCTCCTGGAGATTGATGATTGATTACCACACAATTACTGCTGAAAGCAGCGGGGCCCTTCCTCCTAATCACTGCTTTCGTCGTAAAAAGGAGATTATCACATAGGAGAAGCTTGTTAGAGCCACTTCCTCCCTGAAAATCAATAAAAATTACTCAAGAGATGGCAAGCATACATCAGAAATGTCTCAGTTGAATCCCTAGGCTGGCTCTGCACATCTACAGGCAGGTACTGTACATTATTCTCGGTATGTGTGGGTGCCTCCTGTGGCAGTGGATGTTACCCCATCTGAGATATTAGCCTCAAACTATGTCTAATTAAAGCTGCTTTCCAACGTAGGCGCTCTGGAACTTTAGGTCCCCTCAACAATTAAGTGCAGGATTTCTCCTTTGGTCTCAAGCGAGGCGAAAAGACACATCCAGAGGTTTGATTATCCTCTCTCTCTTTTACTACCCATTATTGGATTCACTTAGTTGATGGAAACCTATACATAGTGCAGGGGAGAGCCAGGCAGACCGGTATACAATCAAGCAAACTGCAGATACTTGGAGGGATAGGACACAAAATGTACAGCCTTGGATTTGAAGTCAGGGCACGAAAGTGTTGAGTTTCTTGTCATGATGGTTTAATGGAAACGGGTTAGGGAGACTATCAGACTTAAGGAGACAAGAGGTTCAATTGCTCCTGTTGCGTCCTTGGAAATTCCACCAGGATGGGCTCAAGGAAAAAAAACAACAAACAAAAATGAGCTTTTCTATAAGCAACAGTAGTCATGATTTAAAGGGGAAAAAAACTCAAGTTAATGCTTGGATTTACCTTTAAAAGGATGGCATTTACCAACCTTATTAATAACACTATTTATAATAACCCACTAAAACACATTTATGCACTTCAACACAATTATTCTATTGTTTATACTGTTACTTTTGTATTAACTATAACTAACTGCAACACACAAGACACAATTTAGTGCACACAAATCACACACTGTCGTCTTTTATTGCCACATGTAGCTGAATGCACTGCAGTAAGTCTCACACACCGGTGCTGCAACTTAAATATTTCCTTTGCACTGATTTGATTTTGCTGGTGACACAAATACTACTGTAAACCTAAGGTACTTTTATAGTGTGCATCCTTGGCTTCTGAATGAATTCACGTTTTTGAATAAAACATTAAATAATTCCCTTGTGTTTTCTAAACAAACAGTCTCAGGAATAATAGGGACTTTGTTGTGTAAAATGGGGGAATTAGACATGGTGTAATATGGTCTTTGGTCTCTAGATAAAACCACCTATTTATACAGTATTTCCTGAGCATAAAAAAAGACCATGTTTTAAATAGCGGAGAACTGCAGAGTCTTCATCGTGAGGATGTTCTACCTTCAAGAGCGACAGAAAGCTGCAGACAGCCACAGATAAGGCTTCCATTAGGGCTATTATTTTAAAGCATCTCACCCCTTAATGGACCCTCCTGGTGTGCCCACAAACCCGCTATCTTATCCTCACAGGGCCCGTTAACCAGCCTGGGTTTCGCTTCCTACAGGTGTGAGACTGTCTGAAACCACAGTCAGTCCCCTCAGGGCAGCTGCTGGGAGCGCTGTGAGGCACTGATGTTTTGTCAGCCCCACAACAACAACTGTTAATACCTCTGCAGTGGGCACCTTAGAGAGCTTTGAGAAATACTGATCAAAAAGCTACCATAAGTGAGGACAATGAAAATGCACAGTATATCTGCTATGAGTGTTTATTATTTACCCACTATGTCTAATGAGACTTTAGGCACAAATAGTTTTTGTTTTTAATTTTATGCTTAAATGGTTATTCTTTCTTTTATTTGGTGAAAAAATGAAGACTTACACCACTCTCCTCACTGTAATTTAAATGCGAAGCTGAGCAGAAACAAGGAACATCAGCACACCCAACACAGTCAATATTCATTATTGGTCTATTTTTATATTTTTTGTACAAATATTTTTGCATGGACTTTGTTCTGGATTGCACTTCGAGCCAACACATCTCTATGAGGCTGTCAGGTTTTATTCAATGCCCCTCCTTGAGCCTGGTTCTGCCAGAGGTTTCTTCCTGTTAAAAGCGAGTTTTTCTTTCCCACTGTTGCCAAAGTGCTTGCTCATAGGGGGTCGCCTGATTGTTGGTGTTTGTCGGTATTACTAGGTCTTTACCTTACAGTGTTAAGTGACTTGTATTGACCATTGTTGGGATTTGGCGCTATATTAAAAAATATATATATATATTTTTGCTGGATTAATGATGCTATACCCAACAAGTTAAAAAGTTCGCTTCAGAGATTCTTTGTTTCATGTAGATGTGAGAAAGGTGTTGAGACTCACATACTTGCTAACATCATATCTAATCAGCCAATCACAGCCAGTGAATTTAGGCATGCAGATAATGACAGGATTATCGGCTGAAGTTCAAATCGAGCATCACCTAGGGGAAGCGATGTCATCTGAACATGGTGTTGTTGTTGGTGCCGGGTTGGCTGAAATTACTTATGTACTGGAATTTTCCCACACAACCATCTCTGGGGTTTAGCGAGAATGGATTGAAAAAGAGAAAACACCAAGTGAGCGGCAATTCTCTGGTCCAATGTCAAACTGGAACATGACAGTTCATTGTACTTAAACGGCCTTCATAGGCACCTGGTTACAATCTAATATATCTCATGTGGTGCAATGAGGCAGTTGCATCATTGATGTGCAGAAAACAAATCTATGCAATAGCAAATTCAATTAGTTCGCAAGGCAAAAGTGGGTACTAGTCAAGCCTAACTTACTGTATAAAGTGATGAGTGTAAGGATGTTCGTCAGCATGTTCAAATCGTTTTCTAATTCCTACGCTCTGTGCTAACAAAGAGTGGCAGCAGATAATATTGTGCTGGATAAAAATGCCGATTTCAAACACATTTACAGTGAGGAAGGTGTTTTATGCCATTTTTAGTCGTTTTACTAGTTTTTAGTTGGGTGACTACACTGACACCAGCTGTTCTTGAAAGTATTAACATGATTTGCTATGAAGTCTATTATGAAGCCTGATTTGATAGCTATAATAGAAGAAGTTGGAAATGCTACCTTAGTGTTATATCATGGTGGCCACTGGACTGTGGGCAGCACTTTGGAAATCCTGGTTCCAATCAATAAGCCTGACATTTATTGAGTAAGTCATCAAGCCTTTTTTTTTTCCTGATTCCAGCTTCTGAAATGTGCAGACTTGCTGTTCACACAACTTTTCCTGTAAGAGGTTTGAGTATAGAAAACAAATATTAAAAATATATGCTGTCCTTTTCAACAACTTAAGGCTTCAAGGCTAAGCCGTTAATTAATCAACTGAACAAAAATCAGACAAATGAATGAATATTTCAAATAATAATTAGTAAAGTTGTACAATTCATGACGTCCAGTGTCTGCTGGATATTCTGCTAGCTTTATTTTTTCAAAGCTTTGCTCAAAAAGTACAATTTTGTGTCTCAGACTTTTTCAGAGTCACCTGAAAGGTCAAGCCTTCTGTGATTAAAAGCACACAGAATAATGACAAACTCCTTTACACATAAAGCAAAAAACCAACAACTAACATTCATTACAATGTAACTCTTATAGTATCTTGTTGTATTGGTGTTTTTTTTCTAGCTCATAATAAAAGAGACGGTACAATTTGCTACATTTAAAAAGGACAGAGTAACCCCGGGTAATGAGATGTACGTGAGGCCTTAAAAGCTTATTAATCAACCGTATATTTTGGTGCGACAAGCTGTCAGGTGCTCAACAGTGAAGCTAATCATTATTTTATGTTCAGAAGTTTTATTTTTTCTACAAAAAAAAAAAAAAAAAAAAAAGCGAAATGTACAAAACAGATGACAAATGTGCAACCCACACATTGAAACATTACATTCCTGTTCTAACACCATGCACTTTAAGATAATGAAAAACAATAAATGTGTGTGCATAATATCAAAGAGGTCACTGATTTTCAATCTGAATGCCAAGCAGGCACCTGGCATCAGTTCAGTATTCAAGCCATGGGCAGTATACCCCACCCTTCATGTACTCTAGTCCTTCAGATAGTCTCCGAATTGGTTTTTGTGGGACCAATGAGGATTTCCAAAACACAGCACAATTTCAAAACCCAGAGTCAGCACTGTTATTATTACTTCCAAATCTATCACGTGATTTTGTTTAATCATCATTCAGTATGATTTGCAAGAATATTCCAGTTTTACAGCATCTTAGAAAAATAATTGGTTCTGTATATATATAACAACAATGGTGCTAGATACATCTGAACAGCATTATGTACAATACAATTTGTTTGCAGAATGTGGTGAAAGATATCTGTAAAGGTAACGATGAGTACTGATATACTTCATATTCACTTAATGCAATGATCAAGACTTTGTATCATTTATTTATGAGATATGGTAATTATTTAATATCAATAAGCTGCAATATTTTATCTCAAACCATCCTTTTCAAACATAAAACGCATCAACCATCCAAAATCACTAAAAACCAAACATGTAACAACTTTTATAAAGAAAGATTTGCACCCGGATATGTCATGATATCTCCTATGGAAAGAATTTGAAATCATATGGAAACTGACTTAAAAATAATCTTTTTGATGTAATGATGTTTTGATAGCTATAATATTACAGCGTGATTTTCTCAAAAGTACCTGTTAAAATCTACATTCATTCAAAATGTATCACTTGTATTTCTAGTCCAACACCAACATCATATTTCTCATCACCTGTAATAGATTAACTTCCATGATGTAATTCCTGTTGGAGTAATACGGAACATCAACAGCTGCGTCAGTTAACAACAGACCTGGAATTTCAAAGATATGTTTCAGGTATAGTGCTGTGCAAAAGTCTCGAGTTGCCCTTCATTTCCTTTTGCTTTGCTTCCAAAGTAGTTAGAGTTTCTTGCAATTTTTAAAGTGGTCTTGCGCAATAATTATCATTTGAATATCTTTAAAATTTTGTCTTTGGACATTGACTGCTTTTTTTTTGTTGTTGTTGTTTTATTAATTTCAGACAAGTTCTTGTACCTGACCATTTTCAGACTAATGTTTTGGGGGGATTTTGCATTTTCTTTTGGGGGGGGGGGGTCTATCCACTTAATAATAACCTATGACTCATTCAAGCATAAGAACCTAACCCAAGGGATAAACCAGTATTGTGGCTACACATAACAGACAACTTACCACAGGAGAGAGGTTCAATAGTGAGTCTCTATAGCCATCTGTAAAACAAGGTGGCGGCTCTGTCATGGTTTTGGCTGCAATTCAGCCACTATTACTGGGGGGGATCTTCAAAACTCATCAAAATTGATCAGATTTAGATCCACCATCCCCAAACACACCGCCAATGTAGTAAAAACATACCTGGATAGAAAAGCACACAATGAAACACTGTCAATCATGGACTGGCGTCCCCAGAGCCTGGATCTCAACATTAATAAAGCAGTGTGGGATCAACTTGACAGAATGGAAAGAAAGGCAGCCAACATCCAAAGACGACCTTTGAATGTCTTTTAAAAAGGCTGGAGAACTATTCCTGAAGACTTACTTATGGAAGTTACAAGAAAGCTGCCTAAGAGAGTTCAGGCTGTGTTGAAGAATACTAAAAACTGATTTTTTTTAAAGCTCCCTAGAATTATACAAACTGTTTTGTCTTATACTGCATCTCCATGTATGTTTGCATACTTCAATAAAGCACTGCAAATATCAAGAAGTTAAGGGTGGCTCAAGACTTTCTGCACAGTACTAGAAAGCATAACTTTAGAGAGATTTGTACAACTCTTTCACCAAGTTTAAGGGATCTTCATAAAAATGGTACTCCTCTTAAGTTAAACTGTAACAACTGATATGGGTGTCAGGGCTTCAACTGAAATTAGATTGTTCAGTTTGTTAATTTTGGGCTTCCGTTTTCTCTCGAGCAGATTTACTACCACACAGTCTCATGAAATGTGATAAAAAGACACGTCCTAAATAGCTAATGCTACAGTGGGCTTGATAAAGAAGAAGGAAAAGCATTTGTAGGTTATACAGGGCTACGACTTTATCCCTTCAGTAAATCACCTCAAGAGGGTAACACCTATCAGTGCTGATCTCCATATGTCAGTCAACAGTTGCAGTTAAAATGACCACCATGCTGCTTGAAGCATAGACATAGTAGACACCGACATGAAAAGAGAATGAGCAGCAAACCAGGTGTTTTCTTTTACGACTGTACCTATAGTAGATACATCAATGCCTGTCTGGATACAGTGGTGGTTATAGAATCTCAACCATTGCAAAGATGCGTCTCAGAAAATGACAAATGGTCTCCTGTTTATGTTTTTCCAGAAGCTAATCAGCAGTCAGTGCAGCAGATTCACAGCTAGCAGGTGTCCATCACAGTGTGACTCCTTTGATGTGAGTGTTTTCCATGCACGACCCGATACATCATTATCCTAGTTCAGATCTGTAAAAGTTCCCAAAGCTACAGCTCATCATATTTTTAGAAATGCAGGTGCCAGTGCAGTTTATCCTCAAACCTGTGTTGAACTGTAATATGATCAAATGGAAGAAAAGCTGCTGCTGCCCAGTTCTCTGCATTTCTTGGCCAGGATGTAAAAGCAAGAGGTGCATGATGTGTGGTAAGAGCCATCTGGTGAGGGTAAGGAAAGCCAGGGCTGGTTGGGTGGAGAACGACAGAGGACTCAGGTGAAGAGTCAGACGCTAAGGGTCATGTTACGGAGCAGCCACTGCTGGGAACGGCTGCCATTGCAGTCTCTCAATGTGGGGACCATCTTGTCGTCCTCAGAGGGCATGTCCAAGCACTGGTTGCTATTCACATGCAGCAGAGTAAGTCGCTGGAGAGAAAAGATGAAAAAACAAAACAAAAAACAGGCAGTTACAGCTGATGTAAATATATACGCATGACATATGACATTAAACAATTACAAGTTGAAGACCAACCTCCCCTGTGTTTTACAGTCATGTACCCTCAAAGATGCAGGTCATCACCGAGGGCATCAGTGCCAGCTGCCAGTGCCTGACTGCTTCAACTGTGGTCTGAAGAAAAGCTGAATCTATGCGCATCACTCAAACCAACCCTCACAGATTCATTTTAACTACTAATTTCCCAAATTTCAGCTTTGTTGTACCATTGACCCAGTAAATAAACTTAAGTCTGTGCCTGCACCATTTATTAAAACAATAAAAACAGAATGACAAAATAAGGAACATCAAGAGAAAAAGACTTGAATAAAAAAGGGTTACCCCTCATACAATACATCTCTCACTGTGAAACGCTGTGGAAATCGAGGCTCCTGTCGGGGGAGAAACTTGTCATTGGCACTTTAACAAAAGGATGTTTCTGTGATTGACTGAGCTTCAAAAGCATCAACCTCTCTAGAGCCAACTTCCCCCCCCACATTCAGTGGTAATGGGAAAATGAGTTGTTTTAATGTTAAAACCACTGCAACAAACTCGCTACAGTGTTTTCAGTTTTATCACCATGTTTAGGTTTGCAAACTCCTGTATGTTCATTGAATAGCAGGTGAAGACACATCATGAACAAGTGGATCACATACAAAGTAAATGTAGACCTCTGCATACATTTGACCTTAACAAGGAGGTCTACTGAGGCATTTTCTAGTCTTTAAAGCTGATTTTTTGACCATTAAAAAAGTGATTATATTCTGATTACGAATGGAAATAACACATTGTTTACACATCCAGCAATTACAAAGCAGATTTAAAAATTAATGTAGGGTCTGTTTATACTCCGTTTTTATCTCTGTTTTGGTCTGTGCCATCAACAAAGGAAAAGATCCGGTCCTGTAGCTCCTAATTTTCACCAACCATTCACTGCAGGCCAGAAAATCAAACCAAAGAGCTGAAATGATAGCGATGTGAGGTGATAATAATGTTTGTTCCTCTGAGTGACCCTTATCACATACATGTGGTGATCTGGTCCATTCTCAGGAACAATAATAAACAGTTTTAAATATTTATTTATTCCAATTATTAAAATAACCTAGGAAAAAGAGTTTATTGTTAACACTGCAGCTCATTATATTTACTTTTTGATCAAAGTGCTCCAGTATAATAGGCACCATTAGCACCAGCAGTAATACTGCTGGTGCTTGTTAGCACTGACCACATCACGATTATTTATTCAACACCATGCTTAGGATAAACTGTGTTTTTATTGTTAATGCAACACATTATAGTAGCATCTTTTTTCAGAACAGATAACAAGTAACCAGGGATCACGAGGAGAGGAAAAAGGTTACAATGTGACATTAGTTGCAACAAATTTCTCTACCCTAATGATTGTGTGTGCCTTAATCAGTACACCACAATGATTGCCTCTCAGTTGTGTAAAATCTGATAAATTTTCCATTTTTGTTACTATGGTTGCTGTAGCTCAGGAGGTAGAGCAGATCATCTACTAATCAGAAGGCTGGTGGTTCGATATCTGGCTCCTCCAGTCTGCATGCCAAATATCCTTGGACAAGATAGTAAATCCAAGTTGCTTGTATGGATGGGTGAATTAGGCAAGTTGTATAAAGCACTTTAAATGCTCAGTTAAAGTTGAAAAAAAAAAAAAACCTATATAAGAACCAGTCCATGTATTAGCAGTGTGTCACAAAAAACACACAATTTGTTGCCATTTTTCAGCTGATTCAAAGACAACACAGTTTGACAGCATTAAATTTTTTGCACCAACAAGGTGATTTGTAAAGAGTTATTAGCAGAAAACCTGGCATATTTGAGCAGGGTGCGCAGTGTGTCCTTAAAAATTTTGAGGAAACTAGACAAGTGAAGGACAAAAGAAGTGGCTACAGCAGATTCACTGTATTTGAAAGTCGTGTCCTTATAAAATGGGGGGGGGGGGGGGGGGGGGAAGAGATGTATCTGGCCATTGAACTGACCCATCTCTTGTTCATTGACACCTCATAAGAAATTGTTCCTGTGGAAGGATGAGGCAGAGAAGAGAAAAGGCCAAGACATGCCAAATTATATTTATAGAGTGATAAATCCAGTTTAGAAAATTTAGGTTCAAATCATCATGAACAGAGGAGTTCAGGAGAAAGGTACAACAGGGAGTGTCCACAGTTATGTATTAAACATGGCGGAGGATCGGTCATGGTTGGGGGTTCAATTCAGCCAGTGGTGCTAGGGACCTTGTCAAAATAGATGGAATTATGGACACAGAGAAGTAAAGTCAGACTCTGACCCACCAACAACTATAAGGCATCTGATTGGCAGCAGCTTCAGTTTTCAGCGTGGTCTCAAACACACTGCAATGCAGTAAAAGCACGGAACAAAAGAAGAGCTTTGACTGTCCTTCAAGAGGCCTTGAGAATTATTCCTAAAGACTACTTTAAAAAAATGACATGGAAGCTGCCTAAGACAGTTCAGCCTGTGTTAAAGTATAAAATCAGTAACACCAAATATTGACTTTCAAGCTCGTTGCAATTGCACAAACTCTTGTTGTTGCCTTATAAACTGTATTTCTATGTATGTTTGCACGTTTTGAGAATCACTGCACTTAGTTCCCTTTTTCCTAGCAAAATATAAAGAAATAAGAGGTTGCTCTAGACTTGCACAGCATTGTATACCAGTAAAAACACCTGTACAGAACTAATGAAGGTGTGTAATTGCAAAGCTTATCATTATAGAAGTATTTTAATAACCTTACATTTCTCACAGTGGCTTCACTACACATCACAGGCCAAATATGCCATCATCTGCTAACTAAATTGACCGTGGGACAAGTTGGATTGGGCTCTGTCTAACTGGGCTCAGGTGACAATGACTGATTAACTGGCTTTCTTCATGAAAGACATTTTAGTAAAATAATGATGAGTGAAAACCATTTACACTCTCAGGGATCTGGTACTGTGCATACTGGCTCACTGTCACTGCCATAGCTCATCAAGACACTTAAATAGAACAGGGTCCCTGTTAATGTAATTACAGTATTCCTTCTCCTGCTCCACTCCATCGCTCCTGTCTGTCCTATGTGATGCTTTTTCATGGAAACCAGAAAGGCTAGAAAACAGGACAAACCGGACCAGACTGGAAATAACACACCTGTTGTGATGAGCTCGAACTCAAGCACCACACAAGTGGTATGTACCACAGGAGAGAATCTGTGGCTATCTGCCACACGTCACCAGAGATAACACCCCCCACTAACAACTGTGAGAGAGCCCTCAATAGCCTTGATTAACCATTTATGTTTAAACCCTCAGTAGTAACATGCTTCCGCAATTTCATTCCTCACTTGAGTTGCTTTTCTCATCCTAATGATCACATGCAGAGGAGTAGGGGACTTGAGAGTTGGTTTGTAAAGAGAAGCAGAGCCTCTGCAGAGAAAAACAATGCCATGAGAGAAATTGGGAAAATTATGTTAGGAGCTACAAAGATGCCATGTAATATATGAAAATGTATAAGCGTATAAATGAAAACCAAAACAGAGATAGCCTCAGGTTTAGCAGTTTTCAGCTTAACCCAATGTTATATCAGCATAAAAAATAAAACGCAGGTGAACAAGTAACCTAAAAATACATCATGGCATAAAAACTGGTCATTAAGCATGATTTTGGTTTTTTTAAATTCTGCAATCGAGGCATAATTCTTCATTAAAACAAGATTGTGCTTTGACAGTTAACAGAGGATATTCAGACTAATGAGCTCACGGAGACGCTCAGGCCATGTTTGATCTCAAGCTATAAAACACAAGGGCCCAACACTATCTGCCTGGATACAAAGAAGTGCATGCAAACACAGCCATATATGCACACACACACACGCACGCACACACACACCTTTCCTGAAGTACACATTGCAGACTGCCCTACAGAGCACACTTGTTCAAACAGAGTGAGAACAAAGAGAGCAGGTGGCACACAACCTCACACACCTGTCTAAAAACAAAGGAAAAGAACAATAAGCTTGTGCTACACTATACTTTAATTTAAAAAGTAGTTCTTTAATAGTAGTTGTAACTAAGAAGAATAAAAAAGAAGCAAAGATCAACAATTTTTTCCTAATCCAGACTGAATGAATACTACATTTTTGAGCCCTGCGCAGGGCATAATCATTTACAAAGCCTTTCTAAACAGCCTTAAATCATAAAGATAATATTTTTCCTTTCATTCAAAATCTAAATTTACTCCAGGGGAACATGTGGCACAAGAAAAGTATGATTTGGAAAAAAAAAAGTTCCACGTTCAATGAAATTACTGGAAATATGGAGGTCCTGTCCTTTGCTCATAATTATTTCATGCTTGCTTTGGGGCAGAGAAAACTCCCATCTTCCTCCCAGCAAACCAAGCACGGTCTCCAGAGCAAGAAACCGAGTGTGTGCACAGCTGAGACCAGCTAATTAAATGATGACCGTTTCTAACCATAACCCAGGTTGAGGAATAGCATCCACTTTATCACCACACACCACACTGGACTTGCTGAAAGGCAGAGAGGTTCTTGTTTTGACGTGATCTTCTGTGCTTGCTGCTGGGGATCTAGATAGAGGAGAGGCTTTTTTGTGGGAGATACAAACACAGCAGATACTTTTGTATCTCAGGGCAGATTCAGCAACAGTGTCATTTGCTTTAATGGAGCCCTTCTCTTGTGTACGTGCTCCTCTCTGCTTGCTATGCTAGGAGGACGTCTGAGAGTGAACAGCAAATCAGGCCATCTAACAGCAGGTCACTATACTGCCACAACTCTGACACACACCAGCAGTCCCGGGAGCTCCTTACCCAATTTGCCCTGCTTGGACACAGAAACTGTGGCATGCTACAGTGAAATTGCTCTTTAGCGTTTTGAGAGATACAACAGTACAGGATTCTGAGGTGTTCATTCCAAATTACTCAACAGAACAAAATTGGCTACAGAGAGAATGACTGACAGACACAAAGCCTGGAAAAAGCAGGAAAATAACAACTCCGAAATGGACAGAAATGCTGAGCTGAAGAACATTCCTCACAAAAGTATGTAAATAAGAAGGCTTAGTGGTGAAAAAACACTGATAATGGGCGTTTTACAATGTACATGGAACACTGTGTACACAGCTGCTTTTGGCCAATAAGAGAGTGGCCTGAGCAACTACAGCCATGAAAGATGGGTTCACAATGAAGGATCACTTCAAAAGAACTTGTAAACAATGGCGAGCCCATTTGAATAAGCTCCGCATGCAGATAATCAGCTAAAAATAAGCACGTCCTCCATCTCGGCCATCATTCATCATGTGCAGGCAGTCCAGGGGACAGCTAGTGAATTTTCACATCAAAATATAATATTTATTTTGGAAAATAAATGTCAATTGAGATGTAATTTAGCAAAAAGATTAGCTAAAGGTCTTCCAGATAGCATCTTATACAGAGAAGCATCTTGACAGGACATCTGTCATTGCGTAATGAAGCTCTTCCCATGTCTCTGTGCACTCCCCCCTTGAAAGGTCACCAATAACAAAAAAGTGTTAATGCTTCCTAAAACACATGCACATTCAGGCGTACACCTGGAAGAACCACAAGTCTACTCTCACTGACAAAAATCAGAAAGTCAAACATACTCTCAAAACAGCCAAAGTTGCCTATTACAGCCCAAACAGGTCTAGTGAATTCTAACAGTGTGAAACTACATTGCTACAGAGCAACTATGATGACCACCAACCTCTATTCTACACCTAACTTGTGCTAATCTGCTCACCTCACGCCCCCCGTAGCCCCCGAGAGCAGACTTGAGTTTAGAGAAAATAATCCGTGGGACTGAAGTAGAGGTGTCTAGCGACCTCCAGACGAGTGTAGTTGTGGAGGATCCACGACTGTATTGGACTGTTGTTACAGTACTCCACAGTGGGGCCATAGGTGCCGTCCTCCAGACGGCCGATGGTCAGACATGATTGGGTGATGATGTGGAGGAAGGTGTGCTTCTGCAGTGAGCCAGGAGGGAAAAGGGACAGATGGTTTTCAAGGTAAGTCACAGAGTCATAAAGTAATTCTTAAACTGATGCGTCTGTTCTTCGCAGTAAACTTTCCCAGACACTGACTAAATGTCTGACTTATTTGGTCCATTTCTTGTTTTATTTAGTTATTAGATAGACCATATCTTCATAAGCGATATGGGTCATGTTTCAAATTATTCATGTGACTATTGGCTCAGTCACCCACAAAAAAAGGTAACAGGATGGCAACCTCCTTGCAACAAATCAGTAGCAACAATCACTTGTAGGCAGATCTCATTGATGCAGACAGATTGGCAACACATTAAAATCTGTCTGCATTTATGAATCTGAGTGTGTTTGCACCAATAAGCGCTTGCCCATTGAAAGTTTTCTGGTTAAATTCCTATATAAAAGCAAGCAGAGTGCCTATGTCATTCTTTAGTTAAACTGCCATCCTGCAGCAATTACATCACAGTTTAATGTTTAATATAAAGGTGCCATATTCTGCTGATTTATCACAGTTAATCCCTCTGTTCTCACAGATTGCATGTAACTGCCAACTTGACCCCATTCAATGGCAGACTGTTGACAGTCTGATAGGAGACCCACTTATTTTTAATAGACATCTTGATGCACAAAGTGGCTTTGAGGTCAGCAACTGACTGCAAGTAGTTGCAGGCCTGGTTGCTGTCTCCAAAGCAACCACTTGAAAGTCAAGGAGGTTGGTTTCAAACCCCCGAGAAAATGACCACATCAACAATTTGAACATATCCTTAAAATGAGGCAGACGATATTTGCCAAAATTAGCACAATGCAAATAATTTTGGGGGGTAATTTATAAAACGAGATGGACAATTTAAAAAAAAAAAAAAAAAGTTAGATATTTAGTAAAAACATGTCATCTATGTTCTAATTCGTGGCAGGGTGTGGTCGGCAGGGAAAGCGAACCCAGCTGCGTGGCATCGCAATCACGCCTCGCCAACTTAAGATCAGTGTAGAGTCCTGTTGTGGTGTTGCTGTTGTTGTTGGTATGTGGCTGGCAGCTGGGAAGCTGAGCCGACTTGTGTGAGCTTCAAGCGTAATAAAGAGAATGTCCAACAGTGGTGAAACGCGGTCATGTCATGCCCCTTACCTGCAGGAATTTGAGTTTATCTATTTGGTTCTCCTATTTTACTCCCTGATACAGCCTGTGGCTTAGTGTGCCTCACTTGTAAATAGCTATTCAATCAATATGCCAATCCATGCCTCAAACTCTTTATCTCCAATAAACTCATTACTTGCATTTTGCTGCAATAGTTCAAGTGTGAATTAAATAACGATTAGCTCAAATATTTTAAGTCTTAAAAAGAAATAAAGAACATTTTGGGTTTCTTTAGCCAGAAAACTGGCTGAAAAAAAAAGTTTAAAAACTACAGTAATTAGACTCTACTAAAGCTAAAACACAACTTGACAAGCACAGCAAAGTTAAAAAGTACAGATAAATTGGTGAAAACTTCAGCGCACTTAGAAATTTTGGCTATCATGTGTTTGAGTGGGATATCCATGCGAGGAAAAGCACAGTAAATAGAACTTATTACTGGCTGAAACAGCAGAGTAGGTGAACAGGAAAGTGGATGTCGGTCACAACTGTAAATTAATACAGGAGGAATATGGAGAAGCCAGGTATTTCTGTGAAAGTGAAACTGATGAAATGTTAATGGTACTGTAGTCATCCAGGATTCAGTCCCTGTCAGTCACACCTGGGCTAAAAATAACACCAGCCACTGACAGCAATGAAACCCCAGAGCTGTTTACAACAGAGACCGGTCCTCTTCGTTATGAATTATTCATTTTATTCTCTTTTTTTTTTCCATTTTAAGGAAAGCACACTGAGAGCAAAGTGTAATGAAAGGATTTCTCCATGGATTTGTTCAATGCTGGATGGAAAGGCCTCTGAGCTTCCTCACTTTGTCATATCGCCATGTCAGTGATAGGACATCTCAATCACTCATAGACAACTCTGCATGCGATGCTGCCTCGTCTAACCATCTCCCAGAGGATTAAAAATGCATAAATTGTTCATATAAAAATGCTTTTTGAGTTGTGTGATCCATAATGTATTTTGATTTTGATGTATTCTGAGGAAACAAGGCTTGAGTAGAATATTTAGTTTTCCTATGAGATTTCCTGCCCACAACATCTGTTTCTTCATTTGACTGAATATCAAAAATGCAAGCTTATTACTACTTGCATACCCAGGAATATTAGGTAAAGTGAAACCCTGGTGTTCAATATGCAGGGTTAGGGTTAGGGTTATATTTTCTAATTCAGTGCTATAGCAAAAGGAAAAGACTTTGATACATACATATATACACATATAGCAATACCTGTAATGAGCAACACAGCTAAGGTTATTATTTTTTCACCTCACCATTTTGCACCTAATGCATGCAATCATTTTTCTTTGATATTTGTAGGTGATACTTGTGTTTTGGTTTGTTTTTTTGTTTTTTTTGAGGGGGGTTATAGGTTAGACTTCAGTTTCTCTCTGCGATGTAAATTATTTGGTGACTTGATTGTTCTGCTGCACATACAATATATTTGTCAACAAAATATAAAAGGATAAATTGCAATGTAGGAAAAGGCTTCAGTACACATCCAAAAAAATAAATATATTTATATAAACGATCTACCGTACTAAACACTAACACTTCAGAGTCCACACACTCATACTCACAATACTAAATCACAATGTGGCACTTCAGGAGGGACAAATTGAACAGCTTACCTCAAAATCATATTCCCACTTGCCAACATACTACATAATGAGACGAGAAAAGAGAAACAGCTGCTGGGTTGAAATAGCAACTCAACTTCCGTGGTGCTTTAAAAAAAAAACAACAACAACACACAGCACCATCTTGTGGCAGAAAACAGTCATTCTAGTTTCCCACGACCAAAAATCCTCAGTGTCCTACTGCTCATGAAATTACCTTTTGACAGGTAAAGGTACAAACGTTAAATTGAGGAACAGGGGAAAAGAATGGCCAGTTGCTTTAGAACCCTTATTTTGAATTATTTGGTTCCTAAAAGGGCCACAGATCCTACCTCAGCATCGTACTCAAACATCTGATTGCCCTTCATGTGGTGACACTTGAGCATGACAACAGGCCCGTTGAGGCGGGAGACATCCAGGCAGAGGTCATCTGTTCTGATTTCTTTATCCGCAGTGTACGAGAACACCTACAGGAAGAGGTTTTATTAAGCTCTTGAAAAATATCAGTAACATCAACATCACAAAAAATAAAACAACAGTATTGTAAGGGGTTTTAGGGATAGATGACTAAACTGTACATATTTATTAAACCTTAATTTTTTTCTTTTTGTTTTTTGTTTTTATTTACACTCTAGAGCTTTTTAAAAATTGATTGTGTACTTTATTGGGCATTTCCAGGATGTTCTACAGATATTTTTTGTACAAGACTGGACAGATATTCTGTCTTGTGTGCTGCAGAAAAAAACTATAATGAGACTTGAGTATAAAGAATATTGATTGGACCAAAGTGAATTCTGGGCTAGAAATCTTTGAGTCTAATCAACACTGGGCTTCAGAAATGAGAGAGAGAAAGCATTGTATTGAAAATCTGCACATTGACTTAGAAGTTGGAGATTAACACACTCCTCGCTTCCAACCTGAAGTCAAGTTTTTGGGCAAGATAATGTACTGCTAGAGGCTGCACTTTAAAATTAAGTACACCCCATGATTTAGTAGCTTGGAGAACAATCTTTAGCAGTAATAATTTGAAATGATGAGCAATAATTTGAAATTATCATTCTCTCGAATCACTGTGGAGAAATTGAAGTTTGTTTCTGCGCAGCTCTCTTATGGTCCTGCCATAACATTTCAGTCAAGTTTAGGTCTGATTTGACTGGACCATTGCAACACCGTGATCATTTTATTTTTCAGTCCTTCGGCTGCAGATTTGCTGGAGTCACTGACCTACTGCATGACCCAGGCTTTAGCTGTCAAACAGATGGCCTCACATTTGACTCTAGAATACTTTGATACGGAGAACGGCTCATGTTTGACTGAATGACTACAAGGCGCCCAGGTCCTGTGGCTGCAAAACAGGGTCAAATTATCTACTGTGCCTGACAGCTGGTATGAGGTATCTGTACTAATGTGTTGAGTTTAGGTTTTACTAAACATGGTGCTGTGCACCTCCAATCTGGTGCTATCAGTCCAAAGGAGGGAAGTCTTGTTCAAGAAGTCCCGCGGTTTGTTCAGATACAATTTTGCAAACTAAGCCATGCTGCCATACTCTTTTTAAAGAGAACAGGTTTTCCCAACAAGTCATCCAATCAAGCTCAATTCGTTCACGCTAATTGTACCATCATGAACTTTAACATGCTAATTGAAGCCTGGATGGTCTGAGATCTAGTTCTTGGGATTGTGCTTTTAATATCTTTAAGTATTACATGCCCTGACCTTGGAGTAAATTTGTTGGCATGTCTACTCCTGGGAACATTGTGTTAACACCTAAATGGTCCAGATCAGCAAACTGCAAATTATAGAGGAGCTCACACCTGCTAATGATCAATTAATCAAGTACGTTTAGTTAGCAACACCTGGCTGCTACCCAAGTAGAACACTTAAGGCTGTGCTTAGTTTCATTCAGATTTAAGGTTACATTTGCAAATTCTATTATAATATAGACAATAGTATTTCTTTTCACAATTAAGTATAATACTCTCAATACAGTATTTACTGTTATCTCCTCACCTGGTTTCCACCCATGCCGTGGCAGTTGAAAAAGCCAACCTTCTCGTTCTCCTTTCTCCCCATGTTGTCCATACACTGGTTGGTTTCAACATTTCTGATCTATAGACAGTAAGTTTATATTTACAAATAAGAAGTACAAGTTTATTAACTTTGTAACACTAAAGTCTTAAAGTGTTACATCATAGCATTTTATTTATGTTTCTTTTGACAACAGCTAGGCTACAGAAACAGAAAAAAAAAAAATTACCAGAATAATGACGTCACATTTAAAACATCAATAAAAATTTCCTTTTCTAAGTCCTTGTTTTTTTGTCCTCCCTCATTGTTTGAATTCTTCATCCAAGGATCTCTTATGCAAATTGATTATCAATCACTACATCTTAAATATTGTCTTCCAAAGAAATTAATCTGTTAAGATATAATTAGCAACAGCATTTTAGTTCACTCAGTTGTACTGAGTATCTTTAGGGTTTGATTAGTTTTTTAATTAACATTTTAAACCCAAATGTATTATATTTGATCCATGAGTTTTGGAAACATATACATCAGTGTTTATTTTCCTCCCAAAACAGCAAAATTAATTGCACAATATATTTTTAAGGGTTTTGTTTTTAATTTTTTGTCAGAAGGTTTAATAATCACTCGATTTCCAAAATCTTTAATTTTCTGGCAATTATTTCATGGTTCAGGCTTTAAAGGGTTAAAAAATTTACCTATTTCTTGGCATTTGACAAAATAATCATATAAGTAAATAACAGAGAATAATGTTAGTTGCCACCCCAGGTTTGCAAATATTGCAGCATCACTAATGCTGAAACCACTTTAAATGCAAGTCACAGATTTAATGATGCTTTCTTTTTGGAAACTGGAAAAAGTTTGTCACCATCTTCCATAAATGCTATAGCTAAAATCATGTATATACCATGTCACTGAGTTAATTTAGTCCAACCTCTGCTCATTATATCCACTTTTAAAGATGAAACTGAGCTAAGTTGACTGCACACTTCTCAATAAGCAATTATCACAGCTCCTACTGACTTCCAGTCAACTCAGCTATCTAATGAACTCCTACATTCACAGAGCTGAAGCGGAGCTGACTATGTATGTTGCCTAAGCCATTACCATGCCTATCATGCAGGAACGGAATGACATTCATAATAATTAAGTGATATAAAACCTAATGGTTCCGGCTGTTAAAGAAAGGCTTACTGTGTGTTATGGGGGATGAGAATCAGCCAGAAGTAGTCTGGTTTAGAGGAAAATGGGAAAAAAGGTGCTGCAGTGGCTAAAGGGAGATAGAGAAAACCAGTTTTTACTGCAGTATAGGAGAGCAGTGCAAAGGAGAGAGAAAAGTCCCCTCATCCTCAGTTGTATGAGTGTTAGAGGATTACAACCTCATTTCACACTCAGTTCTTAGACTGACATTACTTTTACATGACCTCCATCTATGTCCAGATAGCACGGTCCATGTTAGCACTGAGTTGACCCCCGCTTCAATGCTTCCCACACAAAGCTATGTTCATCAAGAAGCTGATTGTGGTCACTTTAAAAAAGCGGAAGGGAAATAACTAAAAAATCTCTCATAAAATAAGCTGCGTCAAACCTGTAAATGAGTAGTTATCAAACCATACTACATGCTTACAATTTCTACCTATTAACAACCCTATGAAAAATCTGATTTCTAAGGTAGGTACTCGGAAACAGTCTTTTTTTGTTCTTTAAAGAGCAGAATACAAAACTATCTAGAATGCATACACGAGCTTTATCTCACTGCCTCAACATGTGGGGGGGATCAATACCGACTCCTTGAACAGCCACACGTCTGTTTATTATGCACGTTCAATACAAACTTGGTTGTTTGTTTTTCAGCTTTTTTTTTTAAGCCTTTCCTGGATCCTGATACTTTCAGGCTATATCTCACAGAGATATTGTCTTTCTGAAAGAAAATGAAAAAAATGAGGCCAGGCGCTAAAAGGATATATCTGACTGAACGCAGAAGGAGCCGGTGTATGCGATACATTATAGACGATTAGAGTATAAGAGAGCTCATACTTCACCAAGAGAGTAGTATCTTCTTGGGATCTGGGAGTCTGGGTAGATGTTCTCTAGATACCAGGAAAACGGTTTGCACTTTAAGGCCTCACGGAGGGTTTTGCGAGAGGAGACGTCTCCGTACTCCACCCGCATCACGCCTGCAAATGAAATGTCAAGACAGGAAATGCAGCCATATGTATCAGTGAACATCATCCGTCACATTAAGAGACACATTTTCTGCTCTGAAAAATAGGATGGTTCTGTGTCTGTGCACCACCGAGACCCGACACCAGAGGGAACCTTTATGAAGGGAAACAAAGAGCTTTACCTGAAAATATCCCAATCATAACGTTAGCCTGCAATCCCATTTACAAACAGTGTAATGTGGAAGATGCATCTCCTTCAATAGCGCACAAGTGCAAAAGCTGTGCAATAACTGTGGGCCATGATGTAAGTCACTTTAGCCAAATGTGAACTGCCTGATGTATCAGCCTTGATGAAACTAAAGACTAAGAAAGGATTAGACAGCGACTGGGCACAGACACTTACAAACACATTAGGCAGATGGTTTCTTCCTAAAGTGCTGCTTGAGGACTCATAGCTTGAATGCAGATAGACTCAAGGTGGTAATTTAATATGAAAGAGCATGATTGCAATGAGGGAAAATAGAGGACAGCTTTCAAAAACCAGTCAACATGTAAGACGTACAGCATGAATCAATCTATCTATCTATCTATCTATCACACATGACTAAGATATTGCAAACAGCTTACCAATACCAATAGCATCTCAGGCTTTAATGTGGGAAACAGAAATATCAAGTTGGCAGATAAAAGCAGTGAGCTGAAGGCTACTTTTCTCTTCCTCTCTTTTTTCTATCTGCGGGGGCTAAGCATCACATGTTATAGATCATGATGAATAGCCTCTTAGATCCAGTGCAGAGGAAGGACAAGGAAAGGGGTACACTTTTAATAGGATCACTAGATGCCACTCCCAAATTCAGCGTGAGCAACATACTGTGCTCTTCTCCACCAATAAGGGAGGTCTGGCAGCAGCACAACCCAGATCATTCTCCCTAATGTCCTGGAGGAACAGACAGTCATCGCGGGGCCACAATACACAGAGAAACTCATCCATCACAGCCCTGGCTCTGTCTGCACACATGCCCGTGGAGAATCCTGCCTGACTGAGAGGAAGAGAAGGTCACAATTTGTGCTGTAAGATCGAAAGATTGCGGATGATCCCTTATAGGTTGGCTGGCATCTAAAACAGTTAACCCGAGATTTCCGGGATACCGCTTCCTGCAAAAGGGTAATCACATTACTAAGTCGACAGATGGAGGGGTACTCATCTCTCAATCTGCACAGTCGTATTGTTCTAGTTTGTCCATATGTGTTTGAGCTCTGTTTGAAAGATGGCCGTTCGTGACTAATTTCTGAACCCAAGTTCAAGAGAGCACTAAAAAAATCTGTATCTGAGAGAAGGAATTAATTAATCCCACTTTGAAGATGGCAAAGCTGCATTAAATTCAAATATAAAAGTAAAAGAAAATGTACATTTGCATAAGAATAAAAAAAGAACCTTGCAAGAGAATGAAAGACTAAAATGGAAGAGACATGTCTTTCCTTTTACACCAATTTGCTAAATTAACCACACAGGGGTCCAGCAATGAGGTTTGTTCACGTCTTCCTTTGACCAGCAGTGCACACTGAAACTTTTTTTATAACATGTAAAATCAGCAGAGCTGATTTAAACTCTTGGTTTTCAGTTTTCTGCATCATTTTAGTGGCTGAGAGTAGTAGTGACATGGTGGCAGTTTCATTGCTCTGTACCTGGTGATATGATATAAAAGAAGTCTTTGAAATCATCCATCCAGACTTCGGCCAGGCGCCTGTTGTTCTTGTTGATGACTTGGCCCGTTCCTCCAGGGAAACTGTATGGGGTGGCCTTCCGGAAAACATGGCCCACATGTGAACATGTTACAATTTCCAAGGAGCCACCGCATTGCCAAATCTGCAAGCGTAGAGACAAGGCAGATTTATGTAGTATGTGACAGGAAAGCAGACAAATAGGCTGGATAAAAACTGATGAAACAGTCGGTGAATGCTTGTTCCCTTTGTTCTACCCCCTTGATGCTTAGGTGACCTATATAAATGATAACGTTTGTTACCAGTAAAAAGATTTGCTCTTAAATTTTAACAGCGTACCATCGTACCACACACACACTTACTGTAGATCTGTTTGTGACTAGATGCTGCAGCTCACAGGCATGCCTTATAACAGCACTTCATGTTTTCTGATTACTAACGACAAGCTGTGACAGGAAGACAAAAACACCTTCTATAAACTGCCCTTGTCATAGTTTCTGGTAAAGTAAGTGTCCCCAGAACTAAATTTTCAATGATAGCAAATTCAGAGAGACTCATGAGGTGAAGTACGAACCCCACTATCACTAACTGGTAATAATAACATATACTTTTTACAATAAACTGTACAAACATAAAGCAAAGAGACTAAATATTTTTCCCTTATGTTTGTGTAAGCTCAAAGCTAAGTACACACCAACATGTAATATGAGCACACACATCTAAGGCTTTCATGTGATGTCAGTTCCACATCTGCAAGGTTTCATGAGTACATCCTGTACAGTTGTGACATTACAACAATGACAAAATCTGTCCACAGATGTCTGCCAAAGTGCTCAAACCCATCAATGCACAATAGTACATTTGCCAGGATGATGCACAAAAAGAGACTCTCACAAAAAAATCGGCAGCAGCAACCACATGGTTGCAGCAGGAAACAAAATGTTTGCAACAGTGTATTTTTTTTATATATATATTTAGAAAGATCATCCAATTTTATAATATGTGTAAATATCTACAAAAAGGGAATATCACAAGGCAGAAACATGTGCTGGTATACAGAGAAACCACTCACTCTAAAAGACATTTCCAGGTTTTCTCCTCCCCAGATATCCATCCCTGGATCGTAACTCCCAATTTCTTCAAAATACGTCTTGTCTATAGAGAATAATCCTCCTGCCATGGTGGGGGTCCTGCAAAAAACATAAATTAAGGCAACAACACAAAACCTCTTTGTAATATTTCATTTCCTCATACTGAATTCGTTAGCATCTTTTTGTAACTAAGGGGAACATTGAGGATATAATAACAGGCCAATTTGTTTGACAATTTGAAACAAAGCCTTAGAGGGGCAATTACTTTTATCTTTTAATTCATTCTATACTCAAGTCAGTCCTAAATAAAGGATATTGTTTGCTGCTTGGAGTGATTTGCATACAGATGAGTTTTCAAAAAAGGCAGCTCTAAGCAGTTTCTATTTTCCTGTTTCAAAATACATGGATACTTATACTACAAAGAGAAACATCACAACTCTGTGGATGCCATTTAGGCAGAAGCTGGCATCAGTGGGACACAGAGGGAAAGAGGATCTATTTCTAGCTGTAGATAAAAATGGAGCTTTTTATAAAAGAATATTTTGTAGAGAAATTTAACTTTCAGCGTTTCCTCTGTAGCCTGCTGTACAGAAAAAAAAGCTGCATTTAATTAAGCTTACAAAATATTTCCAACTTTTTCAGCGTTTAATCTGATCTCGCCTCTCTTATTTCAAGACGATATGCAAGTGCAAACCCACACACAGATGTACCTGACAGGGAGTGTTCTATCCCCTTTGCGTCGATCCATCTCCCGCTGGGGAACAGGATACCATCGAAAATTCAGCTTCCAGTTGAATCCACCGTAAGTCATATCAGAGCCTGCCATGTATTCAAATGTCTCGTCGCTGATGACATCTATGATAGGGCACACCACTGCAGTCCTGAAACACACAAAGTGCCATAATGTTCACATGTATGATGAAACTGGCTTGACTGAAATTAAGTATGTGGTTCATTATCATATTCAACGTGCCTCAACATCCCACCATCATAAAATTGACCGCATACTGTGAAGAAATCAGGTTCTGGGTTGTAACTGCAAATTCTATGCACACCACACCAGCAACTAGCTATTATTCACATTATTAAATGTTCTGAAGAAAATGATCATTAATCATAATGCGCTGCAATCAGCTGAACATTCACGTTTTGATTAATCAATTAACTGGTTAGTCTTTAAAAAGTTACAAGAAAATATGAAAATTAAATCATCAAATGTGTTGTTCTCCTTTTGTCCACTCAGCTGCTGTAATATAAACAACATTTCTGTAAAAACAGAGATGAATCCCTGTTTCAACTTATGAAATACGAAGTCAAAACCGAATGCAAAGATTTGTAAGTCATTTAAACCCTAAACACAAAATAAAGACAATATATTGAATATTAGGTGGAATACATAATAGCTTAATATGTTGAATTTATATCCAACAACATTTTTAAGGTGGAGCTGGGGGAACGAGATTTGTGTAACAGTTTGAAGGGCAGAATGACACTGTGTTTTAAAGGACAGGGATCTGAGAGGCTGATTGGCTTTGGAGAAGGAGTCAAGAAGATTACGGGATCAGAGGGGATGACGACAAAATTAAGAATGAGTGGAATTTAAAATAGTGGGAAAGCGGAAGTGACCAAAGAAAAGATCAACAGTGACAACCAAAACACCTAGAAAAGCAGGCAGATGGAATAACACAATAATTTCATTTCTGAAATTATGCAAGCAATATTCAGAAAATCCAGGGAGATCTCGGTACACAAGGGACACGGAGAAAACCAATATTGAATCTTGAATATTTTGAATTTGCCCTCAGGCAACACTGCAGTAGGAAAAAAAAAAAAAAAAACAGCTACAATTCTGTAATGGAAATCACTTCACGGGCTCTGAAAATCATTGCAACTGAACGCAATTTTATCGCAGCTAAAAATTTACCATGCAAAGAAAAACAGAGCCCGAGCTCATTTAAGATGGATTGAGAGGAAGTAGGTAAACTGTCAGGTGGTGTGATGGAAATCACAGATCCTGCATCCTATGGAATAAAGAGGAAAAGGACCACTCAACTCATTACCAGCACAGTTGAAAGGCTAAAATCTTATGGGATTATTTTTAAAAAGATATATTCTATGTTTTATATGCTGCCATCCAGACAATGTCTATGTTTATTTGATCAAGACAATTTTCTTGCATGCATTACAACAGCACAGTAAGACTGTAGCTACCCCACAATAAGAGGTTTTATTTAAACATTTTACATATTATACATTGAACAAAATCGAACACAGGACCACCGAAATTCTTGGGCAGCTGACAAACAACGATAAACATTCTCAGTTCTGTGTGTTGGAAGACAATGTAAATACAGTTTCTTGGAATCCCTGCATTGTTTTTATTGAAGGGCGGTGCAGATGTGTAGAAAGTAGGGTTGCACAGGTATTATTTTGTAAGATAAATGCATGTACTTCCTCTCAGGATACTCACAGACAAAATCATTTCTTTATCAAAAAGAACAGGTCTGGAAATTTAATCTTTGAACATACAGTATAATTTCTGCACCAACTCAACAGTCTGCACTCAGACTTAAAGACATCAATACATGTGCAGCAGCATTCAGTAAAAGTGTAATGGCTCCATAATACAATATTCCGAGTCATATGATACCAATTTCCTCCTGAGGGTAAATTAATGTGTCTGACCTCAGATAAGGTAAGAATCACAAGAGGATCATCATCATTCATTACTGTCACACAGAAACAGTGGATGGCATAATGGTGTCTACAGAGCATGGGTAAATGCCTTATGTAGTATCTTAATATTTTGATAAACAGCATAAATTAAATGAATTCTTCATCACTTTAAATCAAAGCTATTTGTTTAATGGTTTTACAGACGCAGCAGACTCAAACCTTTGCCCATTTAATACCAATACTGCATAAGTCATATAGTGTTGACATGATGACGGTGTTAATTGCCATGGTCCCAGGATTCTTATTTGTTGGTGGTTTTGTTTATTATTACAGGTTTTTTTTGATGCTGTGATTATTTCGCTTTAATGACTTTCTTGTATAACTTTACTGAAATTTCCCAGTATTTGCCTTAGTGTAAAGCTGCTGTGTGTAGGTGTGTGTCTAATCTCTGCATTTATTAGCCATTTCCCTTTTTTCCCAGTAATGATTCATCTCCGGTGTTTTGGATTTAGTCTTACTTCCCCACCTGACTCACTGTCTTTGATTATCTTCACCTGTGTCTCGTTACAGGGCTGTGTCCACTTTCCCTTAATTATAAATACTGTCATATAAATGTTGTTGTCTTCCCCTCTGTCCCTGTCTGTGATCATCACCCGGGTTGGTCTTGCGGCTTAGGTTTTGTTTCGCTTCGTGTTTTGCTCTGTGGACTTCTGCCATCAGCCTAATTAAACGGCTTACCTTTTGTTAAACCCTGCTGCCTCCTGTGTCTGTTTTTTGGGTTCTCAACCTTACACTCTACACAGTTTGCATAACCTGCAGATTGACAGAAGCTATCTTTTCCTCTGAGGTTGCAGCATAATTATTATCTCATATCAGCAGTGCCAGGCAGCGTATTAATAACTGAAAGTTTGCTTTCCCATCAGTATTCAGATAGTTTTGGCTCAAGTACCCAGTGATGCAACTAAGGCGAAATATGATAACAACTGCAGTAATAAAGCCTTTTTAGGGCTCAATAGTAACACTAAACTGTCAAAACAATAGGAGGTTTTGCAGCAGTGTGGTGCACTGCTGCAAAAACGTCAAACATATGTGTGATTTCCTATCAGTGCCTTAAAAAAAAACAGCATTAAATTCAAAATACTTAGTGATGTCAATTTTAGCTCCTACCTGTCCTCTTTGATGCGAGCCAGCAGGGGCTCTAGCCAGCCAACAGTACACTCGCAGTGAGCATCAAGAAAGGTGATGACCTGACCAGTGGTGGCGGCTGCCCCCCTCAACCTGGCTCTGATTAGACCTGAACGCTGCTCCATCCTCAGGATCCTCACCGGCACCTCCAGAGCACGCACATAGTTCTCCAGTTTCTTCTTTAGGAAATCTGAAAGAAATTATGCAAAAGAAAACTCATAACAAGTTAAATATGGACAATATGATGATGAGATTTCAATCAGGTCATCAAATTATCAATTCGAGCTAGTCAGCTTATGTCCAGCTGAGAACTTATGGATTCCAAAAGAAAATAATAAAATTTGGAAACAAGATTTTTAGCTACTACCTATTAGGATTATATGTCATTTTTATGGGTTACAGAACTGCAAATTAAAAAAAATAAGGTAAAGATAGTAAGACCATAATTACTTGAGTACATAAATATTGTTTCTTGACTCATCAGAGGTGGATGTGCCACCTAAAATAATAGCATAACCAATAAAGGAAGAAATTCTTTACTTACATATGTCTTTCAATATTTCACGATTCCTTAAACTGTGATATGGCAGAATCAAAACCTGGAAACCCGACCATTATTTCTATAATGCTCAAAAATGTACTTATCAATGTGTTTTTACTTGAGTCTTCAACATCACACTCCTCATTAGTTTTTTCCAGGGTTTAGTGAGGAGTTCTCAGAGTAAAAAAACCCACAATTATGTAAATTTGAACCACAAACGTTCCATTTGGCTTTTTTATTAATCTAAAAGATCTTAAATGGTTATTTGAAGATTACAAGAACAAATGGGACTCACAGCCTTACATCGAAGGTTAATTGGTGTTTTTATTAATCAGGTTCTAAAAATAAATACTAACACCATAAAGTCCTTATGTTGTAATTTTAAAAAAAGCTAGATTAGCTTTAATTGCTACACAGCCAGAAACGTGGGTCCCTTTTATCATAATCATCCTACAGTACTCCATCACATACATCCTGTACGTATACTTTGTTAACGTGCACAGATTACAAACCTCGCTCGCTGGCATCATCAACTAGGATAATTTCCACTAGCAAGTGTTTAGGAGAGCGGTTGATGACACTGTGAACAGTTCGCAGCAGCGTGCTCCATGCCTCGTTGTGAAACACGATGACAATGCTGGTGTTGGGCAGGTCATCTGAGTACACTTTGGTCTTACAGCTGACAGAGTAACACAGGGGGGAAAAGGCAAATCAGTGACATAAGACTTTACAGAGGAAAGTTCCCTTAGATATGCAGAGTTCATTTTTTGAAAGAAAAACAATTATACTTTTAGTCTCAAATAAATAATTTAGTCCTGTAAAATTACAAGCAGTGACAATTAATGTTTCTAAAAGGTTAATATATGGTAAAACTGTAATGTTACGATAGCTGATGATCTGATTATCATTTGTTATAATCTTTGATATTCTGTTTATTAAAGGATTCATACTTTGAAAATTTATCCCAAAACTAAAATGGTCATTTACAATGACAAATATAATTTCTCAATATGTTTGAACCACTGCACAGAGCATCTAATCTGTTGCTGTACTTCTACTGAGTTAGTTTCAAAATGCAGCCCATTATTTTGTATCAGAGAACATAAAGTTCCCAAGCGTTATCCAGTTTCGCCATCAGTGCAAAAACACTGTCACAATAGGTTTACTGAAAGATATCGAGAAAGAAAGTAGAAAAAGTTAAACCAGTGTTGACAGCTATGTCAGCATGTCCTTGGATTAACGTGACGTCTGTCAAAGCCAAAGGGTGTGAATGTGGGACGGTGCTGTAGTCAGTGCTGTTGAATAAAGAATTAGCTACATTACAGAAGAGGATGTGGACAGTGAAGGCAGCATGTATGGCTAGAGGAGGTGGTGATGTTGGGGGGGGGTTACCGGAGCAGGCAGCATTGCTAGTTCTGTCCTGTCTATTCAATGTGACAGCACTGACTGACATAACTAGGCCAGGAGGCTGCCTTGAAGACATAATGCTGGTGAAATTTTGCACAGCTCAGCTGTGCGCTGTAATAAAGATGCTGTATTATTTATATGGACCCATATTGGGCAGAAATACAGAGTTCACATCATCTGAATGTTCAACTTTTTCTCTCTAATATAGATCTTCTTTTGCACTGTATAAATTTTTATGTATTGTATTTTATACAGTTTTTCCACATCCCAGACAATCTGGAGTGGTCTTCTTCTTGAAACAGGAAAAAACAGGAGCTAAAACAAAAAGTAGGAGTTTAGAAAGATAATTTTGTGGCTTATTTCTCATTTGACAGGTAGAGACTCTGATAACCACTTAATGAAAAGTGCCGTGAAGAACTCAACTGGAATAGTTAAACATGAATCACTTGGATATTGTCTCCGCACTAGGCAAACGTCTGTGCATATCAGCAGCCTTAAATGAATGTGCCCATGTTTCATACAAGATGCATTTTGAATTTTCATTAGGTGTTCAAGAGGCTCTTGAATGACAGTAAACAAACCCTACTCCCATTCAAATGTCAAGCCTAATGCAAAACGCGAGGGATCTAATAGATCCTGCATGGAAATGATAGTCATTATTAAAGATATCTTTCACAGTGGGTACAGTTGTTATTACTAATAACATGTAATGGACCCAACTGTTTAAATTCTATTTAAATTATCAGAAAACTTTTCTTAGTTTAGCACATTTCCTTAGTTTCTGCAGTCCTTATGAGACTATATAAGCATCTTTCAATCAATTTGATAGCATAATTTCTTGATTTCACTTTCAAATATCATTAAGCTCTCTCTGCAGTCTCCTTCGCACTCAAATAGTCTCCGTACAGCTTCGTTCAGCTCTTGCTCAAAGCTGTAAGTGTGTCACATACTTGGCTCTGGTTTTTGTGTAGCGGCTTATCACTATAAAAATTCCTCCAAGAATAAAATGCCAGATATGGTGTCGACCATGGAAGTCACCTCTGTATTCTTACCAGGCTGTTTGCTTTGAGTAGGGTGAGTCAGTCTTGTTCTATTATTCTCTGTTGCTTTCTCAGTAACTCTAAGTTAATTATATGTTAGTAAATCTGACAAAAAAAAAAAAAAAAAAAAAAAAAAAAAAAAAAAAAACACCTCTTAGCAATGACGGTAAAAACATTATGTGCCATGAAATGTGATGGATATCAAAGATCTGCTGTTAATGAGGACACACGAGCCTACGCACCCATCCAGCCTCACATCTGGCAGACTCCTGTTGAGTGCAATCATATCACTGGCCATCAGATTGAACTGGTTAATCTTAAAGAGCTCCTTCATTTTCTCCTGGTCATCCTTAGGGATGTTTACCGCTTTGCCCATCTCACCTGGACCCTCATGGCTCCGTGATATCACTGCTGTAACGTAACAAGGACACCACAGAAAAATATTTGATAAGAAAACATATTTTTTCTCACCAATGAGGCAAAAAATTAACATCAAACTACATCATAAAACAAATCCTACTGCATAAAAAATGGACTCTGTGGAACAAGGAGAGTGCAGAAAAGCGTGCGTGTTCTATTTCTATCCACTTTGTAAATTTTCTAAACTCATATAGCACCCAGAGCATGAAACCCTAATTTTCCAGATCAATGTGCATGTGCGTTTGATAACAGAAATAAATGTACTGGCAGCTGGTGTTCACATATGAACAGTACATCATGTTCACATTTATTACATTATTATAATACTGTATATACAAAAAAAGTGAAAGCCTCTAAAAGCCTGTGCTATTAAAAGCAAGGAAAAATGTGTTTCTTCAAACATCAGTGCATGCTCAGCAGAGAAAAACCTTTAACACAGCGACAGTGCATCCACTCCGCTTAAGCTCTCTCCTGGTGGTTCTGGCTTAGGCTGACAGGGTATTAAGCACTGTACACTTTGCCAGCTATATTTAATTTAAAAATTTAATCTATTAGGAGGTTTTGAATTCAGAGATTTAGGCCGATGTATTAATAGGTGAAAAAAAGCAGCATGACAGCAAAACAATTGCTACAGTTTTTGCTATGAAAGGCCTGGAAAATATCAGAATTGCTACTGGTGCTGCACAGCGCCAGCTTCTTTCACCGAAGGTAAATAACCACCCATTGATTTATGGCTCTGCTCTCTCTCACTCTCTTTCTCTCTAATAATCTCTTAGAACAGAGGCTGTGATTTCCATGAAAGGGGGACACATAGTTCACATTAGCTGCATGGCCTCCTGCTAAGAGGATTTCCTAAGACCCCTTTGTGGAGACTGACTGGGATCGGTCGGATTGTAACCTAAACTGATCCTGGGTTTTCTTTATAATGCTGCTGACACTCTTCATTTGGACACCAGCTGACATCTGATGGACACAGCTCTCGAGCTGCATGACTGAGCATCAAAACATTCTCAGCCTGCTCCAGCCATACTCCAATCCATCATTCTTTGTGTGTGGATAAACGTCTTGCAGAAAGAGAGAGAGCACCAAGCAAACCATCGATAGTAGTTTGGGTTTCTAAAGAAATTGTAGTGAAATTGCCAGCTGCAAAGCTGAGACTGTGCAATATTGCTTGATAGATGGATGGCGGCCAAGCAGCAGTGCAATGACTAAAAGCTGGAAGCTGTACAGTACAGGTTCGTGTTATCTGAAAGCTAATTTGTACTGCCTAATTTATAGCTGCTGACAAAGTATTAGATATGCTAATGTGAAAATAGGGTTAAAAGGGCAAATGAAAGGCAGAGAAAGGTGTTAAAATGAGAGTTAGATGTGTAATTATGTGTAAATTCTCAAGATCCAACTTAAACTATACAGGTAAGAGTTGTCATGTTTTGATTGTTAGCTAAGAACCATGTGCACTAAACACATGCGTACATCTTGGTTGTGAGCTTTGTGCTAGGCATTGCGATTTTTTTTTCCAAAGCCTTCAATGGTCATAAAGCTTGTCCTAGTGGAAAATGCAAGCTGGAAGGGACATCTTTTAATAGTCTTCCCCTACTCTGTAGGCACCAATTAGCTTCACTTCACATCATTGGTCACTTTCTTAAAGGAGCCCATAACATTTGAAGGGCCTGATAATTTATCAGTCTCTGAATTATCATAAACTGACACTCCCTAATGACACTTCTTGACCTGGTTTCCAAGTCCTTATCAGTTGATTAGGGCCCAACTTCCTAATGACGTTCTGAGCCCGAGTCAGTGTACGCATGGATAAGTGTTGAAACAGTCTGAACCCAGGATTTTAACAAAAGAGAGAACCTAGAGGCCTAAAGAAACACTTCAACAGACCAGTGCAATTAGCAATCTAATTAAATTGCTTGGTTTTCTAGAATATTTCCAACCTTCTGTAATGCTGTGGTAGCTAAATCAGAAAGAAAGGTTCTGGAAGAGAGAAAGATGTAAAAGTGGAATATCAGAACAGTAGCCAACATGCTATTTAGGCAATGCCAGGTAAAAGAAGAAGCCACAGCTGAGACCAACACACACGTGAGCGTGCAGATTTTGTGCAGTCATCATCACATGGCTCCTAAGGTTCCCCTGTTGTTTTCATTCTCGTTTACGTAGAAAAAGATCTGTGTAGTGTTACACAGTTGGAGTCTCCTCCTTAGGCTCAATCCATTCTTTTTCATCCAGACATTACCTCCTCTTCTTCCCTCTCCTGCTCTGCTCTGCTTCCTGCCTGGCACAGCTGCCATTTCATTAAAGATCAGAGAAGCTCCTCTTGAACACATAACCACAGAAGACCATGAACACACATCACACAGAGTACTACTACACGTCTCTGATATGTACTTTAACTGTAACTCTCTCTGGTGGTACATGACAGGTAAGGGGCTTTGTTCATAGAAAGATTCCAGCCAATTAGAATTAATGTACCATCTGTGAAATGTAAGTACACAGAACTGGCTTAATTATTCTTGGCATAGATGTAACAAACATTCCAGGAAGAGTTTGGTCTATATTGATATGACAACATCACACAGTTGTTGCACATCCAAGAAGAGAATTTTCAGTTCCACCACATCCCAACGTTGCTCTATAGTATTGAGATCTGGTGACAATGAAGACCATTCACAGCTTGAGATGATCTGAGCTTTGTAACAAGGTGCATTGTCCTGCTGGAAAATGCCATTTGAAGATGAGCACATAAAGGAATAGATATGATCAGCAACAATGCAGAATGGAGATCAATCAAGTGAGACCATGCGAATTATAGGAAAACAGGAAACTGAGGCTGACTTGACAAGAGTGGCACCCGGTGTGGTCTTCCGCTTCATGGTTTGACATGTTATAACGCACCCTGATTCTACCAGCCTAAACCAGTGTGGCCATTTTCCTCTGCCCTCTGACATCAACAAGGTATTTTCACAAAGACAACTGCAGCTCATTGGAGATTTTCTCTTTTTTGGACCATTTTCTGTAAAGCCAAGTTTATGAAATCTCCCCATCTGCCACCAACAACACCACCACCAAATTCAAAGTCACTTAGTTCACCTTTTTGCTCCCATTCTGATGATCCACTTCAGTGGGTCATCTTGACCATGTCTAAATGCCTAAATGCACCGAGTTGCTACCACTTGATTGGTGTCATTGATTACACATTTTGTTTATCAAGCTGTTGCACTGGTGTACCAAAGCAGCCATACTCCTGATAACCTAAAACTGCCTTGTAGATATTTTTTAGAAAGAAGAAATTTGTTATGGAGACATATACAAAACTTATTTTTATATTAAACTGCAAGAGATATGAATTTTCTGTCTGAAGTTAAGCATTTTTAAATCATATTCTATAGGGAATACTTAATCAGCCTCAAGCAGTCATTCGTGGAACCCCAAGGGCTTCATTATTCAGCCTCAGAGCTTGTTTTGTCTACTTAACATACTAACACGTGCTTTGTGTTTTCAGCAGGTTTGCAGTACTGACAAAGCAAATTTTTCATGCAAGACTTGTTTTTACTAATGTGAATCCAAGCAAAGAACTATTTTAAACCCAAAATATAGCAGTGAATTTGTGCTAGACTAAAAATTATATTTTCATTTGACAGCTGAAAAAACAAAATAAAACAGGGGTACACTAAACAAGATAAAACTTGAAACACCTGCAGAGACATAGCAAAATCCAGTGTTTGACAGCAATCCTAAGATATAGTTATTATACACAGAAAAGCCTGCGATTTTAAATGCAAAATAACATCCAATGTAACTGCCGACTTTTGTATGGTAATGAGACAGAGTAACTTGGAGCTCAGCATCATTCTAACCTTAAAAGCAGATTACTAAGCTTCTTAGAAACCTGCTTACTTGAGGACATGTGAGCAAATTAACTCTCCTAGAGGAAGTGTGTTAAAGTGATTTGAGCAGCACACCTTTATACAGAAAAGCACAGTTTTACAACAACAACAAAAAAAAACTCAATTTCATCAGTTTTGTTTCATAGTCCATTTAGCAAAAAAGACACTACATCAGAAATGTCTAATTCATATAAATGTATTAATATATTTGTAGTTAGAAAACCAGAATTCCTACCTTTTGTTACATTACCATCAACTATTAACTGCTTCATATGTTTTATGTGTTTTTCTGCTCTTTCAGGCAAAGCTTTCCCCTCAGTGAACACTGTTTTAATAGGATTTGTCACAGATGATGAATATTTTACACTCAAGTGAAATTTTAGAAGGTATTATTGTCTCCAGCTTACATTCTCATGCATGTTTGATACAAAATAACAGGGAAATTCTGCAACATCAACTTACCTCGAAGCGCAGGGAGCAGCGAGCGGTCCTTCCTATCATCACATTTGTTACACTCGCTGAAGTACAACAGCAAGAACACATCCACCAGCACCCACACTAAAGAGGTGGTCAACACCACCTTGCAGTAGACAAACCGTCGCATCACCTCTCTAGGATGACAGCCAGGCAAGTTGATAGTGAGCACTTAGGAGCGCTCAGGCTGCCAGTGAAACATCTGAAGTCCAATGACAGGGTGAAGTAACAGGGACGAAACCAAGCAGGTTTGACCGTGGGGCATCATCCTTCAGGAGATGGGAGAAAAAAAAAAGAGGACAGAATACTAAATTTAATGTGAAATGACATCATAATAGTTTAAGTATTCCTGCTATGAATCCAACTGATATCAATCCTTACAATAAAATGACATAAAATGCAAAGGAGGAACTACATTAAAGTAGATCAATATTAACCTCTTTTAACCTTTCTCAGGCTTCACTTTATCAGTTCCATTGCTCTGTTAGCATCCTCTGTCAGAGGTTTCCAGTAGCTACTTAAGAGACCTGCAAAAACATGAGTAGTATGAGTATGACCTGCTAAACTTAAGTAAAATTTCTATGATCTTTCTAGGATATTGATTGATCAGCTATAATCTAGTAATGACACTGCTTCTTCACTGTTTTAGGAGGAGGACCATTATAAAGCTCAAATATTTCCTTTTGTAATTTATTTTGTAATTGATCTACTTTTTGCTTTGAGTTATTGCCCTAGAAATGTTTAAAAATATCCAGGGGGTCTTATACAAGCTGCGATTTCTTTTTTTACTAGTAGTGGTTCAGTTTGTGGCAAAACAACAATGAAGCTCATGCATAAGTTTAAGAAGTAAGCTCTATTTACTTATCTGTGTGTTTGACCTGCTAGTCCATTCTTAAAACACTCGAGTCTGTCTTCATCACTTTAGCCCATTCATTTTCCCACCTTCTACAAGCTAGTGACCCACTTTTTCATGTCCTTCTGATCTCAGTGCTCGTCTATCATTCTGCCTTTCAGAGTCTCATTCATGTGACCTGCCTCCTCCCTGCCTCCACCTAACTAAAAGATCTTCATTTAACTTTTCATTACTTCTTCTCCACCGTCACCAGCATCTGGGTTCCAGGGGATCCTGTCCCAGCATTGTTGGGACTCCACTCTGCTATATGGAGTCACTGTAAAAGTACACTGCTCTTTCAGTTCAATGGTTTTCATGTCAGGACATAATAAACATATGGTGAGATCTGCCAAAACCAGCTGTTAGTTTCTGTGGAGCAGTAAGGATGCACTTGCATGTGACACAGTGCAACAGCTGAGAGGACCACCAGGCTACACCCCATGAAAAATGATCTTGCTTGACAGTTGCCTGTTTTGTATTCAACTGTATATCGCACTTAATTTTTCATTTTTTCTAAGCATGACCTCCCTGTACTGATTTTTGCAAATCATATTTTCTTCCGGTGAAGTATAACTGACAGCATATACAGACAAAAATATACTCTTCTTCAATGCAACAAATTCCTTTGTTGGATTATTTTTTCTTGTTCAGCTACATGAGTGTGACTTCAGTGTCTGATCAGGTTTTTTGATAGGAACATTTTCGTAGTGGTCCCCTACGCTTTATTTTGGTGAACTTTGGGTCTTCGCTTACAGTGAAGAGCTTTCATGCTAACAGCATGTAAATGTGTGGCTGTGAGTGAACACTCCACGTTTTTATCACTATTTTTTCACAGTCCACATGTTATGCAGGAAACCCATGAGCTACATCTCAGACTCAGTTAAAAGTTTAAGTTTAAGACAATATGTTTAGAAAAAGACTGAACAAGAATGGCTTATTTGGAATGGTAAATGGCCTGTATTTGTATAGCGCTTTACTAGTCCCTAAGGACCCCAAAGCGCTTTACACATCCAGTCATCCACACACATATTCACACACTGTTTGGAATGGCTTTTTCTCTCAAAAAAACAAAAACAAAAACATGTCAGCACAGCCTAGCTTTTCAAAATCTGGAACAATTTCCTTTGGACAGATGAGACCAAAGTGGAGATGGTTGCACATAACCACGTTTGGTGAAAACTAAACAGAGCAAATCAGCACAAACATGTCATGCCAGCTGTCAAGTACGGTGATAAATTGGTGATGATTTGGGTTTGTTTTGCAGTCAGAGGATCTGGGAACCTTGCAGTCATCGAGTCAACCACAAACTCCTCTGTATGCCAAAATATTCTAGAGTCAAATGTGAGGCCATCTGTCCGACAGCTAAAGCTCAGCCAAAATTTGGTCATGCAACGGGAAAATCATCACAAGCACAGCAGCAAATCTACAGAATGGCTGAAAAAGAAAACAGGCTGTACCTTAAGAAAACTGTGCATGAACAAATATCTGCAAACCTGAATGAATTGAAGCAACATTGGAAAAAACAGTGGGGCAGAAATCCTCCACAGTGATGTGAGAAAGTGAACAAATAATACAGTTATTGTTGCTAAAAGTTGTTCTATAAGCCACTAAATCATGTGGGTATGTAGCTTTTCACACACCGATCTGCACTTCAGTTCATTTTCTGTTAAATAAATAATAACACAGCGTACTGCAAAATGTCATGTTTTATAGGTCATCTGAGGTCGTATTTACTTAACTTTATGACCTGGTAACATTTACATGCTATGTAAAACCATAGAGTGTAAAACCTTGGGGCATACTTTCCTTTTACCATGACTCTAGGTTCAGCTGAGTCTAATTCACTTTAATTCACTTTTATTTATATAGCGCCAAATCACAACAACAGTTGGCGAAAGAAGCTTAATATTGTCAGGGAAAAGACCCTATAATAATAGAGAGAAAACAGAGAAAACCCAACAATCAGACAGCGCCCTGTGAGCAAGCACTTTTGCGACAGTGGGAAGGAAAAACTCCCTTTTAACAGGAAGAAACCTCTGGCAGAACCAGACAACCAGACAGGGGCGACCTGTTGGGGGTGAGGAGAGGAAGACAGGGCAAAGACATGTGGTGGAAGAGAGCCTAGATTAATAATAACTAATGATTAAATGCAGAAACGTGTATAAACACATAGAGAGTAAAAAAGGTGAGTAAAATAATAGCCAAATAGCTTATTACTCAAACTCTGTGCTTCTAAAAATCACGGTCAATTCTCAAGCAATCTTTGCCTTCTCTGCAGGTGTTTAACTTTACTGCAAACATTTTCTAATTATAACTAATAATGATGAGCAACATATGAGACAAATAGCACTACACATAGTATATTTTCTTCATACACGGTTCTCATTTTCTATTTCTCTTCTTTGTTGCTTTTACAAGAATAATAAATAAATACAAATTAAAAACTGAGGAATGAAGGTCAAATCCAGCCTCCCACATTGGACTGACCACAGTCCCTTCGCATTCTTCCATTTGAGAGGATGAGTGAATGCTCATTTCCGTTGTACAGTCTTCACCCACTTCATCAGTAGTGCTGCTAAGACCATCTGGGATGCTTAAATACCAGAGGCAATTTGCAGAGGTTAAATATCTCATTGGCATGGAAAGTGCGCCTCACAATATTTCTGATGAAAGACAACATAATTTTCTGTCAAAAAGGATACTTGACTGAAATTATAGGTTTTTGTTAACTGAAAGACTTATGAAAGTACAATCTGGATGATATTACAGTCATGAATAACGCTTTCATTCAAATACACAAACCAAGCACAGAAATGGTCAGGAGTTTTTTGAACATCTGTAACAAAATACACCACAGTGCTTTTACATTACTCTGGGTAGTAAAACAGATCAAAAAGATTGGATGGTCTACCGATTGTTTCCAGCCTAGGATGATGTGGTACATCCCATGTATTAAAGCCACATGAGCCTCTTGATATTCTCAAAATGTAAAATACATTAAACATAGTTTCCATAAATAACTATGCATTTAATTGCCAATGCATTTAGATATAACTTACCTGAGTAGTTACTTTCATAACTAGCGGAAAAACGCCTGCAGAGGAGTAAGGACAGATTTCCTTATCTTTCACATGCAGCATGGTAATGACTTTGCACTACACACACACACACACACACACACACACACACACACACACACACACACACATCTCTCAGTCCAACTCTGTGCCCCCTGTCTAAATGTCCATCACAGAGGCTGACACGGCTGCCTTAGGCTAACTCTTATCTCATTCAAAAACAAGGCAGCCTCTACCCAGCTGCATCAAGACTGAAATCACAGTGCAGTGGATGATTTCAGTCACTCAGACAGAAACTGCACACTACTCAATAAAGTAGATGGATGCAGTCTACACTTAATGACTGTAATGAACAAAATTGTGACATTAAAAGCGAAACACAAGTCTGCATCTAGCATATCACCTCCACTCACACTGTAGACAGATCAATGATGATTCTGCCTTTATGATGTCTGTTTGCATCTCTAACCATCTGCTTTGCTGCATGTGTGTTACAAACATATTTGGGTGACTATGACTGCACCAGCCACACCACCAAGAGTTTGCTGGTCTGAAGAAGTCTGACTCAATTAGTCCCACCATCTGAAGAGATGAATATTTCCTGTCTGCTGTGCACAGCTCTAAAAATACATGTCTACATTCTCGACGTGAAGCGATTTTTTTTTTTTCTTTCAATCTTTTCAATAGGAGTGTAAACCACTGGCCATTATTAACTGCTTCTCAAGTGACACTTAATTGTGTTGTTAGCAACACTCTTTGTTGTGAAATGTCTGGTGCAGTGCTACAAGTTAAATTATGTATTCCTCGCCCATTCAACAGGAGTGCTTCTACTGTATGCAAATGAAAGGCTGTATACTTAAGCTGCCAAACTGCGTTTCACAGTAATATAATTGGACACGGCTCACATCAGCATCTGACAATGGAACTGTGACAGTAACAGGAGACTAAAAATTTAATAAATTAAAAAAACATAACATTTTTGCATGAATCTTTTTCTCCTCCACATTTACAGTACAAACCCTGCTGACCATCAAAGCACCCACTGAGGTTTGGGTGCTTTCTTAGGAGTAAGAGAGACCAGGCCAGCTAATAATTTACTTTGATATTTTCCCATCACGCACCTGCATCTAAAAGGTCACAAGCATCATGTAAAGCTGCAGTACTTTCTTAAGTGTTAAATGAAAACTGTATTTGTTATGTATGGTAAAAAACCTGGCATACAAACAATTAATAATTGGGTTAAACATATTGGTACAAACTGGAAGTCACACTGGCAGTGGCACTGAAAAATAACAATACATACACTGATCTTAGATTGCCCACTATGCATATGCAAGAGATTGTGGCAGCAGAAAATCATAGGCTTACTGGAAGAAAAGACTCCATCTATATAGCTCACTGTGGTGGTCTTAAAAGTGTTGATTACCCTCAATCTATCAATCTTTCATTCATGTTCAGGTATTTAGGCCTTGGCTTCAAAGACTGGTTTATTAATTGTTAGATGTCACATGAACAAGACGGCAAATACTGTAAGAGCAGCCAACCAAAACCACTCATTTTATGGTAATACAGATTAAATCTAAACTATAACCAAGCTCTCGACCACATTAAGATCACCGTTTAATGGTGTGATGTGTAACCATAGGAGCCAAATTTTAGTCTTGCTATGCAAGGTGTGCACGCAACAGAAAACGGGGACACTCTTTGCTTACCTAAATTATGGATGGAGTGAACCATTGACCTGTTCCTGACTCGCTCCCGGGCAACGTGTTGAACATAGACGACATACCCAAATCTACTGCTAATTACTGGTTTAAAAAAACGGGGCCAAATTTACCGCGCGAGCGCATAACATCTCGTAAAAAGACACCTAAGTTGCAGTCCATCTCAGCGCAGAGTAGTCCAAAATCCAGTCCGTCCAGTAAACCTTCTCATGGTACCTGTGTGGACTCCTTAATGTGATAAGTCTCCGGCTGAGCCGCACTAAACCGGTGGATATGAAGAGTCTCCATTATTTTTCCCCTTTTGCGTTTAAATGGATATGCGGTCACTGCAACAGACGCCTCTCTCCGCGCACCTGTTTTCCGAGTGAATATTGTAACGGTAAGAGGACAGGCTGAGATAATAGTCAGCACAATCTAACCTCAGCTCAGACCGACCTGCATATATACCGAGTCTCCTCTCTGATTGGCTCACAGCGACGTCGCTCACGAAATCCCTTTGAAGTAGGGCTTCACGGGCGTCTGGTAAATGTAGGCGCGTGCATGCCACCAAATATAGCATTTGTTTTTTTAAATCATATATTAACATACGTTTATCGAAATACGCTTAATTTGATTTTAGCTACTTGAATTTTTATTTTGTTTTAAATTCGTTTTCACGGAATCTTCTCAGACATATATTAGGAGGTCAACTTGATGACAGTTATTTTCCATACTTTTCATTTAGCATAGGTTACCTGCAGCAAGAAATACAGCTATAAAACCAATCAAAAGAAACGCCCAAATACCTATGCTCTTTGTGAAATGATCTTTTATTGACATTCTCGGTTTTAATTTTGTCCTAATATTCGGAACTAAGCCTGATTCCTCGTGTGATTTTGTAGTTTCGCCTTTATAAAGCTTATAAGCAACTGTTAGAGCGTTTTCCTGTTTATGTTTCCAGTAGGGACAAGGAGAAGCTGGTTAAAATGCACTCTAAGGCAGATTACACCCGGTCAGGGTCTAAAGGTCAATTCACTGAAAATTTCCAAACGACACAGACACTTGTGTACATCACAGCTATTTTGAAGCAGACTTTTGGTGGATCGTGTTGAACAATGCTGCCATCTACTGTTATTGATAAGAAACTCGGTTTTGCCCCTGGGCAATTAGCCAGATAAAATCTAACCGAAGCATTTAATAAACATTCAGGGAATCATAATAACTCTGATGTACTGTCAACGAAGTGCAGCCACAGACTCCAAACTCTCCTTTATTGCTATTTCATTTACCTCAGCGACAATAAAGAAGCTGCAATAAATACTGCAATCTGTTTACTGCGAAATAAATCTGACTTCCGTTCATATCTGCAGTGTATGCAGATGAACACTGGCTTCAGATCAGACCCAAATTATCCACTAGATGTCACTACACGCCCTCCTTGAGTTAGAAAGTAATAAAAAAATTTGAAAATAATACTTCTATTATCATTATTATTAGTAGTAGTAGTAGTTTTAAGACTTTGAGTAAGTAGATGGCTTTGGGGAGTATGTTTTTCTACGACAGCTGATGTATAGTATAAAGTTTTTCTCAAGTTTTAGAGTGAGCTCTGCTGGCTGGGTAATTGTGAGGGAAATGTAAAGTAAAACTCAGTGGAAATAACCTGAGTTTTGAACTCAAAACTTTATTTCAAAAAAATTCAGAAAGGATTCCTTTTATTGTTTATGACAGGCCAAAGCTGTGAGGTGTGAGGCATAAACCTCCTAAAGGCAAGATAGGAAAACACTGTGCTATAAGCAGGCCTTTTGCATGTGGCAGTGGAGAAAACACTGATTCATATTATTAAATTTGCCTCCAAGCCATTTCAGGGTCCTCATATTGTGCATGTTGGTTCACTGTCATGAACAAAGCCATTGTTACAAACATCTGTAACACTTGTGTTCTTCTTATTATCACGGGGAGCCTAAATCAGCCCGCTAAGCATCCAGTCTGGGCGGCTTTGGATCATGTGTAGGAGGGAATATATTTTGGACTTTTAACTTATATTCATAGGTTTCAGCTTTTCCAACGGATAATCATCGTTGCCATTCATAAAAAGGAATTAAGTAACAGATCAACAATAACAAATAAAACTACAGATATTTCTCTCTCTCTTTCGTTTTTTGTTTGCTTGTCAATTCACAGACAAATTCATCAGGACTTTTTCTGTAATTTTACGCTTGTATTAATTACATCTTACTACATTTACTACATCATTTACTTTATCGTGTAGAAAAACTGAGACGTGCTGTTTCAGCTGCAACTCGCATTCGTAAAGCTTATGAAGCTCACTTTGCATTCGTATATTGAACAGTGCTGGTCTTCAGTATGGCTGCAGGAACACGATGCAAGCTGCTCTGGCCTCTCTCTGACACGGGGTCAGCAAAGACCTGTCAAGGTTTTGAATGAACCACCAACTCAGTAAACCATGCATGCATACACACACCAACACACAGATGGCCGCAAACACCCAAACATACGTAACAGACAGTACGTAATGTCCTACATACATGCACATTCGTGGCACGCATGCGGTCCGGTCGTATGGTGGCGCTCTTGCTGTGCCTTCCTGCCACTGGAAAACAGCGACAGTCTGGCTATTTAACGGCGGGGCTGGTGGCTTCATTCCGCTCTGAAACTGGCAGCACACCACATGAAATCCCCAGTAATGCGATGCCAAAGCAGCTTGTTAAACTCAAGAAGAGCGCTGTCTGATCTGAGGGAACTTGTTCAACTCGCCGCCTCCTCATCTTCACTTTTCACTTGATGACAATTTCTGCCGGATCGTGCCCAGCGCGTCTTTCTCTCTCCGCCTTCCGCATCTGTCGCACTGAAAGTTTGGTTTTGCGAAAGTAGACATGAATAACACCGGCTTCAACCAAACAGAGAGCGGCCTATTCAACAAGACAGAGGAGTTTTTTTGCTGCAACTTTTCATCCGTGGTGACTGATAATGGCTTTGTGGCAGCCGCTCCGGATGAGAGGAGCCTCTTCATCATGAGAGTGGTCCAGATAGCTGTCATGTGCGTTTTATCCCTCACGGTGGTGTTTGGCATATTTTTCTTAGGCTGCAACCTCCTCATAAAGTCAGAGGGGATGATTAACTTTTTGGTAACGGACAGAAGACCGTCAAAAGAAGCGGAAGCAGTTATTGTTGGAGCCTACTGACTGATAAAGACATATACAGTGATCACACTCTGATCAGATGGCCACAGATCGGAGACAGTGTGATGATCAGCCGCCAAAACCGGGCCCCGTTTTCATAATGGTACTTAGAAAAAGAAACAAGAACTCAGAGGAGCGGTCACCTTGCAGGAGGTAACTAAACTCTGCTGGTGACTGATACTCACGGGGTGGGTCTACCTTATTTCTGGTGGCCTTTAAAGCCAAGAAAGACTCATTCATCTTCAAGAGGTATAGTGCGTTTTAAGCCTATTGTTGTATTAAGTACTGTAGGCTATTTAATCACGCACTGTTGTCATTTCAGTATAGTTTCCCTGTTTGTAAAGCAGCATCCTTTGTCAAAATAGTGGCAAAGTCTTTGTATTTGCTGCTTAGAAATACCTCCTTGCATCGAAAATGCAAGGGCAAATTACATGAATGTTGTATGCCTCTGCATGCAACATGCAGCTCTCTATTTTCTGGTGACAGTTGTTTGCGTGTCTTTGTGGGCGGCGGTGAAAGTCCGTAATGCTGTGTATCATGTTCATTTGAATAAATTCATTCTGTAATTAAAGTTTTCTTCTTAAGATCTGCTTTTCTGTCATATCCTCCACCACGCCCTCTGCCAAAGTAACTGAGATCTCAGAAGCTAAAATTACAGCAGGAGAAAGAGCTCTTTGATTCATACTGTGATAATGACATGATGTTAAAATACAACAGAGGGTACTGATCCTGATGAATATATATTTTTAAGCTTTATCTATATCTATGAAGAGTTGTACAGTTACAGGGAACCAAGAAATAGCTGCTTTTCCCTCTTTTGATTTTTTAAATTAGATTTAGATTTAACATCTAAATATGAATTATTTTACCCAAAAGGATGCCTTAAAAATGCTCTAGAGTCCAAGAAAAAAAAAAGCCTCCCCGCCTTCCCAAGAGAGCCCTGTCTGGGTCAGATTTTGATCCATGCAGCTTTTTACATCCTTCCTCCTTCTGCCAAAACATCTGTTATGCTCATCCCCTGCTTCACCTGGATTCTACCTCCCCTGGAGCCTTAAAAATGACTTGCTTTTTCAGTTCAGAGAGGATGAAGCTATCGGACAATACGCTGCTGTCTGATTGCCCACCTGTGCTCCGCTCGCAGTTAAATAGAATCAACTTAATTTAAAATGCCCTTCACCCCAGTTACTCCCTCCATCTGTTTTACCCTTTCTGATCTATGCATCTCGTCTGACACGGCCTTACTCGTCTGATGAATGTTTGTCAAGGTGGAAACTGTCTCAGGCCACATTTGCTGTCCTCATGCTGGCTCTGAAGAACTCAAGCAAGCACTTATTTTACTAATTGTGCTGAGGAAAAATAAGATTCTTTAGAAGAGAGGAGTTTAATAAAAAACCACCAAAAACAACAGCTTGAGAAATTGCAACAACTGAATCAACACCTCTCGGAGTCAGCCTCCACAGAAACCCAGAGCTGGAAATCTTAAATATACAGCTGAGCTGGGTTTATAGGGTTCATATTCTGTTCTTGTCTTGCCTTCTTCAAATTTCTAATAAGAAATAACTGCAAAAGCACACAATCCTGGGAGGTTATTAATAGCAAGTTAATAGGCTTCTTTACATGTAAAATTCACACCCCATAAATTTACCTCTGAATAATTAAGCCACATTTAGTTTTTCAAACTGAGCAATAGATTTTTTCACATTTTCACCTCAGGTATGACTCTCTGTAGTTAGAGCAACACATTAACAAAGCAAATGATGCAAAGAGAAACATGTCTTTCTCTGTTAATAACAGCATGAAGTGTTATTAATATAAGTAAACATAAAACATAAACACAAAAAATTTTTTGGCCTAACTGAATATGGAATACAATAACAGTAAAAATGCAGCAGGTATAATTGTATTTGTATATATGACTCCAAGCGTTTCTCTTTTCTGTGATTGCTTCTGTTAGGTAGTGCTGAGAATAGCTCTCAAATATTAAATATCCAGCAGAGAACAATCTTCTGTCTGCAGCTGAGCTGTAGTTAGTTTATCCCGCAGTGCTTCATACACATTTATATAGGCTGAAATCTGGCTCATTTTAGAGATCCTGAAAGAAGCAGATCTAAAGTTGGAAATTCAAGTTTAAATACTATAATTTTTCTTCTTATTTAGGATTTTACTTTGGATTTACCACTAGAGGCCATCTCAAAGAATACACACACCTGTCACACACCAATGCTGAGGGAGATTTAGGAGATACTAACAGCAAACAGTCATCTATACCGCCGGCCTTCCTGCTCTCAGCAATCTGATAGTTCCCCGCAAAGCTTATGTTAAAGTCCTCTCGATATATTTAGGCACGCATTAAGAGTTTTACTCGGTGTAAAACAAAAGCACCAAGCTAGGGCTTCATAACATGGTTCAGTTTATAACTTGATGTTACCTAGTTTTGTGTTAATCATCATTTATTCACAAAGTGTTTGGGATTTTAAAAAAACAAACAAACATGTTCTTATTTTGTTAATACACTTGCAGTCTGGTTAGAGTAACTTATATCACAACCACAGCACAGGTAAAAACAGCATTAACCTTCTTTATCCCATGTGGACTGTATGCCAGCTTTGTTCAACTGTGACTGCATCTGCAGGGTGTTGATTGTGGGCTAAAAGAGGCTTCGGGTCCTGACTCGCTCTCATATGATTGGCTGGTAAGCAGAGATTCAGTCAATGAACTGGATAGTGACTAAAAGCTCCAAATAGCAGCAAGGCACCACAGCCACCTCCTCGGTTTACTCCTATTCTCCCACAGCTTTATTCCCATTCAGTTTATTTTATAGCTGTGATGTGGGAGAAATAAATCTGTTAATGTCGTCTTATGTTTATCTCATTGAATTGTGGTTTTGTGAAGTTTTTCTCTGCTGTGTCTTTAAACAGTGAGATGTTTCTTCTCAAAACTACTCAGGCTCAATGTAATTCTTTATTACTTTCCCATTTTTAAAGAGTTGGTACACTGAAATAAGAGTGAAAATTAAAATGTGAAACACATTTTAAAAAGAGGAAAAAAACATAAGCAAATTTAGCCAATTCTCTAATGCTGAATGTGATTAATTTAATTGTATTTAAAACAAAATAGTGTTTGTGCCCATTTCAAAAGAGTTAGGACAGGGGCTTGTTTATATCTACAATTCACTTCTTCTTTAAAAAACCTTGCATAAGCATCACAGGCAAGAGATTTAACTCGTACTATATTTTTATTACAGATACATGCTGCTGCAGCATGTGCAGAATCTGGTTTGACATTGTCGTTCAGAAATAAGCAAGCCTCATCTGTAGGGTACCATATGACACTCCTAAATCTGTATATAATGCAGTTTACACCCAGAATATGATATTATTTTAATGCAGTGTTATCCAAGGGCCTTAAGATTACAACCCTTCTGTATTGGTTTTCACCCATATCACTTGTATGTGGACAGATTTTTGAAGATTTTACATACCACAGCTGAAATCTACTGAAATCTAGACATTTAGACATTTTATTTTATCTTTTATTTTCCTAAAATCTCAAAGTATTTACCCACACCAACTTTCACAGAGACCTGAACCCCCCTTTATCTGTACTTCTGAAAAACACAGGATTTATGGGATTTTCTTTTTATATCCCATCATTTTCCTAATTAGCGTCATTAATTGTGAGACGTTCTACCAGGTGTTTCTTTTGCAGTATTTTCATACCTCTACTCCAGTTTTTTTTACAATGTTTGTCTTGCACCCAATTCCAACTGAAAAACATTTTGCATTTTATCTTTGTTGTGCTATTAAATCAATGTAGGGATTTGCCAGTCATTTGGATAGGTTTTTTTTTTAGCATTTACCACAGCCTTCTTGCTTCTTTGGAAACATGGCTGGAAAAAAGCTGAATGCAGACTATAAAATGCAGATATTTTCATCAACAGTAAAATGTATTTGGTCTGAACCAGCTGGTGCAGATGTCATGAGATGCCAAAATCTAACGAAAGCAATAATTGTGAAAGACAAGTTGTGATAAATCCACGAAGACTAGTTCTGAAGACTGATTGTATTACTTCACATCTCGAACAGCAGTTATAGGATGAGTCATGGCTCTGTTGTACTGTTGATTGTTTCACACTGAAGCATCACTGGGCTTTAACATCTGAGGAATCCTGCCACTAACACTTTAGTGTAATCCAACGTGTGTGTGCATACATTACTGAAAGAGTAGGAGCAAAAGTCTGTTCACTCACAGTCACTCACTGAGGAGGACTGACCTCAAGTATACAGACAAGTAGCCCCTTTGAAGGTCATAACTTGTGGTTCACTTTTAGATTACTCTCAAGCTGAACAACTCGTTCACTTTTTGTTTCTTGAAGTGCAGCTGGTAATGAGTAATGCAAAATCCCAACTTGGCTGAACATCACAGCTCTATGAAGCATCATTTTCAGTTTACGGAGTGACTTTAACTGCTTAATGCTGTTGTGTTCATTCATGTCAGGTTCCCGTTTTTTGTGAAAAACCTCTGATTAAGTTACCGTTCAAGCAATTTTACCACTCAATGTAAGGTTTATGGCACAGCTGCCTGAAATTAACACCATTGTTAATTATTGAAATAATTTTTTATGTTTCTGTATGCCAAATTACAGCTATTTGCTTGCACTCCTGAACAGGAAGAAGTGGAGGAAATTTGATTAATTTCATAGAAATCCAGTGTGCCTGCTCAAATGTGGGTATAAAAACATGAATTCAGTTAGGTTTTGTTTTTTGACTAATATATAACAATATGATTTATAGTTATAAACAAGTTTTTGACAGATTTCTAAAACATTTGTTGCAGAAATTTAACAAATGACGGGTTGTTAAGAACGCTAACTTGGACAAAACAATAACTGACTGACAAGACTGACAAGATTGCTATCTCATAATATAAATGCTAGAATCTATTTATTAATCAACCAATAGGAATACCACATGAGAGGTACCCTGACACTCATGTTGGTGTGAAAAAACAAAGCAAGTCCAAACCCAAAAGCTCAGACACTGCATGTGCTAAACAAGATAGAAAATCTCATTTAGTTTGGCCAGCAGACGCCTTGTTCGTAGAATGTGTCTTCCAGCTGTTATCATGGCTGCATCAAGGAGGAGATAATACAGGGATAGAGAAACTGCATCCATGCATGCTAGCCTACAATTTAATAAGTATTATCATCTCTCAGTCTACTTACATAAAACTTGATGTTGTGTATGCAGGTTTGTTATCCATGCTGGACAGCGTGGCCTGCAATAAACTTATAAGACTTCTGAAATCTGACAGTCAGTTGGTGCCTTAAAAAGTAGGTTAATATGAGTTTAAGGACAGAGTTGGGATAAAGGTGTGTGTGTGCATGTGTGTTAGTGTGTATTGAAGAAGTAATCGGGTATTTCTATTTTCTACATAGACACTTGTTAAGTTTTGTAACAGGATCTTACACCGGTTGTGATGCTATCGTGTTGGGAAAACTGTCAGCGTACTCAAAACCTCTTTTGTGACAACGGCCATAATAAAACATCAATAAGTGAAAGACATAATAAGATACATTATCATGTAAATAAATCTTTAAACATTTGATAAACTTACAAATACAGTCACAATTTAAAAACAATGTGGGAAGAAATGTGAAGTGAAGTGTCCCTTTGTAAAATAAAATGTCCCCTTACTCAAAATTTATGGATGCTCTCAGTGCTCTCTGCCAGCTCATATTTGACCTGTAACGCAACAAATGTGCCTTTTTTTGAAGACCTTTACTAAAATGGTGAAAGTGAAAACACATTTTTGTTGTTACATCACTGTTAAAAAAACCTGCTTCTGAAGATTGACATGAACCCTTGTTTCAAAAAAAAAAAAAAAAAGCAGAGTGCTTTTCACATACCTAAACTTGAAAACAAGTCAAATGTGACCCAAACACAATATAAGCGTTCCTCCCTTGTAGTTTTAGGCTGATCGACCACCTTAATCTTGATTATCCTCACTCCATGAGGCAACATCTTGCATGGACCTACAGGCTGAGGGTGATTGATGGTCATTTTATATTTCTTCCTTTTTCCGGATAATCGCACTAACAGTTGTCACCTTCACACCAAGCTTCTCACTGATGGTTTTGCAGCCCATTCCAGCTTTGTGCAGGTCTGCAGTCTTGTCCCTGATGTCTTTTGACAGCTCTTTGGTCTTGCCGGTGGTTGTGGAGAGTTTGGAGTGGAAGAAACTGATTATGTGGACAGGTGTGTTTTATACACATAGCATTTTTTATTTATTTATTTATTGTGATTGATTGATTGTAATCACAAAAAAATCAGCACACAGCTGATATGTAGGATTCTGGATGAGTTGTAGGGGATCAAATTTCACTCAGTGAAATACAAATCAGTTCATAGCTTTTATTTAATGTGATGTTTTTTTCTGAAATTTTTGCTTAATATTCTGTCTCTCACCATTAAAATGAAACTGCCATAAAAACTAGAGACTTTTCATTACCTTGTAAGTCAGTAAACATACAAATTCAGGAGGGGATCAAATAATTATACCCCCCACTCGGAAGACAGACAAAAATGCACCTGCCAAAGTACTCACAGCCACCTTTGTCATAGATACTGCTGTGGTAGGTGTACCCAACACAGCACAGTCACAAATAGACTCACAAGGTAAAAGCAATACCAGCTTTGCTATGGCAGCTTGTAATTAGAGGATACATCAGATTTTGCTAAACCAAACAATTTTCACACTAAAGACAAGATTCATGACAGACAACAGAGACTTTTAGCAGGAACTCATCATTCACTGCAGTCATGCAAGCACAGTGCAGCACAATATGTAATGAGTCTTTGTTGTTTTAAAATAATAGTGGTGTCGATGTGTTATTGAACCTGCAATCCATTACAGCTGTTGTGTGAGTGCGTTTCAGACTTTACTGACCTTCTAACCATGCCACTCTCTGCCAGCTACAATCTGAAGAGTGTTGTCACCGAAAGGGAATTATTACTTGACTTTCGGGGGGGGAAGTTTCTCTATACACCATTACCACCAGGTAATAACCTTTTCAAGAGACCACTCTGACAGAGTATCAAGGGAGGGAGTTGTTTTTTTGCTTTTTTCTTAAATTGCACTTTCAAACTGATTTTTGATGAATGAGAAGACTTTGATATCTTTCATTCCTGATATACAAACTGTTTTAGTGTAGTAATATTTCTGGGTAATGATTTGAATCTGTAATCTGTTCATGTGGATGTAGTGTTTTCAGCAGCGAGAAGTAATACTGTAACGTGACAAAATGTGGAAAAAGTGAAATGTCGTGATTATTTTCCACACATCGACAGTCAAGAAGTTGAGCTCGCTAACTCAAATCACCAGAATAAGCTACAGCTCCTATCAATTAATCCTAATCAATCAAAGCAGCCACACCCCTAACTTAATGTCTTATATATAAGACACACACGAGGGATATCAGTGGCTGCAAAAAAGACCCTCAGTTCTGTATGAATCCATAAGAAAAACAGTCCACAGCCCTGACCTGAATGAGTAAATGACTTTAGATTATGGTTTCAAAACATCAAGATTGTGATTTCAAAAACACTCATTGTAAAGCTCACAAATCAGTGGATGATCTCACAGTAGGATCCATCTATTATATACCTTTAACACAATGGACTGAGCAGGAGAGAAACTACAGTTTTTGCCATTTCTGCAATGTCTTCATTTTTACAACTGCTTGATTCTCCAAGAAAACCCATGAATTTGAAAACATTTGGTAATCTATGAGGAGCTGGACAAGTTTTAGTCTGTATTTCTACTCTACCTGAAGCATTCATCCAAACTACTTCAAGCTTGGCTCTGCATTATCAGCAATAGGCCTAAACCCACCAAGTGTAAAGCAGACTGGATGAATGGTACACAACAAAAGCTAAGACCAGCCCCACAGAGACAGATTCTTTTATTTATTAATGAGATGGTTTCAACAGAACAACAAAAGACCTTCTGCGCTCTTCCTGCTTTTACAGTTTGCTGCATCACATTTTTCCTGACCTGTCACCATGACCAAAGTGTATTTTTAATCAAGCGGTCTTTATTTTGAGTCAATTGTGTGTGAAGCTGTTTATGCACTTTCAGTGGCCAGGAAAACAGCTGAAGACCTCAGTTTGACATCTGGCTCACACTGGCATCACACACCCGTCTGTGGGCTTTCATCATCACCACCACCACCTGCTCTCGTGAGACCTGAATGACATAGAGGAGTACTCATTCGACTGCTTTACCGTTTGAAAGGATAGAGAGAAACAGTGATGGTGCAGTACAATAAAAACAAGCAATTATAAGGTCACACAACCTCTAATTAATAGAGTTAATAACTATTCTGTTTTCAAAAGTACAAAGTCTTCTGCAGCGTTTATGTGAAGAGCTAATCTTTTGGCTGAGCAAAGATACACTGATGAGAAGTGTACTCTTCATTCCTGACCGTAGAAATGAGCCGTGACAGTTTTGGCCTCCCTGCCAAGCACCACTGTCCTATCTGCCTATGCAGTGCACTCCCATGCCCCAGCTGTCAGCTGCACTCAGTCACTGTACCATTAATGAACTACTTTTGGCCAAGCCATACTTTACTATAACATACAGTATTTCTTAACCTGATCATCTTCATCCAAACTGCATCATTTCTATGCTTTGGCCACAACAGACTTTATATACAGCTATACAGTTTGCCCCATGCAGTGTACAGATATAGAGTCAAGTCATTTTATTTATATAGGAAACGTAAATACAACAGATGTTGACCGAAGTGCTGCACAATGAATAAAATCATCAAAACACAATGTAAATGATTTAAGGGCAATAAAAGGAATAAAAATAATAATTCAAGAATTTTAGCGAGGTAGATGGCCTAATCTGAGGAGGGAGACTATTCCAGTGTGTTGGTACTGTGACTGAATGCACAGTCACCTTTACAAGCCAACTGGGAATTCATAATAATAATAATATATTTTATTTATAGCACCTTTAAAGAGCCTTAAGGTCACCTTACATTAGTGCAGCAGAATAAAAACCTATACAATAAATAGAATCACAATTATAAACCTAATGAAGGAAACAATAGACTAAGACCAAGAGATACTGGATGATGATCCACAACTCTAAGTGAGCAATATGGGACATAGGAATGTAAAAAGAAATCCACTAGATAATCTGGGGCAAGCCCTTTTAAGCACTTGTATATCACTTTTATATGAGCAAATATATTTTACAATGGATCGAATATATTATTACAGGACAGATCTGAAAACAGAATGACTACATTTGTAACCTATTCTATGCATCCAGTATGAACAATAGGTCAAATGTGACTTGCCAGCTGGGCAAAGTGTCCTTTCTTTCCGATCTGATGCCGTACCTTGGGAATTCATGCCTAATGGTGCACCTTCTGATTCTGTCACAGCACATGAAAGTAAGCCTGAATGCTGCATGATAAAACCTCTACAGGGTCATGACTTATTGAGCTACCTCAAATTGCTTCTCACGGTGCTGCAAGCTCTTCCTCCCCCAGGCCTGGCTCCATTATCGCCTGACTCTGTCTGCAGGTTACGGTCACATCCCTGACTTCCTCTACTTAAGTTATACTGCGGCTTAACTCCACAGTGCATGCAATTGATTTGAATTTAGAAAACTTTTAAATTATCACAGGAAAAATAATAATGCCACATGGCTCAGTTTGTGTTAAAGGTGAACACATGAAAGTATACTACAGTAATCCTTATGAAAGACAATAATTACTCCCATGTATGACTTTTCTATTAAAAGCATCATATTTTATAAGAAAAAGACAGACTCTTTAAAGGGGAGACTTGGTGAGTAAAGATAAGACGTTGCGTTGACAGAACAGATCTATCATATAGCAGAGGAGACGTGGCGATAGAGAGAGCGAGCAAGAAGAAAAAGTAAAGATAAGAAAAAGACGGAAGTTGAAGCAAATGAGTCAGAAAAGCAGATGATACGAAGTGCTCTTTCTGTGCAAATGATTTTCATCTGAGCGCAGAAGAAGAGTGCCAATCACTCAGTGTCAAAATTATCCAGCCCACAAGTAACGTGTGTGACATTCAGAAATGTCACTACTATAACATATAACAGTGCTTCTCCCACATACAGTAAGTGTATGAGCAACAGCCACTGGGAAGCTGTTGTTGCTGTGTTGCCAAAATAGAAGTAAATAATCTGGCAAATTGATTTTGACTACAGCCGTCCTGATAACATCTTCCTTTCGGGTCTCTTTTCTTCAGCTTGAGCTGCAGTCGCCGCGGTGTTATCTCCACCATGTGGCGTGCGTCTTTATGTGTGTGACACCTTTCTCTCCTCTGCTCATACACTATAAGGGTCTGCATCGCAGGTGCAGCTGCGACCACAAAGTGTTGCAGCAGTGCGTGTGCGAAATGACTTCTCAGCCTAGCGGAGCCGCACCTTACCGCACAACAGCTGTCACAAAAGATCAGCGCCCAGCCTGCCACACTCCAGGAGCTGCTTTCTGAAAGACCTCTGCTGTTCTGTTGTCCGAGCTGCTTATTCTTACAAATGAAAGGTCAGCTCCATCATATGACAAATAAGCGCCCACCTGTTTGACTGTGTCGGTTTGCATCAGCTCAGGTGTACGGTGCCACAAAGAAGTGTTTGTGGGCTATTAACAGTATAACTTCCAGGTAAAATTAATAAAGAAATTAAGTTTTTCTTCAAAATTATCAAAACATGCTTTGAAGTGTTTAAGAAGCTCTTGCTGGATATTAAATATAATGTGCAATAAACGTCTTATCTAAAGCACCAGTCATCCAATCAGCCACCTCAGATGCTCAGATATTATTAGCCTATAAATGACTATGGTGAGTGACGTCGCTGCATTTTAATTGCCATAGAACCACCAATTTAAAAGACAAAGTCTGACTATAATATTGTGAATTAGCTACACATAAAACGTTTGATCCCAGAGCTTTGCACCTGGCTAGTGTTAGAGACGCTTTGATCTATTTCTCTGCTTGTTTTCCGCTTTTTTGTAACCATTAAACAGCTCTCTGGTTCCTTTGAGGGGAAATTGATTAGCGATTAAAAAAAGAAAAAAACAGGAAAGAGGAGGAGAGGCGTCTTTGTGTCTGAACAGACTCCCGGGTCTGTGGGTGGCTTTTACAGTGCAGAGTCACTGTTTGGAGAGGACAGCAAGAAGATGTCCACAATATAACATCTATCTGAAGCTGCTAAAGCAATCATTTGATGCATATGGAGGTAGTGAAACATTTCACTGTATTTCACATGTACTCTTACTTCCTCTGTGTTAGAAAATTGAATAAAAAGAAACTGATGATGTGATCTCGGCTCATGCAGTAGACAGACTGTGACGCTGGCTGCAGATTCTGAAAGTACTCAGACCCCTGCGCATTTTGCACTAGATTTAATTCCAGATGGATGAAGCTTCCTTTTCAGTAGAAGGCTTTACACATTTGATTTTAACAGCAGTGTAGGTGATTTTTGCTTTAAGGATCCTGTCCAGCACCTTGAGTTTGGGTGGTGTCAGTTGTTACATAAAATCTAAAGGTCTGCGCACAGTTAGGGTTCAGTTTGCTAATATTTCCACACATTACCTATTATGTGGAGGTTTGAAGGAACACTTATAGAACAAAGCAGACAGAAACAGAAAAGAAGCTGTAAGAACTTGAATGAACTATTCAATAAAGTGCATTCCTTAAATCTGTATGAATTATCTGATCTCTGCATTGCACTACAAACAAATGTTTAAAACTCACATTAAAGTCCATTCAAACTGTATTCAAAGATTGTTTGAAAGTATGCAAAGTAGGGCTGGGCCATATCATACCGTTCACGGTATGACCGGTATAATGTTGGGCAACGATATGAAAAATGAAATATCGCGATAGAATATGGGTAAAACGCGCAAGCCTTTTTTCATACACACCGGAAAAAGCATGGCGGCGACGGAGAATGAGAAGGGCAAAAGCGGCTCGTTGAATGAAACAGATGAACCAGAACTGGTTTGTAAAAATGCTGCAACTTCAGGGGTGTGGAACTGGTTTAGCTTTCATCTGTCAGATACACAACAAAGCACTATTTTTGGTAGAGCATGCTAGCGGGCCGTCGTTATTACCATGTTTTTTGGAAAATACGGCACACTTAAAATCAATCCTTTGATTTTTCTGAAAATCGACAGTGCCCCTTATAATCCCGTGTGCCTTATGTATGAATTCTGGTTGTGTTTACTGACCTCGAAACGATTTTATGTCGTACACGGCGCTCGAAAATCTGTCAAATGTTTCAGTACGACTTTGCTAAGCTACGAAGCCGCACCGCTTGATGGATTGTCGGAGCATTACGGCTATCGTAGGCAGAAGCCTCGCGGAGTGATACGTACTGTGCTTCAACATAATATTACCATATTGTGTGTGTATAACCTCTTTTTAAGTTTTGTGGATATTATACATGGTTATGCTCAGGATATGTCGGCCATTTTCCACTGGAAATGCCTTTTGGTTAAACTGACAGAAAGGAATTTGCATTTGCACTGTTAAATTTTTATATAACTTTAATGCACATAAAAAAACAGCTGCTTGTTTAAGTGAAAATACATTAATGTTGTTTTTTTGTTTTTTTTTCACTAATAAAGTTGTGGAGTTGTGAAGTATTTTGTCCAGTGTCAGTTATATCGTCAGTTATATAGTTATCGCACATTTTCAAATGTATATCGTGATAAATATTTTTGGTTATATCGCCCTGCTCTAATGCAGAGTATGAACTTGGAGGAAAAGATGTGTTTAAAAAAGCATGAATCTGGACAATTATTTAAATTATTTTCTTTGGTCTTAGAAAAGTGTTGCCATTTGGAATATGCTGTATGCAAAAAAGGTTGTTGTAATGTAGAGCAAGTTTTTAAACTTCCACTTTTACATTAGTTTATTTTCACTGAAGTTATGTAGGAAACAGTTGGTTTAATAAATATGGTTAATTTGTCTTAATACATTATGACACTACATTACACTTTTCTTCAGTTATCCGTCTGCTGCTCCAATCCTTCCTGGTTTAAATAAAAGAGGAGGCTCCTGGTTTTCTTCTTCTTCCGCTACTGCTCCTTCTTCTGCTACTGCTCCTTCTTCTTCTTCTTGTGCAGAAGGTCCCAGCATTAACAACCTCTTGCAACAAAATACCCAAAATTAAGTATATCTTTATTTCTCTATTTCACCTTGAGAACTTCTATAGCTCTTCTAAATATTCATTACACTTCAGTAACACTGCTACACTTTTCCTTTTCTTATCATTTTTCAGTGTCCTGTATAATCAAAGGAGCTTGCAAAGAAAAGCGTCTGGACTTCTTTAAGTTTACTTGAAGACGTTTCACCTCTCATCCGAGAAGCTTCTTCAGTTCTAAGGTCAAATGGTGGAGAGTCCCAGATATAAACCTAGTGGGAGTATCCCCCCACAGAGGGACAAAAGGACCCCCTGATGATCCTCTAATCGCCTGAGCCAAGGTGTGAAACTGGGTGTGGGTCCCAATCAGCCAGAGTTTCGGGTGTGTTCATTGTGAAACCTGGCCCCACCTTATCATGCGAATTCCTGAGGTCAGATGGCCCAGGATGTGAGTGGGCGTTAAGGCGTCTGGGAAGGGATCTCAAAACTGGATTATAGATGGCAGAGAGTTGGTGTCGTAAACCCCCGCCTCTGTTCAAAGATGGTCGCTCACAGTGGACCGCCTTACATATCACCGCCTTTACCCAGGGGATGCCATACCCTGCATCTACGGACTTCCTAAAATCCACAAGGAAGCTGTCCCACTCAGACCCATAGTCAGTAGCATAAACTCAGCCACTTATAACATTGCTAAACACCTTGCTACCATCCTTGCTCCTCTTGTGGGGAACACCCCACACCACATCAAGAACTCCACCGACTTCACCGACAAGGTCCAGAAACTTACCCTGGATCCAGATGAAACCATGGTGTCCTTTGATGTAGTCTCTCTCTTCACTTGCATACCCACCACGGAGGCCGTGGAGACTGTCAGAAAACGACTACAAGAAGACAGCTCCTTGGAGGACAGGACCAACTTCACACCCGATCAGATTTGCACACTGTTAGACCTCTGCCTCACCACTACATATTTCAAATACAACGAAGGCTTTTACAGACAAAAACATGGCTGTGCCATGGGCTCCCCCGTGTCACCTATTGTAGCCAACCTTTACATGGAGGAAGTGGAAAGGAAGGCTCTTGGCTCTTTCAAAGGAAGAGTACCCAGCCACTGGTACAGATATGTAGACGACACCTGGGTCAAAATCAAGACACAAGAAGTGGAATCCTTCACTGCGCACATTAACGCTGTGGATAAAAACATCAAGTTCACCAGGGAAGAAACAAAGGACAACTGTTTGCCTTTCCTGGACTGCGCTGTGCACATTGAAGAGAACGGCAAACTCAACATCGAAGTTTACCGGAAGCCCACACACACGGACCAGTACCTCCTCTTTGACTCCCATCACCCTTTGGAACACAAACTTGGAGTAATTAGGACCCTACACCACCGGGCAGAACATGTTCCCTCTAAGCCTGAAGGAAAAAAGAAGGAACACACACATGTAAAGGAAGCACTCAAAACGTGCGGCTATCCTAAATGGGCGTTCTTAAAGTCAGCAAGGAGGCACAGAAAAGAAGACCAGACACCAACGAGGGAGGATAAGAAGGACAGACGCAACAACATTGTCATCCCCTATGTAGCCGGTGTATCAGAAAAACTTAGGAGAGTTTTCTCCAAGCATGACATCCCGGTGCATTTCAGACCCAGCAACACGCTCAGACAAAAACTGGTTCACCCGAAAGACAAAACGCCAAAACACAGACTTAACAATGTGGTGTATGCTGTACAGTGCAGCGAGGAATGCCCAGACCTCTACATTGGAGAGACCAAACAGCCACTTCACAAGCGCATGGCACAACACAGAAGAGCCACCTCCACAGGACAAGACTCAGCAGTCCATCTGCATCTTAAGGATAAAGGACACTCTTTCGAGGATGCCAATGTTCACATTTTGGACAGAGAGGACAGATGGTTTGAAAGAGGAGTGAAAGAAGCCATCTATGTCCACTGTGAGCGACCATCTTTGAACAGAGGCGGGGGTTTACGACACCAACTCTCTGCCATCTATAATCCAGTTTTGAGATCCCTTCCCAGACGCCTTAACGCCCACTCACATCCTGGGCCATCTGACCTCAGGAATTCGCATGATAAGGTGGGGCCAGGTTTCACAATGAACACACCCGAAACTCTGGCTGATTGGGACCCACACCCAGTTTCACACCTTGGCTCAGGCGATTAGAGGATCATCAGGGGGTCCTTTTGTCCCTCTGTGGGGGGATACTCCCACTAGGTTTATATCTGGGACTCTCCACCATTTGACCTTAGAACTGAAGAAGCTTCTCGGATGAGAGGTGAAACGTCTTCAAGTAACTTAAAGAAGTCCAGACGCTTTTCTTTGCAAGCTCCTTTGACTACGATGACCTGGATGACTGAGAACCTTCACAGACATATGTCCTGTATAATGCTTTTCTAATAGCTGCATGGTTGAATTGAACCCTGTATGACCCAATCAAAACCTAGAGAATATGACTTGCCCCACTTTTTCTTATATATTACATACGTGTCTTCACTTTGACCTGTTGTCTCACCTGTGCTGCAGCTTCTTTTTCATCGTCAGTGCTGTCAATGCTTTTTGCTTCCATTTTACTATGTGCCATCTCCACCGTTCCCTGTTTGGCCCCAGTACCTGCCATTTCATTTCCTCTAATACCAACGTGTGCAGGTACCCAAATTAACTTCATTACCTTCCTCTTCTTTACCAGGTGAGAACACTGCAGGAGTGCTTTATGCAGTAAATCTAACCCGCTACCTGAACTAAAGTTATGTAAGCTAGTCATGTCAACATCTGGAGGAGTTTAAGTACAATAGTTACACAGATAATATATAGATTGAGCTGTCTCCCATTTGGACAGGTCAGTGTGTTCAGATATAATTTTTTAAGCATTATTTCTTAGTGGAGTTCACTTTAGGTGACTCACTCATTTCTTAAAATAGTTTTTTCATGATAATGTATTTATTTATATTATTTTGCCTTTTTTAAGTGTATAATAAACCCTTATTTTGAAAATTATACCTGTCCCTGTACATCCTCAGTTGCTTATTCCCTGCCATGTAGAATTGTATCTTTCATCTTTAATTTTAATTTAATTATTATGATCAAGTATTGATACTTTTGGCTTGTCTGGATGTACTCACACAACTCATCTCTTTTCTGAATTGTCAGCCGAGCACCGTCTTCAGTTGTCTTTACAGACGTTCTTTGAGATTGAGGGCTGGGCTCGTATCAAGCTCAGAGCACGAGAAACAGTCAAAAAAATTGTTTTCGTGAACTGAACTCAGGACAAAGTAATAACAATGAATGTTTAGAGACAAACACTACTTGTCATCAGACTGTTCGGCTCACGTGGCATAGCAACATTCATTGGATTGATAAGTATGAGCAAGAGGAACATGTGTGTTGTGTTGAACAAAAAGTTTTCTTCTAAAATTATTTCCACAAAGTGTCAGTGAGACAATATTAGTATATTTTATCTATTTTCAAGAGCTTTGTTTTCTGTGTCTAAAGTTAAATCAAAGACAGATGTGTCAAGTGTTTTTAAGAGGTTCTGCTTTGGGGCGAGAACAAAAAGAAAACTTGTGTGTACTAAATGTCTGTAAAAGGGAGGGGCTGTGCTGGGGACATATTCATAAAGTGTGAAAAGAGGGATCATTAGAGTGCTATCAGCCTCCTACTCTCCTGCTGCTGTCTCCTGATGCAAAGGGGTCATGGCTGCCATTAATCTGTGCCCTGCAGTAATGTCAGAAAGTGCAGCTGGTGTCCCTAAGCCAAACTCCGACCCCCTCTGCTCCACCATTTGCAAAAGTGGTCACATCCCTTGAAAATGCCTCACTTTTACCTGTGAATGCAAATTGTTCTGGTACCTTTTGCAGAGAATATATCCTGTCTTTGCTCTTTTTAATGTTTTTGTTAGCTTGTGGACACCTTAGGCTCTAATTCGGCATGAAATTCTAATTTCTGGGCATTTTATTGCATAATGATTGCATTATTTAGCATATAAATTCAATATAAAATAAATTTGCAGGAACATAATAATTAAAGCTAAAATTCAGAATGAATGCTGCTTTCTGGATTACAATTTCAGTTCAGATATTCTGCCAAACAAAGCCACATCCCCTGCTGCTGCCACGCCTCCTGTTCATTCGTTCTCATTTGCAAGACTGGATTAAAATGAATGTGTATGAATCCATGGGACTTTCCACTGCAGACAATGACAGCCATCCGGTGACAGTTTCACCAATATCCCAGTCTTCCTCTTACACTGGCAAAGACATATATGGATTACCTCAGTACGCTCACCGGGTTAGACCAGCTCAACACAAAATCCCCAAGCTGACAGCCAGTAAAGGTTGAGCAGGTCCTTGCTGAAGCTGCCCAAGGGCAGAGAGGAAAGTAGTGCTCTACTGCCCCCAGCTTTTATCACGCAACGCACATCAAAGCATCTCAAAACAGGCAGCCTGTGAGGGGGGACCTCTCTGTCATATGTCAGACACGGGTATTACTTTGTCTGGTTGTTTGAAAGATTATCGGAAAGGTAAATTACTTTTCAAAGGTTTGCTCTAAAAATATCTCAGTCCGGGTGGTGCCTTGTCATGTTAGGTTATTTTTACATAGCAGATGTGATACTGGCACAAAATGGATGGAAAAGCCTGGAGATGATCCGATAATATCACTAGCTCCTTTAATCTTTTTCTAACCTGATAAGATACCAGCACAAAACAGGGGCTGTGGAAAGCTAGAAGAAATGCACTGTTCTTCTTAGACTTGACACTGCATTTGTGTTTTTGTGATTAATACCCTCTGACAAAGATGAAAGTGACAGCTGTCGTTCTCAGAGCCCTAAAGCATTCACTATATAAGGGTTAGTGAACTCTAAGAGCTTTCAATACCAGCAGCACACATACACAGACACCTGAGAGTGCATGAGAAGCTGTCTCCATTACACAGACTATTTCAGCAGGTCAGCTGCTGATGGATGAAAGCCCTGAAAACTACAGGTGACATTTGGAAAGCTGTTCATTTCATGATGAAAAAGTAATAACAGAACATGGTCAGCTGCCAGATTTCTCAGGTAGACAGTGCTGAAATGGAGCTTCTTTTTTTTTTTTAGGCAACACTATGAAAACTTTGTCAGATATAAAATCTCTCTCTTTCCGTGGATGTTTATCTGTGCATTTATCCATCCTGTTTTAATGGTCTTCAGTCCTCTTCTCTCTACTCCCCCCCATCTCTGCTGTGTCACTCTTTCTGAAGTCCTCAGTGGGACCCTGTTTGCTTTCAGCTTGCATTTTGGTGACACTAGTGTCAAAACACATCAGCTGTTTCAGCATAGGTTTCAGTGCCACCAGGCTCCACAGCTCTGGCTCTGTAAATGCAAATCTCTCACAGGGGCTACAGACACCCACATCTCTCCCTGAAACCACAACATTAAACCTGCTCCTTCATCCTGCAAAATAAATGCATTGTTTTTGCAATCAGAGCCTGCCAGACTGCTCCGAGCTGAAAGGAACATAAATTGAACTCTAATAATACCTATAAATGGGAGAATGTTTTTTGCTGAAGAATGATAGGACTGTAGACAGCAATGTGCACATTCACAAGATCCAAGGTGTCAAAACAGGGTGCATACATATAAGACTGAAAGTGTTACACGAAATGTGTACTGGGATTAACTCTGCCATTAAGAAGCGGCACATTTTTCTAGGCAACTGAGAAATTGTGACACTCATCATTGCTGGCTTTTGAAAAAAACAATCTTAGCTGCAAGGTTTCTGTCTCTAATCAATCATTCTCATTGTGGGTGAACTGAAATACTTACTTCTGGCGTCTGGTCAAGAATGAGACAAGCACACACACACAATGACTGTCTCGGTATTGGCTAGCCTCATAATCCCCACTTGATTTTGTAGCATCCAATTTCAGAGGCTCTTCTGGAAATACTCCACTGTGGGCAATGCTCTGATGGAGATCTCTAAGAAGAGAGGGGGGACAACTGTGGTATTAAAAAATGAAAATGACATCAAGAGGCTGCATCTAGAAACTGCCAGTTGTTGGTCTGCAAAAACATAGCTTGTATTATGGCCACAGTGCATTGGGGTACACACTGAAGCTAGCTGTTTGCATACTAATAAAGCAAAACCTTGAATTTACCCTCATTTGTACAAATAAATCTACGTTTGCACAAATCATTATTTTTGTAATAATAACATTTTTTACATTTATGACTGATTGAATAAATATAGATGTCAGGAATACAAAACGCTTCACTCTACCAGCAGACTCTGGACCACACCTCAAACACATAAAGGCTTAAGGCAGACCCGACACCATATTCGCACTTTTCAGCACACTTTATTACGGTTGTCGTTCTCTTACACTCAGCTGCAGCTTTTCAGCTGTCAGCCACACACACTACCACCACCAACAACGTCAGGACCCAGTTCATTCTTCTTAAGCAGGTGACGCATAATTGCTGATGCAGCTCCGGTGTGTCAGCGGCACCACAGACCACGCCCCACCACAGCATGCTTTGAAGATTCAAATTATTTTTGTAAAATAATTCAAAATCATTTTGGGAGGGATGCATGTGAGCTAAAACTACAACAAACCCAAAGGCAGACTCTTTACAAATAAAATTTAAAATGTCTTTATTCTCATGGCGTGGTCACATTTATCCTAAAAAGCTCCAACGTGTTTCAGATTACAACCCTTAAGCGATGAGTTGATTTGATTACATGAAAACGGCAGTTGTGAATTTCCACAGTTCCAGGGTGTGAGTGTTATATTCAACCAGTGATGCTCCACTAATAAGAGAAATAAGGTGTTGACACAAAGCCCACAAAATGTAACAACTTTAAATCAAAATTATTCATCAACCACAGATAACATGAAAAAACTGTAAGATCCATGTCATTATTTAAACTGGGATATTTAGAGGTTTTTCATTAAAAATATAAAAAGCTTGCCTTTGGTTACAACTCCTTTGTCTGTCACCGCTTCATAAAGGGCTATGACTAAAACTTTTTTTTTTAAGTCCCTGTAATATGTTAATATAAATATATGCCATTAAAAAGTGTACAAAATAGATTTTTTTTTGCATTTCCAGTACATTAAACCAAAATTCTATGTAAAATATCAGTCATTCTAAAAGCTGGTCACAAGACCATGGTCAGAAACCTCTTTTTCCATGTCCGTGCACAACGCTGAACAGATCCAATTTCTACAGCGATGCCACAGATATGTAGCTGTGAGCTGTAAGGCTGTGTCTTCTGGAAAGATGCGGTGGGTGACATGGTGCATTGATTTGACAACTGTCATGTTGCATTAGCCTTTGAATGCAGGCACTGATTACTGGCAGGTTGAACAGGTTTGACAGAAGGCAACTGACACTTTGAGATTCAGTTTTGAGCAGCCAGGACACTGGAATGTAATCTGAGAGCTGGCTGTTAAACATGTGACTGTTGCCTGTGTGATTCTTAAACCATGTTTATGTCCCTCCACAGCATCACGTGCAGAACAGGGTGAGGATCGGTGGACTTCTTTCCTTTCAAGCCCTTCATAACTGAATTAATGTTTCCAGCTCCTGACCTTTACTTCCATGTTTAGGTCTAGAGATAATAGGCATCACATCCTTCAAAGATTCCTGTTATGGAAATGAGCGTGTGAGTGGGCCAGCAGATTTAATAAGTGACTCTAATAAGGGGCAGCTGCCACTCAAACAATAACAACACAATCTTCAGTAAATTTCACTCACTAGATTATTTCATGTTGAATTGAACTGCATTGTACACAATTGCCTTTTAGCTAATGTTAGGATTTATTTTTAAATGGGCGAATGTGAATTTTAGAGTATGTTTCATTGTTTCTTATGATACTCGGACTCAAGATGAAATAAAATAAAAATAAGAAGAATATTAAAGAAGAAGGATAGCATGATCAAACACCAATACCACAGCAGTACAGTACATTAACCTTTCATGAGGCTGTTAAAATTACTAATCAATCAAAAAAGAAGAAAATAATCACATGTAGGAAGTCAGTGAACCAGTTAATTTTACGCATCACACAACTGTTGCTCGTGTTGATTGATTTCTACAGTTTATCCCTACTTATTTCCATACTTAGTGAAGGTATCTACTGCTTTGTGTGTGCACAGAGGTGGTTGACATGTGTTAGTTGGGTCTGTCTTGGTGTAACACTGAAGATTTATTTATTCTTTCTGAATCCTTCCAACATTGTCTAAAAATAATAAAATGCAATATTTAAAAACAGGCAGATCTTTTTAGGTTCTGTAGTTTTAGGGAAAAGATGCGTTAATTCGATTCGTTATTATTTGTTACTTTTGTAGTAGTGATTTCAAATCAAGGCAGATAGCATACACAATATTGGCAAACGTTTTCACCCACCCAACCAAATCACTGAAGTCAGGTGTTCCAATGACTTCCACAGCCACGGGTGCATAAAGTCAAGCACCTATGCATGCAGAGTGCTTCTACGAACATTTGTGAAAGAATGGATCCCTCTCAGGAGCTCAGCGAAATGCCACCTGTCCAGCTGAAATTTCCTTGCTAAATATTCCACAGTCAACTGATAGTGGTATTATAACAAACTGAAAGCGATGGAGAATGCTAGCAACTCGGCCACGAAGTAAAGCAATGCTGCCACTGGACACTATATAGAGTGTAGATTGGTTTATACACTCATCTGCCATTTAATTGGGTACATTTTTTGTCGATATTGACATGACAGCATTACAGATGCTGCAGGTTTCTCAGCTGCACATCCTTGATGTAAATCATCCTCTCCATCACATCCCAAATATGTAAATAATCCACCGAGTTGCTACCACGTGATCAGCTGGTTGGTTATTTAAATTAATTAGCAATTGTTAGCAGAACAAATATATCTAAAAGAAAGTGGCCATGAGTGTACATACATCATGATGCTGAACAGGCTGAAAACCTTTCTCAGGTTTCAAGACTATTTTAACTTCTGTTCAACATATACGTCAGCCATTTGTAAGCGATGCAATGACTTCAATCCAAGTAACTGAACACTGGGGAAAATGGTGTATCAGCAGGCATTTTATTGTTGTTCTTAATTGGCTGTTTGTGCAGTTCTAGAAATTAATCTGCATAAGTGTTTCTCCTGACACTCTCATTTAATCTACTACATTCACTTCAAGAATCACTTAAATGTGCTTTAAATCTCGTGGCCTTATATTCAATCTGTGATCACAAACAACTTCAGAGTGAGTCGAGGGCTTTTATCTGCGCTCAGTGATTGGAGAAGTGCAATTACGGCAACATCTAGGCATCTGTTATCTAAACAATTAAACATTTTCGTGCTGATAAGTATCACAACTTTGCAACAGAGTACAGACGATTGAGAGCACTGTTTAATAATGGTAATGCTCTCAATTTACATTTGAATGTGATAATCATAGATTCGGTCCAAAAACTGATCTGAATGGGCTGAAAGGTTTATCAATATTAATGAAACTGGAGCTGCATTTAAAAAGATGAAACACCAGACGTTTTTTCCTTAAATACCACTTAACCAATTGAAGGGAAAGTGATATGGCTCAATGCAAGACAGTGAAAAACAACTAAGAAGTGGACTTTTAATTAAATGCCTGTCTCAAGTCTGACAGGACAGACCTGTGGTATCACAGCCTCTAAGAAACAGCACAAAAGGATTGCTCCATGTGTGAAGTCAACAGGACTGCAGCAGCCTAAATGAGAGCCAGTGGAGAGATGGCTTCAGCCCAACTGTTTCCTGGAGATAAGGGGGAACAGAGCACTTGGGATGGAGCAAATTAAATAAGTCAGGCAAACAGGGAATGACAGTTTAACATGATATCTAATTAACAATCGGGGATTGCCAGATGCTGACACGTTCAAAAGTGTCCAATTTGGCTGAAATGCGGCACTGAGGAATTGCGAATTTCCCCACATCGTTAGCAGGTTTGATTTATCACAGAAGAAGAAAGAATTTTTTTCCATTAGAGAATGAAAGAAGTTTCAGCGAATATAAATGACAGCAGATCCCAACTCTAAGATTTAACAGGAACATGAGTCAAGGCTATAAATAAATTTTACCCTAATGGAACAACAACTATCATCCTGAACCCTGGGTACACGTAATTATACATCTATTACTTTTCATCTGTTTAAGTTTAAAAAAATCTTTTAGATACTATTCAAATTTCGCCATGTTTTTTTTTTTTGCCTAATTCACATCAGTGATCACAATCAACCTGAGAGAGAGTTGAGAGCTTTTATCCATACTCTGTGATTGGAGGAGTGCCATTATAGCATCATTTAAGCATCTCTTATCCAACAAATTAGATGTTTTCATGGTGATAAATAACAACTTTTTATAATGGACTAAAAAAGATAGGAGACAGCAGTTAACAGCCTTGCAGTAACATGTACATCATCTAATGTTTAGGCATATTTAGTATACCTCTTTTTTAGATACAACTTCAAATGTTGTTTTAAATATCTTACTTCCAGTCTCCTCTAATATTATAATATGGAAATGTATGATTGCCCCCATTATTTTTTTTATTTTTTTATTTATTGCTCACATAATAATAATAATGTTAAACCATGTTTTGAGAATTTGCCTTGTAGGTTGGAATAATCATGAAAACAAACCTCTGAGGAAAGCGTATCACAGAGAACTGCAGTTTCTCACATTACAGATTAAGGCAACGCTTAAATGAAATATCAAATATGTCACTGAGCTAAAGTGGTTAAGGGATTTTTAAATTGAGTCACCACACGAGCATCAGACACGCGGTCATTTTACCTGGGCTCACAGTTTCCATCAGGTTTTTAGTATTTGGTTGATGTGCAGCAAAGCCTGCACATATACATTGCAGATATGGAGCAGGTGCATTCAGCACGCTCAATATCATAATGCTGTGCCAGTCACAACATATGAGATAGCAGTGTCTGACTCTGTGAGGGTATCATGGGTCCCTGGGAAACTCAGAAATTGAGTTTTTAATATGGGGCAGAAAACAGAACCCAAAAGGGAGGGTTGAAAACTGCAGATAAACAACATTTAAAAACTGCATATAAGTGGCATTGCACGTTGCATTAATATTACCATTGTTGACTATCAGTGTTAATGATCACCTCAGTCGCCTATTTGTCAACATAGCTTCTTCGGGAGTACTAACAAATTACAGTCATGTGAAAGAGAAAGTTTTCACAGGACTGGATACAGTGCACTGCTTGATTCAGTAGTCTATAGAACTACCTTCAGTAATAAGCATTTCTCAGTCTCTCATGCAATTGTCGAGGCATTTTGTCCCTCTCTTCTATGCAACATTGCTTCAGCTCATTGAGTTTAGTGGCTATTTGTTTATATATAGCTCTCTTAAAGTTCTGCCACAGTTTTTCAGCCAGGTTGAGGTCTGAATTTTTTCTGACGCATTGCAACATTGCACCTCGATTCTTCTCTTTTTCAGCCTGTTCTGTTTTGAATTATTGTCCTGCTACCTGACCAAATTTGGGCAAAGCTTTTGCAGAGCACATTTAACTCTAGAATACTTTTGTACACAGAGAAGTTCAGGGTTGACTCAATGACTCAATGACTCCAAGGTTCCCAGGTCCTGTGTCTGCAAAACAAGCTCAAATCAACCACTCCACCTATGCATTGGCTGTTTATTTGAGATGTTTGTGCTATTATGCTGTGTTTAATATTGCCAAACATCATGCTACACTTTTGGCCACTTTAGTCCCGTCTGACCAAATGACAAGGTTGTAGAAGTCTTGAGGTTTGCAAACCTAACCTTTGCAAATCTAAGCAAAGCCATGTTCTCTCTAGAGAGAAAAGACTTTCTCATGGCTTTGATCAGTGGTTGTTGATCAATGGTCATGAGAATCTGCATATTAATGATCAAAGAACAGACCACCCAGCCCATGCTAGTTTCAGTCATTATGCAAATGTACTGTTTATAAGATTGGGGAAACCTGCAGTCAGCTGAGACTGAAGAAGTCACTTGGATGAGTGACGAAACGTTTCTCCCACTGAAAACGCCACGTCCAGATGAACAGAATCAACTTTTGGGGATTTACTTACCTGGATGATTGAGCATGCATCAAGATGTCCTAATGGCTACCCTTTAAACAAGCCATACATTCCAACTGAGGCCTGTAGCTCTTGTTTTTCTTCTTTTTTTTTGCAATTTCTGCACAGTCTGACCTTGGTGTGAATTTGCTAGAACATCCATTGCTGGGAAGAGCGTGCCATTTTGTTAACATACACCTCAAATTGTCAAAACCTCTGCTTTTATAGAGGTGCTCACACTTGCTGATGACCAATTAATCAAATGCTTTTGATTAGCAGCATCTGGCTGCTAATTTTTCACAGGACTGGGTGTTTTTTTTACATGGCTGTATGCTCAGAATCTCATGTCAGCATGCTATTTCCTGATTAAATACAAAATACATTTAAGGCTGGCTGAAATATCACCAGTTTCTCAGAATCACTGACATTCTATTTTTAGATAGCTATATATAAGAAAGTGTGAAATGTAAGGTGAGATGATTTGGTCACACATTCACCTGAGGTCAGCAATGAGATTTTATGCCTAAAATGATTTTTCTGATATGATAAAGTCTTGGCAAGTTGAATTTTCTGCTTCTTCTCACACATTTTGCTGTAATAACTCACACATGCTCTAAGTGCAATATTTTTTATATTAAAAATCTCTCTACATATATCAGTTTAAGTTTAATGCACAAATGTATATTTAAAAACTAGATTAACATCTGACAACAAAACTCCAAAACAAAATGTTCTGCTCTCTTGTGGCCCCAGTGGTCAGTCTTGCATGTCTAATTGGTATTGCCAGATGTTTAGAAGCATTCCAATGTGTTACAGAATTAGTGCTGTTGCATAACAGATGTCAAATGTTTCCTCTGAATGAGCATTTTAGGGAGGTATTTATCTCAAGTTTGTCAAGTGCTCTGGGATTTAACAAGGTGTGGTGAACCTGCCATGACGGCCCCATTTTACAGTAGACTACTCACAGCAGCCCCCTTTGGGATGTGTGTGTCTTTCCACACCTGATGTTGGTTACCCACCTGATCTCAGCACTTCTTTTTAAAGCAGCCATGCTTAGTTTCACAAACAGATGTCACGTCAGCCCTATAGATGGGAATCTTTTACTTCTGATTGTATAATTCAGAAAGTTTAGTGAGCATCATTATCTCCATGGAGATACCCTTCCTGTCTGATTGACAGGAAGGGTATTAATAACACACAAATGAGTACTGTAATAGCTAATTGACCACTCATTCGTGTCCTGAACACAATGTTCCATGAAGAGAGGAGGGACTATACTAGCAATTACATTGAGCAGTGTAAGTCAATGTGCTTATCGATTCTGTGTATTTTCCCCTTCCTTTGGAAAAGAAAGACCTGTGCTGTTCCTTGGAGATAGGACGGCTTTAAATGGGCTTTGGTGTTGAAAGAAGCTTAAAATTTGAAGTAATCTTGTGAGAGCAGTATGGAGACTTTGGTAAAAGCCATATCTGATCCAGAGATTACACTGTAAACCATTCCCTCTTCATAGAGATAAGCTGAAGATCCTGTGGCAAATATATTCATCTTGGGTTTGAGGATAAGTCTTATGTATGTGACAGTGTATGTGATGCTGCACTCCATGGAGATCTCATGTGTTAATTAAAGCTGTGGAGTTTACAGATGTGTAATGTGTGGCTGCATAACGCATAAATTTAAGTAATATGCATCATAAAAAATGGGAGGGTTGAAATGATTTAAACTGCTGCACAGACAGAATAAGAATGAGCTTATGAGCTTTATTCATCATCATCTTCTCACTTATATGACAAACAAGCAATTACAGTGGACACATCTCTATGCACTGTTAATTTCTACCATGTCTGTGATGACATTTTCTTAAGCAAAAAAATTTTTTTTCATTAAATATTAATTTGTGATTAGATTTCACAGTGTGTTGAATTACAAACAAAAGTTGATGAACACACTTTAATTCAATTTTACTATAAAGAACTTTTTTCCTTTCTTAAACTTAACTCATAGCTTCATCAGAACGAGTTTTCATAGAAAATAATCTCAGGAAAGAAGCCGTCACAAAACAGACAACAGCAAACTACTGTATGTGCACACGTAGATTTACTGGTTTCATATAAGACAAGCGATTTTCCAGCAGCCCTTCATTCCTGATGAACCCCCCACCACCTCCAATGATGAGAACACATCTCAGTAGCAAAATATTCTGCATGAAATTTGAAATATGGGACATTTCAAAGACTTCTATTACACATAAATCCCCTGGCATCCTCTTTACGCCTCCAACGCTCCCCCCACCCCCCATTTTTTCCAGCAATTTCCCCTCATTATAGGCCACAGACACGGCGGCGAGTGAGTGCCACTGGCAACAGCTGGACATCAGTGCTCAAATGAAAACAACTCACCACCTTTATTCCTTCCTCAGATGAATCAAATGAGAATCTATATTTTATCCTCCCTGTCTTAATGGAAACAGGCAGAAAATACTGGATATAAGGATTGACTGAAGACAAAGTGAATGACATCTTCAGTATCTAAAGGTGAAATTCAAATAATTTAATGTAAAAGTTTCATTGAGAATGCATATATATAGATAGATAGATAGATAGATAGATAGATAGATAGATAGATAGATAGATAGATAGATAGATAGATAGATAGATAGATAGATAGATAGATAGATAGATAGATAGATAGATAGATAGATAGATAGATAGATAGATAGATAGATAGATAGATAGATAGATAGATAGAGCAACAAAGCCATTTCTGAGCCTTTGAGACTCCAGTATACCACAGTGAGATCCATTATCCACAGATGGAGAAAACTGATGATATCCATGGGAGAGTTCCAATGTGAAAACCACTATGGACCAAAAAGAACACAATGGCTCATCTCACATTTGCCCCCCAAAAAACAACTTCTTGATAATCTCCTCTAAGTTTTTTGGGAAAAATCAAGAAAAAAGCTGATGATCTAGTGTAAAACTAACACAGCATTTCATTAAGAAAAACATCATACCAACAGTCAAACATGCACACAAATATGCAAATATAGACAGACAGATTGGCCTGCTGGGAGTAGCCATCAGAAGATCAGCTCAGGAGTAATATTCAGCTGAAATTGAGATCCATTAGAGTAGGCAATATTTTTTTTATTTTTCTTTTGTCAAATTTTGGTGAGCCTATGCAATTTCTAAACTCTGTTTCCAGTTTTAGCAGACAGAAGTGGCACCTGATATGGTCTTCTGCTGCTTTAGCCTATCTGCTTCAAGGTTCAACACATTCAGATATACATACCTTTGTTATAGAGCATGGTCATTTCATTAACTGATGCCTTCCTGGCATCTCAAAGCAATTTATGAACTCTCCCAATTCTCACAGAGAACTGCTGCTAGCTGAATACTTACCCTTTTTCGGGACCATTCTCTTGAAACCCTGGAGATGGTCACCACGAATTGCTTTAGCAGCCCCCCAAAATATCAACACACCAAACTAACATTAGGTCTTCTGGTAGTAACTTAATACCTAAAGTATTCCCAATACTTAAAGTTAATTGATATGTATTAATTACTTAATTACATGGGAATTGCAATTCAAGTCCAGAAAGTCTGACCATCTACTATAGATACCATTCTGATGTAGTTTTAGCAAGACTTAACTTCATTCATATTTTTATGATATCTATATCAGTGTTAGTAAACATATAAAATCACCCATGCAGGGGCTTGCAGATGAGACAGTGTGAACGTGTTGTATGCACACGTTTGCTTTCAAACAAAATTAGAGTCTCTGAATTCATCTGGTATACCAAAACATTCAGTGGAAACTTACAAGTGCTGAACATCTCTTACTTATCAGACAAGAAATAGTCATATTTCAGCAACTCAGAAAGTCAACCTTTTCAAGTTGTCTCTTTTCTCTATAGACTAATCTTTTCTATAGATTTTCTAAGTGAAGTCTAAAAAGTGTACAAATAACACCAAGTACAGTGTCTGACATTTACCGTGACATTCAATGAGATGCCTGCTTACTTTGCTCTGCTTTGCCCTGATGCCGTGGTCATAGGTTTTCTGTCATTTCTGTCTGAGAAAGCGACGAACGCATGCGTGTGGGTGACATTGCAAAGGGAAAGAAACAGACCATTTGACCAAAATGACTGATATCCGTGAAATCAGCAACTCTTTCAGAAGCAGAGACTGTGACTAGCTGGTGCTCGGCAATCAACAGATTTGTGTTGTGTGAGATAATTGCACCCCAGACAAGAATCTTGCCAAAAATAGTTTTTCAACTCCTGCAATAAATTTTCTCTGCAAAACACGGGGTGAGAAAAATTACATCCCTAATTTGCGATCTCTTGAATTCCTAGAAGCAGTACAATGTAAAGTCAAGTAGAAACCAGGCAGCATATAGCATGGATGCCATATGTCATGTTTGACTTTTTTTTTTTTTTTAAGAGCAGGGCTGAGAGGTCATGATTTCATTGATTATGTGGCTCAATAATCACCCACAGGTTAAAAAGGCTTTTAGAAAGAAAAAAAATATTTTCTCAAGAAACATAAAAAACACAAGAGCTTTGGTTAAGCAGCGTGCCTTTGCTTGTCAAAGAAATAACTGGAGGCAATGTGAACATAAAAACAAATCTTAACTAAAAAGAGCTAAAAATAAATCGTGAAAAAATCCATTAATATGCGTCTACAACCCAAAATTGTTTTTTCTTTGTAAAATCTGTGCAGCTGAGAGAAGAAAAAACGAATCTTAACAAAGCTCCTTCTGCTCCTTTATTTTATGAGAGGAAATGGAAAAGCAAGCTGGAATTGTAATACTGTGTTTTGTTGATAGTTAATGTGACTGTGGTTGACAGGAAGCCAATTGTCAGATGAGAGAAGAGTGCCTGTAAGGCAGGTCAGCAGCAGGCTGGGCTCAAAGCTCACTGGGTAAAATGGCCAGAAGCAAACACTGACCACATCAAATATTGTGAATCAATCACAAACAAACAGACACACACACACAAACACAAACACAAGAATGAGGTTCTGGCAAACAGTGAAACTATGGAACACCAATGCGCATAAATATACAGCGTATTGGACTGAAGAGTGGAAACTAGTTTGGAAACATCATAGCATTCTCAAGGATTTTAAATATAATATGTCTTTATTCATAAAAAAATAAATCAGTTTGTCAAAGCAGCTATGTACAAGCGATGCTGACTCATGGCTGTTTTTTTGTTTGTTTGATGCACTGTGGTTGACTGACTCCCGTCATTAGACTGAAGCCTGATCTATCTCTGCCCCTCACTGTCACTTCCTTTTTTTTGTTTTTTAGCTTGTTAAGATAATCGATAGGGAATTCTCCTGCGCTTGTCAGGAAATGCATCAGAGTTTATTGCAGTCTGCCTCAAGTGAGGGCTCATCTGTTTTCCAACTCTTTGTTGCATGCTTCACACCTCAGTGGCACTCTAAATCCCAGGGACAACTCCGGTAAACAACTTCACTGACAAGCATAAAGATAAACCGGACATCGCGTATACCTGTATAATCGATTTTTCGTTTTGAAAAGATCTGAACACACCCGCACGGATCTGATTGTTCAAAATCTTTAATATAGAGTCCAGGCCATCTGCAGAGCAAGAACAGCAATAAATGAAAACATGTTCATTAGGCCATCAAACTAATTTTCTGTTTGAATAAACACCTTAATGGGTGAGCTACTCCTTAACCTTGTTTTGTGTGGAAAATATATGACTGGAATGCAGAAGCAAGAAGGAAAGGAGAAAAAGTGAGTGCTGCAGCCATGTGAAAGGCACTTAAAGCTAAACTGTGTAGACTGACTGCTTTATAATTTCCGCTGTCATGGGGAGTCTTTGCAGCACCACAGAGGTCTAAGAGCTGTGTCACAGAAGCCAATAATTGGAAAATCACAGCCGGTCCTTCAAATGATCCCCAATACACTGAGGTCATTTTGCTGTGTCTGAACACCAGCTACCTCAGCTTCTGAAATAGGTACCTGTTATAACAGCAAAAATAAAAAAGGGAATCACTCTCTGTTACGGTGTAAAGAGCAACCTGATCGATATTCATTCACGAACACTAAAAAAGTTAAAAAATAAGGATTTAACAGTTCATAAATTAGTGCCATAATGACAATTACCTCTTACCAGGCGTTCCTAATTATTTAAGGCAACAAATGAAAAATAAACTAATTGATTAGTAATATGCATTAAGCTGCTTATCTGATTTGATAAGCTGTTGAATACTATCGATCATGGATTGGCCTCCCCAGAGCCTCGACCTCAACATAATTGAAGCAATGTGGGATCATCCTGACAGATAACAGAACAAAAGGCAGCCAGCATTCAAAGAAGAACTTTGAATGTCCCTCAAGAAGCCTGGATAACTGTTCATGAAGACTACCTTCCTGAAGAAATTACAAGATAGCTTGCCTAAGAGATTTCAGGCTCTGTTGAGGAATAAAGATGGTCAAACAAAATATTGATTTTCAAGCTTGTTAGAATGATGCAGTCTCTGTTTTTGGCTTATATTTTTATTTCCATGTACGTTTACACAGATTTTAATAAATTCTTGCACCTATTGCCCATTCTACCTTGCAAAATATAAAGAAATGAGGATTGGATCAAGACTGTTGCACAGTACCATATATCGTATTAATGAGACAAGTCATAAGTATATGTGGCTTTCTCTATATTTGCATATATTGTATGGCATAAATTAAATTTCATAATAGAAAATAGAATTTGTTTATTTATTTATTCATTCATTCATTCATGCAGTTGCATGGCTATTTTTACTTTAAGCTATTTAACATCAAGAAACATATAATTTTATGTTTAAGTTTGACTATAGCGTATTGACTTAAAGTGGACTTTTTTTTCCATCGCTGTTTCTTCCTTGGTTAACACGCCAGTTTCTTTTGGAGGAAACGGTGGTGTTGCGCATTGGTGCGCATTTCCAACGCAGAATGACGCTACAGAATTGTTACCTTTGACCTCTGAGCGCTAGGCGGAAGCTCAACCAATCGTTTTGCTTGTTGTTGAGAAGTGCTCAAATTTCTCGGAGGTTCTTCTCTTCAACATGGTGAGTGCAGGCGTTCAAAAAATAGTTTATAGCGGTAACGAAAAAGACGAAAACTGTTAAGACTATGTGTATGAATTTTTAAGGCCTGGTTAGCAGCCATCTTCTTATCTAAACTATACCGTAACAATGCCGTGTATCAAAGACCACGGGTTAGCATTTCTTGTTAGCAGTGGGCTAATAAAGCGGTATGTGCCTACCTTCGTGTTATAAGCGGTTTCCTTTAGCTGAAGCTTTTTTGGGTATAGCACGCCCTTTGCTTTGTTAATGTGTAAAAACAGCAAAACGTGTTACGGTATTCGTGAAGTAAAATTACGGCGGTGAAAGTGTATTTGGTTCGTTGAATAATTAAGCAGTTGAACTCTTGCGTTAGCCTTTTACGATTCATTTCCAGAGATTAGACGGATCCTGCAGTCATTCATCACAAACAGCAGCAGTTATCTCAGGTTCTTACGATTGTTACCAGTCCACATAATTTACATTAGCACAGCCAACGTTACTGGTCACATTAAGTCAGGAGTTAAGTGAACTTTATCGGTTAAAAGTAGTAATTTCGTAGTAGTAAAAAAGAATATCCCACTCATGCATCCAAATGAGTGAACTTAAATAGACCATATTTGACATATGATCACCGAAAACAATCAGTACTATGGTATTTCATGATAATATATTGTCTGGTTAAACTACAAGGCTTTCTTTAGGGTTCGTTATTCAGATACAAAAAATGTTAAAGCTTCACGCATGAATTTGTTGTTACCCAGGCTATGGGTACATGTGTTTGCCTGTGCCATATGTAATGTTGGTGTCCGTATTAGAGGACCCTTATTCATTCTGAATAAACCGGAAGTCTTTTTGAATATTATTTATGTAAAAAGAAAAAGGAAGCACTTGTTTAAAGGGTGTAGATTAAGGTAGGCACCGTTTCATTCTGAGTTAATGATGCAGATATTACTTTTTAAATAAATACGTTTTTTTTAAATAAACCAAATGCTTGATAATTTGTCGCAAAACGAGAATTGTGTAGTTTTTCTAGTCTTTTGTCTTTAGACATTATAAGCTTTATATATGTCAAATTAAAACTGATTTCATATAATGTTTTGATTACTGACACCCCAATTAGTACTACCTCATTTAAACTTTCAAACCAAATATTCACACACTCGTTGTGGTTTCATGTAACTGCACTAATTGAAATGCGCAATGTAGCCATTACTTTACTCTTTATGTGCATTTTTTATTTGGGAGCAGCCAAATTTATTTAGAGTGCTTTATTAGCTGTAAACTACTTAATTTCACAATTCCTTAAACACATATCTGGAGAAATGGTAGTTTTCCTGATTGAAGCACACTGCTAACTGCACAACTGGCTGTTGGGAGTTCACTAACTCTGTGTGGTGTTTCTTACTCCTCACAGTCTTCGTCGGAAGCTAATAATGGGCCGAGCCAAGCACCACCTTATCCAGGTGTACCGCCCGCGGCGATACCTCCCCCATTTGTAAGTCATCAAAATGCAGTTTTGTTTACAGATCCAAAAGAACATAATTTGAATTACTTTGATTTCTGCATTGATTACTTATAAATTTGCTGGGGGTTAAAGTTAGAATTATAGGCAGTTATATAAATAAATTTCTTAGGCAAGAATACCAGTAAACTCTTGCTTCCTATAGTAGCAGCAACATCTTACAAAAACTGTTTCCAGTAGCTGTTTAAATAATGATACAAACTCCCTTTTTTTTCTCTTTTTTTGTTTTAAGGAAAAAAAGAAAGGACCTTTCCAGACACTGATTTTATCAACTTGCACACATTTCTGCAGGTTTTCAATATTGCATATTGGGCTGATTGGGCTCGTGTCTAGGTACATTTAGAAACTGAGAGGATTTTTTCATGCTCAAATATTTTTTCTGTGCAGGAGAAACCCTGACAGTCTTACTTGTATTTATGTATTTATAGGTGACCCAATCTCAGCAAAACTGTACAAACGTCCTCTCTCACACAGGAATGATTAACATCTGTATATTTAAAACAATAACTTTACTATATATCACAATTCTTTTGATTTTCGTATTAATCATCCTCCTGCAAACTTGATCATATATTCTTCACTTGCGTTTGTTTCGCGCATCATGTTCAACAAGTGTCGCCATACGTAACTTAAAGGTTGTCAAAATTTGTATCTCTGGTGGAATTTTCACCACTATATGTGGAATGAAGACTTTGAAAAAACACTTGCTAGTTCCCCAAATTTTTAGTCAGTTTGTCTTTGATTCAAAGAACTTCCACATCTGTAGATTTGATTTAGTTTTTTTGCTCTTTCCAGTTTAGTGCATGTGTAGTGCTTCTCCTAAGGTCCTGTGAAAGTTAGTGTGACTGAAGCACAGTTCCTCCACCATGTTCATCACACACTGTGGCAGCCAGTGTTCACACACTCCCTATTTTATCTCCTCAGCTAGAACACCTAACTTAAATTAGCCTTTGAAGGAGCAGAGAGTTGCACTTTCTTTCTTTCATTTGCCCCTTTTAGGTCTTACTCATTATGTGTAATTAACTGTGATTCAGTATAATGTTAGATTGCATATTATATGGAACACTGCAGAGATCCAGGTAATTTCAGAGGGTTAAGAAACTATTTCTTCTAACTACAATATAATGTTTTTGTCTTCCTTCTTCTATGAAGATGGGACCACCTGGAATACCACCTCATTTCCCTCCCATTGGAATGCCCCCTATGGGACAGCGACCTCCCAGCATGACACCAATGCCTCCTGGTATAATTCCCCCGGGTATAATGCCACCAATGGGGGCACCACCAATGGGACAGGTGAGCTTTGTAGTAACCTCATAGATTTGTTTGTGTTGGGTTTTTTTTACCCTCTTTTCGTCCTTGTGCCTTATGAAGTCTAGGGACTATGCAGCCTATTTATTTCTCCCTCCACTTTAATCATTTAGGGAGAAGCATAACCTTAAACGAGACACATCTCAAAATGTTTTAAAGTGAAAGAATTAACATTTTTTCTAGTTATTTGCTTGAATTGTTCTGATCATTGTTTCATGTATCAAGTGGTTATACTTTCATGTTAGTCACACTTAGCCACATCCATCAACATTTACAGACCAGGTATATTTTCTTATCTTCTAACGCTCCGAATGCTTGATAGGGGCGCTAATTGACTGAAGAAAAAATGTTGTTCGTCGTAGGGCTGGGCCATATCATACCGTTCACGGTAATAATAATGTTGGGCAACGATAGAAAAATGAAATATCGCGATAGAATATGGGTAAAACGCGCATGCGTAGTGCCTTTGTTTTCATACGCACACGGCAGAAAAAGCATGGCGGCGAAAGCAGATCGTTAAATAAAACGGATGAACCAGAATTGGTTTGTAAAAATGCTGCAACTTCAGGGGTGTGGAACTGGTTTAGCTTTCGTCCATCAAAAACACAACAAAGCACTATTTTTGGTAGAGCATGCTAGCGGGCCGTCGTTGTTACTGTGTTTTTTGGAAAATACGGCACACTTAAAATCAATCCTTTGATTTTTCTGAAAATCGACAGTGCCCCTTATAATCCCGTGGGCCTTATGTATGAATTCTGGTTGTGTTTACTGACCTCGAAACGATTTTATGTGGTACACGGCGCTGGAAAATCTATCAGACGTTTTAGTACGACTTTGCTAAGCTACGAACCTGCACTGCTTGATGGATTGTCGGAGCATTACGGCTACCATAGTCAGGAGCCTCGCGGAGTGATACGTACTGTGCTTCAACATAATATTACCGTATTGTGTGTGTATAACCTCTTTTTAAGTTTTGTGGATATTATACATGGTTATGCTCAGGATATGTCGGCCAATTTCCACTGGAAATGCCTTTTGGTTAAACTGACAGCAAGGAATTTGCATTTGCACTGTTAAATTTTTATATAACTTTAATGCACATAAAACAGCTGCTTGTTTAAGTGAAAATACATTGATGTTGTTGTTTTGGGGTTTTTTTTGCACTAATAAAGTTGTGGAGTTGTAAAGTATTTTGTCTGGTGTCAATTATATCGTCAGTTATATCGTTATCGCAAATTTTCAAATGTTTATCGTGATAAATATTTTTGGACATATCGCCCTGCTCTAGTTCGTCAGTTTAAATCTCTTTCATTAGCTGACAGTTAATGAATAAATAGGCATGATGTAGCTGTAGTCTTTTTTTTCTTTTTTTTTATCTAGTGATTAAAAAAAAAAGTGGATCATGCATGTAATCCTGTCATGCATAAATAGGCATGATCATGGGGAGGAGTGTTTGATCAGAGTGCCAGAAACGCAAGTCTGAAGAGGTGGTGAAACACTGTAGTTTGGCATATTGCTGCTTCACAGGTGTCAGGCTGTGGCATCACACTTTCAGTAAGCGCAGCATAATCAGTCAAGCAGCCTTCTACACACCAGCAACCTGTTTCACACTGTGTCTAAATACCTCTGCCTGGATTAGGTAGCATGGAAATACCAGATGAATATTTCATGGTGCCTCTTTTATTAGATGCCAGGCATGATGCCACCTATGATGCCAGGAATGATGATGCCCCCTCGCATACCAGCTGCGGCTGTACAGCCAACGGGACCGGTAACTCTTTTCACTATGTTTCTTGAGTGCTCTGCTTCACACTTCTTAAAATACACTGCAGTCTGTGAAATGCCTAATGAAACATTTGCACAGCCATGGAACACTACTGTTGGCTATAAATTTATAACCTTCCATAAAAAATATATTTTCATGTTGAAACAAAACAGCTAAAAAACCTAATTAAACACTAGCTAATGAAAATTTTACACTTGCATGCAATGTGTCTATTATTGTCACATTTTTTGTGTTTTTGTTTTTTGGCTCTAGTTTTTCTGTGAATCGCTTATCCAAAAAAAGCCAAATACATTAACCCTTCACTGCTGAAGTTCAGTTGATTTTTCTTTTTAAGTAATAGTTAGCGAGTTATGCAAATAAGCAAAATGATTTACTGTATTTATCTCTAACAACATCCAGATGGGTTTAGTGATCATAAGACACATCTAACCAAACACTAGCTATACATCTTGAGGTTGTGGAGTAATGTACTGATTAGTAAAGCTGTGTCTCTTACTGTTTTGTTGTTAATAATGAATCTGTAGATGTGCACTTTAAGACTGGGAAAAAAAATAATCCACCAATAACATTGTTATTTTTTTCCTGTCAACAGCCTGGTGTTGACTCCACAGGTAGGATTTTTTTTACTTAATCCAGTAAAATTAATGTTTAGGCGTATTTAGAAGTTTAAAGTCTGACTACTTTTTGTCTTGTTTATCTTCACAGCTGCTGCTCCTGGAACATCTGTAAGTATAACATTTTGTTGATATGTAGTAATTGGAAGTCTACAAGCTTTGACAATTTTGAGCTACCGTCATTAGCTCCAGTATTTTTCCTGCTGTCTCACAACATTTATTTCCGTTCCCCCTGCAGAGTACCACAAATGGATCCCCGCAGGAAGAACAGCCAAAGAAGGTTTGTGCACATGAAACATTGAAAGACTAGACACAATTAACAAGGAACTATAAAATCATTCAAAATGCAACCAAAATAATTATCTGATTTATCTGTCGTGTTTGTTTGCTTCAGAAATCCGTGTGGACTGAACATAAATCACTAGATGGAAAGACCTATTATTATAACACAGAGACTAAGCAATCCACATGGGAGAAACCGGATGAACTCAAATCTCCTGCAGAGGTACAGAGCTTTTAATTTGAACTATTTATATTACTTGCATATTCACATACATTTTATTAATTTGGCACTTAGCAATTGCAGTGCTCACGTATTAAAATTACAGTAATGATAAATGTACCAGATTAAGCTAAATTGGATTTTGCCCCACTCATTTTGGGGGAATTATTTAAATCCTTTGTGTGCATATATTAAACAATTTTATTTTTAAAATATGTGCGTCATCTATACTTAAAAAAACTGATTTGTTATTGGACTATGGATATTGACTCACACTAATTAAGGCCTTGCTGTTCATTTAAACTATTAAAAAAACCTTTCCCATCATTCTTTGAATTCTTTAGCAAATGCTGTCAAAATGCCCCTGGAAGGAGTACAAGTCAGACACAGGGAAGCCTTATTATTACAACTCTCAGACAAAGGAGTCAAGATGGACAAAACCCAAAGAGCTGGAGGACCTGGAAGGTAAAGAGCGGTATCTGATTATATCAAAGCTGTTGTATGAAAGGCAGGGATTTTTATATTGAAAGATGTTGCCTTCTACAGAAAAGCCTTTAATGGCACAATGACTGGAAGAATGCTGACTTTGTCAACAGATCACTCCATACATTAGGGGATGTGGTGTGATTGATGTGTAAACAAAGGACTTACAAAACACAGGACACTTGTTGGCTCCTTTAGTATATTTATCCTTGAAAAGGTCTCTTGATCTGCTGCATGATTAAAAATGAAAGCAAGCACCTTAACTGTTATCTCTTTTGTCAATTCCAGCTATGATCAAAGCAGAGGAGAATGGGTAAGAGCTTGCTGTTTACCACCGGTTACTCTTGATGTCTTCATTTTGTAATATGATTAACAAATACAGCAGTCATCAACAATTATTAATCTCGTATGGCTTTATTGTCATGATCTTACATTAGGACTGCAGAGGCAGCGGCTCCTGGAACCACTGCAGCTCCTGCTGTGCAAGCAGATAATGTAGCTCCTGCAGCGACTGTAGTGGAGGCGGAAACTGCGGTAGTAGTCTCAGAGGAACAACCATCCCAGGCAGCAGTGACTCAAACACCTGAGGTGAAGACAGCTGATGCACCTGTGGCTTCCTCTGAGACTTCAGCAGCTACCGAGGCTGTAGCCAGGTAAACAATTATGAATCTAGAGTTTAACTGAGCAAGCGCAATGACATGTCTGCCTGTGTGGCTATCTCCAAGCATACCTGCTGTTGTGGTTGAAGTGGATTATGAATCAGAAGGTGTAGTGATTAATAAATGGACTCAAAGCCAGCCACATTGCTGCTCTCATCGATCTGGAACAGCTGTGCTGGTCAGAGTGATGCATGGCAACAGTAGCTCGGCAAATGAAAAGAGGCCTCTCCAGGAAATGACATTATTGTGAGAATGGTTCAGAGCAGTGGAGAGAGACCACATAGCTCCACAAATCTGCAGCAAGATGCAGATGGTGGATTTTTTTAAATTTAACTTTTACAGTATTGATGTAAATAAATAATAAAAATGTTGATTAATTCTCACACTGATATAACCACAGCAGTCTGAGCTATTCTAGTTTTATTATTATTAAACAGTCACATCAGAAGATATGACTCAACGGCTGTATCATAATCCATTTCAGAAAATAAATAATGAATGGGCTTTGGCTTAGGCTTTGGCTTAAGAAGAAGTTGGAAAGTAGGCTGTAATGCACAGTGATCTGCTGATGTAGCCAGAGATTTTCCTCAGTTTGGCTATTTTGTACCATCTTCCTCTCAATTAGTTAAACACAGTAGATACTATGTGTATGACAGTGTATTCCACCATAGTACTCATAAAATCCTAGGGTTCTGATTGATTGTTGTACATCCTGCTGCCTTTTGGCGGCTGCAGGGAGTAAGGAATTGAAGGAAAAGGTCTTCATACAGTTTTATGCAGATGTTAACATGAAATACTCAAAGTATCAGTTACAGTATTTTACATTTTAAACTTGTTGTAATTGAATGGAAGCCTCTGAAGTAATTTATTTTTAAAGTTAGTTTAAGAATTGTTTAAAAATTTTGCTGTTTTTGTTTTCATAAAATCACTATAGTGGTGCTAGAAACCCATGTGATTGTGAGAAGTTAATATAATGCAAGCTTGTAACACATCTGCCTTCAAAATACTAATAGCTTAGATTGCGCTTCCTCATTTAAATGAACATGATGGTCAAAGCAAATTTTTAAATGGACCTGTTATGCTTTTCCTCATTTCCTGTCACATATTGTTAAACCGATGCTCTTATTAAATGTGGGTAAAGTTTCAAACAATGACATCAGCAGTGTTGGGAAGGTTACTTTTAAAATATATTCCACTACAGATTACAGAATACATGCCACAAAATGTATTCTGTAACGTATTCCGTTACGTTACTCAATAAGAGTAATGTATTCTGAATACTTAGGATTACTTAATATGTTATCAAGCTTTTTACAACTACATGAATGTACTATTGCTGTGTGATTTATTACTATTACTGTTACTTGCCACCAATACCAACTCGATTTTTAAATATTAATATAAAATGAGTAACAGTAGTGTGGACATTAGGTAAGGCTGCACTTTTTCCAGCGATCTTGTAGAAAACTATTCCGTGCATATATAAAAAAGGTCCGCTGCGCCAAACTGTAGTAAAGGGACCTCTGGCTAATACGTCGGGTTCCATGTCGGGCTTGTAACCAAAAACTAGCTTTAAAGGGTATCCCCATTATGGTCATCTCAGGCCACCACAGCTCTATTGGGTTAGCGTTCACAGAGCACTTTCTACTTATAATATTGGTGTAACAAAGCCGTTTTTTAATGCATCTTTGATTGCAGAGAACTACAAAAGTGCTCAGTGTCAATAATAATTTTCTTTGCTCTTAGTGTCGAGGTTGTAAAAGAAGAAAGGCCAGAACTTCAGAAGAAAACGTACAAATGGAATACAAAAGAAGAAGCCAAGCAGGCCTTCAAAGAGCTGCTGAAGGAGAAGGTGAGTCAGGCTGTTAACAAGCTGTAGGAGAGAAGGCATGCCTTTACTGCAGGGGAGTACTGAGTGGTCACCGTCATTCTTGTTTTCAGATTCTAACTCTAAAATGTTCTCTATTTTTCAGTGTATAAATTAATTATGTGAGATGTTAGGCAGTCAACAAGTGTGCAACAAAATTTGATTCATGATGTTGCACAAATTTGGTTCTTTAAGTATGTTTTAAATCAGAAAGCAAATATCTGATAATTTGATTACTTTTTGTGCCCAAAAAGTCATCCTACAGCTTTTAAACTGTCTCCATTGAGGGTTGTTTTTTTTAATGTGTGTGTTTAAGTATCCATTGACTGTTGCTCTGTTGTTGGCACTGGAATGCAAATCTTGATTTGTTTTTAAGACTACTTTTGCCACCTCAGTGTTCACTAGTGCCTGATGTGTTCATCATCACATCATTTGCATTCAGATCTGGATCTAATCCCTGTCCCTGCTCTTGAGCCCCTGGGAGGCCTATTAAACCTCACCTCCTGTTGCTGTGGACGTGTTGTGTGTTCGGCTTGCACGGTGGCCTAGCACCACCCACCTTGAATGTTGCTATATTTAGGAGCTTTTTAATTTTGTGCACAAAGCTCTCCTCTGAGATTGCTTGCCATTTCCTGCAAGATCTTAATGGCTGTGTCTTTATGATTAGCTTTATTGGATCAAAGGCACGAGGACTGGCTGGGATTAAGACAGCGAGAGAAAGTGGCATGCCTGAGTGAGTTAGAATAACTGTGACAACTGACAAGACCGAGGCACATAGTGGAATCAGTCATAATGGATGAAGTAGTCACTCCTTGGGAGAGGCAAGTGGCAGAAAGGGCACTTACAAAGGTCCTTGGTGGCACTTCTTGATTTATTGCCACTCCACACCTTTTAACCCACCATCTATTAGTAATTAAGAAAATGTGTTCTCTTCTAGACCACATCAGCAAAGCTACATTTTCGTATCCAGGTCGATGTACTTTTTTCTAACAGGACAACAAGGCAATATATTTGAAATATTTCTTGTGTGCAGATTTTATTTGAAACCATCATGAATATTTCTTATGCTTTGTATTTCAGGGCGTATCCTCCAACTCCTCTTGGGAACAGGCCATGAAATTGATTATCAATGATCCTCGCTACAGGTACAATGCTTTCCAGAGATCTGTTTATCCTTCATACAATAGTAAGTTTAAACTGTCACCATCTCTGACTTACAATTTGTTACTTTTCTTATCAACAAAGTGCACTTCCGAAGCTGAGCGAAAAGAAGCAGGCGTTCAATGCATACAAAGTCCAGACAGAGAAGGAAGAAAAGGAGGAGGCCAGAATTAAATACAAAGAGTCAAAAGAGACTTTTCAGAGATTCTTGGAGAACCATGAAAAGATGACATCTACCACTAGATACAAGTAAGTGTTACTGTGATATGGCAATAAAGTATTTTGTTTCCCCCCCCTGCATTGATTTGCAGTTCTCTGAACTGTCAATATCATTATGCAGACTGGTTGAGTGTGAGGACATCTGTGGTGCTTGCACACCATTGTGCAGTTACAGCACTGTTGACTTCCACTTAGGCTACTTTGACCTGTTAGTGCTAGTCACGTTGATATTGCTGAATTTGTTTACACAATAACAAATTGTTACAAGGTCAAAGTTTCGCATGTGTAATGAGTTCATTAGAAAGTTAATGATTGATGAATCTATTCAAAGTCAAGGTGCATGTGACGTAAAGGTTATATCTAATTCAAAATCTCTTAGCTTTTTTTTGTTGTTGATTTTGTTTGCTAATGTCTACAACAGCTTTCCAACAAACACACTTATTGGAAACTTACTCGATCTCAGTGAACAACACATAAAACACTTAAAATATCAAACTTCTTAATAAATTCTTGGAACGTCTTTTTCATCGGCACTCTTTAGTTTTTGGGTGAAAGTTGTGATGATGGGCAGAGGAAAAGGGGTAATCAACTAGTGACCTTGACAACAAGCCAGCTTCAGTGTTCTGCTGGCACTGGGTTTGTAGTCTGGGGTGGCACACAACAGGCAGTTGGATGGTGAGAGCAAGGCTTTCTGATGCTGTGTGGGTGTATGTCCTTGCATTTAATACCTTATTTTAGCCCGTAACACCGAGTGACTCTTCTGAGCAACAGGGTTTCAACAGACGTCAAATATATTGAATATTTTCAGCGCACATCTTAAAAGACATGATAACTTTTTCAGCTTTCATTAATATCTGTGTTGTGCCTAGGATGGCTCACAAAAAAAACATAACAACTGGTGCCTTAAAGCTAAATTTGGCAAGTGAAATGGTGCCCTCATGTGGCTTTGTGGGAAAAATATTCTAAAGTGTTTGTGTGTCTGTGTGCGTACTCTTGCAATCCAGGAAAGCAGAACAGATGTTTGGTGAGCTTGAAGTGTGGAGCTGCGTGCCAGAGAGAGACAGGCTAGAGATCTATGAAGACGTGTTGTTCTACCTTGCTAAAAAAGAGAAGGTAAGGGCTCCAAAGTGCATTAGGAATCTTTGATTTTATTTTTAGTTAACATGTTTGGCATAATTATTGTGTATAAGTCCTCTTTCAGTGTCCTATTTAGGAGTAGGAGCTTTATGGTCTAGTGCAATTACCATCTGGTTGTATTCTCTACTTTAGGAGCAAGCCAAGCAGCTGAGAAAAAGGAACTGGGAAGCTCTGAAGAACATTTTGGACAACATGGCAAACGTCACATACCGCACCACCTGGTCTGAGGCCCAGCAGTATCTGCTAGATAACCCTACCTTTGCAGAGGATGAGGAGCTGCAAAGTATGAGATAATACAACGGTTTTAGTAGAATTAGAAGAAAAACATTTCTTATCAGGTCATTGTGCTTCTGCATGAATGTGTGTTTGTATATGTTCAGCCTACTGATAGTGCCGTTATCTGCTTACAGATATGGACAAAGAAGATGCCCTTATATGTTTTGAGGAGCATATTCGGGCTCTGGAGAAGGAGGAGGAGGAAGAGAAGCAAAAGACACTTCTCAGGGAAAGAAGACGGCAGCGCAAGAATAGAGAGGCCTTCCAGGTGAGAAGCAAAAACAAAGAATTGATGTCTCAAAAAGAAACAAAAAAAATGCGCTGCATGTAATTTTTCACATTTAATCAGGTTAATAACAGTTTTAATAGAAGCCAAAAGAAGAGGCCACATGTACTTTCCTGATCCTCATCTCTTCTTGTTGTTTTCTCAGAAATTTCTGGACGAGCTTCATGATCACGGCCAACTTCACTCCATGTCTGCTTGGATGGAGATGTACCCGACACTGAGCTCAGACATCCGCTTTGCCAACATGCTGGGCCAGCCGGGTAGGACAGCGGGCCACACGCACACGTCTGCATGAGCTGAATGTGACAGTCGGACTTGAATCATAGCATAAACACAGAAATAAAACATTCACAACTGACAACATAAACGATTTATGAATCACAGTTTAGCTTTTTGAGGTTATATTTTCTTTTAATTTCCTTATTATTTCCATATTTTTTTCCTTTTTATTTTTCATACTTATTCCGATAATACACTAGTCTCTAAATCTTTAATTATTTGGCTTTACTGTTTTGCACCCTTGTTGTGGTCCACTGATGCTGTTGAACCTTGTTTATTTGCTGCAAGGATCAATATTTACACATTTTTAAATTTAATGTTGTTTGTTGCGCAGGTTCCACTCCCCTGGACCTCTTCAAATTTTATGTGGAAGACTTGAAAGCACGCTATCATGATGAAAAGAGAATAATCAAAGATATTCTTAAGGTATTACTCTAACCTCATAAAATGTTATTTATATTTGGTATTTTTAAGGAACAGTCCGCACTCGTGCACCTTCCTTGTGTTGATCCAATTATACATCTAATAATAATCTGATCTGTTCTTTCCCAGGACAAAGGATTCCTGGTTGAAGTCAACACCAGCTTTGATGACTTTGGATCAGTCATCAGCTCGGATAAGAGAGCTACCACGCTGGATGCAGGAAATATAAAGCTAGCCTTCAACAGTGTAAGACTCCAGCTCTGCATCATATGCTTTGAGTTGGCACCTGTTCGTAAACATTAATGGACACAAATATTGATATTAAAGTAGGGTGAACTGTTAAGTAGCTGACCCTACAGCAGCTGGGTTTAATCTATTAAATCAGCATAATAAATGTAAAACAGGTCACAGTTTAAATAACCAGCACCTCTCCTTCGCTTAGAGAGCTTTAAGTTTTATCCTGTTGTTAGGTGTTAAAAGACATCATATCCATTTAAATTAATAATTATTTTAAAACTCATGTTAGATCTTTCCACACAGTTGAAAGTGATCTCATCAGAGGTCTGTATCCACACGTAATCCACCTATCCCCGTCACAAGATGTGTCAATGCTGAGCCTACTTGTTTCTACGGCCCCCAAATAAACAAAAACATGTTATTACAGATTATAAAATTATGGAAAAAGGAGAATAAAACACCTTTCAGGATAAACAAGCCCAAATCAATGAAATTTTAATGAGTATACATAAGCACAGGCCTTGACCTGCTTGTTTGAGGATGTATGCAGGTCTGAATTGGCTGTAAGTGTGGATATGGTGACCTTTCCTGGGTGTACCCCACCTTTTGCTCTGTGCCCTGTCCAATCTGAAAGACTTCACTTGGGATGAAAGATGTGTGTGTTGAACCATGGCTGTTTGTTTTATTTCATTATAAGATTAACTCACTTAGAAACCCCTTTTCCTAATTAGTTGCTTGAGAAAGCTGAAGCCAGAGAGAGGGAGCGAGAGAAGGAGGAGGCCAGGAAGATGAAAAGGAAAGAAGCTGCTTTCAAGAACATGCTGAAGCAGGCCACACCGCCACTGGAGCCAGAGACTACGTGGGAGGGAGTATGTACTTTCAATGCGGATCAAATTCGTGTGGTTTCGCAAAACCATTTATTTTCTATTTTTATCCTCATCCCTTTTTTCCAGTCTTGATTGTATTTAATGTTTCCTGATGACTGACATTTTACCATTTCAGGTCAGAGAGAGGTTCCTAAAAGAGCCTGCCTTTGAAGACGTGACTCTGGAGTCGGAGAGGAAAAGAATATTCAAAGATTTCATGCATGTCTTGGAGGTGAGTCATGACGCTAGCAGGGGCATGAAATTTTTAAACTTGATGACGACTATAATGATGTTTAACCTGGTATTTACTTTTTATTTAATTTAACAGCATGAGTGCCAGCATCACCACTCGAGGACCAAGAAACACTCAAAGAAGTCCAAAAAGCACCACAGGAAGCGCTCCCGCTCTCGATCAGTTAGTACCACCACAAGAAAATGAACATTTTATACACTTAGACCACAGATCAAATGTTTAAAAAAACATGGTTTTTTTTAAATACTTTTCTGCCCACTGTTTTAGTCAAATACAGGGTTTAACTGAATACACATCATTCCATTCTGTATTTTATGTAAAGATTTACTGGAAAAATTATGTAGCAAAGCACACTTTACAAAAAGCATTGCTCATATCATGCACTGCTAATCTGTAATGTTTTAATAGGGCTCTGAGTCTGAGGATGAGGAATACCACAAGAAGAAAAAGAGGTCGCAGTCCAAATCCCCCTCAGAACGTTCATCAAGTGGAGAATCTGGTGAGTGTTTTTACAGCTCAGATCAGTTGATTTGTGTATTTAAGAAGGGGAAAAAGTGCCACACTGTGTGTGTTCATTGACATGTTCTACCTGAAACCAGAGAGAAGCTATAAAAAATCCAAGAAGCACAAGAAGAAGGGCAAGAAGAGACGCCACAAGTCTGTAAGTGTGCAGGAAGAAACAAATGTGTGCGCTTGATGCCTTAAATACAAATGTACTGGCAACACTGGTGTGTGCACTAACTGTAATTATGACAAACAGGCGTCTCCAGATTCTGACAACGAGAAGAAAGGAAGAGACCGTGATGGGAAGCGAGAAAAGGAGGTAGAGAAGGAGAAAGAGAACGACAAGTCTCGGGGGAAATCTCGTTCAGAGTCCAAACAGAAATCTCCCAAAAGGAAAGCAGCCAAAGAGGAGGTGAATGTTATTATTATTATTATTATTATTATTATTATTATTATTATTATTATTATTATTATAAAAAATCGCCCCTGTATTGTGAGATTAGCTGGGGGGCTCAGGTCAAAGTTAGTGTGTTTTAAAGAAGTCTCGAGCGTATATGTTAGCTTACAGTTTCTAGCATGAGCTAAAGGTCGTGCGGTTAACTAGTTATTTAAAAAGATCTAATTTTCATTAGTACTGAATCTTTATATTTTTTTTAATGGTGCGTTTAAGGGTGGCTGGGACACGTCGGGCAGTGAGCTGAGTGAAGGAGAGCTGGAGAAAAGGAGAAGAAACTTGCTGGAACAGCTGGACGCACCTTGATGATAATTCATGCTGCTCTCTCCTCTTACTTCTCCAAACATGCATTCCCCTTCAAGCTCATCTGACCGTGCTGGTCATACGCCCATAATGGACTGATTTGTGGTATTTATGGGAATGCCATATACTGAGCTTTTACATAGACTTTGACTAATATGATATCAGGAAACTGATCAGCTGTTAAATACTGAGTTGTTTTTTTGTTAGCTTACCTTTCTTCAGTTGGCTGTAGTTATACATGTTTTCCATTGACAATTTTTTTTATATTCACTTAAAAGCATATCTTTATGAGACACTGCAAATGTGTAGAAATACAAGAAACTTGTCCACATGTCCAGGAATACTGGGGGTTACGTCTGATTTGAAGTAATTTAACTGCAGCTGGTTTGAATGAATGAAAGGTTTTAATTGGAGGATTTGCTGAAATCGATACTTTAGTTAAATGTAATAAAACAGTTTCACTGGAAGTTGTCTGCAGGTGTTGCTTTGACTTACTTAGATGATAAGTTGTTGCCAAACCTTCCAAGATTATAGGATTGTTGCCATGCTGTTGCAGATTTACAAATAGCCAACAAAGAAGACTAATGGGTGATGCCATTGTTGGTTTATTAGGAACACCTATGCTGTCTAATGTCGTCTCAGTCTTTGCATTAACTTTTTGATAATTCAGGTATATAGTTTGCATTGCATTGCAGTTGATTTGTAGTGTTTTTTAATTCTGGGAAACAAGTGGTCCAATATTGATATTGGGCAAACATTAAGTGGGTGATTATTAACTCCTTGTGTTGCGGAAACACAAAATTACATCTACTGCTAGTTATTGGTAACACTTTACTAACACAAATGCAGTCATAACCACTTAATGTATCTTTCTGCTTATTTTAAGGGACAGAGTTTGCATTGTGGTTCAGTTATGGTGTGCTTTACTACTGGTTAATATTCAGTCACTGTCCTAAATATGAATAAGTCAGACAAACACTGTATGGACTGTAACTACTTACAGTTTAAACACATAAAATAAGGTTGAATTGACATTGCTTAAATAGAACAAATGGAGAAACACTGGTTAGCTTTTTAATGTGAGGTTCTGCTCTTGGCAAAAAAACAAAAGCTAAATGAATGCATCTGCACTCACGAACTTATATTTTCATCGTTTTGACAAGAATCAGACAACAAACCACAGAGAGTAAAGAACTTTATATTTAATGTAAATAGTTTATTTGAACATATTGAAAATCTCATCACCTAATTTAAAAATTGTTATTTTGTTATAAGCACAAACTGCCTAAAATACATTTCTGGTGAATGTCCAAGATAAAAGCATGCTGGTAATATCCAGTTCGAGAAGTTACGCTGCCACAGACAGTGAAGTTCAAAGAAAAGGAGCCGATGGCGTCACATGCTTCAGTGGAGACAATGAACAGAACTACTTTTGATTGTTAGTGTAGCCATTAAGTTGGCGTGTATAAACATCTGCACATCAGAACCTTTTCCAGACTTTCTTTGTTTTTATGCACCTCTGACACCCTAACAGGTAAAGTGCGTGACCCCACTGCCATCTGCATAACAGTAAAAGATGATCAAACACACTACTGTAGATTTCTGGCTGAATTTGGCTTAATTAAATATACAAAAATGGGGGGAAAAACTAAGTTAAAATAACATTCAAGTTGTATAGCACAAGGCAGGGAAAACTTCTGTTTAAACAATATGTACAATATTACCCATCTGGTGATGTGAATTAGGTAAAAAAAAGAAAAAACAGTTTGTAGCAAAATATCTGTACATTTAGGAAACTTTTTATGTTGTATACTTTTGTTTTGCCTCGTTTTAAAACACACATTAGATGACGACATAAGCTTAAATGAATCTTTTAAGTGGTTAAATACTATACATTAAAATTACAGTAAAGCGAGTAGACTCGGTGACCTGGAATGTTGTTAGCCTGTAAAACGCTCACAGAAGCACGACGCTTAGTTATGTCCAGTTCTGACAATGAGATCATCCAGTAAAGTTTCGCATCTTGCGTGCAGTTTCTACCCTCGATAGAAAAGGTATTCGGTTTTCTTGCTCTGCATAATTCCTTCCACAAAACCAGCTGTGCAGCTACAGATATGCACAACTTGAAAATAAGTTGTTTTTTAATGGATTAGAAGCTACAAATTCAGCCCTTACTGATCACTCGTAATAAGACGTGACAGAAGAATCAGTATGGAGATACCTGCTATAAACAGAATTCACATTAAACTGGTCTTTATTTACCTTTATAGTTGCTTTAGTACAAATATAGAGTTCATACCACATTAACAGCCCTTTAATAATTTGAGAAACCCTCATGAGATGTAAAAATTTTTTTTTAAAAAGTGCAGGTTGAGCATGTTCATGTTGTTAGAGGAGCGGACTAAAGGGCCGTAACAATAATATTTGTAACAGCTAAAAAGAGAACCCGTCCTGTACATTCTACATCATCTTTTCCCACGTAACGCCATTTCACGTGGCTCTTAAGGCCACCGCATGTCCAGTTTTACACATCTGAAAAATTAAAGCCAGGTCACGTTGTATTGCTCAGAGTGGGATTATTAAGAACAGTCATTAGGCAAACACGGCAACGTGACGTGAAACCACAAAAAAAAAACAACAATAAAATTCAGGCACTTGGCTCGTCAAAGGCTTTTAAATCAACCTTTCAGACACTTTAAATTCAGTCCCATACGTGTCCCAGTCCTTCATAGTGAAATGCTGCTAATACTATAGCACAGATGTGGAATATTGAGTATTCTTATGTAATATATATACATAATCATCTCACATGTTGCTACAAACACCTGACTTTCACGCGTCATCCTTCACTGCTTCGATCTTTTTGTCACTCCATACTCTCTTTCTCTACCCCCCCAATACCTTTCTCCCTTCCCCCCATCCCCTACCCTAGCACATGCACTATTCCCTCGTCACATGACTACGTCGCCATTGTTGACCGGCCGCAGGTTCTGATCATCAAAGCGTCTCCTGACACTCCTCCGTACGGCGTCCGCTCTCCTGTAAGGCTGATTCCTCAAATCTGAGAGAGAAAAGAAGGGTTGGGGATGGGCATGGATAAAAAGATGGTGTCAGGCGTCTTCATCGGGGTGTTTTGATGAGCTCACATGTTCACAGTGCTGGCAGCCTGTCTTTCAAAGCAGTGTGATGTCTACACAAACAACAGCCAAACAACCTGTCTTTGGTTTTTAAACATGAGACAGTCCACAGAATTTTTTTTAAAAACCTCTGCCAGAAATCTAAGAAATCTCTCATGCATATTGTGAATGCATGAAAATGTATCTTTTCTCTACAATAAAGCCAAAGCGACAAGTGAGGAGAGTAAGGTTATGTGCTAATCACTACACACAGAAATTTCCTGCTACAAATGACTACATCAATGAACAGAAGTAGGTCAATGATGAGTGGACTTGAAATGAAAGAAGTATGACAGAAACTGAGGTAATAAAGAGATGCTTGCCAGGTTTGGGGCACATCCACTACAGGGGTGCTACTGGAGGAGTTCCTTACCCTCGAGTAGACATTGGGAAATTTAGTAATATTATTCTTCTTTAGGGCTAGATGAAGAGAAGACAAAATGAAGGTTAAAAATGGAGAAGGAGGCTGACCGGTGCACGTCAGCCAAACAATTCACACTGGCTTTGCTAAAAGAGCGCTGCAAGAGCCAAGCGGTGTGGCAGTAGGCTGGATGTAGAAAAGCTAGAGCTGGGTAAGGACACGAGAGAGGACAGAGCTAGAGGTTGTTAACTGTTTCAACTGGCAGAGGAGGGAGGAGGGAGTGGAGAGAAGGATAAAAGCTTTTTCTTTCTCCTTGTTACTAGACCCAGACTGCTTTGCAAAGTGGCTACCAGCAAGATGGAAGAGAGCCCATTTCTACCTTTCTGTGCAGCACAACTGTAAACTGAAACAAATACAATTCATCACCACCAAAAAAACATAAAAAAAAAAACCCCCAAAAAACACTGAAGCATGCATGCAACCAGTGATTCAAACACCTCAAAACCTTCAGTGAAGCAACCTGGTTGCATGTTAGTAGCACACACAAACTCCTGAAATGCACCAGATGATCTATATGCACACACCATGCAGAATAGCAACGAGCCTGACTGAGTCACCGAGAAGTGACCTAGAGCGGGCGGCAAAGCGAGCGTGGCACATGGACTAACTGGGAGAGCAGGGGGTGCAGTATGAGCAAGCAGCAGGGATGAAGCAATCAGCATGCACACAACTATGAACATGTGATAGTGAACAAACATGAATTTTGAATGAAAACACTCTTTGAAAACACACACAAAAAAAGCAAGGTATAATGCCACAGACACTTCTACATCATACCTGCCGTGAAGATAATGACCTTAGCTTGTATATTGCAAGATGTAGTGCAACATGTTAATGTCATAGTGACCCAATTAGAGGCTAAGAAGAGAAAAACTTTTTAAGTATGTTCATAGCTCAGTAATTGTTTTTGAGTCTTGGCCACTAGATGGCAGCAGCCAGCTTAACGGTGTTTCTTTACTTCTCAGCACTCTTAATGTCCAGATTGGAAACTGCTCTCTCTGTGACATTATGGTTTGCTGTATTTGATAAAACAATGATGATCAATGTGGGTGTCACACTCCATGCATTTGTGGAAAGAAAACTGTTACCCCAGCACCTTATGATGGTCAGTGAGGGAGAAAACGTGAACACACGTGGGGTGAGGGAGAATTGTTTTGAAAAAGACAAAAAAAACAAGAAACACAACACCCGCACTCGGGCGTGTCTCCAGGGCTTGTCACAGTGCACATGCACAGGTCCGAGGTGTGAGAGGTGAGCGTAACTGTTAAAGGAGAATCGTGGGGGGGAAAAAAAGGCATGCAGAGGAGGAAGGACAGAAGGACACCAAGAAGAGAACTGTTTGTTTCCAGCAACCTTTGAGAAGATAGAGAGTTCTACAAGCTTAGTAATGGTACTCCTCATTGAGAGCGGACTCGCAGAAGAACCGAGAGCCACGCTTGGCTGTGCGGGCGGTAAAGGGCACGGTCTTCAGCACTGCATTGGAAACGACAGGGACAACAGCCAAGACAAAACAAGACAAATACAATGTAAGAAAAGCAGACTCCTACAGGGGTTTAGCACTGGTTAGCACTAAGCAAATACCCAACAACAGCATCTCGATGCAAAGGCGAAGTCTTTTTTAAAGAAGGTCCCAGAGCGAATTCTACAGCCGAATTCTCCCAAAAACAGATGATATCAAGGTTATACTGTTAAGGAGACATCAGTAACATTTTACTGTTATAGCTCTTTGATAATGAGCCAACTGTCACCACTATATCTTTAAAGCCTGGGTTGTTACTGTTACAATCCATTAGATGTTTTGTATTTTTATAAAAGTAGCTACATTCTGTAGAAACTATCTAACATTTCTCTCTAAAATTTAATTAAATATAAACGATAAAACTAAATACTTAAAGTTCATCTTTTATTGTTTCTTCTTAGAACTTCTGTTTGCCAGGAGCAGCCAATCAGTAGAGAGATGGCTTAAAGGGAGGTTGGTGTTAAACTGAACAATGAGGCCTAGTTTAAGCTATACAAAGACTATAATAAAAACTACAGAGTGCCTAAAAAATACACTGAAGCTTACTTAGGTACTGAACTGAGTTAATACACTCAGTTGCTCAAGTTTACTCAAGTTTTATCTCCCCTCAGTAAACAAAGGGTGAATTTCATCCCTAAGTTTTTATTGCTGGAGATAGTCATATCCGGGCTTGCCTATGTACAGATGGTGTTACAAAGCAAAGACAAAGCAGATAAGCCACGGTGAGACACATTTGAGTTGAACAGATTGCCGTCAGTGCATGTTTGGACTAGTCAGTTATTACCTTTGGTTCTCAAGCACCTGACAGTTGAAACTTAAAAGAGCCAAAGTCATTGTGTTAGTTTTGAATCCTTCTGTTAATGACCGCTTTTATAGCAGAAAAGGACTTTCATGCAGGGCACCAAGTGTGTGTGTGTGAGTGTGGATGTGTGTAAATATGAGTTTAGCCACAGACTGTAGCCATGTGATCCGGGGGACGTTACCCGTAATGATGTCCTCGATCGCTCCGTCTTTGCCTTCGTAGACGTGGCGACTGTCTTTCACCTGTTTCCTTCTGAGCTCCTGGATCAACTCTTGCTGCTGCCTCTTGCTCTTATGGGATGGAGACTGAGGAAGACAGGCACATAAAAGTGTTACGGCCAGTAAGTAAAATATCTTCGACAAAGGATTCTCCCACTTGTAATTTGTTTCAGCTCAAAAAATGCCTCGGTTCATTCAAGCGTGTGTGAGTTAATTGAACCGTTCAAGTCGTATAATCGCCGATTCTGAGTTGATGCGATGTGACTCAGCAGGGCGTAAGACTGCAGAACTAGATACAAGCGCGCCCAGCAGGCAGTCGGCACTCAACTAATCCTGTGATCAAGAGTCTGGAGGAAATTAGGATGAAGAGGAAGGGGAGGAAGTGGAGCTGTCTTACCTTCTGGTCATTGTGATCCTCTGTAGACTCCTGTCCTAGAAAGTAGGGGGTTGGGGATAAGTAGAAAAGGGTAGTTGGAGAGCTGGGAAAGGAGGGTGGGAGGTGGGGTGCTTACCTTCTGGTCTTCCTCCATCATGGCTTCTTGCTCCATAAGTTTTTCCAGCATAATCTGCTCCTGTCTTTTCCTTTGCTCATTGTCCTCCTCCGCTTGCTGAGAAGATTTCACATTCATGTTCAAATTCAATTCAATTAAATGAAGTGAAGACTACTATTTATCATGGAGAGAAGTGTGTGTTTTGTCTGTTTCTGTCCAATGTGTGAGACTAATATCCAACTCACCCTGTAGGCCTTAACAAATCGTACAAACACAGGGAAGAAGACTGATGGCGGTGTGGTTTTGGCGTTCTCGCCGAAGAATTTCACCACCTCATCAAAAGCATCCTTAAAAAAAGCAAAAACAAGAGCAAAAGGCACAGATATCTGTCAAATGAAGTAACACAGACTCATTGCCTGCACTGTATGTGGACCAATCACGTTTGCATGCAAATACATGCCCCAGTGTCTGACAGCGAGCCACGAATCACCCTTTTACCTGTGCGATCTTGGCATCATCCTGCAGCTTCTTTAGCTTGCTCTCATTGTGTGCAATGAACTCTTTGAGCATGGTGTTGTGGCCATGCATGCTGTATTCTCTTTTGGTCAGCTCCATGCCTCTCTGCAGCTCCTTAACATCCAGCAGGACGTTCTCCAGCGACACTGTGAACACAGAGAAGTTTAGCTTACATGACACAAACCTGTACATGTAAAGTGTGTCGCATCTTCTGGATCAAAATCACATTGTTCTCCTGTGGGCTGTAGTGCAGTTTGAGCATCTAGATTGTTGTGGCATGAGTTGTCTAGCTTTCTACATTTCTGCTATTTTCTTACTCTCACGGTCAGATACATGCATGGAGTAGATTAACTTCTTCTTCCAACTGCTCCCTTTAGCGGTCGCCACAGTGGATCATCTGACTCCATCTCACCCTAATCCTCCCATCCTCCACTGTCACACTAACCCTCTGCATGTCCCTCCTTCACTACATCCATGAATCTGCTCTGCGATCTTCCCCTTTCCCTCCTGCCTGGTAGCTCCATATTCAACATGGTTTGTACTTTATATCCACTCTCCCTCCTCTGCACATGTCCAAACCATCTCAGCCCTGTCCCGTACTCATTTTTAATCTCATCCATCCTGGTGGTCGCTCCCACTGAAAATCTTAACATCTTGCGCTCTGCTTTTGTCAATGCCACCATCTCCAAACCGTACATCACAGCGGGTCTCACTACCATCTTGTAAACCGCTCCTTTTACTCATCCTGCCATCCTTCTGACACTCGTTTCCACCTGCTCCACCCTGTCTGCACCCTTCTTCACCTCTCGTGTGCACTGTCTGTTACTTTACATGGTGGACCCCAGATATTTAAACTCATGTACCTTCACTACCTTTACTCCTGTTACACTTGTCTCTATTCTAAATTGTCCATATGTGTGAATCACCCTATCATAGACAGCTGACCTATGCATGGTGCCTTTCACCCTAAAACAGACTACAACTCACATCTGCACAAGTTGGCAACTCACACTGCAATAATCTAGATGGATAAATTGCACCGCCGGCTAGAGAAAGAAATACACAATTAAATTCTGGAGTTTATTCCAAGAGAAACATGATAAGATTCTGTCTCTGTCTCTCACTGACAGACGCAGTCAGATTATGCGCTGTTCACTTCCGCCCAACTTAACTTCACTGTACGACTCACCTGCTGCAGCTTTCTCCACATAGTGCATCTCATTGTAGAAAAGGGAAACTTGTGTGTATTTCTCTTTAACCACATTGGCTATGTAGTGTAATAATGTTTGTTTCCGGTCTGTAGACTTGGTATCAAGTAGCTGCAAAGAAAGAAAAAACAGACATGTTGAAACATTTTCTAAAAGTCTTTAAAGTTTTGCTAAAAGGTAACAAAATGCAACTTACCAAGTCTAAACTCTGCAGCTTGAATCCATACACCGCTCCTCTTTTGCTGCTGTTCATGTAGTTTCCAAGAGCTAAGATAATCTGCAGGACAGGAGCAAGCAAGAATGAAAAAGGAAACCACGCATGCATTTGACACGATGCGTCATAAGGGACGCGAATGGTTCCGTTACCTCTAAAATCTTCTTCAGTTTCTGTGATGACTTGATGGACACAGATGCTGCAATGACTGCATGCAGTTGCTGTGGGTGAGAATGAGACATCAAATCCAGCACAGCGCTGTTGCTTTCTAAGGTTGCAGCATAAAAACATTAAGAATGACAACGTAGCGTCGTTATTCACCGGTGTAAGCATCTGTACGCTTTCGGCGAAGTTGCCGATGAAGGCCATGATGGTCATCTTCTGCATGAGCCTCTCGATCTTACTGAACTGCATCATGAAGCGGTCCTCATCCGTCAAGCTTTCGAGAGGCTTGCGCTCCTTCTCGAACTGTCGCAGGACTTTAATCTCGTTCTCCGTGGGCTGGAAGCGCATTAGACACTCCACGAAGTCCACCGGCAGAGTCCGTAAATCAAACCTGGACGATGAGGAGTCACAAGGACACGTGTTATGAACCATTAGTCTATTTTATAAGAAAAACAGGCATACAGCCATGTGAGTTTAGGAAAACAGACTGCATGCAGGAACACCAGTTGAAGGCTTACAGTTGAATGGCTTTGCAGATCTCCTCGGGTGTCTTGCCCACTTTCCTCAGCGTGATGGCCAGGTTCTTTGCCCTGTTGGAGTCCAGCAAAGCCACCTTGTTGGGTCCCTTCTGGATGACCTTCTGCTTGCTTGCAGTGAGGTCGATGGGCGGGCCCTGGGCTTTCGTCTTAAACATCTCCTCGAACTCATCAACATTCAGGTCCTAAAAAGCAACAGCAGTCAATTCGTGATTCATTTTCCTGGGATATAGGCAGGAAACGGATGCGTAACCTCTGAATCAGCGGAGAGCTTTACCTCCAGTATCCTCTCATCATCAATCTCATTGAAAACAGTCCCGTTGATCTGGTTTGGTTTCAGGGCCACCCAGTTGAAGACGGGCATACGGAACTTGGTCTTTATGGGTTTCTTGATCTTAACAGCTTAAACAGAATACAGACAAGTTAGCACAGGGTGTCTATCTACAATCAACAGTTCACATAAGCATGCAGGTGAAAGGGTAGACAAGTACCTGGGACTGGTAACACACATGGATATGACTCTCTCGGTAGCTAGATGCCATATCTGTCTAATCTCTAAAAACAAAGTCCCACTTTGTGTTATTTACATTAACTAAATGCTTTCTGTAAGCCCTTCAAAATAAAACAGAAACTACGCTGCCTTGTATGTATTTTTTCCCCAAATAGAGCAAAGCTTCTTAGCTTTCTGTACCTGTTAAGTAAACGGTGTATGCGGTAAGCCTGATGACAAACTATTTATTGGACAGATTATAGCTATTTGTAGCCACCACTGCTGCTTCATTGAAGCTGAACATTGACATGGTGCCCTGATTCCCCACACGGACAAGGTGTCAGCAGGGACAAATAAGATAAGGCTGTCATGGGAAAGGTAAACAGCATTCCAGTATGCACGGCGCCTATCGCTTTAATCATCTGCATGCCACAGCAGGTCACTGTGCCTCAGCATGCACTCAACTCTTTCTGATGTTGCCAGATTTCATTCAAATAAACACTTAAACAAACACTGGAGTAATACTACAGAAATGTGGAGATTGCTGTGTTTTTCAAGGGAAAACTAGCTTGGGGATGTGTTGCTTTATATAGCATGTTGGCAAGCGCACGTTAATGAAAATGGTGAAAGAAGACAGAAAGTGTTTGAGAAACGTGAAAATAGGGCATGAATACAGCAAACAGGTTTGTGTTTTTAACTGGGGAAGTGAAATGTGGGACACTAGAGGGGAGGGGTGGGGACAAAACAGCAAACACGACAAGCATAACCTACAGAAGAGTTTGATGGGTCCCTCTGGTCGGCAAAAAAAGGAAACAATTATAAGACAAATAAAAAGGAGGGTTAGTGAGAATTAATGCACATCTCAAATCACACAGTACAGTATAGATATAAAATATTAAATATAAATATTTACCCCCATCTACATACAGTAAGAGCTGATTAGTGACAGAACTTAGTCATCAAGTCACACAAGGGTCACTTATCAATACTAATCCACTGAGCAGAGCAATCCTAGTAAAATAAGTCTGAACGTGTATTGTGGTGTTCGACTCAACACAGATGGGAAACCAAATATATAATAAATATGTTCCTGTCTTTCTATTTATCTGATTGCCATTTTTTAATATTCTGTTTGAGCCCACCAACTAAAATGAGGCCAATCAGTGGCTACTGTCTAACTCAGTACATCACAAACTGGCAGCAGCTCTACAGTAAAAAGCCTCCCAGCAGTATCTCTGGAGTTAGATGGTCCTTTCAGCTGCTTGTTTATCTCCCAAGAGGTCACCACAGCAGACAATTTGGCGTGTTTAGTCTTATGCCAGATGCCCTTCCTGACATAACTCTTGACCACAATGTAAGAGTGACACTGCTGAAAGTAATACTTGTTAAGAAAAGGTGTTTTACAGGAGAATCGGTACAAACCCCCCCCCCCCCCCCCCCCCCCCACATTTTTATGCAAAGGAGACACATCGGTAACAAGATTGTTAAGATCATACGGAGCTGAAGAATTCAGCCAGTCCTAGGAAACACTTGTAAGTGACTGGTAATAAAAAATGTTAAAAAACTGGCACAAAGTAAGAGGCAAAAGTTCCTTTAGGGCTAAAATACATCTTTAAGCAACCAAAGTTTTCCCACTTGCTAAAATGTTCAAACTTGCTGTGGTTTTTCTTTGCATTTGAAGTATTCGCCATATGACTCCATATGCAGTGATTTCTGTGCACTTTATGAATCGCAGGGGGAGGTTTTGATTAAAAAGTAGCTCAGAGCAGCTCATTAAACAAAAAAGAAAAAATGAACCAGCTGATTTTTGGGGGGACAGTGAGCTAAATCTAAAGCTCAAAACTTTAATGTCACAACCTGAGTCAAGCCTGACACCAAAGTTTGACGAAACCTTGGTTTTATTTTTTTAAAAATTCTTAATAATCTCAGCTACAAAGACTTATCTCCCAGAAAGCACGAAGGCAAGAAGTGGTGTCGCCTCAAAAGCCAACCTCAGGCTCGCCTTTACCCAAACTCCCTCACCCATTAATTAGCAATTAAGCCGCAGTGACACCCTGAGACGTGGCCACTGCAAGGCGAGTAGAGGTTGCAGAGGATTGCAAACCGTGAACTATGAATTGAAGCTAGCTTGTTTGAGTCTGTATGAAAGTGAACACTGAACACAAGGTCTTTACTGTGAAGCAGTGGCAACATGTATCAGATAGCCTCAAGGTAAACTAGAAGCAGCTGAGTACATTAGCCGCTGTTATGTAATATTCCAGAAGTTTGTGTGTACATCAGCAAACCTGTACTAAAGCAAATCAATAATGTAATACTGGGGGAATAAATAATAAAGCAGTGCTAAAGCAGAGCCACATAAACATCACCTCTTGTATTATCCTATATGAACAAATTGTGCATAATCCCTATTCCACACATTTTCACAATGCTTTTAAAGAACATTGACTCAGTTGATTTGATGACCTTACCTGCTAACCCAGAGTTCATGATAACGGTGGGAGTCCCACAGCCGGGCAGTGGGGGGGCCACTGGAGGAGGCGGAGGAGGGAGAGGGGCTGACGTCTCTGTAGGCATTCCTGGGGGTGGCGGGGGAGGCGGAGGGGGTGGTGGCGGAGGCGGGGGAGCTGCTGCTGGAATTGTTGACGTTGGTCCGTTTGACACTGGGAGAGGGGTAAGAAAAACAGTTCAGGCTGACCCGCTGTTATCGGCTCGGTTCTGAGCTAATAATTATGAGCTAATATTAAACTTACGTGTGCCGTTCATCGGAAGCGGCGGGGGCGGAGGAGGCGGTGGAGGTGGAACAGGTGTGCCCGCCGTAAGTGCAACATGGTTTGGACTGACGGCTACACCGTTTCCGCCGATCACGGCGCCCGGCGAGCCCTCCGTAGCAGAGGGCGGCGACGTTAGGATTGAGATGTCTCCGTCTCCTTTCTTGTGGATCTTGATGGTGCCCTGCTTCTCCAGCTCGTGGATCTTCTTCTCGAGTTTACTTTGTCGCTGGATGGCCTCGTCCTTCTCCTTCAACATCTGTCGCAGCGAGTGCACCTGCGAGCTGGCATCTTTATAGACTTCCTGTGTGGTACAGAGAAACAGAAAAAAGGAACATATGAGAAGAACAGAAAAATACGTGTGGCAATATTTTACATTTTTTCTACCATTAGCTTAACTAGCTATCACCAAGTTGAAGAACTGATGTCAAGGTAGAGAAAGCGGGTCTGACCCTGATGGAGTCCAGCTCCTTGTTCCTTTGCATCAGCTGCTTCTCCAGCTCTACAATTTTGGCCATGGCCTCATTCTCCATGTCCTGCAGCTTCTCTGTCATCTATGGGAACAGTATCAGGAAGAAAAGATTGCAGAGTGATGTGAACTAACTGAAGAGACACCATTCGAATCAACATGTTAGCACAGAAATATACTGAGGCACTATGAGGGTTTCATATTTTCATGTATCTGGATTAAAAATGATCTGTCAGGGCCTAAAAGTTCTGCATTTTTCAAAAAGAAAACCCTTTGCACTATATCAAGTTGCTATTCCATCCACTTCCTATTGTTAATATTCAGACTGCTGCAAGAGAAATAAGATCAAAACGGCAACTTCGCCTCAAGTCAAAGAGTACAACCAACACTAGAGGGTTCTCACATGTGATATGTTCTCCTCCAGCTCCTCCACCCGCTCCAGGGCAGCATTTTTGGTCTCCGCATCCTCCAGCAGCGCTCCCACGTCAAACACATTATCCAAGTAAGCCTGGATCTGGACCTGCAGCTTATCACTCTCTGTGTGCTTTAGTTTCTGCAGAGCAGATACAACAAGTTAGGGAAGAGGAGCTGTAGTTTGATTTCAGCTCACAGCATTGGGATAACATTGATCTTTCTGCAGAAAGTCGGGAGACAAAGAACTACAAAGCTGACCACTGTTTCTGAAGTAATGGAAAAGCCATTATTGACTGTGGTTGCTGTCTCAGGGGCACTGTAATGACAGCCTATCCTCTGGACTGTGAGTGTTCAGAAGAATGTCTGTCTAGCCATTTTCCTGCAGCACTATGTCTCAACTCACATCTAAGTAGTCGTCCAAACACAGCTTGGTGAAGTCATACTGTAGATGAACCCTGAAGTTCATGTCCTCCACTGAGTGCACGACGATGTTGATGAACTGCATGCACGCCACCTGGGGAATGGCAGGTAGGAACGGTTAGCGGAAAAGAGAGTTCACTGCATATGCATTTTCTATATTACACTGTTTATAGGACTGTAAAACACCTTTATAGATCAGTGTGCAACAAGTTTGTGTTTTTATACACCAGTTTGCTACTTCCACGATTTGGTTTTTATGCTCATATATATGTTGCCTTTTATTATGTCTTGGGTATATAAATCCTTATTATTTTTGCTTGCTTAGCTGGCAGGGTAGCTTATCTGGCAGATTAAAAGGATCTGAAAAAACAAATGAACAAAATCTGCCAGTTCAACAATACTGCCTGCTTTATGGGAGCTTGCATAAACAGATCAAGGGGGATCTACTCACAGTTTCTAATGCACACACACGCGCGCTTCCCAACGCTAAAATGGGCTTCATGAACATCCTACGACAAGCTCAGCTGCCCCAGTGTGAGAAAGCAGCTTTTGGCAAAGTCTGTTTGCTTCAGAGCTGCTGTCAGGTGACGACTGCCTATCGGGAGGACTGCAAGGGAAACTTGTTCAAAGTGAAGCACTATTCAAGCACAGCCTCTGTTGGTTTTCACTCAGATTAATTAGAATGGATTCACAGAGATGAGACGTATAAAATCAAGCATAAGGTGGCATGTCCATCGATGTTCTTAAGTCTTTTCTGTCAGATTAATTAACACTGCTGAGCCTTGAAAAAACAGAAGTCTTTGCTTAGGGATCCTCAGGTTTGATCCACTGCAACACACATCTGTAGCTTATGCAGTGACCGTGCACAGAAACTGATAGTACTGCATATCACAAAACTGGAGGAACAGTTTGTCAATTTTTTACACTGAACTCCTGCTCTACCTCCTGGTAGAGGCAGGGCAGGTCATCTACCAATCGAAAGGTTGGTCGTTTAATTTCTGGCTGCCCCAGTCTGCATGTCAAAGTAATCTTGAGGAAGATACCAGACACTGAGCTGCTCTTGATGTGTTCACTGAGTGTGTGTGTGAATGCTAAAAAGAAAAGACTCGGATGTAGAAAACAGTTGTATAAAGAGCTCATTTAGGTACAAGTATGTTTACCATTTAAGTTCGATTGGGGTTTAGACAGGTATATGAGGACCTGTTTCTAACCTCTTCTGCCCACACATTACAGTTCACATCATTTTCTCTGAACTTTTGACACTGAAAAATCATTCGGCTTCACAGAAAGGGTTTTCGGGGATTGCAGCACAATTAACAGTCATCACAACTGTGCGTGGGCTGACCATGAAGTCAATGTTGTTGTCCTCATTCTTGAAGTACTCCATTAGCTTCTCGAATCGCTGCTCCTCCATACACACCTGCAAAGAAAACCACACATTGATTTACTTCATTTGTTTTAGACAAGCTGGAGAAACAAAGCCAGGGATTTAGCCAGGAATTATTAATCAATATGTGGTAAAAACTACTGATGTAAGCTGCAAAATACTTTACAGCTTCCTATGATCTCAGAGAGAGCTGTTTTCAAAGCGATAATTAATAAGATACGTTTTTATGAACTGCTGCAGGATCATTCTTTTATTTTATTTCAGCTACAGTTTGCACCGTGCATCTGTTTTCAATGTTACAAGCAGTATGTTAAAACGTGTTTAGAGTGGAATTTGGGAGATAAAAAAGAGGGAGTAGAGAGATGCTGTGCAGTTCAGGGAGTTCATGTGGATGTCAATGAGGCAGACAGAGGATGATAAAGAATTGAGAAGGAAGGGAAGAAGGAAAAAAAGAGGGATGCAATGCTGTGAGCTTTAGCCTGCAGCCCCCATCATTCAGCAACATATCTAAGTTACTCAGAAAAATAGATCTCACATTATGGTCGACAGTGTCACTTTTCATCTAAAAGGAAAAAAAAGAAAAGAACAACTAAACCCTGCCTCCACCAGAATAGAAAAACATGCCGCCGTGCTTCCTGCACTCACATTATCCGAATGCTTTCTCAAACTTCGTCTCATTAGACGGGCAACGTTCTCTCTATGCCTTAATCTCACATTAATGCCAGTGCCGCTGAGAGCAACGCTCAATATTTCATTCCGGGAGTGTAAATATTACATTAACTGCAGTCAGCCCATGTTTGCGGGCCGTATGCTACAAAATGGGGCTGCTGTTAGCGCTCTCTCCATCACAAACCTCCCACTTCTTTCTCCAGAAGCCAGAATGCCTCATCCAGACAGGCAGAGGTCAGGCAGGGCTATCTGTTACAACTAACTCACTGCTTTCCTGAGCTTTGAAGCTACTGCCAAATCCAGTTAACACGCATATAACCGTTATCACTTGCAGCTGTGTGGGTCGTCCTATGCGACGCAGCTAAACTGGTGTCTGTAATCTGTTGACTAACAGAATTAATTCCTAGACGCTATCCCTTTGAAGCAACGAGGAATACGCCGGCCTCACAACTGCCAGACGAGCATTCCTCCAGGGCTGAGTCACTGTTTGAAGCAAAATATAATGACATATTCGTCTCCTCCGAACCATCTTTGCAGCTCGTACCTCCTTAAAGTTGTCGAACGCAGAGAGAATAATTTCGTGGCCTCCTCTCACGAGGCAAACCGCCGCCAGGAGCTCCAAGACCAGAGCTTTGGTTCTGAAAAACAGGGAGAAAATGATGTCAGGAATAATTAATGACTGAACAGAAAAGCAGGAGATAATCGCAGAGGAAACAAAGCGGAAAACTGTGTAATTTAGGATCATCTCGCTACTGAAACGTCTGCATAGGACAGATCATAAACAGCAACCACTGTCACAGCGAAACAAATTTTCATTGTGTATTCATTGGTTTAACCTCTTGAGAGTCAAAAGCCCAGAGTTAAAGGGGAGTTAAAGGGCAGGTATAAAAAATGAATACTTCTTGGCCTGATTCATGTGAGTTTATTAAAGTGCACAGACACCGAAAGTGCCAGCTCATCCCGTCTCCAGTTCATTCACGCGGGATTTCTATGTCTGGATGAGACGAAATGTGACAGGTGATGCGAAGTGGTTCCACATCCACTTTTGAGAAAATCCTTAAACCCTGGGGCATGAAGTGAAAACACGACCACACACACACACACACAGAGTGCTTCTCGTAGCCGTCTCAGTGAGCAGCTGCCAGTGTGGTGGACTGTGCCAGCGGTGCCTTGACCCGTCTGTCAAGATGAATGTGCCCCTGAGCAACAAGGGCTCCCACTCTCAGACTGTGCAGGTGCACAAAATCTAGCGTTTGTGCTTTTATGGATGTGGGTCCAAGTTGGTAAAACATAAAACCCATTTTATTGAATCTTTTATCCAGCAGCTCTTTTTTTATTTGAAAAAAGAAACTTGAGATTTTGTTCTTTATTTACTTACCTTTTCATTTTTGGTTCCTTTTTTGTTTTTGTTTTTCAACCTTTGGTCGAACTTACCTCGGGTTTTTGTTGTTGAGGCTTAGTGCAATTTCATTCACAGCATGAGGGTGTGACATGACCATGTTGAAGCCATACTGGAAGATGAAAGACAGAGACAAAGCAGTTCATTAACAGAGAAGATGAGACACAGAATAAGCAAGATGGGACTTGTAATAATAAAAACAACTTAGAAAATTGAATTTAGCTTAACAAAATGTGGCTCAGCTCAGAGAGACGTGCAGTCTGTGTGGACTGGATGGTCCCTGTAGAGGCCTTGGGGGCTGACCTGGTAGTTCATGATAGCACGCAGGCACATGATGCAGACGTGGACATCATCTTTTTTGCAGACCAGTCTGGAGTTTTTCAGCGTTCTCCGGCTGGGCAATGTGTTGAAACTAATAAATAAAGATCAGAAGTCAGTATTAAAGAGAATAAAGCTACAGAATAAAATGTTAAGCCTATGTGACTGAACAAAAGAGTTCACAAGAACTGAATAAACAAGATAACAGATGCCATTTGTAAACAAGCCCTCATTGCACACCATAATGAGGCTGTTAAACTGCCAGGGCACCTTATATTAACACACACAAAGGCCATAAAATCTACAACCGAGCACAGGGCCACCGGATGCCTTCTTTCAATTGTTTCAACAGACCTTCACAGAGATATCACTTACAGCTAACACCTCAGCAGCCAGTCATTTGCATGCAGCACAGTGATTGTGCAGCTTTATCTGGACAAAAACAAGGCCTCTGCTTCTGGTGCAGCTCCCACACTAAAACAGAAATGCTGGAGCAGCAGTCTAACTGAATAATATGCAAAAAGAGTCGGAGAAAAGGAGTTCATTTTCAGACTTTTATCACGAGGTACAATTACCAAACCCAAGTTCTGGGGAAAAATGTGTCTTCGGGCTACTGACAGACATGCCAATTCGTGTCATCACCCATGCCTGTAGGCGTGACTTCTCTGTGAGTCAAAACACAGTGTGTGAGTGTGCATGTGTGTTTGTCTGAAAAGGAACGAAGCTTTCAAGGGAGAGGCAGCGGTTTGAGGATGAAGACGGCTCTAAATTAGCAGTAAAATGAGCTAGAAAATGAATTTGAGGCATGATTTTTTTCCTGCTTACACAAGTATCCACATTTGCTATGCGAGTATTACTGCATATTGCATTAAGTAAAGTGCAGCATTAAAATAAATAAATAAACAAATGAAGTAGATAAACAAGGCTTTTCCTGACAGAACAGGAGCACCTGCTTCAAACTGCAGAGATAATCTTCCATCCAGGGGTTTTTCCACTCCTGATTAGGCAACATCCAGGAAATGACTAATCAGCGCTTTCTAATTTCAAACCAGTGAATAGATACATTATTATGTAACACCAACAACATGAAGGAGAAGTTTGAGAGAAAAAGCACAAAGAAGATGGGAGACAAGGAAAGAAAAATAGGAAGGTAGGATGGTAATGAAAAGAAGGTAGAAAAGATACAGAAGAAACAGAAGACGGAGGAGGAGAAGAACAAGGAGGAAGAAGAAGAACACGAGTATGGCGATCAAGGAGGAAAACATGAAGGAACAAGAAAGAAGATGAAGAAGGAGGGGAAAAGGGAGAAGAAAGACGAGACAAAGAATGAGAAGAAGCAAAAAATAGAGGAGAAGAAGAACAAAGAAGTAAATGAAGCAGAGGTAGAAGAACAAGAAAAAGCAGAAGAATGGGAAGAAGGAAAAGGAGACACAGAGTGAAGCAAATGTAACACCAAAAAATCCTAAATGTAATTTAAATAACAGAACATCAATCACTACAACTCTATTTACAAGCTATCAATAACAGCTCTAACACGGCTACATGTGACTAGCTAACGCTTCAGACATACCGTCTTAATTGAGAACACTTTGGACAGCTCAGTGCACTCGGTGTCCTTCAAGTTGGCAGTTTCAAGAAGACATATAGATAAGACTTAATGTGGGATCTAACAGTTTCTCGGTATTTATCATTCTACTTCAAAGCCAGTCTAAAAAGCATGAGGGAAAATAATCTGTATAATGGACAAAATCGATGTTATTAGGAATTATAAAACCACTTAGGCCCAAGCAAAAGATTCATAATTCATTTGCCATTTAAAAAAAATAGAAAACAGAAAAAAGCAACCAAAATACAGAAGCTTGTTAGAAGCTACTTATTCTACTCATACTGGTTGTAGCCTAGTGCTGAGCTTTTAATGGTTGTTGTAGAAACTAGGCTAACGTCTGCACAGAATGGCATTTAGGGAGCCACACAAGCAGCACACAGACACACAGGCAGGAACAATGAGTGCAGTAAAACCCATTTGCTCCAAGGAAAGGAGAATTCAGTCACAAGCGCAGGGGGGGTGGGCAAGCAGTACAAATAATTCACATCCCCGAAACAGACAGCGGGACAAATAAACTGGGCAGCTCTACCAGGGAGGTATAAAGTACAATGAGGCCGGGGGATTGTGCGTGGACGTCCATGTGTGTCTCTGCTCGCAGCATTATAAATGCGTTTGTTTCTCTAGAAGGGACGGGGATGCTGGGGTTACAGCCGAAGAAAGCTCACTCTGAGCCAGCAGAGCGAAACTGAGACCTGCCTGCTGTCGAAGACTGGCAGACAAAAGAGCAGATGACTATAGGAGAGTGGGGGGGCATTAGGACAAAACAGAAAAGACAGTCAGCCTCACTGAAGATGCATGCTCAAGAGTGATGTCACATCTGGGGCCAGCAGATGTGTAGGTGAGGTGACATGGCATGGGAGGGTGAAGTTATTTATGGGACAATATTGATATTTGACAGTCATTTAAATATCAGTAAAGCATGGATGAAATATGTGCAAGTAACAATAAAACGAGACCTCATCATGTGGTCTGTCTACAACTTCCACATTTAGCAAATTAGCATCTAAATTCCTGGTGAAAAATGTGCAAAAGCCAAAACACCAAGTCAGTTTGTCTGGTCTGCATTTCTTCCATTGCATCTATTTACATATTTATCAAGAAAACACCGCTACTTTGTGACACCACACAACAGAAAAAACAACAAAAAGTGGCTGACTTGATTATCATTTAAGGATCTCGTATTAAAAAGACATGTGCTTCCATGAATCAATAGTGCTCTTTGTGTGCAGTGTGTTCAAGTTAACCTCTTCAAACTAAAGGATTAGAGGCCACAGAAGTCAGCAGGAGTGCTGTACCAAAACATTAATGAAATGACGGGAAAGATTAGAGAAATAATACACAAATGAACAGGATTTATGCACCTATACTGGCATGGGTTTATAAATAAACTGCCCTGAAATCCTCTACACACTGGATTTTGAGTGAAAAGGTCTGTTTGGTGTTTATAAAAACCTAAACAATAAAACCTGATGAAAACCTAGTTCCATAAGAAGATCTGTCACATGAGAAATTACTGTTACTCATGTAATCACAGATTATCACAGTCAAAAACTCCAGGCAAATGGTACTTCCCCCCCTGCACATATCTTAAGCCATTTAAAGACTTAGACCTCATGACTACACAAAGGACGTGGCTGAGGCATCATATGAAATGTGTGAGTTCTCCAAATAATCACGATTCCCTTGGCTAGTCATTTCGTCAGCCAGAGAGGGCAATTTGTGTGTGTGCTGTACCGTAACGTGGAATGTCGCCCGACTCGGGTGATACCGTTCCCAGTGATGGGAGATGGTAGGGTGCTTCCTCCATGGAGGTCTTCTATAGAGCGGCTCCAGGGCTTAGACTTATCCATCGCAGCCTCTGGGTTATTCTCCAGGCACTCGCCATCGAAACTGTTGTAACAAGGAACATCTGCATTTACTCAGACTGCTTTACATCTGATGCTGTTTACAGGCTGTGAACAACAGGTCGTCTAATTTATAAGACTGCAATGCCAATGCAATGCAATCAATCTGAATCAGTCTGTGCCGATAAGTGCAACTTCTCTGCAAAGCATCTGTTAGCAATAATGACTCAACTTAACTGGCTGCCAACTAGTTGTATTCTGGTTGTTCCTGTGTCATTTTGTAGTTAAACACCATCCTGTAGCAGCTAAGTCATTTGGGGAGGAATTTTTGCTTCGAAATTACAAGGTTATGGCTGGACTCTGAATGTAAATTTTAATGTGAATTTTTCTGCATGTAGACAGCAACTGATTTGTGAGTTTCAGCGTTGCCAACTCCTCAGTGAGGAAAATCGCTATTGGTTGTCCTAAAAGTCGCTAGAAGTCGCTAAATGATGTCATCGCCTAATTTGCATAATTGGTCATGCTAATGTAATTGTAACCTATGCTGTTGGAGAGAGAAATAACATCGTGGAAGAGACATAAAGTCAGTAAAAAACGTCTTAAATGCATTTAGAATTTATTTAGAACTACAAATTAAATTTATTTTAGCAATTATTGTTTTTTTAATGTCACAATTCCAACCCTGCTCCTTTATCCGGGCTTGGACCAGCAAAAGTGACCCGAAACAGGCGCTCTGGTGGAGTTACTTTGTGTGTGTGTGTGTGTGTGTGTGTTCATAAGTAGTTTTAAACTTTGTGGTCCACAAAACAACATAAGGTAAAAGAAGAACTGACTGCGTTACAGTCAGTGCGGGAGCCCTGCCCTGATAGCAGCTGGGGGAGGACTATCCTCCGCCTGTGAGCGCTTTGGCCACCGCAGCACCCGCTGCTTATTGAGAGTAAGAGCAATATGCGCTTTCACGTCAAAAAGTCGCGTTTTAGGAAAAAAAATTTTTCCTTGGTGTGACTGTAGCATGAAGTAGTTATTTCCTACTACTACAACCAAATCAATACATGGTGTTTTTTTAAAAAAAAAAAAAAATTAGTTTAACCATGCTTACATGGTTAAACAAAAGTGCCACAAAAGTGGCACATTACAACTATGCTCTGCAAAGTGTATGAATTAGCATATTGCTATCATGTTATGAGCAATGTACATGTAGTCATGAGCATATTTCCTAAAACAAAAATATATTTTTTTCTAGATGTGGGTGTAAATTCACTGAGGACTACAGCAAGGAAAACATGCAGTAAATTTTGAAGCAGTGGCATTAATAGGAAGTGAAAAATGCTGATAATTAGCCAGACTCTTGCTAAGCTAATCGAATGATGCTAGGCTAGCCAGCAGATTTTTAAAAAAGCCACACTGACCAACCGATAACAGATGAGGAATCCATTAGTAAACCACAAACCCTGCTTCTGCCTATAACATATCCAAACATAACATATGCAGTCTTATTATCTTATATATTAGGGCTAATTATAATTATATATGAGGCTAATTCTTTTAAAAGTAAAAAAGTGTTCAACTCCATGTTTAAAAAAAAGTAACAAATGTTTTAAAGGGTTTTTGTGTTAGACATGATCCTGTATATTAGAAAAAAGCTCATGTTTTGTTGTAGTTGGCACAAACTATGGAAACTGCTTGTTAAATCATACCTTTTATGATCTATTTCAGTTTTTAGACTGGTCCTTTGACTTTAATTTGCTGCTGCAGTGATACTGTGTAAACACAATTTTACGGCTAACCATTCATAATTTCGACAGACTATAATAACATATGGTGAAGTGGAGTGGTGAATTAAAAATTTAACTGTGTGGCACTCTGGCCCTGAACAGCAACTCTGTGAGTGACTAATAACCACACTGTCAATCCATGAATAGAAGCATATGGTTAGCATAACACACAGTGCCTATGTGTCAGCACTGGGCATCGAGTGACTCAGTGTTTCTGACAACCGGGCAGCAGCGACGGTGGTGCTGGCGCTGTGTGGAGATGCATCAGCGGTTGTGCAGAATAGCATCGTTGTGTTGATTATGAGTTCTGCATATAGACCATTGTGGTGCAAAGAGAAAGAGCTGCTAGAGACTTACGTGACAGCATACTGTGCGAAAGAAAGATAGTCCACCAGCACATCCAGGCCTTTGTTCTCTTCATTTAGGAATTCTCGTACCCACCTGACGAGAAGAGTAAACTATTAAACCAAAAACACTTCAAATGTGTTACATTAATTGACAATTACAAATTAGGCAAGTTAAAGCAGGACAGTTGTGAGCCTAAACTGTAAAATAGAAAGATGGAAAGGGAGAGTAATACATTGCTTTTAAGAGTACACGGTATTTTAAAAATGTTTATTATCCAGTGCTCTCCATAATGTTTAGCACAAAAACACATTTTTTGTAGTTTTGCCTCTGCACACAGTGGGTTGTAAATCAAAGAATCAGTACGTGATTGAAGTGCAGACTTTGGGCTTTAATTCAAGGGGTTTTACAAATACTACACCCATTTTCATTCACCCAATTTTCAAAGGTTTAAAATTAATGGGAAAGACTAACATACATGTGAAGACTCTTTTTAACCATTTAAAGCCTGAACCATTAAATAATTGCCAGAAAATTCAAATATTTTATTGAACCTTATGACAATATTAATTTGCATATATGAGTTTTATTTGTATAATTTTACTACATCTGGCATTTTTTTTCCATTTGTTGCTTAAAAAATAAAAATTTTGTGCAATTCTTTCAGGTTTCAGTATGAGAAAAAAAATATCACACTGATTATGTAATAGTTTAAAAAAAATGCAAAAAAAACCCCAACCCGGGTACCAAATAAATACTTTAAAAAAAACTTGACACCCAGTGTCTGTCTGAAGTCTAGAACTCACAGACACCATCAAATTCTGCATTTCCTCCCTTGAGATCCTTAATTGAAGCCACCTTCAGTTGATGCTTGTCTGTGGGTCTCTCTGCATTCAGTACTTAGTAATGGAAAAGCATGCTCTGTTCGGTTGAGATCAGCCAACTGACCATTGAAAAATAATCTGCCTGGTACAAAAAAGTCTGAGCTGTTTTGCAGCATTTGGCTGAATCTGAGCAGAGTTTAGTTCTGTGCACTTCAGAGTTCATCCTGCTTCTTCTATCAGCAGTCATATCATCACGAAGCACTAGTGGCCTGGTTCCACTGGCAGCCATACATGCCCATAATTGCATAACACTGCCTCCACCATATTAGATGTGATATCTGTTCTCTCCTCCGCCACACTTTTCTCTTCCTGTCATTCTGATACAAACTTGTTGGTTAACCTTGTTTTATCTGTCCAAATAATTATTTTTCTGAACTCTGAAGGCTCTTTTAGATGTTTCCTTGCAAAGTCTAATCTGACCTTCCTCCTCTGGAGTATAATCAGTGGTTTACAACACAAACTATATACTATATTTCCATTCATGAATGCGTCTCTTGATTGGAGGCCTTGGCAATGATATGTCTACGTCCTTGAGAGTGTCCTTGACTTGGTTAGATGTTGTAAAGGTTCTTTTTTTAACCATGGAAATAATTCTGTCATCATGCATTTTAGCTGTCTTCTGTGGTCTTTCAGGTGTTTTGGGTTTTTCTGCCTAATTTTGGCTTTACTCATTTGCAACAACATCTCTTTGTGCCTCATATTAGAAAACAAATCTTTGTCCCGAACATTACGTATAACACATTATGTGCAATTAGTTTTTTCTAAACATTCTTCCCGGGCTGTAACCTGGCCTCGGTAGATGTTTTCAGATTATTCACCCTGTCTCCCTTCCTTTGCAGAGAAGAATTGCATTGACCATTTCAAAGCAAAACTCATTATTAATCTTTTATGTATTTATTTCTCTATCGCTCACACACACTGATAAAGACAAAGCTGAAGAATGATCAAAAGCCCTTTATTGCTTTCCTTACAGGCACTACAGTGGGCCACCCATCCAGCGCTTTGCCTGCTTTCTAGTTTTTCATTCTGCACAGAAAAGCTGAGCTTTTCACAGGAAAGCTCCCACCACCTTTGGTATGTGCTGCTCTCCTTTCGTATTTATAAGCACTGTTAGCTGAATCACAGAGGATCTTTATTTAATCGCGTCTTGTGGAGGTGCCGTTTCGTTTTATTGGTCCCACAACTGCTTCGATGGGGCTGATTGCTCAGCGATTAAATAAATTTGTAGGGCATAAACATAATGACACAGGCAGGCTTCAGAGTGGTAGTGCGCTGATGAAAGCTAAACTGCTTTAAAAATCCACTAGCTGCTTCTTTGTTAGCTCCCCTGTGGTGTAACTACATGGGACTGAAAAAGACTAACAAGATTGTCCAGTGAAGTAGTGCCTAGTGGGGTCGGTGGTGGTTTAAGTAGGCTCGGGGGTGTGGTCTCATAGTAATTATTACCAAAGGACCCTAACTAACAATCCTCCATTCACTGCATGTTGGTGACCAAGTCAGAAGCAGGCTCACATCAGCAGTGCTTATAAAGGGACAATCTGTCTATTATACACAGCCTGCATAATTAATATCTGTTAACCTCTGACACTGTGTTCCAACATCATCAGTCGCTTCTACCCTCCCAATCTCCCTTTCCCTGTCCTTTTGCTATTATGGTACCGCCTCATTGTTTAATCTAGATTAGTGAGACTATTTGTGTAATCTAGTTACCAACAATAAGGTTTCTAAAATAACTTTATCCTTGTAAACATAGCTTCAGCTCTGAAGGCGGACATCGTCTCTGGCTGTGGTTGGAACGTATTTTTGGTTTGAAGAGCAGAATTTGACTATTGTGTAAACAGCGTGTGGGAGTGTGAGAGACAGCGTTGTCAGACACATGAGATAACTTACGTGAGTGTCGCTGACATGGACACACTGAACTAAAACAATATGTGTGTGGGAGGCAGGAAAAGAGAAAACCAGAGAGACTGAGAGATGTAGTTTAGGATATAGAGTATTGTTGCTGTTACAACAGCCGGTGGGCAGCGGATGTTCTCAGGGTTGCTTCATCCAATCCTCGACAGGGTGTCCATGTCTTCTGTGACCATCCAACCCACCATTCTGCTGTGAGCTGCTAACTTTCATTACTCGTACAGTAAATCCAGGTGCCTCATTCATAAGCAGCACAGGTTTTCCACAAGGTTATACTAAAAATATTCACATGTCTTAAGCACAGCCGTGAATCATTCTCCATTGAAGCCCACAATACTAGTTTTGGTCTCTATCGCATATTTTACTATGTAATAACATGTAAATGGTGGTGTATTTATAGTGTAACCCATTTAAATTTTATTAAGGCTTAAAGTAGTGCATTATTAGAGACTTAGATACCACTTTTGGGTGACGAGCAGGTGCTGCAAGCTGACTGCAAGGCCTCACCTCAACAAACTGGAGTCAAGGAAATGTACTTTTCTTTTTTTCTTTTTCTTTATTATCTTAAAGATTTGTAGTCATTTTTGACTATTAGATAGAAGACAGTAAAGTTCGGAGAAGGGAGGGAACACATAGCAAATGACCGAGGCGCATATTCAAACCCCAGGTCGCTGCACTGCAGCCACGCGGCACGTGGTCGCCTACTCTTTTAAAATGGACTTTTCAAACATGTTTGTTGTGCTGATGCTTTTTACTATATAATTATCTGACAGATAACATGGCTTGCTGTGCAGGTAATGGTACTAACAAACCATCCAAAAAGTCTGCTCTCCAGTGTTTGTGAGTGAAATTCTTGTATTTTCTCTGCAGTCTAATTCAATCAGACACAAAAAACAATCCAGAGGTGAACTTCTGTGTTTAATAGGAAAGCAAAGCGACTGTGAATCTGTGTCTTTAAAAGAAAAACTTTGAGCTCCATTCAAATTCAGGTCTGTGTGTTCTACTGTGCAGAAGAGTGGGTCCGCTCTAGCTCTGCATATTTTTTACACATTTTTTCCTCTTCCAAACTTTAAGCCATCAGCAATAACCAACTATTATTTACACTCGCTTTATGCTAATATTTTCAAAGAGGAAGCAGTGCTCTTGTACTGCTCCCTTTAAAGTATGAACATTTCAAAGGATAGCTGCTTTCAGCTGCTTCCTTGCCACAAGGGGTCGCCACACCAGGTAGCACTGCATGTTTGAGTTGACAGATTTACACCAGATGCCTTTCCTGATGCAACCCCAAAGGGGATTTGTATGATTATACCTAATTACAAGAGTCTCTAACCCTTGTTTTGGTTGCTATTTGTTTCTCTAGTACTGCAGTAATAACCTCTTAATTCTTTTAACCAAGCAAATAATATTTTCTGCTTAGCTGACAAGCAAAAGAAAATTAAACTGTAATTTTTTTATGTCTCTTTCTAAATGTTTGCACCATCTTCATTTATTTAAGTAGTAATAGAAGTCTCCTGAATCCAACATGTCCCAGAATCCAGTGGGACTCATTAATGTCGAGCAGGCCATCGTTATCCTCATACAGGGTCTCTAGTTAGTGACTCGAGCCCTGTGATCTTCAGCAAGACAAAACACTGAGACCTTGTATGACTCTCACCGAGATATTGATCTTTCCTCAAGGCTAAACATACAGCACTGAATCAATAACAGCTGCAGCCAGTCGAGGCTTGTTACCCTGGAATACCAGAAAATGCAGATGAATGCATCATTGTTTTATCTGTTACAACATCAGTATCTCTTTAGCAACCGTATCAATACGTCTCCAGAATTGCAGACTAGCGAGCAACTATTGCAAGAGAAATGTGTTTCCCCTCCAGACGCTGTTCATGTGTCAGCTGCCCGAAACAATCAATTGATTCATCTTTTCTTCGTCGCCACATGGCTTTCGATGTAATATTAGGTCAGAGCACAGATAGGAATGGGGGATGGTGGTGGTTAGTGTCAGTGTCTGCGTCTCCGGGTGTCTGGAATGCCAGACTTTTCCCCTTAAATCTAATATAGGCAGGTCGCGGACATGCAACGCTACACAAGCCTCGCGCACTTTCTGCGGTGACTCACCCTATATGATTGGTCCGTAACGAAATTTCCAGTTCTCTCAGGACTTGGGTGGACTCCTGTACTCGTCGTCTGAATTTCTGAAGGAGGAAAGAAAGTGGGGGAGGTAAAGTTTCATCATACTCCTGTAAATCAACATGTGGTAGCACAGAGATATTTTAGCTGGAGAAAGCTTTGTTTCTGACAGAAAGGTCAGACAAACAGACAGAAGGAACCACATTGGCATTTAGATATAAAAGCAGGCAGTCTGTGCACTGATTACAAAATAAAAGAATGAAAGAGGAGATGGAGCTGTTCCCATAGGTTTCTAAATGATGCTTTTATTTGCCAGTAACCAATAAAGAGGCTAAACAAGAAGGCCGGCTGAGTCATCGGAAACTGTGAAAGTGCATGAGTTGGATTTTTTTTTTTTTTTTTTCATCCACTTATGTTGTTTCTGTTTGCTCATGTTGGTTCTGTAAATAGCAATAATCCCTCCTGGAAGCAGCATGATAAAATCAAGTCACCTAATTGGCTACCTCTCAAGCCTGGCCAGGAGCACTAGCAGCTACATAAACACAATTGTACACACACACACACACATTCTCAACCCTGTTACTGTGGCTACAGACAGAAGACAGCACGCATGAAGCTGTGAACTAACTAGTGAGGGAAAGAGAAACGAGAGAACAGAGAAGATGAGCGGGTTCCTCTTTTCTTTCATCCTCTAACGGGAGGTGTTCTGCAAAACCAAAAACAAAAAGGCCCTTCAGGCTGTTATACAATCACAGGAACAAAACAAGAGAAGTGAGTGACCGGTGATGATCAAACAGCCTCACAGTGCAACAGGAGGGCGGGGGGGATCCCTGATCAGAGAGAGGGAGAGAGAGAGGGGGAGAGTAAAAGTGGAGCGAGGAGAGGAGGGGAGAAAATTGATTGTATAATAGAGCTCTGGCACTGGAGTTTGAAACACAGTGTGTCAAAAGGTGAAAACACCATCTCATATCCCATTGCCGTCTTGTTAATAAAAACTTCAGAAGAGCGTAATCGGAGCGGTGCTTGAAATCAGGCAATTTCCAGTGTTGCAAAGAGCTCGCGAAATATCACCAAACACAAACGTGTGTCTGCAAGTTAAAGTTTTAGAGGGAGGAAAAAATGTTAGCATTTGCTCTAAGAGATGGAGAAAGATATTTAAAAAATAAAGGACAGGAGAGGAAGATAAGAAAATAAGGACTGCTCAGCAAGGAAAATTTGATAAACTGGAAATTCAAGTTTGGGTAGATTATAAATGTTGCTTTAAATATCTTTTTTTAATCAGTTATTGGATCGAACTTACTTAAGTTGAATGACTTAAGTATGACTTAAGTATATAACTTTTGTATTATTTAAACATTGCATGAACATGATCTGCAGTTTAGTGCAGGTTAAACTAGTTCGTTTCCAGTATTGTGATGAATTTTGCACTAATGCAGCGCATTGGACTGTTATAGGGCAAAATGGGGTGTTTATGGCCAATGTTTGGTTACATCGAGGGTCGTTGAATTCAGTCAAATCCACAAAGAGCACACAGCAGCTGCGCAGGTCAGCTGATCACATCCTGTATGCAGAAAAAACAAACCCAGTGCAGCTCACAAGCCAGTTTTTTATATGTCTTATTTCTAAGTGATCGTATTTTCCACTCTGCATTGCTACACTGGATATTACGGTACCCACACCAGCCAAATCCCACTTTAACCCCTGGTCTTATAACACTCAGGTATATTCATGCTAATAGTTAGCCGTGTAATTGTTTAGGTATTTTTCCTGACAAAACAGGATACTGTAAATTCTACTGTAGACTTTTCATGCTGTTTTATATTCAAGTTAAATAGAAGATAGTTCTGCATTAGTGTTGTCCTGTTTTTCCTGCTGTATATATACAATATACTAAACATTGCCAGTGTTTCAAATAACGAGGTCAGCGGAAGTGCAGGCAATCCTCATGAGACTAAAGAAAATACAGTTTTTTCTGCTGTTCTCCATATGATGTCACTGAGAGTGGATATCCCTAATATGGTCATCTTGGGCCGATAGCTGTGGTTGAAAAGGGAGAAGAGAAGAGAAGTCCATCGAGGGTTGGAGGGCCTAGTCACTTTCCATGATGCGTTTGTATCGGGGGGAAACAAAGCTCAGTCCCACGTTAACCTATTATTAACATTCACAAGAGCTGTTCCCATAGCTATGGCCTGTGTCTTTGGGCTTAGGCGGCGTGTGTCTGGAACATGAGGAGATGAGAAACAGAGTGTTTTTATTAGGGAGGAGTCGTTTGTGCGCTTGTGTGGAAAGCCGAGCAAATTTCGGGAGAACTGCGCAGGCTCTCGGAGCCCCCACCAAACACCCCGCACTCCACACTTTAAGTGCTACCAGCTGCAACACGGAGAGAGCAGGAAGAGAGAGGAGCAGACAGTGGGGAGGGAGGGCGAAGACGACACGAGGGGAAATGAGAAAAAGGAGGAGACGCGGAGGGAGAAGTGAAAGGGGAAAGCAAGCACATGGAAAGCACTGAAACCATAGAGAAGGGAGGGTAAAAAAAGGGAGTTTTTAGGGAAGTGTGAGCTCAGGAGGGCTCATCCTGGAAACAAATCAATAGCTGATACATTCTTGGGGACTAGTTGGACTGCAGCTCTTCCTCCTTGGCTGCCTATTGGTTGAGAGCTGCCTCGAGGAATGCACCGGAGCCTGCCTATGGAAAAGCAGAGGCAATGACCTCCAGCTCTCTCACAGTGGCACAAAGTGGCAATTGTTTGAGCTTGAAGAAAAGGGGGATGGAGCAGGAATGTAGAAAGAAGCCCATAACTCTTTCTTTTCCTCCACACTCTCTCGTGCTTCTTTTTTTGTCTCTCACTCTCTCATTCACTGTCCATCTCTTTCAAATCCCCCCCACCTACCCCCTTAACCCGCTCTATTATTCACTATTTCTTGTTCCCTCCCTCGCCATTACCCGACTCAGTTTCTGTTTTCATTTGATTCCCCTGTGCCTGACCACTTGAGGTTTCCGATCAGGGCAAAGAACAGGCAAAGACTTTCCAAAATCCCACATGGCCCACTCAGCCTATGAGACTAATCGGTAAAAATATGATGGTAAATAAATAAAGAGAGCTTTGTTTTATTTAAAGGGGTTTAATATAGACCAGTTAGTCATGTAGACACAGATGACTTTAAGATAAAGAGAAAAGAAGGAGGATGCGACTTGAACCAACAGCGAGTGTGCTGAGTGTTTAAACTGCAGGAGCTTTAAACACCAACTCCTTCAAGTATGGCACTGTGGAAAATTTGCTTAGTCAAATTTTACGGGAGATTTGGAGGAGAAAGTTGAGACACCAAATTTAAAGCTGCAACCAGGAGGTGGACAGCTCAGCCTTGCTTACAATTACACCTACTAGCACCACTAAAGCTCAATCAACAACATTGTTTTTGACACCTCAGCTTTAGGCGGATAAAAAAAAAGTTAATTTGAGAGCTTAAAAAGTGCTTGTAGGTGGATTTTGTTACCTTCGGCCAGAACCAAGCTTATGCATTTCCCAGCAACTACAGCTAAACAGATTTATTACACACCTGAAAATATTCTTCCGGTTCTCTTATGAGATAAGAAATGTGAAAATTAAACACAGTGATAGCCAGTAACTACCTCATACTAGGCATTCATGTGTGAAAACTTCAGCAGCATGTGTGAAGGAAGGGAAGAGGAGTACTTCTCCATCTATAGTTTCACAGTTGGTGTCAGTTAGCGAGGCAGATTTATACTAGCTGTCAACAAACCTGCACTTCTACCACTGACACAGCCTTTCAGTGTTTTGTCTATCATGTCTCCTTTGACATACGTCACTTTCTTCGTGCTTCCTGCCTTTATCAGATCTTCTATAAGTGCAATCTCTCAGGCATTACATTAGCCATTAAAATCAGAGAGGTGTAGCAGTCTCTGTGGCGGTTGATACTCCAGACGACCTATCAGATCAGCCTAATTAGCCCTTTATCGTCACCATCTAACATGCTGCAAATGCAGTTCTTTGTGCCAAAAAGCAAACAAAGTCCCAGCCTGGCAAGGCCGAGAACTAGGAGCCAAACTGCTGAACTTATCATTGAAAAGCATATATTTTGCAGCCTAAGCCACCATCACCAGTCAGTCTTAACCGCAGTGGTTGTAAATTAAAGGAGCATTCAAAATGCTCTTAAAATTGCCAATCTGTGAGAGCCTTGATTGGCTCGTATTATTGAACTGTCAGCAATTCAACAATTTAGGTGTACTAGGAGACGCAGTATGTGCAGAGAAAACTTTTATCGCATTAATTTTATGTTCTTTCTCTTTAAAGATTATTGAAGCTACTCTTTCATTCCTGACTAAGCTGCATAATTTACCATTAGGAATCACTCCTCACTGTACCCATTAATAACGCTGATTTTGGCTACACACAGAGAATGTGCTGTCTGGGGTATTTTCTTGCACCAATAAAACATTGCTGCTCCTCTTTTTACCTTAGTCATCACAGCTTTTGTTTGTGCTGCTCTAGCTAACCAGTTGTGCTTTAACATCTTAACTCCAGTCAATCCAAATTTAATTATTCAGCGATTTGTTGTTATTCTGGCAGAGTCTTCTGGTTAATTTGTTTATCACAGACGCTGGTCTCCCAACCTTCCCCCCACAGCTCGCTCAGCCAGGCCAAAAAGACTTCATTTTGGCAAACCCCTAAGAGCTGGCTGATACTTGTCTTCACGAAGCTCCTCCTTTTACTCCCTTCTCCATTCCAAGCTGCCAGGAAAACAGCCAGAACTGGCTGCTCAGATGACATAAGGCCATCTTTATCATGTTGCTGGGACTCTCCTGATCTCTTCAGTTAGTCCCTGCTATGCTACAAGGTGATGTGAGTGCAGCGCTTCATGTGACTGCGTCGCTCTGCATTCAAGTAGCTTGTTTCAAACTTTTATTTCTCCATTGCTCTTTCTGGCAGTGCATGGTGAGTGCAGAGCATGTCCTCAGCCACAGAACAGCACCGCTAAGCATTGGCCAGTGGTTTTCTCAAACCCGGGCGGTTCCAGATAAACAACTGTCTCCTTTCTATCTAAGTCACTCTGATGCCCGTTTTGCAACTAGTTCCCAGGTTGTCTCCTCCAGAACTCATGTGCACAATTTTTCCTCAGTTGTAGGGATATCCTGGACAAGAGATAGAGGGGTCAGAGGGGAAGGAAAAGCCACAGCGCTGGAACGGCCAGTGGAACAGGGAAGCATGTTTTAGCAAGGCCACTCACCTTTCTTGTGACCGCTGGATCTAGATAACTCCTCAGCTTTTGGAGGTACGTGTGAGGCGGGTTTTTCACTTGGAATCGCTCCTGTAAAAAGGAACAAAAAACAAAAATACTGAAATGAGCAGGGGTGGGAGGAAACAAGACGAGAGGAAGAGGAGAACAAGAGCACAGGGCAGAAGCTAAACATCTGGACAGTTCTCGTGTAACAATAATGGAAGTTATATTCACAGTTTCACAGTTTTGTTTGACAGAGCCACTTTGTTCATTCAGATGACTGCACACACACAGACACACGCACCACAGCCTCACAAGTCTGAACTCATGGCTAGTAAACGGCAACCAGCCTTTATATGCAAAACAAATTTCATTGATGATCTTTTCATTAATTTCAGTGTGCTATAAAGAGCTGCCTGCCTCAGAACTGTGGCCACACCTGGCTACGTGAATGTTTAAGTCTCCCAAGTTCAACCAGCAAGACTTTTGATGCCAGACCGTTGTGCTCTAAATATATACGATACAGCAGATTAGTGCTGGATTTGGATCACTGTGTTGAGCAGGAAAGAGCGTTTGGATCAGGCTGAGTGCCGCATCGTAGCCCACACTGCATCAGTTTGAGACTGCAGGCCATATCACAGAGAGGAAAATGTGTTCTTCATGCAGTGCGGTCACATTTCTCCAGTGTTCTTCCTAATTTTGAATGCTCTGATCTTGTATAGATTTATAGATCGGGAGGTGATATAGATCGGCGGCTCGTTTCACTTACTAGCAAGAATGTTTAACCAGAAAGAAAGAAAGTTACTGTCCAGCGTCAGATTCCCCCAAAAGAGGAGCGAGAATTTAGCAGGCAGTGACAAGAACTTGATCTCCCAGTGGCTTTCCTCTAACGGACAGCCATATCTCTTCAAACAAATGTAACAGGATACAGTGATTCTGATCTCGTTAAAGGTCAGCGACAGTTACAGGTTGGCCGTACACGTGTGCGAATTACTGGAACACATACACTTACAAACCTCCGTCACTGGTAACCAAAAGCCATCCATATCACATGCTTTTATGCAAACAACTTCAAACTGTCAGCTTCATCAGCGCAGTATTTGCTGTGCCGCTTTTGTCATGAATCACATCCTGGAAAGATGTCCACCCTCTGTACACAGATACAGAGAACGGATTGACAACATCACATTTGTCACTGCCACAGGGTCTGTCGCATAAAAACAGGAAAGACGAGAGAGCCGTCGGGAAAAAGAGCCGGCTCTCAGCGGACAGCAACACGCAGGCGGACAGCTCTAAAGCTTGGAAGCTCGAGCTGGAGAGTCTGCAAAATAACGAGCGAACGGTACGGTGCAAATCATGACGAGCGCAAAGACCTGTGAGGTGTGTAAATACCTCACAAATATAAAAGTGTGAATTTAGAAAGACCGGTGAAATCACAGTGAGCAAATATGTTTGGTATGTAGAGGAATATAAGCGGGTTTCAACATGCTACATGGCAATGAAGAGTCCAGAATAGCAGGTTTAAGTTAAGTTTGAGCAGTGATCTTTACTTCCTGCTCTATATCTGAGAAACCTTTTAAAATTAGAGTTGCCAACCAGTTGTTGTACTCTCACAGCGACTCATCTTTAAGAACTACGCCTCTGCACAACGCTCCGATGGCTAGAAATAGATCACAACCACAGGATTCGACTGGGAAGAGTTGATCGTGCCGATCTCTCTCTTTGTACTCGGGATGTTTTAACCTTGCGTTCACCTCAAGAACAACCTCAACAATTTATCAATATTTCATAAATCCTCATAATTGCTGGAAAGAAAACGTTTAATATTTCATCCGCAAGGGCTGTTTTCCAGAGGGGGTGTGTACCTGTCGTCTCTGCTTCTCTCTGTTGCCATGGTTACATTAAGGGCTTCACTGTAGCTATGACACAGAAAGTAACTTAGTCCCACAGCTGCCTGCAGTGTCATGGGTATAGGTTTATTTTGAAAACAAAAAATGAATAAAGAACTGGAAGAACTGGGTTAGCAATATTCTTTGATGCCAACAGTAAAACTGAGGAAAATGCATTATTTCATTCTATAACTTCAACCTAATACCAAACAAAGTGTAGGAAAGAGATGGAGCATACTTTCAAATGACTGATGTCCACCTTTATTGTCTGAGCAGGTTAAGCTTCTAAATTTGGTTTCCAAATGTAACCTTTCTCATAAGAGAGAATTATATAACTAGATGTTATCACAGGATTGAAGCATTACTATAGTAAATCTATATTTGGATGAATTTACAGTTGTTTTTTCCTTGCTAATTTCAGTACCACACAAATTCATTGCTGTAACTTTCCTGCGCTGAAAATTAGTTTCCTTTCAGAACCGATTTTCTGGCTGGAAAAATTTCCACCATAGTTTTCCAGCCCAAAGCGGTCTGTCTCAAGGTTCCCATCCTCACAGAAAGGATAAGAAACTTTAAATTCACAATATAAAACGTTTATTATGAACATGAACTGTGGCGAGCGTGTTCCCTTCTTCTGTGCGTGACCATCGAGAAGCCAAGACTGTCAGCAAAAATCACCAGGCAATGTTTAGCTTCAATGAAAGCGACTATTTTCACTTCAACTGTGACAGTTTGCAGTCAGCCCCATGAAGATCTCTGACTGCTGGTCAGCAGTCTGGTGGTTTCTCTCTGTTACAGTTCCTCTCAGGGTCAGTAACTATCAATACAATTTTTGGTGGGTGGTGGTCTTGATCTTGTCTCTGCTTTTCTCCTCTGTTCAAGGAGGCAGAAAAACTTTCTGGCACAGAGGTTGCGGACTGAGTGGAGCGCTCAGACCACAGCTCATTGCACAACGTGCACCCTCTGTTATTTCCTACACGCAGCACTGACGCCAATAAGAGGCTGAGTTTTTTCAACTAGCTAAGTGATGTGCGCTCCCTGCTGTGCCACTTAACCCACTTGACCAAGGAAGCCAGGGTGGCGTGTAAAGATGGCAAAAGGCTTACTGGATAAAGGCAGGGCAATGGAGCATGAGTGTTGCGGTCACGACACACAGTGGGGTGGGACCTTCTCCTAGATTACACGCTCAGCTGACAGTCCAGACAGCACATATAACATCATTCTGTGTGAACCTTACCCAGATGTTTTCAGCATTTAAAATGATTTGGTAATTAAGCAGCTACAATCAATTAAATGTTACTTATGCAGCAGCTACATCATTTAGATGAGTGGCTGATGCTCACCTGATCACAGATCAGTTCCCACTTCTTCTCATTGTCATACTGCCGCAAGAGCCGCGCTTTGTCTGGAGGAAGATTCATTGAGTTCTGAAAGAGAGAGAAAGGTCCCAGTTAATCAAAACGATAATCAATGTAATGAATAAATAGCATCATTAATCCCAAACATAAAATCAAACTAAGAAACCTATCATTATTGGTAAGATGCAAGCATCTATACACCATACTCTGCACCAACAACATCAGGGTGTCCGTGGCTCCCAAAGAGAGTAATTAAGAGATTGCAAGCTTAATGGACCTCTGACCTAACAGCTGGTTACACGCTCTCTCGTTGCTAAACATAGCAATGAGCAGGCAACAGAAGAGTTACATTAGCCAAAGTGTGAGTGAGGATCATTGGGGAAAGGTCGCCAAAAGTGTTTACATGTGCTCTTCCCTCCTGTTCATTTGGGATAATCCAGCTGTAAATGAAACTGACCCCTCCCTAAGGCGTCTTAGAGGTTTTATAAAAATGGACCACAATATACAAACAGAAAACAAAAGGAAAGTTTAGAGGGAAACACAAAAAGTTCCACTTTGTTAAGAAGAAAATATTCTGTTCTGTAAACAAGATTGGACAAACAGTGCACAGAAAAAGATTTTCTATGATTAAGGAAATCTGACCATGAATTTGTTTTCCAACTACTTCAGCACTGAGGGACAGTGTGGCCTTCACACTGTATATGTGTGTGTGTGTGTGTGTGTGTGTGTTAGTTTGAGTCTGTTGCTAAGTAGAATTTTTTTTACATTCCTTACAAGATTTTTGCCATCAGTCTACAAATAAAATATCAAGTCTTCCACTAACCAAACAGCTGATGGTTTATCTGTCTTGCTTGATACAGAAATCTGCTGAGGCAGGACAGGTAAACATCTAACCCTGCTTTCTAAGTTACTGCTATGACTCTTCGGCCAGTTATCCCAGGACAAGAAACAAAGGCGTGAGCACAGAAGTGAGTCTGAAGTAAAGGTGGATGCTCTGAACATCTTTCAGTATTTTGCTTTGAAACTTTTTTTAAAAAGCTGTTCCTCTTTGATGAGGTTAAGCAAGTGATTTCCTGTGAAGAGCCTGTTGTTCAGTCACACCTAATGTGACCCATGTGTTGGCGAACACATTAAGACTGAAAATAAGCTTCGATCGTGCAAAAAAACACAACTCTTGCACAAATCTTTTTCTTTATCCGGTTTTACTTTATCGACATCTGCTTCGTGTACGAACACCTCTGCAGCTGTCCAAAATGTTGCACTTTCCAGCATTATTCACCACACCCTCATGTGGATTTAGAAAGGCTTCAAACAATTATCCAGCGCTCCCAGTATGCTGCGCAAAGAACATGGAAACACAAGTGCGACCCAGCTGGATACTGGTTAACCAGCTATTCTTATAGAAATAAAACAGAAACACATTAAAAGCACAAAAATAGCATAGAGGTGTATAGCTAAACTGAGTGTTTCTGCAGCTTTCGGTCATAGAGAATAACACAATAATACAGATGCACAATACAGCTGTGTGAGAGAGAGCCATTCAGCAAAGAGCAGGGGAAAAAATTAGAAAACATAACCATTAGAGTTGAGGTTGTTTTTCCCATCCACACTGGTTGGGCTGCATCATCTATCAGAGCGGGTACCGCACTCAGCTTCTACTTTTCCTTCGCTGGATTTTCCAAAGAGCACGAGGGGGGGTTGAGAGGAAGATGGATAAGAAATATCTCAAGATCAGACCCATTTCCATGAGTGAGTAACACGATAATCGAGTCAGACCTGCTCTTAGAGCTATTGTTTTGTTGTTTTAGAATTTGCTTGAGATTTTTTTTGCATAATAACGTGTGGCAAACCAATCCGTCTTTATCACCATTTTAATTATGAAATAGTCCATTTATAAAGAGAACAATCAATGCGATGCCGGGATCGGGCTAAGGCACATCTTTGGATTTTACTAACAGCTATCGAGAGGAAGGCTAATATACATAAAATAAAGCTCATCCTAATAAAAACATAATATCTAAGCCAGTTTTTGGACCTTTTTTTAAAAAAAAAACAACTCCATTATGTTCATTAGGTCATGTTTTCCCCCCACATATTTTTGTGCTTCAGAATAGTTAGTGATGAACTGAACTGATCCCAGTAGACCTGTGAAACGAATAGAAATCCAACTGACAGCTCAGTACTGTGGAAGAATCTTGCACCTGTGCGATATGACCAAAATCTCATATCCCGATATAAGAATTCTATCGTCCGATAACGATATAAATCACAAAAATGTAACATTTTTGTAAATTCTGTGAATCTCGGGCAGCTCGACTTGCGGGAAGTGTTTCCAGCTGCGCGTCATGTAGCTGGAGTCGAGTGTTTTAACCGATGTATGAAACGATACATTTTTAGACATAAGTTGTAACGGCAGCTGTTTTCTTTGTGAGTATTTATTACACAGCGTGCTGCGGGGAAAAGCCTGTTCTAACGTTTGAGTCTAAGGTTAATTTATTAGCACCTGGCGGCTCTTTTTTACTTCTCGTCCGTAAATAATCTGCTCTTTCACGTGATTCAGTTTATTTTGAAAAGTCTCAACAGGATCTTGAGCTTTATTGTGAAAGGTTTATGTGGAACATAAACAAGTGGACACACGATGGTTTTACCATCGTTGTTGCTAACCACAACGCATACAAACAGCCGCTTGTCCATCTGTAGTGTGGTTATATTAAATAAAAGAGAAAGAGAGAACTTTAAGAAAATAATATAGCCACTACAGTGACCATCAAAACGGTGAAAAAATATTGCCGTAAACAGTTTATTTTGCGACACCACGAAACAAACGATAGCGTAAAATGAAACGATAGACATTTTTGTCTGTGAAGGTTCTCAGTCATCCAGGTCATCGTAGTCAAAGGAGCTTGCAAAGTTCCCCTTAGAACTGAAGAAGCTTCTCGGATGAGAGGTGAAACGTCTTCAAGCAACTTAAAGAAGTCCAGACGCTTTTCTTTGCAAGCTCCTTTGATAGACGTTTTTATATCTTCATCCGATATATATCGTTATATCGAACAGCCCTACTTGCACCACCTATTATTTTTTTTGTTTTGCCTCCTAGAAGACAGACTTCAGCGAGCATTGTTGGGGATCTTCTGAAAACTGATGGAAATATGAACATAGAAAAGTATCCTCAGAGTCTGATCCACCAAGTATCATCATCTGGAAAGCTTTTGATTTTTCAGCCTAACATTGATCCCAAACAGTGTCAGTGCAGTGAAACCCCGCATGGATAGAACAAACACGCAGTGAAACACTATCAGCCGTGGATTGGCCTCCCCAAACCATGGACCTCAACATTACTTAAACAACGTGTAATCATCTTGGCTCTGAATGTCTTTTAGGAAGCCTGGAGAACTATTCCTGAAGATGACTTAAATAAATTACAAGAAAGCTTGTGTAAGATAGTTCAGGCAGTGTTGAAGAATAAATGTGGTCATACTAGATATTGACTTTCAAACTTGCTAGAATTGCACAAACTATTTTCTCTTATATACTGTTATACACTCTTATATAAATTGTTCACCCCTTTCTCATTTTCCTGGCAAAATGGTAAAAAAAAATTAGGGGTGGCTAATGGATATGGTAAAAACTCAGGGTGTAGCCTGTAGATATTTAACTAAAGGAAATTGAATTAGTATTCTGCCGAAGCTTTGAGTCGAATGATCGCTGCTGTGCTGACTGCAGGGAATTGGGAGTCATAAGGGTTCTATTGACTCATTCTGGCTGCTGACCAGATGACTAGGCTTTGTATCCATTCGTCTTCCCTAAACACATTAAAATACAATCTGACGCCTGAGCGGACGGTCACATTAAGTGACAGAAAACCACCAGCGGGTTTACTATGTTACACACAGAAGTGGTTTTACATTTTGGAGAGAGAAACCTGAAGGAGGGTAGACTTTTACTTCTAAACGTCTACCTTGTTTTGTTTGGAATTAAGAGTACCTTTGGCCTGGGTGCTTGTGTGGCTTGGGTGGTTTGCTGAGTCGCTGTGGGTGCACTGAACTGCATGGTGAGGCTCCAACTAAAGCAAAAGACCACTTCTACCAGCCTTCATTTCATCCCACTGCTAATGAGCTGTGACAAGCACTCAGCTCACTGGGTTACCCCATGTCTACAACCACACTGGTATCTGTGCAACTGTGTTATTAATGGGGTGCAGCTGAGGAGGGCTGGGCAGCTTTTAACCAACACCTGATGGCAGACCACCCTGACGAATACGCACCTAAATTTAACTGGTTAGTAAAACAGTAAAGCATAACAGAAATTTGAGACACAGGCGAACACGCTAAAAGGATGCACTCATTCATGCTGAAAATTAATAATAATCTGATATAAAATGGTGGCAAAGCCATTTTAAGTATTGGTAAAGCAGATGCGTGCAACCAGTGCAGCTGCAAGGAAGTTTAAATCCTAAAAAAGCACAATGAAAGGGATTTAGTCAACAAGACAATCCTGTTGGGAGACCCTGACAAAGCATCGGAGACTCCCTCCAGACGGCAACAAAGCGCAAACGACAAGAGGGAGAAAAAAAAAATAGTGGAATTCACTGTGCTGGACGACCATCCCCTCAGTGAAATGTGGGGTTTCAATGCTCTCCAGCCTCCCTTCATGCTGCCAAAGTCACATTTCATCTCCAAAGCAGCTGTCCCACATCTGTACAGTTACTGAGTGAGTTCCTTTAGAAACAAAGCTGTAGCCTGAACATGAATCCAGGTCATTAATAACTGTCAGTACTGTGGAGACAACGAGCCAGTATGTCGTGCTAAACTATGCCATATTTACCCAGATACAGGGGGCCAATTTTAGTGTAGCTGAACTTTAACAGTTGCAACTAATAACTTTATGTCAATGTTTAACTCACATCAGGTCTTAAGGTTCTTAAGGTTCATAAATATAGAACTTATTAGAGCCCACGTATCCTATCATTATCCAGCTTAAGTCATAAAAGAAGTAAAAATAGAGTGCTGGCTCAAAGCCCACCAACCACCACTACCTACCAGGAGGTCTGCTCAGGCACAGCCTTCACAGCACAGCTGGCTAGAAAAGCAAACACACAGCCCACATGAAGGACCTGCTTCAGTCAGTAATGCTGCTACAAGATCTAAACCAGGGGTGTCCAATCCCAGTCCTCGAGAGCTACCGTCCTGCAGGTTTTAGATGCATCCTTGTTTTGACACACCTGAATCAAATGAATGGCTTGTTATCAGGCCTTTGCCAAACTTGATGGCATGCTGAAGAGGTAATCAAACCATTAGGGATGCATCTAAAAACTGCAGGACAGTAGCTCTCGAGGACTAGGATTGGGCACCCCTGATCTAAACTATATTGACACAACTGGCTAACTAACTACTTGCTTTGGAACGTGTCTAAAATGTAGTGTTTTGCACCTTTAGGTGTGCAAACACACACACACACACACACACACACACACACAAACAAAACACATCTAACCAGGTCAATCATTTTTATTTCCATTTTCTTAAAACACCCTGCAGGTCTTCAAACGTGTCGCAGAACAAACTAGGAGTAAAACATATACTGTAAAGTATACATAAAAAATAGTTATAAACTTCATAACGTCTTTGATGGTAACTGCAGTTGAAACATAGACCTGGGATTAAGGAGAAGCACTTGAATTTTCTGTGACAGCCAACAAAAAAAATGATAAAGCACCAATTTTACATCAGATAGAATCCACAACCACATGTTCACATCATCACTCCACATGCTGCCTGCTGTGATCTCACATACCAAGCAATTTTGGCTTGAGCGAATGCAAACAAAAGAGCTCGATCCAACTAGGAAAGTCAAGAAACCCTGGTAGACCACCTATTAAAGAAAACATCCACTTTCAGAACATGCTCCGCTGCGTTTACTTGTGTTTACTCTTCAACAACATGAGACAGAACCTGACAAAAGTGTGCAGTACATCACCTCACTGTCACCAGCTCTCCTCTCAGATATCTTTCAGCGCAGTGATTGGTTTCTCCTTGAGGATTTGGGTTGCCATGAGTTGGTAGCACACCCACGCTCCCCTCTTTCTTCCTCTGTGTCTACCTTCTCCCTACTAATGCACCACAATCCAGAAGAACTTAATCTCTGTGTTCAAACCAACAGATGCGGCATAACTGTTTTGTCAGCATTAACGAAACTAATGACCTTAATAGAAGACGCGTCTTTCTGCTGTAAACAACCAATTTGCATCATTCAAAGCCACGTTCCGACCTCTAATCAATTTCTTTTCGCTAAAACGTCTCACTTGTCTTTTTAAATGAGCAGACTGATGCCACGCTGCGTGCCACAACAAGAAAACCTCACATTGCATCAGTTATTAAAAACTAGTCAGAGCAATAATCCTCAAATTGCTCAACGCTACGGAAATGACTGGATGCTGTACTGGTCTCTCCCAATGCTTGCTTCATCGAATGCTGGGGTGTTTTGTTTCTGAGGCATTTACAAATTTATATTGAGGTTAATGCTGCGCTTCAGGCTAGTGTGAGTTGTAAAACACCATCCCTATGAGTATTAATATGTGACGGCAAAACTGCATAATAAATGATTCACTTCACTTCTTGCTTTTCACGTTAACCTTCAGGGGAGCGGAGGAGCCCCACAGCTCAGGCAGAATCGAAATCTGTCATATTCATAATGGAGTGTCAGAGATAAGAGCCTACTTAAAGGAGAAAGGAGCTGCACAGCCCCGAGGCGTGTGCTGTCCAAACCGAGCTGTCCTCCACTCATTAGCACAGCGTGGATCTGTAATCCCTGGCGTTCTTTGGGGGCACAGGTGTCCCCTGTCTGTCCTCAGATTAGCTTTGTAATCCCCAGGACCCCCCTGACCCGACAGTAGCGTTTGTGTTTGTGAAGCTGTTCACTAGAATGCCTCTTGACCACTCGGTGAGTCAAATGTTTTTGCCTCTCGTTTTACACATTCCAACGACATTTCATCCATTTACCTCACTGCGCTCACCGATAACATGACATACTGGACTTAGCAGACCATCTGTCAGCTTCACACTCTCTAACAAGAGTGGGTACTCGCTATTCTCATTTTATCCACGCTGCTCACAATGGCATCAAAGTGCCTTCAGCAAGCCTCACCACAAATGCAGCGAAATGCAGAAGAAGTCAAATGATCGATGTTGAAATCGGAGCCCAACAGCTTTGTTCAATTTTAAAGCATGACACAGAAAAAAAAATCTATAACACTTTGTGGGTAAAATACACAAAATATTGCAAAAATATGTTTAAGTTGTGGATTAAAAAGAAAGGGAAAAAAAACTGTGGCTTGAGTGCTGGATGCTATCCAAATTCCGGAAACATCATGGAGGTGGTGTGGAGCAGCAGGAAGCTGTCCAAATAAAACAAGTGATACATGAACACAGAGGCGCTCTGGCCAGACCAGATGTTGTGAGGTTGCGAAAGTGTCTGGACTGAGGTGGAGTCCACGTTCCAGAGCGAATATGAACCCGAAATGTTGTTTGTTCAAAACAGTTAATAAAAAAATGGCTCGGCTGAGTTAAAAATGATGAGAAAAATTAGTTTACATGGATTATAATATTTAAAAGAACCTTTTAAATCTTCCTCCTGTGGCAGGAAATCTTCAATGAAATGAAAAAGAAGCCGGATGATTTAATACTACTGCTCAATAATAGCATTTAATTTGTCTTTTATTAATACAAGCCTGACAAATACAACCAGCTTAGTGCCTAACTGTAAGCTGTGACAATGATGGCCACATTTGTGTCACTGTGTCGCATTTAGATCTGTAATAAAGTAAAAGTATTCAGCATCCTGTTTTATGTGTGCATTTGGGTGGGTGGTGGTTGTTTTTTATCCTGTTATACACACTTATTCATTAGTCACAAGAGTGGAATTCAAAGGTTAAATGCAATAACGAAACTGATTACATACAAACTTCACAAGAAAAAGTGATAAAATAAAAAGCCTTTGAAATGACGTAACCTGAGAGCTGAGTGCTTTCGCTTTATTTTCACTGGAAAACCAGGAAGCTTTACCGTTGCTTCGAAAGAATTACTGTCCCCTAGTTTGCAGTTTCAACGCCTTAGGTGGCACCGCAGCTAAAACATTAGTTTCCTGCTCTGTGACACTTCTGGAAGGCGTGCAAACATTTCTGACAGAATCATGATTACCTCCCCCACAAAAAAAACCCCCAAACACACCTGTAAATTTTGACCCTCCAATCCCACCCCGTCTAAATCGGCATCCCTCAAACGCCGAAGAGCCGTACACTCACTTTTTCTAACGAGACGATAGAGGCACTCTGAACAGCAGGTGTCCGCCACAAAAGTACACTTTTGCATCATCCAGTGAAGAAAGGCTAAATGGGAGCTTGAAACCACATGATTACTGAGCACACAGCTGCTTTTATGGTATAAAAAAAGGGCTGCAAGTGGCATCCCTGTCGAGCACACAGACACGGTGCCTACAGACTTAACAGTTTGGATCAAACTGTTCAAAGCTGAAACATCTGAACATCAGCATCAGTGATCAAAGGTATTATGTGTTATTGATACACCTGTTCAACTGTCCCACGGTGAGCATCTTAATACAAGATTTCCATAGGAGAGGAAAATTGCCTGCTCACCTGAATTTGAAGGATTCAATCTATTATTATATATTATAGATTTATTTCATAGGTGCATAAAATAAAAATTCTTTACCATTTGTTGGTAATGTGTTTTTTTTTAACGAAACAGCAATCTGAAGCCTCTACTGTAGGAAAGAAACAAAACTGATGTTTTGCCAATTTCCTATCTCTGTTTTTGAGATTTACTGGAAACGCTTGAGTTGGTACTGAATCCAAATCCTAACCCCGGATAGGCTGGTGCTCCTCTGTGGCTACTTGTAAAGAGTTTAGAGTAAAAGGCAAATCTTCTGTCCAATAAAACCTGAAACAGCAGACTGCCACATTGTCTTCAGGTCTAATGGAGTCCATTCAAATTCAACAGCACCTCCCATTCTGCTCCGCAGATGTTAATTCTGGCAAGTTGCTACCCGACAGAACCTGCCTTTTTGAATGTGGCCATTTCAAAAGCAGCTTATGTCTCACAAATTAAAAAAAACATACTAAAATAAAAGCCTGAAAAAGAATGTTAAAGTTAACTTTTGAGACAAAGTGTTACATCACATCACAGCTGAGGACAAAAATTAAGCTCAAAGCCCAGGATTGACAAGTGTCAATGCCAGAGGATAAAGTGTATCCTTGTCATAATGACTCTAATAACTGATGAATTTGCTGGAAGTTTTAGATAATACTCAACATCATTAACATTAACTAATTCTTAAGAGGTCACAACAAAACGCCCACTCTTGTGCAGAACTTTGACAGACCAAGCAGAATGTCTTTCTAGTGCAGCTGCCACCTTGGAGCCTGGACAGATCCTGACCATAATGCACTTCTCAAAAGAGCTGCAACTCTGTTGCTCTTTTGTGTGAATTTTGGACTGGTCCTGGCAATGGACTGTTACCCACACGAAAGGATCAGATTGGTCTTTTTAAGACTCCATCATCATACACCTGCAGGAAGAATTACAGCAAATATAACTATGGATGGCCAAGTCTAAACAATGACTCCAGGCTGATGTCAAAACTCCCAGGGACATTTTCTTTTCCTCTTAACACAGTTGCTAGCTGGCATTCAACATTTCACTGATGCCAAACAAAGTGTTCAGCTGCTTTATTAGTCCACAACCACGCAACTGAAACTTCATTCAGCAGGTAAACAAAAGCAAAGTACAATCAAAACAAAGTCCAGCTGACAGGTTTAAAGGTTATTCTAGAGTCAACGATTTCCTTTGGGTTCATGTGCCACCCACATAGTGGAGCAGAAAACCAAACCCCCGAATGTGCACATGTCAAAACTGAAGTTAGAGCAACAATACTGATTGGACCCTCGGTAGTTTCAACTGTGTGGTGACTGCACACAGCTGAGAGACTTTTTCTCACATAATCAGCTGAGCCTCTGCCAGCCAGGCAAGATGCCTCCAGGCTATGCTTTGGGATCTTGAGCAGCACATTATCTCTTCACACCGCAGTACCTCACATCCCCTCTGAGATTTCACAGGCCAGAGCGTTGGTTGCAGGATTTCACTGCTCCCTGAGCATAACATCCTCAGTGCTGTTCTGGCTAATTGGTGGGTGAGTATCCTGGGGATCCAGCACAGCAGAAACCGATACAAACACACACACACATAGAAACGGGTATGTGTGGAGGCCTCTCGTGGCCTGCCGGCTCTGGGTCCAGTGCCAGGCTCCGTCTTGGGCTTCACACAGAATAAAGAGCAGCTCTGTCTGGTGGTCCTGACGCACGGGATTCAGCCACTGTTCATCCTCTGCACCACAGACAAAACTCACTGTTCTATTTTATTAATGAAGAAGAGTCAACGTGGAAAAACCTAAGAGGTTTAGCTTAGTCACTTCCTGGGTTTCATGTAGCACTGTGAGAGATGCAGGGCTCAGTGTCTTCGCACATTTGAATGACATTCTAACAAAAAGCCACAATTTGCATATTACCACCAATGCACTTTGGATACACCTTACCCTGGGAAGTACCAGAAAGCGTTTTCCAGGTAAAAACCCACTCTGGACCTGCCGATGTGACAGATTAGACTTCATTTAAACATGAGGGCTACTCTTGTGATTAATCTGCTGGAGTAGATTTCAGATGCGGTACCTCACAGCAGAAATAACAGCAGATTGTGGTGCGTCGCAGCCTTTAAACAAAGCAGCTTAGACATAATCTGGGCAGACTACTGAGAAGAGCAACAACAGCATCCAAGCTACAGTCCCCCCCATATGGCATTTAAACAAGTAATGACTCTGAACTTCTCTGTCTCCATGACAGCAGGCACGATACTCAGAGATTCAACTCGACGGTCTCCTGGATGTGGGTGCAATCTAATTTGATTGTCAACTCTGTGGTTAGCTGAGGCAGAAGAGCAGACATGAGGCCTTGGCTGCATTCCTGTTACACAGAGTCATTTTCCTTTGGTTCAGTGTGTGAAGCATATAGACTGACTAATACTGTACATGTGACTCCCAAAGACTGACTGTAATCATTTCACGTGCTTTCAGCTATTGTGCACTTATAAGCCAAGAAACATGTTAAAAATGCCGTTCAGAAATTTTGTCTGGATCTGGCAAGTGTATGGTTAACTGATCAGCAGCACACTGACATGACAGAACTGTGCCGTGCAGATTAGACATCAAGAGGGCTCACTCATAATCATGTGGAACTCATCTGTGGTTGACTTATGTTACCAATACTACGACAACAAGTGAGCAAAGATGCTTTAAAAGAACCAGCAACAATGAGGAGTCATAGAAAGCAGAGAGCCTTGGCATACAAACAAATTCCTATTTATGTCTCTATGACAATCTGCGCCGTCTAAACAAAGATTATTTGGGTTTAATCTCCTCCTGACTGAAGGCCAAGGCTGCATGTGAATCAGGCAGTCCGATCACAGCAGAGGCCTCAGATTACTATTAGCTCAAGTCTGTTTCAGAGATCAGTTCTTGGCCTAATGAGCCACTTCACTGGGAGCTTTTCATTTGGTAGAAACCGCAGACTCCACCAGAAGTAAGCCACTTGTATGACAATCACACACAGTGAGAGCAAACAACCATATCTAAGGAAGGTGGGTTGAAATTTAACTTACTACAGCTTTGAAGGAGCTGAAGCCAGTTAAAACTACACCATTATAAGTTAGGGTTAGCTCACTGAGCACAGGCAAAGGTTATAGTTTCTATTATTTCTTTGGGTCTTAAATACAAACTTTCAACTATTTTAATGAGATAAATGCGATAAGTACAAAACAACAACAACAAGATATTACAACGGCCAAGAAGTGGGGACTTCTAAGTATAATTTAGATTGGCACATGTACACAAATCATTAACTACAGACAAAATATGGTGATAAACTTTAACAACACTGAATTTTGCATTGATCTTAACAGTTTATTCTTGACCTTGGAAACATTTTTGCTAAAACAATCTCCAGTGAAGGACCATTTAATGGCATTGACACATTAACTCATCTTGTGGACTGTGCCAAGATCCTGGACTTCCTGGATCTTCTAGCATTCAGTGGGTAGTTTAACAGAACACCGTGACACCAGTTCCTGTACAACACAAGTCAACATTACTTGTGCAGCTACACAAAATCTTTACTGTAGAAACTAGGTTTATTTTACATGTGTGGTTACACACAGATGCAGTCTGCTCAGATGATTTGAGTCACGAGTTCATATTTGAAAAGCCTTTCACATCACACACCGTGCAAATTTTAATAGAGTGTAGTTCTGTGCAAAACTCTTGTCACCCCTCATTTCTCTTTATATTTTGCTTCCAAGGAGCTAGACTTTCATGTAATTTTTAAGTGCTCTTGAGCAACAGTTCTCCAGGCTTGCTGAAAGTTTTTCTCTGGACATTAACTGCTATTTCACTCAGTCTGTTGCAAAAGCATATGTCCTCATTTCTTTAATTGAATTCATGAAAAATGCCAAAGATAACACAGTTTGGAGGGTGGATGAAAGGGTGGTTTTCACGCAGATACTCATAAGGAAGAAAAAACAGAGTAAAGGCTGAGTTATGAAAAATTACACTAGAACTGGACTAAGAATCGGTGGCAACAGGTCTTATTTAGTGATGAATCCAAATTTGTAATTTTTGGATCAAATTATCATCATGTGTATGGAGGAGCTCAGAACAATTGATAGAAAAAAATAAATGATGGAGCAGTATCAGTCATGGATTGACCTCCTCAGAGCGCACATTATTGGCACATTATTGAAGCAGTGACAGAGACAATGAGGAAAGGCAACCAGCATCCAAAGAAGAGCTTTGAATGTCCTTCGAGAAGCCTGGAGAACTAATCCTGAAGACTAATACATAAAGAAATCACAACAAGTGATGGTCAACCTCCTTAGAATAGTACAAACTCTGTTTTTGCCTTATATGTTTTGTTTTTATATGTTTGCACGTTTTAATAAATCACTGTGTCTATTTCCCATTTTCCTAACAAAATATCAAGAAATGAGGGGCAACTCAAGACTATTGCAAAGAACTATATGTCCTTGATTAAAAAGAAAAAAACAAATACAAAGCTGTGGACCACTTGAATGTGGTTACATACTGTGCAAGCCTTTAATCCAAATGGTTCCCTGCTGTGATCCAAAGCTTGCCTGTTGATCAAATCTATTAAAAGTGGCAAGTAAACAGTCCTGCAGCTATTATTTGACCAATCTGGTGTCAATATGCAACAAGAAGACTACTATATATATCATCATGTCCAAAAGCAGTCATTTAGTTATAGTTTACATAACTGATAAGGGGAAACCAGCCAATCAGATTGATAAAACTTTATGGGTGACTAACAAGGGGCTAAATGGCCCACTTAAATCTTGATCAGCTCTGAAGGCCTCTGTTATGTCAGGACACAAAGCAGAGCGAGGGGAATCATCCTAATTGTTTGCCACTCAAACTGAAGTGAGGTGATCAGAGTCACGTAGTGCCACTTGATAGTGCCAACTGCCATGAGCCACAGCTGAGACACATTAGGGTTTAAACGGCAGTAACTAACACTAAATGCTGTGATTATAGCACTAAGTTCTTTTAATGCTGGAGGGCTTCCATCCCACCAAGAGCTGAGGCATCATGCTGGCAGCAAGGAAGAGGAGGGGAGTCAGCGGGGGAGTTCCTGACATGGTATGAGGACGGGCGTTTCAGATAGCCATCCTAAGAAATTTTAGACAGTTTGATTAGGGCGGGGGTTTGTATCCTGGGAAGCGTAATAATGATGAGTTTTATAATCAACAAACTAAATTTTCTAGATCCCAACTGTTTTGCTATTTCTCATTTGAGAGGGGAATTCCTAATGCTTGTAAAATGTAGGAAGTAGGTGGTTCTAGTAGCAGATGTGATTAAGAAAAGGGCCTAAATCCCTCAGCAGTGTGACGTCAAACCTCTCTCTCCGTGCTGCCTCCAGGACAGAAAGGGATTCACCAGTGTCTGACAAGCAGCAATCACACCACAACACAGCACAGCGAATTGACTTCCACCTAAACTGCTTTTTTGTGATGTGCTTACAGGCTAAACGATCTGCCCCGCCACCACTAACATAACAAAAATGCTCTGTAGCGAGTTGAAAAAAATAAAAGACAAGCTCGAAATGAAAAACCTTCTCCTCGTCTCCGTGACGAGTGCACGACGATGCAGTGATAAGAACCGGCTTGCTCAAGTCAAATTCCTTCTCCTAAAGCAGTTAATGTGTATGAGGGCGCGAGGCCAGGCGACAATCACGTTTGACCCACATTTTACCGGCTCTCAAATTTCACCTCACTGTTCCTCTGTGCAGGTTTTGATTCACTGACTGGGGCACAACGCTGGAGAGCAGAAAGTCACGTGTTACTCTGTGATGGCTTAAATAAATAAAATTGTCCAAGAAGATGGTAAATAACACTTTAGTACACCAGTACACCAAGAAATGAGCAACACATTTGGCCAATCAAAACCTATTATATACAAACCTTTTTTGAATCCCTGCAACACGGTCAGTATCTTGATCAACTGTTTAGAACTGTTTATGCATGGAGGACTCTTTATGTTGGTGCCCAGGTAAGGTAACTGTTGACAGATCCACTGCCTGCCTATGATGTGACAGATGTTTCAAAGGACCTGACATGCCGGGCACTTAAAGCTTCAATGGGGAGCTTGTGTCTGGACTCATAAAGTTTGGGGAAAATGGCAATAAATTCAATAACTTACCACTGTAGGTGTCTCATACATATACTTGTGGAAGTGCTACAATATTAACATTTTATCTTTTTTTAATTTATTTATTTATAGGGCCAAAACGTAGCGTCTATCTATTTCAGGACTATGTGGTAAAAAGTGTAAAAGCTGACTCAGATACTTGTTGAATCAAAAAGAAAGAAGGTATCAATAAATTCCCAGTCCTGCTACAACTTCATCGCTACTTTGATTACGGTTAAAAAAAAAACCCACACACAACAAAGTTTAAAAGTTTTGCCAAGCTCAAAAAACGTCATATCAGAGGAACAGATGCAGATCTTGTGCAAATAAACAAACACTTTTCTGTTTGGAATGACTTTTTCTTTTTTTAACTGAGCAACAAAGAGAGGATCGGGGCGTGCAGGACGAGAAACAGAGGGTCCAACCTACACACACAGCTGTCCCGTCCCGGGGCACCGGAGCATGGAGGGAACAAAGAGAAGACAGATGCAAACGACTTTTTCTTACCAAAACGATTGCAAATCTCTCCTCCAGTTCACCTGCGTCTGGCATGGGGAGTTTCAGGGGCATGTTGTGTCCCCTGAGATCAGTGTGGTGGTCCATGCTCCCTGCGTTCCCCATGATTCCTCTTTTGACCAGAAACCCCAACTTTTTCCCCTCTTAGTCCACTTGAGAAAAAAACAAAACAAAAAAACTCTGCACGGCGATAAAAAGGGGAAATATCCGCACGCTCTTCGCTTTGCTCAGTCGCCCTGGCAGGATCCTCGCAGGTTTATCCAGATCACTTCTTCTTCTTCTTCTTCTTCAACATAAAGCACATGTGAGGGAAGTAACATAATGCGACGGGTCCGAGCGCCAGCGGCGGCGGCGGCAGAGGAGTCCCTGGTGAAACATTTTCACGGCAAAGGGAAGAAACCTGGAAACGTGACTCCTCTTACTCACTCGGACCTTTTCTATGCAGTTATCCGTATCTTGCACAATTTCGGCTCCACTCCCAGCCGGTAGTAATGACGACGAGCATGATTCACGATTACTGCAACCCTATCTGTTACTTAGTAGTGACTGAGTGAGTGAGTGAGCGGGTCCGGCTTTCCTAATCCCTCCACTGCTGACCAGCTAGTTAAGGAGGAGGGGGGTGTCCACAAGCTCACACACACTTGGACACACTCGCAGCTTGCGCGCACACTCTCATCCCTCTTTTACAATGAGTCCTTTCAGGGGGGCGAGCCTCGCACTTCTTCTTGGGGCGTAGCTCCCAAAGCTGTAGCTAAGGAGATGCTCGGTGTTGCATTGTGGTACTTTGAGTCCAGAGTCAGGGGCCAGTAATCAAGGGACGCCCTCATGCAAAAGAAGAGCGAGTGCAGGGACTCTGTGAAGTGAATCCATCCTTCCCACGGTGTGTTTTTCACTTTTTGTGTAGATAAACTTAATTTGTTATATAATATCCTGCCAAACTCTGTCACAATGACTTCATTAGTCAAGCGTTTTCTACACATGTATGATTATCAGTTTTGAGCTTAACCAGTCATCATATTGAACAATGTTTTCCAAAAACAGCACATGAGTGTAATAAATCAGTAACTCCAGGCATCACAAGTAGTCACAATGAGATAAGGCTATTTTAATTTACACTTACTTCTAAATTTTGACCATAACTGTATTTGAGGGAAAAAATTTGCACACAATGACCTTTTCCCTCAGAACAGTCATCTTATTAGACAATATTTATTGGCTGAAAATGTGCGAACCAATCACTGCGGTCAAAGCAACAAACACAGACAGGTGTTTTTAATTGTGCGTACTTTTCTATAGCAACAGCAAACTTATAACTTATAACTTTTAACAGGAAGCGATCTCCAGCAGAATCAGGCTCCGGGTGGGGCAGCTATGTGGTGACTGATTGGTGGAAAAGAGAGACCTCTAAAAAACGGGACAAATGACAGCTAAACAAAGATGCGAGGAAAGTTAATAATGGATGGATGGAGAAGTGCCCAGTGCTTCAGGCAAAGTCCCTCAATGTGACTAAGGGGTGGTTCAGGATCATAACATCCAACCCAAACTATAAGCTTGATCAAAATGGTTTATCAGCTATTTCACACATTTCCCCCCCAATGAACTTACATTTTAAAAAACTAACTCTTGAACCTCTTGAACATTGGATTCAGTGTAAAATGTGATGATCAACATTCAGTGACAGTAGTAGCAGTCTGCTCAGTTGTGACACCTTAACATGTGTGTAATAAACATATATACATATATATCTGTATTATACTAAGTACATATTCAGTGGTGAAGGGCAGTCAACATCCACTGTAGAGTTCCTATCAGATCCAGTCTGGTTTTTTTTTAAACAGATTAGGATCTTCAACATGGCTTAAAATGAAATCTGATGTGGTCAGGGTGTAGACCACATTACGCACAACTGGGTGACATCAGCATGCAACCTTTTGGAGAAAATCCAGAGGTTCTCCAGATGCACAGTGCTTTCATTCAGCCTGCTTGACTGACCGAGTAGGGGAGGGTGTCATATATGAGGTTACTTGGCTGCAAACACCAAGGATGCAAAACACAGCTGACTGACCTCATTCGCTCATTACGTGTTTAAAGTTGAGTATTGTTATTTTGCTCTGTAAGAACCCCTCCCCCCTGCACTGTGTATGCTTATTCAAAAGCCATTTATGCTCATTTTGATGTCTGAAAATACTAATTTCCCAACAAATTTATTTCATACACCAAGTCAACTACTCAATAACACAAATAGCTTGTCATATGGCAGCTCAGTGCATTTAGATATGTTGACACGGTCAAGGTGATCTGCTGAAGTTTAAAGTGAACATCAGAATTAGTGCCAGGCGGCCTAGTGAGCGGCAGTTCTCTGGGTGAAAATGCCTTGTTGATGTTGAGGTCAGAGGAGAACGATTAGACTGCTTTGAGCTAATATTACAACCAAGGTACGCAGAAGAGCATCTCTGTACACACAATACATAGAACCAGTAGCAGAAGACCACACCGGGTGCTACTCTTGTAAGCTAAGAGGAAAATGATGCTGTATTTTGCATAGACTTACCAAAACTGGACAACAGAAGATTGGAAAAACATTGCCTGGTCTGATAAGTCTTGATTTCTGCTCCAACTTTTAATGGTTGGATGGTAGAACCAGAATCTGGTGTAAACCTGTGAAAACATGGAGCCATCCTGCCTTGTATCAACGGTTCAAACTGGTGGTGTAATTTTGTTTGAGATATTTTCTTTGTATGCTTTTACAGACTTTTGGGGCTCCATGTTTTGTTTTGTTTTATGGCAATATAAATAACAACGATAATAATGTCAACATAATTTAACTTTGAATCTTGCATTTGTTCTCTGAAAATTGTTTCTTTTTCTCTACATAAATCTAAATGTGCAGCTCACTCGATAATCCACCTATTATCTCAGACAATAAACAGCCCTTACTTTACAATGATCAGCACATGACACGAGCTCAACAATGACTTAACATTAAAACAATGACAACAACACTGTGTGTCGATTAAGTGCAGTGTCAAACAAATGAGGTTGTGTGCTGAAATAACAAGCGTTCCTGACACAGCGGACGGTGACACAGCAGCAATAAAAACAGACAGTGAGGAAGACTGTTTCATTCTTACCCCTTAAAGTAAATAATGGTTTCATTTTTAGTAGATATAGAATGTGCAGAAAGGTGATTAACATAAGCTTAATTAAAATAAACAACTGATATTTTTTCTTTTACTCATTTAATCAACAGCACCTCAGTTTTCTACCTAACACAAATTGCTGAATATTCTTCCAAAGACTGTGCATTAGATGCCAGCAGGATGTTGCATGTATGGGTGGAGGCGGCACCTTGCAGCTGCATTTCTGAAAAATCTTGGGGGGTGGTATGATGGCCTCAGATATGTCCATGAGGAAATATAAAATGCAAAAGAGGTGCCAAAAATAAAAGCAGCACAATCACGCCAGTGTGTGAGGAATCTCACAGGGAGTTCACTTGGCTGCTCAGTTTAGTAACATCTGTGAAATCAAGCTCTCTTAAAAGGACTCATGAAGTTATAGCCTTCATAAGGCTCGAGTAGATTAACAAATGTGTCTTTGTATTTTAACTTATGGTGCTGGAGGGTGCAGTGATTGAATCAAGTACCAACAGATCATAAGGATAATGGTGCCATCTAGTGTATATTGCTTCCTACTCTGGAGCAGATTAAGACAAAGCTAAATGTCCACAACCCTTTAAAGGAAGACTAAATTACCTGATCATTATGGTTTAATGGTCAGGGGTACCAAACATATGGGCCAGGGGCCAGAACTAGCCTGCCAAGGACTCAAATCTGGGCCACAGGACACCTTTCAAAAAAAAGAAAAAAAAAAAAGAAAAAGTGGCCACTTAAGGAGGGCAGTTTTGGGACTTAACTATATTTAAGTTTTACAGCTTTTCCTACTGACATGCAGACAACACCAAAGTAAATAATTTCTATTCACCCCCCATCTACAATAGAAAATTCTATTGTTATGGTGGGTCTACATGAGAAAAACAAAACAAAACATTAAATGTAATAAGTTTTTTTTGAAAGTAGTATTTTTTTTTTTAATTTTTTTTAAAATAGTAAAATCTTATTACAGTAGAGAGTGGGTAATGAGCTACCAGAGGTTTCTGTAAATTTGCATATTTATTTCTTAGAATTTAAGCCCAAAGAATCATGCTGGCAGATTTCTTTGACCTGGCCTTGTGAAGTCTTTCCAAGCTCCTTAGACTACGATGACCTAACGTAACATTTACTTACCGTGAGTTCCCATCATAACCAGTGTCCAGGATACTTATTTTCACATGTAGTTTGACGAGGAAGAACCACAGATATAAAAAACAAAAAACATTGTATTTAGAAAATCAGGCACGTTTCTTTGACCGCTATTTTAAATGAGTTCCCGTTTATGCAAAAGATGTAAATATTTTACACTCGCTCTGCACTGGCAACTAAAGACTTTACAGTACTCTGACACAAATGAAAGCCAACAGGGTTCAGGCAGCTGAGTATCAAACTATATTTATTGTATACAGTATAAGGACAAAAAAAATTAAAGAAAAAGAACATTTGCCAACATCACCATGCAAATCTAAAATGTTTAAATTTGAAACGCAGGTGAAAATGAACAAAAACAAACAAACAAAAAAAGGTTCCATCAACACACAAGCATAAAACAACGTTAATGTTTGGATAGACTTTTTACAAACATATTCAAATTGGCAACATGTCATGTATGTATACAATGAGTGAAATACTTATTCTTGGATGAGATAAAATGTCTCTGATAAAAAGTGAGGAGTTTTTCCCCTTTTAAAGTCCTGGACAGGCATAAAATCAACTTTACACATGAAAACAACCGTTTTTCTGCTGTGCAATACCACCAACCACTGAGTTACAATAACTTTTACATCTACATTTTTATATTAGTCAAACCCTTTTATAAAAAGAAACCTTTTCATTTAGCATTTTTGGTCCAAGAACCTTACTGTACTACCAGTCAGATAAATCCACTTTGAAGGTAACAGTATTGAGGTAAACCATCCATAATGACGCTTTCCAAGCACAAGTATTTCTCCTGTTGAAGATAAACTGTGCATGGACAGATTATTTCTAAATGTTCTTTTAAAAACGCGACTAAAATCTACATGAGAATAATGTCACAAAATCTCCCATCTATGAACAGATCACTACTGACTATCCCAGCAGCATTCCTCATAAGTACATGAATATTTAAATAGTCAAGTCCATCCTGAATATGAATTCTTACCATTATCTGGAAAAAAAATTAAACAAATATCAAGAAACAGAAAAGAAAGCATGTCATTTAGCTTACTCAGACAGCTGAACATCACAAAAACCCCACAATGGTCCCGTCGTTACAAGCCATAATATGAGATGTACTCTGTCCTTATGAATTTCAAATCGGTTTTGGTGAATAAAACATTAAGTTACCTAATCTCAAAGTCGGTATTTGGCCCCAAATGATCATTATCATCATTTTTATTTTTTGTTGTGTGAAGTCTTTCATTTAGGGAAGCACAGTCGAAAAACCTAATAGAAAAAGAAAACTGAATTGAAAAGGAGAAACAAAACAAAACAAAAAATTGTTGACTCTTTCCACTTAACAGACTCCTCCCGTCTGTTGCTGAAATACATCAATAGTGTCTTCATCCTCCATCTCCAGCTGCAACAAAGACACGTGCACATTAGTCTCTCAGACCATGTCGTGACAGGAAGTTTTCAGTAATGCTAATAATATCATGTAGGCAGGTTTCCCTGCCTAAATTACCACTTTTAAATTACCATGTTAGGACTGTTTGTCTGTCTTTTCCCTGAGGTGTGATATATATTATTAGAGTTAAAATGAACACTGACAATTTGGTGCACAAAAAGAGCTTTCTGAAATAAACAAAATTTACACATATTTTGTACCCTGTATGTGTAAAGCACAACTAATATTGGACAATGTTTCCCCGAAAGGTCACTGCAGACACTGGACTTTTACCATTTACCATAATTCCACTTTTTTTTTTTGATAGGTTTGAGGTCGTTGCACTTTGGATGTTGTATCTACCTCAGGATTGTTCAGTAGAAATCATTTCAGTCTGTTCAATGTACCAGCTCCACTGGTAGCTAAACAGTTCCAGATCAACATGCTACAACCTGCATGTGGAACAGCTAGTAACAGTTCCTTTGTTTATGTCTGAAGGATGTCTCCTCCAGACATACTTCAGGTAATTCTGCTCAGAAACAGTTTTGTCTAATCTGATTAACATTCGCCTGGAAAACATTTGTGCATGTGGTCAGCAAAAAGCTTTTGTTTAGCTTTGCATGTCCTTTTTGGATGGCAGCCTCAGTCTACAGCAATACAAACTCATGAGTGTCTCCAATGGTCCAGCAGCTTCCAGTTCATAATGGGTCTATGCCTTGATGGGTTCACACCATCCAAACCAGCTTCCATTCAGCCAACCTCTTTGGTCTTTTCAGACTTTGGCTAACTTGTTGACCATTTGAACCAGTGGTCTTGTAATGTGCAGCTGTTCAGGAATTTGTCACATACACAAATATAGGTTTCCCTTTCTCAAATCTGCACTGAGCGTTTTGGACTTTCATTCTGCTTTTTGTCAGTCCAGTGGCAAAAAGCAAATGGTTTGTGAGAAAGTATGAGCTTTAGTCAACCACAATTATTAACAGAAGGCTGGAAGTCTTTCAGGAAAGAAAATTTAGAACTTACAGCATCGCCAATTTAAAACAAAAATTTGAAAAATCTGTTGAACGCTCGCTCTAGGTTAGGGAAGACAAGCTGCCTCAAGCAGAGTTCAAGTATCTTGGGATCTTATTCACAAGTGATGGGAAGGTGAAGCGTGAGTTGGACTGCTTGACTGGTGTGATGTCAGGAGTAATATGCGCTTGTGCTGGCCCATTAATAAAGAAATGGGCTAAGCTGAAAGGAGCTTTCAATTTACTAGTCCATCTACATGCCAACCCTAACCCGTGGTTATGAAATACGGGGTAGTGACTGAAAGAACAAGGTCACAAATACAAGTGGCAGAAATGAGTTTCCTCTGTAGGGTGGCTGGGCTCAGCTTTAGGCCTGATTTATGGTGTTTTCATGTTCACCACATACCCTCCGTCATGGGTGGTGTGTGCATAGTTTGACGTCACATTGCCTGATGCACACCCACAGTATTTGAAGCACCTTGACTGGTTGTCCGCCTCTCGACTTTTGCAAACTGGCACGTTGTGCCGCAGTTAAGCTAAAGACATGTGTGTACAGTCATTTAGGATTTTACAGTCATTTTGATGATATTTCAGTACAGAAGCTCAGATATATCATTCAGGAGAATACTGCACCGGGTTCCTGCACTTAACGGCAGGAAAACTGACTGCGTGATGATGATCTAGACTTCTGGGGGAAATCTACGTCGTAACTGGAACCTTTAGATCCTACCAGTAACTTCCCAAGTAGCTTGATGTGAACCTCCTGACAAATGTAACTACATGTATGGTTGATGCACCTCGAAGCAACTGAATGGCTTGGAAGGTTACAGCATAGGGTTAATAGGGATTTTCAGTTACGTCATAAGTAACGATGTAGATTTCCCACAGAAGTCTAAATCATGCTTTAAAGATAAGGCAAGGAACACAGAAATCTGAAAGGATCTCTGGAGTAGAACCACTCCTCCTACAAAAGGAGCCAGTCGAGGTGGTTAAGTCCTCTCTTTGCAAGGCATGCCCAACTGGGAAGAGAACCCAGAGTAGCGCCAGAAACATCTTCCTTTTCTCTTTCTTTTAAATGTCAAAAAAGTTGCTTAAAACTAAAAATTATATTTTTATTTATCAGGCAAATAAACTAAATCCACATTTTAGTGGATTTATTATTTTTTCCTAATTTTTTAGTATTCTAAATATTACTGATTAAAAAGGTTTTACATCTTTATCTTTACTTATTTGGCCAAGTTTGAGCAACAAACAAAGAATTTGACTTTGGTTTACTTTGCATTCAAAATATTTGTTAAGCCCTGTACTATTTCACAGTGTTGCAACTATAAAGTAGCTAAACACAGAGCAGAAAAAAAAAAAAGTGGTCTTATGCTTCACACTATATAAACGTATAAAACTGATACCCAACGCTGAATATCTTTTCATTACGCATAAAAATACAAGAGGACAAGCAGATCTTATCCTCTGATTTGGCTGTTACATGCCATTTTGCATCACTTTAATGACGACATTACGAATATCCAACCAAATGCATTAACTTTATGATTTATAGCTGTAAGTCTTCACTTTGAGGTTGTGATTGAGCATTTTCTGGAGAAGCTGAGATGTACAACTTGGCCTGAGGGCTGTACTTGTTGTGCTGGCATAAAAGACTTTCTAGTTAAAGAAAACAAGGGCAATGCTATTTTGCATCTTCAAACCTCCATAATGAACTGGGCCTTTAGTATTTTACCAACCTGTGCAGGTGTGTCTGTTTCATTAATTGGTTGTCCATCAAACCTAAACCTTATCTGCCGAATTGACAATCCCTGGAAAAGACAGAAAGGAATTTTCTTAGATTCTGCATCTAGTTAATCATTTACAAAGTAATACGCAATAATATGAGCAAAAAAGCTCAAAGGGCCCCATACCTGTCTTTCGCAGTATGCCTTCATTAGCTTGCTTAATGGAGTGTGCCTTTTAATTTTGAACTGTACAACCGAGCCATCCTGACCAGCTACCTTGAGGTTAATGTGGTCGTTCTCCGTCTTCACTCCTTCCTGCAACAAAAGCAAAAAGGTCACCAACAGAAGCGTCCGGGAGTAAGCCCCGATTAGTTCAAAGTAGCAGCCAACCTAAGTTAGCCAACTACGTTTACAAGAAAGCGTGATAACGGAGGGAGGTAGGTTTCAAACCCAAAACCCGCACGCATACACACTTCCTTTCGCCTTCTCCCAGCGTTAGCATAGCAGGCTAGTCCGTGTTCAAATTGGCGCAGAAAGCCACAATGGCGCAAACAGTAAAGGGAAAAAAAACAAGCCATTCATTTCGCTAGCACTCTCTGTTACCGACATTAGCAAACATAGTTTAACTGAAAGGTATGCCGATAGGCAGGAGGCTGGATATGGAAGATACAGAACAGGATAGGCACAAACTGAGCTTAAAGCCAAAATATCCGCAAATTGAGCAACCTTTGTTTCCCCCGTCTACCCGCTCAAACTAGGAAACTGCAGCCTTTAAGCAGCACTAGCTTAGCAGAACATGCTAACGGCTGCTTGCAGCGGGCATAACGAGCACCTAAAGGTGAACATGACCCAGATGTGTCTCTGTAGGAGCGCGGCACCGACCTTTGGCTTTTCTTCAGACATTCTGCTCTTTCCTCGGGTATTTAAGAGTAACGTGGACTCCGGCTGATAATGGTGAAGCGGTTTATCAGCTCCTCCGGCTCTTTCGTTTGGCGAGGGAGCGCGCAGTGATATTTAAAATGTAATTCGACCAAAAACGTCACGTGATCCATTTTTCGTCTGGGCCGCGGATGCGTGAGCGTCCGCTAATTTGCGCACTCCCGTGACATGGGGGAAACAAAAGGGCCCTGATCAAAGAAAACGCGGGAGCTCAGGACAGAAGCTTTCAAATGGCAGCTAATTTACCATGGAAGCTGCCCACACTCATCTCATTACCATAGTAATTACATAGACTCGTTATTATTTATCCCTTGAATCCAAAAGTTGTAATTTTTATTTTATTAATCTTTAGAGATCTGCCATATACACTTAGGTCTTTAAGTTTTTGGATAGTCACACCTTTTCTTGTTATTATATCATGGATGAGCAGTGATTTTGCAAAGTGTTGCATAAACTGTTTTGTCAGCTTTGAGATTTAAGATTACAAATAAACATATCAGAGAGTTATCAAAAACTCTGAAAAGGACTAAAGTGCATGATTACAGAATTCTTTCCATGGATAAGAAAAACACCTCCACAACATCCAGCTAAGTCAAGAATGCTCCTGAGGAGGGACGTGTATTATTGTCAATCAAGACACGCCTTCATGAACATAAAGAAAGAGGGTTTAGTTTAAGGTGCAAGCCACTGGTTACAGTCAAGAACAAGAAATCCAGAGTAGACTTTGCCAGAAAGATTCTAAAACAGCCTACACAGTTCTGGAAAAAATTATTTGGGCAGATGAAACCAAGATTAATTTGTGCAGAAATTTGGGACTGTATAGAAAAATGTCTGTAATCAAAATCCACAGAGGTGGTGTATAAGAGGCAAAATTACAAAAATGAGTGATGAATCACCCCAAAACGTATTATCCGTTTTGTTATTATCATGGTGGGGCTGGACCAGAAGACCAAACAAGTGAGCAGAATATTATTCTCAGGAACTGAAACATTCTTAGATTGCTTAATTTCCACTGTCAGTTGGGATATTTTGGAAAATTAACTTATTAAAAATATTTTGAAATTTGATTTGTTCATAGGCCAAAACATAAAAGAACATGTGTGAGAGAAACAGAGGGAAAAAATAAAACAACTAAAAAAATGTATGATTTTTTTTAATTTCTTTATTTTTTTATTGGCAGATGATTCAGATGCAGTTCAAAAACACGCATTTTCTTTTGTTCAATAAAAAACGAAAATAATTCTGGAATGCAATAAAAATGGAGAAAAGGACAAATATGTTACATGAACTATTTAAAGAAAAAGAAGTGTTGAGCTGCAGACATGGATGAGTCAAATCGAGAATACTGTAAATGTAGTATGAAAGTGAAACTGCTTGTTACAGAAGAAGCACCACAGCACTCGTCAGCTTTGGACTTTTACAAACTAAACTGGGGATGCTTGCTTTTTCAAATTAAATTGAAATTAATGCATAAGAAATATTAATCAAGCAAAACAGTGCAGCATCAGGCTAAGAGTATTCTGAAAACACTGTCGCGCTGAAATCAATCAGACAGTCACAGTTTATCATGAGCTCCTTGTAGGCTGTATCTCCGTATTACTGGCTTCAATAGGATCAACTTAACGAACGGCTGCTTCTCCTTAATGATCATCCATACGGGCGTATGGGTTATCCTTCGACATACCTGAGAAGAATAATTGAAAAGAAGGATGTGTAATCAATAAAACCGAGTCCAGTTGTTTATAAGAATATAAATTATTCAGGGAAGTTTGGTTTACATTTCATTAATGTGATTTAAAATGTAAGTCTTTTGACGCTGAATTGTAGTTTATCAAATATGTGCAGTACAGTGTTTCTCCAGTAGATGGCACTCAATGATAGTTTTTTTCCGCCCTCTTTGTGTAAATGGATTAATTTTCACATTTTGTTTTCTTCTGCTCAGATTCCATTATCTTTATCTGTTCCTTAATCTATCTCATCATAGTGTTGTGGTTTATTAATTTTTTTTCTATTTTGCTGCTGTTTGATCACTGCGCATACAAACTGAGCACTTTCAAAACAAACCTCTCTGATAATCAAAATTTACATTTCATAACCCGTTCAAGCCACACAGAAAAAGTAATTAGTCTCACCGTATTTGTGCCTGATTTCATCATGCCTCATCTGCATTTCTGACCTCCTGAGAGGGAAACAAAGACAAATTGTTAGGCAACAGAGGATGCTGACACTGTCACATGACACTTATTTTAGTTTATGAAGTAGAAAGCAAAATTTTCACAGAAAAAAAAAAAAAAAACTTTCCTGCCTGTCAATCTTTTTTGCTCTTTTTTGGCACCGTCCAATCAGTCTAATTCAATTATAACAGTTGTGATGAAACACAAAGCCAAACAGTAGCGCTGGATTCCCAGAATATTTACTTTTCCAGCATGGTGTCCAGGAGCAAAATGAACCAGCACCCCGGAAATAAGATCAGCCTGCTGTTTATCTAATGAAGTTAAAGTCATTTTCAATCTCAACAATAAACAAGTGACATTATGTTTCTTATTTTTGATGTACCATCAATGATTTTATGCCGCATAATAACATAACGCATTTAGTTCCTTATGGATGAGTTTGATTTTTACACACGATTACCTTAAAAGTTTCACATGCCAGTGTTTAAATCACTGGTTAGGTTTGTGGTAACATATACTACAGCCTAAAGTAACATTAATTTTATGTTTAGTGGCTAAAACTTGATAGTTGAGATTGATTGTACAAATAACCTGTGAATGTTCATGTCCATCAAAAGGATAAATGTTAAATTCAGTTTAAGACTTAGATGACTAATTAATAATCTGGGAGACTTTGTGAACAATCTTCATGTTTCATAACTGTATAGTTATGAAAAATGTAGAGTCTCTGCTTCTGTGCGAAGCAGACATGCAGAGCTACAAAAGCTTTCGTGGACTAGTGCCTCTCAATCTGATGGCCATAAAAAATGAGCAACATCAACCTGCAGCAACAGATAGAGCGATGGACCGTGGAAGAAGAGAGCCTGAGAAGAAGGTAGAGATGTCCTGGGCATGCCCAACATCACAAGACAGTTGCTAGCCTGGAGCCCATGAAGAAAAAGAAACAGGGGAAGGCTGTGAAGCACCTGGCATAGGTTTTTGATGGCCTTTGCTCCAAAAAGAGCAAAGAGCCTAACTAGATTTATTTCATTATCATTATCAGGGTGTGGCGTCAGAGGAGGCTGACCCACACAGCTGATCTCTATTACTTAATCATGCCTCCCCTATATGAGCAGGATGCCAGGAGTTGATGAGAGAGCTGTGTGCTGCACTGGACTGAGGCAGGTGGAAAGCTGCACAAGCAGGAAAATTCAATAACATTGTAAATAAAACCTTTGCGTGCCTTGGGTCCTTTATACTACAGTATATGGATCAACTTACTCAAGACCTTACACAGAACTTTATATTTTGCCCATCTGAGTCAGGCACAGTAGTAAGGTTTCGGTTAATCAAACACTCTGAAATTGTGTTATATGCATGAAGATTTAAGTTAAAACACATACTCCACAGACATTCACCTCGCTTTCTGGCGGTCCTTCCTCAGCCGAGTTTGTCGCTCCATCTGCATGTCTTCTCTCTTTCTCCTATTAAAAAGACATTTTTGTTTACATCAATTCACCACCTTTATGTATCTGCACATAGACATTTATATTATATATCAAATATGAGCATTTGCTTTTAGCTTTATACATTTACAGAGCAACAAAATTGAAGGCAGTTATAAAATCAGAAGGACCAAAGTTACTGCAGCCACAAATTCTGGCAGCCTTCTGGAGATAGCCGTATCAGCCTAGCCTCACAGAATAACAACCCATTGTGTTCCCATCCTCCTCGTCCTCCTCCTCCTGCTTCTGCTTACATTTTGATCCAGATTTAACAGTGAGCACTTCATGTGACTTAATGCTTACCCAATTTTTTCACACTTGCAGCAGCAGAAGCAGCAAACAAGAATAGCGATGATGATGATACCAGCCAGCACCGACACGGTGATGATCAATATCTGGAAGTTGACTGTAAATCAAACGTGGACACAAGGACAGAGTGAAAAAACACCAAACACCAGCTTGCATGAGCAAATCTTATCATTAAGTAAACATAGCAATGAACTACTAAGTGGAAAAGATGCTAATGTATTTTACTCAGAAGATGATTATGATTTATGAAGAAGACCTGCACCACAAAAGAGGGGGAAAAAGCACACTTATAAGTTTTTCTTTCTTGGCTGACGTGGTACAAATTATTTTTCTTACTGGTTAATCTTGCAATCTGGGCTTTTTTTCACTTATTTGTTCAAAGTCTAAAATGTCATAAATGTATTTTACAGACAACTTACAGCTGCAGTAACATCTTCAAACTGGACTCAAAGTCCAAACTCGTATATTCATTTTACCATCCAGCAAGAAAATGAGAAAGTCATCACAACTGAGAAGCTTTCCTGGACAATGTAAAAAATATATTTCCCCCATGCAAACATCGCGCATTAAATAATAATAGTAACAAGTGTGTTTGCCAGTCTTACGCCAGCATAGCCCCCAACGTGCATCATTCAGTGGACAAACGCTGTTGGAGGGCAGGATGCTCTTCACCGGGTATTCGATGCATTTTTTGGTCGTTATGCACCACAGGCACTGCAACAAACACAGTCATAAACAGTTACATTTTATCTTATAACTTCCCCTTTTTATGGCAAACATTTACAGGATATGTTTTTGGCTGAACTGCAGGAAACTTACTGTCACATTCTGCAAGCATTCATCACAAGTGGTGTTGGATTTCAAGGCACAGGGAGCTGAAACAGAGAAAAGCTATGACACACACCTACAAGAAGTAAACTAATATAACCCTGAGAGAATTTAACTTTCTGTGACATATTAAGGATCACTGCAACAAAAGAAGTAACATTAGCCTAACTGAGACAGGCAAAAGAAACTTTTTCTTTTGTGTTTGTGTGTATGTGTGTGAATGCTACAAGAATATGTATAAAGCCACTGAGGATTATCTTTACATTTGCTTCTACGATTACGATAAGTCCACTGTGTAGATGTCATGTGACTGCCTCCTGACCCGTCTCTGGCACTCCAAAACAAAGCGCTGCACTAACACATACAAGAAGAACAAACTTACTGTCCGCTGGAGCAGGAGTCGGTGTTTGCGCTGTAACTGTAATAATACCGCAGGAAATTAGGACAAAAACAAAGGCGGACGGGCTGTACATGGTGACACGAGCGCTGGACTGCATGGAAAAAACAGAAAGGCTCGAGAGGAGTGAAGCTGAACCCCTGGTTTACAAGCGGTGACGTCATGAACTCCTGACGCTGGTGTCATCAAGCAGCTGCAGGGTGACACATCTCATTGAAAAACATGTTTTATTATTGGGAGGGAGAGCGGAGAGTAAGGACACACTGTGCTCATTAGCTCTCTGAGATTCAGCACATATCAGAAAAAAACACTTATATTATTTATACTTACTCCGTATTTGACAGACACGGAAAATCTTTACCACCTCACACCACAATGATTGCATTCATTCTAGATTCAAGCTTCTTATCGTATAATATTGACGTTTTAGTGAGATTTATTGGGGTTTTGTTGTGTTTTCTATCTTCTTTAGATTAATTTTGTGCCTTTCCAAGCTATTCTGCTATTGTAACACCGTGATTTCGCTGTCATTCGGATAAATAAAGTATTTCCTGTCTTTCCTTATCTTTTAAAACTTTGCAGATTTGAGTTTATAAAACAAAAATACAAGCGGAAAATAATTTATGGTATATAATTACGGACTTTAATACGACTTTACTGACCCCAGCACTACCAACCAGCAGTAGTCCCATCTATCTATCAGGTTCTACTAAGGATTAGCTGATCACCAGCAAGTGTGAGCACCTCTATAAAAGCATTACTTTCGGCAGTTTGCTGCTCTCAGGTGTGTATTAACACAGTGGAAGCAGGAAAGAAATCAGTATTGATCTTAGAGTAGCAATCTGGGAAAGGTTATTAGACCATTTCCAAGCAATTTAAAGTTCATCATTCTACAAAATGTTATTCTCAAGTGGAAAATGATCAAAACAATTGCCAATCTTCCGGTGCCACTAAAGTCACTCCAAGATCAGACTGTGTAATCCTCAAAGAAACTGCAAAAATCCTAAGAGCTACATCTCCAACTCGACAGGCCTCGGTTAGCATGTTAAATTTTAAAGTTCATGGCAATACAATTGGAAAAAGACCGAACAAGTATGGCTTGTCTGGAAGGATGCCAGGAGAAAGTATCCTCTCTTTTAAAAGCACATGGCAACACAGCTTAGCTTTGCAAAGTTGCATCCGAACAGACCACAAGACTTCTGGCGCAATGCCTTCAAAACAGACGAGATTAAAGTGGAGATGACTGGTCATAATGCACAGCACCACGTTTCTTGAAAACCAAATACAGCATATCAGCACAAACATCTCATACCAGCTGTCAAGCATGATGGTGGAAGGGTGATGATTTGGGTGTGTTTTGCAGCCACGGCATCTGGGCACCTTGCAGTCATTTATTCGACCGTGAACTCGTTTGTAAAGTATTCTAGGGTCAAATTTGAGGCCATCTGTGTGCTACAGAGCAGGACAATGTTCCCAAGCACAGCAACAAATCCACAAGAGAACAGCTGAAAGAGAAAAGGATCAGGGTGTTGCAATGGCCCAGAAAAGTCCTGAGCTCAACCTGATTAAAATGCTGTAGCGGGACCTTAAGTGAGATGTGGTAGCGTTTTGCAATATTTTCATGTCATAAAGTCTCGTCTTTTCTTTGGTTTGTGTTTTGTTTAATTTCCATGTGCTGTTTTATTCCCCCCCCACCCAACTGGCCATGGCAGTTTGCTGCCCTCCCCAAGCCTGGTTCTGCTGAAGGTTCCCTCCTGTTCATAGGGAGTTTTTCCCTCCCACAATCAGGAAAGAGTTTATTCATAGAGAGTGGGTCTTTACCTTACAGTGTAAATGTTGTCATGTCAATATGTTGTCAGGTAGATATGATAAAAGACAAGATGGATTCAAACAGCTTTTGAAATACAATAATTTATTAAAGCATCTTTAAATTCTGATATAAAACATTTTCTGATTCTTCTTCAAAACAATCAGAAATCTCAGAAATACAGTCATCATCGATGGCAAGATCAATCTCTGGTTTGGCCGCCGGCAGCTGACCAGAGCGCCTAAGTGAGTATGATTGGAGAGCTATGGAAGACAGTGATGTAATGTGAGGTAAATACTAAGTTTAATATGTTGCGATCACATCATCCTATCATGAACTATACTGTAGGTTGGCATAAGCTTGATTCACTTGTGTTCTTTAACAATGGCATAAGCGCGGCAAACGTCTTCTGGTTAGTGAGACAGTAACAGAAACTCAGCGAGTTGGGTGCTGAGGGCAACACACACAGCAATTACTTCAGCAGTGGCGAAAGCTGAGAAACATGACACAGAGTGGCTAAAAATCAACAGTAAGTTATGAACAGCTCGTCCGCTTCTGAAACACATCAGTTTTTCTGCATCGCTCCATCCACAAATAACAGACACAGAAACTTACAACAAAACTGCGTCACTGCATTTCAAGCACACTATTCGCTTCTCCCAAACAATTTTTACACTTCAATAAATAAATAACCCATCCTCACATGGCTGCTGACATCGCTTAAAAACCCCCAAACAAACAAACAAACAAACAAACAAACAACAACAACAACAACAACAAAAAATCAGAGAAGGCGTTTTCATGTATGCTTTGTCAAACACGTCCGCGAACATCAGCTTTGGCTTTTACATACACTCAGCTCAAACATGACATCAGCTCGACTCCGAGTGCCTGTTTGAGGACAGAAGCACAAATTTTATGACCGATTTATTCATCATCGCTTTATGAGACAATACAGTGTTTATAGACACTGTGGTGCAGTTGATATTCACATTTAATTTCTCTTTCTTGTCTTACACGAGGCAAACTGCAGTTAGAACTGCAACTCACCATTTTATATTATGATCCTGCAAGGCCACGTCTACTCTTAAAACTATTACAATAGCCACAAGGCAAAGTGAAGAAGCTAAACTTTCTGCTTCCTGGGAGAATGACAGTTATTTTACACAATAACCTGAGGGAAACTCCATTTTAGGGGAACATTCATCACAACGGATCGCAGTATTCAACAGAATAACCGCTTTTAAAGGTGCCAGTTCAGTCAGTGTTTGTTTTCCATTGCAACACATTTACGACCTCTAAATGGGGAAGAAAAGCGCTATAGTGGCAATCAGAGAGTTGAACTGTCGATTTTGCGATGAAATTTGGGAGGAAAGAGCACGCGAGCTCCTGCGAATTAGCCTGTACATTAAAATAAATCCGTGAAAGGATACCTGAATAGCTTTTCAAGTAACGTGAGAAAGGACCAGTGTAAAGAGAAATGCGATCAGCTGACATTTTCGGCGACTGCACGGAGGGCGGCGGCACACCATCGCTTGAATGGTTCCCACATGTGCTTCAAGCAGTAAAGAATCAACATTGTGTCATGGCAGAAAGGAATCTTTCTGAGTGGAGATTGCCCGTGTTGCTACGTTGCTCAAGTCAAAATCTCTGTTGCCTTTCCTTTGCCAGGTGTCGGTGGCTGAGTGCGTGCTGTGGTCCTGCCCAGCGGAATCACCTGATCCAGCTGGTTCCATAACTGGATACAGACTTCACACTGCAGCGCTTCTTCACGATCATGTTTATGTAAGCTTTCATGATCTTGGTGATCTCTCCAACCTGCCAATATACAGATGAAAGTTATTTTTTTTAAAAGCTGCACTAAAAAAGTAATGTTTAAATTAAGGGGAACCGACTCCTCTTTGTCTGGAACTGTGGCCCTTTTGTTCTCGCCACAATGCTTTATCACTCTGGGAAAAGAAGCTCCCGCTAATGAAAACAAAGAGGACAAACATGTGTACCTGCGGGGTTTCAAAGAACATTTCTCTCTCATCCACAGTGATCTTGTAGGTGCAGGGCTGTGGAGCACCAAAGAAGATGATGTGTTCATAAGGAAAGGTCTCCAGAGGCTTTGGCTCCCCTCGTTTGTAGACGGACACATTCTCAGCACTCACACTTAACCACAGATCATGTGGAAATCCTCCTTCTTTGCACTGCCAAGACACGAAAATACAGTATTATCAATTGTCAGTTTAATATTGCAGGCTGATAATGAACTAGGCAGACTGGGTATAGGCCAGATATAATGATAACCCACGTATATACAGTTTCTTTGCTATTATCGTTATAAAGTTTTGGCATTTCAGCCCTGAGTTACATTCAAATCACACCAGCTAACCAAAGGCATCAGTATCATCTTTGGAGCTAAGAAATCACACGACTATGATGTCATGGCTTTGAAACTTAAGAAAAAAAACAGCTAAGCACAGCTCCTCCTGTAATGGAAGACAAATCAAACGGAAAAGTCCACTTCAGATGAGTTTGGGGTTGAATGAAAGGTTCAAATGAAGGAATTTCACCCAGAGGTTGAAGGTTTTGCGCCACATGAGTCCAAATATGTGAAATTTGCATTTCTAAATTTACAGGACTTTCACTTCTATTTCTAAATGTACGTTCAGGTTTTAGTTGCAGATGTTAAGGCTTTTTTTTACGAGCTGAAACAATGTAACAGGTCAATGTCAGTGTTCCTGCTGGAGAAACATTAATTATGATGATGTAGGAAAAGCAGTAGCAGGGCGATTAATCACACTTCAGTTTTCAACTTCAAAGAAATCATTTCACATAGTGAAGTGAACAAATTTTAGATTTTAAGAGAAAGAAAGCGCTCGATCAATACTTAGCATCTACAGGGTCGCATTGTTAATGTATCTGAAGTAATAATGCAGGGAATAAAAACTCGGACTGGTACATTACTGACAGCAATGTGGTTTAAGATTTAAGCTTACCTCAACATCAAACAGTGTGGATCCATATCCAGGCCACTCTTTGATGATAGTCATATATTTGAGCATAGCCTGGTGCTGGTCTAAACCGTTGAGGCGGGACCATTTCTCCATGATGCTCGCCCTGGTTGCAGACATCTCCTCCTTTATCCACATCTCCAGCATCTGCTCCTCCTCCATGCGCTGCTTCTTCATGGAGCCCGTCTTCAGCCCGCGACGCAGCGTCCCATCGAGGAAACTGGTCCTCCGACGCTCCAGAGTTTGGCCCGACCCCGAGGCTCCACCCACCTTGGTAAACTGTAAGATGCGATTGCGCAGGCGACCCACGGGATAGACGTTTTCCAGGTTCCACGTGACTCTTGTTTTGTCTCCATACAGAAACTGTAGGCGGAGAGCGGCAAGGTGCTGCAGGGTCTCTTCACGGGCAGGGAAGTGACCCCTGGTTAAACTCTCGTGGGCCTGAAGGAAGACGAAAAAACAAAATGATGCAAACTATGCACTTGATTTTCTCTTAAATAAACTAGAATATGAATGGTTAAGCATACCTGCTCAAACATGAATGCAAACTCTACTCCTTCCTTTGGCATGCTTTCCACATCCAAGAAACAGTAGAGTTTGAAATATAGTTTCAATTGGCCTTCATCCTGGGCTTCCTCACTGCCAGCCAGTCTGAGGAAGAACGCATAAATCTATCACTTTCACATCTGTTTTTATCTATCACTGCAATATCTTCTTTTCTTCTCATCATGTCCTGGACATAAATATTTATGTACCTCTTAAAGTGTTTGCATGATAAAACATATTATCTGTTAAAAATGTATCCATGTGGTGTAAAACATACCTTTCAAATTTAGCCAAAACATCAGCGACAAGGACCCTGCTTTCCACCGCTTTGTCAACACTGTTGTTGTGCTCAAAGAGGGCAAACATGTTCCTGCTGTCCTCCATAGCCAGACCTCTGATTAGCTTCTCCACCACCTGAACAATAAAAGACAAAATTAAAACCACGCCTTTAGGACACATTAGTATGGCTCTTTCCCCTGCTGTGCATGCTAAGGTAAAAAAAAAAAAAAAATCCCAGGGCTGGCTTGCAGAGAAACCTTTAAAAATTTCTATGTTGCAGCTGCAAATCGCTCACCTCTCCAGCAGTGGTGTGGGAGTTAATAGAAATCTTGCATGAGCCTCCCCCATGGCAGTAGACTGTGGTGGTCATTTCCTGTCTGTTAAGCAGTGCAATAATTTCCTCTTGGGAAGGAACAAATTCTCTGGTCTTAGTCTTCTTCAGAGACTCACCGATGAAATGGGCAAACATTTCGATTTCTGTGCCTGGGAACAGCTCCTTAATCCTGAGGAAACAGAAAAAGAGAGCGAACAATAAGTTTCAGCCAAAGTACATCTTCCCATTGAGGTTAACTGAGCCACATCCATTCCATGATGGAAAATTTTACATGTTTAGAAACCACAAAGAGATACTTAATATAGGGAGTATAAAGTCTGTAGGACAGGCAGTCAGCTCCGAAGGCCCTATAACTTTTACATTTTTTATCTTAAGTCCAACTATGGGCCTAACTGGACCCTTATTTTGATCTCAACTACAGACATATCTCTCCTTACTGTGACACTCATCTCCTTTACAAAATCAGAAGACACATGAACTCAAAACAACCTTCTTGGTGTTTTTTCCCAAGCAAATACGTGTCTCCAGCACCACATTTTAACATGAACACACACACACATAAGCACTCATAAAATAAAAACAATATCAGTCATGCTGTCACGGCTGGATGGTTTGCAACCAGGTGTTAATTTTTTCTCCCTGGAACATGCCCATACCGTTTCAGGTGAAACTTGAGGTAGCGTAGGATGCCTCGGCTGGGCAAGAAGGTGCAGCTCATACAGGTCAAGAGATGCCAGTGGGCGCGATTGGCAGGACTGTTTGGGTGCGGGACATGATTGGTTTGCTTGATCAGCTGACAGTAAACCTCATCCCTTAATGGCCTCAAGTCTTGACAGGTCTGCAGGATTCCCTGGATGATTGGCACAGGGTCAGACACAGCCTCCATCTCCTGCAGCGAGTTGAAAATCTTCAGGGCCTCATCCTGCAGGCTGGTGTAACCCTTTTCTTTTTGCACTGAGGGAGACAGAAATGGGTAAAGTTAACCTTCAGCCTCAATACTGAACTTGCTCAGTTGCCTTAAGTAACCAGTTATTTTACAACTGAGCACATTTGAATAGTTTTAATGTATTTAAAGTCTAAATTAATGTGCAAGATTTGCAAGAAAAAAACTGTTTTATATCCTAAAATAGATATTGTGGCAGATTCTGCTACTTACTGAAGAAATATACAACAATTTAAATTTTAAAAATCCATGAATAAAGGTACATTTTTCAACCAAAAACTGCACTGAATATTTTAAATTTCCTGATTCTCGACAAGCAAATTCATCGACTGCAATAGTTTGTATGCAGCAGCTACAGGACAGCGCACTTACAGTGGATGCTGACGTCTCCATAAGGCAGAGGTAGAAGAGGGGAGTGCAAAGGATGCTGGGTATATCTCAGGATAGGGTTCCTCCAGTATGTCTGCTCCACTGCCTCCACGTTCAAACTGCTCTCCTGGTAAGACAGAGGAGAAGATTAGTAATCTTACCTTTCAAATCATCGATTTTTCTTACATAAAAGAAAGTTTACGCTTGATAAGAAAAAAATAGAGCAGCAATAATGGCGATGATGCAGACTATCACTGCGGTAAATCGAGTACATGGCCAAGTGTATGTATGAAAAAGAGACTCAAACAAGTACTGAAGCAGGACAAACTTAGGCCAAGAGAAGATCACAGCACACAGATAGTGAGTACAAGTACCTCACTTTATTACAGTGTGTGTCCTTGCCAGAGGTTTGCATGACTGAAAAAAGTTTGATTTACAAAAATGTCAATGAAATGTGATGTAGTCTGTAGTCAAAATGGGGGAAAACAGTGAATACCTTGATGTCTCTGATGAGTTGCTGTGTTGGAGTTTCAATGGGAACTTTGCTGTCTATGGCAGCCTGTATGGCATTCGCCCACCTCATGGCTTCATTCAGCATTTTGGTGTAAAGCCGATAAGAGTGTTTACGCCCATGGACAATTATATTCCAGTAACCTGGGTGAGAAGGAAAGATAATCATGCACAAGACAACAAAATTTCAGGAAATAGACCATAAAGGCTAAATTGTGCACATTGGGGTTTATATGTTTTCTTAAATGTTAAAGCTTAGGACCCAAGGATAACTTATGTCTCTATAAGCATTCATTTATTAAGATGACACTGAAGTAAGTTTAACTGACCAGTGTCCTTGAAGACTTTCTCATCTGGCTGCACCACGGAGCAGAGGCTATTGAGGACCAGTGTTCCCAGTTTGGAAGCACTACGCTCCGACGACTTGTAATAGTCCAGAGAGTTAGTGGTGAGAACAAACCAGCGCTTCTTCAGCTTCAGAGAAGTGCTTTTGGCTCCAGACTTCATCTCTTTATGGAGCCAGCCTGTGGGGGTAAAATAAGAAATGATGGCCGAGTTGTAATACCTTCAATATTCTGTCCACCAGACAATCACGTAGTGCACAGCTGTTAAACCAGCACATATAAGAGGGCTGTCAGGACTGATCTTCCATCAGTGAAGCACAACACATCATCAGAGCCTGCCATCGTCCAGGTCACAACCTCCTCAGACCAAAACAACCAGCATACAGCTTGAGACGCAGCAGAGTGGGCAGTTTGATCATACATACAACACACTTCCATAGTCAAACTGATGGCAAATAAAGGAGGACCACCTAAAATGTGATAAAAGTGTAATATATATTACAATAAGATGTGCAGTCTCTCTGTATATTTAAATTTTCATATTTCTACTTTTTTACTGGGGGTCTTGTGACTTTAGCTTTGACTCTAAGCTTTGCACATGTGGATGTGTACAAACGGCAAATAAAGAGCTTATCTTGTCTTATGTAGATAGATTCAATCCAATATCAAAATCCTCTTACCTCTGACTATAAATTCCTGTCCATCAACCCTAGAGTCTCCCTTAGATTTTTGCAGCAGGCCTATCCAGTGGTGCATCTCCTCGGGCGTGTCTGTGTTGCAGTGGATCACTCTGTTAGCCGTGATGATCACAAACGAGTTTGGTCTGGGAAAGAAAACATAGCAAAATTGGGTTTTTTTGTCCTAGTTTTTGTTACTCATGTATCTGCTGTGGGACCACAGGCCAGGGTTTTAATACATATATGCAATCAGGCAAGTGTTTGGGAAAATTGCTCATTTCTTACCTGTCTGGGTTGTCTGACGCACAAACAGAATCAATCAAGCCAACATCTAATGTGCCCTGGACAGGGAAAAATGGTGTTAATGGCAATAATTGTCAAAAAATGTATCATTACTACAGGAGTATAATCATCTTTATATAAAAATATATGTTTTTAAATCTAGCAGTCTTTTAGGACCAAAGAAATAGATGGTGGTATGTGCACTTTTCTTCTTCAGTTTAGATTACTATATGACCCAGAACTGGACTGCTATGCGAGTCAATTTCATGCTTCTTCACTGCTGCAGAAATACGGAGTTGAGGCTGGGGCCCAGGCAGGAGAGAGGTAAAACAGCACTAACCACCGCATTCTTTGGGTTGGCCTGTTCGTGGTGCATCTCCATGAGCTGCTCCGGACTGGCGCTGTGGACCCGACTCAGCACATTAAACCAACCGCTAAATGGGTCAGAGGGAGTTCAAAAAGCAAAAGTCAGCAAAAGTGTAATTGAAAATGACACCGCGAACTTCCACTGGCAACCACAAGGGGGAACTTTATTTCTACACATCAATTTTACGGTGAAAGGAAAACACTATTTACAAAATAGCTGCAGTTTGTTCTGAGAAATCTGTGGATGTGATGTACCTGGCATCTTCAGGAGACTCTGCGTAGATGTGGTACGTCCTCTCCTCAGTTACGATATTCAGTGCATTTTCCTTCTCGTGATTGTCCACTATTTCCCTGCACAAACAAAAAGAATAAACCATTACTGCATGTGGCTATGTTTGCTTCAAGCTGGTAACAATGAGTTCAATCAAAGCTAAAAATAAACAAATCAAGAAACAGAGAACTGAGTCTTACTTGGCTGCACGGATATCGATGGTGCCTTTCAGCTTCTCTTCGCTGTCATTCTCGAAATACATGAGCTTCGACTCGCGCAGAACGAACCAGCGCATCTTCCAGTTGCGCCGAGACAAAGTCGACATTCCTCCTCCTTTCTTGTAAAGCCAGCCAGATTTGAGGGAGTCCTGCTTTGCGCGGAACCACATGAAAGTTTCGTCTTTGAGGACGCACCAGCGACGGCGCCACGGGATCATCAAACCACCTGAGAGGTGAGAAAAGGATGATAATTTATTTTTGTTTACGGTGAAATCTCTCTACGACAGATGGAGATCGCACAACTTTGTGCACACAGAAAGATGCATCCCAAAAACACAATGCATAAAAAGCTCCCTCAGTGAGTTAAACTTCACAGCTCTCACATAAACCTGAAAACATCAGCGGAAAACAAATGCGTAAAATACAAAAAGAGCCTTCAAGAAAACTCACAAAATGGACATTAAAGCTGCACAAAGACAATGTGCATGCCTGCTGGTCAGTGTCGTGTTTTTATTAGCTCTACTCACTCTTCATGTAGAGGTAGCCATGGAAATATGGAGGCCCGGTGCCGTTCAGCAGATTCATTCTGCCATTACAAACTTCTTCATCTGTGTCAACATATCCATCATTGTCCTCATCGCTGTCAATGAACTGCAAAAAAAAAAAGACAGCAGCATTTGAATAGATTGGACAGACTTTTAAACTGAAATCTTAAAGTAATAATTACTTCAAAAAAAATCCACAAAGGCAGAAATTTATAGCAACAATTTAAGTTAATTTCGTTTTTTAATTTTTCTGATGGTGAAGTCGAGCTGTTATTTTGCACTTTAAGGGCCTAAAATCTGTCTGACTTTGTAGCCACGGTGCTGCCAATCTCCTTTAAACTTGGCTCACACACATCCACCCACACAAACACACACGTGCCATTACATGCACCCATCCTTCTTCCCCTTTGACATTTTGCTGATCTCACAGTGTTGGGTCGCTGAGTGCAGATTCACCTGCTTGTCAGCAGAGCCAAAACAAACATTTTCAGCATTGCTGCTCAGCGATTCTTAAACAAGCCTTTTGATAAGACGCAGCCTTGCAGAAATGCATTTTCTAACCGACTTTAAGACAATCTCTCTTGAGGCAAGACGAGGAAGTATAATAAGCGCTGAGGAAATCTAGGTGGGTTTCGGTGTACCGGAGAACAATGGCTTAAGGTAGACCGGATATGGAAACAGAAAATTCAGTGACCCCATGTTTTTGTAAACTCTGTGAGCAAAAATTTAAAAGATTTTAACAAACAATCCAATTTCTCTACAGGGGATTTCCTGTCTTGGCTAGATTTACTGATTTACTTTCTTCTTCCACTGGACCTCAGAGTTCGTGCCAAATGTCTACCTATTTAAAAGGGAAACTCTGCATTTTTTCCAGTTAAAACAACTCCACAGAATTTAACAGCCATGACTTTTTGTTGTCATTTCTCACCGAGTCCGAGCTGCCTCTGAAGGAGTCCAGGCTGTTTTGAGTGCATGAGGATTTTCGCAGCACCTCCTCATCTGTGATATGGCCATCGTTAGTGCTAGCACCTGAACTCCCATGGGCCTCCTCAAACTCTTCCTGGTCATAGTCTGACTCTACGTCTGGCAGGTTCGTGTGAGTTGGCTCTTCATTTACAGGCTCAAAGTCTGAGGCCCTCTGGCGTGGCCGCTTTTCTCCATTAGTAACCAGTGGAGGAGGTGGAGGGATTTGGGAGTCTGTGAGGACAGGGGCATGACTCAGTCCATTGGGGGTATCTTGGCTTAGCTTTCCTGCTGCAGGGGAGGCTGATGAGGAGGAGACCACTAATCCTCCTGCAAAGGCAGGCGGAGGAGGGGGAATACTTTGGAATACTTCCTTATCAAGAGGAACTGCAGCTGGAGGTGGGAAGTCAGGCAAAGCGATGCGCTCATCCTCCGCGTGGAAACCCTCATCTACCTCCTCTTCAGCTAGAGGTGCGGTAGATTCAGCTGGGTCGTGGAGGTTCTCCTCGCTCGAGAGGGATGGCTCCAAACCACCAAAGTCCAGCAGTTCCAAGAATTCAGTAGCCACACGAGAAGCCTCCTTTTCCAGTCTGTAGATCTCGGCATCCCTCATCTGACGCAGCTCCTCACGTGAGACGTCCCCAAGAAGCGACACGCTGTCTTCCTGCTGCTTGTGCAGACGCTCGATCTCCCTCTCGAGCCGCAGGATCTCCTCCATCTGACGGCTCTCCTCCTCAGACGCGTGGCTGTTGGACAGAGTCTGGGACAGCTCCTTCTATCAACCACACAAGTAAAGAAAGTGCAGAATTGTGTTATTTATGTGAATGCATTCATGGGCATTCTTTATTTTCGACATTGGAAGAGAAACTGAAATTACCTTTTGACAAGCACCGTTCATGAGTGCGTTCCTAAAAATAAAATATGAACACGTTAGTCATGAAATGAAGAAAGAAAATGACTTGACAGATGACTTGGCTCCTCCTGGAAATTCCTGACGAATCACAAAATTTAGCAGTTTTGTATTCCAGTAACAGTTAAAGCTGTTATTTCAGGCGCTGTTTTGTGTGTTAATGCATACATAGATCTGCACATCTGTTTCTGAGCCACATTATTCTTGTGAGTCTCATGAGTACTACATCGCTTAACATCAGAATCTCCGCGTAGCTCGTGACTATATGTTGCCTCTCAATTCTCCCTGTTTAGCATGGTGTAGGCGGCATAAGATGTTGACAGATTAACCTGCACTTGACCCCGCGATGACAGCTTTTTCACAACCACTGGGAAAAAGCCGGAGCTTAAAAAAGCGTCTGTCCAGAGCCAATCGCAATGGTCGCTCTACGCGTGAACCAACCAAACCCATCTGAACTCTCGACCTTAATTGTGATGGCACATCTGTAAAGTTTCGGCAGAGACATAAATGCCTGCTAAAGGGCTCAAAACTGCCCTTGTGGCCGATTCTCCAAAAGCTGGTGTCACCTGCACCACCAGCACCAGCTGCCATCACAACATCCACACCCATACACAGACGGCAGTAAACACAGGGCATTGTACCTTGTCTTTTCCCCGTTTTCTGCTAATTTCTGCTTTTCCTCTTTCTCCTTAATCAGTCTTTGCTCCTCCTTCTTCATCAACTCCTCCTCCTCTGCCCTCCTCTTCAGCTCCTCTTCGGCTAGCTTCTGTTTCTCCTCCTCCTTCTTCCTCTTCTCCTCCTCCTCTTCCTGCTGCTTCCTCCTCTCCTCCATCCTCTTCTTCTCCTCCTCTACTCGCCTCCGCTCCTCTTCCTCTTCTCTCCTCCTCCTCTCCTCCTCCTCTCGCTTCTGCTTCTCCTCCTTGAGCTGTCGATACAGGGCTCGGGCCAGCTGGCCTCTGTGATGTTTCTGCAGGACAATGGCAGCCAAGCGCAGGCGCAGAAAGACGCGTCTCCAAAAGTGAGCGCGGTAGTTCTTCTGGATGGTGACGATGCTGGACAGAGCCCTCTTATACTGCTTCCTGAGGACGAAATCAAAACTTGACATTCATAATCGGCATAAAAATCTTAATCCAGCTTCACTGAGGATCATTGTGCCTCGCCACAAACATATTTGTAAAGCTGGACAGCCCTACATGGCCTCCTCCTAACGCCCGCTTCTATTCTCTGTTCAAACAAACACACTGGTAAAAAAGCCAGTTGTGAACTGTGCAATGTTTAGAGTCTGACGAGCTTGTGCTCTTCCATTGTGGTGGTGTGGGCTGCTCTGTTTAGCCCTCTGACTAAGCCCCATCACCCACACACAATACATGCATTGAAAACACACACATATAAACACGCACAAATACACGTGACTTTCTCAGGACCACACACACTGCTCCGACTCTCTGACCCTTAGTCCGACCTAGCCTCCACGGTAATCACTTCATGGCCTTTATCAGGTCTCAGGATGGACCCTGACTGAAGATAAAGTTACACGTAATAATACAAAGGCTTTACTTGTGTATTTGGGGAACTTTTCAAGGCCCTTCTTTAGTATGAATGTCTCTAAGGGGAAGCAAACCCAGAACCTGAATGCTGTCATCAGTCCCATTATAGTCTCCCAGTGGAGCCTTTCAGAGGACTGTATGTAACGTTATACTGTATATGGCAGCACGCAGGTGGAGTACGGCTAGATGCCCCTGGGTGTCTGCGAATGCAGCTTCTTAAACCACCACGGTGATGGATGTTCTGCCAGTCAGGTGGAGTGGACAGGCGAAGAACTTGTTGCTTAGGCTGAAGACAGATTTACATAGATTTGCTTAAGAAGAAGTGCACTTCTGATAGTGTAGGAATAAATGACATCTCTGTTATGCTCAGAAAACTGTCTTTTTCAGAGCAGTCTAATTATCATGAGTATCATTAGAGATGTAGTAATTCAGGGATAGCCATTTATAACTTGAAAGATGATGGTTTTGGCCTTTTTTTCCTTAAAAGGGTGTTGAAATCATGCAATTCCTCATCTTTGAAGCTACAGGACAGCGGCACAAGTGGGTTAATACTTCATTAGATTGCAGGGAATCATCGGGATGTTGTGTAATTTCAATGAAAGCCAGCGCACTCTTAACCGTGTGTCCTCCCTTTGATAGGAATCTTTTCTTTCATCAGACTTTTAAACTAAATGTTCATCTTAAAGAAATAAACGTAAAAAGATCTAAAGATAATACTAAAGTGACCAGAAAAATTCACACTTTGTTTGGGCTATTCTGCAGTCTCAGTTCATCAGTTTATGAGTTTACCTTCCAATCTACAAGGCTTTCTAAGGTAGAAACTTTAAAACAGTGCACGTACACGGTTCTGCATGCCCGAAAACGGCTTCCTATCTACAATTTCAACACTGTGGTAATCGCTGGCCATCGCCAAGTCAGCAAGGTTTAAGCCCACTTAACACACATCCACACACAGGCGCACATACAGAAGTAAACAAATGTGCAAATGATTCCACGAATGCACTTAATCCCCCCCGCCCTGCGCTCCTATACACGCAGGTTGTACTACAAAACAAACACTGACAACTGTCTCTGCCACTCAATCATCCATCTTCCCCCCACCTCCACACTCCACCACTCACCTTGCCACATAGCTCAGGATGTGGGCGCGGATCACCATGCCAGCCCTGCGCCGCACCTCTTCCCTCTCCTTCTCCAGCCTTTGCTCCAGGGCCTCCTTCAAGAACACCTGCGGGAAGAGCAGCGCCACGGCCGACAAGGAGTGACACAGACACAGAGAGACACAGAGAAGGAGGTTGAGGGAGAGAGGGGAAAAAAATGGGATGGGTTAGTTCCTCTTCCTCTTGGTAAGGCTGTAAAAGAGGGCCCACAGAGATGTAAAGGGCCCCTGTTGTCTGCTGGCAGAACCCCGTGCCCACTGCAGAGGAAGCTGTGGTGCAGCTGAGGCTAGCAGGCTAGCTGCCCTCCCTGTCTGCAGAACAGAGCAGAAGGGAAAACTGGCACTGAGACTGCAGTGTTGCTGCTACTGCTACTGCTGCTGCAGAACCTCATTGTGTTCAAGCGTCCTTCCTGAGCATTTCCCTTCTGCTGCTACCGCTGCGTTGGTAGTTCGACTGACGTGCACAGGCAGAAAGGCACAGAGAGGGAGGGGAGAGGTAGGGAGAGAGGAGTGATGAAAGGATGAGGGGGAGGGATGGTGGCTGGTGTCCAGATAGAAAGCCACACCTCTCTTTGCTCATATGAAGGAAAGAGAAGTTTAGTTAACCCTTCCCTCACTACTGGAGTTTTCTCGCAACCTTGTCTTTGTATGACTTTTGACAGCTCGAAAGTCACACTCGACTTAAATGAACATGCCTGCATGAAACACAATCAGATTTTCACTGTACGAATATGCTGCGAGGCTGGGAACAGCAGCCAGCTTAGACACAGCAGTATCTGTCGCTCAACTGCGTGATCAAGGGAAGACCCTTGCTCGCATGCGTATTTGTGCCCCAGATGTTGCGCTAATCAAAGGATCCCACAGCTGCAGCCCTGCCTGCCTGTCTCGGTAAAGTCTGTGAGAGGAGGAAACTTCCCCTTCATCCACATCCTTCCCTCGTCTGTAAAACAAATGGCTCACAAACACACATACACAATCCATGCAACATCACCAAAGCCCCTAATTCTGGGTACACGCTTCCTCTGCACACAATCAGCACATACATAATTACACGCAGACTGTTGCTCCAAAGGAAATGTAGCCCCCTTCTCCGTTTCAGTCTCTTTCCCACAGCCCACACTACATTAACCTAAACCCCAAAATATTGCCCTGCCATGCACAAAATGAAACGTACTCAGCCGCACTATGTCTTTTTGGGTTTTGCTTTGAGAAACTAGCCTTTTTTTTTCCTTCGCCCTCGATGTGTAGATAAGCTTTGCAGAGCAAAGAAGTGAGCAGCGGCAGCCAGAGGTCAAAGGGCTGATCACAGAAGGGAAGCTTTACCCGCACGGTGACTTCGGGGATGTATACTGTGTGCATGTGCGAGAAATTTAATATAGATTGGCATGTGCACATTAGTGGTTATGGACCAATTCAAAAGGAACCAAATGTGGCTCGCATCAATTATTTTCTGTCTTGATGTACAGCATGCCATGCAGCTGACACTATTCATAGTCTGCCAGCCAAATTGGGTATTACAACAAAAGTGTCCAAAAAGAAACCAACAAATCCAAAATGTCTCAGTGATTTTTACAGCCACACAGGAACCACAACTTAAAGCAGGAAGTCGAATGTGGATTTAGCCGATTTTGAAAGAGCTCCACAAAAACTGCTTTATTTGTATCCTTTCTTGTCGCAGTACTGACGCGTTCATGCTGAGTATTAACACAGGTTTTACTGTCCAGTTCAAAAAAGTCATTAAAGGTTAATCATTCAGTGATAGCATGGAAAAAAGGGGCAGTCTGTTGGCGGTGGCAGTGGGGGGATTGATGATTGTTGGAAAATGAGAGCTGAAAAGGAAGGACGGCCATTGATATGCTATGCTGCCAACAATCATATCTGTTATAAGTTTTCTAAGATGAAGCATGATGTGTAACTTTCTACAAAGCTCTGCTTGGCTGCAACATTTCACCAGCGCCGTCCGCCTCGAAATCACATAGCTTGCAGTTTAGTTTATTAAATCAGCAACTCAGTCGGTGTCGAGGCTAACGCTCTGCTAGCTACAATAAGTTCGCCTCAGGATTACTGTAAGCCCCTCGGTTACAGTTACAGTAACATGTCAGGGTTTTTAGGAGCGGCCGAGTAACTCTGCGGTTGTCAACAAGAGAGCCGTAGATTGACCACAACCGGTCAGAAAAATCTTTGTGACATGAGTCACAGCAACTGTGGTACACATTAACAGCTCGGGAAAGACAGCAGCTCGACTTCTTGGGAAAGATTCGCTCCCAGATAATTACTGAGTGAAGCCTTTCAGTGCACTGTTTCATCTTAAGGGAACTGCGTGTTTTTTTTTTTAAGTATCAAATGGCGATTTATTGTTTTTTGAGCATGCTATCAGAGCATGTAGCTGACAGAGGGGTGTACTGGAGAATCATTCATAAAAGAAAAACAGAGTGGCAGTTTATATAATCCGTCAGGCTGCCCAGTTGTGTCTGTGTGCATGTATTTAATACACTGTGGGGCCTGAGATCGGTTCACACAGATAAGGTGTGGGGGTTCACCTCCTATTTTGGTAACAAAAAGCTCATCTTCACAAGGTAAAACATTAAAATTCTTTCTGCATAATATTAGGTATATCAATTAAAATTTAGATTACTGGTAGGGGCAGGGTTGGCTTAGTGATTCTGGTTACTGAAAGATCTCAGGACATAAGTTAAAGTCAGTGCCATGTACTGCTAAGTGACATAAACAAGTCTGGGCATGTCTATAAGTGAGTCCATGTGTGAACGCGTGCTGCACCTTTGTCTTCCCCAGCTGCCACTCTTTCTTGTCTTTGTTGTGAAGTGTGAGAAGCTCTAAGCAACTCTCCTTCTCGTCCTCTGAACGGATTTTGTTTGTCAGGATCATCTTATACCTGCAGAAAAAAAAAAAAAAGCATACAGCACAGATCTTCTTTCCTGATTTTTTAAAAATAGTTTTCGACTACAATATTTAGCCAATTATCTCAGTTTTATTGTGTGCATATATTTTTCCAACCTGCTATAGAAGTCCTTAAAGGTTCTCCGGACAGGGAATCCAGCCCTGCGAATCTTTACAGTTTCCAGCATCCCGGAGTACCTCAGCTGGTTCAGGACAACGTCAGGATCAAACTGGTTGGCCTTCTGTATTTGGTAAACAACAAAACATGTTTTTCATGTCAAATAATAACAGTAAGACATCGGTGTTTAGAATACTGATGCCATTTTTTTCCTGTTGTGTGTTCTATATATAACCTTCCTTATTGTAGGTAGTGCAAAATGTGTTTTGCACTACCTGCAGGCACGCCTAGTCAAACAGTTTTACTGCTGAGTCGAGTTAAACTTGAACTAAAAAGTAAATTACCATGGGAAGGACTATCATTTTACATTAACAATCAGGTTACTAAAAGGAAAACGCACACCACCGGCGAGAGAAACCCGAACAGTGTTGAGCAAGACATAACCAGACGGAGTTGCCTTTTCTTTGAGGAATAATCAGCCGCATTGTTCACAGTTCTGTGTTACCAGTAATCCTCCGGCCTACTTATCAAAAAGGATCTGTGATGTCTGCCGCCCTTCTACACAAGCTGCCTGATCACTGCTCTCCACACGAAGGCCATTTATCACCCAGAGGGCACAGAGTGCTGGATAAGCCCCACACGACCACAGCATTCCTCGATGTGTCAATCTAATTACAGGCTAATGCTACTACGCATGGAAACAGGCATACTTACAAAGGCACAGACACGCTTTGCATGTGCTCGTGCTCATAATCAAACACACACGTGAAACGGCAGCCCTCCGCGCTCTGAACTCTGCTCTTTAACGGAGGATTTAGGCGGCTTGAAAAAGGTATGAAATGTTGACTTGCTTGAGTGAAAAACAAGCTGACCCTTGCCTCGGTGACATTTATCCTAAGAAAGGCGGGAGCATGGAAATCGCATAAATACATTCTTGGTGTGTGCGTGTCTGGATGCATTTGCATGCATGTAATCATGTCAGAGGATTGTGCATGCCATGCCATCATATTGTAGGATTAGCAGAGGCCCGGCTTGTTCCATCTTGACCAACCAAAGCTAGGTAAAGGAATACAAGACAGCCAATGAGAGCAGGGGACACATGAGACAGAAAGGCAGAAAAAAAAGGAGATGGGTGAGGAAAAACAGACAACAGAGCAGTTTCCATCCAAGCAAGCAAGCAAGAAGCTGTGGAATGACGTATATGGAGTGGGAGGTAAAGAGTAGTGAAGGAAGGACAACCACGGCTCTGTGTACAATAATAACAGTAAGAAGGAGAATGTCCCTGGATTACACCACAGTCATTCACAAGGAAAACAAAGAAGCATGATATAACTGACACTCCAACTATCTAATAAACGATAACACAGATTAAGAAGCAGCTTGCAGTTTTGTGGTACAGAGCAGTAGGGGAGCACAGGAGTAGTAAATAAATACCCCGCTAGCTGGACCGCAAATACAGTTATGTGATCTTATCTTGGCATTCCACTGGTGCAGCCAGATCAGCGGAGCATTAGCCAAGCTGCTGCAGCTGGAGTGGCCAGTACTGACCTCTGACCTCTGGCAAAGAGGCTAAAGTGGTAGGAATGTGCTGGTACACAGCCCTTTTATTTGAGGAAGTACAATGAGAGCCTTTGCACCAACGTTTGTTACTTATGAACGCTTATACTTGGAAAAAAAGAGAAATAACTTTTCAATACGGATCATTTAAATGACTTTGAGGCAAAGTGTGATCGCGATGTGGGAGGCATAAGAACATAAACACAACAAGACTAAATATTAACCCCAAGCAGTGAATAACACCGAGGAGGTTTGCCTCCACAGGCGCTGACCTTGAGAGGAACTTTTTTTTTTCTTTTTTATGCGATGAATAAAAATGACGTGACTTACCTTGTCCATGTTAGGTTTGATGCAGCGTACAAAAAAGGGGTTGGAGGCACTTAGTGTGGCCATCAGGGAATGGAGAGAGTCCTGAAAAGCATCAAGCACAAGAGCATATTACTGCTTGTTTGTTTTTTTAAGTCTGCCGAAAAATATAAACACTTGTCTCACTGTTCTGTACTTTGTCTGCTAAGTATAAGTGGGTTGTTATTAAGGTATTGGTGTACGCAGTGTTGGTATAAAAATAAGTAAAAGTACTGCGTAAATGTTCTTTGGTACTTCTCAACTCCCACATTTATCATAAGAGACACAAATGTATATATACAAAGCCACACTCCGAGGACCCCTGAACCTCACAGACTCCTGTAGGTTCATTTTCCTTCCTGCCTCAGACAGACTGTCTCCAGTAAGGCCTGGCCTGGCAGAGCTGAGTGTGATTGGCCCCTGGTTGGCCCCTCTCTGCCCAGCCATCAACCCTAATCCCCTGGCTTTGGGAACTGTAGGCCAGGGCAGCCTGCCAAATCCTTCTCCGCTCCTTCCCTCCACACTACAGTTAGAGCATGCTAAGCTGTCCTCCACTCCACCCCCTCCTCCACCCGCAGCCCAGCTCACAACAACATATTTCACACAGCCCATCACCCATCATCCACTGCAGATCAAGTACACATACAGCATTCTCCTCCCCATCTGTGTCTCCAGGATTTCAACCCTCCATTCTGCATTTACGCCGCTGCACTTGCACTCACCATGCCAATATAAAAAGTGTAGTGTTAAGGGTTAAGTGATCACCACACACAGCAGTATTTGGGAGACAACTGGCTCATTGTTAGTGTAATGACGCAATGACGGCGTCATGTGCGTAGAACTGAGAGAGATATTTAGGTCTGAGGAGCTTCAGTCTCACCCTGAACTGCGAGCTGACGGTGGGCTTGCGTCGGGCCGTGCCCATTTTTAGGGTCTCATCTCCATTTCTGCTGCCAACACGCTCAAAGAGGTCGTAGATGAAGTCAAGCCTGCACAGACGAGTGCACGTGAATGTAGACGCATGAGCTCAATCGCATAGGTGTGCATTCAGAATAAAAAGGAAAAGAGCGTGCCCTACTCACCTGCTGTCTTTGAGAATGAACAAGATGTCATCTCTGAAGGTGTCTCGGTTCTTCTCCAGGATTCCACGCACATCGTAGAGCACCTGAGGAAATGAAAACCAAAAAGACTGAGCGTGTTTAGATTGAGGAACAGCATAGGAGACATAGGAGTTAGGATACAAAGAAATAAGATGAATACAGCTGTTTAAATGCACTGTGGATGGGAAGAAGTTATGACTTTTGCCCCCCCCATTTGTCAGTATGTGATTTTGCAAATTCGTTCTCACTAACTTTAAAAATCAAAGTACACTTTTGCACTGCATGTCCTACGCTCACGAATGCGACACAAGTGATTTACAGCGACTATGAATATGCGTTTGAGGCTTGATGTAAATAAAGATAAGGGAGCAGGTGGCGGTGGGGGTGACTTTTCGAGCTCAGTCGAGGGCGTCACCTGTTGTGTCCCGTTCAGCTCCGCGGCATTCCTAAGCTCACCCTGATCCACAGGGATACACTCAGAGTTTATGTTTGTTGCAGACACACTAATTACACTCCAGTGCAGCTTTAATGGAATAATCTCATATAGGACGCTCTCTGCGTCACTCAATTTCAGGTTCGTTAACTCAGACAGTAAACCAGGGGTGGTCTCATGATTCTAAAGCAAATTAGATTTGTCTGGAGGAATTACAGTTTAATGCAATATGTTTTCACATAGTAACAAACTGAATACATTTGGACTATCAATAAACACTTAAAGCTTAAATATCAGACAGTAAGTTTTCTTGGACAACTTCCTGTCTGTTTTTCAAATTATCTGTCTTTCTCTGGCACCAAGCAGATTATCTAATCTGTGGGAAGATGCTACGATTTCCTCCAGAAAACTCAGCAACATTTCAAATAACAAACAGGGCTTTCAGAGAGGCGAGTATACTGTCTAGAGAGAGAACAACTGGCTGCCCTGGCAGCGCCTGTCTTCTCTGGACCAGGTCATTACCATAGCCATCCTTGCCAGGCTTGTGACTGAGCCACCCCACTTGCACTAAGGAGACCTTGTCCGAGGCAGGCTTCATAAAGCCATTCTTTATATGAAAGCGAATCTTTCTACTCTTGCTCCACATTACATCCACTGTCCCACTCAATCACTGCAATTGTTCCCCTGCCCTGGTGTCTTTTTGGCCTTTCCTACACTCACATCAGGAGTGACCTCCCTTATCTTGCAAAGCAAAGGGAGGAGAAGACGATCATAAAGCAGTTTCTCCTGACTCAGGGAAAAAGACAGCGGAGGAGGCATCAGGCATCAACATCCCGCAGCAGATTTTGGCCAGGAAGATCCCACTGTCCGTCCAACAGCTACATCACTTCCCCGAAACTAACAATTGAGGGAGCAAAAAAAAAAAAAAAAGCTGGTGTCATGTGTGTATGTATGTGTAAATGTTGTTAAATACCTCTCCAGCATAGTGCTTGATGCCAAACTGGTGATCAGTTACTCTTGGTTTGACATAGTACGGGTTTGTCTGGGGAGAAAGGACAAAGATACAGAAATTATCATGACATCCACTCATGTAGTTATAAAGAGATTAAGTAGAAGACACTGTGCGCTGGATTCACAGAGACAATAAAATGCCATTGCAATGTGACAAGTTAAACATTAAATATAACATCAAAGCACATGAAACAAAATAAAACACATAAAATTAATACAAGGGCCAGTTATGAATAGCAGTTAAACAGTTACAGTTTAATCCTTTAAGGCAGGGTTCTCAAAAGCACCTAATTTTCATTAATGTGATTAATGTGTCTGTAGAACAGTCAGGGTAATGTGGCGTGCACATGGTAACAGCTGAGTTTTACATCTGTGCTCAGACTACAGTACTTTGTGAATGCTTTGTGTTACTATGATACACCAAATATCCCCATAAAAGCATTCTCTTCTTCTATAAACCACTGAATTATGTCTCTAGCACAAATGGTAACAGAGTTATAGTCCTTTAAAAGCCATTGTAAAATTGCCCTTCTACCAGAACAGTGGTTAAAAAAAGATAAAATTACCACCTTCCATTGAAACTATTGCCAATGAGGCTTCAGCGAATAGTCGGTGGATAAACGGAAACACCAGATGAATCTCTCAGGTCTTTTTTTTTGCTATTTCTTAATTATTTTTCTTAATGATACTGTTCATCTGCTGTTGGTAGTGATTTTTTTCTAGGTCCTCCACCATTAGCACAAGATATGCTAGTAGCTAACAGTATTTAATTAGGGCAACAATGAGCTATTAGCCAAGCGGCTAACAGCTCTTTGTTGATCCCAAAATTCTATTTTGGGGCACGAGCCTGTCAAACTGTACTATTTGTTGTCAATTTTTTGTACCTTCGAATTAAGAATTGGAAACACATGTGCTTTTTATGACAGTTGCGGTACAGTTTTTTAAATTGCTTCCTTGCTAGTTGTCTGTTATGTGTAGACACAACACTTTTTCTTCCCTGAGTTAGGTAGGTTTTTTTTTTTCTTAAATGATTCATAGGTCAGTTTGTACTTAAAATGAGTAAAAAGCAGCCAGTGTCCAAAGAAAACTTCGAATGACCTTCAGAAAGCCTGGAGAACTATTGCTCAAGACCACTTAAAAAAATACACGAAAGTCTGGGTGCGTCGAAGCAAAATACAAAGAAATGAAGGGTAGGTCACTTTTCACAGTACTGTATATAATGAGTTTCTATCTATTGTGCTGAAGATACTAGAACCCGAGTTTACAAACTAATTAATAAACACATTTATCAAAAAAATACAAACATCTTCTGCTCTGATCGCGACCTTAAAACGTAACACACGGATCCGCACCCAAGCAAACACCTCAGGGCGAGGTCATGCGGTTCTTAAGTCTCGCTCTGTATCGTTCTTGTTTTTTCCGTCAGCCATAGAAAACTCTTTTCTCCTGCACACAATGCTGGTCAGACCCAGAGAATGGCTGATCACATTTCAGTATTATTGTGTTCATGTGCCGGAGCGCCCGGGGGTGTGTACGAGTGCTGCGCAGACACTCAATGCAACAGGCGATTCATCAGCCAGGACAGAGGTTTAACTCTTTGAGGCTGTCTGAGCTGGTGGGCGGTGAAGGCATTTCCCCAGCTGGGGTTAAGAAGCTTTGGTGCACGGATATGGGTCATTTTTATGGCTTTGCTGTCTGTCGGGGAGGGATAGAGTGTGCTGCTGCATGTGTAAAGGAGCCATGTAGGTTTTCACGTGTGCGTGTGGACTCACTGCGTGTCGACTGTGTAGTTTCTCCAGAAGGGTGTAGTCGGTGCCTTTGGGGAAGCGGCTCTCCTCATTGATAAGAGCCAACATGCCCAGTTTCTAAAGGGGAGACAGACAGAAAGAGAGAGAGCAAAGAGTTTGAAACACACCAAAGTCATGATGGAACTAGTTCTAATCCCATTGGGGCACATCTGGCAGCTATAACAATACGTACAGGAAACAGCAATGTTATTCATTCAATATGCTTTTTTTAATTGAGAAAGAGAGAGGAGGCACTGCGCTCAGCAGAGCAGTTTCATGTCTTATAATGAACTAAAATCAGACAGATATGTAGGGATGAAGTGGTTGTAGTGTAGTGTTTCCTCCAAACTTGCCAAGTTTGTGATTTTAAACCAGAAATCTTTCAAACACTTATGTAGAGGCTCAGTTTTAACGTCATTATAAGTATGGTGGTAAAATAACACAAATTCATGCCTTACTCTAACCATACCTCTAACCGCTGACTAGTGTACATTACTGTGCAAACAACATGCAAAATGAGACTATATAATGATAGACTGCGAGATGGGAGTCAGTGTAAGCACAGCGTGGCGTCTGGGTCAGCCCCGCTCTGGCTGGTGGTTAGCGGTCTGTCCTGGTGATGACTTTGCTCTGTCAGGGTCTGACTGTCTGTTACCTTTTCTATGAGATCCAGACACTCAGCGTTATCCATCCAGTCTATGGCTTCCCACTGGATCCCCTCCCTGTGAAGACAAACACCCACACAGACAGACACACCATGTGTATACATAAACATCAACAACCAGGAAGACACAATGGCAGCATTATCCAGTGTGAGCATGTGATGAAATGAGCCATGTCCAGGCTGCTGGCCTATTGTACCAGAAAACAACTGGCTGTGGGAGAAAGTGAGGCATTTCCAAACGTCTGGCAGTTTGCCGGTATGATCATGAAGAGGCTCAACCCCCATCCCCATGTGTGTCTGCGCTGTCTGCTCTTTCCACTGTATGCATCCATGTATGATGTTAAACTATGTAAAGGTTTCTGACCTGTTGTACTCCAGCTGCTCCAGGGAGAAGATGTGCTTATTGAAGTACTCTTGGAGTTTCTCGTTTGCGTAGTTGATATTGAATTGTTCAAACCGGTTCACCTACACAATGGAAGAACATGCTTTCAGTATTCTCTCCGAGATTTAAAACAAATAAAAGCACACACTCACCAGCCACCTTATTTAGTTAATTTGTTCAACTGCTTATTAGCGCATGTTTCTAATGAGCCAATCACATGACAGTTACTCAGTGCATTTAAGCATGTAGACATGGTCAGGATGACCCCCTGAAGGTCAAACAATTCACTTGAAGGTGATTTAAGTGACTTCAAAAGTGGTATGGTTTTATAGTGTCAGACGGGCTTGTCTAAGTATTTCAGAAACTGCTGATCTACTGGGATTTTCCCACACAACCATCTCTAGGGTTTACAGAGAATGGTGGGAAAAAGAGAAAATATTCAGTGAGTGGTAGTACTCTCAGAAGAGAATGGTCAAACTGCTTCAAGCTGATAGTAAAGCAACTAAAGCAGGGTTAGAGTATCTCTGAATGCAAAACAAGTCAAACAGCAGCAGAAGGCTTCACTCTGAGTCACTCCTGTTAGTTAAGAACAGGAAACTGAGGCTACAGTTTGTGTGTGCTCAACAAATTTGGACACAAGATTAGAAAAATGTTGCCTGGTCTGATGAGGCTTGATTTCTACCATGACATTCAGATGGTAAGATCAAAATTTGGCATAAACAACGTGAAAGCATAGCTCCATCCTGCCTTGTATCAGCTTGCTTCAGGCTGGTGGTGGTGGTGTAATGGTGTGGGGGATATTTCCTTGGCATATTGTTGTTCTAGGAAATTGTTAAAACTCTAATGTTGCAGGTCTCGTTATCAGTATTAAAAAAGGTGTAATACTCTCAGTGTGTGTGTGCAAGTGTGTGCTACTACTGCAGATGTGACTCATGTTTGTCAAATGCACGTGACTAAAAAGAGCACAGATAAGGAAGAAATACAAAATGTAGCAAAATGCTTTGGTAGAACAGTCATTGTGTTGGTATTCTCACAATGCACCAGAGAAGATAAGTTATCTGGAGATTTAAACCAGGATTTGATTCTTTTGGGGCTTTCACCTCAAAGTTCTCAAAGCCAAAGATGTCCAAGATGCCAATGGACTTGAAGTTGTCTTTCCCTTTGATCTTCTGATTGATCCTCATTATGATCCAGGAGAAACACTGGGAATAAAGCGCCATGGCCACCGAGTCCCGCGAGTCCACAGCCTACAGATCAGGGAAAAAGAGATGGAGGGCGTACCAGAAACCATGTCAGGCATAAATAAAAAGGAGGGGGAAAAAAGGAAACTTTGCGAACTGTACCCTAAACACAGCATTTATGACCACACAGTAAACATTTCATCGGTTCTATCAGGTGGCGGTTAAAGAAGTTAAAAACAAAAGATATGTTTGGACTGCTTGAATGATAGCGTGTGTGAGGCCTCAGTTCCATAAAACAAATAGTGGCTTGAAGACAAAGGTGTGTTATGTCAGCGTCTGTCTGCAGTTGAGAAGACGTCTGTTTTCACAACAGTCAGTGTTTTTTTATCGCCTAAATATCTTCAGAGTGACGCACTGCACTGTAACATTAGAAAAATCCAGTGAAAACAACGGCAAACTGGAATAAAGCGTAAAAGTTTTTTTTTTAAAGTATTTTTCTTTTAAAGGAAATGACACTTACAGAAAAATCCCAAAGCCCACCTGGCAGAAAGAGGCTCATGGTGGCAGGCGTCCAAGTTCACTTGGAGATTTATTTCAGCTGCTTAGTAGTTTATATTTACATTCCACTAAATTTCAGAAAGAGTTGATGTTTTGTTTTCGGTACAGCGCTTATCTGACATCTATTGTTTAACAAAAGTAAGATTTTATATAGAAAGAATGAACATGTGCCCCTTTTTCTGACTTCAGGTCCATTTCTCTGACATTAGATCTTCACAGCGATCCCTCAGGAGGTAAAGCGGGTCATTTGTTAACTGGAAGCTCCCACAGCCCACATGTTGCAGCATCCTTAGGCAAGATACTGAACTCTAAGGTGCCCCTGATGCATCCACTGGAGCATGAGCGTTACATAAAAAGTGCTTGTATGAGTGTGTGTGTGAATAGCTGAATGAGGTTTGTAGTTGAAAGTGATTTGAGTGCTCAGAGCAGAAAACTGATCTATAATTACTGATACAGTTTAAATGTATTTAGCTTTTTTCTGAATTGTTGGCACTTTTACTTCAGTAAGAGGCCTGACGGAGGCCATGTGCTAAACTCTTGGTGTCAAGCTTTGTGCATTCATGGGCCACATACAGGCCGGACTTGTTGGCCAGACCCCTGAAAATGACAAAGACGTACATTCTAAAAACCTTCAAGTTAAATGAACCATCCATTTACAAAGCAGATGACGAACAGTCTCAGAGTCTCAGATGTCCTAAGAAAAATAAGAATGTCTCAGTGTTTCCACATTAAGCCAGCGTGCTGTCATTTCGAGGAAACTGTCCCAGTTCACAAGAACACATCCACAGGACTCATTGGCCTTTGCATCTAACTTCGGTGTAATGGCTTTGTCATTAGTAAGGCTGTGAAACCGATGAGTCAGCCCTCAGGCTTAGGATGAAATTAGCAGGTCGGACAAAGCCTCTCATGAAGGATTCATTCCTAACGTAAACACAATGCTTCCTTCTAAAATATAGTGAAAAGTTTCAAAATTACACCCTGCTCCTCTGCAATTTTTACACTCTGGATCCAGTCTGCTGGATCCTTCAGCAGCCTGGTTCTGGCCTACAGGCCTTGAGCTTGGCATAAATTCACAAGTAAAAACTAAAAATGAAACTGTCCAAATCATTACTCAAACTAAAACTGATGAGAAGTCCTGTGAGCTACACGCAGTTTCACAGAAGAACATGAAAAGAACATAATTAATAACTCGACACGTTACTTCTCCGTGGTTTGTAGGACAGATGCTACAATGTGAACAACAACGAAAATCTACTTCCCATCCACATTTGAGTCCAGGGTAATTTTCTCCAGCTGCCATTGAGGAAGCTTTACAGCCTGTGTATGAATATACAAAGCCTGAGCTTGCCAGCTACACTTCCTCGACAGGTATTGTGCTTGATTTAAAAACAAAACAAGAGTGCGGCCGTGTGTACTTTATTCAGAGCCACAATGCTCCTGGGCTTTTCAGTAATCCATCACGCCCGGTCACCTTGTACGACTACTGGGAGCGAACAGAGCGCTGCTGGCTCCAGGATCTCCGTCACGGGGGTGAGAAGAATGGCTGCTTGTCCAGGACAAGGGGTGGGGGGTGGGGGGTCTACTGCTGGAAGTTGTGAGGGGGAGTGACCCCTGGCTGTTGTGAGAAGAGGTCTTTCTTGCCGACTCTAGGTCTGGAATAATGAACTCTATTAAGAGGCAAGTTGCTTCAAAGGCCAGGCAGAACAAGCAGCAGCAGGGTGACAGCACAAGACTCTTTGTCTGCTGATGAAAAGCTTTCTTGTAGCTTTCGTGTCCTGGTGATAATAATAAAGGTCCTCCCTGCATATTCGCTGACATTTATGAGCGTGAGTGGGCTGACGGGTTGAGCCCAGCCGAGAAGGGATTGTGGCATGTGTGTTCTTGTGGCATATGGTGAAAAGCACAACACATGCATATGAAAACTTGTGCAATGTTTACAGTATTACAGATGTCAGCGCAGACATTTGAAGCTGAGGGAGACACAAGTGGATTTTTATACCAGCGTCTCAGTGCCTGGCTGCACTGCCTCCAGAGGAGAAGACTCTTACTTCACCACCAGTCATTGGTTCTATTGTGCTTTTGACTCAGATCACTATCACGATGGCTTTATTGTGCCTGAAATCTGGCAGACAAAAAGCAGGAAATGGCTGGGAGTCACGCAAGGGGATCTGGAAAGGCATGTGGTGGAGCGCGTCAGAGAAAATTGTGTGTGTGTGAGTGTGTCACCAGGACAGGAGAAGGAGAGGGGCGAGGACAAATATGGATCCACTGCATGATTAAGATTCTTGACAGAGCAGGGTGCCTGAACTTAAAATTATTAAAATTAAATGAGGTCCAAGTGCTTCTTTTCTGTTTCCGTGTTAACTGTGTGATTCATGTAATGAGCAACAGAGGGGGAAATTGGGCTGGATGTGTTGTTACCTGCTCCACAGTGAGGGGGGAGCAGATCTCCTCTCCTCTGAGGATCATGGAGCGCTGGGTCAACACCTCTGACAACTGGAAGGAGTCGAGGCCGAGCAGCTCGCTGACGTTACTCACCACTGAAACAAACACAAGCACACACAGATGTACACAGGATATCTATCACTTACGCAAACAGTTCAGGTGACTCCTATTCATGTTAAACAACAGATGTGGCATATACACAGCAATCCTATACCATCTGCAGGAAACTCTACTCTGCAGGCTAGTCTGTAGTGTTGGCAGTCACCATAGTTCACAGGTTCTTTGGAAAAGAGGTCGGACACAGCAAACAAAGGAGCCTGAAGCTCATGTTACAGCCTGCTTGGCGCTCTGTCTGCTGGTACAATGTCAGTCAAACTCAGGGCCGTGAGGAATACTGCAGAGCGGTCCAAAATCGCTGATAACCCAGTTCTCTACTTCAGAAATTTCACCAGAAACAATTGGACTGAGTTTATTTTGGAATTTTTTTTTAACTGCTTGATAAAGCCTGCATAGCTTGCGTATTTGCTTTCAGTACTAAAACCACTGCTTGGATCATTTTTTTTTTCCATACAAAAATTTCCCTTTCACTAAAGTCTAATAAAGGAATCAGCAAAAGAAAAGAAGCAGCAAATAAATAAACAAAAACAAGTGTAACACGCAGTTACACAGTTTAGCTTATTTAGCTGAGGCACAGTGGTGGGGTGGTTATCACAGTGGCTCCTCCTGCATACCCTGACTCTGAATTAGATAAGCAGAAGAAAGTGGATGGCCTATTTGGCTGTCCTTTTTTTTTTAACTTTGAAAGTTATATAAAAAAGTTTGTTTCAAAACCTTTTTTTGCCATAGAGTTAGAGCATTTCCAGGTTTTTATACTGCTTTTAATCTGTGCAACTCAAAGCTTCAGTAATATGGTTCACATTGAGAATGTGTCATCAAGAGCACACACCCAGGAAGTGACTCTGTGGTGCCCAGAGACTGTCGTCTGAAACTCGACACCTTGGATACCAATGACACACAAAGTAACCACTGGCATTACTAAGTACACCGAGCTCAACTTTGAGGCAAGTAAAGCAACAACAGACCAAATATTCAGTAGTGCGTTCTACACAAATTGATACATGTACATAAAGTTTAACACACCACCAGATCTTTTAAGATTTTGGTATTAATTTCTTTTTCTACCTCCTTTGGAAGTTATCTGAGCTCCACCGGCAGTCATGAACTCAATGTTGCCCATCTGGAGGACTGCCGAAAGCAGCTTGAACACGTCCCTGATCTCCTCCTCATTGAATTCCATCACTTTCAATGCTTCCTGCAACACAAAGTTACCCAGACGTGCCACAATAAGGAATCCTAAAACAAATTAAATTCATTAATTTACATGCAACCACCTACAAACCAGACCCAGTGTGAGATTGTCAAATAATAAGTTCACCCAAGGCTCATGTTCTATGGAAGCGAGGTCTCTGACTCATGAAAAAGAGTTACAGCGCCCCCTGGAGGGGAAACAAATGATGTACAAGAGTCCTTTTCATCCTCACCATCACACTGTTGAAGAGCTGCTTGTCGTCTAGACTGCTGTCCTTCACGCAGCCCGACTGGCTCAGGTAGTGATACGACTCAGGACCTTCAGACAAGAGGTACGTATCTGTGACACAGAAACAGACAAAGTAGATGTAATAAAGCACTTCAAACAGACAACACAGATGTTATTTCAGAGGTAGCTGTAGAGATGCCCCAAAGTACATATTTTCAGGATAGCAGTCACATAGCAGTCATATGTCTTCACTAAAGAAGTGTTTATATGGGTATCGTAGTCAGTCACAGACTAAAAACCAACCTCTGTGGTCCCTGTCTGCCCCTGCTAACAGTGCGTAGAAGATGTGGTAGTTTCTCTCACCGGGATTCTGTCGGACCACGCGGTTCTTGGAAAGACAGCGTGATTAGAAAAGCTGCTACAAGTACTTTACAATTGAATGAGTTATTCCGATTACTTATTTAAACACTGTTGTCATCGAAGAAGACTTGCTGAAGATACTGACTGTATCACAAGCACAATATAAGCTTACCTTTTCCAGCAAGTCTGACAGCTCAAAGTTAAGGGAAAAGTTACAGCGACTCGATCATCTGTGCAAAATACAATCTTTATAGTATGTGAGAGTTGATTTACTGTATGAAGGATACAATCAATGATGCAACCTCCCTGGATGTTTCCGTTTTGGGAGAAGTGGAGCTGTATGAACTTCCCGAAGCGACTGGAGTTATTGTTGTACACTGTTTTAGCATTCCCAAAGGCTTCCATGATGGGACTACAGAAAGGATAAAGACAATCAAGCTTACTATAAAGAAGCCTTTAAAATGTATCCGGTGAGCACACACTGCAGTGACGGTGATGTGGATCCAGATTATTTAATAATGTCTGAAGCTGAATTAGGTTAACATCACTGCCACTGCCACGAGCTGTTTGGAGAGTTTGAACTGGTATTTGAGGGTAAGCTCATAACAATTTTTTTATCTTACCATGCAAATAATTTTAATTTAAAAAATAAAATAAAATAACTTAAACATTAAAATAATGACTTGCACCTGGGGAGATGCATTTACACAGTACCTGCTCTGGACGAGGGCCTGCTCCACCCTGGTTGTCCTCTCTGAAGGAGGAGTACCTGCTGAGTTTTGACTCATCACTGAAAGAAACTTTAGCAGCAGCTTGGTGCTCTCTGTCTTCCCAGCACCGCTTTCCCCACTGAGCATGCAAAAAACAGAGAAGATACATAAATAGATCTGCTTGAATCTCTCCATGCATTCATTTTCTTAACTGCGTATCCAGTTCAGGGATGCGGGAGCTGATCTCAGCTATTACAGGGTGAGAATCAGGACGGGGCTAACCCAGAGAGACAGGTAACCAATCACACTCGCATGTACGGAAACTTTAGAGCCACTGCTTAACCTAACACGACTGCAGGAACCCACGGAGGTATGGAGAATATGCAAACTCCACCAAAAGATTTGAACCGAGGATATTCTTGCTGCGATTCAACGGTGCTGCATTCAGTCGGTCAACTGTATTCTTTACTATGTCTATTCATACAGTATTTTTGGGAAATGCAAGAGAACATTTTTCAGATAGGAGTATCTATTTTGCAAAGGTCAAAGGAAGACTACGATATTCCTTATTTCATATTCTGTTCTTAAGATTTATAGTGCAGCCAATAAATTTGCAGGACTCACCTGATGAGAACACACTGGCTGTCGTGTCTCTTCCACAAGCAGCGGTAGCACTCGTTGGCCACAGCGAAGATATGAGGAGGCAGCTCCCCCATGTGATGTTTGCTGTACAAGTCGACAGCAGCGCCATCGTACAGGCCTGCTATCTGCTTATAGGGATTTACTGCTGCCAGAATTGAACCTATGTTGGTCTGAGAGCAGATAGATGAAGGAAGACAAAAGAAGTCAGAGGATAACACAGGTGGTATGAAAGAACACACTAAAATGTATAATTCACTAATCGCTTTGCTATTCATTGAGCTCTGCAGTACAGTTAGTGAATACTCCTAGTTCGGTGGATTCACTGAGTACCTGCATTCAGCAATAGTATTAAACTACTGCATATGGCCTAGTTTGCTGTAAGGATGATAATATTTTAGGATCCATTGCTTCTGCTCGGTTAATGCGCTTTGGGAAAAAGTCCCCCCCACACACAAAAGTGTGTTTGTGGGTCATCCTTCCACACAGTGATACTATTCTCCAATGCCACGAAGCCAGGCTTGGCGAATGCTCCGAGATGAGCTCAGGAGATAGGATTTCCAAAGGCATAGTTAATGTGTGTCTGTGGGGAGTGATTATTTTAATAATACCTGGATAATATTTCCGTGGAAGCCCAGAGCTTTACGTTGAAAGCAATCCTGGGGGTGAGAGTAGGTGAAACAAGGATAATAGAAATCCTGTTCTGAATACGCGCACATTATTCCAGAGTTTATATGTATTGTAAGTATTATTAATTTATGATTAAACATCACCCTGCCCCCAGTCCTCTTTGTTTGTCCCTGTATAACTTTCTGACCATTTTCCAGTATATAAATATATCCTCCCCTGTTCGAGACGTGTTCTACTTTTCACCGTTCCTCACATTATTTATTCCCAGAAACCTCAAGTCAGGACTCTACTGGTACACCAATGAACACTTACATAGATGTTGTCTTTCTGATAGCGCAGAAACAGATTGTGCATGATTGCCGCTTCGTGCAGCTCTGCCAGTGTGGACATGTCTTCTACTCCATGGATGCTGCTGGGGTGCATCGGGTACACCATCTCCCTGTTCAGCTCCTCTTTTTGTAGGCAGATCACCTGTAACAGCAAAAGGCACACGTACATAGACATATATGTTAATATAAGGTATTGTCAAGGTTTATATGAGCCCATAAGTGGAACTGCACAAGTTGTTGTACATTGAAGCTGCACCATTTTGTCTCTGCACAAGAAAAGGAGCGTAAACCACATCGATACCTCCTGCATTTCACTAAAATTCAACTGGGATCCTTTTTCATTTTTTAGTAACTGATAATTTAGTGGAATGAACTTTGTTATTTTATTTCTGAAGTAAAGAGTACCAATAAAGTTTAAAACCATTGTAAAACTTTAGCAACACAATAAATTACCCCATGTTTACTCATGGCATCTCTAATCATGGCTAACAAAGACAGCAAGCAGCCAGTTACATCAGGGTTTAAACAAAACAAGTTATGTCCGGGTCACCTTTAAGATGTTAATCAAACTCCTGACAGAACATCAGTCTTCCGCTGCATGCTTTGGTGACAGGTAGATCAGAAATATCACTCAGGAATAACTGAAGTAAAATAAGATAGACTGCACCCCTGACATGTGCCTGTCTGTGCCTGCTGCCAGCATACCAGGCAGGCAGAGAGCCCCTGTCTTACTCATGCCCGGACGGCTGTTTCACGACCTCTCTCTGGGTGAAAAATTAAGGGATGGATAAGATCTAACGGCATTTATATAATGGAAGTGAAAGAGTGAGAGCGAATAAGGTTCTTGCAGCCTTCTTTGGCTATCAGAACTCTAATGCACAAGATAAGAGAGCAGAGAGACCACAACTATGTCACCTGATGGGAAGCGGTGTCCAGATCAATACTGATGGATAAGAGGCTGTGGCATCCCAATGCACTACTGCTGCTCTCCTGGCATGTTCATGTGTGTCCCAGCAGGGAGGAGACACTGTGTCTCAGAGAAACACTGAGTCAGCAAAGGCTGGCTGATGAGGCTGCTAATAGACTGTTGTCAAACATTTGAGGCTCTGTTGATTCTTCGAAAGTAGATCTAACGAACATGAAGTAGGACTATATCAAATCTTTCCTTTAATAGAGCATGTAAATAGTAGCCTAAGTTTTTGTTCTTGTAGATGGCATCTGGAGTAGCCCCTCTGTTTTAAGGTTTGATGTGTTGTGCACTCATAGATGGTCTTGTTCATACATTGATTGTAAAAGTGGTTATTTGAGTTCCTGTTGCCTTCCTGTCAGCTCAAAGCAGACCAAGAACATTCGGTCTGCTAAAGATCGTTGTGTATGAAAATCCCAGCAGCTGTCCTGAATAGATTGGCCAGTGAGTGCACGTTATACCTTTATAAAAATCAGCTGCACGAAGATAAAGTATATGACCTGCATTTTCAAATGTGTCTTATTTTATAAAACCCTTTCCGGGATGGCATACGTTAGAGTCTGAATATCTTAAATAATCACATGTGCAGTTAGTAAATCTTTAAAGAAAAATGTTGACGAGGCCGTTTATAGTAAGTAACACAACTCTCACTGAGTAGCCTCGTACTTTTCAAAATAATAGAATGGGTGTATGCTGAGAAAAAGTCACAACAAAAATGTAGTCATTAATGTTTCTGTGGTATTAACGTTTATAAATGAGTAAAGACCTTTGAGAAAAAGCAGTTTGTGCAATGATGTCATTCAGCGAGCAGAAGTTTGCAGATTTGCAGCCAGATGTCCTTCAACATTTGGCTTTAACCCCACCCTCTCCTTTGGCAAATTGGTGCAGATTCACTATGGGGCCTGAGCGACTAATAAATCAGAAAGGCTTTTCACTTTGAATACATCCACAGTCAGCATTAGCATTTACACCAGTCACTTAAAGGGACTGATGCCATTTTTAAACGCTCTGATGGATTTTCTTTGGTTTCTTTTTCTTTTTAAGATAATTACTGAGACCGCCAAACAAAAACGTGGTTTAAAAAGCGTTTCTGTTGACACTGATGACAAACAGCAGATATCTACAATAACACTGACTGCTGATGTTAGCATTCACCAAATGCAAGTTCAAAGCAGCTTTAAGGTGGCTGGGAGCAGAGTGTAACACGGGGAGATAATTTACCTGTTTGCATTTTTGTGTATGTCGGGACATAGAGTGGGTGTTTTTCTCCGTGTCACATTATCACCTTGTTTCTGATCTTCTTTAAATAACTTGGAGCTCAGATTTCACAGAGCGAGCCGCAGGGACTTTTTCCTCCCTGAAACATCAGAGATGCCCAGGGGCAAACTGAGCTGAAGTTTTTGCCATCAAAAGGTTTCACATTCCTCTGTTTTGCCCCACTGTGATCTTGGTTTCATTGTTGGTTGCTTTCCTGTGAGAGAAATTTGAACTTTCTCCTAATAGCCACAGCTCATCAATATTTATCGCTATTAATTTGTTTTCAAATGATTTATTGACTGCACGAGTTCCTCTTGGGGAAGAGATAAAAGACACCTGAGACGCATGGATTTCTATTTTTCCTCCTTTCAACGAAACCAAATGAAATCACAGCTTGAATTTATTGTTAAATTTGTCCATTTAACATTTTTAAGTCATAACCTTTCAGATGAGACATCCCTGAGACAATTATCACAACGCCTGCTCCACAGAGGGGGCAGCGTCACCACTGTTAATGATTGGAGTGGTGTAATGATGGAAACTATTTCATGCCACTTACAACGACATGATTGATTAGCAAAGCTGTCTGCGGTGCAAATTGATCTTCTACAAATGGAGGCTGTATGCACAAGAGAGCTATGATGCTGGACACACGAGCAGCACACAAAGCAGAAAATGCAAAAAGCCCCAGTGTTCACTTATATGATGACTATATGCAGGATACACCCTGGTTGGGTCGTCAGGCTATCACAGGGCTAACACACAGAGAGATAGAACAGCTATTCACACTCATATCCAGACCTACTTCCAATTTAGAATCACCTATTAACCTAACATGCATGTCTTTGGGATGCAGGAGGAGGCCAAAGTCCTCGGGGAAGGCCCGCAAGGACAAAGGGGAGGCACGCAGGCTTCATGTAGGGCGGGGACTTGAATCCAGGACCTTCTTGCTATGAGACAACAGTGCTAACCACCCCGTGTTTCACTTAGTTTCTCTCTTAATTTAACCTAATGTCCTATACAACTCAGTGAACAGACATATTTTACATAATTTTCAAAAATTTAACAGATTAGGATTCAGTGCGGACACATAACTCTACAGGTCATGTGTGTTCTGCATATGCAGGTGTTTTGGGTTTCCTTGAACTTAAAGTTGTAACTCTGTTTTATGCAAACTGGAGTAATATCTCCAGTTTGCATAAATCATCATTACTCAGGAGAATTTACTGCAGATATGGGATGGGAACCTCCCATAATGCATGTGCCAAAAAGCTGCAGGGGCCTGGGTTTGAGTCCATCTCTCCCTACTTTCCTATCTTTGTGACACTGTGCTTTTAAAATAAAGAGCTATCCCCCACTCCCCAAAATATCAAATGCTTTGATATAGACTAACATTTTGAAGTCATGCCCACACTAATGAGTAAAAAAATCTTTATTTTGTTTGAAAAAAGTGTCATTCACTTCCTTGAGCAGGTTACTTTGTGACAAATCGATCTGATACCCCACGTATAAGGTTAAACAACCTGTTAATATGTCAAGATAGCGATAAAGACATAGACAACATACATTAGGATTTTATTGCATTACACAGAACAGCTACACTGTTGAGCCTTACATGCATTCAGGAACACTGCCATAAGCCTCAGAGAGACAATCAGGCTCATTTTGTTTTGTTTCCCATCATTTGAAGACATGATATTACACAATTGTTGGCAAAATGTCCTCCATTTCTGTTGACTCATAAAAAGTGAGTTGCACTTTTGCAAGAAAACCTTTTTATGGCTGATTTTATTTGGTAGGCTGAGCAGAGAAAGAAGATTATTTTGTTGAAGGCCAAGCTGTAAAATAACAAACATGACAGAAATTTAATGAAAAGTTTGACCACTGTGCCTGTACTTTTTGTGTCTTGTAAGCCCACAAAAAATCGTTATAATGTGTGCATGAAATACAAATAAAAGAATATGAATAAAATTAAACTCATTGGGTTGAACAGATGACCCGTGTCCTGAAACGTCTCTCCAAGGGCCCGGACTGAAGTTGGCCCCAGGCCATTTCCTCCATGTCATTCCTCCTGCACTCTATCCCTGCTTTCTTGATAAAACAATACATTAATCTAAAATAAAAATGATTATATAAAAAGAAAATCAATGGATAGTCACATTCATGGTGTCCAGGTGTACCCTGGCTTTCGCTCTGGGGTGGCTGGGAATGGCTACAGCAGATGACTTAAAGAAATACATAACTGGCAGATTGTTTGGGTTTTTTTCATCCTTAGAAAGAAATTTATATAACATAAATTAAAATGATACAAAAATTACACAGACTAAAAGGAAGCAACAGCAAATAACTGAGTTTTAAAGTTGTTTTGCAGCTGTATTGCTCTTCCCTTTTGTTTCCTCTTCCTTGAAACCACACCCTGCTGCTGCGCTTTGTCCAAGCAACTCTACTTAATATTCACATATAGGTGGAGTCAGGCTCTGTGGCTCACAGCACTTATGCTTTAATGTCAGCTGTATTCAGGCCTTTATTGGGGCACATGGACAGACACAAAATCACAAGCTTCTGGATACAAACACAGTCTTGTTTGTTGCTGTTTTGCCTCTCTCTGTTTCCCTTTCTCCTTTTTTAAAAAACTCTGAGTCCCTCTGTCTTACAGTGAATCCATCTGCTGCAGGGGGATCCCGCCCAGACCCAAGAGAAGAGAGGCAGTGAAGGGGGTGGGGGTGAGGCTTGGTGAAAATATGAAAAGAAATAACAGAGAGAGATTTTGTACAGCTCAAAAAATCAGGCAAAGTATCCATGTAAATCCAAATCCTCAAAAACTATTTTGTTTATCACACAAACAGATGCTAACAATAATGTTTGTGTTATTTCTTCCAGCTTACTTGTGAATGTGCATCACTCACATAAAGGCTCACATAATAGCTCCATTGACTAATTATCCAGAAAAGGCTGAAGGGCCATCAATGACCTATTTAAAACTGCAGACAGCATGTCTACAGGCTCTGGACAACTTCAGGATTCACACTGGATAAGAATAGGTTTTTTGCTCGAGTTAAATTGTTAATGTCATGAAAAAGGCTTTTAGTGTACAATCAACTCGGTACAGAGGCTAGTTTACAGTCACTATTAACTGAGGCCATCAAAAAGCAACTGTTTTCACTTCTTATTAATAAAAATGCCATTGATTTTCTCAGTTAGTCAAGCCACAAGCCACATGCATTTTGTACTGTATGTGTAAAACGATTCATTGGTGGTCGTAGACTAACACTGGTCAAGTGGGACAACAATGGCAGCCCAGCAGCAGGTATTCGGCTCAGGTGGCCGATCCTCTTTCTGCTTTTCTTTACATGTAGACTCCTCTGGGGATAACTCACACACCGTTAATCCAGCTTGTGCCATCTGGCCACAAACACACACACGGACACACAGATGGATCCATGCACTCAAACACACAAAGACATTCACTCTGCTGTATTTTACCCGTCCGGTCAGGACTATGGCAGTGATGAATGCTGATATGATGGCTAATATGACAGGAGCCAGGTCAGCCTGTTAAAGCCCAGGCCGTGTGGGTAAAGAAACTCCGGTGGTGCTCTATGGAGATAAGCTGGGCATTCAGGCAGGGAGCATTGGATAATAGTATATCCCAACCCCCGAGTGGAAAATGCTGCCACAATACATTTAACAAACACACTCTGATATGGTAGGAAACAGACACAGGCTGGCAGACAACACATATACACAGACACAATACCCTGGGCTTGATAGAGAAGCTTAATTAAATAAGAGACAGAGACTAGATCAGTAAGTGCCCATAAACCTCAGAAGATACTGTACGTCATCCAGGAACGGGGGATGACATCAGGTCAGCTAGGAATCCTGATGGTGGAGACGGTCTGTTTCCCAATCTCACATTCCTGGCATTTCTGTTACAGCTTTGGAAACAGAGGAGAGACACATGTGCCTGGCTCAATAAGCAGCATCCACTGCTCACATGTTGAGATCATATGAGACCAGCTTCAGGCCACCATCAATGCAGTGGTCCTGCTACCAGTCAAAAAAAATGGAGCACCACATAAACCTAATGCTATTTTTTTTAACTCCCACTGAGGGTGGTGGAATATTTTGGGAGTAGCACTCCACTTCATTCTCCAGTCATATTCCATTACCCAGAGTTGTCCCTGCCCTTTGGACAGCGCAGGGTTGATTGCATCCCTTCCACAGACCACAGAAACACCGCAGAAGATGCTACGATGGCCCGAGGATGAGTAAATGGGCCATGTATATGTGTTTCAATCAGCCTGGCATGTTCTGATGACAGGAAATAAACAGGGAAATTTATGTATATATATACACAGATTATTGATTGTGCATTTATGGTTCACTGTCTGAGATCAAAGAACACCAGCACTGAAGAAACTAAAGTGTTTAGTTGCCTCTATTGCTTCCTAAATGGCAGAATGGAAAAAAGTCAGTGGTTGTGGTAGAGTCGTTGGCAATGAATGTTCACTAGGATCTAAGGCGCCAGCACTCTGTGGAAACCACACTGTGTGACATAGATCTAATAAACCTGAGCAGGATATCAAGTTCAATGCATGTAGACTAAACTAGAACCAACACGCACAGCTGCTAGTCCTCCACTGTTCTTTACTCTTTCTCAACTATACAGTCTTCGATACAGTCATGATGATAACAGACAATAATCCTTCTACAAGTTTCTGCTGTTTCTTGTTTCTTTACAATTTTTTTTGTCAACTTTATCACATTATTTCATGGGACATTTCTATTGGTTGGTTGGCAGATGCAGGTGTTAGCAGCAGTCAACTAAAGTCACCTGATTTGTTTGTTCCAGGCTCTCTCTGAGAGTCAATTAAAAGTCCTGAACTCACAGATACAATTTATGGACAAGTACAAGGCCACCTACACACTACACCCATAGGAGCTGCTCAGCCATTGAAACCAATGCCATGAAGCTCCCTGCGCACGTTTTTCATACTGAGGATGTGGTCTCGATCTCTGCAGTTGACTCAGCAGAGCACCTCAGCACTCAGCTCTATAATTTTATGTGGTAACCACCTTGTAGCTGAGGTACTATGGTTCCTAAGCACTTGCCAACAACAACACTTACAGTTGATTGTGGAAAATATATGAAGGAAGAAATTTCACAAACTGACTTGTTGCCTCAGTTGAATTCTGCAACAATATCACATTTGAATTCAGAGTCCTGTTGCAATTAGACTACAAAAACTGGCCCAGTACTTAATTCCATAATCCATAGAGTTTACTTGAAAGCAGACATCTGTTCCACCTCCAGACCATTTATATGGATGGGAATGCATTCACAGCTTCTAGCAATAAGCTTCTGTTTTCTTAGATCCACTATTAGCTCATTGCTCTTCTTTGTGTTCAAGGTCAGACTGTTGTTACTGCACCAAGGTGCCATGCTTTGTCCCTGTGAACTGAGTCATGTTGCACCTGTCTGGGCCAAACACCATTATGTCACTTGCAGACTTGATGATGGTGTTAGAAAGTGAACAGGTAACCTAACAGACTGGGATGAACTGGCCTGAAACGCCAGTCTCCATGTGAAAAGGGAGATGGGGATGCAAAAGTCCCAAAGCTATGAATGCAGCTTGGAAGGTAGGATAGAGGATCATGAGAGAGAACTGATGAACAGTGAACTTACATATGTTGTTGCTGTGCTGTGTTGACAGCACCCTTTGTGTAGCTGCTGTTGTGTTATAGACTATTGTGGCTCTAATGTTGAATGTAATGTAAAATGACCTAGAGCCAGCAGCTCGAAATGTTTTGCAACGATGGTGGATGACATCGAATACCATGGCTAACTGTCATAAGCCCTAAGCAACCAGTACAGGACTGCCAATACTGGTTTTGTGTGGCCACAATATTAATAACGGTGTGAAAGTTAACAACATCAATGTACAAAGGGGCACTCTTTTAGATAAAAACTACAGAGCTTCACAAAGTTTCAGTGACAATAAAGCAAGTACTCCTTTAACCAGTTAATGCACGAGCATGAAAAAAATGCAGCTTCCTTACAATTTAGCAACCTACACTCTACTTTATAAGTCAGTTTTTTAGAAGGACTCCTCTGAAGGCAAAGCGCATATAAGTACAGATATATAACACAAGATAAAACAGCTTTCTTTGATCTACAGTTTTTGACTAACAAAGACTTGAATGATAAATTATTTTTGACCTTCCACCTCTGTGTGTGTGTGTGTTTGTGTGTGTGTCTCTGCTTCCCTGTGTCTGTTTCTCTCTCTGCCTCTGTAACAGGATTTCCTCCAGACACAAAGACCACCAAGCACTGCCAAACAGATAAGCTGAGGCCAGTGAATTGCTTGACTCCATTCCTGTCATTCTTACTTTATTACAAAAGGTGTTGATGCCGCTGCAGAGCCCTCAGATGAAACACATATGTGCAAACAATTAGGTCTCCCACATATACACAATGGGAAACAAACCTCCCCCTTTTACTTTATACGACCCTGGACGCGTTAACAGAAACCAGGGTGAGATTTTAAATGGACACAATCAGTTATGGACACTTAAATACTCTCTGAGCGCCTCAGCGCCTTTGCTTTGTTAATTTTTAAAAGGAATAATGTTGGTTTAAGCGTAAACTTGCAAACACAGAGTCTGAATCCTTAAACCAACGATAAAAGCTTCATGTTCCAGATATACTACCAAGGTGACGAATCAGGGACTAGTGAAAAAGAACGTCTTCTTACCTTCCCATAGTCGGTAGTGAGGATGAGGGTTGAATCATCACAAGAGCTGACAGTAGAGGGGCGGAGCTGCTCTTTGTGTCTCAGCCACACACGGGCCCCCTGCAACACAATAGCCAGCACAACAACCTTAACATCTGGACACTGGGCTTGCATTGGAGTCATGCGCTTTACACGAAGGTTTTACACATTTACATTACAGATACTAAGTATTCCATTGATGTTCTTATTGTTCATATTACCAGAAACAAAGGAAGTCAAAGATCGACCCCCACTCCCCACACGCGCAGGCTTTTTAGCTATATTATAAAAGAGCTGGGTGAGCAAGAGCAGAGAATTTCTCTAAAAGTAAGAATTATCCTTTCTGCTTTTCTTCTCTCTGTCTTTTTCCATTTTTTCCCCTCAAAATTGCTTACCATTATGTGCCACATACTGTAGCCACTGTTTCACCAAGATTGGATGGACACAGTTAGTCTCTTATTAAACTATGATTAGAAGTGAAGAAGTTGTTCACCAGATCTGCATGATGAGGCCATGCCAGAGAGTCAAAACACCACTCAGTCATATACACTGTCAAAAATGCTTTCAGTGTGCCCGGTCTCCTCTATAAAGGAAAAGACTATGACCCCAAATGAGCATTTACCACTTTAGCATATCAATCGATTCAAATGTCCATCATCCTTCCTTTGTTTTCTATATTTCAGTCGGGCAAATCGCAGCACACTTCTAGCCATTATCAGATGCCGCTTCCAGACAGACACTAATATCTGATCCCAGCGGCCCAGTTTCCAGTGTTTGCGTATCCATACGGAGTCGCTGACTTTCCCAGACATGTTTGTTAGCATGCGAGTAACTAGGAGCAATAACAGGAATCTGAGGCTGATTGCTCAGGCAAACTGTCATTTCCTTACAGCATTTGCCGCTTTAGCACCGGCGGATACATTTATAGATTTGGCTTTGTTTGAAAGACTGTACTAAATGAAAACAAACAGTCGCCTGTCTGACCCTGTGGAATAAAAAGTAAAAATCTTTTTGCATGACTAAATACGCATTTGTCTGATAGTAAACGGGAGTATGTAGTTTTGCAGAAAGACAGATGGTACCACCTTCATGTCTGATTGCTTACAATAATCCAGCAACTTTCTGTGTAATTAAAATCTTAATTGTTTCATTAGAGCCAAAATCTCAAATTGAAACTTGCAGTTTTGCAAAGGAGAGATGAAAGCAGTATGAAAAACGTCCTCGATCTCAAAGAAAATTCCTCATTTAGCATTTTAGTTGATGGAGACGACTAGGATGTGGATTTTAACAAAATTTAACCCAAAAAGTTACAACCTCTTGTAATAAGCTTGGCTTTAACAGCTGAACACGGTTAATAATCAAAAGTGCCACCGGTGGGGGGGCCAGAGAAGCAACGAGCATCAGCAAATAAAGTGTGTGACCAACAAAGGATCAAAGTGAAGAGATCAATATGCATGGATTCCACTAAGAAACCTTAGACAAGGTCACCACTTCCAGACATCAATCCTCATTAACTATTAACAACAGGCTGCCACGTGTGTGCACACTTTCATCCACGAAGCACAGATGTGTTTGCCACAAGACCAACATGCTTTTGTTTTATCCACTCTCCATTTACAAGATGAGACACAGAGACGCTAAAAAAATCTAATAAATGAAGTCCCTCAGCAGCTTGTGTGATGACTGATTGCTGATGTTTTCTTTAGTTTTGGATTCAGGCCTCTTTCTTAGACAAAGCAAGTCAGTCTAAAATAAAAGAAACACTTCCATCATCGCAGATTTTTTTCTTTCAGTCAGCTAATGGAGCACATCTAAATGTGGCTCTTAAACCACAGGGGACAGGAGTGAGTGGGACAAAAGAGGGTCGTGTAAATTAGGAGGAGGAGGCAGAGGGGAAGAGAGAAGGGAAAGAGGAAGGGTGCGAGCAGCTCTTAATGCCCTGCCTCCTATTGTGTTGAATAAAGAGGCAGACAAACAGAAACATCAGGACAGAAATATAACAGAGGTATCCTGCAACACGTGGCCACCCATTAACAGAGACGACCGGTGACTTTCACACCAGTTTCTGCCCGGTACCAGCCTGGCATGCCTGGCCTGTTCAGGGAAAAGCTGATTCACGTGAGTTTGCTCAAGTGCAGGGATTACAAGTGTTTGCTCTATAGATTTCAAGAAGATCAGCCTCAGTTACATAACTGGAATTCAGCAGAATATTTCTAGTTCTCGTCATCTTATAGGGGTTTTTCCTTTTCTCGTGTCACGACTTGACATTAACAGTAAGGTCAACAAAAGAGCCGAAAGTATTTTGTAACAAACAGATTGCATGAGATGTACAGCAGAATAAGACAGGGGGCAAGCCGTGACAAGGAGAGGACTGTGATGGCTCATAAGATGGCAAATTTCCACACCCATTCCAGTATTGCCTCAATAAAGAAATTTCAGCGCTGCAAAAAGTGAAGGAAAGTTTTGAGTGGCTCAGCAGCTGAGTCAGTCTCAGAGGTTTTTCCACTCACATGAACAAAGACCCACTGCATACCAGCTGCATGCCCACCACACGTAGTTTTTTTAGATTAAAGTAATTAGGAATTCAAATAAAAAAATGTGACTGTATATGGTAAACCAAGCATCAGTGACAAAGTGGCCCATAAAGATGCTAATAACAGCTCAGCCTGCTGCACCAGCATCTGTAAAGAGTGACTCGCACTCTGGATAAATCTCTCCCAGACAGTATAATCAAAGGTGGGCAAAAAACAACAACGACGAGATACTGTGCTGTGCTACCGTATAGCTGTTTTGTTTATGTACTATAGACAAAAAATAAAACTAATTATAAAGGAAGTTGACTTAATAATAAAGCTAACACCTGCACCATTTATAATAGTTCCAACTTGCAAACTTAACTCTTTCCCCTATAAAGATGACATCTGATGACCAGCTTTGACATCTCGGTTTATATCAGTAAACATGTGGTTTGAAAATCATATAAATAAGTTCTGGGTTCTTCCAAGGGTAACCCTGTAAGCTGTATAGGCAGAAATCCCTCTTGCTAACTTCTAATGCACAACCAGAAAAAGCTCAGTTCAGAAAGGAGAGACTGGGGTTACCCCTAGTAGACGTTAGCTTGTTTTAACTACTTTAGCTTCCAAAAATGTCTTATTATGTGATGTGAGGAGCCAAATAAAAGCCACCAGCTGCAGAAAACTGTAGAATTATATTAAATATATGCAAACTTAAAAAAATAGGGCTGCCTGTGATATACATTGGCACTATTGGACACTCGTCTGCATTTTGGTATGCGAGTCTCAGGCCGTAGGGTACGAGGTCAAGATGAATTGTCTAAGAAGCAGCAACAGATGGTCTAAACAAAACTCCTCCCCCTCGTCCTCTCCATCTTTAGGAGCTCTGTCACTAAGTCAGGACAAAGACAATCACCTCTGACTGAGGCCTCAGCAGTTAGCCAGGCGGAAATATCCCAAACAAAGACCAGCTGGGACACAAAGGAGCACGGGTAGCGGCTCGTGTTAAATCCCACAGACCTGGGTTACCTCCTGCAGCACAGCTTCCCATTCCAAGCTAGACAAACAGAGTCATATCTTTATTTGTAATCATGGGAAAGTACAGTGTGCATTTGATGATGAAGCCCAGTTGCAAGTGGGATTAATTGTGAAGAGTCGGTTAGCGGCACTCTTCTGCTTCTGGTAACCAGATGTTTTATTAGCGCCATTAAAAAGCAAAGCAGAAACGCTGCCATGACATCTCCGCTCAAACTAATTTCAAATTCTTAATGTTGCATGTCACTCAGCATGTGTAGCACTGCTGAGGCAGAACCAGCTGACAATAGTAATCTGACTCCACCAAAACAGGCTGCACGCCAACCTCTCATCATGCCTTTTGACACAGAGACCACTCAGGCTGAATGATGTGATCCTGGAGCTGGAGGCTTAAGTTTCAGCAGCTTGTATAAAGACATCCAGCTCAAGGATTTGCTAATGAATGTCCCTTAAATATTTAAGGTCATACACAGTACAAGGTGCCACGGCTCTTTCTCTGCCGTCTGGCATGTATCAGGTGATCCTATCAGAGAGAACAAGAGAAAGCTAATTAACTCAGCCCGACTTGGACTCGGCTGAACAATTAGTTATGATAAGCTACTTTCTTGGATCATAAAGTGGTTTTGGGGAGTGGTGAACGAACGGCTGCCCTGCAGGTAGGACCAATGCCTGAGAACCTCCAGCTGGAATCCTGACAAGCATATCAGTTGTTGTTGTGTTCACATGTGGAGGAGGATAAAGTTAGCAGTGGAACATGTGCAGCAGCAACATATTGGACTAAAAGGAATATGTTTCTGTTCTCCCTTTTCCACTTCAACTTTCAAAGAATTAATGTGGTGATTAACACTAATAACAATCTGGTTTGCAATCATGCTTGTTTAAAATCAACACAAAACTCGAGCTCTCGATTAATCTCATTTAGATTTCTCTCCATCATTTTTATGGATAGAAGTGTAATCCAGTGCTGCATTTACACCTCAGAGATTAAGACTGCATTAGCATAACAAACAGAGTCACAAGGTTGTGTCGCTACCACTGTACAGACAGATGTGCAGTCCAGAGCATTGACGGGCTCTATAGCATTTAATAAGGTCAAGCACCAAATTGGTACTTGCACGCTAATGCTGTGCACTTTCACAGAAACCAGTGCAATAATTGTTCAACAGAAAATATGTTATTAGCTAAAATATCATCATTATTTCTGTTGGAAGCATTGAAACTAACTTTTTTTTCCTTTCAGAACTAAAAGTAAACATATTTGTACGAGTGGGTGGTTTGCTAGGATATCAGCTGAAACATAGATGTTTATAACCATTAAAATATATATTTTTTAAAAACCAGCACATCACTTTGTAGCAGAGCGCAGCCAAATTTTAGGAGTTGTAATGGTATCTCCTGAACATCGGGTGAGTGGGATGAGTGGGAGTCTTCCAAGTGGATGGTGAGATTAATAAGTAGGACTAGGCAGCTGGAGGGGGAAACTGGGCAAAGCTCCCTCTGGGTTTTTGAGAAGAAGACTTTCCAGTAGGTTAAACCACTGTCTGCTGTGTATCCTACAAACAGCAAGGCCCATGCTTAACTGCAGTTTCTTTACCCTCATAAACATGAGACGCTACTTATTTATTACCTTATTACAGTATACCTGAGAATTATTTTAATTTATACAACATGTTTAGTGTGTAAATGTGTGTGAAAATAAATGTATCTACTTGTGAACAGCTTCACTCAAAGGGAGGTAATTTAATTCAAGGGTTTTTCAGCAGCGGTTGTTGCAGCGCAAAGGAAAAATCCTCAGTTGCACAGATTTTCCAAGGATTCATGTCTTGGCACATGCTTTTTATGTCTTCGTCTTTCTTTGTTACCTCGTTGCAACTACACCGTCTGCCTGCCGCACACGTTACAGCCTACGACCCCCAGCCAGCATGGGGTGAGGGCAGGGTGTGTGACCGAGGGGAGAAATCAGAAGATTAAAAGCAACCTCTAGCATCTGTGCTAGAAGACGTATGAATTAATGATGGAGACAGCAGCTGATCAGAAATTAGCTAATGGAGGAGGAGGAGGAGTCCCCTGGGGAACAGGGCTTTCCCTGTTTGTGATGATGTGGGGTGGGGGGCGTTGGGTCGCTGGTTGTTCTTGAATCTGAAGAACAGCCTGAACCCTGAACAGAAGAAGCTTTACACCGTGGAAAATGTTTTTGTTAACTGAGAAGGACTGTTTGAGAAGTATCCGTAGCTAAATGGAAATCAAACAGTTTTCTGTTATCACTGTCGTGCAAGCCATTATCATTATCACACTTGATGGACCTGAAAGAGATGAGTTACAATATTAATCTAACAAATATGCACAAGTCCGTGTGCACAAGCAGGATTAAGTGAGTGTGTCTTTTTTGTGTCCAAGTGTGTTTGGTAGTCCATTTATCTGTCAGTCAGCAGATACACACTGTCTGCAAAGGCGGGGTTCGAGGGCACCACCCCGTCATCCATTGACGCCTTTAATCTGTTGTGTTGCTAATGAGTGTATTGAGGAGAATTTGAATAACAAATTGTGTCTTCGGGAGAGAAAGAGAAAGAAGAGAAACACTTGAATCTCTGCCACATACTCCAGGCACAGTGTCGCGTTTTACCTCCTTATCCTGTGCAAACATATTTTCACTCCACTGCTGATCAAAGTGTGCTCCCTGATCCTGGGCGCACACAATGGAATAGGTTACAGGACGGGGCAAATAGGCAACAAATGATGTGATTACTGCAGGTTTGATTGGATTTCCAGCAAAGCTTGATGACTTGGAATATCTACCGAGCCACATGCCAGCACCTCTCCCGTCTGGCATCTGCATACCTCTGTTGTTCGTCTGATAGTTATGGGGTCACACAGCAGGAAACCCAGAGGTACTCGAGGAATGTTGCTCAGTCAGTGTTGTGTTTGACAGTGTGAGACGTGTGGGGCACGGTAAGCAAAGTGGTAGCTTACAAAGCAGCCCGGCTACTGTTACGCTGGCATTGACCTTGTAGCTCATGCTGTCCACACTGATTACTAGAAACTCTCCTATCTTCAGAATTTTATTATTTTGAGTGTTTCATACTGAAGCTATTTATGGTTTGATCAAATCCATCCAATCTGGCAATGATAAGCTGCACATTAGTGATACTGTGGATGTTAAAGTCACTGTTAGGACTCTGTAAGAAAATAAAATAAATGCAGTTCTGTCACAAGCGAATTTATTTACATGTCCTGAGTCTAAAAACCTGCAAGGATATCGTTTCACTTTTAAAAATGGTGCTGATTTAGCGCCTGCAGAAACAGTACCACCTCCGTCATCAGTGTAATGAATTGTGAAAAGCTTCACGAAACACAGCATTATCCTTAAAACAAATGTTACCCATCCAGCAGGAGCTGATGATATGATAGCAACAAACATAAAAGAGTCAGAATAAAATAATAAGCTGCCTTTAATCTGAGTTTACAACTTGTAACTGCAATTCACCTCCAAATTGTCACTAGTGACGTGCAACCATTCTCTGTACTTTTCTTCTTGGAATATGCCCTTAAACTTTTATTTGAACTGCATCACATGCTTACAATGCACATTTTACTTTTACCAGTACACGCCCATGCTATGGTATTGTCTGGTCTGTGATTTTCGTCAGCTGCTAGGTGATTGCTAGGCAGCATGATGACATCACAGCACATAATGCATAATTCAAGTTTTGTGGCTATAAATTAGATGCTACTGTCATGACATTGAAATGATACGATGCTATTAGGAGGTGCATAAACGCTACAAATGGGTCATTTTAACCTGTTGGTAAGTGGTTGCTAAGCAACATGATGGCATCATAGTATAGATAAGAACCTTCAGGGAGCTAAGATGTACTTGCGTGCCTGTCTTGGTTGCTCAGCTCCTGATGGTGTTGGAGGAATTTGCGGGCAAACAAGCAGACAGGGATTTTGTGTGTTATAGTCAGATGTATAATTTATAACAGGAAAGAGGGAGGACTGGAGGTCAGGATGAAGAAACTTTGGCCAAAACTATTAGATCTACTGGTCGCGCAGCATTTCAACAGCACATAGACTGATTCCAATCAGAAATCCCAGAACAAATATGAGTGAAACTGCTCAAATCTCTCCTTGGATTGTGGCGAGTGTTTCTTATACAAAGCAGGGGGATGAAGTATGTTTAGCAGTGCGTTCAAGTGGCAGAGATAAACACACAGAGAGTCCTAAAAACACGGGACATTCCTCCTCATGTTAGTCTCAGCTTCTCAGCGTATCATCCTACAAAAAGCCCCGGGCCTCTAACCACACACACACACTTATAATAAAACACACTTAGAGTGGATGGGAAAGCTAACATGTCATGACTGTGGATTGTGCCATGCTGTGCTGTTTTCTCCAGTCAGGCTCTTCACACCACGGCAAGCTAGGCTCATGCAGAGTGGGATGTGTACTCGAACTCTACAGGGTGCTCAACCCCTGTAATTAGTCCTAGAATTACAGCTATAGCATTAATCTCCTCACGAGAATCAACAAATTTTACTGTTTTTAAACATTTTTTTCGCCTCAGGCTATATTCACATATGGTAGTTGCAATGTGTTTAACCTAAACTCACAGGATGGTGTAGCTTAGAAACACGCATACTCCATCCCATAATAGGCTGACTCTGTGCAGCGTAATCATAGGGGACTAAAAAAGGAAAGTCAACATCTGGACTGGGAGCAGTAATCACAGGTTGGCTGTTATTAAGCTGCCAGACGAAACCTTGGAACCCAGGGGATTTAAGCGACACTCATTACCATCTCACTATGTCCACCAGGTCGGCCAGTCAAGGTGAAAGACAACAAACACTTTTTTTTTTTATTTTTTGCATGAGGGAAAGCGACAATAATCTTTAATTTTGTCTGTGTAAAAAACTCAAATCCTGCACACAAATCTGATTTGTCTTTGGATTTGAGTCGTCCACCTTTACCTCACGGAGATGTACTGAAAATCATTTTGAGATATGAATGACAGAAGGGATTGCATGCCTGACACTTTAAACTAAACGCAGATACCACACCAGTAACATGAGCAGCCCAGGCACAGACATCCAGTCAGCCTACAATATCAACAACCCATCATTCAGAAACATCGCTGGTGACAGAAAGACGCCACTGAGATGTGAAAATAACAGTCTGGGACATTTTGTGAAATACATTTACATATATGACATCTTTCTGGAGGCTACACAAGAAAATCAGTGCAACTAATAAACAGTAAGAACCAGGACCTTCTTTTTACCCATGCAAGACACAACTGATACAGCTATATTTGTGGTCAGTGGAGGGGTTTGTATGTCCAAGTGATCCCAGGACCAACCCGTGGTAGGGTCTCCCCTTGACAAAATGACCCTGGGTAAGAAGCCAGACAGGGCCTGTCCTGTGTAGGGTTAACTGGTCCAACTTGTAGTACAACTTGGTCCCTGCTAAGTGAAAAAAAAGAAGGGAGAGACCAAGAGGCTCTGACATGCAAGAAAGGGGTCCAGGTCCAAAGTTAAACCCTGCAGCCTTTCAGCCAGTACACTTACTTCCATCAGAGAATGTTTTATCATTGAATAAAGAAAGTACATAGATCAGTATGACTGTATCTTTTCAGCAGATTTGGCATATAATAGTTTGAGAGTGTTCTCTGTTATCACCGACTTACTTGCCCAAGTGCCCTGATGTGATTAATATTTCAGAGAACAGCACACCCAGAACGGCCCTGATGCGCGCACACACACACACACACACACACACACACACACACACACACACACACACACACACACACACACACACACACACACACACACACACAGGGAGTAGGGCAGGAAGGATGGGCGTTGGAGAGAAGATTACAAGTGATTTTTCATGTGCAGTGCCTCAACTGAGTGAGAGGTCTCTAATCATGGAGGATGGATTTGAGTCAAGTGGGTTGAAGGTCAGCTGTTAAAGGAATGGCTTGAGTGAAGCTTTGTTTGTTTTTAATTTGGGGATTTGCTAATTTGCAAAGAGTTAGATGATAAGATTGTCACCAATCACATCTATAGAAGTAGGACTACCCACTGGGGATGTCCTGGGAACCCAACCTTGGGAGCGTTTTTCCATTTGCATCACCAGTACCTAATAATGCACCATCACCTCCTGTTGCTGTTCTTTACTTTTTTGTAATTCGACTTGATTTTTTTTCCCTCCTGTGTGGTGAATGTGCAGCAGTGAGTGGAAGGGATGTTCTTGCCAAGAATCTTATATTTGTGTCCAGTGGGTCAAAATCACTGTGTAGGCAGCATAGTCTCAGTAAAGCCTGAACAGTGTTAAGCGCTGCTGTTTATATGCATGGATGTTTTATCAGTGCTCCCCGTGCTGCATTCAAATGGTGGCCGTATCAACATACACACTGGTTTGGACCAATCGCCTACATCACTAAGGAAATATCTCCTCTATAGGACAAAAAAGATCCTCCAAACCAAGTTCTGATGAACCATGATGGCTATGTGGAAGTTCCTGTGGTATTAAAGCAGCTTAAGTTCAGAAACACATATGCACAGAACATCACATAGAAGAAGCTTCATATAGATTGTAAAGATGTGAGAGTGGTAACTATTTCTTTCAGGTTTACAGGCAACCAAGACCACGAGAGACTCCACACAGCAACAGTTCGTCCATCATCAGGAGCTAATAGACAGGAAGAGACGATGCAGTGTGCAGTGTTATTTGTCACTGGTAAAGAAACTGTGGAAAGATGGAGATATGTTTTCCTTTTATTTCCACAAACACGGACGGCTTTGTCTGAAGAGCTTGGTGACATAGCGGGTAAAACTAAAGTCAACAGCATGGCGTCAGCAGGAGGTTATCACAACGCTGAGTTCCCTGTGTGATGGTCAGCGCACTGATAGACGGGGGTCGGGTTACTGCTAGACTCACAAGAAATGCAAACACAAGCTAAAGAGTTAGGAAGGGATCGAGTCAGAATATTGCAGAGCGCTGACTCCAATTTATGTCACGTTAAAACGGAAAATTCAGGAAATCGTTGAATAAGCTGTGGTCTCGAAATCCTGACACTGCAAATCTGTAACATGATAAGAACGGATTATCCATGTTTTCTGGTGCATGGTCAGACAATAGCTGCTGGTAATTAGCTTCTGTGCTCTTGTGGTGGATTAAACCACCTCCAGATTGTTCCAAAGCTGCAGGAGTTCTGCTGTCGCACACTCAAACCGCTGCCTTAATAATACCTTCCTCTTTGTGATCATAAACAACCGGCCCCGTTAATTCACCACAGCTCCGAAACTCTAAAGAGCCTTGTTTGAAAATCCCCTAATTTGATGTGATAATGCAGACAATAAGCACTTCAATTTTAATTACAAATGAAAACAACCGCTTAGAAGAAAAAAAGGAATGCTGGTCCCATTACATTTCCTTCCTTCCTTCTTCACATCCTAACTGTACTTCCTGGCTCTTTCCTTACTCCATCAGCCAGCTGCATGGGAGCAATGATTCTCGGCTCTTTAAAGTGGCAGCTGGAGGAAGTGACAACTGGGCAGAAAAGTGTCTGTTGCCAAAGGGGGGGAAATAGTCCACCTACTACTACGGCAGGTTGGCCTTTCTCACGTTACCCATTTCACCACAGAATGCAGCCTCGGATACCGATCCACGGCCCCGACTTCAGAGATCCAGACATAAGCAACACGTAGAGCTACGAGGGACGTTTTTAGGATGGGAAGAATGTGTCTGAGGGTGAAGGGGTCAGCGGTGACGGTGTGAAACCTAAAGCCTTGCAACCGCAGCTCTACAGGATGGATGACATGCAGCCGTGACCAGGAATTTGGGAGGTCAAGGCTGGGTATTTGGGATTCCCTCTGTCAGAGTATCTTTAAGAGGAAGGAATTTGGTGTGTAATGCAATGAAGGGGTTAATGGGTGTGGAAAGGTCCTCCTTGCTTGGGTTTACAGTGTGTAGCAGCTGCTGCTATAAAGAAACTGATTACCAAGTTTAGAAAATAGCTGGGATTCAGGATGTTCTACAAAGGTATCAAGTATCTAAAGTGTGTGTGGGAGCTCACACATACAAAGGGAGGTCGCACAAAGGTATAGATAATGCTCATATTACCTGGCAAATTAATAGCCAGGAAGGAAGAGCCCCGAAGGCACAACAATGTTTCTCATATTTGCTATATGAAATGGATTCTTGCATAAAACTTTTCACTGGAAAAACGGTTATAATTAGCAGATATTGTGGATAAAGCTAAATAAACTCAATTAATTTCATAATGGAAGCTCTGATTCATCCAAATTTGGGTGTGACGCGGGCAGGGAGTTTCTCGTATGTCTGAAAAAACAAAATGTGAATATAAAGTCTGCCAAATCCAGCAGCCTTGCAGTATAAAAAAAACACCCTTCGATACTTGTGTGTTTTTGTTGGGTCACTTCCATTAGAATAACGTATTGGGTGTGGGGTAAAGGACAGTGCTGAAGGTTTTATGGTGGACAGGATGGGCCATCAGGATGAGCACACCCATGACCACTCCTCTCCGTCCACCATGATTTCTAACCCTTGTCAACGTCTCCACCTTAACAAACAGTGGCCTATGAGGAAAAGCCGATTCTAGATTAGTAACTGGCAAATTGGTAAATGTGCAGATTTCTTTAATGCATGATCTGCAACAGAGTTTTGTGATGCAAAAGGTTAAAAAAAGATGTGCTCCTATCTACACAGTTCCAGCTTTATACAACCGCGACATTCACAGCAAAGACACATCCATATGATTTATCCTGGTGCACTTGTTTTTAGAGTTGAGTTTAATCCTTATCTTAATTCACTTCCAGAATTCCTGCTTAATTAAATCCAAGCTGTGGCACTGTGGAGTTCAAGACCCTGGCATCTTTCCATGACACCGAAATTCACTTGAAAACCAGGACAGGTCAGTCATTCCCTCTAACACAGCTTAGACTGGAGATGTGAAACAGCAGGTAGAGATAAATATATATTTTTATGCTGTTGTTGTCCATTAGTGGTCTGTTACAGAGACTCAGTTTAATTTTAACAGTAAAAAAGCAGCAGAAAGTACAACGAAGTCAAACCAATATGTATTTTAGCTTAAAAATTTAAAACACTGCAAATGAATGTAGTCAAGTCCAAAGACAACCAAAGAAATCAAGTAGAATGAAATATAAACTACCCCAAAAAACTTACACCTATTTGGAGCAAATACTACAGGATGTCTTGCTCTGTTGGTAAAGGTCAACAGACACAAACCAGATTAAAACTGAGCTGAAATAATAACCTTCCTCTTCGCAGCATATCACTGTAATAAAAGCATATTATGAGTCAAAATCCAGCTCTCCTCCATCTGCTCGCTACACAGTCGGTGTGTGCAGCAAATTATTGAAAGCTACGCTCGAGGCTGCTGAATTTATTATTGTATGACTGAAGTCACTGAAAAATAGAAATGCATCGATAATTGTCCAATCAGTTTGCATTAAACCTGCCTTTGCAAAGAAAAGTGTATGGAGCACCTCCTGCATGCTGAAACTTCTGTGAGTCACAGCATCACTGAGGGGCACGGCTGATAGGGAGGTACAGAAGTAGAGGATGGGAGGAGATTCACTCCCCTGTACTCCATCTGTCTTCTCTGTGAGTGTGTGTGCCCTCCTCTGAGTCAGAGGGGCATGACAAATCAGACCTAAAGCCAGCCTGGCTTTCACCTACATCAGAGTGTGAGTGTGCTGCTCTCTGGACTGATTGGCAGATGACACATCCAGCTCAGCAGTCACTGCATTGAGAGTTGCATTGTCTAGACTCTAATTAAAGCTACACACAGGTTTCCCTGAGAAGCTGTAGTAGTTTTTGTCAGGGCAGACATTTGTATGACTAAGAGGCTTGTGTGGACAGTGAGGTTGCCACTCTGGCTCCATCCTGTAGAGGTATAGGACACATGAGCGGCTGATAAAGGATCACAAAGACCGCAGAATACATCATAATAAGGGCTGCTTTTACAGGGGTGTGAAAATCATGAAGTGGTCTGAACCCATCCCGCATTTATAAAAAGCTCAAAACACAGCGTGGGGAAACAAAACAAAGGATCGTGAAGGTCTCAAAAAAACATGTAGGGCTCCAAATTAAAGCAAAGAGCTACTAAAAGTATTCTTACCGCTATAGAGAAAGCAGGCGAACTCACCTCTAAAAAGGAAGTATTCATCTTAACCAGTGCTCGACCTCACGGCTCTTTGTAGTCTGACTTCAGGGTACCACAGCTGAGGAGGAGAGCGGGCTGTATTCCCAAATTATTCCCATCCGCTTCGGTAAGATAATAAAATCTTTTCTCTTTTTTTCCGGATACTTGCTCACAACTCTGTGCCAGTCATGAAACGAGTCATTCTGCTCTCTGATTTTCGGACACTTTCGGACTTGTTTTCTGAAGTGTCCCGACAAGCCGCTGTGGAGCTGCCTGCGCCGTTCCTGCTGTCTACTCATTTCAATGGACCCGGCATATTATGCAGGGAGGAGGAGCCTGCTGAGCTACAGCCCTCCCCTCAGCATACGCCCTCTTTGTTCATGTTTCTACAGATTTTAAAAGGATGTGCACATGTATCCCCATGGTGTTCAACATACCGGGTTTTTGCTTAAAAAGGTTTATTATAGCACAGCAGGCCTAATATGAATCTACTTCTATGTATATCTAGGGTGAGACTGAGTCTGAGTCATTATTTTGCTTCCTGGAAAAAATATACAGAGAAGAAAGAAGCAGATCAGGAGGAGTAAGTTGGTTTTATTTTTGCAGATGTCTTGTCTTAAAAAAAATATTTCCGATAAAATGGGCATTTTATGATTATTTGATTTGAGGACCTTCTTATTAGACTCAAATGTTTCCATCAGATGATGTGTCTGCACCAAGTAAAAACTGTAAAGCATATTGAGCACTGAATGCACAACTTCTATTCTTCAATGCGTTTTTCTTTCTTTCTTTTTCTTTACCTAAGAGTCACTGACAGATGAAGAAGCTATGAGGTCAAACGGGTACAAATACGTAAAGGCCCCACATTCATCCTATGAAGAACCAAAGCATGCATTCCCTTTCATTTTGGCACATTTTGGTTGTATTTTAGTAATTTTGCATGCCTTTGCAGCCGTTCTTTGTCTCTTGTGAAGTCGGTTTGTGTGGTTTTTGCTGTTTTGCATCTGGTATTGTTGCTGTCTGTCTGATTTGGGTTGTTTTACATTTTGCTGTAGTCGGTTTGTTTCTAATTTCAGCTCTTTTGCATCTCTGTTTCCATGTGGGGCTTTTCTTTTAATGGTCTCATTTTCTAAACACTAATCAGCTCCCTAATGTGGTGTTTGTTTGTATTTGTTTATTTTTAAGGGTATGCATTTGTTGCAGTTTTTTTACTGGCACTGAATTTGAAAAATATTCAAATACCTCATCACGCCGGGTGATTCATCATCTCCTTACTCTCACTTTATTTTTTTTAAGGATTTATATTCAAGCTGTCATGCTATTAAGATAAATAAAAATATTTTTATATGTGTCATGGTGCCAAATTTAAAAATGGGTATCCAGTGTGTCTTTAAGCTCATTCTTTTGGTTTTCTTTTGGTTCACAAATCAATAATAATAAATAATGAATAGATACATTTTATAAATAAATAATGATATGAAATGATGTATCGGTGATTGACGGGGTCCTCAGCAGCCATTTATAAAATCACAGACAGCTGCTTTACAGTCTCAACACAAAATTCATTTTCTTCTTTGTATTATTTGTTGAAATCAAACAATGGATGTGCATTTTGCAGCTCAAGTACTGCCTGTGCTAACAGGTATGATAACACCAGATAGACGAATATGTTACTCTATACTGAGCAGTCATGCAACAGCCCCAGACTGCAAGCTGTATGCAGTCTGTTATATAATAGATGCTTGCTGTATGACATGGCAGAATGTTTTGGTCAGTCTCCTGATTTGATAGTGTTGTTCTCACAGCTTAAAATTATTTTATAATTTTACTTTGAAGCTCATTCTCTTTTTTAAAAAACTTTTATGATTTTGAGACACCATGTTTTCAGCGATGGAGCTATATTACCACTGGTTAGTGAGTTTACTACACAGTATTTTAAAGTAACATATATGGGATGTTCAAACATTTCTCTAAGCATTTTTGCAATACCCCTCTGAGAAAACCGTATCCTTTATTTGTACCCTTAATTCACCTCAATACTAGTGGCAAAATCTACTAAATAGAGCAAAGTGCAATCCCCAAATCTTGCAAATCCTTCTCAATTTTGTCTTTCAGTTACTGATGTGACCTTTGGGTGAACTCAACTTTTGAGTCAAATTGGTGAATTCAATCTAAGTACATTATCTGTACTGATCAGCCTTTCTGGCTCCTAATATGTCAAAATGCCTATTCAGCATTTCTGTTGCATTAGATTATACAAGCCTGTTGTTGGTAGTCAGTTAGTTAGTTGGTACTTATTAATCAAAAGGTTAAGAGCAGCTTTTATAAGAACAGTGCAGTCACTGTTTTGCGTCCCTGTAAGGATTTTCAGGGAGTAATACTTGAACAATCCCATTGTTGTGCCAAAGCTAGTTTACCGCTCACAGACACTTTGACTGGAGGTGATTATACCCTCTCACAATCACCTGACTCACACATGGGGGCCACCGGGTGCCCTGACTCTCTGCTGTACAGCCCAGGTGAATCATTATGCACACCAAACAGATTCTCTCTCTGTGAATCAGAGCAATTTTACCTGTTTCTGGATAATTATTCCTAATCTGCATCCTTTCCTGATAAAAATAAAGCAGTAAATACCACAGCTACAGCACGAGTGTTTGCTAAGACGTAAAGCCTTTATTAGATGTGTTAAACACACATCTAATGTGGGTCAGTACATGTCCCAAAGAGAAAAAGGCAGTTCTGAACTTAACAAAGGGGGCTTGCTGAGGATAGGCAGCACTAAACCACAATTAAACTCACTGCTTTTTAAACTACAGGGAGTGCAGAATTATTAGGCAAATGAGTATTTTGTCCACATCATCCTCTTCATGCATGTTGTCTTACTCCAAGCTGTATAGGCTCGAAAGCCTACTACCAATTAAGCATATTGGGTGATGTGCATCGCTGTAATGAGAAGGGGTGTGGTCTAATGACATCAACACCCTATATCAGGTGTGCATAATTATTAGGCAACATCCTTTCCTTTGGCAAAATGGGTCAAAAGAAGGACTTGACAGGCTCAGAAAAGTCAAAAATAGTGAGATATCTTGCAGAGGGATGCAGCAGTCTCAAAATTGCAAAGCTTCTGAAGCGTGATCATCGAACAATCAAGCGTTTCATTCAAAATAGTCAACAGGGTCGCAAGAAGCGTGTGGAAAAACCAAGGCGCAAAATAACTGCCCATGAACTGAGAAAAGTCAAGCGTGCAGCTGCCAAGATGCCACTTGCCACCAGTTTGGCCATATTTCAGAGCTGCAACATCACTGGAGTGCCCAAAAGCACAAGGTGTGCAATACTCAGAGACATGGCCAAGGTAAGAAAGGCTGAAAGACGACCACCACTGAACAAGACACACAAGCTGAAACGTCAAGACTGGGCCAAGAAATATCTCAAGACTGATTTTTCTAAGGTTTTATGGACTGATGAAATGAGAGTGAGTCTTGATGGGCCAGATGGATGGGCCCGTGGCTGGATTGGTAAAGGGCAGAGAGCTCCAGTCTGACTCAGACGCCAGCAAGGTGGAGGTGGAGTACTGGTTTGGGCTGGTATCATCAAAGATGAGCTTGTGGGGCCTTTTCGGGTTGAGGATGGAGTCAAGCTCAACTCCCAGTCCTACTGCCAGTTTCTGGAAGACACCTTCTTCAAGCAGTGGTACAGGAAGAAGTCTGCATCCTTCAAGAAAAACGTGATTTTCATGCAGGACAATGCTCCATCACACGCGTCCAAGTACTCCACAGCGTGGCTGGCAAGAAAGGGTATAAAAGAAGAAAAACTAATGACATGGCCTCCTTGTTCACCTGATCTGAACCCCATTGAGAACCTGTGGTCCATCATCAAATGTGAGATTTACAAGGAGGGAAAACAGTACACCTCTCTGAACAGTGTCTGGGAGGCTGTGGTTGCTGCTGCACGCAATGTTGATGGTGAACAGATCAAAACACTGACAGAATCCATGGATGGCAGGCTTTTGAGTGTCCTTGCAAAGAAAGGTGGCTATATTGGTCGCTGATTTGTTTTTGTTTTGTTTTTGAATGTCAGAAATGTATATTTGTGAATGTGGAGATGTTATATTGGTTTCACTGGTAAAAATAAATAATTGAAATGGGTATATATTTGTTTTTTGTTAAGTTGCCTAATAATTATGCACAGTAATAGTCACCTGCACACACAGATATCCCCCTAAAATAGCTAAAACTAAAAACAAACTAAAAACTACTTCCAAAAACATTCAGCTTTGATATTAATGAGTTTTTTGGGTTCATTGAGAACATGGTTGTTGTTCAATAATAAAATTATTCCTCAAAAATACAACTTGCCTAATAATTCTGCACTCCCTGTACATAACAACAGTGGAAGAACTACTCTTTGAGACAGCCGACTATGCTTACTGTCTGCATGAACAAAGAGAACAAAACATCCATTTGGTTATCAAGATCCCCAAACGGACTGGGGGGAAGGGACAGGTAAGACCTGCTGTTCTTGACCCCTGCTATGGACTCAGCCAGCTGATTTGGTCCTTTGGTGTTGGTGCAGATGAGGTCTGAGATTTTGCATTAAAAAAATTGACTTTGGTTAGTTAAAAGAAAGTCAAAACACTCCCTTTTAGCTCTTTAAGTTACTAGTTAACAGTAAAAAAAAAAAAAAAGATTCATTCTAAAAATCACACTTTTGAAATGGGGATTTGTTTTCTTTAAATCTTCAGGCTTTTAATGTCAGTTTCAGGAAGGTATTTGGATACATTATTTCATCACAGTTTATATCTGCATTTAAAAAAGTTTTATCCTAGAAAAATCCTACATACCAAGTGGAATACCAGGCATACCAGGAAGGGGCCAATGATCAGCTGAGCTATGAAATGTATACTAAACGTTTGCTTTAATGGTGAAATTATGTTTATCTATAGAAGCCTGTTTACTCCTCTCTCTGGTTTTTTTTTTTTAACGTGTACAATTTATAAAAGGCAGGAAGAATACCCAGTGTTTAAGCATCTGTTTAGTGCTTTATTTTACAAGCTTTACAGCTCTTCTTTACAAGCTACGCCCCCACATCCTGCTCTTACAGTGCGTGGTCCACGGAAGTAAAGATCAGTGGACAGAAATGACCACATGCAGTAGCACCATCAGACAGGGCCAGAGCAATATATACTTCATGCATGAAAGCCATGGGCTGCACTTAAAAGGTACCAAGTCATGTGACCATTTCAGATCTGTCGATTGGCCCTGTTATATAAACATCTGGTTAGTTGTGAAAATAAAGCGTCACACGTGAGGAACTGTGTTTTTGAAAGGTTAATTGGAGATAGAGTCTATGATGAGGCCCCCAACCCCCACTAGTGGGAAAGACCTCAGGCAAAGTCATTCAGGTCAGGTGAAGGATCCTTTTGTAGCTTCGTGTCAAATAATGGACAAGTCGGGATTGAACGCATGTGATGGAGGTCCCAGTGATGGGGGATGACTGATGATCCTCTCTATAGCCACAGGCTGTTAGTCACAACCAGACCATGCTAATCACTTAACTGGAGCTGCTTTGATTATGTAAAAAACCTCCACCCATAAATTGATGAGTAAACAGTGCAGCTAAACAACAAGCGCGATGAACCCTGGGTTATCGTCAGCTGGAAATATCACTGGTGTCTGACCTACAAATACTATGTTGTGTTAACTAAGAGCAGGTTTGAAATCTGTGAAATTAGCACAGTTTATATGATAGTGAAAACTGAATATATTACTAATGATAATACCAAGTCATTCGCTTACCTTAGACACTTTGCACTGGTATGCAAAAGTAATACTATAAAATTAGACCTAAAGACAAATCAAAAACCAAAAGCAAAGTGGCCAAAATTGACCAAACTTAAGTGAAGAAAGACATGAAAGTCCTAAAAGTAAGCTTTTATGATGTTTTCGCTTTTTTGTGTGTGAATGGTCACGGTCATCCAGGGAACAAAGCAACAGGAAGATGGGAGTTAGGTAAAATGAATTGAATCAGAGATAGTTTAGCCGAGATGGATGGCTAAAGGAAAGCAAAGACATTGAAGTAAAAATGGATCATCTAACAATATCAAACAAAGGTGATTCGATCTTTATTGTATCACACTCGCAGGCAGCATCACCTAAATGTGTAAATATGGTCCTTGACAAATCCTGCTGTAGCTTTTATCGAATTATGGTACTGATCCTTGAACCTCACAGAGTCGACCGGTCTCCAACACAACGCATTACTCACAGCAATGTCAGCAACTCCTGCTGTTTTATAAAAGAGATGAAGGGACAAAAATATCCTTTAAGCGAAAACGATTTAGTTGATGTTATTATAATTGATTTTGTTACAATAAAATGTCATCGCTTTATTCTGGGGGGGTTTCATAGCAAGCTTTACATAAACAGAAGGTTATTCAAATTTTTAGGAGATCAGCAATTTTCTGTTTTATCAAAAAAAAATGCTATAAAGTTACAGTTCTGCTGAAAAAGGTTTAAGTTACCTCTCATTACTTTTTCCAAGGAGCCAGACTGGAGTTCTCTGGGCTTTCTGAAAGTTATCCAAAGTTTGTCTTTTGCCATTGGCCGCTTTTTTTTGCACCTGACCATTTTCAGAAGTGTTTTTTTTTTTTATTTGTTAAGTCATTAAACACTCACCTATCAAGCATAAAACCAGCACCCAACTCAAGGGATGAACAAGTGTTGTGTCTACACATAACTCACAACTTAACGTAAAACAAAGCTTGCCAAGCATAAAATAGTAGTTTTACACCAACAAGGTAATTTCCAAACAGCTGTTAGCTGGAAATTTGGCATATCTCAATATGGTGTCCTTAAAAAAAACTCTGAGGAAACTTGACAGGTGAATAGTATCTGTAAGTCATGTCCTTAAGAAAAAAAAATAAGGCAAAAATAAAGAAAGCAGGGAGTAAAGGCTAAGGTATGCTAATTACACAAGACCTGGACTGAAAATCGGTGGCAACAGGTCTGATGGAGAAATGAATCTAAATTTGAAAATTTTGGTTCAAAATGTCATCGATATGTGCAAAGGAGCTCAGGTAAGAGAGTTAGAGACAGAGGTTAAATAGTCAGTGTCTCAAACTATTTGTAAAACACGGTGGAGGCTCAGTCGTGGTTTAGGACTGCACTTCAGCCTGCGATGTTGGAGATCTTGTCAAAATTGATGGAATTATGAACACATAAAAGTACTTTTTAGCATGACAATGATCCCAAACACACTGCCAATGCAGTAAAAGCATATCTGGATAGGGAAAAAAGGACATTGGGACACTTTCCATCATGGATTGACCTCCCCGGAACCCACACCTCAACATTATTGACCATTTTGGGATCATATTTACAAAGAACAGCATAAAAGGCTGAATGTTCTTCAACAGGCTTGGAGAACTATTCCTGAAAACTACTTAAACAAGAAAGTTTACCTACAAAGTTCAGACTGTGTTGAAGAATAAAGGCTGCCATACCAAATATTGACTTTCAAGTTTGTTTGACTTGTGGAACCACTGTTTTTGCCTTATATACTGTATTTCCATGTATGTTTGCACATCTTTCAATAGATCAGTAAACCTATTACTAATTTTTCTAGCAAAATACAAAGAAATGATGGTGACTCAAAACTTTTGCACAATACTGTATAATTGAAATTCATCTGCTCCTGATCTAAACAATAAAATCAATTATGGAAAAAAAAAAATGCAGGATGTAACATTCATTCCAAGCAAGCAAATGCCTAATGGGGTCATCATTATCTTAGCTTAGCTTGTGAGCATGCTAATGTTAGCTAATTAGAAAAAAAAAAAACAGACTTCCCCTGCTCAGGCTGAAAGCAATGCCATTCATTTTGCAAATACTCATTTATAAAATCAATCTGATAGCCTGATTTTATCAGGCAAAAGCAAATAATCTAATGGACTCAATGGCTGATAGTGGCGCTGGGATAGATCCCTGCTGCTTATGTAGCTAAAGATAAAGATACAAATGAGTGTTAAAGTTTAAAGCCTGACAGCCAGTATGCTTTTAGTTAAGGGGGGTGAAAGAATTTCAGAAAGACATTCCTCGCTGTGATTAATTTGACATAATAAGCCTCACTAACAGCTATTATTGGAGCTAAAGTCCAAGCATCAGGATGTCACAATATCACCACAAGCATTCCTCAGAGCATACTTGCACCCCAAATGCATACCATACCTTCCCTGAGTTTGAGGAATGAGAGCCAACTCACTCTTCCCATGCTCCCCCCCACACTGTCCATTTCCTGTTTGTTTATAGAGCCTTGTGTTTCAGTACTCCCACAATATGTGACTTAATTGCTTTAAGAATCCTAGAATTTTTTTTCATTGATCTAAAAAGAGAAAAACTACAGGGTTACATCAGTAATGAAATACAAACATAGCAAAGGTATTTTGTCATGGTATTTTTTTTATTGTTCGTTGTTTGTTTCTCAGGACCAGATTCTCTCAGATGCCAGAGTATTATGGTTTGTGCGCCTAACGCTGACTCACTGGTCATTCAGAGCCTGAGAAAACAGGCAAGGTACATTCCTCTGCGTAGCCTGACCTCCGGACTGATACAGAGACTTCTTGGGAATTCGTTTTGTTCAGCTGTGCATGAATCACAGGCAACTCAGCACTTAGATTGCCCCCTCGAAGGGTTGCATCACTAATCAGTGAGAATTACCATATATGTTCAGAACTGGTCATATTAGCAGTTGGTGTGTAACAAGTAAGCAAAATAACCAAACTTTATAACCATAAGCTTGAAGCTGCATTTAATAAAATATTTAAATCAGGAGTTAAAGATTGAAGAGACGAAGCATGTAAAAGATCACCTAATAAAAGTGAGATCTTCAGGTTAGCTGATAAACTATTGCAGTTAATTCAATCTCACGGCTGTGATCTCAAAAGACCTCATACTCTTCTGTGTATGAGGACCTCGGGTAAAGAAAAGTTCAAAAGTTCAGTTTATCATGGATTACCTCTTTATCTTTAAGAAGAGACAATAAAAACACACTGCGGTTAAACTGTAACAAAACAGAGGAGCTAAACAACCATAGTTTGAAGTTTTGGTCTGCACCCAGAAGTAGTAGATGAAAAGTAGTGGGCCTAAAATTGACCCCTGTTGGACTCCATAGTTAAGAATAAGCTGGTATTTCCTTAAACATCACAAAAGATTAATTAAAACAAAGAGGTCCAACCCAATCTGAGACTATTCAAGAGATTAACATGCCATACTATGTCTAACACTGTTCTCTGGTATTTCAATTCAGTTTTATTTATTTATTTTATCACAACTGTTGCCTCAAGACGCTTTATATTGTAAGGAACAGGTAACCACTAACCTTGACTTCTGGTCAGTGGTTCTTTCTACAATTTTATGTTAAATGTCTTTATATTTATTATTAATTTTCTATAATTAAATTTTCAATTTATCTTGTAATTTTATACATTTACTATATATGTATGCTGAGGTGTTTCCTCTTGCCTATATGGCACTGTGTTGGAATGTGAGGGGTCCAGGGGATGGGAGGATGTTGATGATCTTAATGTACACAGCTGTATTTTGGTCTCGAGTTGATACAATATATAGGGGGAAAGGATATGAGGAAACACCTGGAAGGCAGGATAAACTTAAACATAAACTACACTACAATCTTGAAACTGAAAACTAAGAATATGCTACTTAGTTATTTAAACTATTCAGTTTTTATACCAGGTCTCTTTAAGATATGAAATATCACATGTTTAAATCACTGGGAAAGGTGTTTCTGTTTAAGATGTGTACGATATAAAGTTGAGCAGATGATGACTTTAACTGAGAAATGGTTTTTAGTAAATCAGACAGTGGGCATAAGGCCACACAGAGGAGCTGTGGCAAAGGATTTGACACCTGATGTTGTCAGTCTTACTTCAAATAATAATAGTACTAATTCTTAAAATAAGGCCACGGATGGGCAAACTGTGCATTGATATAACTGACATTTTTGTTTTTGTTGCACTTTGTATGAAAATGATTGCTTGATACAAAATACTAATGGAGTTTTATTTTGAAAGTTTCTCCACCTCCCATAAATGCAACTCACTGACATGTTTTATGGCCCCATCACATTAATTAATTCCAAGCAAAGGCCAAGATTACCCCAGTTCATGTAAAGCTGATGGAGTTCCTAACATCAACTATTCCAAATAGACTGAAGTGGATTTTTTGGAGGTGTCATTTCAGGGGCGGTGGGGCTCTGAAGACACCTGCTTCCACCAGAAACAACAAAGAGCGTTTATTCTGGGGGTACTGGCTAGTGACAGAGGGGATGGTTCAATCTAATTACAGACTCTGGGGAGATGACTTCATTGAGATGACACCCAGCCCTAGAGCGAGTGGGGTTTTTTTTCTGTATCTCCCATCACACCAGGGACAGGCCTGCCTAATAATTGTAGGGTAGTCTGGACTGCACCTTTAACTTGCACAGTAATTAAAAAGTGGACTCCAGTTCACTGCAAGATGATCTTGTGAGTTAAGCAGTTTCTCTAGTGTTTGTGTTATTCTAAATCCCATCTTTTAGGCTTACAATTGTGCTTAATTGGTATGGCCCGGAGTGCATTAGTTTGCTGTGAATTTTTTTTGGTTTGAACATCAATTTTCCACAAGGGAGGGGGGGTGCAAAGATGGGATGCTGACAGGCTTTCCTCAGGCACTACCATGCTCATAACCAAATTATAAGCCCATGCACGTCATTCTTCCGCTCATTCCCAGGGCAATCGACAGCATCTGACAGTGGGCTAATGAGCCACAGAGTCCTATCTGTAGCTGAGATCGGCTGCCATTAGCAATTGTGATGGCCCCCTTTTCAATTTTCTTAGAATTGACACTAATGAAAGAAGAGGCAGGAAATGACATCCGTGTTTAGGCCGTCATTACTGTAAAGTAGATAGAACTGACAAAAAGAGTAAAAGCATGTGGAGAAGTGAATCTATATAACCATACAAGCGCAGTGATGGGCCTGCAGGCAGATGTAGGATCTATTAACTGAAATTGCCAGGATTAGTGTATACATGTCACATGGAGATAAACTGCTGTTCCCATCAGACATCAGTCCATCAGCCACTTAAGAGCTCTTTCTAACCATAATGGAGTGCACACGGGCAGAAAAAGTAGCCTGGAAGCAACTTTGACTTTTCTATGAGTGTAACGAAACATTAGGAAGGACACAACACCCTCATAGGAAAAAAAGAGTGTATAAAATTTAATTAAATGCATGCAAAACACACCAGAATGGCTACTAATGTGTTACAGTGTATGTAAATGGTACAGGCACAGGGCTTCATGTGTTTTACTACAGTAGTTTGAGTACGCAAGGATCAGTACTAATGGATTCTTTTAGTCTGAAGGTAAACTGTAATCATCTGTAATCTACCTTAATATCATTAGTGTTCAGTAATGTCCCTGTGAAACTATGTTAACCAGATAAGACGTCAGTCGCAGCTCTTCATATATTGCAGCGCCATCTAGTGTCCTTAAAGGAACATAAAGTTATAACACGGGTATATTTCCTATCAGATAGCTCCTGATAAGTTATTATTGTACCACCAACATCGTGATATTAGCTTGCCTGAGAAATTTTCCAGAGGAAATTAAAAGGTTGATATTTTTTTTTTTTAAAGAAGAAAAAAAAGATAATTCCACTGATGTAGATGTTAGTACTGGTTGACATGCAGTTATCATTCATACCCAGTGAAAAGATACAAGGACACAGAGCTTATAGCTTTAGGAGCGGGGTCCTAAAGCTATAATAAAGCTACCCGTTCCTGAACTGGCTGCTTTGTTATTTTGCCATGCAAAACACAAAGGGAATTGTTCTCAGCCTACATAATGCATAGTATGACAGCATGTTGTTAAAAGCAAGGCGTCATAGGGTGGCTTTGGTGGCAGGATTCCCACTTAGCCTGCACAGTTACAGACTTACATACTTCTATTTTGTCGTTTTTGTGTTTTTTGTATGTTCACATGTGTAAATAACCCCAACAATAGACAGGTATACACACAGGAATGCAGTAAAGTTATGTTACTTAGCTACTGATATTTAAATTTTATAATTTAAAATCTATAACCACATTGAATTTTTGCCTCTGTTTTTAACTTCCAAGTGTGCTTGACATATTTGGATCAAGATTTAATCTTGTTTATTTTTATTTCATTTATAATTTAAGCATTGAGATATTTATAGTATATTAAATGTCTCTATTTATGAGAAAAATAATAACTACTAGTGAAATTGAGGTCTCACTGATAAGGGTGATGACAAAAAGGGGCCTGCCAGAACAGGTTTTGAGGCGAATCGACAGACTTTAGGACCCAGCTGATGACTAAATAAAAATCACGTGGTAGTGCTACTGAAGCGGGGAGGACGTTGACTCAATGCTTCCCCCTGTTAATAATAGACTTGGAGTGAGGTGAAAGAAGACTGTATATGTTTGCATCTATAGCTGTTATAGATGTTTTAGGTTTAACCGTCACAGGTAGGCAGCGGACATGGCTGCTGCTGCCTTACTCCTCGCTGCACTGACTCTTGCCTGTTCAGATGTGAATGGAAATTTGGTAAGAACGAAACTAAAGTTGTTGTTTTTTTTTTTTACAGTAGTTCAGTCAGCTGGTCTTTCATTTTCCCCCTCCCTCTCTCTACTTCCTTGAAAGGTTCGTGCAAAAAATATATATAATTTCTGTAACCTTTTATATGTGCATACATACATAGTTTACCTACAGTTGTTCTCGCAGCATCATTAATATCTGTCCAAGCTGCTACCCAAGTTCAGTCCTGAGAAATATGCAGTGGAAGTTATAGACAGATTATCAGCACTTTGACTCTCATAGCAGTTACCGTGACTATATTGCAGGCCTCTGGAGAGAGATCTTTCTCTATAGACTACAAAAGAAACTGTTTCCTGAAAGATGGGAAGACTTTTCAGTACATCTCAGGGAGTATCCACTACTCCAGAATCCCACGGTACTACTGGAAGGACCGACTCGCGAAGATGTACATGACTGGACTGAATGCCATCCAAGTGTAAGCCGAACGCATCGCAAACATTTAAATAGGAATGTTTTTCAACTGGATTGTTTGTTGGCCTTTATAAACATTGTACATTTACCATGTCTGTATACACAGATATGTGCCCTGGAACTTCCATGAAACGGTACAGGGAGTTCAAAACTTCACAGGAGACAGAGATCTGGAGCATTTTTTGGATCTGGCCAACCAGACAGGTCTGCTGGTCATCCTGCGTCCTGGACCGTACATCTGTGCTGAATGGGAAATGGTGAGAACAGAGGTCATAACATCCACATCCCAAAGGTGCTTTGTTGGATTGAGATATTGAAGTCTGGTGATTGTGGAGAACATTTGAGTACAGTGAACTCAACACCACCCTATTAAACCACCAGCAGCATTCTGACCTGTTGATACAAGGCAGCATGGATACAAGCATTTATTTTACTTAAACCAAGTTTAGAGCCTACCATCCAGTGTTGCAGCAGAAATCAGTACTCATTAGACCAGGCGGCATTTATCCAATGTTCTGTTTTCCAGTTTTGAACAATCTGATTATTGTAGCCTCAGTTTCCTGTTCTTAGCTGACAGGAGTGGCACCCGTGTGGTCTTCACATGCCCAACTGCTTAATCTGTGAATCTGTTTTACATGTTCACAGATGCTCTTTGCATACCTTGGTTGTAACAAGTGGTTATTTGAGTTACTTTTGTCTTCCTATAAGCTTGAAGCACTCTGGTCATTCTGATGGGCCAGAGAACTGCGGCTTACAGGTAAACTGTAGTCATGATTATGTTGTAAAATCAGAGTACATCAGCCTATCTGGCACCAACAACTACGCCACGTTCAAAGTCACTTAAATCACCTTTCTTTCCCATTCTGATGACCAGTCTGATTTTCAGTAGGACATTTTCTCCGTGTCTACGTGGCTAAATGCATTGTGTTGCTGCTGTGTGATTGGCTGATTAGATATTTGTGTTAATGAGCAGTTGAGCAGGTTCACCTAATGAAGTGGCTGGTGGTATATATTACTATAACTGTAGTAGGATGCACACATTTATGCCATATTTCATATATTAAAAATACAAAGTTAAAATGTGTGGAGGTATTTTTTTACACTGCTCTCTAAATCCCTGTGGTGAGATAAAAGAGGCTGGCTAATCACATGATTGCCCATGTTTCTGCCTTCATTCCCTTCTAATTTTCTCTTGCAGGGTGGACTGCCTGCCTGGTTACTTCAAAAGCCAAACATCATACTGCGCTCTGCAGACACAGGTAAAACATGCACCTATGACCCTTTTTAAAATGTATTGCTTTATGCCCATTATCTGTTTTCTCCAAGATTACCTGCAGGCAGTCAGCAACTGGCTTGCTGTTCTCCTCCCCAAAGTGAAACCTTGGCTCTATGTTAACGGGGGAAACATCATTACTGTCCAGGTAGAGTTCTGAGTGGGTAGCTATAAAGCTTTTTAAGAGTTAGTGTATTATTATTGGATTTGAAAGTATACAATCTTAACTGCAGGTTGAGAATGAATATGGGAGTTACTACAGCTGTGACTACAACTACATGCGTCACCTGCGCACTCTCTTCCGCTTCTTTCTGGGCGAGGACGTCATCTTGTTCACCACTGATGGAAACACAAACAAGGAAATGATATGTGGGACTCTGGAAGGATTATATGCCACAATAGACTTTGGGACAGGTTGGTATTGTGTGACGGTGTCCAAAGATAAAACATCATCTTTTTGTTCTTTTAGAGATCGTTGTTATTTCTATGTGTTCTTTTCTCAGACACCAACATCACTGAAGCCTTCGCCCGGCAACGACGATTTGAACCTCGAGGACCCCTGGTTCGTTACATATCTATTCACTAAACATAATCCTAACAAGCAGTGACTGAATATACACAATACACACTCACTGGCCATTTTATTATGTACACCTGTGTATTCTAATGACATTCAATACGATTAAAAAAGCTGCAGGAAAAAATTCTGCTGATGTTCACAGTGGGTGGTGGTGCATTACTAATCAGTTACTTTTAATTTATTGATTGATATAGAAATTATTTAAAACGGAAAAGCTGAGCTCTTTACCTTTCTTCCTGGATACACTTAGAGTAGCTTTGCATGATTCACAGTTCAAAATAATCCTTATGAATCTTTCAGGGTTTTCTCCATCACCTTCTAAAACAAATCTTTTTTAGGTGCGTCTCGTTCTGGACGACTTCCCCTTTAACAACTTTCTTTTTGGTTTTCTTTGTCTTAAAGGTCGCCTTTCATACAAAGACAAACCTCATAATAGGCTCAGGTAGGACAGCTATCTTACATGACCAGCAGGGGTGGAGTCAAAGCAGTTAGAGAAAAGAAAGGCACAGTGAGGTGGACACAATATTTGAATGCAATCCAATCGTGTGCACCACTTCCACCACTTGCTATTATGTCAATAATGTACTATAGTTAAAACCTCTTTCACAAGTAAAAATGAATTTCTAACTCGTTCGTATGATTTCACAGGTATATGTGATAAAACTGTTTTAAATTACGTTGCAGGTGAACTCAGAGTTTTACACTGGCTGGTTGGATCACTGGGGAGATCAGCATGCTGTGGTTGATGATCAGAAGGTCAGCAGAGTGCTAGGAGAAATGCTAACCATGGGGGCCAACGTCAACATGTATGTCTCCACAAACCCCCAAACCTTCCTCTCTGTAGAAACACATTCAAATAATAAAACTGTGTTAGTATACTAATGTAAAAGCCTGATCCAACAACCACAACAACTGGTTTATTTTCCAAGCTTATGAGCTTACCTGCAGTATCAGTGGCATTTAACAAAGAGTCATGTTTGAATCCAACTGAAGATGAGGATTTTCATACCTCTCTTTTAAATTACAGCGAAAGGCCACTGTCCATTTACAGCTACTCATTTCCTACTTCATGCCTTTGTCCTTATACCATACTAGAGAACCTTTGCATGATCCAGAGTTCAAAATATTCCTTATTTACTTGAATTTACTGAAACAGGAGGTAGTTAGGAAATCTGTGATCACAGCCAGAGCTGTGCCTGATGGAGGGATTCCCACTCATATCATACAGAGCCAAGACTAGCCTTTGGCTCAAAAGTGTTACACTGATCACACATTAGAATCTTTAACACGGTGTGGCATGACAGGCCTCCTTTTTTGAAATGTTCGAACTGAATCAAGCTGACAGATTAATAGACATATGGAGAGGTAGATACTTTTACTGCCACCTGTTTTATTCTAAAATGGGCATCGGTGTACAACCTCACTGTGACCCTGTGGGGATAAGCGGTTAAGAAAATGGACGGATTATGTTTTCTTATAGTTTTTGGATAAGCTAGGTAAATTTGGCTAAAAGGACATCACAGTGCCACTGTAATCAATGTAATGATCATTGGGATCCTTTAATTGGATTAAATAAAAGCCAGCAACCTCATCCTTTAAGACACCACTGCTAATTTCCTGATATTACACTCTACCTCTCTTTCTTCTCAGGTACATGTTTGAAGGAGGAACAAACTTTGGCTACTGGAATGGTAACTTATTGACAGAATCTCAGTATTCATTCATTCATTGTCTCAGTGCCAGATTATATCACAGTTTTCATGTTTTAGAGGCAGATAAAAGCTCAGTTTGCAGTTTAGTGGTCTCTAGTAACGCTCTGTTGTTCTCACTAAGGTGCTGATCATGACACCAGGTTTCGCTCAGTAGTCACAAGTTATGATTACGACGCCCCGCTGACTGAGGCAGGAGACCCCACAGAGAAGCTCTTGGCTATTAGAGATGTCATAAAGCAGGTAGAACTGATTGAACAGCCACCTGCTAAGGCTGATGTCCTGATTAATGCATGATTAATTCGTCACCATTTCTCAACAGTTTAGAGAGATTCCCTCTGGCCCCATGCCACCAGCAACTCCCAAGTTTGCCTATGGCTTTGTGACTCTGCAAAAGGTAGGATCAGTTCAGGAAATTAATCCCAATGTCAAGAAATATTTTTAAAAATGTTCAAAACTCAAAAAAAGTGTCACTTTAACAGGTTGGGGACATTAGTGGCCTGTTGAACACCCTTTCACCTCTGGGACCAATCAAATCTCAGTATCCTATTACGTTTGAAGAGGTGAAACAGGTATGGGGTGTCTGAGGGAAACAGTGGGGAGAGCATTATTGTAGAAACACTGTAACTCTTGAACCATGGAGAACTTCTAGACTGTTGTGTCTGCAACCTGTGTTGTCTATTGTGTTCAGTACTATGGATACGTGCTATATCGGACCACACTGCCGCAAAACCTCTCAGAGCCCACACCACTTATCTCTCCACTGAATGGGGTTCATGACCGTGCATATGTGTCCGTCAATGGGGTAAGGCCTGACTGTGAACTTTTGTTGAGGTCCTCGTCAGGGGAAAAACGTTGTAGGTTAAATCTGAGCTTGTTTGTCTGCGTCAAATTGTGAAGTTTCAAATATAAATGATGTTGTATCCGTTCACGCTTTTGGAAACACAACTGTTTGAACAGGTTTTCCAGGGCCTGTTAGAGAGAGACACTGTGCTGGTGATGAATGTCACGGGACAGCAGGGGGACACACTGGACATCCTCGTAGAGAACATGGGCAGGGTTAACTTTGGCAGCAAGATCAATGACTACAAGGCAAGGCAATTAATAAAGCAAGCAAGCAGAGTACAAGCATTTAAAAACATACATTTCCCTGCAGCTGTTTGGAAGTTGCAGCAAGTAAAACCATGGACTACGGGTTTTAACTGGTAAATATTGTGTGAATTTCAGGGCCTGTTGAGCAACTTGATCCTGGGTAAAGATGTTCTGACTGACTGGAAGATTTACCCTTTGGACATTGACGGAGCCGTTACTGGTGGATGGCCTCACGGCAACAGCCGAAAGTCTGACCCTGCTCCTCGGAGAGAACCTACACGTGGACCAACCTTCTACATGGGGACTTTGCAGCCCAACGGCTTAGCATGGGACACTTTCCTCAAGCTCAATGAATGGACTAAGGTAATGCTGACTATATTTGGGGACATTCTGGACCTGGCAGACTTTATTCTTTTGTTCATTTACCCCACGTTTCTAGCAAGGAATAAAATAACTGTATTCTTCTGGATGTTTATTTTTCCTTCATCAGGGTCAGGTTTGGATTAATGGTGTGAACCTGGGACGATACTGGCCAGCCAGAGGGCCTCAGCAGACTGTCTATGTCCCCGGACCCCTGCTTAGCACCACCCTGCCCAACAACATCACGGTGCTGGAGCTGGAAGGAGCTCCAGGACACTCGAGGGTTCTTTTTATGGACCGACCTCAGCTCAACATCACGCCTAAAAAGCTTTGACGGAGCCCACTGAATTTTGAAGTATAACATTTTCTTCACATTGCAGCTCTAAAAATAATTATCAGTCTGACTGAAGCACAATAGTACTCTGAACAAATGATCTCACCTGAAGGAGCTGCTACACAACAGTATTTCTATGGCATATGAAACACAATCTGATGTCAGCAGTTTTAATTTTTGACACAGAAACACTGAACACTTAATTACTTGCTGTTACAATATTCACCAAGCCTGTGCAAAAGAAATATATGCTGACTGTTGTTTTTAATTACTGCTTTTCTTTTTGCCGATTACAGATGCTGTAAATAAATTGTACATTGATTTTATTACATACAGTATATGTATCCGAGTGTCGAAAATCACCTGCCGCAATAAAATTAAGGCAAGTCAAAGCCTTAAAAAGCCAAATTAACCAGTACTTTTAATGAGGTAGACTCCTCTCCAAGTAAAATAGTTCCTAGATGGACACTAGGTCTTTCCTGGAGGAGCATTTGCTTTCCGATGCGTTTGAACACAGCGGGGAGTGCAAAATGAATAATCCAGGTACTGAAAAGGGATCTTCCCAAGCAGAGACTCCCCACACAGCCAGCACCTCCTGTTGACAAAGACAAACCCACAGAAGAGTCACACTGTATTTCAGTGCAGCTTTTAAATAACTTGCTATTACATTATGCATTAGCTCAGCGAGAGGATGGCTCTTGAGAGACGTACTTGATATTAGAGATGCTGGCTCCTGTTGCAGCAACCTGCGCTGCAAATCTCTTCTCTGCTGCCAGAGCTCTCTATAATCAATAAGCCAAATATGAACATTTCCAAAAAACAGCCTTTTACAAGGAATCAGCTGCAGACCTTTAGCAGTAACCTACCTTTTCACGATCAGTCAGAGATACAAACTGCTTCTTTTCCTCTGCCTCCAGCTCTTGTTTCCTCTTTTCCTCTTTCTGCTCTTTTTCTCGCTGTTTTTTCTGGGCCTTCTGGGCCTTTTTCTTTTCCATCTTTTTCAGTTCAATCTCTGCCGTCAGCGGCCCAGGGATCTTTAATTGCACAGGAGTAAGACACTTAGTCAAATTACCAGCTTGCGTTTAATGCAATACATGTTCAAAGGTGCACGAGTTTAACCTTACCTGGGCCTTGCTGTAGTCGTATTTGTCGGGATTATCCCCCATATATTTCCGAAAGACGTTTCTTGTGTCTTTGTCAGGGGCGACGATGTACGGTGTCTGCCCTTTATTATCCCTGTAAAGGAATAATGTAGAGATGGTAATTAAACCTGGGCAAGGTTTCACTGTGTTCACTTCAGCTGCTATACAATCACACTTTTACAACGCTTGACGATAATATTCTTTATACCTGCAGGAGGGGTCTGCTCCTTCATCTAGGAGGAGGCCGATCGCTGCCTTTTGTGCAGCAGCTGTGGCAACATGCAGTAATGTGAACCCTGAAGCATCAATGGGTTTATTGAGGAGAGTATGAGGACTTGAGCCATCAGAAAGTTTGCTCTCCAAATGCTCTTGACCCTCTGACTTTTCCACAGGGAGCTGGAGGAGTGCGCGCAGAGCTTCCACATCCCCAACCTTGCAGGCAGTAAAGAGTGCATCCCTGAGGCTATACTCACATGACTCTTCAACAACATCTATAAAGAAAGAAAGCTTAATGTTGAGTTTTCACACTTGAAAACAATGCATTACACAGCTTTTGCAAGACTGAGAAACAAGTGGAAAAAAATAGATTTAAACCCCTACTCACCATCCACTTGTTTCTTGCTCTGTACCTTCCTTTTCCTCTTGCTCTTTGACTGCACTTCTTGAGGGAGATCTTCTACTGGTGTAGCCTCTGGCAGTTCCTCTTCTTTACCTTCTGCTTCGATGCTCTTTGGATCGGTCCCAAATGAATCTGGTATTTCATAAATTTTGCAGAACAATTGAGTAATAAACTAGCATGCCTTGGATTCCACCTGCGATGAGATAGTTGATCGGATCTACCTTCAATTGGAATTTTAGCTTCCTCCTTATTTCGTCTCCTCCTCCTTTTGTGCCTGGAGGGATGGATTTCACACTCCCTGAGGTCCAGTGTTCCTAATGTCATTTCCACCATCTCCAGCTGGATCTCCCCACACTCTTCTTCATCAGTGCTTTCGCGGTTTTCTTCAGCTGATGCAAGCAATAAATTTGCAGTCAGGTTTACTAAGTTTAACATTATTATTTGATGCTATACTTTATCCACCGAGGTCAACAGAGAGCTTACAGACCATGTTTAAACATCTTAAACCTACCTTTCTCTTGATCTGTGTTTAGTTCTGCTGTGGGTTTAACAGCTTTTTTCCACAGCTTTTTAGTTGGACTGAAGACTGCAGAAATGTCTGCGTCTTTCCCTGAAAAAAAGATATTACTGATTGTGCGATAAATATACCTAAGCTGCATAAACACGTGAAGAAGACATTTTATTATTTCAAGCACTTCGTGCTTCTTACCATACACATGAACAGTAGAAAGGACCTCATGTACCCTCTGTACCTCTCGAAATGTTGCCCTGCGTGTTGCAAAGGGGATTGTGCAGATCCTGGGATCTTTTTTATCAAGGGGACCTCCTCGACCACCAAAAAAGATAGTTTTGTTGTAGCTGGGAGCTCGTATGAATATTTTAGAGGCCCCTTTCAAGTGTTCGGCCCAGGTTACAAGAAGGTCCTGAATGTCCTGCAAAAAGTTAAAAAAAAAAAAAATTTTAAATAAAAATCCAGGTTAACAAAAAAAATAAATAAAACAGAATACTACGTCATCCTATGAGTGAGGCAGAGAATTTAACCACATAGCCAAAACTAAATACTTGGCTCCATGGCTACACTACCGCAACCTCACAAAAGTGCATGATCTATTCTTGGAGGAGAAAAACTAATGAATCAGCCAAAGGAATCTTGAGCTTTTATAGCCACTGTTTGAAAAACATCAACCAAACTTTATGAAGAAGAACAGATAAGGCATGGCTTTCACTCAAAAGGCGATCTGATGGAGCGCAGTATGACCTTGACTAGCGCCGCCTCATTGTGTCGTCGCAGTGCAGCTCCTGCAGATTTTGGTGCGTGACTGCGGTTCTGAGAATCTCGAAGTCCCTGGGCAGTGCCTCGTTTTGCTCGCACTGTGTATCGGTGGAAGGTCTTGTGCAGAAGGACTTGTTTTCTGGAACATAAGATACATTGTGCTGGACGCTTCACATCTCTGTAAATCGGCTGTTGTTGTGCTTTAAATTTCAGCCATAATGTGTAATATGAAAGCATACAAAGCAGGGAAATAAAAAATTACCCTTCAAATACAGCACCAGCAAAATGACCTCCACCAGTCATGAGAATGACCCACGCAGTCTTCTTTGTTATAGCTTTCAGAGAGGATCCTGCATCGTGTTCGTCATCCAACTGAAACTTTTCAGGAAAAATGACAAAATATTAAATTATATAAATCTAAAGTGTTTTTTTTTTTTTTTTTTTAAACAGATTATAGATTTCATTGGACTGATCCTCACCTTTCCCTTAAGTATGCAGCGGTAGACTAACAGATAATCTCCCACTGAGTTCTGGAAAACCAACTTGCTGGAGAGCCGATCAACTGTTAAAGGAGTTTCACCTGAGCTCTCCATGTCTTTGTCAGAGACCGTTCTGCTTTTAACTCCAGCATCGCTGTCCGAGTCTTCGTCCTCTGAATCGGACTCTGAGCCCGAGATACTTGATAAGTCTCCTGTAAAGTGACAACAATAGGTCAGTTGTTCCAACTGCTTCAGACCTTTTTTTCCTAGTTAAACTCCATCTTAGATGTGTATTACTCCAGTTTCCTCACCTGCACCCGTCTTCCTCTCAAACTCCTCCGCTGTGAGAGGCGGCAACATGGCCATCTTTTGTCTCAAGTTGAACCGATGCCAGTCAAGCTTGTAGTGCTCCCTCTGCAACACAAAGTGCGTGTTCAGGCACCGGTTCTCAATGCATGAACAGATTGTAGAGTACTGCGTGGTTACCTGCTCCTCGCGGTTAATAAAGGGACATCTGCAGGCTGAGCAGACCATCTTCTCAGACACCTCTCTAACCAGGCTGGATTCGCCTTCCCGCCTGTCATCTTCAGCACTTCTATTTTCCACACCTGTGTGAAGAAAAGACATTTATTCAACGACTGAATAAACTGGGCATCTTTTTCCCCACAACAACATATGTGTTCCATACATACAATCTGAGGCGAGGTCAATAATTACACCCTCCTTCAGGACGGGGTTCACCTCTCTCAATCCAAAAGCCTCATCATTCAAGCACAAATCAAAGATGGAGCGACAATCTTTGCGGGTAGTCATCGTTTGCTGGTTGGTTTATCTCATCTGTAATGGAAAGAAAGAGAAACTTGCTATAAGCTGTAGCTGGCGATCCCCTAAAATAGTGTTTGGCTGGGGCAGATCCACGACAGTTAACTGAACCAGATCATTAACACTTACTCTCCTGCACGAATCATAAGAGCAGCTGGCAACAACCTCAAGCCTATATTTATAGTGACAGTTTTGATCTACAAGGCTAACCCAATTTTGCTAATGTAAACATAAGTGTGTGCTCTTTGAACGACACGTTAAGCCACAATCTGTTTAAAACACCGACTCTGTCCACTTCCTTAAACGGGACTTTAAGGACATTACAACTACTAAAAGTTACAATGAACTACTGTGAAAATAGTAAACGACTTACCATAAAAGGAACTGACAAAAAGCTGAGCCAACCTTAGGGTAACATGTGATTACGCTGACATTTCTACGGAAGCCCAAGAGCGTCATGAATGCTTCAGCGAGTGGCGTTCAAAGACCAAAGGTTGTAAATTAGCCGATCTTTCCTTTCAAACTGCTTTCACCGCGTTTCAGCAACGTGCATATATCACTGCAGACATTTACATGACAGATTACACTATTTATTCAGTTTATACACAAGTTTTCTTTATAATTACTAATAGTTTACAAACGTAGCCCACCAGTACTTAAACAAAAGTACTGATGGAACTTAAAACGCTAGTTTGTGTTTTAAGAATAAACAAACAAACAAAGTTGACTCTAAATTACATAAAACAGTTAGTTGAGTTAATCTGCCTGATTAATGGTAAAAGGCGCTTACAGACACTTTATTAGGTACACATTTTGAACCGATCATTGACTATTATTATTATTATATTAGGGCCAACCAGAGCTTGCTGTAAACAACACAAAGAGCTGTTTGTGAGCCCAAAGAGTCAGCCCTTGTTTCTGAACCAAAAACAAAAATCCTGCTCAGTACAAAAAAAGAAAAGAATTCCTTTCACTGTCTGGTTTTTTATAGACAGCATTTCCTGAAGAACATATAGTGTGACTGTTGAATGGTTTTGCAGCTTGCTCTCAGCTGTGGCAGCCTGGTTGCAGCTGCTGAAGCTGTCATCAGCATGTGCATTTAACCAGCTAAGGAACTTAGGATTGAACATGTGTTTGCTATAAGTGAGAGCATGTGGAGAGTGTGAAAGTTTTTCCAGCATTGCAGTTTTGTAACTGCATGGAAGCTTGCTTCTGCCACTGAAAAAGAAATTGGATCCGTAAGTCAAAATTTCGGGTTACCAAAGCGAACGTCTGACAAAATAACTTTAATTTTAAAGTTATTCTCAAATTTTTGAGATAATAACTTAAATTTATTACCTATGGATGCAAAAACTTTTTTTTCCAGTCATGGAAACGAGCTTCCAAGATTGCCTTGTTGATTTTCTGTGAGCAACAACATACAGTAATGTATTATATATTAAGAAAAACAGAAAGATTTTGTATCTACTATGTAAGTTGCCTGCTGGATTTATGTAAACTACAAAATTTGGGGTTGCAAAACCTTAGTTATGAAGTAAGAAATCTAAGTTTTTTTAGATTTTGTTTGCAGTCACGGGTCAGAAAGTTGAGCTGTCAATGCATCCAGGATTACAGCAGTTCAAACTGACCCAACCACACCCTCATCAGTTTGCTAGATTATGATGGAAGAAAGAAACATGTCATCCAGACATGATATCTTTGGGTTTTAATGAAGACTAGATGACATGGGGAAAATAGGGAATAAAGGTTTTGTTTTGCAAAATATTGCAAATGGCTGACAGTGTGTCAATTCTGTCATCACTGAAATCTCATGAGACATGAGAAATTTTAATCTCCTCCATACTGTAACTGAGATAAGCATAAACATTTTGCAATATTTGTCATCTTATTTAATCACTGCATAGAGAAGGTTGACCATTTGTGACTATGTGACTCCTCACTGGAGGGGAGAGGGAGGAGAAACAGGGGGACAAGGGAGGGCGGGAACCACTGAGTTGTAGGTGCTTTTCTACACTGTGCAATATTTGCAATATTTGTTTTTTGTTTTGTCTTTTTTCTTATATTTGACTGTGCAATAATCACTGTGCAATATACTCACTCAAATGAGCAATCCTATTTATCCATATTGTATATTCTGTATCTATATATGTGTATATGTGTATATATGGTGTATTTATGCTTATATCCTTACTCTCATTCCCCTTAATGTATCTGTAACATGCAACTTCTTTCGGTGCTTTGCTACTGGAAACTGAATTTCCCAGAGGAACCCACCCGAGGGATTAATAAAGTTTCATCTAATCTCTAATGTGAAGCACCCGAGTAATGAGAAGCTTTGGAGATATTCACTGCAGAATCATCCCCTTTACTGTTATTTAAGAAACAATAAAATACATTTAAAAGATAAAAACGAATATTTTATTAGCTGTTAAAAATACTTATATACACTTTATTGTACTTATTAAAATAACAGTGTTTGTAAGTCACTGCATCGTGTGATTTCTCTCCAACTTGTAGGTTGGCCCAGGGAGCAAAGCTTGACCTGTTGACAGAGAGAGAGCACATTTCACTCCATGTCTGTATACAGTAAATTCTGTACGTATTCTGTGAGTAATTCCCATACCCTCCGAATAACGATCCTCAACCTCTTCTAGCTGCTGTTTCACCTCCAGGATTTCAGCAAGAAGCTGGCTTGCCTTAATGCTGGCGCTCTCACTCTGGTCCTGCAAACTCAGCCTTTCACTCCTGAAATATATAAAATATATATTGTAGGTTTGCACATGTCACGTCTGCTTCGGTTTTGCCCACAGCACTTCGGAATACCTGTCTGGAGAGCTTTGGCTATTTAGTTGTTCAAAGAGATCCATCTCACTTTGGAGCAGATGACCCAGTTGTTGCAGTGCATTAACGATTTCGCTTTTTTCCATCATTAAATCCACTCTCCGTTCAGTTTCTCTCGTACTGCGAAAGACAGCAGAATACATTATGTAAGGGCTACACATTTAGAAACAAAGGCAAACATCACACCTGGTTATGCATAATTAACTATTTGACTAAATCTAAATGGGCAGTAGGTAATTTTTTCTTTTTTACGTTAACTTATTATTTTGAAATAATTATTGATTGTTCAGTGTAAGGGCTTTGGGATGAGGACACTGTTAGCAATTAGATGGTCACTGTCTGAACTCTCCCAGAAAGGCTCGATTGCGCAACCAAAACAGAATGAGCATACAGTTGTCCACTGCTTTTGACAACCAGAGCATCTGTGGAAATATTACCCAACCCTAACTAACTGTACCCTAACTAAAGGACAAAATACTATACCTTTCAGAAGGTGATTAGTTAAGAATAGAAATATCCTTTACTGTCCCTCACTGGAAAAACTTATATTGGAATTCAAGTTCGAGGTGTGTTTGTATTTCAAATTAATACAAGAGATAAATCTTTATTCCAGACAAACTAATTAAATTTTTTTTATTGTTTTTTTTTTAACGCCAGCTGGCTTATGAATGTCGTTCACTAATAGAGGGAAATCTTTGTATGTGTCTCTATGTTCATCAACAATATTCCTGGAGGAAGAAATGATGTTAAATAGTTTGGATAACACTCCAAGTTAAGACTTGGGAAAGCTAAACGTCACTGATTACTATAAAAAAAATAAACAAACAAAAAAGGAAAAAACACCCCAAGCAAGTCTGGATAGCATCTACCTGAAAACAATTTTTTTTACTGATCGAAGGAAGAATGGATCCATGCTTTTATGTTGTTTACAGCAGCAGAAATGGCGACCCATCAGACCAGGCGACGCTTGATGAGCCCACGTGAACTGTGGTCTCAGTTTCCTGTTCTTAGCTGACAGGAGTGGGATCCAGTGTGGTCTTCTGCTGCTGTAGCCCATTCTACTTCCAGTTCAACATACTGTGCATTCAGAGATGTATTACTGCATACTTTGGCTGTAATCAGTGGTCATTTTAATTACTGCTGTCAGCTTAAAACAGTCTGGCCATTTTCCTTGACAAGACATGTTCACCCAGAAAACTCAGTGGATTTTCTCTTTTCTTAACCATTCTCTGCAAACCCTAGAAATGGCTGAGGAGCAAATTCCCAGTAGATCAGGAGTTTCCTCACCAACAGCTGTGCCATTTTCAAAATCACCTCTCTTCCCCATTCTGCGGCTCAGCTTGACCTTGAAACTTGAATTACATGCCTAAGTGCACTGAGTTTGCCGATTAGATTAGATTGCATGAGGGAGCAGTTCAAGACATGAGGTGTACCTAATAGACTGGTCGATTAATCTACAGTAACAGCCTGTTGTGCACCCACCGACGATAACTGGTATCACATCACAGGAAGCATTATACGGGTTGAGACAATATCGGGTTTTTTGGACACTTTAAGCGTGACAGGCACCCAATTTAATTGGAAACTAAAGTAAATGGGTGGTGTACCGTTTAATTATCTCTTCTTCAGTATGCAGTCTTCTCTGTTGGACCTTCTCCAGTTCACGATTAGTTTCTTCGATAGCACGCCGCAGCTCATTAACCTGCTCCTGCGTCTCCTGCAAATTGCAAAGTTTGCATGCCGTAATTCACAGCTAGCCTGCTGGCAAAGAGTCAAAGCCTGCTCTGTTAACGAACTGGCATCTTAGTTTGTTAGTACTTCTATTGTTTACTTGATAATTAGTAACTTTAGCATCAGTGTACGTAGCTGCCAGTAGCTAGTCATGTTCAGGAAGGCTAGCTTACAAAACAGCGTCGACTTACCGCAGAAACTTCGTCCTGTGTTAGAAATGTATGGCCAGAAAATGCGGTCATGCTGGTATTTTCACGTGGAAGAATTCCTACTGGGATGGAAACTCGACTTTTCCTCTTTATAAATACTGCTTCCGACTGAGTTAGCAGAGCCCGGATAGCTCAGTCGGTAGAGCATCAGACTTTTAATCTGAGGGTCCAGGGTTCAAGTCCCTGTTCGGGCGTGAGAGTTTTTATTTCTTCTACGTTATCAACAAAAATTTTGCACAACTTAGTAATGATTTAAAATTAGCTGCGTTCATGCATTGCACGTGAACTGATGGTAAGCTTAGTTTCAGTAGAAAGAAAACAGCACTCTTGGTTCATGTACACACCTAAAGCCTAAAATTGTACCAAATTTCTGCCAGACATTAAAACCATTTCATTTAAAGCTAGTCATTGATTTTAAGCTGTTATTATACACAGTGAGACCTTACATTATGCCGCTGTTGCAGATGTTGTTTATGAAAGAATCAAACTAATTTGGAGATTAGGCTCACTCACAAACAGCTAACACCAGCCCTGTTATTTACTTGAGGTAATTATGGGTATTATCTAAGGACAGCAGTGGGAACACATATAAAGCTAGGTGTTAGTGCATGTCAAATGGTAACACTGAAGGCATACCTGACTGGTAAAGATGGAGCGGATTATACTCCTCTGCATGGTTTCTATTTGTCTCTCAGCTGTGCAAGCTCAGGTAAATGTGCTTGGGACCGCTGAATTTAATGAATTCATGAACAGAGCTGTAAATAAATTTGTCTGTGCTTTCTGCAGAAATTTTTGTTCAACCAAAAGTGGGGTCCCGCTGGCTACAAAGGTGCACTCAGTTTCGATTTAATTTAAATTATTACTGTGACTGACGTAAAATTGCACACTCCCTCACAAATTTTTTTTTCTTTTTTAAGAATGGAGAGGGGTCAATGAAGAAACAGCAATGGATAAAATCATTAAAACCAACGAGCTTAAAGGTAAGTTGCACACACTTTACTTGAGGGGTTTTCTTTTGCAGATTCCCCAACTTGCTGTTAAAAAACTTTAATCTGATTTCTGCATCAGCTACGCAAATCATCGATGGCGCCACCACCCTCAGAGAGGGAGATATTGCTGTTTCCTCCGGAAGACCCCCCAGAATCTGCTTTGCACGGAGCTGCCTGTGGTCCAAATCAGTGGATGGACATGTCTACATTGCATATAACCTCTCACCTGAATACAGTATGTTGTTTTAGCGTTCGAGGCATAAGTACATGCAATGGATTACAGTCTTCTTTTTAATGATGTATGAATTACTCGCCCCTGTTAAACAACTGAACAGATGAAATGGATACAATGCTGATAAAGACAGGAATGGCCAACATAGAGCAAGGTACCTGTGTGCGTTTTGTTCCACGGACTCACCAGAGAGACTACATCGACATCCAGCCAAAGTCAGGGTGAGAGCTGAAGCGTGGAAAGTTTAATTACATAAAATTCCTTTTGTAAAATGTATTCAGGTTTTGTTTCCTCTCCAGCTGTGAATTCACCACTTGAAGTTACTCTTCTGTCCTCTTATGTGTTAATCCAGTTGCTGGTCCTACCTTGGTGCGCGTGGTGGAAGGCAGACTGTGTCTCTCCAGATCCCTAACTGCGTCCAGGTTGGAGTGGTTTCCCATGAATTCATGCACACCTTGGGCTTTGTGCACGAGCAGTCCCGCTTAGATAGGGACAACTATGTCACCATCATGTGGCCAAATATTTCAAGAGGTAATTTTAAAGTGTGCAGGGGTTGGCATTGTGGAAAGGGAATGAAAGCTTTAACTGTATTTCTGCACCGATTTTCAAAACAGAAAATTCATTTTTCCAACAGATCGATTGAGAAACTTTGAGAAGTTCAAGACTGACACTCTGAATCTGCCCTATGACTATGGCTCGATTCTGCACTTTGGAAAGTAAGTAAAAAATGATCTGTTAATCACTCAAAATATTATAATTTACCCCCTTTATTTTAAAATATATTTATAAGCCGATACATATTTATGTATATGTTTAGATATGCCTACTCACAGCGTGGGGAAGCAACCATCCTTCCAAAGGACAACAACAACATCCAGCTGGGCCAGGCTTTATCTCTCAGCCACATTGACAAGCTAAAAATCAACAGACTTTATAATTGTGGTTAGTACCAAATGTCCTGAATTAACTCCTAAACACACTGCACATCACTGTCACAAATGTAATTTCTTTCTGTCTTTCTGTTCAGATGACATGGATGATTAGAGACCTGGCTGAATGGAAGTGAACCAGTAGTAAAGGCCAATTTAACAAAACTGCAGTTGAATTATATGAACAGTTTCAATAAAGATTCTATCAGCAAATCCTTGGTGTACATGAAAGTTTGTGCGTTTTAAATTGGATATTTCGCTTTATGTAAAAATATGTCTCACAATAGATAGCCTGGTTTGAAATAGACACGTGGCAAAGCACTCAACAGTAATATTACAGATCAATAAGAGATAAAGAGTAATAAAGCAGAGGCAGGGTAATAAGGTATGTGAAGAATCTTAGAACGGGTGACTTGATCACATTAAACAGGAGATCTGAATCTGTTTTAATGAGGAAGGTTAAAGAACAAAGTCTCTGGTAATAAATAGACATGTTCTCTATATTTAAAAATGTGCTACCTTAACTGAAGATGCAGTAGTTTCTTCTGTTCATCCAATCACCACGAGGGAAGTTTTCATAAAGTGCTGACACATGAGAATCTTCGCTTCGTCACTGCCCTTCAAAATTAGCCCCTTGATAAGAATAGAAGCGATATTTGGAAAAGGATAAAGTTTTGTTTTTATATATTTAACTGTGTGACAAAAAATTACCGTTGCCAAGACAGTTATCATCTGATAGCATATCACAAAATCACTAGTTGCCAGCTCAGTCAGACACAAATTGCTGGTCTGTCGGGCTGAACTCGGACAGCAAAAACACCTTTAAGTGCCTTGTTTCTGAAAGTGCTGAATCTTGCACGCAATAAGTACAGGGCATAAGTGAAGGTCAGCATCAGGCCCACCTGTTATGGATCAGCAGTGGATTTAGAGTAAATTACACACACCGCATGATGAGGGATCTTAATCATGCTTCATCATCTGAATTGAGGCCCAATCAGTACAGAGCAGCGGAGGAGAAGTGGGTATATAGATTCAGCGGAGGTGAGGAGTTCATTTAGCTCCTGCATCAGGAGAGTGCTGGATTGAAACTGGTGAACCAGCCTGAAACACAACAATGCATTCTTCCATTATACTTCTGGTTATCTTGTTTGGCTTGCTGACCCAGGCGAACACAATACCTGTTAAAGTAAGTATATAATTAAGAGGAGTATATAGACTCCTTTTTTCTCGTCTTGTCATGCTTTGCAGCTGAAATATGTCAACATTTTTTGTGCGACAGAATTCGACTGGTGTGCACGAGGGGAAAGTGAGGTTGAAAAGGAAATTCTCTGGTGGGTCACGATTCCTTGCACCTCATCTTGCATTTTCACAGTGATTTTCTGTTTATTCCATATTTATTTTTGTGTTCAGAGGAAAATATAGAGCATGATGAAATGACCACAATGGATCAAATCCTGGAGGTCAATCGCAGTAAGTGAACTGTAAATTACATAGAATTGTACTGATGTCAGTTTTTTCCCTGCATATTGAAAAGAATGTATTTTCTCATCAGAGATACGAGCCCCAAGAGGAATGTCAATAAGGGACGGCGATATTGCTGTTTCTCATGTAAGGAGTGCCATAACCTGCCCTGGCAACACCTGTCTGTGGCCTAAATCTGTAGATGGATTTGTCTATGTACCCTACATCATCTCTCCACTGTATGGTATGAAGCTTTAAGACTTAAGGAGATGCTTCCGGTTTCTTATATCCCTTTATTATTTCATATTTTGCCTTTTTTGTGCATTCTTTCACCCTAACTTTAGACGACATGGACAGAATCACCATAGAAACTGGAATGCAAGACATTTCCGCTGGAACATGCGTTAAATTTGTTCCCCGCACTCACGAAGGCAACTTCCTTGACGTTCAGCCTAGATATGGGTGAGCGTGACTCCTGCTTATGGCTTCTTACAGTGTGCCGTGATGATTGTACATACCGTAGAATTTGTGCTCTGCATCCCTCCCTAGCTGCTGGTCATTTCTGGGGCAGACTGGGGGAAGCCAGACCCTGTCACTGCAGACTCCTGGGTGCATGTGGTCGGGAATCGCTGCTCATGAATTCATGCATGCTCTCGGCTTCGTACACGAGCAATCCCGATCAGACCGTGACAACTATGTCACAATTATATGGAAAAACATCATGCCAGGTTCGCACGTTTTATCACTACGTCATTCTAATTGCAGTGGCTAGATTTTTCACAAAATGAGTGTGAAGGTGTTTTGTTTTTTTTGTTTTTGGCAGAGCACATACATAACTTCAGGAAACAGGTGACAAACAATCTCAACAGCCCATATGACTACAGCTCTGTCATGCATTATGGACGGTGAGTTGCTCTCTGATTCAACATAATTATCTGTCATTTAGACTCGGGCATCACTGTATCATATATGTTTTGCATCTTTGATACAGATATGCCTTCTCTGAAGATGGCGGACCAACAATAATCCCCAAACCAGATCCCTATATCCCCATCGGACAGCGAGATGGTCCTAGCGTAATGGATCTTCATAAAATAAATATCCTCTATAACTGCGGTTGGTAGATTTATACAGTAAACTGACAGTTGTTAGAAAAAAAGTTGAAAAGGACTGACTAGATTTCCTCTCTGTTTCTCACTATAGCTACCGATGACTAACTGGATCCAGAAACCTCTGCTGTAATGTCCTGCCAGATGTCACAAATAGTTTATTACAACTTCTCAGCTTGAGATGATAATCTGGGCGACAGTGGTTTAACCTGAGTCTATAGCAATGTATATTTTATTTTCACCGTCTAGTCTGCACTTTGAGCTTTTATTGATTCAAGACCTTCTGCCGTGGGGTGTTATAAATTACCAGATAACAACTAAAGGCTGCATTTCTCTAAAGTGCCAAAAACAAAACTCACCAGTTTTAAGTGCCCGCTGATGCCAGTAACATCATTGTATCCTATCTCCGATCTATTTTATGGCTCTTGTCTATCTTCTGCTTACTTTAAATTAAAAATAAAAAATAAAAAATGGCTAATGGTTTATTTTTATTTTCCAGAGACAGACTACAAGTTTTAAAAAATAGACACTGCTTTCAGGTGTAAAAGTAGAGTAAATGATTTCGCACTTACATACGTGAAATGAAAACAGTATAAACTTCACATATGTGAAAAATAAACAGTGGATGTTATTAGGCAGATTTTTTTTGTCAAGAGCTGGTAAACAAGATGTTCAACATATTACCATTTTGAAGTAACCAAAGTCACTGACATTTAATTTCACAGTAAGCTGATATCTCTGATCTCTCAGGGCCGCTGTAGTTTTGGACTTGAGCAAGTCCATTAATGTCGTAGGTGCAAATGGAAAAGACACTGGACAGGTGATTTTCACTGAGAGAAGATCTGTGTCTGGATTTGTTGAACTTCATCCCTGAGAAAGAGAACCAATGTCTTCTGAGCATGTGTCCTTAGGTGTTAAAATGATCTCCTCTTTGAGATAATAAAAACCAGCAGTGATACTGACCTGAAGTGCTCAAAACCGAATGAAAAGTGCAACAAACTGTGTGATTCACTGCTCTTGCCCTGGTGAAGTTAACTATGCAAACTGCAAAATCAACAGTATGGTTAATTTTTAGCACATCACCTGCCACAGTATAAATCGATGGAAAAATATGAATTTCACTTCTGGGTTAATTTTACTCACTTTCACAATTTCACTGCTGTAAATGTCTGACATGTTTCCCTCTTCTTGATGGATAAATATATTATGATTTTATATATGCAATGGGGACTTCAATAACAATGGTGCCACCCCCTAGAGAAACTCACACATGTCACTCTCTTTTTGTAGCTTTTAAGGGTGCCGATATTACGCTGCTGCAGCATTAAACTGTGCATTCTGCCAGGCTACATAATGTCTGGGAGTTTATGCACCACTCACTGTAGAATTAAGCAAAACTTGCCAATTATCTTATTGTAGTGTTAAGCTAACACTTACTTATGTACACTTCTTGGCCACTTCATTATTTACACCTTCCTAGTAAAAGATTGAGCCTTCTTTTCTCTTTAAAGCTGCATAAATCTTTTATGCCATACGCTGAACAAGGAGCTGATCTTGTTTTGGTGAGCCCCTGCATTTTAGTTGTAATGAGTGTTTTTTGAGTTACCAGGTGTTTTCACCCAGAAAACTGCCACTCACTTTTTTTTAATTCTCCATAAACCATAGAAATGTGCAAAAAATAACAGTAAATTAGTAGTTTCTGAAATACTAAAATCAGCTCATCTGGCACCAACAACCACGTTGCATTCAAAGTCACTTAAATTATCTTTGTTCTCCATTCTAATGCTCAGTTTGAATTTGAGGAAGTTGTCTTTGCCATGTCTACTTGCCTACATGTTTTGAGTTGCTGTTGTGCCATTTATTGATTACATATTTGCATTAGAGAGCAGTTGACCAGGTATACTGAATAAAGTGGCCAGGGAATGTGTATACTTGTATTTCCTTAATAAGGATTAGTGCAGAGTTTGCATGTTTCGGTTTCTTTCACTTCTCCAGTTGTTTTGTCACATTACTGTCTCCCTCAATCACTTCCATTGTGTTTTGTGAGCTTTTGTTTTAATTTTTATTTTGCTATTTCAGTTGTATGTGTGTTTGTTTTGTTTTTTTATTCACCTTCTGTCACAGAGTTTTTCTATTTGCTGGCATTGTACAAAATAGACTATATTTCTCTCACAGAAGAAATGCAAAAAAAAATAAAAGAACTGAAAAAGTGCTGATGAAGTAACTAAACTACAAGCAAAATAGCAACAGGACTTGCTATAAAGTTAAAAGTTTACTGTTGTTTTTGGATTAAATTGTGATAAAATGTTGGCATATTTGCTGTGCCTATTTCACATTTTCATTGCCTAACTGTTACATCTACTCCTACCCGTACCAGTTTTAAAAGAAATTTAAAAAAAAATTAACATCGTGCAGAATTAAGTTCAGCTTGTTTCACAACACTCCGAGTTTCTCACGTGGCCCCTTGGGGGAAATTCTACACGTAACCAAATCTCGTGTTTGGCACGTAAAAACGCGATAGCCAGCCCCGAGACTGCTGGATCTTTCTAGATGCAGACCTGGGGGTGGAGCTAGACTCTCACACACTGAGACTGTGTAGTGTAGATTGTAGACTATCTGTCAACAATAGATTAAATTTCAAAAATGAGTGATAACGACAAAGGCCGGGTACGTATACATTTTATTACCGTTTGTAATGCATTAAACATTTTAAATCCTTGGGTTTGACAGGGTAACTGAAATTGTAACGGTAACAACCTTATTCATATTTTGTTGGCTAGTAGTACCCAGCTTACCTTGTTGGCACAACTCTTTGGTCGAAAGCTGGGTTTTAGAAAGAAAATAAATTGCACAAATTTAAACATTAAAAGGCGATTTTATGCGCAACGGATGCGAGTTTTTAGTTCATCTTTAGCTACCTGGCTAAGACTAGCTTATAGATGAAAGCTAGGCCTGGTGCTTTTTTTGTTTACGAGCCGGGGTTTGCACTGAAAACACTGCAATGTAGGCAAACATTTTTATAACGTTTTTAAATTGTTAAAACTCAGTAATTTTCATGTAAATTTTAGCTTCTTCGTCTGATTCGTCTGATTATTGTGCGTAGAAACCAAAAGAAATATTTCATGTTGCGGATTCAGTGGAAGACATTTGCCTAACGAACTGTTATATTTTCGCTGTTTTGTTGTTGTTGTTTTTTGTTCGTTTTTTTGTTTTTGTTTTTGTTTTGTTTCCCCCCCCCTGTTCCCCGGATTGAATTATATCATGTTACGTCTGCTGGTTATTAATCTTTGAATGTCATTGTGGGTTTCCTTAGTTCTTAGGCAAAACAGCAATTTAAAACAAAACTAACGACCTCAAGATTTGACCTTTTTTTTTTTTTTTTTTTTTTTTTTTTTAAATCATTTTTATTAACTCATGCAGCTCTCCCACACCATCTTAAAACTGTTAAAGCTGATACGCCACAAGCACCAGCATTATGGATAAGTTTGATTAATACTTGCTGGGCTGACTGACCTGTGTGCAGTAATATCCTTCCTGTAGTGAACTGTTTAATATCCCCTCACCTTGCACAGCTCCTGAATGCTTCTGTCTGTTTAATGGGTGTGTGATATGCCCTGTGTTCCCATGTTATTAAATATATGTGGGAGGGCAAATGGCAGATTAAGAAAAAAGAAATGAAGAATTTATTTTCTGCATGTAAACCCATATTTTGAACTGGTTTGTATTAGTTCCTTCAAGGTGCTGGGTGCTTGTTGCTTAACTAACAAGTTTTTTTTGCCTCTTATTGGATTCCTTTTTTTTTGTTAATATCTAATCTTTAAGGTTTTCAATATATTATGTAATCGTAACAGATAGCAAGAGTTTTCTGTCTTTGCATTTCCAGAACAGGTTTTAAGTGCTGCTCAGTACAAATGAGTGGCTGCTACATCTTGAGGTCGTTGGAGCAAATTTTAGACTTTATTTTGGAGTTATCCACTTAAAAAAATGGAGACAGTGTTGGTAGTTTTAATCTTGATCATAAAATATTCACAGTCAGTGGTTTGATGAACACTATGGTGACTTAAAGGCCATTTGTCAGAAATTATGTAAGAAGGGTTCATTTGGGAAAATATATTGTTAAAGGAAGGCAAAGGGAATCACAAGAAGTTACCTTCACATCCTTACCCTTCAGTTTTAGTTGTAATTTTTTAAAAATGATCACACCCGGTTTTACCTCTCAATTATTCCAAATTGTTTTTGAGGAAGTTCTTAGGAAAAGTGGCCAGAAAAACACAAAAGTGAAAGCAAAACCACTGAGCGTGAATATTAATAAAAACACTGGCAGTATGTATAATGTGGTCTTTAACATTCCCATTAATGTCATTAGCTCGTACTACTACTACTACTACTACTACTAATAATAATAATAATAATAATAATAATACCACATTAAACGTTGAATGAGCGTGCAGTTTTAATTGCAGTCATATATTCTTCATCCTTTTCTTTTTCATAAAGGTTAAGGTTGGACGAAGAAAATACGGAAGAAGTCCACTTTATTTTCAATAATATGAAGCTCAGATGTGTGAAGCTGAATTGTTGAATGCATGCTAAAACATGAGGAGGGAAGAAGTATGGGCAGTGTGTGAGAGATGGGGAAGTAAGAAGAAGTAAGACAATTGAAGAAAGAAGAATAATGTCAAGTAATGAAGTTACAGAAATGAAGTTAAGGAAGTAATCTGGATAAGGTCACTGCGCTAAGTAAATTTCTGGTCTGTTTGTCAAATGCGTGCATGTTCTTCTTATTCAATACACACACATTAGTTTAAATCATTGCAATTTTATCTCACAACTGACAATTTTCTTTTTTTCCCACTATCTAACAACTTATTAATGTAAACATATTGATGTCATATTATCCATGGCTACACAGCACTCCTATTTCACAACCCTAAATTCAGTTTCCTTCCTGTACTTTTCACAGGATAGTCTTAATTCTTAAATACACAGTAATATTTTGGCAAATGTATGTGTTGATCACTTCATTGGTGCTGATAAAAAAAATGTGTGTGGTTCGTTCAGGAGTCTCGCTCTGCATCCAGGAGCGTGAGCCCACGGGGCTCTGGGAAGTCGGGGAGCCAGTCCCCAGCTCAATCCCCTGCCCACTCAAAAGGAGGCTCCCACTGCCCCCACTCCAAATCTCGCTCTCGGTCAAGGTCAAAATCTTGGTGAGTAATACACTGGCATAAAATTCTCTACTATCGATAAACAGACTCAATATGGCCACTTTCATGTTATACCCACCCTGTTCAGGGCTTCACGGCAAGAGAATCCTGGGTTCAAACCCAGACAGGGGACTTCTCTGTGGAGCTGACTTCTTCCGTTTCTCTGGCCATTGACAAATCTTGCAAAAGTTCAAGAGTTTCACTTCCAAGTTGTTGAAAAAAAACCCAAACAAACAAACAAAAAGACATTTACATCTGCATTGTCTGCCAATTTCTGCTTCATGTGTGAGTGAGTGTCCTGGTCACTGTGCTACAAACGCAGTGGCAATGTCAGTAGATCGGACCATGCAAGTAAAATTTACACTTTCAGTGCAAATTTTCAGTGGGGAATTAAATGTTGCAGCTCTTGATGGTTGACAACACAAACACTATTCAGTTAAACTATATGTTCATATTTCATTGAGGCACAACGCAGCTTAACGGTTCAGTCTCAGATGTTACGTAGTTGTCTGCAGCCCCGGCAGGTGAGAGCCTGTGTCTATCTCTCACTCCCAATCTCTGTGACGGGAAGTTGTTACCAAGCGAAAGAGGCACGAGCCGGCGGGTTTTGCAGTACTTTGATCTTAAAAAACAGAAGGTTTGTGTGTTGGCTACGTCACAGGAAACTGGCATTTAACTAGCATCGCTAAGTTTAGCCACACGCTGCAAATTAATCTGACATTGTGCGTGTTTTACATGATGCAAAGTGCCACACATTTCATCAACGTTTAAATATGATGTGGTTATAGAAGACTGTGAGTAATGGTTTTAAATAGCTCTTAAATACACACACAGTATTTCTGTGTGCAGTGTTTCATCCATTAGACTGTGTGCACTTCTACCTGTTTTCTGACTGTTTTATTACTTTTAGGCTATTAAAAAAATATTTCTATCCTTTAAATGACTAGTAAATTAGTTGCCAGGAACATCCCTACTGGATGGTGTCAAATTATTGGATAAGCATGCAAAAAATTGCATCTGTTCATCTCTTTAATATTATTACTCCTAGTGGTGGTCCCAAGCCTGGATAAATAGGAGGGCTGTGTTAAATAAAACAAACATGCAGATCAATCCACACTGTGGCAGCCCCTTGGGAAATAAGGGAGCAGCTTAAAGTACCTCCAATAAGACATTTGACTTGTGCATTCTGTTTCCCCATTCACAGGAGAGAGACTTTTTACTCTGTTTGTAAGGTGCAGGGGCAGCACTGTCATTCAGCAATACAGCACCAGGTGTATTTTTGACAGAAACACTTTAAGTTGCACAGAAATCCAAAGTAAATTGTCGGTTTTCAAAAGTTTGCGGCAATGTGTACAAAGCCTTGTCGGAAATTTGACGTCACAGAGGGTTTAGTGTTAGAGATTGTGACAGTGGTAAGTGGGGTTACTTTTCACTAGAGTCTGGGATGTTTTGGCAGTTATTTTAAGTATTTCATGCTTTTTTTTTTGGTCCATGCTATAATTTTCATAAAGACAAATGTAAATTTTTGGAATTACATGAAAATTGCCAGAGAACATATGAATATGGGTTGTTTGTTTCTCTCGCTCTCTATAGGTCACATTCCCACCGCTCACGGAGACACTACAGCCGATCCCGCTCCCGGTCCTATCATCACCGATCTCACAGTAGGTCCTACAGCGGAGAGCGTCGGCGCAGAAGCCACAGCCATTCACCCATGTCCAATCGTCGGAGGCACATTGGCAACCGTGTATGTGCTTAGCAATGTGTGATATCTAAAAACCGAGGATGTATTGGTTTAATGAATGATTTTAATGAGAAAATGATCACATCCAAATCTTGAAACCTTTCAAATTTGCAGGCTAATCCAGATCCGAATTGCTGCCTGGGAGTCTTTGGCCTGAGCTTGTACACCACAGAGAGAGATCTGAGGGACGTCTTCTCCAAATACGGCCCCCTGGAGGATGTCTCCATTGTGTATGACCAGCAGTCGAGGCGCTCCAGGGGCTTTGCTTTTGTGTATTTCGAGAACACAGATGATGCCAAAGAGGTACAAGAACAATAATAAATAAACCCGCCTGCCACACCTATACTTAAAATATCCTCTAGGACTGCAAGTGTAATTTATGTTCGCTTCCAGGCAAAGGAGCGAGCCAATGGCATGGAGCTGGACGGGCGTACAATCAGGGTGGACTTCTCCATCACTAAAAGACCTCACACCCCAACACCTGGAATTTACATGGGCCGGCCCACATAGTAAGCAATCTCTTTGTGTGGAATAATTAAATATGTTTTTAAACAAAGACACAGTTAAAATGCTTGTAATATAAGACAGCTCTAACTTATGGACACATCAAAGCATCTGAAATAAAATTCTTAGTGTTACTAAACCTGAAAAGTAGTGTTTTTATTCAACATTTAATCAGTCAACAGTAAAGGAAAAAAATAAAATAGAAACAGGCTCTTATAAAATTAGTCCCTGTGTCATAAGTTGTATCCAGTTGAACCTAAAATGAACGCAGAGATTTTAATGGTAAAAATGACACAACTAACCTCTTCAAAGGCCTGAGCCACACGGGCTTAGAGACTGGTCAGCAAATCCCTGGCCATCAATGATCACTTGGGAAAATATGCTTTCTCCAACCTCTTGGCGGTTGGTTGCTAAGGTCTCAGTCACACACCCCTAGAGTCTAGTCAGTGACCCCCTGATAACCACAGGTAACTAGGGAACAGTGTAAGCAAGTAGGTTCTGGCAGTTGCTAGGTGAAATTTGTGAAAAAGAGGTATATAATGCTGCACCAAAAACCTTCTTTTAAATCTTTTTTATTGGAGGTGAGAATGTAACAGTAAAATAATGCAAAAGTACGCTTTGTGTAGCGTGAAAAATCTTATGTTATTGTTTTTGTGTAGCGGAGGAGGCGGTCCAAGCGGTCCCCGACGCTATTCACGTGACTACGACCGTGGTTACGACCGTGGATATGACCGAGGTGGATATGACCGCTATGATGACAGGGACTACTACAGATCATACAGGTGACTGTTAAAGGATATCAGCGGTTACTTTATTCTCATCGTGTCGTATTTGGGTTTGCTGTTCTTTATTTTATCCCCCTCTGACACTGACAAAAATGATAAACGGTCTTTGTTCCTCTAGAAGGCGATCTCCTTCACCGTACTACAGAGGCGCTTACAGGTCTCGATCGAGGTCACGGTCTTATTCTCCCCGTAAGTCATTTCAATAAAGTATCAGATGTTTTTATTGAAGAATCCAGCATGTTGTATTGTGTCATTTAATTACCCTGTTTTGTTTCACAGGTCGATATTGAAGGCTTCTGTCCCCTTATCTTCCCAAACGTGCAGAATTTTTTTTTTTTTTTTTTTTTTTTTTTTTTTTTTGTGGGGGGTTGTTACGTTTTGTAAAGACAGATATGATTGACTTCAGAGTACATCTTTCTTACTCTAATCATCAAACATCTTTTTGCTTAAAATACATTAAGTATAGTAAATTTATGAAGCGGTGCTTTCATGTTTTGAACGCCTGTTGTAAATGTTATACTCATGTCAGATTTTTGTTGTATAGTGGAGCAGATTAAAAAGCAGATCTGTTTTTCCCACCTTGACTCGTGTCCTTCCTCGCAGTATTTTATGCCTTTTACAACAGACTATTGCATTTACAAGATAGTTGTAATGCTGACATGAATATATTAAAGCCTTGACTTTATCATATTTATGCAGATTCTTTCTACAGAATTTTAAAATATCTAGTGCAAGGCGTTTCTATTGATTTGAGTTAAGTTAAATTTTCTGGAGGGCTTCGTATAGTTTCAAGTGGGTGAGGATAACATCAGGAATAAAACTGCTTTGATGAAATAGTAAAACACAAAAGTATTTTAATCTTCCTGTTAAAAGCTCAATCACTCAGGCCTCGTCCTTTCCTTACTGCAGCTGTTCATGCCGACCACGTTTAGCTGGATGGATTTGTTATTTTTTTTTAACCAAGCTGGAACTTTTTAATTAATTTATTTTCCCCCTAACTTTTCAGACCAGAGTAAACAGATCTGACCAGTTAGACAACTCGTTTGGCAACAAGCATAGCTTAAAACTCGCCTCTGTGCAAATGGTAAAATTATACTATTTTGGGGGGTTTTTTAAACCTCAAACACAGCTAGATGCTTCTCTGGGTCAGTTGGCTCTCTGAAATCAAAGTAATGAATCCAGAATTTCAGTTTCTCCCTTTTCTGGTTTAGAAACATCAGGATCTGCTCATCGTTGCTTGGTGTCAACAGTGTGTTTTTGGAGGACAAATGTTCTGCAGAAACGCAACGTGTTTGATGTTTATACGTTACAAGTTCTGACCTCCTCCACCTGGGGTAGTAACTCATCCCTCACCCATAGCTGGCACTATACTGTTTTCTATCTGAGATCTATGGTCTTGGACTTGAATGTGCTAATTCCCGTGCAGGTGGAGGAGGTCAAGTGTCTTGGGGTCTTGTTCAAGAGTAAGGGAAGAGTGGGACATGAGATTGACAGATGGATTGGGATGGCGTCCACAGTGATGCAGATGCTGAACAGATCTGTTGTGGTGAAGAGAGAGCTGAGTATAGAAGCTAAGCTATCGATTAACCAGTCCCCCTACGTACCTACCCTCACCTATGGTCACAAGCTCTGGGAATGTAGTTGCGGATACAAGTGGGAGAGATGAGTTTCCTTTGAAGAGTGGCGGGGCTCGGTCATTCAAGAGGGACTCGGAATAGAGCTGTTCCTCCACGTTGAAAGGAGCCAGTTAAAGTGATTCAGGCATCTGACTAGGATACCTCCTGGATTGACAACAAATGGTGAATGTTTGCAGATAATTCAGCTTCTACCATACAAACTGCAGATAACCACAGCAATCGCAAGTAGCCAGGCATGCACCCTGACCCCCTGCATGAGCTGGAGGAGGTGTCTGGGCTTCTCTGCTCAGACTGCTGCACCCACAAACTGAACCCAGTTAAACGGTAGAGGATGGATGGATTGACCAATTCTGAAAAATCTGGGCTTTCGTGTCTCTTTTTTGCAACATGCTTGGCGCGTAATGGCCTAAAGTTGGACCTTTTGACATCTGTTGGTTGCAGCAGTAATGCACAACTTCTTCTCTGAAAGTGAATAGTCTCTGTTTCTGGTTTCCATTACACAATTTCCAAGTTTCACTACAACTTAGACAGCAAGTGGGGAATGTTTGCAGATAAATCCGCTTCTTCAATGCAAACTTCAGGTTTTAAGTCAACCAGGGGAATGATCTAAAATGAATATGACTTCTTAGGAGAAAAATACACAAAGAGGAGTTTGTTGATGCAATCATGCTGACCCTTATTAACATTAAATTACATATGGATCCTTTTTTTTAATTGTTAATGGTTGATAATAAATAGGGGTTTTAAGGGCATGAACTTTCCGTTAGTTTCCAAATGCCATAAAAAGCTGGAGTACTATCAGGCTAATTGGTGCTTCTAAACTGGCTGTAGATACAGGATTAAAGTGCTGCATGAATAGCCTGAAAACTATGAATGTGGTGGGCAGCGTAAAGTGCTTCAGGTTGTCAGTAAGACTAGAATATCAATATCATTTTCCAGCCTGCTTTGTTGAGGGTCAAAGGTTACCAAATTGTAGTACAGCAGGTTTGTCCACAATAGATTCGCCTTGTATAGCCATAGAAAACGTTTATTTAATGTCAGAAAAAGGTGAGTCATTGGACTGCTTTATTTTTTTTTTAACGTGGTTTTGAGGAAAACTGATCCGTGACTAAATGCAGCTAAACAGCCACTGTGAAATCAAGTCAGTTACACCAAGCACACTGTTTAAACCTTCACCACAAGGTGAAGCAAGAGCCTCGGAGTAGCACCTAGCTGCAGGAAAGCAAAGTCCAACATCTACCCCTGCTGGTCACAAATGGTCCAAATCTGTATCCATGACATACAGTACATTACATGGAAAAATTACTTGTTGGATTCTTCGCTTATTGTAGTTTTTGCCAGAGAGGAGAGGGGGAGGCGGAGAGGCAGAGCTCATGTCTTGTAAAAACAGGCAGTTTCTTTACTCAAAGGGTCGGTTCACCCAAATTATTAAAAAACACACAATCCCCCCTCTTATCTCAAGTGAGATCAAGCCATGCAGATAATTTTTGTTTTATTTGTCCAGGCTTTGCAATATCCGTTCTGAGATTCCTCGCTTCACGCCAAGACCATTGAGGTGAAAGGACTTAATTTGTGGTGTGTACAAGCACCTCAAATTATTTTTGGTTTTGTCCAGAATTTGGGTGATTAACTGTTAAAATTAATTAGATTCCCACGGTGGAGATATTGACAATTTTTAAAAATTCAAAATCTTAAAATTAACCATATCTGATGTATTTGATGCCCTCCAGCTGTTTGCGTTTCACTGAGTAAATGGATGCTTTACACTTTGGTTTACTGCACAACCAAGCAAGAAATTGACCCTGTAATAGACACACAGAAGATACAACAATACTCTAGATTCACTAAATATATATCAATATCACTAAATTCAGCTCTGATTTGAATGGTTATTTTACCCCAAACCTTATTCAACGGTTTATTTTGTGGACTTTTGTGGCTTTAGTGCTGAAATTAATAAAACTAAATACTTTGCAAGGGAGCATTGTAACTTCCATAATTTATAAATTAGTACTTTAAACCTTGAATTAAAGTAAAAGATGTTAGAAATGATAAATAAAACAGTGTTGGGCAAGGATACCGTAAAAATTAATGCAAGTTAGACGCAAGAAAAATTCACAAAGATGTTTTTTTTTTCACTACCAAAAAAAGGGGAAGACCAGCAGAAAGACACCAGCAACCAGTGACCACACCTTGGAAAGTGCATAAGCCTATTTATTTCCATATTCTACCACAAGTCTACATGTGCAGTATGTGTGTAGTGAGTTTTGTTCAGCAGTTCTCAGCACGTTCCCCAAATGTCACATCCCTTCCACTCTCAGCTCAATTTTCCCCTCAGAGTGGAAATAATTTTTGGGTGGCTGGCGTGATTTGTCAGCACACTGACCTAATTGGGCATAACACATAAAAAGAACACATGTAAACAAACCCTGCTTTTCACGGGGAAATTCAAATGCGGCGCATGGATGTGATTTTATGACTTCTATACTGATCATGGGAAGTGGTAACATTAATAAAGTAGCTATTAATGCGTTTAAAGCGACTTAATGACTTGTTTGAATGGTGATTCTGATCTCTAAGCGATCTCTAAGACCCAAGACAACTGTGTTAGCAGGTCACCTAGGAAAGTAACTAAAGAGCTTGTTTTGTAAATAGGCCACAGTTTGGACATTCCTCTGTTCGCATACTGACGTAAACAGGGCAGGGATGGTCAGTACTGCTGCTGTTGGCACTATCTCCACTACAGTGGGGTGGCAGTAATGTTCCAAGGCACAGGCCAGTCACATGTAGAAACACTCAGCTGCTGTAAGCACGAGGCTCCTCCCCCTTCTTCGGTAGTGTAGGTAGAAGGACTACACATCCATGCACGAGCCCTGCAGCCACAACCTTTCACTGACATTTCAGCCTTTGTTTGAAATTCGCCTTACATATTTAACAGTGCTTCCCTCCCAAACACACCCATCCGTGCGCACACACAAAAGAGACGGGATGCTACATCATGCGTAGGGTAATATATATATATATATATATATATATATATATATCTGAGTGGCCTGAGTGGCACCGCATGGAGGGCGCATGCAGCACAAGGCCTGGGATCCCCTCGCTCCTTCTTATCAGCAGCTTAAAATAAATATTTGCTCCTTTTTTACAATTTGCGCACTAGGGCTGTTGGTACTATTCAAGGCTTAAAAATGGAAACTGTCGCCACCTTTAATTAAAAAGTGTAAAAGCCAATAAGAGATATTGGTGCCCAAAACAGATGCCTCTGGTAAGGCTGTATAAGTCATGAATATAAGTAGTAATAAGTAGCTAATTCACCATTATTCCTGCAAGGACAGCGTGTACAGGCAAGCCAAGCTTTCACTTTCTGTATTACTTAAGACAGTTACGTTCATATTCTCTCTTTTTTGTTGTTGGTGTTTGTTTTTTGATTTGTTACAGCTTTATAATTATATTCAGATTTTACAAGATCACAATTATTACCTGAGGTGGTCTTATTGGAGTGTAATATATGCGTAATAACAGGTGTTCACGGTCGAGGATTGGGCCCACATCTTACACGCCGCCATAAATCCATATTTTTATGTGGCTCATAAATAAATAAAAGGCAAACTGTGGGGATCAGTGACACTCTTTGAGTCGACAAGTGCAGTGACAACGACTTGATTTTCCACACAGTAGCTCTTTTTTTTTTCCTTTCTTCACTCCCCCAGCCTGGAGGGACCCGTGGCACGGCCCTTATTATGATTTGTTAATATAACCCCTCTGCCTCCTTTAAGCCCATCCCTTTGCTGAATGTACCCACTGCTCATCATGACACTTTCATACCCTACTGCACTTTCTGTGCTGGGAGAGCAACAGTGAACCCACATGCACCTCCAAACATTTTTTTTCTTGTGATTTTAAGGGAGATTTTATTTAGAGGCGGTGCTTGTTGGCTCCAGAGTAGCGTCGTAGCGACGACACTTTTCCCTCAGTCCCTGTTAAAAGAGTTTGGCCAGGGCCAGTTGGTGCCGGGGGGTCGCCTATAGCTTAGTACTATCCTGGGGGGGTGATTGCTGCGTCTTTTTTTTAATCCCAGCAGATTTTTTTCTATTTTCTATTTTATTTTATTTTTTAAATTTTTTTCTACTTCTCTGAATATCGCCATTCTCTCACTCTAAGATCTGATACCCCTTCGAGATTTTTCCTTTCAGATCATGAACAAACTATATGTTGGGAATTTAAGTCCTTCGGTCACTGTCGAGGACTTGAAGCAGCTCTTTGGGGAGAGGAAGCTGCCAGTGGCCGACCAGGTCCTACTGAAATCCGGCTATGCTTTTGTGGACTTCCCCGATCAGAACTCGGCCATAAAGGCTATAGAGACTCTTTCTGGTAAGTGTGGATTTGATAAGTGATGCTGCTGGTGACAGGGAAATTTCACAGCGAGTTTAACTGCAAGACGAGGTTTAAAAAGCACAATAGGTCAGAGTGTCCGAAATGTGAAATAGGCTGTTAAGCAGCTCTTGTGTTATTTCTTTTACATATATATCTATATCTATATGTATATGTGTGTGTGTGAGAGTGTGTGTCTGTGTATGTTGTTCGGGACAGTGTTTGCGATCACATCCGTGTGTGCCATCAGAGTTTAGATGAACGCTCAGTCATGCACGCTCCAGCAAAAATTGGATAAATTATCGATCACAGGACACACTTGGGGCTTTAGTGCCCATTTGCCTAAAGAAAGCACGAGTCGTCGTAACGCAGTTAACGCGCACAATACCCTATATTTTGGGGATTCCGATAGTGCGGGGCGCTACTTTGCAATCACCCACTGGAATGTATGGGATGGTCTGATGGTTCGGGTAGGCATAATTATTTTTCACTTATTTTTTATCTTGATTTTATTCAAGAGAGCACGGCGAAGCGAGCGCGGAAAACTTGTCAGATTCGTGTTCCTCTGATGTCTGGCTATGTTTTTACGAGGTGTCTTGGAGGTGGGTCACGGGGGTCCAGAGGAAAGAGCTAATAAACAGGTAGCTGAGGGGGGACGAGGTGAGACGCTAATTCCGTGCTGCGCCAGGCCACTCAATAGTAACGAAAAGCCGTGTTTGAAAGCCTCGCCGAAGAGCGCTTCAAATTCACCCTCCGAGCCGGGTCAGCACGGAGAATTAGGAAAAACACCTACCTAGAATAGAAAGAGTACAAGTCAATTCTCCTTTGCAAACCATCTCCTCTTTTGATGTTGCATTCTTTACTGGGAGCTGAAAAAATATCCCTCATTGCACTGTGAGGGTTGTGGGAGTGGAAAGCATGGCTGCCCATTTTCCCCATAGTATATAAGCTTATCATGCTTCATTTTGGCGCCGATACCCCCCCAATTGTCACCCACAGGACCTCACCCCGAGTTGGGATTAATGTAAACGTATACAGTTTGTTCGCCGCCGCGCACACAACGCGCCCGTGTACACTACTTTTTTCAGGGGTTGGCTATTTTGAATGGGGACGCACCTACTTGGTGAAGTGATTCAAAGTGTTGGTGTGTAGGCCTACCCAGCTTGCATTGTTACTTTTATGAACACAACAGCTAACGCTACACTATCAATTGTTTTTCGTCCCTACAGGTAAAGTTGAATTACACGGAAAGGTGATAGAGGTAGACTACTCTGTTCCCAAAAAACTAAGGTAGGCCTACAATCTGTGACACACACGTTCTCCACAAACACACACGCATTGTATCATACGCCTATACTGTGCCCCATGGCAGACTTGTGTGACCTGTAGGCTTCCGCTGTGAAATATAGCGAGCAGATTTTCCCTCTTTTCTCGGCTGCCGTGTGTGATTTCTGCCACGCTGTTGCTGCTTTGTTTCCTGGCCATTAAATTGCGATTGTGTGGTGATTAGACAAAGGGAGTTGAAGGGGTGGGTGGGTGTTGGGGGGGCAGAGAAAAGGGCGATAAAGAAACAGTTTAGTCCCAACATCCGCACAACACACGGTGGCTGCTGCCATATCGCGTGATTTTGCAGCAAGGCCTATCCCAGTTTAAAACATGGACTCACGCGCACACGCTTGACGTGTAATAATTAATATATCCTAATTAAATCTCACCTAAAGGCTGAAATTAAACTTGGTTCAAGTTTAGGCTGAAATTAACGTGATCCAAATGCGTTTATGTATTAACCTCCTCTCCTTACGCAAGGTTATTTTTCCATATATGTAGGCGATAAAAGTTGGGTTTCTTTATTGACTGTTGCACTGCAATGCACGACGTGATGCATACCAATCAGCTGCCTCTTTCTCCCCTATATGCATGCGTGTGGATGTATGTGGGAGTCACGCTGTGTGTGTAAGAGAGAGAAGAAGTAGCAGCTAGGGTTGACTGTTTTAGTGCGTAAATCTATAGGTCAGCCCCTCAGCTTCACAACCACGACACCACTGCTGTGTACTTGTGTTTGTGTCAGCTTGCCCACAAACGTAAGAAATCCACGAGCTTTTTTTTTTTTTTTTTAAATGCCTGGGTATATTAAAGAAAGAAACTAATTTTTTTACCCCTACGCGTAACGCCTGAAAAAGTCACTCGTATGTGGCAGTTTGCGCAGCCTAAACACTCCCTCGACATCTATAGATCCACCTATTTTCACAACAATGCCATTGGCTATAGGGAAAAACTACATTGCGTGACAAAAAGGTAAATATTCAAGCCCCTTGTGGAGGAACACGTGACCCATACTTTACGTGCTTCCAGCATAGTCCTCCCCCTCTAGTGCAGGCTTTCTACTTTCCTGCCTAAGCAGCCCCTTCGTGTTTTTTCCTTTCTTTTTTTTTTTTGCTTAACAACACTGTAGAAAAAAATCTGCGTGCTTTAAATATACAATGATCGAGCTGCTGTGTCGTTTTCCTTGCTTTATGGCTCGATCTAAAGACGTTTTGTAAGCTGCAAGGCGCAACATGGTGTAAAAGCCTGCGCCACTCCCCACAGTTAATGTGCACGTAGGCCATGGCAATGTTGGAGAGCCTCATAATGGCTGCCATGATGGCCCTGCACACTGCACGGCTATAGGCTGAATCAGATGGAGCAAATGTCCATACATGTGCCCGATGTGTCCAATCGGCAGTGTGTACAGCTGCTGGATGTGCTTGCATGTGCTGAAAAAGGCCTTAAAGCGGAATCCTCGCCATATCAGCGAGATCAATACTAGTGCTGTTTGAATACGTATAGGTGTTCATTTTGTAACGCAGACCCTGCCTCAACGTGACACGTGGAGGTGCAACTTAATAGTTTGCTGTTGTTGTTGTTCGCTTGGTTTAAATACAGAATGCCTTAAAAAGTAGTGAATTTAAATTTGAAACCCTCTCCGCAGAAGTTCGCCACGATTTGTTTGGAGATTTTGCGAGAGAAACGTTCGCCCAGATTTAAATTTTAAAAAGATTAAAATGCGTATTTTTTGTGTTCACTATAAGATTTAATTATCATAATTTACAGGCCTCCAGTTAATGCAAATGTCCCATCTTTTTCGTGTATAATTTTTTTTTACATGTATTCAAGCTCTACGAGACATAATTGAAAATGCAATTTAGATGTAATAATATAGGACGATTCTACGCTGTTTGCTTTATTTATGGTATTTTCTAAATCTTGCATTTAAATAATTATGTTAACAACTGCAGGAATTCTCGTGGATTTAATTGCAGCTGAGCTCAATGCATATAGTTACACAGGGCTCATCAGTTTTTGTCTTGTTATTTAGGAAGCTGTGTGAGCTTTATGTCTCATCTTCAGGCCTGCTGACACTTCTTGGGTTTTGTGAGGCTGCTGTAGTTTCAGCTGCTGCTTGTTTATATATTTTTAGTTATGTTTTGTTGTGTAACAAGGTCCCTGTGCTGACAGCCATATATGGATCCACAGTTAAATTGTACCCGTTTTAAAGGGTAAAATTCAGATTGATTATGGTGACTTTTTAACTTTTTGTTTGCTAATGAGTGAAAGCCTGGGCCTTTTTAAACGTGTTTTTAAATCACCTGAAAAAAACAAAGGTGTGAGTTCATGTGGTTTTGATGTCCTGTTTTCCATTTAAATATTATTTCACCTCTGTGCAGTTTATGTGTTCACATTTCAAATAGCTTTGGAGCTATGAGCTAATTTATAAGAATAAAAGTAGCTTTTGATTTTATTTGGGGAAGTTTGGAAGCTTCTTGTCAGGGAAATGTTGAATAATTAGTTACAAATTTATAGTCATATTTTAAAGAGAGTTTTTACAATTATGAGGCTTGTATCTGCTGAAACTGTTTGTTTGTAGCACTTTATTAGTGTTTTAAAAATATGGATTACTTAACATAGATTTCAGTGTTAAGATAATTGTTACTCCAAATTTATATATTTATGTTAATGGACTCATACTTTAAATAATTTCTGTGTTTTACATATATATTTAATTGCCTTGACATAAGCTTGATATATATTTGTAGGTTTTAAAAATAATTGTTTATTGCAGCAATAATCAGTGGAATTCATGAAACAGAAATTCAGAATGCTTAAGAATAATTATTATTAGCTATATTTCTTTTATTATAGTTGCTTAATTTATATGTTCCTAATTAGAGTGCAATTGCAAAGGAAATTAGTTTGACATTATAATTAAGCAAAATATCTTTGTTGCATTTTTGCTCATTTGTTTTGCTTTGTTTTTTAATGGTGGCCTGTTTTTACACAAGAAATCATTAAAAAAAAAGGTTTGTCCTCCATATTAAGTTTCTTGCAGTCGTTGCTCGTGCTGCACACGAGGCACACAAGAGTGGGACTTGGTGCTAATTGATATTGGAGCTTCATAAACCGTTTGCAGTGTTGCTTGTCTATCAAACCCGAGCTGGAGTTGCACGCAAAATGACCAATGTGAGCACTTGCTGTGAGCCTGATCAATAGTCAGTCAGTGATAGTAAGCACATGAAGGTGGTGCTTGCGGAGCAAACACAATTAAAGCTGTCCTCCTGTAATATTATGCAGGTTTGTTTACTTGCTTGTTCAGTGACAAAAACAGACTTTTCCTCCTTCCAATTATCTCCCGGCACCTTCGACATGCCTAAATGAAAATGTGATGCATTTGTGACCGAGTGCTAACTCTTGTGCTACACTCCACTGTCTTTCTAATGAGCTGTTTTGTGCTCTTCATCTACGTATTAAGCTAGCTAACAGTTGTTTAATAAAGCCAGGCCGATTACAAGACGTGCATTCTTTTTTTTTAAATAATGGGATATTACGGCGTGGTGTAAACATCTGCATTGCACCACAGTGGTGCCCGTGCAGATGTGTGTGTTGGGTTGTCTGTGCACACTGAGTCAAAACACCGAAATACGATAGCCATCAGTTGATCCACTCAGAATCCATTAATACTCCCCAGTTGATCCTGGGCGAAGGGGAAGCTCTCCAATTCAGGCTCTGGTTTTGTCTGGAGTGATATCAGGAGGTACTGTATTGCTCTCCTCCAAAGCCACATCCGCTGCACCCTCCTCCTCCTCCTGTCTCCTCTCACCTGTCCATAAGGAGTGATCCCTCAGAGTGATCTGTTTTATTTAGGAGGAGATGCCACACATGTTTAATCTTCCATACAAATGTATCCCCTATTGAGATCTTGTGTTATAAAAGTTATGGCTTATGAAATTGCTCTTCATTAGCAATTACAGGAGAAAAAAATTACAATTTTCTTCTTAGAAATTAGCCTTGGGCTTTTATTTTTTCTGTGTTCAGGCTACTGCATTTCAAATTTCAGCGCCTCTACAACTCTGCTAAATTTGTATAGCAATTATTAACTTTTTCATGAAAGTGAAAGAGTATATTTTCTCTCCTGAAGTGATAACAGGCTTGCTAGTGCAACAGAGTACATAGCTTAAGGGAGCAGCGAGAATAGATGTGAGAGAATTGTGAGTTCATTGTGTGTCTATTGTAGCTGTGGGATCACTGTTTAAGCTCCCTGAGAGTTTGAAACACCTTTTTAAAAAAGATTTACTTATTTATTTATTTTATTATAACAGAAGCTTGCGTGTGTATCACAGCAGTGTTTGTAGAAACTCACTTCTCAATGAGCTGCCACTCACATTTCACTGCAACCTGTTGCATGACTAAAAGTTCCTGTAGCATTACACCCATTACAACCAGGATTTAAATAATCAGCTAGATGACTCTCCAGAGCCATAGTGAGGAGGTGTGGAAGGCGTGGCTGGAATGAGGAGGATTGCTCTGACTTGATGACTTAGTCTCTGACTAAGCCGTCCAAATATGCTAGAAATAAGGGAAGTAAAACAGGACTGGTCACTATTTGGAGATGGTTTCACCTGAAGGAGAGTGTGACAGCGGGAGAAAGAACTAGAGAGGTGCTATGTAAGCATCATCCAAATGGGAGATGAAGGGGACAGCTCTGTGTTTTGGTTTGTGACCTCACAATCGTGCATTGCTGCTGCAATTTTTTTCACGATGGAATAAAAAGTGTAATGAAAAAGAAGTCTGTTGTGAAAGGGAAATGAAACCCTCATGATTAAAGACGAGAGGCTTAAAGTTGCCTTCAACTGAGACACCTGAAGACATTTTATTTCAATCTATAAGTTTGTCCCTGAAGATATGCTGTCATTGGCTTTCTGTAGAAGATGATAGAAAAAGTTGAAGTTCTGAACTTGTCAAGACTAAAAAGTTGGATTTCTAATCAACTAGGTGCTTGGTGGCACACCTGTCTATCAGGTATGCCAGATATGTCACCTAGTTTACCGGTTGCTTGGAGATAAGTGTGAGCGCTGCCATGTCAGGCTGTTTGGAGCGGTTGTTTGGGGACGCCGTTATGCTAAACAGGGTTTGATGAAATACTGGAATCTAAAACGTGCTGAACATGAATGCTTAATGACTTTATAAGTCATGATTATGAGTGCCACAGTTTGTACCCAAGTTCTTTTTTAGGGAAGTCATTTGAAAGTTGTAACAGCTGCTAGGTCTCTCTTTCCTTTTCTACATCATCCCTCTGTTGCTCAGGCTGGTTTCCCTCGTGTGTGTGTGTGTGTGTGTGTGTGTGTGTGTGTGTGTGTGTGTGTGTGTGTGTGTGTGTGCGCACGCCATGTGAATATAATGGTTGAACATGACACAGGATGACACAGGAGAGACAGAGAAGCTGTGGGGAATCCCAGCTAAAAGCAACATGCCGGATGTAAAGTTTAGTGTTTCTGCCATTCAGTGTGCCAGCACACAAGGGCGTGGTGTCCGTGGAGGGGAGGGCAGCTGAGGCGTACAGCAGGTGGCATTTCTCACACAGGCATCACCATATAAAACTGCTACCCTGATACTACTTTAGAGCTCTGATGGGTTTTGAACAGGTGAAAACTTCCAAGGAGCCAATCAGAGTCTGACATGGAGCGAGCCCAGAGCCAAAAATGCTTACATGCAGAGGAGGCACTGTGTCACTGGCTTAAAACTGTGAGCTGGGAATACGGTCTGCCTAAAGATTCACCCTGGTCAAATGGGCTTCATAATCCTGTCAGGCTTTCACCCTTTTCTCATTCTCTTACCTTGGTTTTAAAGTAGAGATGTAGCAGTGGAATTAATTTCTCTTATACATGATTGCCCATTGGTTGACTGGTAGTTGACCTGTCAGTATCAGAGATGATTATTGTACCTACCTGGTCTAATCCAGAGCCCTGGTACCAGGATGCCTGTAATTAACATTACTTACAGCAATTTTAAAATAAATGAATAAAATGTTGAATGCTCCAAAGAGAGGAAAAACAACCAAATGGGTCGAAAAAAGAAAGAAGAGAGAGCAGACAGGCAAAAAATTACCAGGTAGACTCAAATTGATGGCAAAAACATGAACATTTTCCACAAGGAGATGGTGACTGATTCCGGAGACAAAAACAACCACAAACATCCATAAAACAAGATGCTGGGTGACCTGTTGGTTTGTTTCTTTTCTCCTTTTCTCCCGTGTTATTCAGGGCTCCAGACTGTCAATGTTTGGTCAGGTTTTATGATCATTATATTAGGCGTTTTTGTGTTTGTTTTTTTCATTTTCTTTAATGCAGGCTGTACATATGTGTAGGAAAATAAAAATACACAATTATAGTTGAACGTTGAATGGAAATGGTATTTAAAGACATAGCCACAGCCCAGCAGGCAACTATGGGGAAAATTTCTTTATCAGCTTGTTTTGTAAGGCTACTGTTAACATTGGGTAACATGGCAAGAGATTGCACATGCTGTTGTTCCGATATAAATGCTCTGTAGCTGCAAAACAATGTGGAGACAAGGCAAGGAAGACAGCTTAAATAGAAAGAACCTTAAAAGACATGCGGATTTCACTGGCCGAGGTACAATAACGAGATGCATTGAGTAAATTGTGCAGAATGTGGCGGTGCGAATATGGTTAATGCATTGTTCGAAACGATCTATCTAACTGCACAATGGCACCATATGACACAAGCTATGCAGGGATTCGTGGAGTCCTTGAAAAGCAGCGCCTCTTCTCACATTTACCAACAGGGTCGCCTGGCAAATAAGACCAAAAAACTCAATAAAAACAAACAAAACAACATAACTTGCATGATCGTATCATGTGAAGATGACTTTTAATATCTTTAAATTAAAACTGTTGTTTTAAAAAAGAAAAAAAAGAAAAGGTTTTGCCCATTTGGTATGTTTTCATGCGTGAGCTTGGAGTTTTGCAGTAAACGGCTGTCTGCCGCCCTTATTTGATCTTAAATATACTGGAAAGGAGTCTGAAACGTTTCTGAGCCGATACACATTATTATTCACGTTAGAGCACAAAACAGATGCAATAGCACCAAAATCTGGTGGTGGTGCTACCATTTGTGAGACTTTGGTGGCAGTTGGTGAGACGAGAGGGAAAGTTCTCCTGAAGCCTTGCTTTTAGGAGCTAAATAGCAGCTATATGTGTTTATTCAGAAGGTGTTTATTACCCTGAAAAACAATATTATTGCCAATATTAGGCAGTTTTTCTTGCAGAAATCCAACTCATTTGAGTCTGAACACAAAGTGCGCTTTAGGCTGGTCGCCCCACTCAAAAGTTTCTAAACCCAGTTTCATTTCCAGGAACTTCCAGATTTCCAGACAGCTTTTTTAAAAAAAATTTTATTCCCCATGTAGCGGCAGTAACATCGTTTGATATTTATCCACGAAGAGAAATGCCGCAAGATACAGTCCTCTGACATTTACAGCATCTTGATGTGGGAGCAAAACTGTGTCATTGTGCTGTTGAATGCGCGTGTGTGTCCATGTGTGTTTACAGGTCACGCTGTATTCAGGTCCAACTGTTCCGCGTTGCCACGGAAACCAGTTTTGAGTGTTTTGCTTTAGTTAAAGAAGCAGAGCTCGAACTTTCAGAAATTAGACCCAAAGCGCTCCGGTGAATAGAATGACCTCGCAAGCTGCAAAACAAAAAGTTTCCTGCTTTTTATTTATTTATTTATTTATTTTATAGAACCCCCTGAGATTCACCCTACAGCCGATCACTTTAATAACTCTTGATATCAAAATTGCAAGATTACAGATTTTGTTTGTCACAAACTGCTGTCAGTTTGGGCATCTTGTAATTTCCATCCATTCCCAGGAGAGTGGAGAGTGCAGTCCAGGCGTGTATCCGTGGCTTGGGATATGGGCGGCGCAGTGGTCAGAGTGCTGATTTTATATGACAGTGAATTCACAGCCGACTAAGGTGCCTCAATAAAAATGCCTGTGCAAAGCTGGCACTTCAAACCTTCAAGTGCTCATTTTCTTTCCACAAGTGCAGCAGGGAAAACTGCTGAATGGGCTGTCCATCTATGTCACAGCCGCAGCCCTTTTGTGACCTTTCTTATTTATGAACCCTCTCGCGGCCGTCATTTCCACCCTTTTCCATATGTATGCAGCAGAATCACTACCACTGCCCCCGCCATCAGAACAAGTCATCTACAGTAGGGTCATCGCACAGCTGAGCCTCCGACACAACCTAGAGCACAGTCCGGCTATTGTGCTTTCCCTGTTTCGCACTGTTTCTGATGGAAGAGGAAGCCACAGAGAGGACTTCCGAGTCAAAGATGAGCATGTCCCACATGCATACTTATAGGGAGAAATGAGCACTGCTGATAGAGGGCAGCATTTCTTTCCCCGTCACTGAGGCTCATGGGGAGGCTGTGTGAGGCCATTAGTGTCCTTTCTCAGCAGGGTGTGTGTAGTCTGCTCGCAATCATTAGGATTTCCGGCTGTTGCAAATCACATTAAACGTTAAAGCACATTGAAATCATGTATATTCTCACATTAACCATGTATGCCCACTTCTTGAAAAAGAAATCAAATTATATGTATCTGAAATCTTAAGATACTCGATCTTCTTCCCCATGCTGAATTCGAGACACCTCCTTCACTTGTATCCAGCCATAACATTAAAATAAAACTTAGCAAAAACATCACAACCCACACAGACCTGGACAAATCCCTAAAATCACATTTTAGTTTTAAAGCCGAGTGAGTGAATATCAGACTGCTTTAAATGTTTAGTATGCTGTTTTCAGATACTCTACACAAACAGCTACTTTTACTTTGCATGTTAAACAGGAAGCAGTCACATTAAACTGTCTTCTTTTGAAGCTGTTCCTCAAACTAACTAAAAAATTAAAAATATATGTATGTATGTATGTGTGTGTATATATATATATATATATATATATGAGTTGTTAGATGTGTCCCTGCCGATCGAGTTCTGATGGTCATTGCTGTGTTTTTACAGTTTTATGTAGTAATTGCTGGTGTTTTGCTTGGTAATTAAATAATTGCTTTAAAATGCAATACTGGTTTGGAAAGTAAAAATGAGAGAAACATTTGCAGGGAAGATGCATTGATGGAATCTAAATGTGCAGGAATGGCTCAGCATGAGGAGAAACACAATCATCCAGTGTTTTTGTAGTTATGTATTTAGCATATATGACTTAGTGTCAGCATGAAAACTAATAAGCCTTAGACAAAATGTCAGTCTGTTCTTTGACTGATTTATTCATTTTTATTGAAAGGAAACATGGTTATTCTGTCTTTGTGATTCAGTTTTTGCCACATCACAATTGTGGTTCTTAGTTACAGTGTCTTTGGGCTATGTCAGTGTTAGCAGTGCTGCTTTGCATTTGTGAATTGTGATATACAGTGAAGCCTGTGTTACACTGGTATGCCTGAGTCTGACTTTGACTTGGTGAGCCCAGTGATCAGTTGGGTGATAAGCAACAGGCAGGAGCTGGAGAGTAGGACAAATCCGTCTGCAGCCCTGCCAAGTGGCCAAGTTCACGCCAATACCCAGTCAGTTGCTTTTGGATGAGAAAAACATGTATGAGAACTCTGGATATGGCGATAAGCAAATGGAATGACAGGAGTCTCGCATTTGCATGGAAACACAAGGGACCTTAAGGGAGTCCTTTTGATCGTATCAGACCAAACGGCAGTTTGCAGGCAGAGCTGGAGAGTATTTTCATATAGATGCAGCAGAGCTGCTCAAAAAGAGCCGTGAGCAGAATGTGAAAGAAACAGTATCAGCTTGTAAATAGTTGTCGTCTTGCTGACCCTTAGCTAATATATTTCAGGAGGAGTTAAGCAATTTATTGTGAAGTGTTCAGTCTGTGTGCATCTAACTAAAAAGTCTATTCTAAGGGATTCCTGTGGGTGCAGGAGCTGCTGCGTAGCATAGCGTACACGAGGAATACAACTGTATGTCCTTCCTGTGAGTTTTAAATTGTTACATTCACATATTTGTAATTACGTCGTGGTGAAACAGCATGCAGGAAACTGCCAAACAGCAATGTGATTTAGTAGCTGACTGATTCATTTGTGTGTGCATTTATCGTGGTCTCCTTGCATGTATGCTGCCGTTGTTGCCCATCCAGCAACGCAGAGCCTCTGTCTCACACATGCAAACAACATTATGACACTGATTGATGAATGAGCTCTCCCTGTCAGGTTAAACGAAGCACACGCTCACACAAATCCAATTAAACTTGAAGCAAGCGTGCATTGAGGAGCACAATCCGAGAACCTGAAGGCAAGAACGAGGGCATCTTCAGCCCACCAGGTTAATAAATATTTGATACTGAGGCAGCCATGCGTGTCTTCTTGTTCAGAGTGTTGGGAAAGTTAAAGAGGGTCTATTGCCTTTAAGCACGGTGCGACCAGAGCCGCTTCTGTTAACACGCTTCTGCTCAGGTGATTTCTATTTTTAATAATTATAAATTCCAAAAGATCCAGCTGCAGCTCACCTCCTCTCTCCAGGGACTGTCACACACTTCTCACACTGCAGTATTTGGTGCCTGTCTTCCCTGCATCCTCCTCCTTCCTCTCCTCTATCTCACATGTGCATGCTTTGCCACCTAGATTGCGTGAACTGTCTCCCACTGCCTCCCGCTGGCTGTGACGCCACTGCTCCCCTGGCACGGAGTGGTAATGCAGAATGAAGCCTGCTATGTCTTAGCATGAGTTGGTGTAAATAGCTTAGAACTGTATGTTATGTATAGTAAGCTGAATGTGAGCCGCCATATCAGATAGTGCAACGGAGACAAGCGACTTATTCTTAGTAGAGTTGTGGTTGCCGCCATTCAGATCCTTCAACAACAGTAGACGTATGTGTGGCCGTGTCATTGCGTGTGTGTATTATGCCTCTGTGTTCCTGCCAACCTCCCTTCTCCCCCCACCACCGCCCCTCCGGTGGGAAGCAAGAGTTAATTTCAGTGATGGCAACTGAGATGGTTTTGTTTCAAGTGGTGTGAGGAGTGACTCCAGGCTGGGAGGTTTCCGGTCGCTTAACGTTGCGGGACGATAAATTACAGGGAAATAGAGTGACAAGCTTCAGAGGGTAGATTGTTGATGAAGAGACAGTGGTGGTGCAGTTGTGGAGCCACTGAAGATGACACAAGTGTAATTAGAAGGGACTTGTGTTTGTTCTTCCTTTTGTCAAGCGCAATTGTCGTACCCTTTGATGGAAGCACACAGACACGCACCCCGGGCATTGGTGAAGCATTTACGGTATCACAGTTACAGTTTCCTCCTTTATTATGGTACATTATTAAAGATGGCGTATGCCTATGTAGGATTCATAAGCCAGGTTCTCTCTCTCTCTCACAGTCACACACACAGACACACACACACAGATGGACCCTGATTTGATCAAATCACAGAAATGCCACTGAGGGGAAAAAATGCAGTTTTATTTGCTTTTGCCGTCTTTTCGCTCGTTGTTGTAAAATACAATCCACCGCTGCAGATGTGAGGTCTGATCATGACGAATGATCCCATTACCATTATGTGGCTGTCACAAGCTCGGATCCGCCAGGGCCTTCACACCGAGATGGTGCTTTTCAGGGCAGTTGTTGTGGTTGTCTTGAAGAACTTGCAGCCCGTTTTTCAGAACAGCCTTCACTCCTAATAACCCCTTCAACTTAGACAGGGTGTTTGTTAACGAGGGGAACCAGGCTCGTTTGTTTTCTGCCAGGAATGATGAAAGCAGCCGGCCTGTAAATACTTGCAGATTTGTTTTGGTGTTTCTGTGGAGGAGTGGCGTAAACTCGAGTGCGACTAGAAACAGTTGTTAAATGAGTGGACTTTGACATCCTGCTTGCCTGTCATTGTTATTAATATTTTGGTTGCAACTCAGGTGGATCTAAGAAATGCAGATCTTTAAAGGGGGTTATTTTCAGCCTGTGATTGTCTTTAAGTAAAACTGCACATTAGATTTGGCAGATCTATTGTATACAATATATCCTGTTTTTGTGTTGCTGCGTTTGCAAGTTGTAGCAGTTTGTTACATAATCAAACCTGGAAAGCAAACAGTAAAGAAACATAAACTGCTACTCGGGCTGCAACTTCATGCACGTTGAAGAGTTGCTGCAGCTTGGCAGACGTTTAGACTCCACTGAGCTCCTTCTAGTCCCATATATAAGAGACTAGAACAACAAACCTTTCCCTCAGGCTTTTTCACAATCGCCAATAACTCTCTCTCGCCTTCTCTGTCTCACTTTAAATGCTATCCACGCAAATAGGCATTTCCACCCGCTGTTTTGCAGATCGGCTTCCTAACCCGAGGTATCGATGTCATCCTAGGATATTTACACAAGTATTTATTGGTTATCGATCAGGGCCGGTATCCCTGTCAGCAGCTTCCATAATTGAATTAGTCTATATACTACATTCCCACACAGTGTGCAGGCATCTGCCAAACTCCTCCTTCCTCACCCAAATCAACTGCTCCTCGCGCTGAAGCACACGTAGGTCTGAATCCTTTCTATTTCCTGTACGCTTCCTGTCTCATTTCACAGAGCAGATCAGGATTTGGAGCCATTTTAGCCGCAGGATTAAAGTCTGACAGGGATAATGCCACTTCAGCCACTTGTGAGTCACATGACACAAGATGATCTAAGGTTTTGGGAGGAGCACTATAATGTAATTAATGTATCGGAGGCTCTAATCCATTTGACTCCACCCCCTCGTGGAGCCGGATGGCCATAAACCTTAAAAGCTGCTCTTTTTTCCCCGTAGAGGACAGTGAGGAAAACAGAGGGGTTGATGAGCGCCTCTTTCTCCTTCACGCTGCTGCCCCTCCACACACTCCCTCTTCTAAATAGAGCGGCCTGTTCACGTTATTTTAACCTTAAACCGGCACGCACTAGCGTCCCCCAGCCTGCACGAGTGCGTCCTATGTACTGTACATAATCCCACCTCCTTCTTAATCTCCTGATGGCTTATCACCGTTACTGCATTTTACCCAGTTATGTAAAATTGCTGCAAGTCAGCAGCTAATTTAATATCCTACTGTTCCTACCTGTCACTGGATCTTTTTCGTATTCTTCACTAGCATTGTTATTTTTAAAAAGGTGTCACATTCATGGAAAGTTTACTTTAAGTTTGCTCTTGTCAAATGGAAGCAAAGGAATTTACTTTTAATGTGTGCTTGTTATTTTATTATTATTTTTGTTTTTCTTGCATTCCTAACACTGCTGGGACTTTGCATTTATTAAAAGCGCTAAAAAAAATAATTTTTTCAACAATCAGCTGAATATTTATTGATTAATTAATGTTTAACTGCTTTTATTTCTGTCCAACTCTTAAATGAATTATTATTTCCGATATTTGCGGCTTTTTAAATAAACACTTAAATACTGCGGGATTAAAGGTCAGGTGTTGCTTCTTTAATTTAATTAGTCTAAACTGTAATAACGGTGAGAAGGAAGGCTGCAAAAGAATAGGTGTAAACCTGTATAAATATACAAAGTAAGCTTAAAATAAAGTTAACCTACCAAATTTTAAAATAAACATGGCGACGGAGGCATCGTTAATAAATATTTCCCCAAATTTGGCGGTGATTTCCTGACCCCGGTGTTTGAGAACACACTCTTTCCAAAAGCTGCGTTGTGCCGATGTTTGGAGATTAAGGACTCCACAGTGACGGCAGCTGCGACTGGCAGGGGTGTTTTGAAAGATGTTGCTCATTGACCAGACGTGCAGGGTTTCTGTTTCCCAGAGGATGAATCTTCACTCACCTCCTGCTAGTTATCGTGCGTATTTTCGCTCTCTGTTAGGAACTTCCCTGCAGATGGAGGTGGGGGAGGTGGGGGGCAGTGCATTCAAGTGTGTGTGAACAAGTAAAGCTTGCTCTCCAGAGGGAGCTGGAGGGAGAAGTAAGACGGAGACGTTGAGAGACAGACTGTAGAGAGAGCAGCAGACAGAAAGCATGAACAGTTTGAGGGCTTGCGTAATGTTGAGTGGTGTGCATGTGTTATTGATCCTGGGACCTACACCTATGGCAGACGCGCTGAGCCTTCCAGCTACGGTATAATACCTTATGGTTGGCAGATTAAAGGATGAGACCTCAGGAACAAGCTGCACAACTCAACATAAAGCAACAGAAGCAGCCATGAGGAGCAGCTAGCAGCGGACCCACACACTGCACCGCCGCAGTATGAACTGGTATCCACCTGTCAGTAGCTGTAGGCACTGAGGTGTGTGAGAGGCAGACACAGGAAATGCATCAGTGTGTGCATGTAGAGAGGAGTAGACAAACTAGTCCGCTATACTGTACATTAATGTGTTTTGGATGTGCGTGTGTGTCCCCGTGGTCTGGCTGAATGTCTGTCACTGACTGTGCTGACTTTGTGCTTTGTGATGGGGACTCAGAAGGGTCCTCGGTTTCTGGAGGATCCGGCAGGCATTTGATGTGCACAGGACAGGACAACACATGAGGAGCACTCTTGAATTATCTTTCTGTTTATTATTCTTCCTTCCCCCCCCCTCCCTTTTTGTTCTGTTGCTTGTGGCTCAGTGGTGAGGGAAGTGGTTTGAGCCCCAACGCATTAAAATGTAAATGCTGTAATTGCAGCTGATTGAATGTTTTCTGCATTTTGCGTGATTACCAGAAATTACTTTTTGAACAGGATTACACATAATGCTCCACGTCCCTCGTGAATTAGCCTATACGCTTAGTTCTGAGTGTAACACTCATTCCCGTGAGTGTGATCTGTGAAATCACAGCAAGTTTGGCAGCCATGCAATTTACACAATTAACTTTTTTTTAAAAATTAGCACAGAGAAATTACTTTTCAGTGCAGCAGAAGTCTGTGTCCAGTATTTAACTTTAGAAATAAATATAATTCTAGAAGTTTTTGAGGAAAAAAAATGTACATCTTTTTTTATTGATTATCTTATGTTATAATAATTTGGATTTGCAAAATACAGGTAAATAGGCAGCTCCTCGTTTGAGCCATAAACCTTTGGAAGCTCGTAATGCTAATATATACACACAAAATAGAAGAGATTTTAAGACCTTATTTTACTCTTTTTTTTTTTAAATTTTCACATGGAATCCTGCAGTCCCTACCATCCCATTCAAGTATAACAACAGTTTGAAAATTAGATTTATATGTATTAATTTGGGAGGACTAATATAGGCTAATAGAATACTATTCCCTTAAGAGTAGCTGTTTATGTTATGTTTTCTGGATGTTTTCTCCTTTATTACTCAGTACAGTAGGGATTTGATACGAAAGTGGGAATAGAGAGTGTGTGTGAAACCGGAAATGATGTGGGACGGACTCAAACGTTCCTCATTGGCCAGCGCTTGGTAGCGACCTCGCAGTCGTGTGTAGAAGCTCTTCAGGCCCCCAACGTTTGTGGTTGCTAGGTTTCTACATGGAAAATTGTGAGCACAAACAAGAAACAGCAGCTTCTCTCAGCATGAGGAAAAAAAGGTAACGTAACGCACATTAGCAAGAAAAGAGCGCTAGCCTGTATTATGTTTACGTCGTTAACTATGAATGGTTTAGTTTACAGTAATTAGTGAATGTAAGTCAGCAGATATCAGCTGAACGTTTTATATAAAGCCTGGTCAGTTAAAACAGGTCTGGTTCTTTTAACTTTTTTTGTTTAAATAATTTAAACTTCTTTATTCTACCAGAGACATTACAGAAGAGATACGTGGCACTAATTCCCAGACAAAGGGTGGTCGAGCTTCCGGTTTTTTAAAAACAAATAAGCTCTTTAAAACGGTATTTTGAGGCGACGTGGATAAAGAGTTTTAGGCTTTCTTTATCATATTTTTCTAGTGTTACTAAACACACAGTTCCCATTTCCTGGTGACCGTTGAAATGAAAGTTATCTGAGATAAGTATTTAAGGAAAATCAATGGAAGCTAAGATGGCGGCTGCGCGGAAAGTCTTTGTGTTCAGAGGCCTTGAGTTCATTTAAATCTAGTAGGCTGTTTTTACATGTGGATTTTTTTTTCTTTTTAAATGTTAGCACAACATTTGTTTGTGTTATCTTAAAAACAAAAAGGGTTGTATTATTAGTGCACTTAAGGCCAATGGTTAAAAAAAGTCAGATTAAAGGCACATTTTTCCTCCAAATGTATATTCATTCAGGGTAAGTTTACCATTTATTTAAAATAGTTGATACATACGTATTACATTTATTAAATTCAGTAATAACGTCTCCTGGAGCAGCGGTCCCCAACCTTTTTTGCGCCACGGACCGGTTTATGCCCGACAATATTTTCACGGACCGGTCTTTAAGGTGTCGCGGATAAATACAACAAAATAAAACTAGTACCGGTACCGAAAAAAAAAGAAGATTTATTCATAACACACGTGAAAAGACCCAGGAAAACCGAGTTAACGATAAAAACGATAACAAAATAACGCTGAAAACCGATAAAAACCCTGAAAACAATACATTTCACACCTGAGCCTCAACTCTCGCGGCCCGGTACCAAACGACTCACGGACCGGTACCGGTCCGAGGCCCGGGGGTTGGGGACCGCTGTCCTGGAGTGTCACCAGAATGTAGGGGTCCTCCATTGTGCTTGCACATTGCATTGAAGGAAATAAGAATGGAGGCCCTTCCTTAAATTTAGTTACTGCACTTTCTAATAGACATCTACTGTAAATAATTTTTCCTTCAATTCTGTCTAGTCCCATTATTGTACATTGAAATTTAATAGTTTAAATTAAAAAAAAAAAAGGCTTGGAAGCACATTTACACATTGTATGGCAGTACCATCGGCAGGATATCACAAATGTGTAAAATGCTTTTGGTGAGGGGAAAAAACCCCACTGTATGTGAGTGAATTTATACCTGAATGTGTTTGTTTTTTAGTGTTGTGCTTTGTAAACAGTCCCTTACACCAGTGCTGTTAATCTTTGTAGTTTGTCTGCTGGCCTCAGTCAGGCAGGCCTGGCAACCTGTGGTTGCTAGGGACGAATGCGTATTCGCAGATTGGTGTGCGAGCGGTTGCTGGCAGCCACTCATCGACTATGCGCTGAGTGGTAGTGAAAGTGTGAAAAGTGTCTCACACACAGGGAATCAGGTATCTACTCTTTCAAAATGTTGCACCCTTTGAAATGTATTACAGAAGGTGACCATTCTCTGTTTCCGGTGTGCAGCGTACGTTTTCAAGTGCTCAGGGAATAAACATTTTTCCTTAGTGATCTGTGGTTGCCAGGATGTTGTTGACTGTTTTCCTAGTGTGTTTCTATGTTGCCGAGGCTCTACAGCAGTATTTTAGGTGGATCTAAGGGGTTAGGGCCCCCACCTTTAACAACAAGCAACCGAGAAGTTTTTTTCATCAGCTTTTATTTGAAGTAGTTAAAATAAATATGAATTTGTTTTCCTTTCTGAAAGCATAAACGGCCTATGTCACGCTGACAGATACTTATTTGTTTGGAGCATGCATGTCACGATTAAGAGCAGTTGTTGTTCAAGAGACAAAGAAACTTTCTTTAGCTTTTTTTTTTTTTTAATGCATTGTGTACTGATGTGGATCCCATACATCCTGACTTGAGCTTGATGTTCTAGGGCTTCAGGGGTTTTTAGGTACACTGAGCCTGGATGGTTTTCTCATACTGTTTGAGATTTTTTTTACACCAGAAGCCTCAGTGGAAAAACACAACAAAACATTTTATCTCGAGAGTTGTTAAGAAGTAGGTTACCTGTAATTAATGGATGTGGTTTTTCTTGCATTTATATTTAGACTTTCACGTTATTATTATTTTTAAACAGTAGGGATATTACGTCAGGTTCTGCCTCTGCAGGAAAAAAAACATGTAATGGGCTAGAGTGAGGATGAAGTCACTTAGTGCAGCAGATAGCTACCTTTTCTATTGAAAGTAGAAAAACCTCGAACAATAGAGAAGACGGGAGTTAGCTGAAAATTTGTGCCTGTTGTATTTTCTCCTTGAAAGCTTAGGCGGTTTCTCTTGAGAGAAGTTAATGAATTTACAGCGCAGTGCGCCGCTGTCTCTCTCGCTCTCTGTTGATACCAGTTAGTGTAGCTCACCCGACAGCTTCTTTCTTTCTCCCACTCTTCTTCTCTCTTCTATATGACAATAATCATTTGAATAAGAAGGTATTTAATTACACTTTGAATTTCTGTGTTTAAGTGAATGGATGACCTATATTGGTCTTCACCACGTACAAAATCACACAGTAACAGTGATAGATTAGTTATGTTTCCTTCATTTTTACACAAACATTTGTCTGCGTGTTATCAATAGAAGCTTTAATTTTGAAAACATCTGTAATTACAAGGCCTGGTCCAAATTACTCTAGTCCATATGTAATCAGAGTCTTGGCAACATGCCTGCTGAAGCCTTAACTTCCTAAGACCCGACCTCTTTCATGGCATGCATTTTTAATTTTTTGGGGCCTAAAGAATGTAAAAACAAAGAGTTACCAGATTTTTTTTTTTTTTTACTTAAGTTTTGTTTTTGTGAAAAATGAGATCCACGTATGAGGACATTTGTTTCAAATTTTGATAGAACAGTGGCAGTATAATGTTCTCGTAAGTGTATATCAGGCTCTTGTAGAGAAAAATTAAGTATTTTGGTCTAGACGTCTCAAAATGTGATGTCCACATATGTGGACGCCAGGTTCTAGGAGGTTAATGGTAAGATTAGTTATTACATGTTATTTTATTGACATCATATTTGTCTTTATTGTTATTGAAAGGGTATTCTCCTTGATGGGGAAAAATAGACATTTTTTCCCCTTTTTTTTCCTCCTAAATTTGCTACATTAATCTAAAAAACTTGTAATCTCTTCTTGGATCTTTTCTTCTTCCTTGTCGTGCTTGCCTGCTTTTTTCACGTTTTTTTTTTTTTCACTTAAAGTGTCCAAAATAGACTCTTTCTTTCCCTTTCAAAATAAATGTGTGACACACATTTATCGGCGCTACACTGCAGTGACATACATACATCTCTACCTGTATTAGAATAAATAAAGATAATTAATCCTGATAATTCACAGTAGAACTTCAAATTAAGTGTAATATATCAGCAATATGACTTAAATTTGAAAAAGTGCTTGTAGGCTAATATAATGAATTTAGTTAAAGTTGTAGCTTATGTGCTAAAGAAATGTCGTAAATATGTCTATTTCCCTAATGCGGAGGGACATTTTAAGTCCAGCCTGTGTGCTGGCCCACACCCTGCACAGTAAATAGTGAAACTCACAGATCAAAGTTTTGTCTGACCAACAGTCACTTTGCTGTGGGTTTTTTTTTTTTTTCCAATTGTGAAATTTAAAAATTAGATTACACTGTTCAATATTTGTACACCAAACTAGTAGTTATGCCTTGTTTAGAATGCATCAGTTTTATATTATTTTTTATTTATTAAGCTCTTAAGAGAATAGATTTTAAGGCCTAAAACAACTCTGACATGTTATTGCCATTTGTCAGTTTCCCACCTGCTCAAAAATAAATTTAGCAAAACAAGTGTTTATATAGTAATAAAAAATGTGTTTGGTTTAAGGTGTGTGAATGTACTTTACAGTCATTATGAAGTGCTCCGTCGCTTTGTTTGAAGCAAACGGTTGTCATTTAAATAGAAATGGATTATGCTACAGTTATGGGCAAATGAAACATTTTTTTAAAAATACTCATTTCATTGGCTTAGCAGGCATGACGGGAGAAAATGCGTTTTGTGTCAGCTGGGCACCCTGTGGCATTGTAGCTCTGACTAAAAAAAAATAAAATTAATTTGTGATGATTACACCTGAGAGCTGAAAATGATTTTTTTATATCTGCAACACTGTGCAAATAACTTTTGGCATAACAAGAGGTGAACCGGTGGTATTGTAAACATTCATTCATTTTTTTTCTTTTATTGTAGTCAAACTGCAGTCTGCTTATCTTCAAGCTTACCTGTATTGTACAGGCAGAAAAGTTAATGACTTTGGACTGCCAGCTTTCACTACAATAGGGCCTTAGACATGAACGCTGTGTTTGACCTGAATCACTGAAATCTGTTGAATCATTTGTAATTATCTCATTATATAACCCAGAGTCACTGCTTGGTTCAGCAGTTAATCTTGAAATGTCCCTACATACATGTAAATGACGAGGAACAACACACAGTGTTGCCTTATTTACATCTTTCTATTAAACAGCCGAGTGAGCGTCGACAGCAAAGAACAGACAAATGTCAACAGGAAGGCTGTGGCTTCCATCTGAGCCGCATGCGCCTACCTGCATGCCTCTCGGCCTGTGCCTCCCCGCCTCGGTGCCACGGTGAAAACTAATGCGTGAAGAGAAACGGGCAGGCAGGTAAGCCTGCTGCATTCTGATGAGTTCTCGCCCCACGAGGTCTGGGAGGGGAACTGAAGCAGGCACCTGAGTGCTACATACCGAGATGAGGTGGTTAGCACTACCGTGGAGCAGCAGCTTTGTTCACTCTGCAGCATCAGTGTGAAAAATATGTAGTTAGGGAACAATGGAAAAGGGGAGACCAACTGCCTGTTTTCTACCTGATGATCATGGGATATACTGGAGGGATAAACACCATTAAGTGAAGCTCCATGTGCAGAAGACGTTGACTGTAACACCCTTCAATATATTTGATATGTCACTATATGTTTAGTCAAAAAAACAACAAGCATTTTGTTTCTTTACAATATGACTGTGTTTTTACCCTGTGAAACCTGTCCTTGTAGGTGTGAGACATGTGTGTTGTCAAAGAAGTGTCTTGTAGTCATAAACTGATCGAAATCTAACTTGACCCTGCAGTTTTCCTCAGGCGTATAGAGCATTTCAGTGCCTTTCAGCTCACTGGTTTGGTCTTCTCATTGCTTATAATGACGTTTTTATCTAGCCAAGCAGTTTTCACTGAACAAGCTCTGACAGTACATTATCTGCCCACCACTGAACAGTCCTCAGTTTTTGCCATAACTGGAAATGATGGATGCTTATATTTAATACGGCCAAAATTTCAAGCCTGCATACAAGTAATCCCCATTAGGTTGCAGACTGCTGTAAACGCTTAGTTTTCAATTTTTTTTTCTTCTACTTCTTCTTTTCCTGTTCCCTGTTTTTGGGCTAGGTTGACGTCAGCTGCTTATATGGTCGTGTCAGGCACCACTAGATCTGTGACTCTGTGAACAAAATGGCTCACCCAGAAAATGTTTCTTCCGTTATGCTTGAAAATGCTGTGCAGCCTTTTAGGGGTTTATTAGGATGTGTCTTAAAATGAGCTTTTTCCCATTGTGAAGTTCAGTTGAATTTGCTTGCTTTTTTTTAAATTAGAATGCACAAGTACAGTCTTGGCATGTGGTAAATGTATATCTTTTACAGGGTTTTTTTTTTTTTTTGCTGCGTTCTCTTCATAGATGGTATCAAAAGTATATGTAGCTACTGTGATATTACCCATACGTTTTTGAAATCTTAAAAAGAGGATTTCTGCTATTGCCATCTCAGTTACAAAAAGTTGGATTTGACGAGAAGGGGCGGGTCTAACTGTTGCTAATGATCTGTGATCGGCAGGTTGTTAGGCTCTATATAAGGTCAAAAAAGGATTTATTTTTCAAACTGTAAATAATTTAGAACTACTTTAGTGGAGTCCTGGGATTAAAAACATGGAGGTGGAAATGAGCATAATCAGTCCATTTTAAGAGTAAATTACAGTGGCAAGTTATGTCTCATATTTAGGGCTGCATGTCTCCAAAAATACTTTAAAATAGGTTCAAAGATGCATTTTATATCTAACTGTATGTGACTGTAGGGTACTGATTATCTATAACTAATATGGAAAGCAAAAGACAGAGGGCTTTTTGCCCTCCTTTGATTCTTGCAGGCAGTGGTTTTGCTGATTGTCTATTGGTTATGATTATATTGTGCTTCAATCTTGACATCTGATAATGGTTTGTAAATTGCAAACTAAAGTCATTGCAGTGTCGTTCTTTTCATGCGCCTCCTCCACTAAGAAAGAAGAAAATGAACCACTGCTGCACCAGTGCCCAACCATAAACCATTTCAACTCAGATATTATTAAATAGTCATTAATTCAGAATCATTTCCTAAGAAATTAGGAAATGATTCTGAAATGATTCCAGGAAATTTCTTCCCAAGAAATTCGCTGGATAGAGTTAATAATTATTTGATATGTATCAAAAATATGAATGTCCTTATAGGAGTTTAAAACCCAAGAATAGATTTATTCACCATACATTTGTTTGTGCAGTTGTTTTTTTGTTGATGTTGATAAATCCCATATTTTGCACTGTCACTGCTTATTTCTTACCTCTCCAATGACTACAAAATTGCACATTCTTCTCAGAATTTCTGGAAAATAATTGGAAGATTGCTGAGTCAGAAAACTCAATGCCACATTTCTTTTTTTAAATTGCCTTGTACAGCCATTATCTCCAATGTATTATATTTGTTCCGTGCTCTTAGATGTGTCCTGACAGAGCTCACACAACCCAATATACAAACTCAAACCAGCGTGCAGAAATGGAAAAATTTTGTCGAACAGCGTCATAGGTTTGTGTGATGTCCTGTTTATGTTTTGCTTTAGAGTCTGTTTGTCCTTGTGGGTGGAAAAGCAGGAACAAATCTTTGTGGCTAGAGGACGGTAACAACGTATAGACACCACTCTCATACAAATCCTGTTATCTCTGCTCCACAACAATTGGATGGGACTTAGAGAAGCGCTTAGGAGCACTAAACAGAAATGGTCTGAGCAGCGTCTTAATCCAGCAGCAGAGAGTGGGCCACTGTGGGAGTGCCAACAGAGTTTGAAAGGAGAAGCGGGGGGGGTCCTTCCACTCTGAAGGGTGTCCCGAATATTGTTGACTTGTTGCGCCTTCTCTGAGATTTCAGGGCGTTTAGGAGCTTAAGGGTCAAAACCAGAAAGTGGGTTAATTCAGATTAGATGAATCCGCTGCAGTTGGTGTCTAAGGACCACTGGGCTTTTTGACCAACCCACCCCAACTGAGCCATATACTGTTTCACCACTAGACTGAAAACTGTCAGTGCAGACTTGCATTTACCGTAAAATCAGTCCAGACTGAAGATGTAAGAGCAACAGCCACTCGCATACATGCGCTGGCAGCTGTAAATGCAGCTGATTGTTCGCTGATCACATTATGCTGCACTCAGCACTGCACTACCATACATAAAAGAAACTGAGACATTAGTGTTGCCTGCACAGTATATATATCACTGCATTAGTAACATGAGCATGTAATAGGTGCGTAATCACATGCCTCCAGTGTGATTTACGACCGCAGAGTTTTTCATTTCCTATCTGATCTGCATAGTACAGCTGATGTGATGGAGGCCAGATCATCTTTCATTTTGTGAAGCCATCACTCGCGTGAAAATATGAAGTCTTCCGTCAACCTGTTTCTAGATGCTGTGAACTTCCTGTGTGTGTGTGCGTTATATCCTCAAGCATGGCCGTCAGTTGCTAATAGAGCCTTTTGCTAGCAACTGAACTGTTTTGTTAGAGAGTTGTTTTCTGACAGAAAATAGGTTCGGCAATATTGTTTATCTTATCCCAGAGAAGAGATTATCTCCTTAAGCATTAAGCAGTAAATATGTTCCTAAGCTGTTGTGAAACAGTGGTGAGGACTTTGTAATATGACATGTTTGCACTGACAATCAGCCGATGTTGACAGCTAAATGGATGCTGGAAAGAGGGGAATGACAGTTAAATGGAGAAAAAACTCCCAACACATTTATCATTCAAGTGAATGTTGCAAACAATTATGTGAGGACTGCAGTAGCAGTGAGTGTGCAGAGGTGTTTGTGTGCGTTTTGTGAGGCAGCGTGCTCCGGACTGAAAGACTATTTGAGATGCCTTTTTATTCGTCCAGAGCGAGCCACCCTGCTGGGCGCAGGACAGCATGCCTTGTGAGGCGTCTCTGACAGCCTGGGCATCCACACAGAACAGGGTGAGAAAGGTAAACAAGGCTTTTAAAGGTCTCATTAGAAAGAATCCTTTAGCAGAGAAGGAAACGTTTAATTATTCACTCGTGAGTTTCTGTGTAGAGGGGAAAAAAAGGAAGGAAAAAAGGTTTCCCCCTCAGCCGAAATTCCAAAAGACGCCTTGGGGAAAAAAGCAAAACTTATCGTGTTGTAGTGTGTTTCTAATGACATAAGTGAGTTTGATTTTTGGGGGTTAGGAACAAAGTACACTGAGATTATGATAAATTGAAATCTGCACTGTGCATGCTGAGTGAGCGTGGAGGACATTTTGAAAAGCACATGTGTTAGGAACATAAAGAAAATTTGTTTCATATGAAATATTTCTTCTGACATACAGTTAGGTCCGTGCCTGTCATGTCAGTTTACACGATATAAAAGTGTCATATCACAGCAGGGCTCGCAAAATCGCTAGCCCGACGTCCCGGGGCTAGCGATTTTTCCAGTCGGGCTACCAAAATCTGTCTCTGCCCTGCCCGTAGGGCTATCATAGGAAAATATATTTCAATGCTTTTGCATTCTTTCGGAAATGTAGCTGGGTAATTATGTCATTGGCATCGGTGAGCCACTGTCAATATGTGACATATTGAAATCGTGTTTGAATTTGCGCTTGTTTTTTGCTTTCACTTTGCAATCGCGGGAACTGTGTATAGAGAGCGACAGCACTGATTGGTGAGTGATGATAATTTGCGCACCAATTCCTCTGACATCGTCTTATCAATCGTTAGCTTACTATGCAAACATGACAAGTGAAATCTCCCGCAGCAAGCTTAAACATGTGAGAGGTTGATCGCGCAGAGAATCGCTGAGCGTTATGTGAGTGCGTGTGTAAAAGCAGCAGGATATATATTTTAGTTCTGCTGAGCCAAATAAGACAGGTCAGGGTGAAGAAGTGACAGCCAAAGAAAAGCTTACCACAAAACGGAAAGGTTATGACAAATCAGACTATAAGGCAAAAAGAAAGTGCAGCTTTATGGTTTCATGGACAAAAGAATTTCTGTGGCTGCGATATGATGAGCTATATAACCAGGGCTGCACATAAGTGGTCCGCAGGTGCGCATTCGCTGTCAAAATAAAAAACGCGCACAAGATAAGAAGTTGCACCGCGTGTTTGCGTACATAAGATTTTCTGGAGGAGGACAGACATTTGTTTAGAACTCTTAAAGATGTCGAAGAAGCAAACTCCTTTAAGCAATTACTTTGGTTTTCCTCCACATCCAAAGAAATGTCAGAAGGAGTCCGAACCACAAAAGAAGCGCGTATTCTCGGAAAAGTGTTTGCAGGAGGTGAGCTGGCTTCAAACAAATGATGAACGCACAGAGGTGTGGTGCAGAATGTGCCGTGAAAATCCCACTCTAGCGGACAAAAACAGTGCCTTTTATATGGACGCAAACGCGCGTTGCAACTTCTTATCTGGTGCGCGTCTTTTATTTTGACAGCGAATGCGCACATGCGGACCACTTATGTGCACCCGTGTAAATAACATAATGTTCTGCCGGGTGTGTTGTTGCTTTTCCCTCGATTTCTGAGTCGACAAGCGCCTTTGTTACTGGGACCAGTCATTTTAAGAAAGGCCCCCATTAGAACCCATGAGAAATGCAAGAAATGCATTATTGCTCAGTCTGCAATATCTTTCCCAGAACAAACACCAATTGCAAATAACATACTAAAAATAAACCTGAAAATCAGTTTAGAATAGCGTACTATGTTGCAAAGAGTGAACTACCACTGGCACAATTTAGCAGTCTTTGCAAACTTCAAAAAGCAAATGGCCTCGATCTTGGTTCCACTTGCCTCTTTCCCGTGACTTCAGTGGAAATTTCAAATTCAGGATCTGACACAGACTGATTCATGTCCTACACAGTTCTTACAAGTTCATAGAAATTTCTGTTCAATTAGAACCAAGTATTTGAGTTGATGATTGTAATTTTTATACAATGTTGTAATTTGTGTTTAAACAATTTGTTGATTAATGTTTTGTTTCCGTTACAATATTATACTTTAATGTATAATATTGTAACGGAAACAAAACATCAATCAAAAAATTGCTCTCTTTTTTATTCGGGCTACTTAAATTTATTTTGGGCTACCAAAAACTGAAGAGTCCCTGCCCGAAGGGCTACCAGGGATTTTGAAATTTTGCGAGCCCTGCACAGTATCAATGATATAGGAACACCATGCATTTAGATTCAGTGACTCAAACAACGAGGGAAGCCCAAGCATGTCTGAGGGCAAGAGCCTCCAGTGGTGATTTAGTATTTAAAAAGTGAACTACTCAGCAACTTAGAATCAGCACAGTACTTTGCAAAACATGCAAGAAAACTATTTCTGCTAAATGTGGAAACACTGCATGTTTTTCACCACTTGATAGACGTGTGACTCAAAAGTAAACTAATACGTTGACAAAGTGTGGCTGGAGCGGTCACTTGTTGCAGTCCATAGGACAGGAAGAGCAAATGCTAGATGGAAATGACTGATGTGGTTACACAGTAGAAAAGAAATGCTATAAGCAGTTGGTTACAGGGCTGTAATACATGGAAAAACAAAACATACAAGGTGCTGGGGTTGTTGCAGCATGTCACATCATGGTTCCCCTTGGACAAATTGTTTAGTGTTAAAGTTTGCAAAGTGAACTTGAACTTAAAACTCTGTAGGATGTTTTCATAAATAAGTAGAAGAAATTGATAATAATTTTTTTCTCTTCTCTAAATAATGCCACGCATCATGGTCAAATGAGGTTGCATACTAGTAACCAATGGCTACAATGGTGCATTTTTTTTTTTCTAAATTAGCTTTTGGCCAATACCTATCACTAGGTACTAGGCCATAAAAGAGGGCACATCAGAAGACCAGCAGACTGATAAGCTTGAATTCCCTAAAAACCTGGATTTGTCTCTGTTGGCTCCATCCAAGTGATCATTCTCTAGTTTGTGATTATAAACATGGTTGTGAATCACCATGATGCAAAACAGGCTCACACACCTGTCCCTAAGGTGTCTTCACAGGCTATCTTGAAAAATTTGGACATCGGTGCCCGACATGAAGAAATTTACTGCCTAAATCTCTGAGCGCTGATGATACGACGATAACGTTCTGGTCCATTATGAGCTGCTGCTGAGCACTTTAACATTATCATTAAGCAGTAATTTCACACTACTTCCTTTGCTGCAAAAGGGCATTTCACTGTGTTGTAAGCTGTGCAGATTTTGCTTTTGGGCCCAGTAAAATATGATGTTGGTAAAATATTACCTTGACTGCTGTGTCTTAAGAGACCTCATAGTAGCAAGATTGGCATGCTTTTTTTATGATTTCATAATGAATTTGCCCACCCGTATGGGTGCCTGACATGTGTGCCCTGTGTATTTTTGTGTGCAACTACAGGGTCTGGTAGTTGCAAGACTGGCATATTTTTATTTTATTTTTTTAAGAGGTATGTTAGAATAGGGCTGTGCGATATGACCAAAATCTCATATCCTGATATAAGACATCTATCGTCCCGATAATGATATAAATCACAAACATTTTCTGAAAGTTCAGTGAATCTCGGGCAGCTCGACTTGCGTGAAGTGTTTCCAGCTGGGTGTCGTGTACCTGGAGTTGAGTGTTTTAACCGATGCATGAAACTATACATTTTTAGACATAAGTTGTAACGGCCGCCGTTTTCTTTCTGAGTATTTATTACACAGCGTGCTGCGGGGAAAAGCCTGTTCTAACGTTTGAGTCTAAGGTTTATTTTTTAGCACCTGATGGCTCTTTTTTGCTTCTCATCCGTAAACACTCTGCATAGTATTTCACATGATTCAGTTTATTTTGAAAGGTCTCAACAGGATCTTTAGCTTTATTCTGAAAGGTTTATGTGGAAAATAAACAAGTGGACACGCGATGGTTTTACCGTCGTTGTTGCTAACGACGATGCATAAAAACAGGCGCTTGTCCGTCCTTAGTGTGGTTATATTAAATATAAGAGATAGAGAGAACTTTAAGAAATTAATATAGCCACTACAATGACCATCAAAACGGTGAAAAAATATTGCCGTAAACAGTTTATTTTGCGACACCATGAAACAAACGATAGCGTAAAATGAAACGATAGATGTTTTTACATCGTCATCCGATATATATCGTTATATCGAACAGCCCTATGTTAGAATGTGACAAGACGAATGGAATATTAAAGCCTCTGTACCTTACAGCTTTACAGTCCTCTCACACACACACACACCAACACCCCAACATCGTGGCCACTCCCATGGCTCTGGATGGTTTAAACGCTCAACCAAAAGATACAACATCCTATGTAGAAAACATTGTCCAGCTTCTGAAGAGTTACAAGGTTAGGTCACTTTAGCTACTGTTAAATTGAAAATGTTAAACAGTTATTTTATACGTTTACTAAATAAAATTTCCAGGGAAAATGGTATCTGGGCTACTTTTGTGCTTATATTTCACTTAGTCTGTGTCACTGGATGTAATGCTTGCTCACTGCTATTGCAGCAGTAATAGCAGGGAGCTACTTTTAATCCGTTAACGTTCCAAGTGATGTGAAGCTGTCCGAAAATTTGACGTCAGCAGATTGCATGCCACTGATTAGCTAGTCAGTGGCGTCACTTGATGACTCATGACAGTATCTCCTTCATAAAAATCAAAAACCCCATTTTTGAAATCCAGCAAAGAGGGAAATTTCTACACAAAAACAACACTGTGGTCCCAGATTCTGGAAAAAAACACACACACACAGAGCAGCAGGTATACCACCAACCAAAACCCAGTAGAGTTGACCTGAGTAGCTACTAATGGAAAAAAGGATATATAATGCTGATTTACTTTTGCAGTAAATTCACACTTCAGATTAACGAGTGTGTCATCAGTGACAGAAACTTACTGGAAAAGAAGGACTGAAAATGCCCTTCATTTACTTACATTTATAAATGCTGCTGCCTGCAAGCAAATACCAAACACACAATTTGGTATTTATTCATTTATTTTTTCATATATTGTCAGAAATATCATGGCAAGTTTTCTTGAACTATCATGATATAATTTAGAATCTTTGTCATCCACCTCACTTGCAGTTTATATTTATAAAGTCACACACGGTATCAGATATGGTTACTTCTAGAATATGTTGCATTAAACTGCCTTTTTTTTAACAGCATGGGGCCGTTTTGCATGGCAACTGTTTTTTTAATACTTGCACATGTGAATTTATAAGCTCTTATAGAATCTACTTTTATCAAAGTAAAAACGCTGCATAGATCAGCCCCAGCTGTAGTTATGTCTAGCTTGTTTTAGTTGTGTGTCTAAATTTTATAGACAATATCTCCCAGAAGCACCTGCAGTATTTGATAAATGTAGCCTGCGTTTCGGGTTGTGTTTTGTGTTAACCTCGTGTCATTCCTGTTGAAACTTTTCCCAGACTGATGTTGACACCTTGTCCAACTTCTCTTTTTTGCCTCCATTAAAATGAGTTCAATTTCAGTCTTGCCCATTTGCATTGACAGAAGCTGTAGTCTCATGTAGCCCTGTTTCTAATGTAAGGTGGAGTTAATCTTTCATAACTTGAGGGGGAAAAAAACCCATCAATGTCTCACTTTTGACATTTTTGGGTACAAATTAATCAGTTAGTGCAATGTTAGCGATAGATTAATTTGAATGGATGATTAATTTTATATTTGTTGACAAATAGATTAAACAGTCAATTGGTGCAGCTCTGCTGCTTCTATTTTAATCTTACTTGCACCCAAATGATATGTGCCGATAGCAAGCTGAGTCTCTGCTCCAGACACACAAAGGTTTTAAAATCTGAAGGTAGAACTGAAAGCACAGATCAGAACAGAGGAGAACAGAGAACCTGTGAAAGGATTCCTCTAGAATGGTTGATGATCATAGGGTCATCTTTAGGAGCAATGCAAACTTTTGGCACGGGTTGAATACCCTCTTTCTCACCCCTCTGTCTGCCTGCTCTCTCAGAGGTTAAAATTCCTTCGACTGCACCGCTTGCGTGTGCGTATTAGTATGCACGCCTGTGTGCAGACACGGTTCCTTAGCTCGTACAGGTGGGTGCAGTAAATATTAGCTTTTCAAATGAACATGGCCACCCTCGGATATTTAAAGGCTGAAATTGAGAGGCTTTCTTTTTTCTCGTGGCAGGCAGCTCCAAACCAGCAGCAGACAGCTTGGTTACATTCAACAAACATTAAGTAACCATTGACTTCAGTCTGTATCTTCTACTGCAGTTCATTTTGGACTTGGGAAAGGAGGAGCTGAGAAAGGGCACTGGGTTCAAGCTTGAATGCAAGAAAACAGGAGATATTAGCAGATGACTGCCTCTGGTTTATCCACGGATAATAAGGGAACACAAATAAGTTGAGGATACCTGAGGACTGTAGACAGGCAGCATTTTATTTTACAGAAAGCAGTTATCTTGTGCTTATCCAGTGTATGCTGAGTGAGACCTCAAATGTGTCACTGCTTATTCAAGATGTCCCTTTGGATGCTTTCAGTCTGACAGGAAAACAGGTGGCTCTAAATAATGACTTATGACAGAGATGTTGAAAGAAATGGTGCATTTCTTACAGCGATGTTTTCCTGTTGAAGAATGAGTTTGCAAAGTTTACCCCAAACCCAGCGTCCTGCTCGGGTTAGCCTCTCCCATCATCAGATTCACTAAAGTATCCATTCTAATATAAAGTAAGTGTTCAGCATCGGGCATCAAGATTAGTTGGAATAATTAATTAGCACAGACGCTATAGAGAAGTGGTACTTCTGAATTCACGGACTATTTAGGCAGACTACGCCGAATGAAAGGACCTTTCAGTTTCCATATTCTGCAGGTTGGGGATGCCAGCATTCGGAGCTGTTTTGAGGTTTTGACTTGGTCTTAAATCCTTTTCAGCTACTGGCTGCTTTTTGGATGTCACAGGTTTGTTTACGACGTTAGAAAAAGTGATGTGTTTTAGCGGCAGAGACAGATTTTAATTGGTTTACCCTTGTTTGGATATTGACTGCCAAAAGAGATCTTTCATCAAGCCACTTGCTTTAAACTGCCATCAGTGACAAAGCTTGCAGGCCACTGTGCTGTACAACACAGCAGGAATTGTCCATTTGTTTTTTATCCTTGTGCATTCTGTTTTATTTCGGAATGAAGGCAGGATCTGAAGTGTCTATCGCTTTAGAGACTTTAAAGTTATAGTTGGAAGATTTATTGCTAAATATACATATAAAAAGGTGTTCTACTCTTAAATTAAGTTTGCTTTTTTGCTGCCGTTTCCCCTTTGCTTACCTTAAATTGGTATTGTCAGTTTGTTAATTTATTTCTTGGTATTTTAAGAAAAAGGGGAGAAGACACGTGACACTGTGTTTCTCCGGACAATCAGAAAAGAGTCATTCATTCGTGTCCAGCTGCCCGCGCAGTGCTCTCAACCTCTCCTCAGCCACTGACGGGAAACTCTGACCTGCAGTGTTTTACGCCCAGCCTGGTTCAGGAGAAAAATGCAGAATAGAAATGTTTGCCAGTGCGTGAACACAGGCATTCGAAGCGCAGCAAAGCTGATACGACGTGCGTGTTTGTTTGTGGGTCCCATGGCAATCCCGCCTGAACTGAAATCTATCGCTCATTATCACATCTCATTACATTTCTTCCTCCACTTCATATCTGCATCTCAGCCCTTCAGTCTCACTCGTTGTAGTGTCTCCTGTTTTCCCACCAAAATGCTTCTCAGCAGCATGGCTTTCTCTCCACTGGCTCCTCATCAGTTGCCTTCATCGCAGAGCTGGGCTCTCTCACGTTAATGTAGTTGTTAACAGCCTGTGGTCACAGGCGGTTTGTGTGGCTTTGCTGTTGGAGCTGAAACGCGCAGAGGAGGTGCTTTGTAGGACCTCTGATCCCAAATGGACCGGCCAGTGATGGACTGTGCTTGGTTGACTGATATAGTTTGACAAGAAACTAAAAAGACCAGGGGTTCAGTGTTAAATTACAGAAATTGAAGATACAAATGAAAGGGATATGAACTGAAAACCAGAGCGAGAAACTGTAAAAGAACACATGAATAAATTTTCAGGGAATACATGAATATCTTGTTTATTGCTGAATGTGGGTGCTTTTTGTTTCCTTTGTTCTCCAAACCAAAAACACACTTTCTGTTGCTCTAGTTACGTCACTCAGGACGAAGGAAACCCATCATTGTGGTCTGAGCGCCTCTTTTGTTTTTTGTTTTTTTCCTTGTCATGTGATACTTTCACTTCTCCAGTTGAGAGTAGTAAGCACAGTGCTTGTAAGATGGTGTTACCAGGAGTCACATGCTGCTGTCTAATAAACACCCTCACCTTACATACCTACGGTACCTTCAGCACATCTGTGACAGCCTTTTGATTGGTGATAATGAGCCATGGGTGTTTACAGTGACTGTGAAATTACATACAGTGAATATAGTACAGGTCTGATTCTACATTATGTCTTTGCTTTTGAGCTACTGATACAGCAGAGGTGTGTGTGTATAAATATACACTATATATATATAGAGCACAGTTTGCTGCCTTTGCTCTGAACACAACAGATGAGTGTAAGTTTATGTGAGTTTGTGGTTCGGGTCTGTTAAATTCTCTCCGTCTGTGTCTTTCATCTCTGCAGGAGTCGGAAGATCCAGATCCGGAACATTCCCCCTCATCTACAGTGGGAGGTCAGTGTGTGTGTCTCCGTCTGTGTGTGTGTGTGTGTGTGTGTGTGTGTGTGTGTTGGTGTGACAGTAATGCCCTGTTGATCAGCACCAGGTAGCACATAAACCAGTTTCCTGACGATGAGTCACCAGCCTTTATCCTGTGTTTGTGTGTTTATGTCTGTACTTGTGTGCGCGCTTATGTCTGTGTCGGTGTGCAGATGACAGTGCGTCTGTGTGTCAACATCTGTAACCTTGCTGGGGTCCAAGTTGGTTTTCTCTGTGTGAGAGTCTCTGTCTTCAAGCCTTTACTCAGTCATTTTTCTTATTTTAATATCTGCAGCCTGTCTGCGCTCACAGCTCTGGGCATGTGGTTTAAATGGGTTTTATTGTTTTTAATATTATAAACATTAGCGGATAAAAACGCTTTGTGTTTACTGAACAGATTAGGACAATTTGCCTTATCCCCCCCAGTCTTTTAGTACTGCATACAGTTTTATTGTACAAAAGAATTTATTCACATTTAATAACACAATATTTTTGTATTAGTATATAGATAAAGAATTGAATATCTGATAGAAAACATGTGATCCAAGTGTCATCTATTTGTTTCTGAAATTTAGTAGAGATGCTCAGAGGCAGCTCATTTTATTGTATGTGGCTCATTCAGAGTTATTTCATTTATGTTGGACCAGATGAGTAAAATAATTAGTTTCCATAATAACCTAAATAAAAAATAAAATATAAACAAAAGTACAGTTTTTGAAGACTTAAAAGAAACCCATCTATTTAAAAGCAGATAGTGGACAGCATGAAATGTCTTTAAAAAATAAACAAAAGCTCAAAGGTATGTTTTTCTGCATTCAGTCAGTCTGCGGCGACTTTTAGCAGCATGGTGCCTCAGCACTTTTGCCTCAGATCTGCATGGTCCTGGGCTCAAACCCACAAGGGCCTTTCTGTGTGAAGTTTGCATGTCCTCCTGAGGCTTTCACAGGTTTTCTGCAGGAGCTCCAGTTCTGCCTGCCATTGAAAAACATGTAATGGTAACCCTATCTGTCTTGCCCCAGGCATTTTTGCAAGAGATTCTTAATCTCAAGAGTTTTCTGGTAAATAAAATAAAATATCAAAGATGCGCTGCTGTAGTGAATAAAAGAATGTGCTGCAATGGCTCCTTGGCTTAACCATTCTAATGATGTGATTTATTCTTAATGCGTGAAACACAATTCCTTGCCGCAAAATACAGTGAAAAGTTCAAAATGGTGGCCCTTCTTCTCTACTGATGTCACTCTTTGCACACTGCCGGTCCAGGAAAGATCCTTTGGTGGTTTTCTTTTTACATTCCCTGTTTTTTTTTGTTTTTTGTTTTTTCCTACATGAATCTGACCTCTTTCCGTTTGAACAGTGACCTTTTATTATTTAACATATTATGATGGAACGCTGCCACACATTCTTATATCATCTTAGGTGTTAGTATGTCTTTTGTGTCTGCCTTATTTCCCCTTTGCACCATAATGTTTGCACAGCAAGATTAGGCTCTTCAGCCACGAGTATAACAACTGAGATACAAGTTCTTAGAATAATACTTTGATTGATCACACTTATGAATATTAAAGTATCTCTGTTTTTACCAATATTGCGTGACTGCAGGGAATGATATCTCTGGCGCGCGCGCGCACACACACACACACACACACACACACATACATACATACATACATACATACATACACACACACACACACACACACACACACACACACACACACACACACACACACACACACACACACACACACACACATACATACACACATACACACATACACACACATACACATACATACATACATACATACATACATACAGGGAGTGCAGAATTATTAGGCAAATGAGTATTTTGTCCACATCATCCTCTTCATGCATGTTGTCTTACTCCAAGCTGTATAGGCTCGAAACCCTACTACCAATTAAGCATATTAGGTGATGTGCATCTCTGTAATGAGAAGGGGTGTGGTCTAATGACATCAACACCCTATATCAGGTGTGCATAATTATTAGGCAACGTCCTTTCCTTTGGCAAAATGGGTCAAAAGAAGGACTTGACAGGCTCAGAAAAGTCAAAAATAGTGAGATATCTTGCAGAGGGATGCAGCAGTCTCAAAATTGCAAAGCTTCTGAAGCGTGATCATCGAACAATCAAGCGTTTCATTCAAAATAGTCAACAGGGTCGCAAGAAGCGTGTGGAAAAACCAAGGCGCAAAATAACTGCCCATGAACTGAGAAAAGTCAAGCGTGCAGCTGCCAAGATGCCACTTGCCACCAGTTTGGCCATATTTCAGAGCTGCAACATCACTGGAGTGCCCAAAAGCACAAGGTGTGCAATACTCAGAGACATGGCCAAGGTAAGAAAGGCTGAAAGACGACCACCACTGAACAAGACACACAAGCTGAAACGTCAAGACTGGGCCAAGAAATATCTCAAGACTGATTTTTCTAAGGTTTTATGGACTGATGAAATGAGAGTGAGTCTTGATGGGCCAGATGGATGGGCCCGTGGCTGGATTGGTAAAGGGCAGAGAGCTCCAGTCCGACTCAGACGCCAGCAAGGTGGAGGTGGAGTACTGGTTTGGGCTGGTATCATCAAAGATGAGCTTGTGGGGCCTTTTCGGGTTGAGGATGGAGTCAAGCTCAACTCCCAGTCCTACTGCCAGTTTCTGGAAGACACCTTCTTCAAGCAGTGGTACAGGAAGAAGTCTGCATCCTTCAAGAAAAACATGATTTTCATGCAGGACAATGCTCCATCACAGGCGTCCAAGTACTCCACAGCATGGCTGGCAAGAAAGGGTATAAAAGAAGAAAAACTAATGACATGGCCTCCTTGTTCACCTGATCTGAACCCCATTGAGAACCTGTGGTCCATCATCAAATGTGAGATTTACAAGGAGGGAAAACAGTACACCTCTCTGAACAGTGTCTGGGAGGCTGTGGTTGCTGCTGCACGCAATGTTGATGGTGAACAGATCAAAACACTGACAGAATCCATGGATGGCAGGCTTTTGAGTGTCCTTGCAAAGAAAGGTGGCTATATTGGTCGCTGATTTGTTTTTGTTTTGTTTTTGAATGTCAGAAATGTATATTTGTGAATGTGGAGATGTTATATTGGTTTCACTGGTAAAAATAAATAATTGAAATGGGTATATATTTGTTTTTTGTTAAGTTGCCTAATAATTATGCACAGTAATAGTCACCTGCACACACAGATATCCCCCTAAAATAGCTAAAACTAAAAACAAACTAAAAACTACTTCCAAAAACATTCAGCTTTGATATTAATGAGTTTTTTGGGTTCATTGAGAACATGGTTGTTGTTCAATAATAAAATTATTCCTCAAAAATACAACTTGCCTAATAATTCTGCACTCCCTGTACATACATACGCACGCACTCTTTGCCACCTCTCCAGGTTTCTCTGCAAGTATTAGCTGTGATCTCAGATGCCATTCAGCTCTCATTTTCTTTATTTACAGACAAGTCTGCACTAGCTGCAGCTACTCATCTGACATTAGGAAAAGTTTTTGTTTGGAGCTAGGTACATCAACGTACAGTGCTTTTTATTATCCATGCATTGTAGAGGAATAAGCTGATATGAAGTGACATAATTAAAATAATGTAAGGTTAAAGGTCTGGCCTTCCAGTAATAAGCTTTAATCTAAAGATCAATCAGATCTTAAAGTTTTGATCTCACTCTAATGTGTATGTGTGTCAGTGCTATTTTGTGTGTCTGAGTTTTATCTTTTCTCTTTTCCCCATCAGGTTTTGGATGGCCTTCTAGCTCAGTATGGTACTGTAGAAAATGTGGAACAAGGTACAGAATTCTTCTCCTCCCTGTTTGCTGTGCATGTCATCTTCATTTGGTTCCAACTGTTCAATTCACATGAGACTGTTTAGCATCACACACACACAAACATGCACGCACGCAGACCTCCCAGTGAGTCAAGTCTCCCTTTGTGACTTCACTTCCTCGTTACCATCATCCCACACAACCATTATCTAAACATAACCCATCTCTGCATATGAATCAGCCTTTATCATCTTGTCTGTCTGCGTGTGTGCGTGCGTCTTATAAGTTTGACCCGAAGAGTCGAGCGTTTGAATTGCATGCAGCCTCTATAATAAGCACTGTGTACTACCACGGTTCCCGTTGGCCCCAGCGTATAGATTGAAGTGGGCAGACATGGCAGTAATCCAGTAGTAATGTGTCCACGTGTGTGTTTATGCCTGCATGTGTTTGCGAGATGGATCTCTTTTGGGGAGGTGCATCGTGGTAACTGGGGAGGACACTGCAGGCGCCTGTGGTGAGGCTTTTGCACTGTCTGATTTTGTGTGTGTGTGGTTTTTTTTTTTTTTTGGGGGGGGTAGGCAGCATTAGAGCAATCCCTGCAAACTTTTTGCTGTCTAAGCACGCATGCATGAGTAATAGAGGCATGCACCGCGAGGTATAAGCACCAACAAAGATGCACATGTACAAATCTTTACACACACGCACACACATACAGGCACAGTGTCTCCTTGTATATCAAAACAGCCACAGCCAACTACTACCCACTGTTGTCATGACAGGTGCTAAAAGAGAATCCGACAGAGGAGATACTCTCCTCAGAGTTTACCACACGCTGCCGTTAAACAGTCTACTTCATGCTGTACCACACACCGGCACAGCATTTTCCCTTCACCTCCTCTTTCAGTTCCTCAGCCCGGCTCTCCAAACATCGCTAGTTGCAGTGAATTATCAATGGAGCCAGCTTGCTCGTGTGTCCGTCCCTGCTTGCGGTCTCTGTCACTTTTCTCTGCCTGGGTCTGTGCACTCTTGTTACAGGGGTGAGGTTTTAGAGAAGTCCCATGTTCTTGTGTGGCATGGTCAGAGCTGCTGGTGGCGGGGTGGGGCAGAAATGGCTGTGAGTGCCGGTGCCAGGCACCACGCCAGGCTCAGCCCACTCGCCCTCTCTAAGCCAGCTGGGCGCTCTCCCTGGATTTAACCCTTTAAAATCTGCTATCTGCTGCTCGCTAACAGGTTCGGAAGTTTCTTTTTTAGACATTGATGCCTCTTAGGACTGTTCACAGGAAAAGCAAGCTGAAACATAATTTTACGACTTCTGTGGTACACCTGGCATCTCAGACTTATTTATAATTGACATGTTTTGTTCTTGGCTTGCATGGGCGTTTATGTGCCTGTTTTATCTAAAACCTCAGAAGTATCTTTACAGAGCTTTGAAGACCTGCTCTATTTGCCATTTATTTGATTTCACAAGCGTAGTTGAAAAAACGTAGATACTGTTGTCTCTTGTGGCAGAAAGCATTTCATCAATAACACAAGCTGCCTTTCTCAGACCTTGTTCTTTTGCCATTAGTATCACTGTTGTTCTCTCAAATTACAGGTATCATGCAGTTAAATAAAACATGCTGAAGTACAATGTGCTAAGACCGGTTAAGGAAACATGTATACCAGGGTGACAAATTAAAGGGAAACTCCAATTTTGACGCCCATAGTGAGGAGAACTAGTGGCTCTATTGGATAGTGGATCTATTTTCACACATGCACTAGCACAGCAGCCCTAAATCTTTCTAGACTTTATCCAGTGTAGGTACATGTGAGCAGTATTTAACCTTCCCATGTCAAAAGATTGTGTGCTGGTCGGTTACACCTGTCAAATATAAGATGAAGAAATATCTTTTAAAATAAAGTTTCCTATGTAATGCAGAGACTGAAGCTGTTTTGGCAGCTTGTGGTGGTTCTGCATCTTGCAAATGAACTCTCTTATAATGTTTTTTTCTTTAATTTGTCACATTTTTTGTATTTATGCATTGCATGAGTTAATAACAGCAAAAACAAAACAAAACATTCTGAAAACATTTAATATTAGAGCAAACAAAACCTTTTTTGTGATCTCTTAGAGAACAAGAGAGGAGAAGAAAAATGTTTTGCAGTCGAGTCTCAGTATTCATAGCCCAGCTCTTGGCTTCAGCTAGACTGCATCTGTTGATTATTTCATTAAGTGATGAATATTGATGGCGTTTCTCTTTATTATAAGACAAAGAAAAAGAATATAAAGTTTGTGCTTGCTTATCGTTTTTCCTTATAAATTACTAGAATGATCAACTCAGCATCTGAGCTGTTTGATCAATGGACAATTTCATCAATTGATCGATTGTGAGCTTCCTTTGTAATTGCGTGTACTTTACAAGGCTCGCTTGAATTGAATTCCACTTACAGTTCAACCTTTGAAGAATTGAAGAATGCGTGATCTCAGCAGGAATCAAACCCTTCAGTGTGGCGGTATCCGTGTTGTTCTTTCCTCACCGGACCACAAGTCTCGGCGAGGTGCTTCTTAGCTGTGCATTGCATTTTATCACAGATTACTTGCTTTGTTAAGGCTGTCATGTCAAACTTAAATAGTTATTGTGCAAGTGGCAGAGAGGCTATTGTGTTAAGCTGCTCCTGTCTGTAGAGGAAGCAGCAGGGTCTGGAGGGGAGCCAGTGTGGTGATGGTTGTAATGGATTCACACAGGCAAGTGGTTCTCTGGGTCACCACGGGAACCTGAATGCGTCTCTGACTCACCTACGGCAACAACACAGAACTGCTATGTGCATGTGACCGAATCTCTGTTTACTGTGTGTCATCTTTTGGGTGTGTTTTTTTTTTCATGTCCTTCTCTTTCTGTCTTGTTTTGCAGTGAACACTGATACAGAAACAGCAGTGGTGAATGTTACATACGCAACCAAGGAGGAAGCTAAAGTGTAAGCAGCACATAATAGTGACACTGATGCATGAAAGTAGAGCAAGACTCATGATATACTTGCACAGACAAGAAGCTGCAATACAAGGAGTACTGGTCCTGCTGTTCGTATATTTTTCTTTGTACCAGGCGGTTTCAAATGTGTATCCATAAAGGTTAGAGCAGGGTTGGTTCATCTGTGGCCCACACAGTAAGAAACTCCTTGTGAACTGATTTTTTTTTTTTTTTTTACACAAACACATGTAAGCTTGGAGGAGGTTACTATACTGTAGAAAAAGACAGGATTAAAAGGTAGAAGGCAAACATGTTTGTTCTCTCCATTAGCTGTCCATCGAACACCTAGGTCACATTTTCCCAACTTTTTTAGCCTTGTGAAAACAGAGTAGATGTGTTTCAAACCATTGTGTTGGTGTGTTTATGAGGGGAAATTTTTTTTTTGAAGGGAAAATAATGTGATGTAAGCTCACCAGGTCACTGCCGGTGGGTGTGTGGTGAGCTAGAGTTGAGAAGCTTGCTGTGTGATCTTGCATTTTAATTTTTTTGCATTTCCCACGAAAAAGCGCAGTGAATGATGCATGAAATCAAATTATATTTAATGTTTGTCCACCAATAATCAGATGTCAGGTGTAATTTGCCGCTTTGGTGACTGTTGCTCGGCTGAGGTAGTCATCATGTGTAACAAACATGTGTTTACAAGCAAGTATATCAGAGGCTTATGAAATTAATCAGTCAAACTGTCAGAGAACCTGTATTCTGATATTCTTGTGTTAGTGCATCTGTTCATTTATTTCCCCTCTCTCTTCCTGATACTTCTGCTTCTACATTCCTACTACCACCCAGAGCCATTGAGAAGTTGACAGGACACCAGTTCGACGACTACTCCTTCAAGGTGTCATATATCATGGACATGGATGCTGCTCCACCTGTCCAGGCTCCCCGCACGCGTCGTGGGGGTCGGACTTCCCGGGACCAGGGCTCCTCTCAGCCTGGGCCATCAGGAGGCTACGGATCTCCACGCCCCAGACAACACGACTTCCCACTGCGCATGCTCGTGCCTACTCAGTTTGTGGGAGCCATCATCGGCAAGGAAGGCAACACCATCAAGGATGTCACCAAACAGACGCAGTCAAAGTAAGCAACAGCACCTCACCTTGCTGGAGTTTAACCTTTTTTTTTATTTTTTGGGTCAGCATGTAGCAGTAGCAGCATGTACCTCTGCTGCTGCTGCTTCTTCTTCTTCATAATGTAGGGCTGGGGCATATCATACCGTTCACAGTAACACCGGTATAATGTTAGGCAATGATAATAAAATGAAATACCACGATAGAAATGGGTAAAACGCGCATGCGCAGTGCCTTTGTTTTCATACGCACATGGTGGAAAAAGCATGGCAGTGACGGAGAATAAGAAGGGCGAAAGCGTTGAATGACAGATTAACCAGATTTGGTTTGTAAAAATGGTGCAACTTCAGTGGTGTGGAAATGGTTTGGTTTTTGTCGGTCAGATACACACCAAAGCACAATTTTTGGTAGAGCAGGCAAGCGGGCCGTTGTTATTATCGTGTTTTTCGGAAAATAAGTCGCTCTTAAAATCTTTTTGATTTTCTGAAAAATCGACAGTTATAATCCGGTGCGTCTTATGTATGAATTCTGGTTGTGCTTACTCACCTCGAACCGATTTTATGTGGTACACGGCGCTCGAAAATCTGTCAGACTTTGATAAGCTATGAAGCCGCACCGCTTGATGGATTGTAGTCAAGAGCCTCACGGAGTGATACGTACTGTGCTTCAACATAATATTACCTTATTGTGTGTGTGTGTAACCTCTTTTTAAGTTTTGTGGATATTATACATGGTTATGCTCAGGATATGTCAGCCCATTTCCACTGGAAATGCCTTTTGGTTAAACTGTCTGCAAGGAATTTGCATTAAAAAAACAGCTGCTTGTTTAAGTGAAAAAACATTGATGGTCTTTTTTCTTTTTCTTTTTTTTTTTTGCACTAATAAAGTTGTGGAGTTGTAAAGTATTTTTTCTCGCGTCAGTTATATCGTTATCGCAAATTTTCAAATATATATCGTGATAAATATTTTTGGCCATATTGCCCTGCCCTACCTACTACAATGCCAATATATGTCTGTCTCTCTTTCTATCAGGGTAGACATTCATCGGAAGGAAAATGCAGGTGCAGCTGAAAAACCCATCACCATCCACTCAACACCCGAGGGCTGCTCCGCCGCCTGTCGCATGATCCTGGACATCATGCAGAAGGAGGCCAACGAGACCAAGACGTGAGTCTGCCCAACTATTCTTTTATATAAACATGCTCACATGTGCTCCTGTGGAGCATGTTTACAACCTCACAGGGCGATTAGCCATAATGTCTGCAGGGCTATAATCTTATCCTTTTACCTGCCTGCGCACCTTTTAATCTCACTGTGCATTCTCTCGGTTGGACCACTGACACAGTAAACACAATGACACTCTCACATAGGCTAACACGTGATCACAGCTTAACATTTAAGAAACAAGGTCAACATGCCTAATTGGGGCTGACAACTTTAATGAGAAGCTGCACCTTTTGAACTTTCGGAGCTTCTGCTCTGTTTGAGCGTCAACCTTTAACACATAATACTCATGTTTGTCTGCATTTATTTGCAAGTGTGCTGTTTTTCAGGGGTGGCTGCTCTCTGGTGTAACAGTATTTGAATTTATTTTTTAAAAAACAAATCAATTTCCCTGAGATGATACATAGTAAAAACTGCGCTTAAATGTGTTTGTGTGACTGTTTTGTTTTTTTGATTATGTCCTTGGCTGTTTGAGCAATGCTTAAAGATCTGTGTGAACAGCTTTGAAAACTAGTTCCAAATATATATTTTAGCCATTCTCTACATTTTGATGTGTTTAATGCAGTTACAAAAATACTTTGATATTGGAAGGAAGTGAAAGTCTTCTTTGTCCAAAGAAATAAAGCTGCCCACCAGCACCTGTAAAACTCAAAACTTATAGGAGTTATAAAAAGTGTTACCACCCCCAAAAAAATTCAAATGATTTTAACTTTTATGCTGCAGTATTTTCATATTTCAGCACAATCACAAGGTTTTCATTACAGTTACAAGTTATCCATCCATCCATTTTCTTCCATTGTTTGGGGCTGGACCCTATTGTTGTTATCCCAGGAAAAGGGGCAGGGCACATTGGGCGTGCCACATACCTATTTATATTCATCATTCTCACCCAAGCAAAGAGTGCCGGATTACAAATGATGACATCATAGCCACCAACCTGTGTGGTTGGTGTCATTTCAGCCTTCCAACTTTTGAAACCTTGCACGTTTTCCGTTGCTGGCACAGGTGTCCTCAAAATGGCCGAACTCAAGGCGCCTGTGCAGACATTTAAATGACACATCTGTGCTGGAGCGCAGGAATTCCCAGATAGCACAGAACTCCTAGAGGGAGAGTTCTATAACAGTGCTGAAGAAGTTTGCAAATAGGCAAAAGCGCAGTGATGGCGAGTATAGATGGCTACAGCTTTGTGATTGTGTCACATTGGTGGGGGAAGCAACCTATGGGTCAAGCATAAATGGGCCATAATGCAGAGACATACAACGACTCATACAGTCATACCTACAACCAGTTTAAGATTACCAGTTAGCTTAACATGCATGCCTTAGGACTGTGAAAGGAAGCCAGAGTACTTGCAGAGACCACCGTACTCATTTTTTTACAAGTTATAAAAATGAAATTTTGCTTGCACACAGATGGGCTTAGATTTATAGAAAATAATCTCTGTATAATGTTTTGCATTCTAAATAGTAAGATGGGTAGTTGAGTTTTTTTTTTCTTGTCAGTGTCAGTGGAGCGTTTTCCCTCTGTTTTCTGTTTTCACGCGACATGGTTGCTAGCTGTAGTTTCACACTTACTGTACTCATGTACTGAAAGTGATAAACGTTAAAGTAAATGTGTACACTGTGAATTCCATATACATCAGCATACCTTTTAAATAGTATGTATTTTTTTCTGTCCCTATTAAATATGAATGTCTCTTTAACTGAAAGTGCCTGTCAAAGTATTATGCAACCAGTAAAGTCAGAAATCCTGCTGTCACACCTAACAATAACCTCCACGCCTCTGTCCCCTCTTTCTGTGAAGTAACACCACCCAGTGCCACACCTCAATTACACCGTACCCTGTAGTTTCACTTAGTGAAACCCAAACCACTAAACTTGGCCTCTTAACCTACACCAATGCCATCTCCCTTTACTTGACCTACAGCTCACCCCATACTAATCTCACCCTTTCAAAATTGAACAGTATGCACACACACACACACACACACACACACACACACACACCCCACCACTATCATGAAATCTTTCATCTAGCACAAAAGAAACCTCCAGCATCTGGCTGCTAAACACCACACCCCAGGAGGTTTCTTAGGTTAGTGTGCTTGTTGCTTGAGCACGTTTGCAGGAGTGTTTCCTCTAAGTTTAAATAGTTGGAGCCTAAGGGGGTTTCCTACAACATCCCTATTTTATGTCCTTATTTCTTTTTATTATTATTTCTTTTTCTTTTTTTATCCAAAGCAGGAGAGTTGTCCATTTCTAAATGTAGCACAATAGCATTAATAATATTCATAACTATTAATCATTCCAGACAGGACAGTCATTTGCAATCTGTACCTTTCTGCATCTCAGACAGGTGACCTGTTCCACACACAGAGGTTTAATTAAATGATTTGTTACACATTGGTTGTCCTCAGGTGGAGTTATGAAGTCTGCCACAGTTCATGGAAATGTTTCTGTTAGTGTAAAATAGTTTCTCTCCTCCTACCTTTATAGGGGTTGAGCAACCAAACCTTGCAAAGAGGTACATCTTAGGTATTAGATAAGAACCTTCATGAGCCTATCTAATATCTAATAATATCTAATGTATCAGCTATTATGATGGCAATATGTTGCCTAGCAACCAGGCAGCAAATGGCTACAATGACTTGTTTTTAGTATTTATGCAGCTATAACACTTGATAAAAGCATTGTATCATTTCTGTTTGACTAAAATGTAATATAATTTATATCTACACAGTTTAATTTCTTCATGATATATCATGACACCACCAGGCCGACTGGCAATCCACCATAACAGGCTAGAAGGACCTGTTTTTGCTGTTGTTATGCACCTAGGATATCTTGTGAAAACATCTAGTTTTAATTTTACAACCAATAGCACAAACGGGCGAAACAATACTGCAGCATGGTGTGCTTTTGTATTATTATTTGTATTTATGATAGTGTCATTATATAACAAGGCTTGTTTAATCATTAAAGTGACTACTAATGTATGGTAGCAGGTAGCCCAGTAGCAATGGAAAAATATTTGCTGTTATCATTACGTTACATAGGCAGATGCGGGTGGTGGTCGTGTGGGGAATCAAATCCCAATTTCACCCAGCGCACCAAAATGGCTATAGCGGGTCGTGGGCACACAATGGAGAGGAATATGAATCATACAGTAATGATAGTCCTTCTGTTTCAATAAGCAATAACTGCACCATGTACAGTTTAGGTACAGTACACTGAAAGCAGATACTATCATACATGAATCATCAGTAGTTAATTTATTGAGCCTCTTCCTTCTCTAGTTAGGGACTTGAATGTCAAAATCATACAAGCAATCTTTTTTATACTTGTCTGTACTTCAGAATATTTTAAAGTCATGGAAAATTAATTTTGTTAAATCATCCTAATTTGTGGTGTGTTAAAGAAACTGGGACTCGCTTTCCATTTCACTCTAATTACAAAGCTTACACAATCTGTTTTCCTCCTGAATATTTTTTTTAAATTGACTACACTCAGCAGCCGGAGAGCAAAATCACTGCTTTGGCTTCTAGATAAATGTGCTGTGATCTATTATTCAGGGCCAAACAGTGGACTTATATGCATTAATTTCTCAACTTTGATAGGAAGGATAATTATTTGAAATGGTATTCTTTATTCTAACTTGATTCTTTATATTTATTAGTCATTATGTTGGTTTGGTAATAAATCAGACTCAATTAGTGGAAAGTAAGTGGCTTAAACAGCCTTTTACATTGTTTACCTATAATCACTGCCAATTTGCTTGATTCATACCAGAGAAAAAATTCTTGGAAAGTGGTAGGGTATCATGTGGAATTGGCAATAAACAGTTTGTCACATTCAATTTTGGCGAAACACAAAGGTCCAGGAGAGAATATTCAGTTTCAAGGAAATAGTCTGCACTGATTTTGTACCATTTAACAATATCTAGGTTTTACAAAGCCCTTTAAAGTGACTTTTCATTCAGTCTTTCTCACTCACACACACACACACACACACACACACACACACACACACACACACACACACACACACACACACACACAAATTGCGAGGTGCTGCTAGCTCGAGGGGATGGAGCCACCTGTACCACCTGAGACATATTCCCCCTCATAACAAAGAGACTCATAATCACATAATCAACAGATCATTTTCGCTTACACCGTGTTTTCACCTTCACCTTCTGTCACCAAAAACATAAAACATTTTCCTGGGGTTTGGTTGTTGCCACGTATGTATTGTAAAATAGATTTGTCTGTGAAATGCAGTTTTTGAATAGTAAAATTAACATCAGCACAGGTTTGTTTTTCATAGAACAATACACTTTGTAACAGAGGCATGTCAGCATTAACCTTTCTGCATTCTGCATGACACCATATCATAGCTCATAGGTGATACTCTGTAGCACCTACCTTTTACTATATCACCTTACACGTGTGTGTGTGTGTCTCTGTGTAGGACGGAGGACATCCCTCTGAAAATCCTTGCCCACAACAGCCTTGTGGGTCGGCTGATTGGCAAAGAGGGCCGCAACCTGAAGAAGATCGAGGAGGAGACAGGGACCAAGATAACCATCTCCTCGTAAGTCCAGCTTTTAACTTGCTTATGGTGCTCTTACACATGTGTAACCTCTCATATTTGCAATTCTCCTCAGTGGATTTATGTTTTGAGTGAGATCAAAGATTTTTACTGTCGCTGATTTAACCAATTCACAAATAACAGACAGTGATTTCAAGCCCTTTTCACTGTAACCTCCTTCCTCTGTGCTCATTAACCCGTCGGCATGTGGTTACACTTAACCGAGTTGTTAGAGAAGTAACGTGACGATTCGATTACAGCTTTTTCTTTTCAGAACATGATATTAGAGAGGTAGTGATTGCACCCCATTTAACGGACTGTGCTCCCCAACCTTCCTTCATTTAGTGCTAATGAATTGCTCTGTGTCTGTGAGCTCTGAGAATGTAATGAGCCTTGAGAAAGAGACGTCGAGGTGGAGGAAGAGCGGGCTAGAGCCCTTTTGAGAAGCTCAAATAGTAGATTCAGAATTGATGGTTCTGTTAAGTCTTTTTGCAGTGTCAACTGTGTTCACCAACAGAGTGCAGAGAGTTTGAGCTTCAAAGGCCCCGAGGTGTTAACATTTGTAATGTCCAGGATAACTGGTCTATGGGGCTTTGCGTCTTTGATTCATGTAACAGACTTTTTAGAGTAGTATTATCTCATTGGTGCCGGTTCAGCTGAGTATCAGACACCTTGAATTTCAAAAATTTGCCAGCAGCTTTCAAGATAACAGGTAACCATAGACATAAGCATTTTTTCCTTTCATATTCCTCAGGTTAACATTGAAATGTACAAATTAAGTCATTATCTGGCTGTTGCACAAATAGAAGAAAAACATCAATCACACTGTTGCTTCCTTTGGCTTCCATTTGTATATGTAAGTCCCTCTGCTGCTAATCCACTTGACTCGCTGAGCTTAATTTATAGCATTGCGTTGGATCCCTGCGGAGCCTGTGCTGTAGTGGGCAACATAGTTGTTTGCATTTATGCTCATGTGCTGATGTGTCTGCAGTGCTCCGCCATCGCGAGTGAAACCTGAGCTGATCATGTTAGGCATTAAGCTAATATATCTTAAACAACAGTCGATTACTGAAAGGGAGGAAAATGAAAAGACTTCAGAACAGACAGTGTGTGCACTTCTGTCAAAGCTGTGGAATAAGAAAAAATGGCATGTGAGCACACTGGCAGGTCACTAACGTTTGCTTTACCTGTTTTGTTTTGTTTTGTTTCGCTGACATATTATCTTTGTGTTGCAACCAAACAGACCTGTCACACTAGTTGAGGTCTGAGTTGCTGCCTCATGGCGCTAGGTTTCAGGGAATGTGTGGCCAGAATACAGAGAATTAAAGGAGTAACATGAATTAAGCAGTAGTAGTTTAAAGGGACATAGACTTTTTCAATAGCCTGAAATGTGAACAGTATGTCACATTACATCACTGTTCACGTAATGTAAAATGCAGGATTTGATTTAAATCAGGTGCTAGCATAGCATTATCCATGCATGTTGTCCGGTGGTATAAGCTGTTGTCTTCTGTGAAAGGGTCATGTGACTGGTAGGTGCGTGATGAGTCTGTGACGGACCACCTTGTGACCAACAAGACCCAATTAGGAAACAAAGTGTGATGTCTCTTATGGTTTAAAAAAACGTCCAGTCTGAAATGCAGACCTCTTTTGTTTTTGTTGACAGCATTTCCAAAAATCTCTCTTTTAGAATCTGGTGAAGTGAAAATGTATCAGATGCTATGTTTTAAACCCAGAGCATAGTTGGAACATGACTACAAATCATCGTATCTGTCTTTTTTTTGACGTGTGAATCATAGTCTAAGCCAAAACTGCACTTTTAAAGCTCCCATATTCTTGACTGAGTTATATTAGTAATAAACAAGAATCTAAAAACGAACAAAACATGTCAGCCAATATATGTCGTTCAGCGTTAAACCTAAATTTAATTGATATTCTGTTTTACTGTCAGTGCAGTTTAACTCTCACTCAGCCAAGTTATTATTAACAACGCTGGAAGCTTCTCTTCACTGCCATCCATCCTGTATGACGTGAATGCAGCATGTTGAAAGACACAGCTGAGTTGCATTATGGGAAATGTAGTATCCAGCCTGTGGAAACTTAGTCAGAACCTAAATATATCATTATTCTTTTAAATCTGTTTTGAGAATCCTCTGCACGTCTATACAGTAATCATTTCTGTGTCTGTGTGTGTGTGATTTTCCTTTCAGGTTACAAGACTTAACTATTTACAACCCTGAGAGGACCATCACGGTGAAGGGCAGCGTAGATGCGTGTTGTAAAGCTGAGATGGAAATCATGAAGAAGCTGAGGGAAGCCTACGAGAATGATATTGCTGCTATAAATGTAAGTCTTGAGGGTACCGTCTGCAGGCCTCCTGATTGTTTGTGTTAGTATGTGCTAGTATGTTGACTCACGCAGACTGACAGGTGAACAACGGAGAGAAGCGATGATATACGGCGGGATAATATTGCCTTCCCATTCAGCGCATGTTAGCGCCAGCATTAGTAATACCAGCTTGGTAAATGGATAACAGTAAACGATCGCTGGACAGCTCATCAGTGAGTCGAGTGTTTGAGCGCGCTCCGTGTGTGTGTGTGTGTGTGTGTGTGTGTGTCTACCTCTTTCATGGAGCTTCTGACTCACACTTAGTTCCCCGCTGTGTATGTGTCTGTGTTACTGCTGTAACACACTGCTTTTCCCAGCATCCACCTGATATGTGCAGGCCGCCCTCTCGCCCAGCTCCTCTTTCACACTGCCCCAATGACATCACCAGCGGTGCAGCCTGAGAGGTCATCCTCTGAGGAAGAGCGATAGCCATGATGGCACACTCTGCATGTTCTCTGTTGTACTGCAAAGAGATGAATGCTGATAAAGTGACTGTATTAACGATGACGATGCTCCTCAGGATGTGACTCGTGTAGTAACACGGAATTAGTTGGTTTCTTTCCCTTTAGCGCATTAGTTGATTAGTTTTTCCTTCACAGTGACAGTCTCAATATTTGTTCAGAAATAATCATAATGCAGCGTGCTGTCATGTTGTTCTGGATGGTACGAGCAGTTCTGGCACCTGTCAGGTTGAGTGTCAGCTCTACAGTAAGCATTTAGGGCCATCTAGCGTGACAGTCTGGATATTACAGAGAGCATTCTGGGATAAAGGAAGTGAAAGGAGGCAGTCCTGTCTTGTCATGGCCATGAAACCAGAATAGCTGACTTGACTTTGGGGGAAGATTTTTCTTTCTGTTGTTGTTTGTTTTGGGTTTTTTTTTTGTTGTTGTTGTTGTTGTTTTTTTGTTTTTTGTTTTTGGTTATGCTTTTACAACATCTCTCCTGTAAAAACCATGTACCACAGGAGCATGATCTTTTTAAGGAGTTAAGAAAACAGACCAATTTTAAGCTTGCAACAAGTATTTTTTAGAGTTTAGTGGTTTTTTATTGTAATGTAGCTCATGCAGTAGAAGATTTTTCTAAACCCCTAGAGGGAGATTTATTCCTTCGCTTTTTCTTTAAAACCCTGTGGGCAGTTGACACAACGAGACATGCAGCTAAACAGTATTTTAATTATCAATAAATGAAGAGGATTTTGCAGAGTATGTCATTATTATGGTAATAATTAATAACGTGTAGGACATATTTTTCATTGATAAATTATTCAGACATTTCCTCAGTCATCATAACTATTGTTGAATACTTCCTCCAGCTCTGCATCCTTATTTGTCAGCACAAATGTGGTGTTCTTTGAAGTGATGTGAGAACAGAAAATATTTTTTGTGCTTGTGACCAACTTTAATGTATCAGATTAAATAAAAGGCTCAGAGTTGTTATTATTATTATATTAAAAAATACTTGAAAAATTGTTGTTTATTGCTTGCATTATTAACTTTAAGAAAAAAAAAGTTTAAAATGTGCTTAATTGGACAAGTCATTTGTGTTTGGTATGTTTTCTTCATCTTTCTTCAACTTATGTTTTTTCCAAGATCACTGCAGTGTTTTTTCTTTTTGTTTTGCATGCTTTGGATATTAAATGAAAGTTAAAATCCGATCAGCTTCTTTAAAAAAAAAAAAAAAAAAAAAAAATCGCATTAATTAAACGGCAAGCGATTGTCTTCTGTTGTGATAACTTTTTAAAACTCTGCCACTGCCACTTCTTTTTTTGTCCGCTCAGCAACAGGCCAACTTGATCCCGGGCTTGAACCTGAATGCTCTGGGCATCTTCTCCTCTGGTCTGCCGGTGCTGCCCCCTGCTGCTGGACCACGTAGCGCTGTGCCTGCTGTGGCGCCAGCAGGGTACAACCCATTCTTAGTGAGTATCCTCTGTTTTTTGTTTTTTTGTTTTTTGTTTTTTGTTTTTTGGGGGGGGGGGGGCGTTGGTCCCCCCTCCCCTTTTCCCACAGACTACCTGAGCGCATGGCCATAAAAGGGAAGAAAGTTATTTTTGAAAATGCTTCTTTGAGCATGACTTTGCCTTTGCTGGTTTACCCACATCAAGTGCATGATGAAGATTGACTTGATAAAGCAATTTATCTCCAACACTTGGTAAACCAGGCTCCCCTGAAGTGCATTTTTAAAATACACTACAGTGTTGACTCAGGTCTTCCTGCATGATTTTGTACACAGTTTGAAGCAACCAGAATTCCCCCATCTTCTCCAGAGATGAGTCAGTCTGTCAGTAAAACAAAGTCTCCACTCATTGCCTGACGAGCGCGAGCCAAAGCGGCGTGAGACAGTGTGTGAGAATGCATGTGTGTGCTCAGTGTGTGATTCACTGCGAGTTTCTACCCTGAAATCCCCCCTGAAGAAAGAGCTTGACTTGTGTTCGTGCCTGTGCCTTTTAACATGTGTGTTAACATGCCATCTGATAGGCATGCTTGTCACTTCACTTTCAGAGTCACTCTTCACATCTCAGTGGCCTGTATGGGGTTCCTCCAGCAAGTGCCATCCCCCACCAGCACTCAGTATGTTCCCTCAAATCTGCACTACAGTCAGTGTTTCCTCTCTGAATCCTTTGTTTTGTTTTGTTTTTTGTTTGTCCTACTAGATGATTGCTTTAATAATCAAAAACAGGTGAAATCCATGTTTTGGAAAAGAGACCCCTTTAGAATTTACATTTCTTCTGGTTGTGTGCATTCTGCAAATAGCTTCTATGCATGGGAGGTAAAACCATGAACCCTGCTGTAAAACAGATAAAGGCAGATCTAAATGAGGTGGATTTGTAAATAGCAGACCGTTAGAACGCCTCAGTCAGCGTCTGTGTAGGACAGAGTCTGGATTCCTGTTTACCATCACCCAGTCACCAGAACACCACAAATATTCCTGGAAGGGGACTTTTTAGCCCAGAGTTATCCCGTGGCTCGTAAAAAATCACTTTATAAACCTCAACTACATGAGTGTTACCATGCTAAGAAAAACAAAAACACAGGGCAGGCATCACCCCTAATAGGAAATATTCCATTCAGATGCGGCCAGAGGGCGATGTTTACCCAAAGAGGGCTTAACTTAGCCTCCCTTGCATGTGGTGTCAGCTTTTTCGGCCGTTCTTCAAGTATCTGTCAAGTATGTTCAAAACTGTTTTTGCGACAATTTGAATTTGAATCATTTTCTTTTCTTTCACAGTCAAATAAATAGTAAAGTTTAATAAAAGTACTTTAAATGTTTTCTTTTCTGTGTGGTCCTTTTTCAGCAACAGGCTCCAGAACAGGAGGTTGTCTACCTCTTTATTCCAACTCAGGCAGTCGGGGCCCTGATCGGCAAGAAGGGTCAGCACATCAAACAACTTGCCCACTTTGCCGGAGCTTCCATCAAGGTGCGTTTGTTGTCCGTTAACAGTGTGCTCACTAAGAAAGGGGAAAGAGGAGGATGGAGTGTTGCTAATCTAATGAGCGAGTGTCTTTTTTTGTTTTTATAAATAAACCTCAACTCATCATTCACCCAGCAGCATTTCATGGATCTGGGGTGGAGCAATTTCCATATTTCAAAATGTTGGAAAAGAAGAGAAACATTTCAGATAATGCAATCAGAGACAATTCATTTTATTGGATTCTTCATTTGCATTCAATATATTTGTGGGATTTTCTTCTCATGATTTTATTGGCCACAAGCTTTACATGATCTCATACCGCATGAATTTGTTCAGAAGCTAGAAATCTGATTTGCGTCTTTCTGTGCGTGTCAGATCGCTCCGGCTGAGAGTCCAGATGTTACTGAGAGGATGGTCATCATTACTGGAACACCAGAAGCTCAGTTTAAGGTAAAAACTGCACATGTGCATGAATCTTTGTGTTAAATAATTTTTTGAGGGGGGGTTAACTTCATAAATAGTTTTCATAACAGCAGTGGATCATTGTTTGTCCCCATTTTCCCCAGTCTCTCCTTGCCTCATTCCCTCCTCTGTATTCCAGGCCCAAGGTCGGATATTTGGAAAGCTGAAAGAGGAAAACTTCTTCTCTGCGAAGGAGGAGGTCAAACTGGAGACGCACATAAAGGTTCCCTCAAGTGCAGCTGGCAGGGTCATCGGTAAAGGTGGTAAGACGGTAAGCATGCGCTTGAATTGTCCTTTAAACTGCAGCAACAACAATGCCTTGCTCCAACTTTTTATTTAAATGAGCTAGTTATGTTTACATGATAAAACTTTTATCTGTGAGAGTCTCACGTACTGGTGTTTACTGCAATTACTTATTGGCTTCAAGGGGTGTTTCAGTTAAACACAATTTAGAGGTTGGAGGTAAAATTCAAAGTGAGGCTGTGATAATGGGAGTCTGTGTCGGTGTTTCAGGTAAACGAGTTGCAGAACCTTACGAGCGCGGAGGTCATCGTACCGCGGGACCAAACTCCTGATGAGAACGACGAGGTCTTTGTGAAAATCAGTGGGCATTTCTTTGCCAGCCAGGTACCCAAAATTAAACCAGCGATACTCATTATTTGGCTAATTAGTTCTGCTGCTGCACAGGTATCAAAAGAATAGCTGCAGCCACAGCGTACAAAAGGCATTGTTAAATCGCATAAAACAATAAAACGCGGTGTAATGTCCACATTTTTATATGATCATAAAACCTGGTGTATTCTGTCTAATGGCTCTTTGTTCAGCCGCAACATGCTTCCCCTATGTTTATGTGTATTCTCTTCTGGCCTGCAGTGCTAAAACCATCTAGATTATTTTAGTGTGAGCAGCCCCCCCCCCCCCCCCCCCCTTTTTTTTTTTTTTTTTTTTTTTTTTTTTTTTTTTTTTGGAGATGCATAAATGTCTGCCTGCTTTTGAATACAATTGAACTAAATGGCAGCTATATTGTGTTGCTCAAAGTGCCTGTAATGGATTAAAAACCTTAAAACCTTTTTCGTGACCCAGTTATTATAAACTTGTGCAGACCTCTGTTATGTAAAAAGGATTTCCTTTCTGCCGAGCCGCCTGCCGTTACTATCGCTGTGTAGAAGGCAGCATCCATCTGCCTGTAACGAGAGGCTCATGGTTGTGACAGCAGGAGAGGATGTTAACATTAATATTGCCCCCCTTGGCTGAGCCCTTAGCTGCGCATATCTTTTGCTTGGCAGATGTAGACAGCTGGTAGTACAATTTGTTTTCATTGTAACCAGCTGGACATGAAAGTTTTCTGATGGTGGAGAAATCTAATCAGCCCAAAGCTGAGTGTGCTGAATGTGACTGTTATGTAACTGTCTATATGAGTAACTAGTAATAATAAAGTGAAAACAAATGGGTAGCTGTTCACTGGCTTTCACACGTGTCACATTTAGTTGGCTCAGTCGGCTGCAGTCAGATTAATGCATCCAAGTGCTTTAAAAATGGTATAAAATTGTATTTTTCTTTTTTTGAGCGCAGTTTAAATCGGCTCATGCATTTTCTGCAATATTAAAATTGACAAACAAGCGGACACACACACACAGTTTTGGATGTTGCTCTGCTCATATCTGTAACGCTTTCTTTCAGATAAAGCTTGCATACTGCATTTACCTAAATGTATCTGTCTACACTTGTATTTTTATTGATGATTGTCATTTACTTTGTTCATTATTCTTACTTGAACCTGTTATGTTCTGCTGCTGTGTTAATTCTTGATCTCTCCTACAGACTGCACAGAGGAAGATCCGGGAGATCATTCAGCAGGTCAAACAGCAGGAACAGAAGCACCAGCAGGGCGCCGCTGTGTCACCGCACCACTCCAAGTGACCAGCCGGGTGGCTCCAGTGGGCACCAGCCAATGAATGTAGCCCTCCCAAATGAACAGAGACCTATCCAGACTAAGGCCAAGGCCAAGGGGGACATGCAGGGCAGACCAGCAGCACCGGGATCAAAACCAAAGAACTTCGCTAGGGGGGACACAAGTGAGAGCCAAAGGCTGAGGGCATTGTGTGCACTGCCAGCCCTGTGAGAGCAGATAGATTGGGAGAAATCGTACTGAAGCTAAAAAAAAAAAAAATTAATAAAGAAACAAAAAGACCAAAAAAAGAAAAACCTACAAGAAAGGCAGAAATGGCAGAAAATTTGGGAACTGTTGTCTTCACGGTTAAAAAAAAACTAGTTTGTCGCCCTGCATAACGTTATCTCTTTAGTTGGACTAACATAGGCCTAAAAAAAGAAAAAGAGAAAATGCAACTCTATTTTAACACGAGCGTGTACGAGGCATTGTGATTGATATTTTGGGTTAGAGCGAGAGCCAGCGACAGCGGACTCCTTCTCTCACGCGTGTTTGAGATATTTAGATTGTGAGATCAAATATCCTTAGCAGTATTAATGCAGTAGAAACGTGTATGGATACACACTGAGAGCATGCTCTGTTATTTTATTCATCAAAATGACAGTAGAGCTTGGTGTTAGTATTTTGCTTGTACCTGAGATTGATTGACTGAGTAATCGATTGATTGACAGCCTCCCCTTGTTTGTTCCCATTTTTAGGCCACTGAAATTTGAAAAGAAAACCCCTATAAGTAAATAAGGTGAATGGTTCTGAGTCTTTGTAACAAGCCTGTGTGTGTGCCAACGCAAAAGATAACGTCCCTTTCAAATATATCTCACCATTCATATCTGATACTAAGCTTTTTTTTTTTTTTTTTTTTTCTCTCTTTTCTTCTAATTTCTGCTTCACTTCTCATCACTCTCTCTCATCGGACACCATGTCTTTTCTTTTGTTTTTGTTTGGGTTTTTTCTTTTTTAAAAAAATGGGATAAAAAAACTTTCCGTAGCTTTTTGATAACCTTGAACTGACTGCCACTTTTGCTCAAGAGAGGTTAAATGCAACTGAGGGATTTTTCTTTTTTCTTTCTTTTTTTTTGTAATCAGTAAAATTCTGTCATGCTGTGCAGTAGACGTCGTCTGTGTTCACGCTCGTCGTCGCCTCTTCAATCAGAGCAAAAACTGACGTCTTAACGAGCGGTGCGCGTTCGCCCGTTAACTGGTCTTTTTCGGACGCGCGCCGCCACACGCTTGGCCTTATGAGGACGTCCCAAGGGCCAGCACAGAATGTGAGCTGAGGGCCCGGCAAAGGAGGGGGACAGGGTTCGGGGCAGGGTTGGGAGGGTTAGGGGGAGGGAGGGTGCAGACCTCTGGTGTGTGGGATTTTAGGGAGGCGCTGTATGACCTGTGGTACACGACCAGCCGCAGCCGCGTTTGGCTTTAACCCTCTCTTGTCAGGGAGCTTTCTAAAAATGGCATGACAGCTGTGAATGTACAAAATGCAGCCTTTTTAGAAAAAAATACAGATATCACCCCTGCCGTGTCCAGCAGGCCAGGCCAGCGGCACACGACACACAGATTGTCATCCTCTTGCTCTCTGTTCTTTTCGCTTTTTTTTTTTTTTTTTTTTTTTAAATTAAAAAAAATTATTTTGGCGAGCTGGCCGCCTGCTCTGCGGGCACGCTGGACACGCAGGTCCTGGTGTCCCTTTGTGCTTTACTTTGAAGAACATAGAAGCTTGTTGCCTTATTTTGTCACCTTTCATACATCACCCATCAGCTTCATCTTCCAGACGCAAGGTTATTGCCAATACGCACAGCTTCCTCCGTGTGTGTGTGTGTGTGTGTGTGTGTGTGTGTGTGTGTGTATATATATATAAAAAGAGAGAGTAATATTTATGAATCTATTTTTTCCTATTTTGTCATGAGAGCTATTGATAAGAAACAAAAAGAAGACAAAGTCCTTTTCTTTTTTTCCTCAGTGGGACACTGCCATATTATTTTGAAGGGAAGTGTTTATTTTCTTGAAAAAACTAAAACAAAAACTAGACTATGAATAATAATATAATGAATAAAAACCTGAAAAAATAGGAAAGCAGTAAAAGCGAACCACCGCGTTAACTTGTGGTCGGGATGTGAACAGTGCGCATGTCAGTATTGTGATCTACCTCAGGCTTCAGGGTACCTCAGTCCAATCTTTCATTTCCCCCTTTTTCCACATTTTTGTATGCCTTGTTAACTAATCATTTTGAGCGTTTTTAATTTTCTTTTTTAATGAAATGAAAAAAGATAAAAGATCTACAGTAATCTCTACTCTCTTCAGGTCCAGCCGACTAGTGAAACTTTGTAAAAGAAAAAATCAACTAAAAATAACCGTAGTCAACTTTGTCGGACTGTTTGCCTGGACGCCATACAACCTCTTAATGATACAAAAGAATTTCCAAGTCAGTTTTTTTTTTTGTTTTGTTTGCTAGAAAGGAATGAAGAGCAGGATCTAAGGGGTACATACCTGCCCGATGTGGTTCTGAATGTGGATGTTGTGTACTGATTTCACCTTCAAAGAAATTAAAGAGAACGAAAAAAAAGAAAAATCAGTTGATAGAAACAGAAACTAACCGACTGTACCTCCTGTTTTTGTTTTTTTTTTGTTTGTCTTTCCCAACCGTACCTCCAGGTTTTTTGAGACTTTTAACAACAAACCACGACGTTTATTCACTTGTGGAAAAAAATAACATAAAAAAATAAATTACTTTTGTTTTGTTTTTTTATAACAACCCAATTTTACCAGCTCTATTTGATAACAGCATCCTCTGGGGTTGATTTGATGAAAACACAAAGCTGCAAAAATACACTGACAGGACTCTTGAACGTGGTGTGAAGCCCTAGTCTTCTGTGTAGAATGTAGAACAACTCTAGTCGTTGAAATGTCACTGTGTACGACAGGATAACTGTATATCTGTAAACATGTACAATAGTCGCACATTAATGCATCGTTTTCTGTCTCTCTATAACACCTACCAGTCTGCGCCTGCATTGTGAGAAATGGTGGGAGAAGTTTAGAGCGTCACAGGTTCCCTCAAGCTGACCTCTAAATGGTTTTCTCATCGATCTACCGGTTATTACGTTTATTTTTTTTTTTGTGCTGTACATTTCAGAATTACCTCTGAATCCAAGGCTGACTTAGTTACAGTTACTAAAACCAGTGTAGGGCAAAGGAATATAATAAATAAATGATGTAGTAAAAGTTAGTTTGGTTTTGGCACTATTTTAGGGATTTTTTTTCTTTTTGTTTTCCATCAGATGAGGATCCTTTTTTTTTTTTTTTGGTCCCAGTGAACACAGATTAGCAAAATAAAACATAAAGGTCTATCAAACTCACACAATGCCTGGGGCTGCTTCAGCACGCCTCCACCACAGCCGGTACAGTACCTCATACTGATGATGTTAGCTCGCCAGACCTGATTCAATTACCCTGACCTTACCCACACGAATGCAGTACAGTGCTTCTGTTGGAGCGCATGACTCCTGCGGTGGGCTGCTTCACTTTAGTAGGGCATGTCTGTTCGCAGTAGCACTGGAAAATTGAATTTTGTCACTTACGGTTTGTCTGACTGGCAGGAGTAGGTTTTTTTTTTTTTCCTCTTTTTTTTTCTTTTTCCTAGAGCAGATTTGAAGTTCTTTTCTCGCATTGCAGAGGACTCCTCAGGCCTCCGCCTCTCTTGTGTTTTTGGCTCTTTACTAGAAGAGCAGGTTTCCCCTCAGCCACAGTCTGAGGCAAAACCTGCAAACATCATAGTAACTTTCTTTTTTACTTCCAAGGATTTTGGTGTTTCTAGGTTCAGTAGGGTGTTGCTAGGCATTAATTTCAGTATCAGAAAAAACACACTCGCATCACTGAGGACGCACAGTGCTGTTAGTCATATCGCACAGCGGTTGAATAACTTAGGCTTTATTTTGTTTTCTGTTGATCTGGTTTTCTTGTCAGTTACACTGATTAAATAATGTAGTCTGGAGCAGTAGCTGGGATTCTTTAATATCCAGTCATGTTAGATCACTACTTGCTGTTAAATTGTGTCCTAGCTAGGATTTTAAACAGATTTGAAGATTGGGATGGGGGAGGTGGGGGGATAAGAAAAAGAAAATGCAAAGTAGATATGAGTGGGCAGAGTAACCAGATCTGAAAATAAAAGTGCTGGTAAAAGTTGTTCTGCCTATGGGACTGAATATTCAACACCATCCAAATTAACAAAAACAAGTATGGATCAGGTGATGAAGGATCGAGTCTGGTCAGATGTGCAGAACCACAGCAGTGGGTTTTTTTTTGTTTTGTTTTTTTGTCGTCCTAACTTGTGAACTGAGAAAAATGCAAAGACTTGCATGAGACTATTGCAGGCGATCCAGTATGTACTACACGTCATATAGCACTATACTTCAATTTGTGGTTTTACATCGATCCGACTCTTAACTGCTCTTCACCATTTGGGAGATTCCTTTTGTTTCCTCAGTAGGTCACAAACCCTCACGTCCTACATTTCCCACAGGCCAAAAGGTCCCAAAAACACCTCAAGGTAATTGGTGACTGTGCACTGGACAGACATACGATCCATTGTTACTACATCTCGTGGATCCGTGCCTTTCTGGTAACAGCCATGCTGTTGTTTTGAGTTGTGAGTGAACTGTATTGCTGAGCAACCTGGATCTGAGCAATAAAGAATATTTGAAAGAAAACTGTTTTCACGTTTTATTATTTCAAAGGTTTTGTACCTCTCTAATAAAGGTGCTTTCAACACTTACAATCTGACACACCAAAGGTCAGTCACACTGAAAAAACGCCCGATATAAGTACAACCATTAAAAAAAAAAAACAAATCCCTTCATTCACCGAGTGCACTGGAGCTTCTGCTCAGTGATTCTGCTTCATCTTGCACCGTGCACAAGATCACCAAGTATTAAATTTGAAACCCATACATTAAAACAAAATATACAAATCAGAAGAAAGACATTTTACTGCTAAACCAATAAAATGACTGCAAAGAAGGATTTTTTTCTAGCAGGATTAAAGCTTCAAGTCACCCAAATTAACTGCACATTGGTTTTCAGACAATACCGGAGAACACCTTAACACGTTAAACACGTCCCATATAACGAGCCATTAAAACCGGTCACGCTGCTTTTCCAGAGGTCGAATTCTGGCCTCTAAATGACCCCCCCCCAAAAAAAAGATTAACACTGAAACTGCAAGAAGCAATTGTCAAAACAATAAAAAATAAAATAAATCATAAAAGCCCCACAAAACCATGATCAACAAACATTCACACCATCTCTTTCTGGTGCTCATGGAGGTAGAAGTGTGAGTTCAAAACTCCACGACAGGCACTTTGAACACTTGCTTTCTGAACATGAGTGCAAGAGCAAAGTTTCCTTAAAATGCCCCCCTCCCTCCTCTTCGTGTCACCACTGTACATTCCTACATCTATAAACATTTACTGCTGTGCCAACATGTGGCACGGAAATATCTGGTAGGACATAATTCTCCTCAAATACTCTCACTGTGATTTGTCCAGGTGGCTCTGCAACAGTAAAGCACTTTACGTGTGTGTGTGTTTCATTCGCTCTCGAGGGCAGAAGGCATCAGTATGTTAACAAACAAACTCAGTCCCAGGATGGATCACTGGACCTTCTTATCGAGTCCATTCTGTGACTGGATGCCAAGTTTGAGTCGCTTCTGACTGAAGCGGCGGATGAGGGCACCAGGCAGCAGAGCCATGCAGGCGATGGCCAGCAGCTGCAGGAGCCGCTCCCAGGAGAACAAGTCATCCAGCGATGACACCTCGGATAGCATGACGCCTGTCTGGACGCAGATGAAGTTGTATGGCAGGAGGCCTGAAGAAGCGGACAATAGAGGAAGAACAAATTGTGCTGAGACACGATGGGTAACTTAATTTGCAATGACAGATGCAGCGTTGTGTTGTTGTTGCTTAACCCTGTAAGGTCCAAGAACCCATAATCCTAACCCTATGCTATCACATGAAAACTGTTTTTTTTTTCCCCCCCCTTTAAAAAACAGTTTCTTGTTTTTAATCTATTACAACTCATGTGGTTAAACCGGAATGTTGGCATATGCCACCATATAAATTCTTAGTGTGCATATCTATGTAGAAACCAGGCTTAAGTCTGTGCTGTGAAGAGGAGTTTAATTAGGTTTAATGCCAGCTGTAGGAGGCCTGGCATGAGCTGGTAAGTAACAACATCACAATCAATTCAATTTTTATTTCGAACATATAAGTAATAATTTTGTTAATACCCTTAAAAACAAACAAATGCATTTATCAAAATTAGTAAGGAAAAAACAACGTTTTCATGTGTGTGATGGGCGCTGGATACTAAGAGCCTACAAGTGGCCGACACTGTTGCCAACATTTATACCTGTTCTGTTCCTTTTCTATTAACGGTATGATTTAACTTTCAACCTGAAAGTCAGAGTCAAAGAGGTTGTTGCTCTCTGTGCAAGTTTAATGACCATGACCAGATCAAAGATGCCTGCAACTGTATCGTTTAAAGACGAGGAAATCGGTCAGTTTAAGTCAGATATGGCTATGATTTTTTATAGGCACAGAATTATCTAAATCTAGAGGTGTATTAATAGATATAGCAGAGTTTTCCAGGGAGCGATAATTCAAAAAAGTTAAAGCTAATAAGCTTGGTTTTAGCCTGTCAATAGTGACTGACTATTTTAAAAGCTGAAGCCCATCGTTATCCAGTATTTGGTTTTCAATGTGGAGTGCTAGACGTACCTCACTTAGTGTCACCAAGCAGAAAATCTGTGTGTGCTTACCAATGAAGACTGAGCAGAAAAAGAAGGTGATGGGGATGTTTACAATTGGGGCAGACATATTCAGAAACCAGTTGGGAGTCATGGGAAAGAACCTCAGGAAGAGCAGGAAGAAGAACAAACAGTCCTGGTTTTCCTCCACCTGGAAGATATGGAGAACAGATCAGACGGGCTGGAGATATTTACAGAGGCAGGCGGTAGGTGTGTGTCATCGTTCTCGTCCCCTGTTCACATCAACTAGTCACGCGCAAGTTAACTCATCAGCAAAACTATACCAAGAGTCATCTTTTCAAAGCGTTACAGTCAAGTAGTCCTTTTGGTGAATAATAATGCAAATCCAAATCTGACATAACTCTCAGTATACTCGGATATTTGCCAAACACCCACCAGCTACGAAGAAGCTCATCTTGTCAGTACATATACGTCCGTTACAGGCCCAGCAGGCCTACCTTATTTTGCCTGTGCGCGTGGGTTATCCCTCTCTCCTGTCCTTGGCACCGCCCTCTGCAGCTGACTCCACTCAGCATTCAGCACCAGGGAGTACTTTAGGTCAGGGAGAGCCACTGCTGTGTCAGCATGTGAGCCGTGCATAGGAGCGTGTTTGATCAGTTCTCTTCAACTTATTCTTTTTGCGACCCACACAGCAAAGCCATGTCTCAGGTTTTGCCGCATTTGATCTCTTTCGGTTTAATTATAAAAATTTAAAAAAAAATATTGACTCGTTTTTCACTATTGCTTCTCTCACATCCCCTGAGCACTGTACTACCAAGCAAAATTAATAGCTTAGTGACATAATACCAAATGTATTCGCTTGTTTGGCTTCACACACACATGTGAACTTTAGTGACATCCCATTCTTAACCCATAGCGCTTAATATGATGTCGGCCCACCCTTCGCACCTTAGCTTACAGCCATACATCCCTGAGCACACCCGACCCGATCTCGTCTGAAAAGGATATAACAGTTAATGAGTCTGTTTATGGGAATTTTTGACCATTGTTCCAAAAGCACATTTGTAAGGTCAGACACTGTGCTGGACAGGAAGGCCTGTCTCCGCTCTCATTCATCCCGGAGGAGTTCTATTGGATTGAATTCAATCATCTGGATGGATGAGTGAATACTTTTGGCAATATAGTGTATGTTGAGCTGAGTTATTTGCACTCTTACACAGAATGCTTTTATGCCTGGAACTGCCAAGTCTGTTTCACACTGTTTAAGCCGCAGGTTAAACATAGACCAGCTGATCTTTTAACCTATTTTTAGGATTTATTTGTAGGATATTCATCAGCCAAAATATTTAATAGCTAATTAATTAAATTTTCATTTGGCAACAAACTAAAGTGATTTCCACGTCTCAGTCGTCAGACGGTGAGATGGGAAACAGAGCTGTTTAAGTGGATCGAGTTTAAGGTTTCAGAGTCTAATGTGCAGGTGTCAGAAAAAACCAAAAACAACAACAACACATAAACTCATGAATTCACAAGATTAATGACTTCCTGCCAGCGTTGTCCTGTTGTCTTTTTTTTTCTTTGAGCCAGCAGTATTGCCTTCAGTGGTTACATATTTCATATTCTTTACAGATCTCTATCACCTGCTCTATCACCAGGTGTCTCTGACTGGAGTAGGTGGGACTCAATCTATTTTATGAGCAAGAAGAGTGATGTAGCAAACACCCCCTTTCACATAAGCACACATACAGCCTGAAGCAGAAAGTTCCTACCTAACAAAGAAAGCTGACATTGTGGTAGCTGTTATCTCTGAAATTTTAGGCTATGGCTGGCTCTGTGTCAAACTTTCTCCTGGGCTTCGTGAGGGAACACAACAATGTCGCTTCTACACATTTGACAGCAGAGTCTGAAATTACACCTGTCAACCATTTCTTCCTTTTCAAGGACAAGAAGTCACTGATTTATCAGATTCTATGTGTAGAAATGAGTATACTGGATTTCTAAAGTGATAATATGATATGGCCAATGTCTTCTTGTAGGAAGTGTTATTGGTAATAATAGCTTGACAGGTAAAACCTTTGATTTTTGTAAATAAGATAAAGCGTAGCCCTCTTTAATGTTTATTTACAGCACAAGCAGCCAAATTAACAGTTGTTCTCTGAGAAAACAACTGTTAATTTTAGTCCACCGGTATTTCAAAAACTTACTATCTTTCCTTCAGTGTGTTTTGTTTGTGTGACAGCCCGGTCATACCTTTCTCTGCAACGTGGAGACTTTATCTGGGAAGAGGTTCACAATGTAGTGTTTTCCAAAGAATTGGGAGAGGAGGAAGCACATTGTAGAGCCCACAGTTGTGAGCACACAGGCAAGCAGCAGTCCTTGATAGGGTCCAAATATAGCTCCTGCAAGAATGTTCTACACAATGACAAATGGAGACCAAAAGCCCGCGTTAATAGGCATCATCTGACACACAGCTCTGTGGCGTCTCTACATGCGAAAGGAGAGAAATACTTTGTGATCTAACACTGGTGTGAAGCCAGTATTTTGGCAGTTCTGCCCACTCAGATTGTCATTTGCATTATCTGAATATTCTTTTATCCTCCGCATTTATTTAAACAAGAGACACAAGCTGCATACCGCATGCTGCCCAAGTGCCTTTTGAATTTTCCTTCATCTTGCATGCAAATGTAATCTTTTCACACCTACAAGATGTGACACTTTTGGCATATTTTAGCCCATGTGTTCTCGTAATGTATTTAAACATACAAAATGCTTCATTAAAAGGATTTTACATGTGTTTTTAAGACAACCAGCACAAGAAATCTACCAGTTTTGTGCTCATCACAATGCTTGCCTTATCATCCTGGATCTATCTGTACACAGGACATTATTACCTTACCAGGAATGAGGATCCAGGAATAGCAAAGGACTGCTTGTAGAGATAAGCACTGCAGAAGAGGAGCAGGACATATCCAGTGTGCTCTGTCTTGTAGAACTGCAAGAGTTCAGCGAGTTCCCGCAGCTCCTCCAAGTCTGAAGGGAACTTTAACCTGTGAGAACATTCACATTTAAGTTAGTCATTTCTGTCAGGCCAGTTTCATGTTCACAGAAAGACTGGCAGCACAGAAAAAATATCATTGTGATCAAAAATGTTTTAACTTAAAGTTACTTTTAGATTTAAATAGCCAAAAGAGTAACCCATGTGATTTCTGAGGGGACTACAAACATGGCTCTATACCTATACTTATCTGCTAAAACTGATACCAAAACAGTCTTTTTACATCACTTAAAAAACTAAGCTATTTTTTAAAGAAACTGCAATTTTTTCTAACTACCATCTGTTTTACTATAGACAAATCTCACTTCAATCCAAGATAAGTACAAAGAATGAAGTGAGTTTCTTTGAAAAGTTCATTCTTTGTGAGACAGAGTCAAACAGTTAGCATCACACTGTTGCTGCAGATTTTGTCAGCTGCACATCCATGGATGCAAATATCCCATCCCACCACATCCCAGAGGTGCTCTATTAGATTGAGATCTGGTGACTGTGGAGGCCATTTGAGTGCAATGACCTAATTTTCATGTTGAAGAAACCAGATTTAGTGTATCTGACACAGTGCATTATTCTTCTGGAAGAAGACAATGGACACACTGCTGCTATAAAGGAAAGAACATGGTCAACAATGACACTCAGGTAGGCTGTGGTGTTTAAACAATGGTCAGCTGGTACAAAAGTACCCAAAGGGTGCTGAAAAATCTGCTTTGAATTCCAGCATCAGTTTCCTTTTCCTATGTAATATTCTGCCCTGTAGCCCATCTGCTTCAGGGCTTGATGTGCTGTGAGAACAAGCCATGTTCACCCAGAGAACTGCCACTCACACCGTGTGATTGGCTGATTATATATTTGTGTTAACAAGCAGTCAAAAAAGTGTACCTAATGAGCACAAGTATTATTTTAGGCTAATGAATGATATGAGGATCCCATTACACCTCTTTCTATGAAGTGTCTGAATGACACAAACACCGGAAGGAGGTTTCCTCACTCAAAAATGGGACCTCGCTTGAAAACTTGAATGCTCTGCATGTAATTTAGGCGAAGAGGGTCCTGGCTTGGTGCAACTTTTATATGGGGAAAAATCGTGACTTGGTTTGGGATGACACAGCTTTAAACGTGTTCTTTTTCATTCATTACCAAAACTACACTTCAGTGGGAAAAAAAGGTTGTGCCCAGATAAACGCAAAATAATGCAGGAAGAGATGGACATTGTTAATCTACTGTATTAAAACCAAATTACATTTCTACAGTAAACAACAACACAGCACTTGTCAGTTATGACCTGATGACAACCCTCACAAGTTAAAACAGAAGCAAAAACTGGACTTGCTATTTTAACTTTAGCTTTTCCAAAAGAGGCTTCAGTTAAAGTTAGTTAGTTTTTAGAGTCACTGCTTTTTAAAGGGGGGTTAAAAGCCTGCACATACGCTGCCTGTCTTTTTATGAGCTGCATGCTAACATTAGCTTACTAGTGACCCAGCAGGGTCCAATTTAAAGAAAGCTAAATTATGCACAGCATATAACAAAGCCCTAAACTATGGGTTACCAGCCAGCGGCTAAATATACCGGTCACCTGCTGGGCTCTTCTTCGTCCAAGGAGTCGCCGGGCTGCTGCTGTTGCTCCTCGGACACATATCCAGCCTCGGCGCTCCGGACAGAACGCTTTCTTGGTCCCGCGGGGAGGTACAAGGACAGGGAATATAGATACAAGCTGGCTGCGGCGACAACCGTAATTAGTCCTACGAGCGAGCGCATGTTCCCCTGAGTTTGATAGCCAGAAAAAAGCTTCACGTCCCGGTTGCTGTCAGCGAGAATAGCAACGGCAAGAAGCGGCAACCAACCGCCGCAGTGACGTCACATCCCCATGTCAATAGAACAGTTAAAATATTCAAATTACTAACCCACTAGCACCCACAAGTATATCTTATAATTTAATAATCAGATTAAAGTACATATCAATAATATAAAAGGCGGGGGGAAAATAATTATTTATAAACTCTGCTTCCGGTAGGGGGCGATAAGCGCGAGTGTTTGCCGTAGAAGAAGAGCGTTTGTTTACACGGAGGGGGAGGAAGTGTGACAAAGGTGATGAAGGATTGCTAACTGGATTAAAGTCAAGTTTCAAAGTTCAGTCTGCACAGCAAAAAAGAGAGTGCGACATCTCCAAGTATTCCTTCGACACCATGGCTCAGTACACTCGCGTTTCGGGCTCCGTGGGCTTGATTACTCTCCAAAGTCCTCCCGTTAATGCACTCAGGTGAGCCGATTTAATGAACTTGGTCTGCACAACTTCTTATACTGCAATTTTCTTTTTTTAGCGTGTCTCGTAATGCGAATTCACATGTGCCTGATTGATTTTATATGCAGTAGAGCTGTAGCTGCAACAGCAATTTTCAGCTTACACAAGAACAAGTAGAAAAGTAGAAAGTAGAAATCACGAAAGAGAGCTTTGTGCACCAGAAGATAGTAACTCAGGTGTTTTACCAGAGGGTGGCGTCAGAGAGAGTGATCCTCTGATTGCTGTTGTAAATGGCTTGAACCATAATCTGTCAAACGTGAGTGATATCAAGTCTTTCTGTGCCAAAGTTGAAGTGACTGTTATATGTCCTTTATTTATCCACTAAAAAGACTTATCATACTTAATGTTTTTTTTTTAAATAAATCTGGCCAAGAGGGAAGTAGAAAATTAAAACAAATACCATATTAGTTGTATAAAGATATTTTAATTTGCCATAAAGAAGTGGATTGCTTATAATGTAGAGCGCAGAGTCGCTACTTGCAAAACAGGTCCTTTGTTTATTTTATATACACCCCTTCATAAACCCTGGTGTCTACAGCCTGTTTACAAATAGACACAAAGGTTTTGTAGTTGGTACTTTTTATAGACGGCTGTCTCATCATGCAGATTATTCCTAAACTGGCAGCTGCCATTCTTCTGCATATAGAGTCAGTAGGTTTTCATACCTTTAAGTACATTTTAGTGATCAGTTAATCTCATTCACGGCATTTACTTCAGGGTGATTTATTACCACCGCTGCTTTAGGAACAGCTTGAGGCTTAATACATTACAACAGAGAACTGTGATTAATTAACAACTCACCCAACCACAGTGTGATCTACTGGACCCTGGAACCTTTACTGGACCTCACAAGTTTACTTTAAGTCACTTAAGCTGTAGCAATAATTGAATCTATTTACTCTCTAGTTATGCTATCGTTGCCCTGTACCTTAAGATTTAATAGACTGTATGATGCATTTTAGTAGCTTCGTAAGATAAAATTATCAAAAAATAAAGTACATAGATGTTAATTATCAAAGTTTATACTGCTGTGCCTGTATTTGTTACATGCTTTTATTTTAAATTTGTGAAGAAGGGCTACAGCAGAACAGTTTACTGTTAAGTTTCAAATTTCACAAAGGGTGGAAAAAAAGGCCAAATAAAGTTGTGACTTTTTCCTCATGCAGTGCAGCGGTGAGGCAAGGCATTGTTGACTTGATGCAGAGAGCACTCAGTGAGCCAGAAGTGAAGTCTGTGGTCATCTGTGGCCAGAATGGGATATTCTGTGGGGGTATGGACATGTATTTTTTTTTTTTTTTTTTTTTTTATCATTTACCATCATATTATTTATAATGTAAGTGTCTCTGTCTGCCCATCTTCTTTCACTTATCCTATTGAAATAAAATTTGAAAGTATATTTTAAAAACATGCTCCATGACAGATTGGATCAAGTTGATCCCACTTTGTTCTTCTGGTGTTTTCCCTTCAGTTTGAATTCCCTTCAGAGTGGGCACCTCGAGTCCCTAAAAAGGGAACAAAGTGTCAGTGAAGTTCACAAGCAACCAAACATATTAGTGATACTCTAACAAAATAAACACATTTTTCTTGCCCTTTTTATTAATTTAATGTTAATATTCCATCATTAAAAGGTGATTTGTTGCATACACATAATGCAGTAAACAATACAGATCCTGTCATGGCATTTGCAGGTGTAAACACAAAAGCAAAACCAGAAGTAAATAATTTCACATAGAAATAATCCTAAACTGTACATTTTCAACTATTTGTGTCATTATGTCCACCATCATTTAACTTGGAGCTTATTTGCTTAACCGTTGTGTTTCATTCTATAAAATATGAAAAATAGAGAAACATGTTTTTTCTCAACTAAAACCCAAATATATCTGTCAGACAAGGTTGAGAAAAGTAGAAAAGAGCCACACAAAATAATGAATTGCTGATCTGCATATCCATCTCTCATGACCTTTCTTTCTCCAAGTTTCCGTTTCTGTCCAAGATCCTGGAGCGACTAGTTCTCTCTCAGCTTCAGGCGTACTTAGACGCAAACAACATTGCAGAGAAATTTCAGTCTGCCTTTAAGCCACGGCACAGCACTGAAACGGCCTTGCTTAGAGTTCTCAATGACCTATTTGTAAGCACTGACTCTGGACGCTCTGTGGTCCTGGTCTTATTGGACCTTTCCTCTGCTTTTGATATGGTCGATCATAACATTCTTCTACTAAGACTTGAGCATACTGTGGGTATAAGAGGCACTGCCCTCAACTGGTTTAAATCTTATCTTGCTGACAGGTCTTTTTCGGTTAATTTGGGCAACTTCTCATCTTCCTCGGTACCTGTACGCTGTGGTGTGCCTCAAGGATCTGTATTAGGCCCTATTCTCTTTTCGCTATATCTGCTCCCTCTTGGGGCAATTTTTGAGAAGTATAATATTGCCTTTCATTGCTATGCTGATGATATACAGATTTATTTTGAGATTACTGACGATCTTGCTATGTCTTTTCACTATTTTCGTGAATGCATGCGTGAGGTTAAAGGTTGGTTCAAGAGTAATTCTCTTGTCCTGAACGAAAAGAAAACGGAGATCGTGGTGTTTGATAGTAAAATCCCCCGCGACCAACTGTGTGCTGCTCTGATGCCTTTTGCTAGCTCTCCTTCTGATTATGCCAGTAATTTGGGCATACTACTGGATAGCTCGCTTAAATTTGACAAGCAAGTGTCTGCTGTTGTGAGGTCTAGTTTTAATCAGCTGTGCCTCATTTCTAAGGCTAAGCGCTATATTCCGCACATTGACCTGGAAAAACTCATTCACGCATTCGTGACTTCCAGGTTGGACTACTGCAACTCTCTTTACATTGGCCTTTCCTCCACCCTTCTCGTTAGATTGCAGACTGTCCAGAATGCGGCGGCACGCCTTTTGACAGGTAGCAGGAAGTTTTCTTCCATCACTCCTGTTCTTGCTGGCTTGCACTGGCTTCCAATTAAATACCGTATTCAATTTAAAATATTACTTTTCACCTACAAAACCATTAATAACTTGGCGCCGAGCTACCTCAATGAGCTTCTCAGGTTACACACTCCTGTCAGAGCACTTAGATCTGCTACCCAAATTCTTCTGGAGCAACCTCGTTCTCGGCTGAAGTCTCGTGGTGACCGTGTGTTTGCTGTAGCTGCCCCGGTCTTATGGAACAACCTTCCTGTTGCTATCCGGACGTCTGACTCTATGCCACTGTTTAAATCACGGCTGAAGACTTATTTGTTTAATCTTGCCTTTCCACCTAGTTAACACTTGGTGTGCGTTGTACATTTTTATCCGTTATGCTTGTGAACTACTTTTATATCTTATGATTGTCAAGGTTTTTATAATTGATACGTGCCAGGTCCTTTCTCTTTTCCCTCCCATCTCCCTTTTCCTATTTTATTTTTGTCAAGCACCTTGGTATACCCTTGGTTTTTTAGTGTGCTTTATAAATAAAGTTTATTATTTTTATTATTAAGTTTCTGATCATTTTGTCAATTTGAATTTGTGCAACAGGAGCAGACATCAAGGAGTTTGGGGGACAGATGTCTGGGCCTCCCCTGATACCGATGATCCACGCCATCGAGGCTGCTTCCAAGCCCGTGGTGGCAGCTATAGAGGGGATCGCTTTAGGTGGAGGCCTTGAGTTGGCACTTGGCTGTCATTATCGGATCGCACACTCTAAAGTTAGTTCATGCTTCAGATCTCTGTCCCTGTCGGCCAGTGTCTCTTTAATGTCAGCGATGTAACGCATCGATGTCTGTCAGTATCTTGCATGTTGTGAAGCTTTTGCATAATAATGTTGTTTTGTTTTTTTTTTTAAAAAATGTGCAAATGACTAGAAAAAGAGTGAGTTAGTCTGTGTCAGACTTGAAAAGGTTTAAAAAAAGTCTTATCTGTCCAGAATACATTTGATATTTATGTCACTCACAGAAGCCAGGCAGAATAACACATATCATATTCAAAGAATATTTCCAGAAACATTTTTCTCTAATGTCTAAACCTCCACAGTTCAGTACGTCCTGTTGTCTTTGTCTTTTCAGGCCAGAGTGGGACTTCCAGAGGTGACCCTGGGGCTGCTGCCTGGTGCAGGGGGAAGCCAACGTTTGCCGAGGCTCATCGGTGTCCCGGCTGCCTTGGACCTCATCACCACAGGTAGCAGAAAGAAGTTAACACTGTCTGACTTTGATTAATAAAGTTTCCTAAACTTGGCGACTCCCAGCAACTTTTGATTTCTGAAGAAGAGCACGTCCTAAAACGTTTGATAATAAAGCACCCAGACATGTCACTGTATGCAGTCCTGCTAAAAACTAATGAGAAACTATTCAGTAGCTTGTAGAACCGCCTATGGAGGCAATAGTTTGACTTTATCAGCCTCTCACATCATGTGTTTACAACATTGCTTCAGTTCATTGAGGTTTGCTGGCATTTGAGTATGCAGAGCTCTCTTAAGGTCTCACCACAGCATATTAGTCACTGGGCCTACAGCAAGTGTTGTAGATCTGCTGTTGTGGTTGGGCTCATTGTCCAGTTCAATGACCTAATTTTGGCCGAGCTTTAGCTCATGGACAGAGAGCCTCATATTTGACTCTAGAATACTTTGGTATACAGAGTCTGAATGATCAGCCCTTCACCACAGTGGTTAACTGTTGTTGTGAGGTGTTTGCGCTGATTTGCTGTGTTTTGTTTTCTGTGCATTATGACCAAACATCTCCACTTTGTCTTGTTTGTCCAAATGACATTGTTCCAGAAGTCTTATGTTTTGTTCAGATGCAATTCTGCAAACAGAGCCGTGCTGCCTCTGGAGAGAAGAGGCTTTCTCCTGGAAACCAAACGAGTCATATTTGTTCAGTGTGTCTCTGATTGTAAAACCATGACTTTAATATTTAACAAACAAACTAAGGCCTAAGATGTTGCTCTTAAGTTGGTTTATTTATTTTTATTTTTTTGCAGTTTCTCTGATTGTTGCACGCTATGACCTTGAGTTGAATTTGTTTGGATGTTGACAGTCTGCCAAAGCTCCTGCTTTCATAGAAATGCTCACACTTGCTAATGATCATTTATTTAACTGTATTTGATTAGCAGCACCTGTCTGCTACTTACCCCTGTAATTCCTATGGAAACAGTAAGGGTTTTTTTTTTTGTTTTTTTTCACGTGTGACTGAAAATAAAATGAAAATAAACCAGGAGACAGTTTACATGGATGACCAGCAGAGGTCAGCATGAATTAACGTTTTACTATGTGATGCTGCAGGAGCGATTCACTGCCCTGTTCAGAATGTCTGAAATGTTCTTCACCAACTATAATTCTTCATCTTTTGATTTTTTTTTAAGTCTATTTTACTCTATTATGCTATTTAGTTTTGTGAGACGTTGCCTTTATTTAACTAAAACAGGAGATGATGTGGTTTTAAGCTAAGCGTCTAAATGCCAAGGTCACCTGAAACGGCCCTCATTAATTCATATTATGTTCATCGTATCATTCATATGGAGCCTTGACGACACTCATGTCTCCCACAGGTCGCCACGTGACTGCCGCAGAGGCACTGAAATTCGGATTAGTGGACCAGATTACTGATCACAACACTGTGAATGTAGCTGTGAAGTTTGCCCAGCGAGTCGCAGGTGAGATGTGGATGAAGGGGAAAAAAGAAGCAAATGGTACTCACTGGCTTGTTATACTCTCTCTCTTCACTGGTTTAAAAATTGATTCTGTGGAAGCAGGGAAGAAATTCCACCTAGAGCAGTTATTTTAGGCGAGTCTGACATCAAGAAGCGCTGATATGTAGGTTGTGGAAGTAAAAGGAAGGAGAAAATGCAGCAGCCAGATCCTTCACCACAGAAGCCATAAATGTTTCATGGATCTGTCAGATGTGCTCTGATGTCTTCACTGCTTTTGCTGTATTATTCAGAAGGGCGAAAAGGGACAAACTTTCCTAGAATATTCATAACGGGCCCTCACCAGTCGTTTTGGAGGATGAGGATTTCCCCCACACGTGCGTACCAGCCTCATTTACTCGCTGAATGGGCTGCGAAGTGTGCCACATCCCCATAGTTTAGGATGATTTATCAGTCAGTGGAAACAGCGGCCCATTCATATTTGCTAGATGGTGATAAATAGTGACGGAGAGCATTGGTAGACTCAGCCTGAATGAAAAAATATGACAAAATTTTTCAGTCATCTAGTTTACTTTTGGGAAAAAGCCTCAATTTTTACCGGTCTTTGTGCTAAGCTAAGCAACCTCATATTAGGCATACAGACACAAGTACTATGAAACCTTTCATCCAACACTCAACAAGAAAGCGGAGAGGCATATCAGAATGTCCTATTCCCTTTATTCATTTGAGCATTTATGAGTGCTATATTCCCTCTAGTACTGCAGAATAATGCACACACCACCCACTCTGCTGTGTGGTTCGGTGAGGGGAAGGTACATTTTTTTTAGTCCTGCCTCGGCATAGTCCAGCCTCGGCATAGCCCTGCGAGAGCTTATGTTTCTTCTCCACGAAAGGAACGTGAGATGATGTTTTCATGACTACCCTGTAGGGTGCGTGCTAGATTTTTTTATTTATTTATTTATTTTTATTCCAGAGATGTCATCTTCATCTCTGGTGAGATTTCTTGGCAGTGACGGCTCATTTCGAAGGCATTGATGTTGGCAGCAATCTCACTACATCTGCACAAAACGTCAACAGTTAAGTCTTTAGGTTTGATTTACAATCAAAAGATGATTGCAGTCTTGTGCTTTTTTTAAAAACATTTTTTTACACAAATGTTTTTTTTTTTTCCTCCGCACTCTACTGCCAAGTTGACTTTGAGTGGGTGAGGAAGTGAGTGTTGTTGGTAAAGCCGAGGCTTAGAGTGAGTCAGACGGAGAAGCCAACGGCGTACAAGATGGGAGATTTGAGGAGATCGGGCCGAATCTGTGGAGATTTTTAACAGATACTCCAGTCTTTTAGGTTGATTAGCAGGGGTGTTAAGTAGGGACGAGAAATGTGCAATTAAATTTACAAACCGAGCGTGACTGTTTGTGACATCGAGACGCGCAGCTGACGACACCCACGGAGTACAATCAGTCTGTGCACACAGTGTGTGGGTACATATTTATCCAAAGAGCAGTTGCACTTAAACTGATGCATGTGTGGCCTCGCAGATGTACACACACACACTCACACACACACACCATATACATGCAAGCTCGCGAGTCGAGGCTGGTGACGAGATTAACTTTTTTACCCCAGCGGTTGCAACATCTGTCCCGCTACATCTGTGAGGACGGCCAGGATTCCCAACCGCTGCGTAACAAATCCACAGCTCGACCATTTACAGATTAAGCGCTTCAATAATACTCTCCTAAATTACACAGGAATCGCATTGCACTGACACACAATACTTCACAGACATTTATTGTAGACAGAATGTGCATTAAACTGGTTTAAATTGACCCTCATAAGTCATTCCACACTTACAGTATGCTGTTTTAGGCAAAATACCTCCTTATTGGACTAAGTGGATACTCATAATCAAATGTGGCCACTGTCCCTTTAAGCTTTGCCATGGTGACCCAGTTTCTGGCCCAGACCCATGGCTGAGTGTAATTCAGTGGAGCTGTGAAGGATTCTGACTACTGTCCCATGTAATCACGTCAGAGGAGACAGGAATGGGAATTAAGATTTTTAACAAGGTTTTAGCCGAGTGGTCATCTTCTTCACAGTCATTGTTCCTCAGGCTTGAACACATCAGATGGGAAATCTTACGTTCGAAAGTTTTAGTATCTTTATATTAAATCTTTTCATGTAATTTGGCTTGTGGGGGGGAAAAATGATGTTACTCAAAGGATTGCGAATTCAGTTTATCCCCCCTCTCTTCTTTGCTCTCACAGTTGGAAATTTACCTGCTATTTTGTCTATTTTTCTTTTCATTCTGTTTCAGATCTACGTTATTCAAGGTGAATGGTAACAGTAAACTGGCAAGGTCCCTCCCATTATCTGGAAATGGTCTGTCAAATCCCTCTGCACGTATAAGCTAGCGGGCTATCTAGTGATTGAGTGGATGAGTGTGCCTGAAAAACCAATTACACCTGGACTGTGTGTGCTGAGTGCTGGTTGACAAATTTGAGAAAGTGGAAAAGAGTGGTACCTCTGGAAGATGGGAGGCACTTTTCGGTTTGAAAAGTTGAATTGTGCAGAGGCATCTGCACAGAAATCAGAAATGTAATTGCAGACTACAGGTTTAGCTGTCAGAAGTGTGACGAAGCTGAAAGCAGGCGATCATTCGGCTGGGGTCACATCGTCCTTTTTTTCTTTCTTTCTCTTTTTTTCCCCCCCTGCAGATCAGCCGCTGGATGCACGTCGTATAAGCACATATCCGTGTCTGTGCCCCTCTGATGTGGCTGCTCTGTTTGAGGAAGTGATGCAGAGGGTGCGCCGGACTGCCCGTGGAGCCATAGCACCAATTGCGTGTGTCCAGGCGGTGCGCGCAGCGGCCACCCTGCCCTACAATCAGGGAATGGAGCGGGAGAGAGCGCTGATGGCTACTCTCTTCACCTCTGGCCAGGCCCGCGCTCTGCAGTACTTTTTCTTTGCTCAGAGAGCCGTCGGCAGGTGGAGCATGCCCAGTGGAGCCCGCTGGGATACGAGCAAGCCCAGGCCTGTACATAAAGCAGCTGTGATTGGTAAGGGCTTTTGTGGCTTTTAATTTCTACTTGTCCCAAGCTTTTCATTTATCACAAGCACGTTGACTCATCTCACTATCCGAGTGGCATCTCCACATCCAGGTTGCCTATGGAAACTAAGCCCTTGTTTACACTTCAGCTGAGTTTTAATGGATGTCTCTTCCCTGCCGCGAGGCTTGGATGTATGACAATCTGGATATGTGAAGCTCAGCAGCTTGTGTATTAAAATTGCAGGCTTTGGAAAAACGCTATGCTGCCAACGTAAAACTATTTACAGTCTAGCATTGCACAAAATGTTCCGTGTATATATTTATATCCTGTAATTTAACAGAAATGTCTCTGGCATTTGCATGGCTGTTGGTTCCGATATTTTTTTTCCCCCCTATAGTCAGCGTGATTTTTGGTTTTGTTTTGTTTTTTTTGTCGTTTCAGGTCTTGGCACCATGGGAAGAGGCATAACTGTTGCCCTTGCACAGGCAGGGTTCTCTGTGGTAGCTGTGGAGACCCAAGAGAAGCAGCTGATGGAGGCAAAGCAGGCAATATCAGGCATGTTGGAGCGAGGGGCTAAGAGACGTGGGGTCGCTCCTGCTCTAGACAAGATCAATTACGGCCGTAACATCCAGTCGGTAGCAGATGTCGACCTTGTCATCGAAGCTGTGTTTGAGGACATGGCTCTGAAAAAGAAGGTCTTTCAGCAGCTGTCCGCTGTTTGTAAACCTAGCACATTCCTGTGCTCAAACACCTCTGGATTAGATATCGACCAGCTGGCCTGTCAAACCCGCAACCCAGAGCTTGTGGTTGGGATGCACTTTTTTGCTCCAGCCCACGTCATGAAGCTGCTGGAGGTGGTTTATGGGCCAAAATCCTCTCCTCTTGCTGTGGCAACTGCCATGCAACTGGGAAAGAAAATCGGGAAAGTCAGTGTGGCGGTTGGAAATTGTCGGGGTTTTGTGGGGAACCGCATGCTGAAGCCGTATTTGGAACAAGCCCTCTTCTTGTTGGAAGAGGGAGCCACACCTGAGTTTGTGGATCAAGTGCTGGAGGAGTTTGGGTTTGCCATGGGTGTGTTCAGAATGTCTGACCTCTCTGGGCTTGATGTGGGCTGGAAAGTGAGGATGGCTGATGGCTTGGCAATGCCCGACCCGACAACGGGACCGCCAACGAGGCTCCGACAAGGTCGTAGGTACAGCCCCCTGGGAGACCTGCTCTGCGAGCAGGGACGGTTTGGTCAGAAAACAGGCAGAGGTTGGTATCAGTATGATAAACCTGGCAGTCAGGTGGCTAAGCCTGACCCTTGGTTGCACAGCTTCCTGGACGAGTACCGAGCCCGGCACGCCTTGGTGGCACACCGCATAGACCACCAGGAGGTGCTGGAGCGCTGCCTCTATTCCATGATCAATGAGGGCTTTCGCATCCTGGAGGACGGAATAGCCGCAGGGCCTGAAGACATCGACGTCATTTACGTGTTTGGCTACAGCTGGCCTAGACACCGCGGAGGCCCCATGTTTTACGCTGCCACAGTTGGCCTAAACAAGGTCCTTGAGAGGCTCGAGCACTACTACCAGGCTCACCCTGATGTGCCCAGCCTGCAGCCCTGCCACTTGCTCAGGAAGCTGGTGGCCAGCGGCAGCCCACCAATCCAAAAGTGGAGGGAAGTGATTAAGAAAGTCCGCAGCCAGCTGTAAACAACATTTCAACTTTAATGTGTTAATGCACTTCTGAGTTTACAAGCTGATTAAATGTTGACTTGCATAATCAAATAATAAGAAGCACCTGTAAAACGAAATGCATTTACCTTAAACCAAAAAAAGACGACCTGTCTTTGCCAACCGCATTTGTTTTTTATCGTGACAGGAAAATTGCTCACCTCGTAGATGAATATGTTCAACATGAAATACTAATAAAAACAGTGTCTATTGTGTATTAGTAGCAGTAATAAAGATTGATACAATAGATTGAGCCAAAAAAGTACTAGTGCAAATCTTCAGGAGGAAAATAGCACGCGCTTTAAGGAAAATTAACCATAATTTGGAAAAATAAACTGAAAGAAAAGTGTGACGGGAGTAGATTAACAGCACAGTACTGGGGATATTTGCAGGAAGCAAGTCATCTTGGTGTACGTGAAATGTCAGCTGATAAGAATAACAGAAGGAAGAAATTATACATCTTCAGCAGAGATGGATGACTGCAGGGAGGAGGGACCTCCTGTGGCGTTCAGCAAAGCACTTAGTCATTCTGTCTCTGGTGGACCAGACCACTGTGGAGAGGCTGGGCAGTGTTGTCTGTAGATAGACAGACAGATACTTTATTGTCCCCATGGGGGAAGTATGACTTGGACACTGCAAAGCCAGATCCCTCAACAAATATGGGCACTCGGCACCAACAGATACAGATTTAAAAGCCCAAAGGATAACAACATCACTCAGACTGGATTTGAACTGCAGCCTTGTTTTATTTTGATCTTACTGACAGTTTATACAGTTTGACTGTGTTATCATTTCTTATATGTTGTCTACTTTATTCACACACGGAGGTGGACACAATGCTAGGAGTGGCCACAGTGAAAAACAGACCTGACCAGGCTTTGAAGCCGGCGAATGTATTGCAGCAGATGAAGCTCTACAGAGGAAATAAAACTCTAATAATTGTGAATAAAATGTCTTTACTTAAGTTTGTGCTTTTAAAATTGTTTACCAAAAACATATATGGCACATAAAATGCTAACGTTTGAATGTAAATTAACTCTTTGCTTTTCCTGGTTGTCACTAATGATACTGCACAGTATAATCTGACTCTTCCAATAAAGACATTATACAATCAGGTGTTGATCTGTTGTGATTTATACAAACAAAATGATTGGTCCTCATCAAAATGATGCAATATCTAAAATCTAAAGTTTATTTAGTCAAATAATGAATCATTAAGGAAAGTGTGATCGGTATAAACTGAATATATATATTTCAAGTAAATTTAATATTTTACATTATATTTATATATGTAACATGTAATCAGATTACTTAAAGTAGGCATTTTGGGGCTTGAATATGTTTAAGTGTAGCGTTGTGCACCGTTTTTGTGCACAACGCTTTTATTTGGCTTCTTCACGGGGTTTCACGTCACTTGTCCACAGGGTCTCCTTGGGTCTGTGTTTTCTGATGACTCAGCCGAAGCGGTGACACAGGAGAGCCGGGGGAGACAAGCAACTCTAAATTGCGTTTATAGAAATCAATGGCTCACTCTCAAGTAAATCCCATCCCACGTCCAGCAATGAACAGATGTTCGGGTTGCCACCTAGCGGCAAAAACACTCCACGCTGAGCAGCTGGCTTGTGTTGATGTATTGCTCCATTTTCTTTCTTTCTTTCTTTCTGTATTTATTTATTTATTTATTTGTCCCCGATCCGCAGAGTTTCTGAAACCGTTAATGCACTTAAATAACGCACGCCCACGCGTAGGTGTTAAGAATAAATAGTACGAGATCTAGCAGCAGACTTTCATGAATCAAAACCACCAATCAAAATGCTACTCTTGGGTGAAATGCGGAATATATTAATGTCATAGTCAGACGTTGATCTTTTGAAGTTTTTTTTTTTTTGGAGGGTCTGATGAAAGCCTGTGTGTGTGTTTGAAGTGTACAGAGCAGCTGGCTTTGTGTTTGTGGACTCCTCCCGTTGTGTGATGAAGTTCAGATGCGCGCCGTTGTTCCGTACGCGCGTCACCAGGGGCACAGAGGAGCTTCCCGACGCGAGGGGTGGATGGAGAAATGTGTGGATCACGATCACGGGAGGCTTTGCACATGACATTACCCACCCCTTGCCTCCTCGTTTGACTGACGCCCTTCGACTTTTACAGGATATGCCGCCACCCTTTGTGTAAACCGAGCTGCTTTGGATTCACACATCCAGCCACCGTGTTTCGTTTCGCGTCTGTCTTCCAGCAGAGAAGCTCTACGGGGCGACTCGGACCGTAAACATCGCCTCGGTCACTGGCGTTTATGTTGTAGGTTACTCAGAGGAGCCTGAGTGCGTGTTTTATTTTTTTCCCCCTTTGATACAGGAAATGTTGGCATGGCTGCCTCGGGAGCACATAAGTGTCCGAAGAGCGAGAAGTTGGACGAGGCGCAGGCTTTGGCCAAGAGCTGCGCTGGGAGACCAGATTTCCTGCCTTGTGATGGACTCTCCATTTGCGCCACGCACAGTCACGGGAAGTGCTTCAAGCTGCACTGGTGCTGTCACTTGGGCTGGTGTCACTGTAAGTTTGTAGTTTATCAGCTGCATTTAATTCAAAGAATCGATTCTCACTATCACCGAAGGCATTGCTGGCAAATGTGCGTGGTATTTGGTAGTTATGTGTCCGTGTTTAGTTAAAACCACATAAGCACTGTTGCCTTCCTCCACTGAAAGGCTCAGAATGAGGCAGATATGAACTTTATTTGTTAAACAAGTTATAACGCTTCACAGATTATGTAAAGGTTGTCCGTCAGTCTGATTTCTTACATGCGCCTACAGGCAGCATTGGCTTCCCCTCGGGAGAAGCTGATGTCGTTTCCTGTTATTTGATTGTTTGTTTAGTGTAACTTCTTCATTTTATTGCTGTACTCGCTCCTGTAATACTTCATCATCAGTTTATATGTGATCGAAGTTAATTCTTCCTACCCTTCCTACCCTTCCTCTTGCTGTTTGAATCGTTTATGCCGTCTAGACAATGGAGGCTGAACAATTCATAAATTTACTAGTAGATTTACTACTGTACAGCTCTGCTATTTTTTTAAGCTTGTTTTTCAGGCTTTGTGAAACTGGTCGACACAGTCTGATGACACAAACCCGAGTCACCACTTTCATTTCTCTTTTAAGGATGATTCCGTGTTTTATTTTTGAGCAAAAGTCCCGTAAAAGCAGACAATGACCAGACACAGTTATTCCCCCATTGACCTACAGTCTGATAATTCACTTCTCTGTGCCACTGCTGTCCAAAAAAAGCAGATCACTCTTTTATTAGATTGGCAGTGAGTGTCGTTAACACTCACTAGGGCAGTAGAATATGTATTAATCCACTGCTGGAAATAGTCCCAGACTAAATCCACTATTTACTCCCGTTTTTTAGTATTATGCCTTAACTGTGAAAATTCCTGAGCCACAGCTGTCTTTGTGACTCATTTTTTTCAAGACAACAGGGAGGACTGTTGGAAGGGCTGAACCCTTATTATTTTTTTTACCTACTGAAAAATGCAATTTGTTGACAACAACAAGAAATGGAATATTTCACCATCCTTTAATATGTTGTGGCCACAGCCCTCATCACATGCTCACACAAGTATCATGCACTCAACTGCTATTCTTGAGCCACAACACTGAACTCTGCAGCCTTGTAGTAATTTCATTTGTATCGACTATTGCATTGACTGTAATGGGGATGAAGTGCAGGGGTGCAGCTCCACTCGCACACGCACACTTTCCTTTCCTTTCCACTTTGTTTGTGCGCCACGCTCTCCATCTCCATTTGAACCTCGCTCGACCTGACACCCTGAGACCACCACAGATTCCCAGTAGCCGGGCCTGCACCTGACAGGATGTCCCTCTCTCTGTGCTGCCCTAATTTATCCCCATCTCTGGCTGCCCAGAAAATCCTCAGATCAGTGTAAAACACAATCACCATCTACCCTGCACCACTCACTCTGAGCTTATAGTGTGCAACTGCACAAGTCACATTGTAATCTTTGCTGTGTAATCGTTGGATTTAGACGCCCGCCTCCATCCGGAATGAGCCAGGCGTTTTTTGAAATATCAGATGTGGCAGAAAAATGATGAATTCCTTCCAGTGTTTATTACAAGCCACATACAGCATTTATGACTCCACGCAAAGCCCATTCTGTGTTTCATCATTTGTCAACATTTAGACTTGCTCCTCCTTTCTGTTTTTGAAATGTTCATCACTCTGACTGAAAGTGTGCCACAAAATGGACACAGAGCTTGTTATGATATAGGAGAAAGAACCAGGCATATCCTAATGGAGCTTCTCACCTTCTCATCTCCTTCCACTGCAATTCAAAGGTTCCCCTCGCACCACGGTGAAAATAAACCAGCTAAGACTGCTGAATCAGGCAGAACCAGGGCACCCAGTGAGAGAAGTACACTAGCACGCCTTCACAAAGCCTTCCTGCTCGGCTCACGCCCTTCTCCTCTAGAAATCCATAATAACACTGGATGCAAAAGCAGGAAATGTTGTAACAGCCTTATCTTGTCACGTTTTCATTTTGAATGTGCCTGCGACGGCCGCCTGGAGTATAAACTTATTCTGAAGCTGATAATTGTGCATTCACCACAGGGAGTCTTGTCGGGCTGCCTTTTTAATTACATTTTTAATAGGTTCCCAGCAAAACAAATACAAAAGGTCACTGCGTATGAAGACTCGGCTCAGCAATTTAAATTCACAAACTAAAATTCTTTCCATTATCTCACCTGTAGAGCAGCACGAGATGATTAGGTGTGACTTAACGCCTGGCTTCTTCTATTTTTATGTGCCTGCTGCAAACTGAACGCATCCACAATGCATTTCTTCCAGTTTTCAATACTCAAAGGACTCAAATCATGTCTGCAGGCTAGCACAGGAAAAATATGTTGGATGATCTTCCAGTGTTTTCCATTTAGTTGTGGAAACTTTTGACAAAAAACAAAACAAAAAACGACCACGGAAAAAAGATGGTGGAAACTAGAATTAGATGTAGGTGGAAGCAATGTTCCCAGCTGGTGACAACATCAGTCCAAGCCTCTCATTAGCAGTAATTAGCTGTGTTTAGTGTCACCGCCAATATGTCATGTCTGATGAGAGCTTTTGCTCAAAGCGGCGCTGAAACCACCTGGTCTGAACACTTTTTTTCCCCCTTCTCTCACTTCTCACACTTTATTCTTTAAGAATTGATTACAATTACCAAGCAGAGCAATGAATTACTCATTACGAAAGCCTAACAGAGTCTGTAATGAGTCCTGAACAGTCTTGTCAGTCTGCTTGTACTCTGCCAGGACTAATTTCAAACTTGTAGATACAAGAAAATGGGATCTTTCTGTCAGGCTCCCAGGCCAGTCTCATCCGTTACACCACGCAGCAGAAGCTCGCAACTATTTCTAAAGGGAAATACAGAGATTTGTTGAATATAGCCCTGCGCTGTATTGACCGGTTTGGTGATGGGTTCAAAATTTATAGCACTGCCGAATCATAAAAAGCTTCACCGGTTATAAAGGGATCAATATATTGTCAGCACGGGCCTGAGGGGATGTTTTTGATTGATTGCTCATGTTTAGGATCTGCAGCCCTTCAGTCGCTTTAAATGCTGGTGTATCAGTGATGGATGCAGAGCAGCACAAAAGTTCAGCAAGTTCTCGCTTTTGTTTTAATGGACAGGTTTGTGTCACTGTCATCTGACAAGAATACCTGACCAAGTCGGTTCTGAAAAGACTCCAACTTTGTCGTGTTCTTACTTAATTAATAAGAAGCACATGTCCACAGGATTCATAATTTCCACGCTCAGTTGTTGCCCATGCAGAGGGCTTCAAATTGCCTTCTTCTTCTTTGCATAGAATTGAGGTTTCGGCTACTTTATTCAAATCGGTGTTTTGATCAAAATGAAAAAGGTTCATAGCATTTCTTCCTTCAAATAGTGCTAGAAGCACAGTTTGCTGAACTATTTGTTATATACAGGAAAGTCTGCACAACAGCCACTGTGATGGTTTTGATTTTAAATTCTTGGGCAGACAGCACAGGAGCTGTTTGTCCAATCAGATGCAGCTCAGGGTTTGTTGGAGGCTCTAGGAGAGAGAGAGCACCTTTTAGTTCTCTGTCTAGTGGTTTTTCCATTAGTGTGCGTTGCTGGAAAGTAACATGAGCCCTTCCTTTAGACTGCTGAAACTTGGAGCTGAACTTTAGAATACATCGTTACAGAGGAAAACACCGCAGCTGGCATGCAGTTACTTTTAACAGGTCCACAATTTAGGTGGCAAATTTGTTGTGATGTGATTTAAAAGGGCAAGAAAAAGCCTTAACTGTTTCTTTTTGTGTGTTTTTATGCATAATGTGATATCCAGAATGCTTCCACGCATTATTTCTTTAGTCGTGTTTATTCACTTTTGTTCCGTTCCTGGATTTTGCATTAACCGAGGGAAAAACAATCGACTGCTTCATTAACAAGACACTTTGACAAGTCGCAGAAAGCACACGTGTAAATAATAAAATCAACAATGGCTGAAATTTGTTTAGCTGCTTCGGGCGCATTGATCATGCTGGCTCATTGTCTCTGTAATGGCTTACGGGACACTGACGCGTAATGGTGCCTTGTTATTAGTTCCTATGGATTCTCCTTAGACTGTAAAGCAGAGCCAAGTAATGGCCAGCAGTTGGGGACTTCTTTGGTTAGACTATGAAAAGGCCTACAGGAAAAAAAAAACCCTCAAATGGCCTCAGTAGACACCTTCCTGATGATTTCATGGTCTCAACCTCCAGTTTCACATCCTACTGAAAACAACATTATGTTTATTTTGTAAATTACAGTCCCCATTAGAGTTGAAAACAATTATAAAGCAGGGCGGTGATCTATCACGGCTGCATGAGCACCCAGTGTCCCCTGATTTCTCAGAGACATCCCCTGTTCTTTGTGTCTGGTTTTAGAACGAGATGGCACAAACAAAGGGGTGACATCACGGTGGCCACCTACAGCCATTTTTTATATACAGCCTATGGTTTCTCTTTCTGTGACGGGCCAAAATCTCTGCTATAACATAGGCTTGCTTTGCTGATTGCTCACTAGAGCATCAATAGATCACTTTTGGCATGCACAGAATGATTTCATAAGATAATTACAGATTGTTTAAGAGATCGATTCTTGGCCATTGTCGCCAGGAGTGATCAGTATCTCTTTTTAATGGACAAAAAAAGTCTTAAAGGGGAATTCTGTCAATTTTACACATCCGTGTGTGGTTACATATTGGGAGGAGCACTCATGTAAAGGTAAAAAGTGCTTCAGTGCTTCTTGAGTCAGTGTAGGCTGGAGGTGTGCAGTTGAAAAGAAGTGAGCTTGACAGACATCTGTAACTGCTCCTTATCTCTGTATGTGGCTACATTATCTGCTACCTGCACAACGCACTTGAATCTCTAACCAAACTGTCACGTCTGAATTGCACTGACCAGAAAAAAGTATTCTCTGAATAGAATAAATAAAAGAACTGTGTTAAAGCAGTGCAGTGCTAAATCAGTGGAGGGCTTTTCAGTGGTGTACTGTTTTGTGTGCACAGGGACACAGTCAGGAGTTTTTCATTATGGTTACAGACTAAACAGTGGACTTCCAAGTGGCTGCCTCCGGAGGCATGAAACAGGAAGCACGACGCCGGGTCGGACCGTCGTCTTCCATGAAACCTGAAACTTGCGTTGTTCCCCCCTTAGCGCAGCCCCTTTTTGTTGGCCAGAGCAGCCCCTTTTTGTTGGCCAGATTTAAACACAAAGAGCAGCGGATGTTGGAGCCTGTAGTATCCGCTGGCCGACTGGGCGCAGCAGCTGTTATGAGGAATGATAACAATCTGCTAAAATAATTGTTTTTGTTCGATGGGTTTTGCCAACATGCTGCTTTGAACTGGTATGTGGCACATTCAGTGGGCTACATAAAGCCGGTTGGCTTCAGCTCAAACATGCAAAATATCAAACTGAGGGGGATGTTAATGACTCATTCACTGCTGAGGCTTCGACGTGAGCCAATATCGAAATGACATAATGTGTGTGTGATGCTGACTACATGTTGGGCTTGTCAACAATAATCCAGCTGCAGCTGGTAGGGCAGTAGAAGAGTTGATATTTTTTACAGTGTGATTTTGAAGGGGAGCAGGGGACTGATGGGCTGCAGGCAGCATTTTCCAGAGAATCTACCTCCTGTATTAAAACAGTCTTTGCAGCCCTCGGCCAGCTACAGGCCCAGGAGAGAGGAGGCGTGCAAGATGGAGACGTGCGGTAGCAGAGGAGTACTCGACTCCCTCCTCTGAGCAATCTGCATCTCCCAGGGATAAGCTGCTTGTTCTTCCACTTCCTTATTAACCTTTTCAACTCCTGAGTTTTACTATAAATAACTTTGCATCTTTACGCAACATTCTTTATGTACCGGTTCCAACACTTTATCTAGCTAAATAATCACTAAAATAATCCAGATGATGTTTTTTATGTATATATTGAAGATACTTTTCATTCCCTGCTTTCAAATTGAAAAAGCTGCTTTCGTAATTAGAATTTTGTAATGAAAATCTGTTAATTCTTCATTGGCTTATTTACATCTCCTTTAGTTAATGACCTCATTTATATCCCAAATGCTTTTAATCAGTCCCTGGTGAACTTGTTGGGTTTAGCTGGGTTTTAATTGTAACGTGAGGAAAAGCTTTTCAGTCGAGTCATTCCTCCCCTTCACGAAGTGCAAAGCGTGTCCCGCGCCCGGTCGACCGAGGCTGCCGTCAGCAGAAAAACACAGCGCCCGTGTTTGTGTTGAGAACCTCCCATTGTTTGACACCGAAGGACTGAAACCATCTGACATTCACTGTTGATGTTGCAGCTGTCTGTTGGGTTTTTTATGCTGCCAATCTTCATTTGTAGCAGGACAAATTTCTCGTGGCATCATTTTGTCTGTTTGTCTGGGTATCTCTGACAAAAAGGACAAACATATGTTTTTCCCTCTCCACCATTTTCAGGCAGATTTATCTTTAAACCCTCACTATTCAAGGACAACACTGTCACATTTGTCTTATTATCTTCAAAATCCACAACAAACAGCGTGGAACTGATTATATTAACAAGTTTCGCATGTGTAGATAAAGCTTGTTTTGTTATTACTCCACTTTTTATTCTGTTGCCCTCCAAAAACTGCTAAACAGTGAGTCACAGCATCGCCTGCACGCACACTCCTTTATAATAGTTAATTTAGCTCTTTTCATTTCACAAATGCAAAACGAAAAGAAACACGTTGAATGTTTTTGCTTTGTCCATGAATGAAAAATGTCCCACGCCGGGAGTTTGTACAGCATGTGGTGAATGTTGCAGACTGTCCTTTCTTTGTCGGGACATGTGGTCTTTGTTAGTGCGGAAATACAAACCTGCACAGAGCGGGGGCAGCACACGCAGAGGTCACCCAACAACTGACGTCTGACGTTGTCATGCGAGGGCTGCAGCACCGGGCAGCACATTGTTAAAGTACAGCTCAATATCAATAAAGCTGCTCAGACAGAGCTGGTGTCGGTTTCATTCGTCACTGAGCAGTGTACGTACATACAACCCTATAAAAGCTATTGCTGAGTGCAATATTTATTTTAGTCAGAAAAGAAATGCAAGTTTTATCAATCTTACATAATTTTAATCGCTTGGAAAGCCCAAACATATTCTGTGGGTAGTTTTCAGTTCCGGTGGATTGGTTTTATACAGGGGCGGGATTGGTAATTGGTTTACCAACGCAAATGAACTCATTTGTACACCTCAAAATTGGCTCAATTTACTGCAGTTTCAAGCCAGTGGTCTCAGAAGACAAAAAATAATAATAATTGTGTGCACAGCATTGTCATCAGTGCCACCAGGCTGGGCTTTTAGTATGCTGGGTGCTGGTATTCGTGTCTAAGCATAGTGTAGCTGATATCCCCATGTTGGTTTTGTTCTTGCATCGTAATAGTTATATTCTTGTTGTGATGTCATAGCTTTCAAGTGTGGGGAAAAAAGGTCCTTGATTGTATAAAAACCCCCATCAACATTTCACGTGTTTTCTTTATTAATTTATACAATATAATAAATATACTGTCAAGTCAGGTTTGTTGTTAGCCAAGTTTACGTTACTTATGTTGGTTTGCTACAGCCTTTAATAGCACTAGCTAACCCCTTGAACAGTGTTGGTCAAGTTACTTGAAAAAAGTCATCAGTAACTAATTACTGATTACTTCCCCAAAAAAGTAATCCCGTTACTTTACTGATTACTTATTTTCAAAAGTAATTAATTACTTAGTTACTTAGCTACTTTTTAAAAACACGATTTACAACCTGAATAGGTGATAAAGCATAGATCTGTCAGCCCAATTCTACTTTTTCTGCATAATCCATCATACAAAATGTAATCAAATGGAAAAGTCTCTTTTTTTTAAACTTGTTTTATCAGTTTTAATCTTTTAACTTTATGCATCTAGCAAAAATTTAATTATATGCACCATTCTCTGACTTGAAGAAATTAGTTTAACATTTAAACCTATTTTCTGCACATTCCTGCACATAAAATAAAATATTTTTTGTGTTTACACTCAGTCTTTCAAATAGATGCAAGTAAAACACAGCAGAAAATAAATAAAATCAAATACTAGCGGTGCTGTTGCTCTATTTTCACCTGTAAAGCAGGAGTGGGGTAGGCGGAGGTTTACCCTGGCGCAGGTGTGCAGCAGCGGTCAGGTGAAGAATCCACAAGTTTCTCTGTGAATTTCCCATTACATCGTTGCGCACTCGGAGCTTGTTTAGGTTTTTTTTCGGTGTAAAAAGCAGTTTTCTTCCCACGCACAATGGACACTAATGTTTTTGTCACTTTTTATGGAATCAAACTCAAATTAAGGTCAGTACTTCCACGCTTTAAACGCTGCACGCTCATAGTCTCTCCCGCACTCTATATTGTTGATCTGCACACAGCTGTTGTCACGAACGTCGCACTCGCTTACGTCACTGTCATGAGACATTCTCGCAAAAAAATCACGGTTTTAGTAACGCAGTAACGCAGCGTTCCTACGGGAAAGTAACGGTAATCTAATTACCGTTTTTGCAATAGTAATCCCTTACTTTACTCGTTACTTGAAAAAAGTAATCAGATTACAGTAACGCATTACAAGTAATGCGTTACTGCCCATCTCTGCCCTTGAATGCTTAGACAATGTCGTTGGTCAGTTGCGATGTTGATCCTGATGATGCAAGATCAACACCAACATGGGGATATCAGATCGTGCGTCCAAGCACCACCACTGATCTGATTGTTCTGTTGGAAATCTGAGTGGATGAACATACAGAGATGAGGTGCTCCAACCTGTACTTATGATGTTCTTGCTGTAGCACTGTGGCTATTTCAGGAGGACAGTGCCCGCCCCCTCTCTGGCAGCAGTAGAAAAGGCCTTTCTGAATCAGGAGGATAAACATTTAGTCCACATATCTCTGCTATTATGTCTGGGACATGCTGGGTTGATAACCAATGACCACTGCAAAGCTGCAGGCTGCGCAGATGGAAAGCAATTCCTTAACAACAGATCTGGACACTTGTGTGTAGAGGGGTGACTGCTCGTATCACATCCAAAAGAGGCCAAACCTCATATTATTGTCTTGCGTGGACTTATATTGTTGGATTACAAAATCTAGTTAAAACTAGTTTAACAAGATTTCAATTCTAGTTTTTGGCTATGGTAGAGATTGGTACTTCAAACTGATATTTCCACACTACAGAGAAGTGCACAAGAGTAGAATTATTCAGGAATTTTAAACTAAAAGCATCTGTAAATTTTGTAAACGTTTACTATTGTCAGCTGTTTCTTGGATGCAACTTCTGAGTCTGAAAAATCATTGGAGCCAATGTGGAAGTGCTTTCAAGTTGTATTCTTTCTAACAGCCAACAGTAGGCGACTCATCGGGTTATAGAAAAAAGTTTGGCTACACTGAAGTCTATGCGAAAACTATCCTTCGGCTCTCTTGATCTGTGGTCTCAGAAAACAGTTTTCCTGATGTGTTTATGGTTTAAACTGATGGTGTTAAGTCTCACTGAAAACAACATTATATTTATTTTTATGTTATGGTCCCCATTAAAAGCAGAGTATGCTTTAGGGCTGGCCAACCTTGTGGTTGCTACTATATGAGCATAAAGTGTACCTCAGTTTTTCAGCCCGCCACTCATCACTAAGCTGACTCGAGCCTTGGCTACAGGACTTTAATAAACAATTCAATAAGCGTTTAATTGATGTAGAAACCAAGGTCGCTCAGTGAAACAAAAACCCAGCTGGTGTAGTTTCTTTTAAACCTTATTTGAGTTTCTCTTTCTGTGTTGTTGACATGACTGACTTCATTTCTAAGCAAATGTCACCCTTGAACTCCTTTGGGGGGGTTTCACAAAAATCTGGCCCAACGCCTCCATTTATTTCAAGCACGCAACCTGTTATAAGGAACCGAGAACGTCAGATGACGTCGTATTTTTCACTTGCAGATTCTCCACACGTTGGCAATTAAAGAACGATTAATATGAGAAAATTTTAAAGGTTCTGTTTGTGCATTATGATTGTTTTCCGGCTTGCAGTCTTTTTTATTTTTATTGGATGCGGCACATAGTCCCGGTATTAAAAAACAGAAGCTTGTTTTTTCCCCCAACATATAAAGATTCTCTCTTCTCATTTTTTTTGTCAGATTATTATAAGTGAGATTTATCACACATACCGTACTGTCCTCGGGGCTCACAGAAACAGTGATATTTCTAAGAAAGTGCAGACACCTTGTAAATTTACAGACGAGCTGCGCTCCTTCTGCAGGGCTGCTGAGGACAAGCAGTGTTGGTGTAGCGTTAGCTCCATATGCCTGTCTGTTTTGTTGTCTGACTGTGCATCTGTCTGTCTCCTAGTATTGCTCATGTTATTTGAAACTCCAGATGGATGAATGCAATTAGATGTAATATGCTAAAAAAAAAAAAGGCAACTAAATGTCAACACATCTCCCTCTACAGCTTTAGCTCTCATTTGTTGCCGCTTTCAAGCCTGCCTGAATGGGCTCATCTCAGTCTGAACATGGACCATTGAGTTTCTCTCATTAAACAGAACAGCTACTCTACCTCCCTTTTTGTCTGCATCAATATTAGCTCTTGTGTTTGATATTAAAAATATTTACAAAGTCTGAAGATCCAGCCACATCCTCTTCGCACGCCGCGTGGCTAACGCAGTCTTGTATAATTTAATAGTGAGGTGGTCGCGTGAGTTATTCCACAACACTGCAGCTCATCTGTAAGGCTTGTGCTTGCTTTAAAAAAATGTTCTTCAGCATTGAAAACTCACTTTGTTCATTCATCAAAAAAAAGATGGCCTCCTCCCTAATTTGAAGCAGTTTGATATTGTCAGTGTAGCCCAGGAGAAGAGTTTGATTGAATGGAACAAGGCAGCCACTAAAACAAAGGACAAGGACACACCACGAGAGGAAGAGAAGTGATGCGTAGGCTTGTCATCTTCTGTAGTTTCTCTCTCTCTCCTGGGAGCCAGTTAAACACATATCTGAACTGCAATATTCAGGCAGCACAGAGTTGGAGGTGGTGGGCTGCAAACAATGAGTAACATCTGGGAGCTGTTATTTTGAACTATCACCAGCAGAACTTAATGTGGCATGGCTTAGAGTCTTACAAAAAAAAACTATAGAAACACAGTCACTGTGCAGAAAAAATGCTATTTATTGGATTGAGAATGCAGGCTGCCTCATATATTAGAGCTTTGTATTCATATTATGTCAGTAATTCTAGTGTTAATCATGAAAACATCAGCTGTAAATATTGTACACACAAACCCTGTTATTTATTTTTTTATATTTGAAGAATGAGTCTTGCATCAGTATTGAAGGGTCAGAAATGATTGTTGCTCCGCTCCAGCTGGCCTAAAGTTTACACTGTTTCAGTCTGGCTGCTGTTTCATTACAGATGTTGGAAAGAAGAAAGGCGTCTTTAATTTGGCAGCAGAAAATGCTTTGTTATCTCAAAATTACTCATAAGATTAAATATGATCATCTGATTTTAGATAGATAGATAGATAGATAGATGCAGTGTGGGGACTTTGTCAAAACTACTTAAATGAATGCAGGAAAGTACAATCAGATTTTGCTCGACCATGCAATACCATCTGGAAAGCATCTGATTGGCAGTGATTACATTTTTCAGTGTGACAATAATCCCAAACACACCGCCAAAACAGTAAAAGCATGCCTAGATAAAAAAAAAAAAAACAACAACAAAAAAAACCCCACATGTCACAAAATATCATTAAAGGGCATTGCAAGACTGCATGACTTTACTGTGACATTGACAGGGATTTGTTAAGCTAGCATCTTTCTTAGATTTGGGCATGTACTGGAATGTGTGGGAGTGGTTGACGTTCACGTGCTCATGCTGTCTCCAGCATTGCTGTTGTGACTGAGATTGCTTGCTGTTGATATAAGGTGTGTAGGTTTTCAGTCATCCAGGTCGCTGTAGTCTACGAAGCTTGGAAAGAAAGCGATTGGACTGAAATTTCTTCAAGAAATTTAAAGAAGTCCAGTCGCTTTCCTTCCAAGCTCCTTAGACTACAATGACATGGATGACTGAGAACCTACTCAAAAACCCAAATTTGATTTTTCCAGGGAAATTCTTGTCATATCATTGATGCTTGTTGATGCACATTGTGTCACCCAAACAGAATGCTAATCCTCCTCTTCTCTTAGTGTTCTTTATAACTATATACTGACATTTTCTTGCCTTTTTGGGAGATATGGTGAACATGCAAGAACAGCGGTATGTTACACAGGGCAACATTAGCTCTGAGTGAAAGCTGTGTTTCTCACTTTCAGACGAACATAATAAATCCTTGCTATTTTCCCTCCTTTTAAACATTTCCAGGGGAAAGCACTTGAGCCATCAGCTGGTAAACCCTCCACAACATTTAGCTGCAGAATTTTTCTTTGTGTTGTTTGGTGTTTGGCAGGTAGTTTAGTGGGTTTGAAGAGTTTTTCCTTTCTTTTTTTTCCTGAAAGCAGCTGCATACTGATGACATATGCAGATGACAGAGGTGGGAGTAAATGGTGAAGGTGTGGGTCTGGAGACCAAAACGATTAGCTGAAAAATGCTACAAGTGGTTTAGGGGATAATTTTGTGTGGGTTTGTCACTATGTGCAACAGCTCTGCCATACAAGTAGGCAGTGGTGTCATTGTTAAAATACAAATGAATGTAACTGCATGTTTTGTTTTGTTTTATTTTGTTTTTCTTTAGGCAAGTACGTGTACCAGCCCATGACCAATGTGTGCCAGCTGCCCAGCACGACCGTGCCGCCTGTTGGCTCAGAGTACAGCAGCACCATCGACCTGTCCGTCTCTCTGGCCGAGCGCTTCCTGAAACTCGCCCCTTGCTTCAAGTCCCCGCCTCACCTGGAGTCCCCGAAGTACTGCGTGATCGCGGACCTGTTTGTGGACGACTACATCGTCAAACGTATCAATGGGAAGATGTGCTACGTGCAGCGTCCCCCGCCTCCTTTGCCAGAGCCGCCTCGTCCTCCTACCCCCCCACCACCTGCTCCAGCTACACCTACGGTTCCCGAAAATCCCAGCCAGGCTCAGCAACCGCCCAAACCGACACCGTCAACCCAAAACGCACCTGCACCTGTGCAGCCAGTGCAGCAGGTATATGGTGAACACAAACACCCCTCCCCACTGGATAAGGTAAAAGGTCCCAAAATGGACCACTGTTCTTCTCCGTCAAGCTCCGAGGACTCCGGCATCAACGCCCTCGGTCTCCACTATTTGGAGTCCTGTGAGGAGGAGAGCGAGGAGGAGGAGGAGGAGGATGACGAGTTGAGCACAGATGGAAACTCCAGCCCTGGGAGCCTCTGGGATCAGGATGACTGTTCTCTGCTCTCTCCCTCCAAGTCTATGATAGAAATCATCGAAAAGATTGAAACAACTGTGTAACTGACATGGCATCAAGGTGGAATTGATCTATAAGGAACATCTACGGAGCAGAAGCTTATTATTGAGAATAACTCTCAAGGATTTATGACATATGGACCAGTAGGAAACAAACCCCTCTCTAACGCTTCAGCAGGGCTTTGCCCAGTTGTTTTGGGATGAATTTGTTTTCCTGCAGGTGGCCGAGGACAGCGCACCTACAATCTGAAACAGCCTCTCCTCTGCCCGCATCCTCTGCACGGATTGAATTTGCTGAACTTATTACAATAAAGACGGAAGCACAAGAATATCAAGAACATGCACAGTCTACCAAAAAGACCTCCTCATGGTGTGGAGAAAAATCAAAACTACAAAAAAGAATCTAGAGTAGGTGCACATCAGAGGAAATAGGAAAACAAGAAAAGGGGGACACTTTTTTTGTGACACTTCTCTTTAGGTATATATTACTGGAGCTAAATTAGGTGGTATGAGTATGTTTCATGATGATAATGAGCAGTTAGGTAATTATTGTGTTCTCCAGTCAGTCAGTCTGTCAGACTTCGCTCCAATTCAGCATTCGAGTGGCAGATAAGCATGCCGTCCCTTGTTCTCCGGTCAGTGACTCCACCCACACATATTAGCAATTCTGACTCTTCAGCGTAATAACCACAAGGCCAGCTACCTCTCGTGGGCCTAAAGCACACCGGCCTTTTAACCCCTTAATTACTCAGCTCTGAGCTGCTCAGAGCAGGCGCACCTGCTTTTATCGCATTATTAAAAAGATTTGTGGCCCACAGTTTGTCTGCACTTTACTGACACCATCACGGGCAGTAGGGTAGGTAGGTCAGTGTTTGACAATCAAGAATTACAGAGAAGCACATTACTATACTGAACCTGCCAGTGAGGACCACGGATACTCTTATACCTTCTAAAAAATGTCTCAGACTTTACAGAAAATTCTTCTGACCACCTTTTCTGGTCAAGCTGAACTGAACAACAGTCTCGTTAAGCAAAACATGACTTGCACTGACCTCTATTAGCAGCCAAGAAATTGAATAGCACGGACGCGTCTCCGGTACAGCTGCAGTGACAGGGAGGGAAGTTGTCACAAGTGAGACAAATATCGCTGAGGGAACATATCTAATTTATAATCTTATATTATAATAATAATAACAATAATAATAATAATAAACCTACATTGTTAACTAGTTTGGGGACTTTTGAGAATGAAATGCCTTTTTCGTGATGACCAAAAAGGGGCTCTGGGGAGGTCATTCATTTTAGACTAGTAGGTTACATCTTAAAAGAGATTAGAGTGTGAGATAGGATGCCTGAATACCTGTTGTGATGTTGTGATTGGCATAAGAAACGAGTAGCTTATTAGTCAGATAGTAAAATGAAGCTGGGTGGCGTCTTTTATTTTAATGTTTAAAAACATTATTTTCCAGAGAGCTATCAGCAAAAATCACCACAGTTATCACAAATATTTATGGCTGCAATGTTATAAGCACTAGATGTTTAAAAAAAAAACATGAAGAAGAAAAAGAAAAAAATCATTTTGCATGACTGCATTCACTTGCAGGATTCCCTCATGTCAAACTCCAATTAAAAACATGCTATCAAAGAACAAAGAAACCCTGTATTAGTTATTAAAACAAGGTGTTTTTATTCAGGGACAGCCCTGGACATTACACTGAGCACAGTCCCTTATAATGCAGTCGAAGAAAAATGCATTTTGTTCTTATTCTTGTTATATTATTATTTTCATATGAATAAATCTTAATGAAACTCACCTTTTTCCCCTCTCCCCTGGTTCATCTATTGTGGACAGCGTGAACACCCTCTGTAAAAAGAAAATGCATTCAAACGTCCTCCACACAACACACTGATGATGACTAATGCTCTCCAGAGCTGGAGTGGGTAACAAGAAAAAAACAAAGTAAAGTAAAGTGAGAGATACACTCGAACTGAGTCACTATTTCAGCTGTGGATGTCTGATCTAAACTGTATTGAGGTATGTATCTTACATTCCTGCCTTTGAAAGCTTTAATTACTTTGTGCTGCACATTTTAAACATTTTAAAGGGGCAGGAAAAACATCGGGAGTAGGTTGTAGTGGAAGATTTAAGATTGGACACATTCTTTGCTTCAGCTTTATGTAAGACAGAAAACACTGAGCTTGTTTGATGGAGACAGAGACCCCCTCCCAGTTTCCTCTGGGCTTCTGTCGCAGACAGTCTTCTCCACACTTCGTCTAGCAGCAGATTTTATGAGAGACCATGCAAGCTTCTTTCTCACCTTGACTGCAAACTGAGATTGATTTCTCCACGCTTCTTTTTCCCCTTGCATTGTGTCTATCGATCCTTTGTGCAGAGAGAGAAAACCAAGGCTTGGATGAAATGCTAATCAGTTTATATAAATGTACATCCACTATTCTGCCCAAAGATGAAGAGGAGAGGAGTGGAATTGAATGCTGGAGAGCAGGTGACATAGAGTGGGAGAAGAAGAGGAAAACCTGAGAATTTGTGGAGGGAGTACAGCAACAGGCAGGAGATGTGGAAGCTCAATTAGCGGGATGATGATGATGCAAGCACATGTAAAGTCGTAGGATGGACTTCATGTGTGCATACGAGTGTGTGTGTGTGTGTGCGCGCGCTCCAGTCTGTGCAGACGCACACACATTTTTACGGCGTTATGAAATAGTTCCCGTTTTTTTCAAATGGTACAGAGAGATTGCATGAAGAGATCACTGTTACTGTTAATCCCTCACAGCAAAGTCATTCGATTGGCAGGAACCATTGAGCAGTGACAGCATGCTAACACACACACACACACACACACACACACACACACACACACACACACACACACACACACACACACAAAGTCACACACCAAATGAAAAATATGCCCTTGTTCAAGGACTGCTTCACAGGCCAGGTTGGCACAGCTTGAGTCACACAAGCTGTAGAGGGATGTCAGTTTCACTCTTTCCATTCTGATGTTTGCACAACCACATTACCTTCCTAAGGAGACGTCCTTTTAATTTCATACAACTCCATTTTCTCTACAGGGGGCAAAACAAAACAAGCAGATCCCCAATACTTAAAAGAGGTTTCAAGTTACAAAATGAAAACATGAAGTACCAGCAGGGACTCACCTGAGTAGTAGGAGAAGGATTTTAGAAATACATCAAATACATCTGCTCTCATGGGGAATCCTCAGAAACTTATTAAAAATGTTTCTTTAAAATAGATGCTAACTTTTTTGTGAGTGTAACTGCAAGCAAATTAGAAGCATCACTCCCAGATACCTCTGTTTATAATCTCCTATATTACATTATATTTACTTAAATGAGAACGCCATGTCTCTGAATCACATATTTGTATTTCAAATAAACACAAAATCCAAAGAACTGCCAAAAGGGATAAAAGGTCTGTTATTTTCTTTGAACTATTCTTTTTCCAGGGTTGAATGATTGAACATCATACATGTTTAATGACTTTAAAAAGCAAGAATTGAGTGCACAAGTTTGATTTTTTTTTTTTTTTTTTTTTTGGGGGGGGGGTTCTCTAATCCACTGGGTCAAAAGTATGTCCACAGGCTTATTTGTATACACACATCCCCACTTATAATCAGCTGAATGTCCCATAGCAAGTTGGACCTCAAGTGGACATCAACAAGCTTCTGGAAAAATTCTGGCTGGATTTTATTGTTGGCAGAATTAGTAGAGTTCATTTAAATTGTTTAGTTTCCTGGCATGGACCAGGATTTTAAGGATATTTCACAAAGTTTCAGTTGGGTTGCGGTCGTAGCTTTGGGACGGCCGGTCCAGAAGCTTGCTGTTAGCGCACTTTATCCGTCCAAAAAGCCCGTTTTGATCTGTGTTTAGATAACTGTTCAAATTTCAAGAATTTGGAGGTAGTCCTCCTCCTTCATTATTCCACTTATTTTGTGCAATGTACCAGTAGCACTGGCAGCAAAACAGCCCCAGAGCATGATGCTATTACCACTATGCTTGGCAGCTGGTACAGTGTCAATTATGGAGCAGGGTCTTCTTTCTTGGTGGGACCATCTCTGTCAATGGTGATATAAAAGTTTGCCTCTCTGTGGACAGTGGCACTGGTCCTCCAGCAGTTTTCACTTCTTGGCAGGCTTGGTGATCCCTGGGTTTGTCCTGAATATTTTGACCAATTTCCTTGCATCTGAGGACTGTGGGAAAGTGGTGACACATTTAAATAACTTGTACCTACTGTATGTGCACTAGTTTAAAATGATGATCCTGCAGTTGTTTAGAAAGAGCCAATTAAGCTTCTGGAATAGATTTCCCAAAGCACCGACCTCAAGCCTACTTCTGCCAGCAAGCAAATGAATTTAAATGAACTCTACAAATTCTGCCAACAAGAGAGGTCAAAAATCCAGCCAGAGTTGTTCCAGAAGCTTGTTGATGGCTTTCAAGAGCATATGGTCGAGTTGCATTTTGCCAGGAGATATTTAAACAAATATTAGTGGAGGTATGTATAGTTTTGAGCTTGTATGTAATCATTTGACTTGTGTGGAAATCCCAAAATAATTTAAAACATGCTCACCCAGTTTTTGGTTTTTAAAAGTCATTTAAATTGATTGTTGATCATTCCACCTTGGCAACAGTTCAAAGAAATCATTAACAGCTCAAATTTACCACGACATTCGTGGACTCCATGAGAGCAAAGAACGTAAACCTTTGACCACAACTGCAGTTCAATGTGATAATAAAAAGGTTGCTAATTTTGTCTCCTTAAAGCAAAATGCAATTAACAGGAAAACTGAACAGCTGACTCCTTGGAGTACAGCATGCTGAATGAGACAAATCAGCACCCACCCATCACTTGAAGTAGCAATGCCCTCAGTTTAGTCATAGGGATGCAGGTCGTGCTGCACAGCGTATAGCTGAAGTAAATTTAAAACTTCAGAGTTTTATATTCATGTGCATTAATCATGGGCAGGCAGACAGGTTAAAAAAGCAAACATCATCCACCTGTCAGACAGAGTACAGTGAGATACTTTTCAAAACCTAAAACTGCTTATGGGAAGGTTTATGACTAAAATCTGGAAGTTAAAGTGTTACCAGTATTTACAATTTGACAGCGCACATCCTAGAAATCCATATCAGTTCCTCACAGACAACCAGCACCATATTTGAAGTATACCTTCTCCCCCTATAGCTACATATTCAGAGGTAAACTTCAACAGCGGCACTCAAAGGGACCATTTATGCTTCAGCATACTGTCCCTATCACTGGCCTGATGCAATTGGCATGCACGTAATGGGAAAACCCACCAGCACCCTGCTAATAATCAGTCGGACACATGGCTTTGCCCGGGCCGTGCTCTGTGGGTGATGGGTGTCTGATAAGCTCTATAAACACGAGTGTCACCTGGAGTGCAGCTCTGCATTCCCTGCCTTTGAAATATTCATTACATTTTTCTTCAGCATCTGCCCTTGTCTTTGAAATGGATTTCAGGCACTTTTTAGACACAGAGCACGACTTTTCCTTCTGCTAACCGCAGACAGCAGCTTTAAGCTTTGGTGTCGATAGACAGGGCTGTTTTTGAAAGTGTTCTCTTTTGTGTTGCTTAAAGCTGGTGATTCACCGTCCAATATTCCTTTTGAAAAACTCGTGGGGTTTCTTTGTCATAGCAGAATGACTCACACTGACATGTTTTAATGTGATTAGCTGTCTTTGTTGTAGTAAAATAGTCTGCATTGATGGATTAGTCTGGGGCTGCACAGCAATGGATGATTTATTGTTTTGCACATAAAATTCGAAAACACTTCTTTTTTAAATTATAAGACTCTACCTTCCCTTCCCAGAGAGAGGATACCTCACTGATAAAATAAATAAATACATAAAACCAGTCATTATGATGAATGAAATAAACTATTTTACATTCACCCTATATAACCACTGCTGATGAGTTTAAGGCCCTGGATGGTGGCCATTAACAGAGCCAGTGTGGGTTTTTGTGCGCTGAAGAAATGTTTGAATCCATCTTAATCACATCAAAGAGACAGAGGATGTTGGAGAAGCCTGTGCTGGCTTTCAAACCTGAAAGCCAGGCAAGTCAATTCGGGCACCTTAAATATTTTTTTGCCACGAATGAAATTTATTTCATTCGTGGGCGATTGAAGCATTAACTACAGTTATTAGGAGCAGGCAGATTTATTTAGTTTTGGGGTTTGCGTGAGAGCAAGGTTAATGTTTTAGTTCTCTGTTGTAGTGTAATTTGAGTTTCAAGTCAAAGAGACATGTTTTTTGTGTTATTACTTTATGTACTGAACATTTTATTATAATATTGAATGGGAAAAGAGAGTCATTTTGTTATTTTCAAGCCCAAATGGTGCTGAAAACAAAGCAAACAGCTTGAGGATTTCATCAACAGCAGGCACCCTGAGTGTACGGGGGAGGGTTTGCAATCATGTAAACTCTGATGACAGCGCACGGCGATGTTTCCAATCATGTAAGGTACACATCCTCATGATGGAGTTACAGCTGCAACATTCAGAGAATTGAACATCCCCAAACTGCAGCACCTCTCTTTGTGAACTAGTCGTGAGCTGATTCTTATCACTCGATTGATGCTGCTTCACAACACTTTGGACAGATGTGGCCCCCATCTGTGAAAGCATTTCATAATGCCGCCACTCAAACATTGTATTGTTCTCCTCTGTTTAATATTATCTAAAGGGTTGCCTGAAATAGTGATTGAACTAGGCCAGTGCCGGACCCAGACTGCTTCCAGCAGATAGGACTGAAAAAATATAGGACGTAAGCTTTCTAAATCTAAACGTCCGCAGCCTGTCAACCATAAAAAACATTGGTTTCAGGGGAATGATTGCATTATGAGATTTTGGCCGTTATGGCACCCGAGGACGAGCTTTGTGGCTCCATTAACGTGAGTAGAGATCTTGAAGGAAAATGTTATCCTCAAAAGCACATCATCCTTGAACTGAAGTACAAAAAGCAACATTAAAACTTTCAAACTTCTTCTGTGTTTTAAAAAAAAAAGTTCCTTGGTGAGAGGCTCTGAAATGTCACAGAGTTTATGGTTCTTCCTACCACACCATAATTGGTGGTTTCACAGGTGATTGGTGTCATTACTGGTATGCTTCAATCAAGGCTCTGTGAGGCTATTTCTGGGCTCTTTCTTATTTTTCTACTGGATAGCTAAGTTACAGTACACCCACACCAACCTTTGAATTTCATCTAAATAGAGGACATTACACCTACACCACAAAGTTAGAGTGAGGAAGAGAAATAAAGGCTGCTTTTATTGTAGCCTTGAATCCTGCATGCTACTTAAGGCCGAGGTGTTTTGTGAGTTCACATTAAAACGCATATATTCTTCGAATATTTCAGCTTAAAACACACAGAGATGTCTGCAAACAACAGCGGCAGCTGAACCTTGTACAGCAGAAACAGACAAGCAGCATCATCAGATAAAATATTTGATGTCGACCAAAACCAGGTGCATGATACCAGCAGCTCAGCAGGAGGAAATAAGACCGGCTAATTTGGGTTTGAAAAGAAACCTTGGTGAGTGTGTGTGTGTGTGCTAGAGGAGAGGAGGAGGAGGAGCATCAAACAGACACATCTGATTAAGCAGTGTGTAAACGGACCTGCTGACTGGACCAGATGAGGACCAGCAGATGGTTTTCCGCATCACAGGGTTGGATCTGCTGCACCGTGTCCACCACAGCTCTCCAAAAAGCTCTTCAACCGGCGACACCAGCACAACCACCCCCCCGCCCCGGCCTTTTTCCCCATCATGCCCACCAACGCTATTAGCATGCAAATACTGGCTGAACACCCCCTACACCTCAGCTGTCATAGGCTGCACCAGACCTCCAGCTTCTCGGTGCATTAGTGTGATTTTCTTTATTGTTGTGGGATTAGGCGGTGGGAGGGTGGATGGGGAGAAGTGGAGCTAGTTGTTCTCTTGGTACTAATGTCAAAGGTGGTATGTTGTTGAGACTGACACCAGTTCTAATGGATATAAAGGCAGAAGCGAAGGAGAGAAAGTTAGCTTTGGGGCATTTAGAGGTTTGGAGACACACAGTTAACGCTTGCAGTTCCTTCTCTGCTTTTTTATTTGACCACAAGGTCAAGTAGCAGCTTATAATATTTCTTCATTCTTCAGATGCTTGAATCAAACTTAAAAAGCAAAAACAGAAAAATTATTTGTAATAATTATTGAAACATCCATTAATATTCTGTCCAGCACAAAATCAGACAAGCAAGAATGTGGACTGAATTTCAAAACTGGAATTATACAGACACAGTCCAGGAAAGTGAAGTGATTAAGGTACTTTAAGGTTGAAAGAAAATATCAAGGGTGTATTAGCTTATAACTTAACACCACCCTATACTATAACACTATACCCTCTCATCTAAATATACATAGCTCATGCCAAAACAAAAAAAAAATGAAAAGAAAAATGTTCTTGAAGCTAGGTTTACAAATGTGACTCATGTAAGTTTTAGCAAGAGTACGATAGGGGCAGGTAGCTTCTCTGTCCGAAGTCTTTCTCAGCACCTCTAAGGCTGTCTAATTAACATGTTTGATTTCTTAATTCATTTTTAAAAAACTCAAATCTCATTTTACTGTCTTACTTCCAACAGGACTCTTTTCTCATTGCTTCTGTTCCCAGTCCTCATGCTAAGCTAGCTAGCTGCTGCCTGTAGCTCCACATTTACCAGCAATGAAAGTGATCCCGTCTTTACAGCCGTCTCTTACCAAGAAGGCAAATAACAGTAATTCCCAAAATGTCAAACAGTCCATTAAGCTGCAATCTGAATGGCAAATAAATCAACATGCAACTCCAGAGTCCATTTGGCTTTGTGATACAATCAATGCAGGCACCCCAGGTTGTAATAAATTGTCACATTTCTTGTTTTCCACAAACACTGTACATACTTCAGCAAGGTTAATGAGTAGGTTTTTATTGTAAACATAATTCATATTACTCTGCAGCCGTATACATTCTTCCCTGCAACAGCAGCCGATTGTTAATTCCCCTGCTCTCAGTGCTGCTAGTTTGTCTTTGTTTCCTGCTCTGTTTCCTGGCTCTGTTTCTGTGTTCGCTCTTCGCTTTTGTGCATCGAGCCTTGCGAGCACAATTACCACAAATTAGATTAATTGCGAACTGTTAGGCTGGTATTTTTAGCCAAAGGCTGAAATGCTCTCTTAACCACATTAAAAGGCACGGCATATCCAAACGCACATAAAAGACACTCCATAAACACTCACAAACATGCTTAGAACTGGAGAATATCTCAACTACTGCAGAACCTTAGCTCAATCTTCTTTTTAAGTCCAAAGTATTTTTGTTTTCATCTTCCAACTTGATTCTGTTTCCTTTGATCATCCTTCTCCTTTTACGCTCTCATTCTGACTACAGAGTCCGATAGATGCACCCCGACTGCAGCTCACCTTCACTCGCATTTCTTGCATGTACATTTGCAGTGCTTAATCATCAGATGGCATAAGTCAAATAAGGAAGAGACCTTGATTTGCTGCAATTTATTCTGAGCAAAATGTTTCTGTGCTAAACCCAAAATGAGTAAACTGAAATCTCATTTATTATCCTCCTGATTAGTGTTTTTGCCCTCTCAGTGCTCTTCTCTACATAAAGATATGAAGTTATTTGAGTAACCAAAGTATATTTCACCTGAGAGCTGCTGGCCCTATATGTAATACCTGCAATTTACAGTGTCGCTTATTTATCCTTGCACACACACACCTTACACTTCCAATAACCACACAGAGCTGCAGGGAAAGACAGAAGGTCAGTAGGTTCACATAGCTGGCAGATACAGTACCTTCAGTTTTGCTCGCTAAGTGCCTCTGTCCTTCACTGCTCTGAGCTTTCTGTGGCTGCACTAAATTATTTAGGGAAAAGCAGTCATCTCCGAGGAAGCCCAGCAGACTCTCCTATGGATCCCATGAGCCTAAGACGAGTCAGACGGGTAGCTGGGGCACCGCTGCTGGAAATAACACGGCAGAGAAATTTGTCTGTATAGTGGCTTTAATATATCTAGTTCAGAGTCAGCCACAAAGGAAGCCTGTGACAGTGTCAAGGTTTTCAAGCACACATGTAGCTGCCAAGCAGGAACAAAGCCCTTTTCTTTCTTCCTAAAGAGCATTTCACTGGTGGATGCAGTCAAGTCAGAACAAAAGAGACACAGTCCTGTTTTAACCTTTGGTGCTTTTTCACTTCCAGGCAGTGGCCCCTCTTACCCACACTGAGATGCCTCTCCTCCGTGAAAAGTGACAGTCCATCTTTCCCTCTGAGTGGCGTGACCGGTCAACCTTGAGAAGTCTGATGGAAGACCACAGACTCCTCTCACTCCTGCTTCCAGCACCTGACCAGTTCAAAGCTTTTTAAAAATTCTTTACACACTTATCAGCCTGCACATTGATGTGTGCAGAGCCATACAGTCTTCTTTGTGTGTGTGTGTGTGTGTGTGTGTGTGTCTTTTTACCTTTTAACACTGGACATATTTGTGGTTCAGACTGGTAAACTCTCACCCACACACATGCAGACAAAAGCGTAGTTATGTTGCTGCACAGTGATCAATAGATTCAGTGAATTCTGCTGCCACCTTTCCATTAACAGCCAGCTGAATATGGGGGACCAAATAGCTGGAAATAGTAACAAAGCATTTTAACTCATTGTGCAATACAAACATGCATTAATACACTTGTTGTTTTCAAATAAAAGAATTGCTCTACGGGCTATAATGTTTTCCACTTACACACTAGAAACAATTTTCTATTTGTTAAGAGGCAACAAAGGCTCTGAACAGTTCACTGCAGTGAATGGCTACGTTCTAGTTTGTGTTTTATGGACTCCACATGAGAAGAAATATGATTTTTATGCTTTGACTTCAGTAATTGAGTTAAAGCACTGCAAATATGAAGTCTTTGATCACAATCTTTACAGAAGCACTGTAAGAATGCTTATAACATTCAAACTCACTTTCATGTATCCAACCACATCGGACACTCAAGTATTGCAAATTAGAAATACACTCAGCAGCCACTTCATTAGTTACACCTTGCTAGTGCTGTCTAGGACCTCCTCTTGCCTTCAGAACTGCCTTAATTCTTCAAGAAGGTGCTGGAAATATTCTTCAGGTGTTTTAATCCATGATACAAATCTCCTTTTTCGCCACATCCCAAAGGTGCTCAGTTGGATTAAGATCTGGTGACCTTTGAGGCCATTTGAGTACAGTAACATGCTGGAAAGAGCCAATAGAAAATGGACACACTGTGGTCGTAAAGGCATGAACACAGTCAGCAACTAAAGGGGCCCAAAGTGTGCCAAAGATAATCTCTAAAACATCCTCACACTGCCACCACCAGTCTGAAGTACTGATACATAGCACGGTGGATTTTGACCCTACCATCTGAATGTAAAAGGATAGCTTGAGACTCATCAAACCAGACAACATTTTCCAGTCTTCTATCAGTGCTGCTGTAATCCATCTGCTTTGAAGTGCTGTGTATCCAGACATTCACGATCGCCTGGATATCTCGTAGTTATTTGAGTTACTGCTGCCTCGAACTGCCAGCTCAAAACAGTCTGGCCGTTCTCCAAGATCTTGAACAGGCGTGCCTAATGAAATGACCAGTGAGTGCTTCTACCTGTACAACACAATACAACTCGAGTGCCCCTCTCAGTACAGCTTCTCTTAAATCTTCATGGACTTTACATGGACAAAAGATTCAAGCGAAGAAGCCCGGTAAGAGATTTAATGAGCCAAACTTTATTCAGCGTTGTTTTCTCTTGTTGTTTTTTCAGAACTTCATTTCATTTTAAGATGCTGAATTTCACAGTTATAAATGTGGGTGTCACAACTTTAATAACTTTCTGTAACTTAACCTCAAACAAATTCAAATGAAACTTAATTAAAAGCTAATAGAGCTGGATGTTTGTTTTTCTCTCTCTTTTTAAATTAAATATGTACAAATCTGAGTTCTTGCTCCTTGTTGAGCATCTCTCCGGAGAGTTCTGTTTTTAGAATACACCAGTTTCTGTATCTAGTGTTGAGATAGGATTGGATGTTTTTTAGGCAGAAAAGTACACGCACGCTTTTATCTTTCAGGTTTTTGTGCCAGTACAGTTTGGTCATGCCTTTTTTGGCCCAAACCAATACTGACTGGAAGCAGTGAAAAAGCAGCATAAAAGCTGTACAAACACTGAGAAATGCCCTCTGCTCTGCCATCAAGGAGATAAAGACTGTTATAAGGAGGCCAGCAAATTTCTACAGGTGCACACGAGCCTCCTGGAAGATAGACAGAGACAGGAGGTGAGTCAGCTCCAAGTAGATCCACAGGAAAACAGAGGGTTGGTATTAAAACTCATGGAGTTCTTGGACCTCCTTGCTCAAAAGGACAAGGAGCTGAAGAGGAGAGAAGACTACTTGCAATGCTCTCGAGACGAGACTCAAAGAGGAGAGAGAAACTGTGGAAAAAGACAGTGTGCATCGAGCCTTGCGTGGAGAAAGTCGAAAAGGAAAAGTAGGTGAGGAAGAAAAAAGGCAAGTGGGGCAGATGTGATAATCAGCTTCCTCATCTCCACATACTGCCAGCTTTAGGTGCGCTGCTTCAGCTGATTGTTTTTGTGATATATTTCACAATAATGGCTCGTTAGATCCTAACAGCTCATTCCAGACTGCTTCATGGTTTAGTATAATATAAAATACATTCTTTGCCTTTCCATGAGCTTGCAAGCCAAAGGAGTTGGGGGGAGAGGACATTTTAAAAGAAACGAGAGAAAGAAAAAGCAAGAGGAAGAGGAGAGGGAGAAAGGGAAAATAAATGTAAAATAAAAAGAAAGGATAAAGTGAAGGAGACTGCATAAAGCATCATTGCTCATGAAAACCCCACCCCAGCCTCCCTCTGACCTCCCACACTCTCTTCTCCTTCTATCCACCCTTTACCGCATACATCCACACATTTACCCCTCCCTTCCCCAACAATATTTGCACATATACGCATACATGTGTCTGTATGTGGCTCTAAATAACCGCAGAACAGCTCTAGTTTTAAAGGAACACAGTAAACCGTATAACAAGGCTATCTTGTAGGTGTGTTGAGTTGTCTTGTGTTATACTTTTGGACTTTAATTAGACAAAACATAAATGTGAATCTTGCAGGAAAGACAGTTACCATTTCCTCAGGCATTTTCTCTTTCAGGTGTTTTATGGCTCATTTTCTTTTTTGATGAGTCTCAGCTCAATGGTTTGAGTCAGCACTCAGGAGAGGGACCTGCTCTGCAAGAAATTCTCGAAAACCGACCTGAGGAGAGTCTAACTACATCTCTGATGGGCTATCTCCTGGCATGTCATGCTATCGCAGGATTGGCCGGTGGGGATTAAACTAAACTACCTCTCGGCAGCATCCCAGTTGATTGTCTAGGTAATACCATCAGCAGTCTCTAAACGCCAGCTGTTTCATAATTACTTGAAGTAGCCTCTTCAGAGCATGTTCACAAACTGGAACATTACTGCTGGGGCAGTCAGCCAAAGAAATGAAATGAAATAAAATTATATTTTTAAAAAATGAAGGAAAGATTTAAACACATTGGAGCTTGATGAATGAAGCATTTAGACTGAAGCTCTTTGCTGAGATACTCTGACATAATGTAACAGCAGTGAGAGGAAACCCTTTGTGGGCTGGATTTAAAATCACACCAAAAGAGTTAAAAACTGAGTGCTTGTAAGTGTCTATGGCCCCCACATCCCAGAACTGGATCAGAGCGTCACTGAGCTCAATTGCACCGATTCATAACGTCTCTGAGGGTCTAAGTTGAATTCAGGTGACAAATGCCTTTGTCATCCAAGGACTGCCTAGGTGCTCTAACCACATTGCCCTGCACCAGGAGGAACCCAGGGCCCACTGCACCAGCATAAGTTCTGATCCTGGTACCTAACAGTGCCTAACAGTCAGGTTGCTGTTGACGAGTAAGTAGAGGTCTGTGCATCCCTCCAAGGATTCTCTCACCTAGAACAAATTCTCCAAGGATTGGAGGCAAATGCCTGCTGTTGCAGGCAGCATAACAATTACCAGGCATCTCTGGGCTCTTTCATGTGTGTCACATGTGCTTAGGTCTGAAACTGCTCTCATCCATTAAGAGAGCAGGATGCCAGTGGCGGACCTGGCAGCTGTGGTTTTGTTGGGTGAATGCCAATCAAGCTGCATGGTGCTGGGCTGTGAGCACTGGCCCTGATGCTATGCTCATGGAGTCACACACATGCACTTCAATAGCCCGATAGAGGTAATTTTGCTGGCCTCTGGCAGTCCTCCTCCTTATTCAAAGGAGCAGACACCAGTCCTTACCAGTTCTTGCAAGAGCACGTATGGATGTGCCATCCTGGAGTAGCTGCACTACCTGTGCAACCTTAATGGAGTGCAGGTGCCATCTCATGATGCCAGGAGTGAGGAGAACAGTGGCAAAAAGCAAAACTAGAGACAAATCAGTCAGTAGGGATAAGAAGAGAGGAATGGCATTTGGCTAACTCCTCCTAAACCATTTATTTAAGTGTTACTATAAAGTAGGTGCACCAACACTTTTACACATTTGAGTTATTTTAGTTTCATATACACTGGACACAAATATATAAAGGACACATTTATTCACTTTCTCAGCCTCATATTTGGCACAGCTGAAAGACATTAGTTCTGTTTGTAGTTAGCTTTAAGAAATTAGAGAAATCTTTGGTTCATTTCTTTCTCTTGTCCAACCACTGCTGGGAGCTCCACGTGAGTTCTGCTGGCATCATGAAAGAAAAAAAATAGATTTTTAATGTAATTGGGGAATTAAGTAATTTATTTTATGTTATTTTAAATATTTCATTTTATCTTCCCTCACTTTATTGACCTTCACTGTTAACACCCAAGGTCAAAACTGACCTTCGAAAAATTTCAAGAAACCATATTGAATAATATAATAATAAAACTCTTTTTATTTTTTCAGTATGATACCCCACAACATCACAGTGACAGCATAACAGCCTAATGGCATCACATTCTAATAAAAACACAGTAAGACATCAAAGTTTTAGTGTAAAACTTGCCCTTCATGCAGATTTGTGCGCCCCGAGTGCGTCAGACTGATTTATTCAGGTGGTATTTAAGCCTCCATTGTCTCTTGTGTGCTAGTTCACTTTGGCTGTTAGTTTAGTTCATGCAGTTAGCTTATTAGTATTTAACCTGCAGTTATTTGGTCTATTTTAAGAGCCTTCAATTATTTTTTGACTTTTGTGTAATATACTTTTGCATTCCGGCGAGTAAATAAAACCCACTTTTTCCAAAATTACTCCTATGTCCTTATGTCTCATCAGCTTGGTCCCTCGCCATTCCTTTTTTGGGGGGTTTTGTTTTATGTGTTACCTCTCCACTGCACCTGTTGTCACTTTCATCTGCCACAAAGGAAGCGAAATGGATTTGCAGTGGTTTATGTTTCCTAGCTGAGTAGATTAACATCCATGAAGTTTAACTGACTTGGCTTTATGCTGTGATGGGATCAAGTGTCGCCTTAATTTGTTTATAAATTTATGGTTTAATTAATATTTTAACACATTTACTTATTAATAGCTATTTAATAATGAAAGGAATGCTCCATTACTGCTTCCAGGACCATTTGGTCCTCCATAGCCAAACCTTCCCAGGTTCATACGCCTGTTTCTGTTTCACGGTTTGTTAAAGCGACAAAAGGTTCCATCTTGGGAGGTTTGTCTGTACTTGCATGCTCAACTCTTGTAAAACCACACACGAACGAAAACCACTTGAATTAAAATTGCGCAATTAGATGTAAATGTGAAATAACAGCTCTTTTCCACGCCACCGCATTTCCACATGCATGCACAATGACACAAAAAGTGATGACAGCTTGTCCTTTCAACCTGACAAAGTCAGGAGAAGTCTGGTGACCGTCTGTGTCTGCTGTCATCCTCCTCACCTTGCAAAAAATCATCACCCATCATCTCTCTCCCTCAGTCTGAATGCACCCTGTCATCCGTTTGTATTTCAGTCCCCATTCAAAAGCTCGGCACCTCAGGCTGCATGCATGCATGCTGCAAAAGGTTGCTGAGAAACAATATTGTTGAGCAGCAGATATTCACTCAGAATTGCCTCTGGCTGAAAGAAGACTTAATGAAGACTAAACTGTCACCGTCTGTGTCTTTAGGATGTCTCCAGAATGCAGAGAGTATTTTCTCATCCCTCTCTGCTTCCTCACATGGCCTACAACACAGCTGCACTGGGAAGGAAACCTGCCAGAGAGCGACAGAGAGAGAGAGGGAAAAAAAACCTTCCTTTTTTTATCTACATGTTTTAATTAGTCTCCTTTTATTCACCAAGATTTGCTTCCAGTGATATGTTTTAACCCTTACGTAACCCATCATATTAACCAGGGACAGCAGCGAGGCTGTTTTTTTGTACAAAGATGTCTGTTTCATTTTGTTTTCTAGATGACATCATGCATCGCCTCCGCTCATTGTGGAGAATAGAAAATGGGACCATTGTTAGCGGCTGTCTCATTTTGTCAGTGAAGTCATTAAAAGCAGGATGGAGCTGCAAGCAAGTAAAAAAAAAAAAGAAACACACATGCAAAACAATCTCAACTGGAAGTACGTGGAAGAGTAAAGTGTGTAGAGTCTGAAACACCTCTGACACCTATAGAAACAGACTAGACGTACCTCGTTTCTACCTGATGAATAAAAATAAGAAGCGCCTTATGTGACAAACATTCAGTTTATGTAGGGAAAAGACAAATGCACCGAATGTTTTACAACTTTTATTAAAAACTGAGTAATCACACTTCATCCTTTATATCCAGTGCTGTTCTTTTTAAATCTAGTGAAAAGGCAGGAGGCTCAGAAGCAAACATTTCAGGCTCACAGCAGGATTTCCCTCCACTGCTGTTGTCAATAGTTCTGTCTGCACGGTGAAATCCAATGCATTTTTTCACAGTTTATTCTCACACTCCATTACCCAGCTTAATTTGTAATTGTCTGTAACGGGATGTGTCTTCTGATTTATGCTCCATTCTGCAGCATCATAGATCATTATAGGTGTTCTAATAAGCCCCCCAGCACTTTTTGGCTTGCATATGCTCTGTTTCACTTGTATCTTGTTAAAATAGGCTTATTTTTTATGTTCTGCTGCTGGCATTTCTGGCAAAAATAGGCACATTACTTAAAAACAACAACAACAACAAACTATTAGACTCCAGCTGTTTTATTCCTTCTTTTCTCTGCCACCCAGAAATGTTTTGAATCCATCCTAATGAAAGGAAAAGTCCAATAGTTAATAAATGGGAAAGATTCAGTCTCGGTAAACCTGGCAGCTGCGTATGTGTGGGCGTCTTTGAATACTATAACTCATTACGATTAGGCTTTTTGGTCTGCTCCAGTCTATACTATATTTTAACCACAGTGAAAAACATCTGGCTCCAAGCCAGCATTTTTTGGCACCAATGTTCAACTGACTTATGTTTAACAGACGTGGAAGTATTTCCTTCCTTCCCTCCATCCTTCCAATTGAAGGTTGCTGGAGTCTATCCCAGCTGTCACAGGGCAAGAGGCGGGGTACACCCTACATCGGTCGCCAGTCCATCACAGAGCCAACAGAGAGAGACAGACAACCATTCGCACTCAAAGTCACCAACTAGCATGCGTGTCTTTGAGTATTCTGGGGGAAAGAAACCTCAGGCACAGGGACAACATGCAAATGCCACATGGAAAGGCTCCAGCCAGGTGGGAGATTAAAACCCAGGACCCTCTTGCTGTAAGGTGACAGTTTCCATGCCTGCATATTTAACTGCTAAACTCACCAAAATGACTTGTTCTGGAAGAATCTTCCTCTACGTCAAACTATTTCCAACTTATACCATAACGGCAGTCTGTCCCTTTTGAGCTGTAGCTGTAGGAATAGCACCTTTTGTCTCTGGCCATTGGTAAACACTCCTTCACTATATATTCAAGCTGGTTTTATGACATAACTCACTTTCCAAAAAGGGATAAATTCCCTTTTCATGCATGTTTTCATTTTAAAAGTCACAGTTTCTGTGATTTCTTGTACAGCATCTACTTTGCTAAGTTAAAGGTCTTATGTGACAAGAAATGTGAGGAGTCTTTAAATAAGCCAGATTATCAGATTATCTGAGCCGCTGTATTTAGGGAGTAAAGCCGTAGAGTGAGCCGACCCTTAATGGAGGTAATAATCCCACACTGTGAGAGGAAAACTATGCCAGTGCATATCTGTGGTGACTACAGGAGGTCAGTTATAAACCACGCAGGAGGTCAATGGTGTAATGGCTGTTTATTGGCGTTTTAGTTGTCAGAGTGTCTACAGATAAAAGCTCCCAAATCCAGCAGGCAAAAATAAAAAGTGAACCTTTTATTTAGTTCATTGCATGTATTCCAATAACAAAATCAAAAAAGGGAACAAACAGAAAAATCCAAATCATCCCAGGGCACCAAGAAAAACAGATGACAGCAGAGGAGAAACACAGATGATACGGACAGGACCATATATACTAGGGACTGACTGGGGAGGAGACACAAGAGTGAAAGGAGTTCAACCGATCAATCAGACAAAGAGGAAGGCAAAACCAAAGCATGACAGCAGAGAAAACCATGAAAGTAAAAGGAAAAGCAGACTGTAAGAAATCAAGAAAGTCAGGTAGCTATACAGATGCTTTGACATAGACAAGGAAAGGCAGGACAATAACACAATATAATAAGAAAATGGTTGGGAATGAGGCATGTAAAATCAGACAGACAGGAAATAAAAGCCAAAATAAGACACGACAGACACTAAGATTCACACTAGACACAATACCGAGGAGCACAGACGGTATAAGAGCATATTATTGTCACTAAATTGGTCCTGGAGGATGTTTTTATGCTATTTTTTATTCATGGCAGAGATTTGTGGGAGAATTATGAGAGGCCATTCCCATGGATAAGAAGAAACCCCACACGTAGTCTTGGGATTCTTCACTGTTGACATGGCACAGATCTCCTTTGGACTCTTGATTGTGCTCCATCAGAGACTTTGCACAAATCATCTGCTGTCTGTCCCTGATGTCTTTCTTGGAGAGAAGTGGCTTCTTTGTTGCCTTCTCAATAGTAAGCGCTTCTCCAGAAATTCAGTGCCTCAGAGCGTGTGGAGATGGACTCACACCTGCTGACTCCAGGAGGAGACGATCCCAGCACTTGCTGGACACTCTAGGACAGCATGAGGCCTTCTTAACTGCAGTTGAACCACTCTCCTTGAAGTTTTTGATCATCTGGTAAACGGTTATTTCAGGTGCAATTTCCTTGGCAGCAATTTCCTTGCGAGTGAACCCTGTTTGATGCAATGACAGCTGCTGAACTTTCTCTGGAGGCAACCACTCCTAATACAGGAAAATGATACTGTCGGGAAGTTTAAGGAAATTGTTGGAGTTTTCTCTGTATCGTAGGGTCCTCACCTAAAAACATAAAGACAAATGCCTGCTGGTGTGATTTGGCCCTATAACACTAAGAATAAAATACATAAAATTTATTGAATTCAATTTAAAATCCTGTGTTAATGCGATTATAGAGAACTGCTCTAAGCTGATCATTTAATTTTATGGAAAAAATACAGTTTATTTTTATTTTCGTGATAAAGTTAATGTTTATAACACTGAAGCTCTTTCCAGTTCATAGATATTCTTCAGTCTACACAACCATAAAAATAAAATAAAGAAATAAAATAAAATGCATTAGCATTTACAAAGCACAATGCTGGTGCCTTTCCTTAAACCACAGGGCAGGACTGTGGAGAATAGGGTTGTATCTAAATTTCTTTAGTCTCGTGGGTTTCTGTATGTCTGCATGATTGTATGATCACACAGGCATTAAGGTAACAAGACTAAGGTAACAATTCACCATTATTTTTGCAAATAATATGCTACTATTTCTTAAAGGTTTATCGAGGTGTTTTATAAAGATACAACTATAAAAACCTTTCTGCCACAAATCCAGTCCCCCAAAATTATAACCTGAAGTGCTATTAATGCCTGAATCTTGGAACCTGTAAGTAGCCTCTAAGTTAAAAGAAAATTGGAAATATTAGGTAATGATTCGATCAGTCTTGTGCTTGAAGCAATTATGTCAACATGTTAGCTTATAATAGGTGTAGAAGTTAATGGGAAGCTACTTCTAGACTCTAGTTTTGGTGCATTTAACGTTTGATCAGCCCATATTCCTCTCTAAAGATGACAGCTCGTAAGCTTCACCCTTTCTAATTTCTCTCATGGGGAGTTGTAAATTGGCATGTCATCACGACTTAGGTGTCAGGGAAAGAGTTCCTCTTTTTTGCTGTGGGGATTCAGATGTAAAAGGCTACATATAAAGGCAAACTGAGTTTTCCTTGGGCAGAGGGATGACACACTTACTGCGCGCTGACACTTTTAAAGTTGCAGGTAAGTAATCTTCGCTTGTCAAAGAGACAGGTTGTCTTTTTTTTAAAGTGACACTTTGAAAGTCTCAGCTCTTTCCCCTGACTTTTTCCTGCAGAGTTCAGATGCTGCTGATTCATCCTGTCCCCCGTAGAGAAAATAACTACAGTATGATACTTGTACTTGCAAAGTAGGGGCCCGCCTCAAGGAACAAAGCCTCTGAGTCATGGCTTAGTACAAGCCTTTGAAGGATATCATTAGCTGCAGCACCAAATGCCATGCCAATGGCAATGAAAATTGACATTATAAAAAAAGACGAGGGTGGTAGCTGCGCCACTGTTGTGTAGTGTGAAGCTTTGTAAATAGTAATTACAGTACTGCGCTTCATATCACTGCAAAATAATTAAAATTTTGACAGTGACTGGTGTGCTTTTGGTGGTTTCAGTATTGGGTTTTTATTAAAAATTTCCTTGAGGTTTGTTAGTAAGTGGTTATCTCCCAGTCTGATTCCACTCTTATTCTTGTTTTTCCTGCAGGCTCATTAGTGAACCACTGGTCTGCTACAGAGGCACATGAACATTTCAGTAGTATCCAGCCTGCCCCAAACCATTTCTACACTGCTAGTGACTAACCAGACTACAGTTGCCCAGTTGGCTCGCTGACCGGCCTGATCCAGTTATGGAGACACCGTCATACTCCTGCCGACATTGCGGCTCTCAAATCATTTTCATGCGGGGCAACAAATCAAACCGCTGTGGAGGCTCACATCAAAAGTAGTATGAAGCAGAACTGAATTCAGCTCACAGTTTCTCATGTGGCCCCTTACTCACCCCTCCTCTAGCCCCCGGGCTCGGCCAATGGGTTGATGCCAGTCCTGTTCTTGTGTCTGAAATGAACAGGACCGATACGAGTCCTGGCCTCTTTAGGCTCCCGCTAAACACAAAGAGGCTGAAAAATAGGCAAAGTGTGAGTGCCAAAAACTGCAGTTTGTCTAATAGACACTTGAAGCTGGCTCCATAAGTGAGCCAGTCTCTATAGACTCTCATTCTAACATGTCCAACTTTCTCAGTGATACTAAAATGTTTATAGTAGCCTGGTATAAAAATGGTTTGTATTTCTGTAGCGAATTCCTCACCTTTATAACAACAAATGCATGTGTTTGAGGTGGGGCCACTGACAGGTGTGTCGACGGTGGCAGCTGTCAGCTGTGTTTGCACTGTTGGTGACTTTAACAACATTTTACTGAAATTATCTGAGAAATAATAAATGGCCTGCTGTGAAATGCAGGCTGTTGCATTTGTGGAATCATGCTGACCCTGACTTGCATGGTCCCTTCAGCACCTTTTGATCATCTCTGGTCATTTTTATTAAAGTTCTTTTTTACTATCTTGTGCCAGTGTGCATCTGAGTACTACATCTGAACTACACTCAGCAGGTGGCTCATTCAAAATTCAGTTCCTCCTCGTGTCCCTTTTCAAAGCACATAACTCATGCACTTAGATTTACCCTACTAACCTCTTCACCCTTACACCTTTCTTTCATTATATCACCAACACAACGCTGACTCTTTGGGGTGAAAGAGGAAGAAGTGCAGAGGAAGAACACAAGAGTGAAGATGAATTGGCAACAGAACTAACGGCACTGAGGAACAGCAGGTCCCACATGCCCCAGCCCCCTCAGCTGGCTTTGTTCCTGCATCTTCTTTGCAACAATTCAAAAGCAGCTTGCACAAATTAGACCCATGGGGAGAGAGAACAGACCAATGTACAGCAAACTACTGTCACTCAGAACGGTTTCTGCTGAGGAGAGAGGGGACACTGGATACGCTGGGTGCCCAAGCAGACGAATTAGCCACAAGGGACCAGATGTTCCTCTTCTGTGTTGCTTCCTCTCACTAATAAAAGCACTTGCTACTGCAGTGCAGCATAGCAGCTAACTTTTCTTGCTTGAGTCTTCATTCATTTCAAGGCATGGTAGTCTTATTTAATACTGAGCAAACTATTCATTTGCAGGAATCATATTGACTCATTCTTTTTAGATTCGTGCAGCCCCAAAAGGCAAATGTTACAGCTCCTCTCTGTGTCACGCTGTGCACACGCATCTGGTATAGATGGTGACGAGAGGTGACAGAAATTAGAAAGGAAGAAAGAAAGCCAGACAGATAGAGAAACACCTTTCACCATGGGAGGAACTTGGCAGCTTTCTCAACTTTGTAGATCGCAGGTGTTGTGCTCACAATCATGATCGAGTTAGGGATGCCACACATCAGTGCAGGCTGGCAGGGTGAGCTGGCAGGCGTTGTCTGTGGGGAGATGCACTGGCAGAATCAAGGTGTCACATGTGGAGAGGATTGAAGAAACAGAAGAAACCCTTAGTGTATCATCATCCAGCTTGTGATATTCATCATTGTTAGATCTACTCAAATCACACACCCAAAAATCTACAGAAAAAAAGTGCAGCCTGCTAGATGAGGATTATGTGTGTGTGTGCGTGCGCGCATACTTTTGTATGTATCTATGCAGTGTGGTGATTCAGCATGCCACTGCTTAAACTGGATTCTCCACAGTTATTAGTTACACATTACAGTTTATCCAATAAAGGGAATTAAACATATTTAATACTTGAGCAGCAAACTAAACATTATGCAGCGACTGTGAAGTACATAAATAAACATAAATAAACACACACACACACACACACACCCAACAACAATTCAGTAACCATGCTATTGACTGATCAATTAATTGCAAATGAAAATCACAATGTGGGTTTTAGATGACTGGAAAACTTTCCAGGGAAAACCTGGTCTATTCAATAGAGATGACATCCATCCCACTCTGTATGGTGCAGCTTTCAATTCTAAAAATTGTCCTTCTGGCCCTTAATCAGACATTTTATGTGAGTTCTCAGACAGCCTCCACACCACATTTAATTCACAATTAGATTTGATTAGCTACTCTCAAAATGTAAACGAGCCAACACATCACTTTATTCCACCTTGTTCTGACATATGGCACGCAGACTCAATATTTAACACTATTTTGTTTCATAACATTTAAGTTGGCTATAATGGATTACACAGCACTAGAAAATAAATATCATCACAGTAGATGTCTTTCTGAAATTGTGATATGTGCCAACACAATGCAGAGCAGTGTTGCGTGTTCTTTTTATCTGAGGTAAAAGAGGGTTTCAGTCCCAATCCAGGTTTTCACTCATTTATTGCCTCAAGCAGTTCAAAAATAATTCATGTACATGGATCTCTTTCCGGTTAGAAAACCACAGTCTGCAGCAGTTTGCTGTGGCCAACTTCCGGAAGAGAGACGACTCTAACTAGCAGTACACAAGTTTATCAAAGAGAATGTCCTTCTATCTGATTGGCCTGTTACCCAGTTTAGAATCTATCTGTGAGAGCTATTGTTTCTCAACCTTGCTCTGGTTCACTCCTGCATTTCTGCACACAGCCTTCCACTAAGTTTGCACAATCAACTCTCACATCATGTGAATCTACAACTTTTCTACTTCTTTTATTCTGAGTTCTCAGTAGTGCATTTAACACTTAAAGTGATCTAAAATTGATGAATGTCCCCATACCATTTGCCAGCACAGATTTTGTAAACCAAAATTTTCTAGTCTTCGCAGCAGCTACCTAAACTCTACTCCCACAGAGGTTGATTATCTTATTAACAGTGCTACATCATCATTGTGGATGTCCCTGAATACTGTGGCTACTCTGAAAACAAAAGCGTCAAATCAGAGAGTTTTGACTCCCTACTATATCTCCCCCATAAAGACATCTTACTATTCATCCCGTATTGTAGAAAATAAGAACAACCTCAGGTTTCTTTTCATACTGTTGCCAGGCTAACAAAGAGTCAGAGCTCTGTTGAACCGAGTATTCATTTAAACTTAACTAGACTTCATGAATTTCTTTGCAAATAAACTCTTAAGTGTTAGAGAAAAATTATTCACAGCCATCCCATGAACATATCACTAATCACAGGAGCTTAAACTTATTACTACAGAGATTAGAACATGCTGTTGGTATTAAAGGAACTACACTGCAGTGGCTGAATCATATCCATCTGATCGACTATATAATAAATAGATCATGTAAATTTTGAGTCTTCTGCACACACAAAAGTTAGTCATGAAGTTCCACAGGGCTCTGTGTCAGGACCAATACGTTTTTACATTATACACGTTTCCTTAAATAATATTATCAGAAAATGCAGCATAAATTTTCATTTCTATGCAGATGTTACCAAAGTTTATTTATCTGTGAAGTATGATAAAAAATAAATTAGTTAGTTTTCTTTTTCTAAATTCAGACAAAAGGTTCTAGCCAGACGCTTACTCTGAATGGCATTCCCTGGTCTGAACAACACTGTGAGAAACACTTTTTGACCAGGTTTTGCATATTAAATGTATATAAATGTCATATTAGTGTGCATATTAAGTTAATATATGGGGCCTCACTACTTAAGATTATGCCCAAAAGTTTCCAATTTGATAAAGCTTATAGTTAGGGCTATAGTCATGCTGCAGTAGTGTTAGGCTGCTGGTGGCGTCTTCACTCATCTCTCTTCACTCTTTTCGATTTGAAACCACTCTGTATGTAATCATTAGTTATTATTAATCTCTGGCTCTGTTTCCTCTGCTCTCTGCTCTTGTCCCTCACCCCCAACTGATCATGGCAGATGGCTGCCCCTCCCTGCCGGATTCCCCTCTGGTTCTGCCGGAGGTTTCGTCCAGTTAAAAAGGAGTTTTTCCTCCCCACTGTCATCTGATTGTTGGGGGGTTTCTCTCTAATATTGTAGGATCTTTACCCCACAATACAAAGTGCCTTGAGGCAACTATTGTTGTTAATTGTGATATATAAGTAAATAAATAAATAAATTAAAAAGCAATTAGAGAGAGCAGCATACTGAGAGCAAAATGACTGCATTAAAAATAAAAAATAACTTGTTATTTTACTTTATGGCAGACACTGGTTTCAAAAGATGGTGGGGACATGCTTCTTTTCACTGCCATTGTCAAAGATGGTGTACAGTTTGTAATGGCAACCAATTACAGGGGCCTTTCATCCAGAAGGCAGCATCAAATGGTTCAACTGTCAGCCTTTGTTGCTGCGGGCAGGCAGGCAACCTAGGGAGAGACTGATGCACACAGCAGAACTTTCTTCTCTTCTGAATGTCCATCACTACATGATAAAACACTCTAAATCTCAGGAAAAATCAGGACCTCTTACAGGTGAATGAGCTGAAAACACTAAACTAGACCGAAGACTGTTTTCTTTTGTTCCAAACCTGGACAATGATCAGAAAGTAAATCCATGCGTGTTTCCTTGAAAACCCAACCTGTTTGCTAAGCTGCTCTATCACCCTGTTGCCACCTGGGGGACGTTTCCAAGCTGCCTCCCTCCTGGGATATGACAGATGTAACAGATGTAGCTTTACCCTGCTCTCACTCACATGCACACACACATATATGCACAATGCATGCATACACAGAGGCAGCACACACATGTAAAAGCATCAGGGGACATCGTGCCTGGGAGGGGGTATATTTAGACTCTTGCGTAATGTGCTTTTAACACAACACAGAGTGGATGAATTTTTAATGCCAGACCAGAGAGAGAGAGGCAGGAAGAGGAAAAAAATGAATAAAGTTAAGTATTTAATCTGTGCTGTTGCTTAGGGGTGAGACAGAAATCTGAAAGCAGCCTATGAGCATCAGGCACAGCACACAGGCTAGCCACTGGTGTAGCAGCCATGGATGAATGGTTCTGCAAGAGAGGGGAATGGGAAGCAAGTGAGGAAGGCAGAGAGGGAAATATTGTGAGATATGTAAGGTTAGAGAGAGGGAGAGGAGACGAGTGTTTGCATGAATGAGCGAGCAGGAATAACTACGAGCCATGCCAACGCTGTGCAGGGTAACCCAGGGGAAACTAAGAAGTGCACACTACCGCAGCTTCTCTGGCAAAGCCCTTACACATAAAAATGTGTATAGTGCAAAAACATATACAGAAATATCTGTAATATTGTCTGGCTACATTTCCTCCATTTACCTCATTAGAGAAGTAATTTCATTGCAGGGAGAAAGCTATGAAGAATGAGTCCATGAGGCATTTGACAGAAATGTACTAGAAAAGCCGAAAGATAGTGGCAGTAATAGTTTTATCCATTTTACAAAAATGCAACAAAATAGAATTAGAAAGCTCGCTCCTCCCCTCGGAAAAGATTTCAGACTTATTGCTTTGAGGATTTCATGTTCAGGATCAGTTGTTTTCAGCACTGTTTTATACAAAGCATAATTCAGAATGCACAAACTCAGGGTACCCATTCATTTGATTAACCATCAAACCTTTACAGAGTGTGTCACCTTCTCAATGATATTCTGGTGAAACATAGCCCAATTTGGGTGAAGCCTAGACTGCTTTGATCATGTATCTAAAGATAGCAGTGTCAAAAGTGTATTAATGTTTTTCCGTGTTTTTTTTTTTAATTAAAATATGTAGGCAGTTCCAAGTAAAAATACATCACAGGTTTTTTTTTTTAAATAATATATGACCAAAAACAGAAACTAGTACTTCTGTTATGAAATATTTTCAGGTGCAGATGAAAGCACATTTAGTGCTGTACTAAATTTTATAGCCACAGGTCACACAGGTCACACCGCGCTGCCGTCACACCAGTCGCACCTTGCTGCTGTCTGTGAAGGTTGTATGACGTCACATCAGTCACACAGATTAGAAATGCGCTGCCGTCACACTGCCCGTCACACCCATCACACCGTGCTGCCTGTGCGGTTTAACTGGTAGCGTGATTTAACGGGTAGCATGGTTTAATGGGTAGCACAATTTAACGTGTAGCACGGTTTCACAGGCAGCGCGGTTTCACGGGTAGCGCGGTTTCACGGGTAGCGCGGTTTCACGGGTAGAGAGGTTTCACGGGTAGAGCGGTTTCACGGGTAGAGCGGTTTCACGAGCAGCAAGATTTCACGGGTACCACAGTTTCACGGCTAGCGTGGTTTGTCACTCCCGTCACACTGCGCTGTCTATGAAGGATATGGAAGTATGTTGTTCGTGTGAACTGACCATTTGAGATCCTCCGCCAGATGTACGGCTAGGAAACGGAAGCCATTCACTCTTTCCACAGCAGCGCCGTTGATGGTGATCGGGGTATGTGCTTTACTACACTTCCAGAAGTCCACCGTCATCTCTTCTGTTTTTCTGACATTGAGGGTGAGATGGTTCGATCCTTCTTGTAACCATCATCCCCACTATTGTGTCATCCGCAAACGTCAAAATGAAATTGGAGATACTAGTGGCCGTGAAGTCAAAGGTGTAGAGTGAGTACATGAGAGTTCAGTATACACCCCTGACGTAACACCACGTTGCCGTCTGCGAAGGCTGCATGACGTTACACTGCGCCACACCGGTCACACAGGTCGCACCGTGCTGCCGTCACATCCGGGTTTCACCTTTGGTGATAAGACCCACCACTGTTGTATCGTCCGCCAACTTCACATTGAAATTGGAGATACTAGTGGCCGTGCAGTCGTAGGTGTAGAGTGAGGACAGGAGAGAGCTCAGTGTACAGCCCTGACGTAACACCGCGCTGCCTTCTGCGAATGCTGCATGATGTAACAACGTGGTGCCATTGTCAAAGGCACCAGTCACATTGGATACACAGGTCACACCGCGCGGCCATCACACCGGTCACACCCGGGTTTCACCTTTGGTGATAAGATCCACCACTGTTGTATCGTCCGCAAAGTTCACAATGAAATCGGAGATACTAGTGGCCGTGCAGCCATCTGCAAAGGCTGCGTAACGTCACACCAGTGACATCAGATACACAGGTCACATCTTGCTGCCGTCACATCGGTCACACCAGGGTATTAAACCCACCACTGTTGTATCGTCCACAAACTTCACAATGAAATTTTAGATACTAGTGGCCGTGCAGTTGTAGGTGTAGAGTGAGCACATGAGGGTTCAGTATACAACCCTGACGTAACACCACGCTGCCGTCTGCGAAGGCTGCATGACGTTACACCGCGCCACACCGGTTACACAGGTCACACCGCGCTGTCGTCACACTGCCCGTCGCACCATTTGCACCATTCTGTCGTCACATCCAGGTTTCGCCTTTGGTGATAAGACCCACCACTGTTGTATCGTCTGCAAACTTCACAATGAAATTGGAGATACTAGTTGCCGTGCAGTCGTACGTGTAGAGTGAGTACATTAGAGTTCAATATACACCCCTGATGTAACACCACACTGCGGTCTGCGAAGGTTGCATGACGTAACAACGCTCTGCCGTCTGCAAAGGCTGCGTAACGTCACATCAGTGACATCAGATACACAGGTCACATCTTGCTGCCGTCACATCGGTCACACCGGGGTATTAAACCCACCACTGTTGTATCGTCCGCAAACTTCACAATCAAATTGGAGATACTAATGGCCGTGCAGTCATAGGTGTAGACTGAGCACATGAGAGTTCAGTATACACCCCTGACGTAACACCACGCTGCCGTCTGCGAAGGCTGCTTGACGTTACACCACGCCACACTGGTCACACCGGTCACACAGGTCACACCGTGCTGCCGTCACACCAGTCGCACCTCGCTGCTGCCTGCAAACGTTTTATGACGTTACATCAGTCACACAGATTAGAAACGCGCTGCCGTCACACTGCCCATCGCAGGGCAGACTGTGCTGCCTGCGCGGTTTAACTGGCAGCGCGGTTCCACAGGTAGCGCATTTTCACAGGCAGCGCAGTTTCACAGGTAGCGCGGTTTAACGGGCAGCATGGTTTCACGTGTAGCGCGTTTTCACAGGCAGCGCCGTTTCACAGGTAGCGCGGTTTAACGAGCAGCATGGTTTCACGGGTAGCGCAGTTTCACAGGTAGCGTGGTTAAACAGGTAGCGCGGTTTAACGGGCAGCGCGGTTTAACGGGCAGCATGGTTTCACGTGTAGCGCGTTTTCACAGGCAGCGCCGTTTCACAGGTAGCGCAGATTGTCACTCTCGTCACACTGCGCCGTCTATGAAGGGGTATGTTGTTCGTGTGAACTGATCATTTGAGATCCTCTGCCAGATGTACAGCTAGGAAACGGAAATTATTCACTCTTTCTACAGCAGCGCCGTTGATGGTGATGTAGGTATGTGCTTTACTGCACCTCCAGAAGTCCACTACCATCTCTTCTGTTTTTGTGACATAGAGGGTGAGATGTTTCTCTTAGCATTAAAGTTTAAAGGCACTGAGATCCTTCTTGTAACCGTCACCCACCACCAGTGATGGGAATAACGGCGTTACAAGCAACGGTGTTACTAACGGCGTTACCTTTTTCAGTAACAAGTAATCTAACTAATTACTTTTCCTATCGTTACAACGCCGTTACCGTTTCTACCAAGAAAATGCGGAGCGGTCGCGTTACTATTTTTCAACAAACAGACGGTTGAAGCTGTCTGTCTTCAGCTTACTGCACCTTATATCAGTTGCACAGAAGTAGCTCTACGTAATCTGGGTGCTACAGCTTTAAGTAGCTCCCCCGGATGGCAATCACTTTCTGCCAGACGATCACTTTCTAGCACAACACCTGGAGCTAGGGGGCAAAACAATGGCATGAGTGTTGCTGTTTGCCTGAGAAAGAATAAAGTAGTCGTGGTAAGCCAATCACATAACCACTTCAAGATGACAAAGCAACAAGGTATATATATGTAGTGTTTTTCCTCAATATTTTCGTCACGTTTACTGTCTAAGGACAGCGCTAGCAAGCACTCTCTGCTATGACCAAAAAACCCCAAACAAACAAACAAAAAACCCCCACCCCTTTCATGTTGGTGGGGTTGTGTCGTGTCATGTCGACCAATCAAAAAATGATATGGCAACATGACATTTGGTTGTTTAGAAAGAGGGGGAAGTTTTAGGAGTGAGTGAGAGAGAGAGAGAGAGAGAGAGAGCAGAAAAAGAGAGAGAGAGAGCAAGTTTTGAGATGTGAAGCATCTTTGGAGTGTGTAGTTAATGTGTTGTCTTGTGTAGATTAGTGTGTAGTGTTGTGGATAGTTTTCTGCAGGTGTCAGGCTTATGATGTTCTCCTTTATAGTGGACAGAAATTATTTTTTGGAGTAGCACAAATAATTTGTGTGGCATCTTATATTTGCATTTAAAGTCATGAAATATGATTCAGTAAACATGTTTGTTGTTAAATATAACTTTTTCTAATCTGATTTTATGTTTTTCGTCTGATTTTAGATCAATTGTGTTAATACAGTATGTCAAAATGAAAACATAAATATAAATTCAGACACGTGAGGTTGTGCTGAAAAGAATGATACCAAAGGGTAAAGTAGTTTTTAACGGTGAAATAAGGAGGTAAAACCAAATGTAGTGAAAAATGGCCAATTACACCCTGGACCCCAAAGGGTTAAAAAAATTTTTTTTAAGTAACGCAATAGTTACTTTTCAAGTAATTAATTACTTTTAGAATCTTGTAACTCAGTTACTAATTCAGTTACTTTTTTGAAGAAGCAACTAGTAACTAAAATAAATTACTTTTTCAAAGTAACTTGCTCAACACTGCCCACTATTGTCTCATGCACAAACTTCAAGATGAAATAGGAGATACTAGTGGCCGTGCAGTCGTAGGTGTAGAGTGAGTACATTAGAGTTCAATATACACCCCTGATGTAACGCCACGCTGCCGTCACAATGCCCGTCACACGGGTAGCATGTTTTCACAGGCAGCGTGGTTTCACGGGTAGCGCGGTTTCATGGGCAGCGCGGTTTCACGGGTAGCGCGGTTTCATGGGCAGCGTGGTTTCACGGGTAGCGCGGTTTCACGGGTAGCGCGGTTTAACGGGCAGCAAGGTTTCACGGGTACCACAGTTTCACAGCTAGCGCGGTTTGTCACTCCCGTCACGCTGCGCTGTCTATGAAGGGGTATGTTGTTCGTGTGAACTGACCATTTCAGATACGGAGCCGGATGTACAGCTAGGAAACGGAAGCTGTTCACTCTTTCCACAGCAGCGCCGTTGATGATGATCGGGGTATGTGCTTTACTACACCTCCAGAAGTCCACTATAATCTGGTATCATCTGGGTTTTACCTTTGGTGATAAGACATTAGAGTTCAATGTACACCCCAGATGTAACACCACACTGCCGTCTGCAAAAGCTGCGTAACGTCACATCAGTCACATCGAATACACAGGTCGCACTGCGCTGCCATCACACCGGTCACACCTGGGTTTCACCTTTGGTGATAAGACACACCACTGTTGTATCATCCGCAAACTTCACAATGAAATTGGATTAGAAACGCGCTGCTGTCCAATGCCCGTCACACCCATCACACCATGCTGCCTGCGCGGTTTAACTGGTAGCGCGGTTTAATGGGTATCACGGTTTTACGGGTAGACGTAACACCGCGCTGCCGTCTGCGAAGGCTGCATGACGTTATACCAGATAGTGTGTGTAGTCATTTGAGTCAGAATAAACTAAAGTACTGTGGGTCATTTAACTGCTTTAAATTGCTTTTTAGACAATAATCTGTTATATCAGGCTACACAATACTTTCGAATCATTGTTGTTTTGGTGCTTTGTTAGTATCTTGATAACTGTGTAAAAGCCTGAAAAATTACAAAATACAGAAAGGTAAGCAACAACATACACTGTGATAAAGGTGGTGGGGGGGGGGGGCAGGACTATTTATACACAAAGGGTAATCATGGAAGTGGAGACAGACAATTGAGACAATCACAGGCCCTCTTTTTTGACCATTGGGCCATTAATGACAGCTTATTCCTGATTTCCATAATTACTGTGGCCACCCAAAACTGCCAATGTTTTGCACAACAGTTCATCTTAACTTGAATATGAGATTTGAGATTATGTCAACAGATTTTTGCAAAAAACCCTGTGAAATAACAAAAACCATGGGGAACAAGCAGAAAGTGAAACTTCATATCAAGTCTCTGTTCCAGTGACCTTAGTGGCATACGCTAAAGTCAACCATAAACAGCCTGCTGTAATTTTCATAACACAGCTCAGCATTATTCCCTTTAGCTGATCCTCACCTGCAATTACAGGCTTTCAAAAACTTGCCAGACTACTGGTGTGATAAGCTCCAGGGATGGAGTGTGCAATCTCTTAATGGTGTTAGAGCAAAAGCATAAGCAATAACACCTGCATTTAAGCTACACTGTTGACATATGGACTCGCTTACACTATGTTATACTGATGCCAAGACCAGGATAGACAAAAATATCATGTGTAAACACATTTCCCTTCTGTTGGATTAACAACAACAACAAAACAAAAGGAAATAAAGGAAATAAAGGATCCATAGGTCATGAGATATTTTATGCCTTTAAAGGTAGCAGGCTGAGCAGAGCACACTTAGAGTATCATACCTACTGGATGAGTCATGACATGGTTTCTCAGCTCTGCTGCTTCCTTTTCCAGAATAATACTTGGAGTGATGGAAAATACACAACAAAGGCTGTTTGGCCTTTCCAAGTGTTTGCCTGAAAACATTATGACAGCCAGAGTCAGAGAAATTACTGTAAAAAATGCTTCTATATTCACTACGAGTTCAGATTGCTCGGCGCTGACGGCAGCCGGAAATGACAGATAGGCGTTCAGGAACTGGCTATCTATCGTCTCACTTGGCTTTTACTGTACGACGTAATCTTTAGAGGCAGAGGATTGAAAAACGATCAGGATGGCCGATCAGCAGAAATATAGGCTCTCTGCTGTTAATCCTTCCCATATGCTGGGATAACCCAGAAGAGGCACAACAGTGAATGACTGTCGCAATGAGCCAGTTGTGGGTGAGGAGGAACAAAACCCTCAGAGCAGGCAGCAGTAAGGGCATGAAAGAGGTCAAACAAATTTCCACATATTCAGTAGCACAGGCAACTCTGAAAACATTACAGTTACCCTCTTTTCACCTTCTTATTTCACATTCTCTCAGTAAGGCCAAGGGATGCAATTCATGTTCTCAGCACTCTACAAGTCTAGATCAAAATAAATAAATAAATAAATAAAAAATCATCCTTTGAACTGTTTTCAAGCATTGGAAAACAGATTTTTATCTTTTGGTCACATCTTACAAAACCACAGAGGGGGTTTTTGGCCTCAAATTGACTAACTTGGACAGCATGAGTTTTTGCCTGAACTGATTTATGCCAGAGATATGTTGCCTTTTTCTAAATCCTGCGTCACCACCATGAAGAAAAATAGTTAAGTCAAGGAGCCTTGCTTATGCTTTTCTCTAATTTACGACGGCAGTGTTTCTTTTAAAATGACAGTAAACTGCCAAAATGTGGAAAAACTGAGACATAATATTCACATTTTTTACTCTTAAGACATCTGACTAATAAACATTTAAAATACTACAGAATGCTGCTAAATGGGAGGCCTTATACATATTGTGTAATTGTAATAATTTTTGTTCATCTTAAGTTAAGGCTGCAAGTGATTTCTGTTATCAGTGAGTCATAATTTTTTATGGTTAAATCTTTGAAAGAAGTGAAAATAATAATGTCTCCATTATTGAGCCCAAGGTGACAGCTTGAAATGTCTTATTTTGTCCAAAAATAATAATTCATAACTCAGAGCTATTTAGTTTGAGATGACACAAAGTAAAATAAATCTTCATATCTGAAAAGACTGAAGGAGTGAATGTTTGGCATTTACCCTCGATAATTGAAAAGCTAATTTACTTTGAACAGCGCTAAAGACTGAATGACACTCATTCCTGGTGAATAGACGGGCAGGTCTGTGTATATTTGTGCACTCTGCTTTCCTCCAGTTTTGTTTATTTTTTAAAAAGACTTCTGCTATATCCTTCTTTTCTTGCTTTTTCTCTTTAGCTGAAGAGTGGCAGCATTATCCTGGAGCATCAAACATGTCTGTATACACACTCGGGGGGCACCTCTTCATGCTGACTTTGCTGATAGCAGAAATAAATTCAGAGGCCCATCAGTCAAAGAGGTAGGAGTGAACTTTCTTCCTCCACAGTTTCACACTGAGGCTATAAACTGAGCTCTGTCACAGGAACAGAACAAAGCAGCCTTAACCAGACAGTACACATGCAGCTGCAGCATACAGGCGCAGGATTATTGCCACAGTGGAGTTTTCTATTTCGATATTGTACTTTCTGTACTTCATGCTGAAACACCAGCTGTGCTGGTGTGATTTCTTGTTTGACTTCTTTTGATGCTTCAGCGGAAGGCGAAAAAGAGAATAAAGGTGGTTGTCATATTTGTGTAAAAAAGGATTTCATATGTGAGAAAGAAATGCAGCAGCTGTTTCGTGTCATACAACGTACTGGGTGCTATATATAAAATGACCTATCACGTCGGTTAGAGGAAAAATCAAGGTCATTCTCTCCAGCACCCCCTTAACTTTCTGCTTTTCTCTCTCTTATCGGTTGTGACTGATGGAGCTCAGAGATCTGTGAGCTGCCATCCAGGGCTCATCTGGCCCATGACGGCCCTGAGGCGGCAGCTGTCACCAGCAGAGCAGACCTCCTGCTCCTGGCTGCGGTTTCTGTTGGGCTGAGGTCGGCTAATGAGGACATTATCAGATCAGTGTCTTCAGCCTGACACAAACCTAGCCGCCAGCACACTTATTCAACCTTTTCGCACCTGCTCTCAAGATGAACGACCAACAGCTTCACGCAATATAGTCACAGGAAATGGGAGGTCATATTGTGTATTATTTCAAGGAAGTGAATAACTTCACGGATGATGAATGAAGCCAATATGATTTGTGACTTATTGCTGAATTTTGTTTGGTCAGAATACAGTATGAGAGCAATTATTTAGGAACGACGTCTGCCTTTGTTAATGCATTCTTTGAATATTACATGTAGATTTGACATTTTTCACGCCATCTCACAGCATCTCTGTCTCGCTAACTCAGTGATGAGTTGAAAAATGGAGAAAAATTCATATGAACGAGTGCAAATGCCATCTGCTGATGAAGGTCATGTAATAAGTTAACCTCACAACAGCTTCTTAATGGAGCTTCAAGGGAGATTAGTTTGTTCGCAGCTGTTTCCAAGGTCAAGAATGAAACTTTGAAACTCAAATTTAAGATGACAGCCAACCTTATACAGCTGTGCTTGGAGCTTTTTTTAATGTGTGGATTCAACAGAAATTTTGAAGCAGTTTATAAATGTGGCTTTTAAAAAGTAATACACAAATTAAATTGTTTTAATTATCATTAATTACACCACATATAAATCTTTTTTAGCCTGTATTAGTGCTAAAAGGCTGATGGTAATGATGCTAATTTTACTGGTTTTAAATTGAAATTTTAAGCTGAAAGAAAGGACTGAAGGAAAAGTCAGAGATTACGATTCATCCTGTGGTTGACATGGATACATTTAAATAATTTCAGCAGCCATTTTTATTAGGTACATGTTGTTGTTTAGGGTTGGCCTCCTCTTTACCTTTAGCCCTAATTCTTCATAACTCACATTTTGCAAGGTGGTGGAAACTTTCAACACAGATTTTGTTCCACGTTAAGATGATAGCATCACACAACTGCTGCAGATTTGTCGAATCCAAATCCACAATGTGAATCTCCCGTTGCACCAAAAAGTGTGGTCACGAAGGAACTGACATGGTCAGCAACAATACTCAGGTAGGCTGTGACATTAAAACAATGGAGCCATGCTTTCATGTCATTTACAGCCAAATGTTGCAGCAGAAATCAAGACTCATCGGAGCAGGAAACATTTTGCCATTTTCTATCATCCACTTTTGATTAGCCTGGACAAATATTCTTAGTTTCCTGTCTTTTGCTGGCAGGAATGCGATCTTCTGCTGCAGCTGTAGACCATCTCCTTCAAGGTTCAGAGATGCTCTCCTGCATACTTTCATTGAAAGAGCGGTTATTTCAGTTGCTGTTGCCTTTCTATCAGCCTGAAGCAGTCTGGCTATTCTCTGATCTTTGGTATCAACAAGGCATTTTCACCCAGAGAATTGCCGATCACTGGATATTTTCTCATGTTCCGACCATTCTCCCAATCTGGAAAATCCCAGCAGATCAGCAGCTTCTAAAATACTCAGACCAACACAACAGGCAACAACACAAACATGCCACATTCAGAGCCACTTGCATCACCTTTCTTCCCCATTCTGCTGCTCAGTTTAAACTTCAGCAGGTTGTTTTGATCATGTCTAAAAGTCTAATTGTATTGAGTTCCTACCACGTGATTGGCTAGTCTGCTTTAACAATTAGCTGAACAGGTGTACCCTATGAAGTCGCCAGTGAGACAGTGCATTAAAAATAAAAGATGCCAGCTTGCTGGTGTCACAACAGAAAAAGTCAGTTCATGGTCCTGATGCTTTAGCTTCTGTAGAAACGTTTAAGGTAATTCATCACTAATTAATTTGATATATGAATTGGTGGACCAACAGACCAACCACTACTAAAACATGCTGATCAGTGGCTAAAATTGTTCATCAACGAATCATTTGTTTGATTTAAAAGTGTTAATATGACACAGAGTGTGAAGTGATTAAACAAACGCTGCTGCTTTTTAAAAAATGATCTCATTCACTGGCAGAGACACTTTGGCAAACATGCAGCAGCTGCAGAGAAAATGGCAACAGCGATCACACTGTCATACACTCATCTTCACAGAAAGCTTTAAGATGTCAGCGCCACCTTTAGAAGTCTCTGAACTTCAGTGGGGTTCAAACCAAGTGTGAAAACTACCTGTGATTGCTACGTACGCACTACTGAACATTTGGTCGACAGGCCAAAGTTACAACATGACGGCCGAGCAACAGCAGAGAGCCATCTGTTTTACCTCCAGTCCTGAGACAACAGTAAGCATCTCAGTACCACAGTGCTCACTGAAATTCAGATTATGAGGGATGAAACGTCCCCTTTTTCAGCTGCTGCAGAGCCAGAACCTTTACAGTAAACATAAACATCCCTTGCCAAAAAGCATCATTCTCCAGCATCAGAGAGACCTGAAAGCAAATTGGCTGTTTACCATTTTGAACAAATGCATCAACGTAATTATCAGCACTGATGGGAGAGAGATCTCTATAAGCTGAAACTAATTTTAACTTTCAATATTCATCTCCAAAACAGAGCTGTTCTATCATTTTGTGAGCCTCACGTGGGCCATTAGTATGCACAATGAGGTGCACTTCATCACTGCATGCAGGGAGCAAATTAACTTCAAGCAATGCCACTGTGATGGTGTTTTGTAATATGGACTGGAAGGGTAGGGGTTGTTTTTTTTTTCCACACTGTTGGTTCCATGCTCAGCTAGGGGCAGCTGGACCATAAACTGCAAACACATATCATCTTATATGCGTATTTATCTCTCCGTGCAGTCAGTTGTTTGAGCAGAACTTCACTAACCTTGCTGCATCCATTTCCAAAAAAGCATCTTGGGCAGTGACACTCGCAGAGCATATATATATTTATATGCAGCAAACACATTTGAGAGAGGGACCTCAGAAGATGACAGCTTAATGTCCTTGGTGACAGCTAATTTGGCTGTGTGGGAGTGAGAGTGAGCTGCCAGAGTGTTTATTTCCCCCAGAAAAAAAAAGGAAAAAAAAATCAACATATCTGATCTCGGGTGGGAGGGAGAGTCATTTTACAGAGTGAATTTTCTTCCTCAGTGAGAGTAACGGCTGTTAGAGGCAGTGCAAGATCACTGCCTCTCCTATTCACATGATGCCTTTCAAAATTAAGATTAGTCACAGGGGTTGGGCTGTTACTATGTGCATGCATTTGGCAGCTTTTTGCAGAAACCTTCATGAATGCAACAATCATGGGTAAATGTGTTTGCATGCAATAAAAATGGTAAAAGCACAGAAGAAGGTAACAGAGTAGATCCAGTGACAGCAAAGGCTGTGGGCTCGACAGTGCGACAACATCTGCCCTTTAATTTTGTGCTAGTAATTGCTACTTCTATTCACATGTCAACCACAGAAGACACAAATTATTCAGTCTGAATAAATTACAGTAAGGTTTATTTCATTTGTTGGAGCAAATGTGAGTGCTTCATGCTGCAATAAAATTAGAACTTGCATAAGTGGATCCTTCTCTGGAAGAATGTAATGAGTGTTCCACTCATTAATGGATGATTTCACAGCTGTGGATAGCTCACCTATGCTAAAAAGAAAGAAGTTACATTTTAACTGCCTTTGGCGACAAGTGCAGCATCAGCACAAAGAGGCAAAATGTTATAAATAAGAAGCATATGTGCCACACATTAAAGGCTGTCATACTACTAAAATATACAGCACAATGCTTCACATAACATTAAAGGACAGCTTACAGCTTCCTGCAAATTATGTTTAGGAATAGATTTGATTAACCATCTCCTGTGCGTCTGACAAGCAGAAATGTTATAGTAATAATAATCCAGTGTCATCAATGTAATATCATTGCAGCAGCCTTCCACACGAGCTCGTCCCTGCGCCCTGAAGTAATAAAAAGGTGAACAGCCACATTATTGTACTTGCTTGAATCACGCTGCTTCCCTCGACAGTTTGAGCGCCTGTCTCATTTATCAACATCTCACACAAAGCCCAGTGTCGCCTCTACCTCAGGTGGGACTAACTGGCTGCATGAAAGCAGAGGGAAAGCTTCAGGGACGATAAAACAAACTAAAAAAACAAAACAAACGCAGGCTGCCAACAGAGCTGAGAAAATGTCTTTAGATATAGAAACAAGATTTAAGTTGCACTGAAATGTGTCAGTGAAGCTGATGGGATGGGATTAAATGCTTCTGGTGACACATGTGGGATGAATTTGATGTTCAGTGCATTAAAAGCTATTAAAACAATTGAGCTTTATTTTGATAATTGTTTGGATTTTATGAGCAGCTTGGCTAAAACCGTTAAAAGGAGAATTTGGTGCAGACCAAAATTTGTTATTTTCATGTATTGAGTATTATACAGAGCTCAAACATGGCGGGGCTAAAGAGCACTTGCGGGCTACATCACTAGCAGCCACTAATTGAGCAACAGGCAGCCTTTTATAAGCTGCTGCTGCTGAGCCACTTTGCTCATATCATGCCACGGGCTTTTCCATATTTCATAAAAAGGCAATTAAGGCATGTGACCATCTCCCAGATTATAAACTATAATTTAAAAAAACTGCCATCAACACAACATATAACTAATGCATCTACAATACATTAAGATAATATAATGCTAAAAAACCCCACACAATTTCAGATTTGGTCTCTCCCAGAATAAATCCACTTCTCACGACAGTTAGCACGTCCATGTAGTGGTCAACATGTGAAAGATGCCCAGAAGGAGCCACAAACCCAGCCTCAGGGGTTAATGGGCTAGTGTTAACCTAGTGCCGGTGCAAAGCCTGGACAAATGGGAGCGTTGAGATTAGGAAGGGCATCCCAGCATAAATGTGCCCAGATGGATATCCCACAATTTTGTTGTACATGTGCAATGAGAATAAAGGGCTGTTCTATTTTATTCTAATTCCAAAAAAAATTAGGCTGCTGTGTAAAACGTGAACAAAAAAAGGATGCAATGATATGCAAATCTCATTGCAACTAATTGCAATTTTTCTGATACAACTCTCCCATATTTTGTCCACAGTAGAACATAGAAAATTATAAAAAACAAAACAAAACTGTAAGTGCACCATTTTAAGAAAAAAGTTAAGCTCATTTTGAATTTAATGGCAGCAACACATCTCAAAAAGTTTTGCAAAAGTTGGGACAGGCACAACAGAAGCCTGGAAAAGGAAGTGGTATTAAAATGAAATAATTGGAGGAATATTTAGCAATTATTTAGCTTCATAGGGGAAAAAAGAGAATCTTAGAGATGCAGTTTCACAGACAAAATGATCCCCCCCCACCCCAAATTGTGGAATTTCAGAATAATGTTTCTCAACATAAAATTGCCAAGGCTCATCTACAGTACATAACATCATCAAAAGATTCCAAGAATCTGGACACATCATTTTGCACAGGGGACAAGGCAAAAAAAATCAGTACTGGATGCCCGTGATCTTCAGGACCTTGGGTGGAACTACATTAAAACACTTTCAGAAATCGCTGTCTGTGAACACAGTTCAGAAAAATCCCAATTGGTTTTCTTTTAGGAAAACATTGATACTGTGTCCTCAAGACTAAAGAGAAGAAGGACCATCCAGCTTTTATCAGCATATAACGGTATATATTGGTTTAGAGCAACATATGCTTCCATTCTGATGATGTCTTTTTTTGCCTTTTCATACTTCAGGATGACAATGCTACACTGCATACTGCAGTACAAGAACCCAGGTGCTGAATTGTTGTTTCTTAAAATTGTCTCACTTTAAACATTTCATGCTTTCTATAAAATATGAGTTTATAAAATTTGTAAATCACTGCAGTGTTTTTATTTACATTTTACAGTATTTTTTGGAATTTGGGTTGTTCTTTACATTACGTTATCCGCAATAAATTGTGTTTAATCTCATGGTAATCAGTAATATTACTGTGGCTCATACCATTTCTTTATTTTGCAGATTCTCTCTATCATTCACTTAGCAGTAGCTGAAGCACCTTGAAAAAAGAATAACACACAAGTCACAAAAATATTCAATAAATAACTAATAAATATTGAAAAGTTTGCAAGGTTATGCTTCCAGTTTTTTCTAAAATTGCAAATGTGCCGAAAAAAAAACCCCCCTAATATAACCCCAAAACAGAATACATTATTATTCTGGACCAGCAACAAGATACATCTTTGTGAGATAGTTACAGGAAAAAAGATCCAAATGCACGACACCTGAGGCAGACCTAAGTCCAAGATATAAATGTTTAATGCTCTGTTAAACACACGAAGACGGTCAAAACTTGAAAACAGACAAAACTTGTCCGAGGCAAGGTTTACAAAGAAAAAGAGAGAGGGAGAGAAAAGGTAGGGGGAAAAGTAAGAACACAAGCAAACCCAGAGCTTGAAGCAACAAGAATGAGGTGGCGAATTGACAGAAACCCCAAAATGTGACAGTTCTGTTTGCAATAACAACATTTTAGGGTGATAATTGCCTTTACAGCTTGTTGCCCAGAGCCACAGTGCACCCTTGTCTCTCCCAACGCTTTCAGTTTCACAATAACTGACCAGAATAGATGAAAGTCAAAGATAATCACCTCTGTCGCAGCATTGATTGCCACAGTTGCCAGGCCGCAAGTTCAAACCTCTTCACCTCCAGGGTAGAAAAGGACAAGGACATCGTGAAGGTGATGTGGGCTTCTGATGATTTACCATGCAGACTTTCCTGTCCACAAGCAGAGGGTGAGTTGGATCGGTGCCTTTAGATTTACTTCTTATGTGTGGCCTATCTCTGCCAATCAAAAGCTGGCTCTTAGGTAGTAAATGTACTGATTACAGGTGCTGCGGATCAAGCTGAGGCATGTGGGGCTCAGTGCTGGACAGCGGCAAGAAAAACAGGACCAATGGCAGAGTTGGAGAATAATATCCAGACTTGTGACATATTTTAAACTATTCTTACAAAGCAAAGAGTAATTTAAAGACACTGACATTTTCAGATTCTGCCTGCGGGTTTCTTTCAACCAAGGCTAAAAACAGAGCGCTAATTGCAAAGAAACCAGTTTATATTATTAATTAATATTTGACGCGTTCATCCCCACACTCCCATGCAAATACACACAGTTTAGTCACACTGATCTATCTGATGAATAAACATACTGGAACCCACTGTGGCTCTCTACAGGAGTAGCTAAATCCATGGGTGATCTGTTTCCAGCTGTCCTGAGATGTGAAGGAGACTTTTTACTTTACTCTCATTAAAATCCAGATTTCACTGGGCGGCTTCATTACTTGGTGGCTCACAGTGTCTGCTGGTATTTACTTTATATTTCATATTCCAGTGGGTAATTAACTGTTTTAAGGTCCACAAGGCTTCTTTTTTTTTAAGCTGAAGTCAAGAAAATGCATGTGATTAATAAGAAAGACAATGGAAAAAGCTTCAAAAACACTGCCACTACTATATATCAAGATTCTTACTTTTTGTGATGTGGACTAAAGGACTGGAATAGTTTCATTTGAAGGCTTAGCATTAGCATTATTTTATAATAACTTTTATAACAAGCAGGGTTTGCTGGGTCCAGAGTTTTGGGGAAACTTTCTCCCTTCCTTTCATCACATCGCTCCTTTCCCAGATGTTCTGTTGATCCACTGAGAGATACAGCATTTCAGAAATGTCATGAGGACTGATGCTCATCACCAGTGTTGGGACTAACGCGTTATTAAGTAACGCGTTACAGTAACTACGTTATTATTGTGGTAACGAGCACGGTAACTAGTTATGCCAAAACCGGGAACGCGTTACTCGTTACTGGGATTTAGATAGGCTCGTTATTCGTTACTTCGTGTGGTGGCTATCGCGTAGCTTCCACAGATTCAATAATATTAGCAAGTGGTGGAAGCCAGCAGGTGGATGAAGGAAAAGGGAGGCAAGAGGAGAGACCCGAAGCGGCCGCTCGTCCGAGAGTGTCAGGTGAACTGAACTTCAGGTAAGAAGTTATAACCTGCAGTCCATCTGGGTCAGATATGAACCAAGTTTAGGTGGAGTTTATTTTCGTTATGCTGACTTTTTCGTACTGCGTGCTAGCTAGCATGACGGAGTTTCTATACAGCTGGGTGGGTGCTATGTTACTGATGTTGAACTTTATTTTGTTCATAAGGTTAATTATTAGAGTTGCCAACCATCCCGTAAAAAACGGAATCGTCTCGTATTCAGAGAAAATATCATGCGTTTCGTATTGAGGTGAAAAGGAACACAGTTTGTCCCGGACTTCAGCTACAATGAAAAAGACACAAAGCTGGAGTTATTCTGTGTTTACGCTGCCTCTTCTTCTCTCATCCTCTCACCCTCCCTCTCCTGTTTCTACTTCAATCATGAAACTGATCAATGATCAGCCGATTGGCTTTTCTCTCTTGTTTATTTATCGCCCACTTTGCGCCAGAAAGAGGAAACCAGCGGATGTCGCGGTAAACAACAGCAGCACTTTTAAGCTTGATCAGCTGTTGTTAGAATTTATTTAATATTAATTTCTAGTATCAGCTGATGTTGGCTGGAGCCACAGCTGTAAACCTGCTGGTCATGATATCGGTTTGGTTATGTGATGAGAGGGAAACATGAAGATGAAACCAGGAGATGTCCTTACTGAATCATCAGAGCTGTGATGGAAAAACAGGTTTACCTTTTAGTTAACATGAATGAGTTGAAGGGAAGTTATGAACTGTTTCTGAGAGACAAATAACACCAGGATCCTTTTCTAAGTAGCTGACAGCTGATAACTGTGCAGGGGCGGGTCTAGCAAAGTGTTGCCAGGGGTCCATGTAGGGCATTAAAAGGGAAAGGGGGGCACAAGGAAATACTTTCTTATTCTCATTTAAAATGTCTCACTTTTAAAAAAAACAATTATCTGAGTCTTGCAACAAACAATTGATAGATTGATACATATATACCATCAGAACAGTGTACATCACTGTCACAACAGTGTTTATTTTCATTCAAAGGCTTTATGATTTTTCCTATAATGGTGGGCCGGTCTCTAGTCAAAATGCCTGGGACGATTTTTTTGTCCCAGTCCAGCTCTGTATGCAGCTCATCTTCAGTCTGGTGTTACCTACATCTTCCTATTCAGAAGGCAGAATTTCCGAGTTCTGAGTACAATCGAAAGCACCACGACTGCAGTTTTTGTGTTGGATGTAAAAAGCAGGCTAGGATAGAATCAGGTGTGGGATTTCTCTCGTGGAAATGTGCACATTATTTTTTCCTTTCTATTGGTAGGTGGCACAGTGCACTTGTGGCAAGTAAGCAAGCTAGAAGACTGGCAGTCTTGCTGGGTATCCAGTTACGGAAGCAACACATTAACAAGAGAATTCTGAGTAAAACCAAAGTTACTTTCCCTAGTAACTAGTTACTCTGAAAGTAACGAGTAACTTGAAGTAACTGAGTTACTTTTGATAGAAGTAACTAGTAATGTAACTAAGTTACTAATTTAAAGTAACTTACCCAACACTGCTCATCACAGAGATCAAGCAGGACTCATAATTTTCACCAACACCTCCCTCAAAGGTATGTCTTCACCAGACCTCCACTGAAGGCCCGCCCAAGAAAATGGACAAACCCAGCACTTCATGAACAGTGTGACAGCGGCCTTTGCTTTGTGTAATGTCAGAAGTACTCACACCATCCTCAGATAAAGAACAGAGGGCCTGGAACTTTACATAATGATGTTATATTCAGTCCTGCCAAAAGTTATATTATCCTCTCAGTTTACTCAAATATGAATGACTCTGAATATCTTATGGTAAATAAAACACTCTGAGAATGAAGTCTGGATTAAATTTTTTAGTTCAAGGTTAATTTTAAACCTTTGACCTTACATCGGGTTTTATTGATAGAAAATATAATGGACTCTACATTCAGTGTTAAAAGCAGAAGCTGTGCAGGTCTGAGATCAGGAGCTTTATTAAACCCCAAACCGAGGTTCTGTTTATGCTCCTATATAATGACACCAGTTATGTGGCTGATTAAACCCTTTAACTTTTCGTCTTTAACTTTATCAATAAAACAGCTGCAGCATCCACTGACAGTACATCATATAGTAATTTAGCCTTTGCACCGTTTTCATCGTTTGATTTTGGAGTTACTACAAAGAGTGAACATATAAGCTGATTGGTCTGTTGTCACTGGGTGATGCTGAGGTCTGAATCTGAGGGCAACTCCTGTAATCACAAAGAAAAGACTCATCACAAACTGTGAAAATGTGAACTTTATCCTTCAAATGTGAGGAGATCCCTCAGCAGGATCAATGCACGTAAAGCTCCGGGTCCTGACAACATTCCTGGTCGTGTACTGAGAGACTGTGCAGTGGAACTCACTGATGTCTTCACAGACATCTTCAACATATCACTCATCCAGGCTGTCGTCCCCACATGTTTTAAAGCCACCACAATCATTCCGGTTCCAAAAAAGTCATCTCCCTCCTGCTTTAATGACTACCGTCCTGTTGCACTCACTCCCATCCTGATGAAGTGCTTCGAACGACTAGTCATGCAACACATCAAGACTGTCCTGCCCCCCTCCCTGGATCCCTTCCAGTTTGCGTATCGGCCCAACCGCTCAACCGATGATGCCATCTCCACTGCACTCCACTCAGCACGCACACACCTGGAAAAAAAAGACTCATATGTTCGAATGCTGTTCATAGATTTCAGTTCAGCATTTAACACTATAATCCCCCAACAGCTCACTCAAAAACTGGTCCAGCTGGGGCTCAACATCTCACTGTGCAACTGGCTGTTGGATTTCCTCACCGGAAGACCTCAAGCAGTACGGGTCGGCAGTAATACATCCAGCACCATCATTTTAAACACGGGGGCCCCGCAGGGATGTGTGCTGAGCCCCCTCCTCTTCACTCTGCTGACCCATGACTGCACTCCATCATATAGCTCCAACCTCTTCATCAAGTTTGCGGACGACACAACGGTGGTGGGTCTCATTAGCAACAGGGATGAGACCGACTACAGAAGTGAGGTGAGACGCCTGGCCACGTGGTGTGTTGACAACAATCTCTCTCTGAATGTGGAGAAGACGAAGGAGATTGTCGTGGACTTCAGGAGAATGCACACCCAACATGCTCCTCTGACCATCGACGGAGCGTCTGTGGAGAGAGTGAGCAGCACCAAGTTCTTGGGTGTGCATATCACAGAGGATCTCTCCTGGACGCACAACACCACAGCACTGGCCAAGAAATCACAGCAGCGTCTCTTCTTTCTCCGCAAACTAAGAAGAGCAGGAGCACCAGCCCCCATCATGTACACTTTCTACAGAGGCACCATCGAGAGCATCCTGTCGAGCTGCATCACTGTGTGGTTTGGAGCCTGCAATGCGTCCTGTCATAGAACCCTCCAACGCATAGTGAGGGCTGCAGAGAGGATCATTGGTGTCTCTCTCCCTTCCCTCCAGGACATTTACAGCACCCGTCTCACTAAAAAAGCCCTTTGCATAGCGGCTGATCCCACGCACCCGATGCAAAGCTTCTTCAAGCTGCTGCCGTCAGGGAGGAGACTGCGGAGTCTCCAGGCCAGGACCAGCAGACTGAAGGACAGCTTCATCCATCAGGCTGTCAGGAAGCTTAACTCCCTTCCGATTCTGCCTCCTCTCCCCTCTTCTCCTTCATGGTCTCACTGAACTCTGTCACACACACTCACACACACACACACACACACTCTCTGACTTCACTCACTGGCCTGCACCAGTTACCAGTCACTTTGTGGAGCGTTGGACTGCCAGTACCTCATAAGACTTTGTTGTCATACCATCTCTTACCGTATATTACTAATCTCCATTTGCACTATTTGCTTATTTGCACTACTCTGCCTGGTTTACACTCATGGTCATTTATCCTTACTTGAATATTGTATATTGTATATTGCATAGCTTTCTTGTTATATGTAAAATTGTATTGTATTTATTTAAATTTTTATTTTTAATTATTTTATTTGCATTTTTTAATCTAGGGTTTGAGAGTAACGAAATTTCTATTCTCTGTATGTCCTGTACATGTGGCAGAATTGACAAATAAAGTTGACTTGACTTGACTTGACTAAAACTGATTCTTCCCTGTCCTCACCCACTTCAGGTTCTGAAGTTTTGCCCTTACAATTTTTCAGTTCTATAGTTCTGACTTTTACAAAAAAAAAAGAGGTCTGATATACTAACAGATTATCCAGTAGAATGTTTATCTTTGAGTCACAGTTACATTTTTAATGGCGCTCTGCAAAGATGAGATGATAGGGCAGGTTTCCAGTCCTGGTTCAGTTGTGCTACTGCACAGTGGTCATCTGCAGGAAAACAGAAAAGTATGGAGATTTAAACTGCTGCCTCAGTACTGGACACCATATATGTATGCTTCATAGTATTTCTCTCAAAGGATGTAAGCTGTACGGAGTAATGCACATGTAAAATCACACAATCACACACAACAATGGTTTATGTTAACTTTTTATTTCTCTTCTTCTTTCTTCTGTTTATAAACAGAAACAAGTTTAATGGCAGCTTTCTCACAAAAACAATAACCCAAATTCATACAACAAATGTGGGGGAGAAAGGGACAGTTAGGTTGTGCCAAAAAAACAAAAAACACCACACCAAAAAGACAGAACCAAAACAAAACAAAAAAAGAAGGGGGGGGGGACCCTAATCCTCAACTCAAAACAAGCTCAAAATTACATGGGTGGCACCAACCTACTTACCTAGTGTTTCTAACAGAAAAGATTATATGTGAGTACGTGTATGGGTTCCCCAGACTTAGTCCTCTTTACTCCCACCACAACCTTCAAACAAAAGAAATACACCAGAGGCACTCTACACATGTGCCAAACAATTCTACGCAAGGAAGAGAGAGCCACCCCAACCACAGGTGAGTCTCCTTATCAAGGTGTGCACTCTTAGTTTGTCCAATCAAAGCCCCCTTCCTCTAATTAGCTGGAGATCCACAAATTGACACCAGCCTGCAGTCTGTGTACCTGAGGAAATGGCAAACAAAAGGAGAGGGAAAGAAATCATGCCGCCTGCAGACACGTAACAAACACACATTTGACTTACCGAAAAAGTGTGGCGGTGAGTCAGTTTACTGCGGAACACCTCACGCTGTCAGTCTGAAACAGTCGATCGTGGTTTTGGAAAGTTAATGCAGTGTCCCTGTCCTATTTGCCATTCCCGAACAGAGCTATGCAAGCTTCTCTGTGACTGCAGCTGCCAGTCAAAGCTTTGTACCAGGCTGTAAACATGTTTTGTAAAGCTGGAAAGTTGGAAATTTTAGCATAGGCGTTTATGAGGGCGGAATCGCTTTTGAGGCATGCTTCAAGGGGCACCATGAAGCTAGAACCTTCACCTGCTTCAAAATGAACTGCAGTTTTTATTGTATTGTCTCTATGAGTGGCTGTATCATTATTTCATTGAAAGTCAAGTAAATTCAAGTAACTTGGGCGGGGGAAAAAAATGCTAGCAGTGCAAATTGTTCTCAACTTCTAAGCCAGTGATTGAAGCAACTACCAATGAGACCGCATGATACTGCTGATTGACTTGTGACATGGTAGTAAACACATTTTAGAGTTACCTAGGCAACTGGAGCCTGGAGTCCACTGACCAAATGTCAGCTTCAAAGAGGTGCTTGACAAGCTAATTGCTCCCTGTCTGGACGCAGCTTTAGAGCACTAAAACTGCATTGAAACCAGCAGAACTGACTTATCATGAAACTGCAAAGCAACTCAAAACCCTGGCTCCAGACCACAGACTTAACAAAAAAATAGACTTCTCTGGTTAGTTAACCTTCTTGCGTTTCCCACCACAATGTGAAATGTGAGCTGAGAATGTTTCTCTTGTCTGTTATTGTGGTCATATATTAATAATAAAAGCCAGACTGGAGTACATGCTCTCAGCGCTGCTTTCCCCCCCAGACAACACAGTCAACATGTTGTGTATGCTAATTATGTGGTGTACATCATGTGTGGTTCAGTGAGTGGAAGTCAGCATGAAAAACATGCTGCTCCCTGGAGCTAGGGAGAACAAAGCCGCTATTCAGGATGCAAAGCAAAGCTCTTCTTAATAAGAATGACTTTTAGATTTCAAAATGTCACAGAGTACAAGGTAAAATATATTCAGACCCCTCCTTTGCAATAGGCTCTCTCACCGAGATCCATTGAGGAGTGCTTAAGAACATCTGAAGATATTTCTCAAAGGCTGGAATAATAAGGTTAGAGCCTAGTGGAGCACTTTTTAATTACTTAGTTACGGCCAGAGTCCTGCGAGAAGTGTTTTACCTTGCTCTCAAACTTCCCTGCAAAGGCAGAAAGGTCAAACACTTAAAGAAATTACCAGACTTAAAACACTGAAATCTAATTGTCCTTACAGGTACTTCTCTTAATTAGTAAAGTTTTGGGTTATGTGTGGCACGCTGAAACAGTTTGGTAGGATCCAGGAGGAGCAGGAAAGCATGTGAATATCTAAATAAGAATGACCCTTTGTAATAGCATGTTATAGGATCCTCTTGAGTCTGATGTTGCAACAAATGTCATGGTAACAACCTTGCCGAACAGGGTGCAGTCTCCCTCCGTCACAGCCCCCCATCCTGACTTTCATCATTAAACTGCACACATGGGCAAGAGCCTTTGAAAATCCTGCCACTATTGAGCACTCTTGAAAGGAAGGCTCTTTTCATTTAGTGGTCTACTGAAGATGATTTGCTTTCAGGGGTTTTAATTGTTGCTGTGTGATGTTCAACAGGCTAAGCTGCTCCAGAGAGCTTGCTCTCCTCATTTGCATTAGTGATTGATGGCGGCTGATTTTCCCTTGAACTTTCAGGGATGTAGAGTTCAGAGCGCTGGAGGCGGATGTGATGGTGGGAGCGGAGGAGGGGAGAGGAGGAAGGGCAGGCAGGAAGCATGCTGGGCTCAAGAGGGACAAGCTCTTTAGACAGACCATATTCAGCGATATTCAGACAATCAGCTAGAGATGTTTTTTGAAAAGGCTTGATTGTCATTCTGTGTGATAATAAATAGCCAGTCAGTAATCTTCCAAACAGGGCTTGTAGCCTCAGAGAGCACAAATACACATTAACATTAAATCCTCATTGAATTGGTGCTTTCAGAGCGTTTTGAATAAACACAGGGTGTTTTGTTGAAGCAGGATGTGAAATGAGACAACTTTAACACAAGTTGGATGTCTACTGTGTCTATTTAATCATTAAAATAATAATTGTTAGGCACAAAAATGCTTACATTTGCATCAAATGTGGGGAGGTTGTTCAGGAAGAGCATCGAACCCAACCCACAGCCACTGCAACACTTATTCTTAGTTTCATGCTACACTGCTGATGGACAGGCTGTTAAACACTGATGTGATGTGGTTATTTTACTTTTACCCACTAATAGAAAACTAATGAACAATATAGAGCTGCTTTCATTTACTCCCTTATTTGCAAGAGGTTCACCACAGCAGGTTTGATTTGTTGGATTTTTAGACCCTTCATGACACAACCCCCAAGGTGATGGTACCACCTGCTATGGAGCCACTAAACTAATGAACAATCTAACTTTTTCACTCAGAGAAAGTCTGTGGTTTTGCTTTCTCACTGAGACAGAGACACTGGAGAGGCCATGTCTACTTAAGAGCGGCTATAATCAGCCTTGTTAAAGTGTGAACAGGGTTGTTTGTACAGAGAATTATTACCTGGCGAAGCCTGATAAAGAGTTTCAGCTTAATTGGATGTCACAGCTTTACTGTTTGGTTCACTACTTGGCTGCAGCAGGAAGCTGTTTGCAGACAAAAAGCTCTGAAACCCACAATGCACAATACCACTACAGGAGCAAAAGCCAGGCAGACAGTTAACAACAAGAAGAGATCAAGACAGAAAATTAAACTTTTAAATGATTCAATACAATTAATGGTGGATGTAGTTATCCAGACACCTCCCCCTAGTTTGTGATACCATGAGAACATTTTCGCCATCAGCATCTGGGTGTATGGAGACTTGATGTGACGATGGGGACAGATATAACTGTGAACCACCTCCTTTCTGACACTTAGAGTGACCAAAATGTACAAAAACGCTCCTCGTGTTTTACACATTATGGCTGAAAATGAATGTATAAGACTGTAAACTCAGCAGGAAATTTTTTACATAGATCCCAGCTCAGCAGAGGACTTTTTCCCCCCCACTTCTGTAGGACCGGAGGTTTTTTTTTTTTTGCAACCACAGGTTCCACCATGTGTTGCCCCTTTAAAAAGACTCCAAGTTTAAAGCACTTACACACTGGATTTAGTTTTCACACCCAGAAGCTACGTCCATCTTTTACACTGTCCACAGTTACGACATAGGGTTTCAGAAGGGTTTGCAGCTACAATACAGCATAGATTTAACACTGAGGTATTAATCTCACGAGTCCCAGAGTGTTCAAACAAGCAGGTCAAATAAACAATTTGAAAAAGGTGTTGAGGGCGTAAATGTAATAGTAATAACTACAGGAAATTTAAATGTCACACTTGCTACACATTATTGCCAGAGAAAATAATAGTTATTAGGTACACATGTAAAATCTAAAGCAAAGAAATGCAACAGCTTTACCCTAAATTCTTCTTAAGCATCTGTATTCTCAGTTTGTGTTGGTGAGTTCATAAAGCTTAAGTGATTTTACTTAACTAGACTGGATTGCCCTTAAAAGTTTTCCTAATATTTTGTATTCTCATTTGTAGGTTACAATCGATAAGATTAATTCATTATTGATTAAGATTATATTTGTTATTAATAAATTAAATAAATCTACTCTAATAACCTGTTGAAACTCATGGATTAGGATTTTGCAGAATTTTGTCAGATTTCTTTGTTATTTTATGTTATTTGTGAGACCAAAACAGAGGCACAAGCATATACAAAAGCAAAATGTTGGTACACTGAGAAACAACAAGGTTCAAAAATCTGTTACATCATAAAGCTACGCAGCATTTTTAGTTCAGCATCTGCTGCAGCGATACCTGACTAAAGCTTTAATACTATGTTTCATTGCCAGGATAAAAGCTCTTTGCTCTGTGAGATAGACCGTTAAACAAGACCTATTTCAGAACAAATGAGCTCTATATTAACCTGTGGTGCCCTAAAACTGTCTGTTAGACATTATACTGCCTGATAAAAGTCCATATTCTTTATAAATGTGCAACCTTGATGTAGGGTTACGCAGTGTTTAGTGGAGTCATTGTTCTGGCAACACCTTATATAATCTAACACAGCCTTAAAGCTGCTCTGATAGATATTCTATATTAACAGTGGGTGAAATGATTGCATTGTATGTAATGTGAAGGATTTCACTGGAAGTGACGATTCCACTGAGAATTATCATCCGACTCTGCAGTTCCCTGCAGCTCTCTCAGAGTTTTACAGCCTGCAACTTTGCTGTTGTGGCTCATTGTCACAGCACCACCTCGTTTCCCAAAGCAGACAGCTGTGTCACAGGGAAAAAAAAGCTCAATTAAACCTGATGTGCACTACCTGCCCAGCAGTAAATGGCAGACAGATGGAATTACAAAAAAGCTAGTGAAGACATTCAGCATCTGAGGGGCTTGACTGTCCTCCTCTTTTTATCTACCTGTGGTTTTGACATTTCAGTCCCCTGACTGCCAATAGTAACCCCTTTGGTCCTAATAATCACATAGCAAATACCAGCTGGTATGCATTAAAGTGATATGCAGATGCATTTGGAGATGCTAGAAAAGTCAAATCTTCCTAAATATGAAACCCTACATTGTTGAAATTAATATACTGGATGTCTGGCTATTCACTGCTCCTCTTTATCTGCATGGGTGTTTCATTTCTCCACCAGCAGATACATGAAATAACACACAGAGGCAAGCTGGGTTGTGCTTGATGCATTTTATGCTCTGGATTAGCATCACCTGCCAGAAAGCTTCTTTAGCATCTTGAATCAATTCAGACTGAAACTGAATCTATTAGGAGCAGAAAGCTGAAATCACAAGGCCCCGTGGGCTCTTAAATGGATTCAGCCATATCCCTTCATCTTCGGATGTCACTATTGAAACCAGTCTTATTGTGATTGTGGCACTATGGAGTGGAGGGTAGCTTTCAGCACTGAAGCAAAGAAGATTAGCTCAGCCTACAGATGCTTGGTTTGCTGCGAGCACTGTTTGGTGATAAAAGCATGCCCGGCAGAATCAAAGTGAATGTGACAATCAATTCCAATTCACTTTACAGACAAGGCTAATTCAATAACCTTCCTTTTCCACATATACACCCTAAATGGTAGTTGACACCTACTGCTGATGTTTTGAATAGATGCTCTCTGCTCTGAGGTGAACAGAAACTGGCTGCATCACTATCCCAGCACCAGCCTAGTGTTTGTTTTTTAAGGATACCATTTCAACGAAAGCTTTCTTTTTGCTGATTGAGCACTGTTGAGGAAACGGCTGACTATGAGAACTCGTTGTGGCAGTCCATCCGCCAACTATGAGACAGACATCACTTTTTTTTTTTCTTTTTCTGCATTCAGTCTTTGAATAATGCATGCTTGCTAGCTGCATGCATCAGCAGCCTCCATGGCATTTCTTGTCCTTACAGCCGAATTGCAAGCAGCCCATCTGCACCCATCAACGCTGAAAACTGAGCCAGCAGCAGGAGTGCTACAGTGCTCAGCAGCCTGCTTGCTTAAAGTGGGCACTACCATCCAAACAGTCCTGTTTTTTGTCAGACTGTGTCGACAGCAGATGATTGTCGGGGTATATCATTTTCTTTGGTCACTATACACTCAGTTCCTGCAACAGCACTCAGAGGTTTGCAGATACGAGACATGAAAGACTGAGCATAGCTGGAGTTTGAACACCTCAGCTCTCTCTCCATTTGAATGCCAAAGATCCTAGCTTCATGCTCCGTTTTCACAGCTCATTTTGTGCCATTTGCAGAATCGTAGGACTCGATGGAGAACCTTCACTATTAGGTTTCACAACTTCTGAGAAATCCCTGTAAGTGTGTCCAACGACGTTTCTGTGGTTTGACAAAGAGTTGTGCAGGTAGTCTTTATCTTCAGCCTCCGCAGAGGCTTTTTTCAGTCCCAGCTCACAATTGTTGCTGCCCTATCTGAGATTTTAGGATTATGTGATTTGAGTTTAGACAGAGGCATTTTTCATCTTTTATTCTCCTGCCCTGGTCATTGCCAAATAGGTCTGGCAGTCATAAATCAGTTGCTGCCATGTTAGACCTGTATGCCAAAAATCTGAAGCCTTGGCAACCACATTATAGTGTTTGAAGTCTGCACTGTCTGTATGAACGAACACATTTGTTTTTCAGATGCTGTGGTTGCATCAAGACACTACCCTCTAGCTTGTACAGAAATCCCACAAAATAAGACTGCAGAGACTCTGGTGTTTTGCTTCATGACTCACAGTAGCGTCAGACATATTGCTTTTGCCAAGTACAGTACTGTAAGCACACTGCTACTGTAAGAGCGCAATAAAAACCCAGAAGTGCATGATACTGCAAATAAAATCTTAACATTGGAATAAAACACGTTATTACCACAAAATTAAATTATATGCTCACGAGACTTGGAGCGAAAGGAGAATGAAGTCAGCAGAAAACAGGAAGGGGGATTGGATCTCAGAGCACCACAAGCTTCAGTAGAAGCAGCCTATTATCTATAATCATTTGGGAGGCTATCTGAAACAAGACCTTTAAAACCACAGCCCAACCCTCTGCAGACTGTCAGCCCACTAATAAACTGGCTTTTCAATTAGTACCTATCTGACATTACAACGATAACACAAAACCAATTACACGCCGTGCTGCAGATAACTCGTAATCCACTTAATTGGCCTGATTTGACGACTTCTTTTTTTCTTATTCTCTTCCTCTGCTGCCGCCGTAGGGCTTTTTGTCCTCCAACCAGGAGAAGGCATCACATTGAATTATCAGTATTGAAGGCACATGTGAGATATAATGTTGGCCAGACTCCTGGAGGTCCTGATAGTCTCTTGTGTGTCTGTGTATTGGGATGTTGATGGGACCTTTGGAGGTGAGATGAGCAAAGATTAATCTGTAGCTTCAGGATGTAACACTTGGATTTAAATTTCACAACTCTGTGCTTCTTGTGTTTTTCCTTGATGATGCTGTGCATAGCTTTAAGCTTGACCTCAGATTTGCAAGAAAAATATTCAGACACTTTTGTGTGTTTTCTTCATACACATGGAGACATTAAACCTACAGGAGCTTTTATGACATCCCATTCTAAATCTACAGGCAAGATTTTAGAGTGCACCTGTGGGAATTTTTGCCCTTCATCTAGAAGAGCATTTGTGAGGACGGATACTGATGTTTCCATTCTAATTCACCTCAGAGGTGAGATCAGAGCTCTGCCAGTCAAGTCCTCCTGCACCAAACTTCTTTTTCTGCCAGCCCCGGAAAACAACCCCATGGCATTATCCCACCTGTGCCAAACATTACAGTTGACACAACAGTCATGCAGGTAATGCTCTCCTAGCATTTGCCAATGCAGACTCATCCATGAAACTGCCAAATAGAGAAGTGAGACTTATCACTCCACAGAACATGTTCTCACTGCTCCAGGGCCGGTGGCAGCATGCTTACACCTATCCATCTGGTGCTTGTTATTATTCTATCATGAAGCTGGAAACTCTTGCTATGAAGCTCCTGCTGCACACATTTAGTGCTGATTTTAATGCCAGAGGAGGTTTGTGCATCTCCAGTTATTGAGTTAGCAGAAAGTCTGTAACTTTTACGTGCCTCAGCACTTGACGAGTGGCACTTGGTGACCGAGTTGCTGCAGTCCCTAAACACGCCCACTTTGCAATAATACCACCTGTAGTTGATTGTGGAAGATCTAGGAGAGTAGACATTTCATAAAATGACTTGCTGACTCTCCGACTTGAATAAAACAAGCTCTATATAGCAACCCATTCTTTTGCAAATGTTTGTGAAGGCAGACTGCATGGCTAGACACTTGATTTCATATTTCATACTCCTGTGGCAATGGGACTGAAAACACTCAAATTCCAAGACAGAGGTGTGGCTCAGTGGTTTCGTCCATATATTTTATCGTGCAAACATATGATTTTTAATGCTTCTTTATTCTCCTATTTACCAAATAATTTTCTTTAATGATGTCGTCAAATGCAATGTTTTTCTGACCAGCGGTCAAAAGGCATTCAATTTACTATAATTCAATATACTATACTATCAGCTGCTGATAATCAACTAGTCATTTCAGCCCTACTATTGCTGTGCGATGTTTTGTCACAGTGCAATAACTATTAACATATTTCAGAGTATCAGAGATTATAAGGTACAGAGGGATTATTATTTTTGTCCTTATTTAGGTAAAAATTATATAACTGAAAGTAAAAAGACTATTAGAAACCCCTGATTCATGTAAAGGATTCTCATTACTGTTTTCAGTGCTGGAAAAAGACAGAAAGTAGGAAAGTGAGCTGCAGATCGAGGAAATGAGGCTTTCTGGAAGCAGCAGAGATGAATAAGTAGACTGAGTGAGTGCAGCTATTAACCCGAAGCTGTTTCAGCTTTGACTGATAACCCAGACCTGGCGCTAATGATGCCACAGAGTCGCAAGAACAATCAAGCACCTTAATCGTGAGGAGAACGAGAAAAAAACAAAACCCAAATAGCTGCATTCAAGTTACGACGTTAAGCACTCAGAGGAAAATTTGCTGTTTGTGCAAACTGACACAGAGGATAAATAATTAAATAAGGCAAAGTAATAATTGTCTCATTTAGCATCCATGCAAAAAGTGATCATCAATTTCCAATTTTTAATCACGATAGGTCTCAGTAGCCTTGAGTGAGTGAATTTCATTGCACACCTGATATGAGGCAACTCATCTCACGCGTCATACAACGTACAAATCGATCATAATTTGCATCAAAATGATATTTCAGGCGACTCTTTTTTCACGGGGTCTCCTCCCTGTTTAGGAAAGCAAACAAAAGTCATTTTTGCTTCTGGCTGATTGGTACGAATGGGTGGCACAAAAAGAGATGGTAGATGCATTCATCAAATATGGCAATTTGCTTAATGGACTCTGACAAAGCCACTGGCGGTCTTTATTTAGATGCAGATGACTTCCTGCATACTGGCTTCCTCTGACTGTTGCAGACGCCTGCCATGAGAAAAGAGAAAGCTGCTCCCTCCTGTTTCTTTGTTTGTTTGTTTGTTTTTTTAAAATAGACTGACAGTTAATCACCAATGCTGTCTGTCTACGTACGAGACTGACTGTTGACACGCTCCCTAAAACTCTCTTCTGGCTTACATTATTTTCAATTTATTCTGTTAAATCTTTATTGAGAGCCAACTACCTCTCAGCTAGACTGCTGCACATACAGCATACAGTATGAAGACAGATAGTTATGACTGTCATAAAGCAGAAAGAAAAAGAAATGGGAGAAGGTTGATTGAAACTGTGTCACTCAAAAGCAGAGCTGCCACCCATAAACACAGTCTGCCGAAAGAGTGAGATAAATTGTTTTTCTAATTCTTGCTCATAACAGCACTTGATATTATAGGCCATAACAAATATGCCAGCAAAAATTGTCCTATTCTGTATTCAATTGCTGTATTGCTTACGGGAAAGTTTTAGGCCTGGGAGAGCTGATAAGCATTCAACCAGCATACTGAAGACATAGAGCTTTCCTACTATTGAAAAAACTCAGAGCACCAGCCTCTGCTGTTGGGTGTTGGATATTAATGTCTTTTATACTCACAAGCTTCAGTTTGTGTGTGAAAATATCCACATTATCAAATGTTTCTCGATACAGCGTCTTAAGAAATATTTACTATGGCGTCAGAATGTCCGATTTATCACTGCAAATACATCAGATATCTGAACAGCTGACATTTATTTCTTCAGAAGAGCGGTTTTTCTTTTTTGTTCGAAATTAATCGTTTTAAATCATTTTTCAAGCACTTCGTGGAACAAATGGCGTCTCTTTTGATGAAAAAAATACAAATAAAAACCCCAGACATTTTAAGATGTTGCCTTCAGCTCTGGCGATTGATCAAACAATTATTTGTAGATCTATCAACAATTAGCTGCAGCCATGCATTAAGCAACAAAAAAGAAGGGGTGAAAAAAAAGAGAAAAGCAAAGTAAATTAAGATATTTGTCATTTTTGAAAAAATGTCTTAAAGGCACAAAGACAAAGATAAACATACATTTGTTGCTCAATAATTAGACCAAAGTCCTTTGGGCCTCAGCTTTGAGGTTGGTAAGCCTTTGGTAAAAAAAAGAAATAAATAAACAAAATAAATGGAATTCTTCTTTAATGAGGCTTAAATATGACTTCTACGCTTAAGATGTCCTAATGGAGATTAATCTTCAGCATGCAGTGGCTTCAAACCCACTGCGTCTCTCATGGAAGAGGAGAGATTAACAGAAATCTGCCAGGGAGGATAAGTGGGTTTTTTCTTTCCTTTTTCCAGCTCACACAGGGACTGAAGGTCTGCTGAGACGCTGAAATGACCTGTATTGTACCAGAGAAGCCCTTAGCATTAGTATGGTAACCAGCTTCAAGCAAGGACCTTCAAAGTCTGTCAAAGAAATTGTTCGTGGCAGAGACTCTTATGCCCTGCAGGAAGAAGTTCTCAGAATTCAGTCAAGGGTCAGTGAAGTTTTCAGGCTGAGATATAAAAAGCCTTTACTTTAAGATGAAATTTAAGTGGACAAATACTCAGGAGTCTCTCAGGGACTGCTTGAGAAACCTAAATGAGTCAGACAATTTTCTTCCAAGTTGGGTTAATGCAAACAGATTTGTAGGAATACTCGCAACATAAGGGGAAAAGTCCCAGGGTGCTACATATCTAGATATAAACAGTGCATTCTTCAAGCCAAAGTAGGTCCATCCTACACAAACAACCATGTGGCATATTGATTTAGGGATCAGTACATCATTACCGTGTTGAGTGAGTATAGGGCAGACGCATATCTGTTCATCATTCAGCCAGCAGCAGACCTTGCTGATGGCATTTGATGGTATAAAGGTCAAAATTTCAATTGGACACATGAGACTAAACCATCAAATCAATGTTTCTCATTGACTTGATAGAACATAAGCAATCACCCTCCTTCATGATGAAACGCAGCACAGAAACACAGGACTGCATGCTACCCACTGTGTGAATCTTATTTCTGTGGACGTGTCAGGACCTTGTCACAGCTGTGGGGATGGAAGGAGGTGATTGTTGTTCCCATCTGGCCACGTAATGAGCTCAGAGCGAGACACAGGGTTACTAATAGAAATCTGTCATACGCCACATGCAGCACAGTGGGAGCAAAACAACAAACTGTACAGCTGAAATAAAAGGAAGCTGGCATTTCATTTTGAGCGTCTCATTTTATAATTCTCTTTCTCACTTACTGTCACAGTGTGATGCGATTCGTCCTTTTACAAAATTACACCAATTGCAAGGCTTGTTTTTCCTGGCTCACTTAGTTTGTGAGGGAGGAGGCTGTGGAGCTGAACCGCTTAAGTGCAGCAGTTCATTGAAATTCATGTGGGAAGAGCATGCAAAAGTGGTCTGATCTCTTTAGAGGACCTATTTCACTTTCAAATAAAATGTTACAGTTGAAGGGCAGCCGCTTAAAGGCGTCAGGAGAGCGCAAAGTAAGAAAGTATGGATAGCTCCAACACCAATGCCCCTTTGGTCTTTACCTCAAAAGTGCATAAGAAGCAGTTTCAGCCTAAATCAACACTGAACACAAACCCGAGTGCCAGTCTGAGTTTAAAGAGTTAAAAGTGGGATGGTGGGAAATTTTGTAGTACACAAGGAGCGTGAATGAAATACCGAAAATGAGGGCCAGTCGATAATGTTTCAACAGCTAATCATTTTAATTTCATTTGTGTAATGGGCCTGGGAGGGAAACAGGAATAGATCATTCTGCTTAAAAATGACACCTAAGTTCATCAGTATTCCTCTTTCATAAAGTGAGAACTGATGCAACAATAAAGAGGGTTTTAGTGTCTATTGCTGCAATTACACTGCAAGAATGCAAGTCATCAAGTCCAAGTTGATGTTTTTAGATGCCTCATCCTGTCCAACCAATACTCAAATACCAAGTGAATGTGCTACTGCAGAAACAACAAAATCATTACTGGAAGTGCTGAATGTAATAAAAAGGTTGGTGGTTTGGGTTCAGTCCAAACATTCTGTAAGCTGTCATCTGGAGTCTACAATACTACTGGACTACAGTGTATGTGATATGATATGGCATAGAGGATTTGGCTTAGTAAACCAACCGGTAAGTAACCAAAGACCTAAAAAAAACAAAAAAACAAAGCCCATAAAGTAAACAGGAATTCAAAACACAGGTGAGATAGAGAATAAATCCAAAGAACATCACAAGAACAATGTTAATTCAAGTCATCTTGAATGTGGTGTTGCTGTTGCCAAGATGTTGAGTATATCATTTTCTCACACAACCATCTCAAGTGAGAATGGTCGAAAAGAGAGAAAATATCCAGTGAGTGGCATTTTTCTGAGTGAAAACGCTATCTTAAAGTCAGAGAAGAACGGTGTGATTGCTTTGAACTGATAAGTAAACAGTAATTCAAATAATCCCAGGTTACACCAAGGTGTGCAGAAGAGCATTGCTGACCACACAGCAAACTGAATCAGCAGAAGACCACACCAGTTGCCACTCCTGTCAGCTAATAGGTCAGAATTTGGCATAAACAAGATGAATGCATGGATCCATCCTGCCTGGCATCAAAGGTTCAGGCTAATGATGGCGGTGTAATGTTGTCAGGTATGTTTTCTCTGCACTCTTTGGACCCCTTAATTAAGTGAGTATCATTTACACATAGCCTACCTGAATATTATTGCCGACCAAGCCCAGCACATGACCACAGTATTATGACCACAGTATACCTACCCAATTCTGATGGCTGTGTGATGTTATCATGTCAATATGGACTAAAATCTCAGAGGAATGTTTCCAGTACCTTGTTGAATCTATGTCTTGAAGAATTGAGGGAGTTCTGAAGGCAAAAAAGGCCCAACCAGGTATTTGCGTGTATCTAATGATGTGATTACAGATTAGACACAGAAGAGGGTGAGATGCGAACATGCAATCAATGACAGGTGAAAATGATCAAGAAACGGACCATGCAGGAAAACTAACCTTCAAAGTAAAACATGAAAAGACCCAAAGAAACAAACACAGTCAACAACAACAATGAACAAAGAAACACAGTGGGACTAAGGAACAAAAATCTAAGTGAGACAAAGGGCAGAGAAAATAAATACTAGGGAAACTATTAATTATTCCAACAACAATAATGATAATAATGACTTTGTTATATAAGACTCACATTCTACTAGAATGTCCAGCACATAAAACACAACAAAAACAGGTATAATCACAACAGGCAGCCAGCAGACCGTGTCCCTTTTCACACTCAAGGAACAAACACACCTTACACAGAGTGGGATGAACTGACGTTACAGACTTATTCCAACTCATGATCATGACTCACAACAGATGTTTATAGGCTGTGTTTGCAGAGTCAAGGTCATGTTAATCCACATCACTGCAGAGCACAGTTTCAGTTATTTTGGTTATATTTCATGAGAGAGTCGTGTAAAGCAAAGGATTTAGTTAAAATAAAACAAAACAAAAAAACACAACACAACAAAACAAAACAAAACAAAACACGTGATTCCACAAAATTCAATGCAAAAGGCAATTAAACACCATTTCAATTCAATTTTATTTATTTAACACCAAATCGCAACAGCAGTTGGCTCAAGACCCTTTATATTGTAAAGTCGAGGCCTTAAAATAATACAGTGAAAATCCTTTAAGCAAGCACTTGGCAACAGTGGGAAGAAAAAACTCCTTTTTAAGAGGAAGAAACCCTGCCAGAACCAGGATCGTGGCCACCTGCCATGAAAGGCTGGGGGAATACTATTAAATGTTCATTTAAATATTCATTAAAAAATTAAATAAATTAAAAAAAAATTAAATGTTTTTGTTTGTTCTGCCCAACTCAATCACTGGTAATGGCTGATAAATGTCCACAAAGGTATTTTTTATTTAATTTTTTTTTTTGTTTAATTTTATTTGCAGCATAGCAAATAACAAAACAATTCACAGGGCCTGTGTATACCTGGGCTTCATATGCAGTCCCAGAGAAGTGACATCTGTTCCACACCCACATACCATACAGTGGGAAGATCATTTATTTACATGACAAATGTAGCGCAAAATCATCTATTACACGTCAACAGACTAAACCAATACAAAGGACTTTTCTGTGCATTTTCTGGTATTAAACTGGTAAATAATTTCTGGTTTTGCCATCTGCTTATGTTTCTCTACCATTATCAATCTACTGCGATCAAACGCAACCCACACAGGTTGTCAATGTTAAACTCTTGATATATGCTTACAGCTCCCTACAATAACAGCAAGCACAACTTTGGTTTGACTAATGGTTTGTTTGCGTGGCAGATAAGGATTACCCAGAACCACAAAAAACCCCAAAATTAAATCTTGACAAAATGTTATTTTCTGGTAATTACAGATGGTGAAGACACAATCTAACTCTGTACATAAGAATCGATTAAATCCATTAAACATATTGATTAAAATGTAGCTACAGTCACTTTGCTTGTGCACCTTAATCTGCTAACTACATGTTTATCCAGGAATACAAAGGACCAGATGTACAGTTTCCAATTAACTTTTCCTAATGCAGACATGAATACACTGGTGATTTGCTAACTTACTTACTGAGCCTGCTTTCTTACACCACATAAATTAAATTCACCTAAGAAAACTAATTGCTATTTTGAAAACAGACTGCAGAGTCTCTATATACCATAGCCTTCACAGCCAAATAATTAGAGAATATACTGTATAGTTTTTCTTATCTTATTGGTTTAAAGGTCTTTAGTATCAACATACACATATTTTAACCTCCTAAGACCCGAACTCTTTCATGGCATGCATTTTTAATTTTTCTTTGCTATTTGGGTTGATTGGGACCTGATGAATGTAAAAACAAAGAATTACCTTTTCTTTTTTTCTACCTAATTTTGGTTTCTGAGAAAAATGAGATCAACATATGAGGACATTCGTTTTAAATGTTGATAGAACAGTGGCAGTATACTGTCCTCGTAAGTGGATATCAGGCCCTTGTAGAGAAAAATTAGGTATTTTGGTCTAGACATCCCAAAATGTGATGTCCACATATGTGGACGCCAGGTCCTAAGAGGTCAAAGTACAGTATTGTGCAAAACTCTTTAACCACCCTTATTTCTTAATATTTTCTTTCTCCATAAAGACTATTGGTGATTTTAACCAAAAATTTCCCAATTTCGATGTTTGACTTTAGACCTTTTGCCACCGATTTTCAGTCCAGTTGTTGTGTAATTTGGCCTAAATACCCCAGCCTTTTCTCCCTGTTTCAGTTCCTTAAAAACACAATAGATGGATCAACTTGAGGTTCAGATGGATCTCTCATGTCCTGTGTCAGGTATTTGCTGGACTTTTCCCCAGTTTTAAAGGACACAAGTATACTGTTCATCTGCTGTAGATAGTGGTTTAGGTCTGGCATTTCTTCTTTGTTCCTCTACTTGCCCACTTTCCTTTAAAGACACACCGTACACACCATGCTGAGATATGTCAAGTTTTTGGTAATCACCTTGTAGGTGCAAAAATACTATTTTATGCCTGTAAAACTGTGTTATCTTTGCCAGTATTCATAGATTCGACCGAAGAAATTGTAACAAATGTGTTTTTTTAACAACAAGATGTCGGTAAAAGAAATGCCTAAAGATATCATTTAAAATTGGTTCTTAGTTCTCTGTTATGTGTAGACACAAGACTGGTTTATCCCCTGAGCTAGGTTTCCTTTTTAAGCTTGAATGATTCATAGGTCAGTGTTAAGTGGCTTGACAAATTAAAAAAAACAAAACAAAAAACGACACAAAGAACTGAAGACTGTATAAAATATATTTTATATGCAGTCATTGATTTAGACAGTGGTAAGCTCACAGTGTTTTTCACTTTGATTTAGCTTTTCTGCTATTTTTATAAGTGTAATAACATTGAACCCCTGAATTCCCCTTAGAGGACGTTTTATATCTTGTATGAACCTTTGTAAACAAATCAACAAGAGAACAGATTATTAATTATTGATATAGAATATAATACACATGAATAAATAAAAGCTATGTGCTTACGTGTAATACAGCGGTAGCTAAGCTCCTGTGCTTTTGTTTTTTTCCTAATGAGTCCTAAGGGTCCGCTGATAGAGAGATTTTTCTGCAGTTCTCCATGTAAAAACTGGATCCAAAAGTTAAACAGGTTTGTGTGCCTCCGATCAGAGATGCCTTTTTTTTACTGCCGTAATACATTAACCTGGCAGGAGGAAAATGCGGCCTGCCTTAGCATTAATTATTGAAGATAGCACAAGCAACAGTCGGAGCCTGGGATGACTCCGGGAAGCGGAAGACGGCGTTGCTTAGCAACCAAGGGGCCAAACAAGCGCGAGCACCATTTCGGCGTGTTAGCATTTTAGCTAATTAAACTTTATCCTTTTCTTTTTAGCATATTACTCTGCGCTCAGTAGTTTTATATTTTTAGTTTAAATATATTGTTTAAGTTGACCTACGAGTGCCCAACAAATGGCAGGCAAGAAAAAGGAGGCAACGCTGCAGGTTGTGTTTTTGTGATTTTGTGTTTTTTTTTTAAGCTACTTTTATCATCCCTGGGGATAACAGTTTGTCTTTTCATATCCAGGCTTCCGTCACAAACCAAGAGCAGTGGGAAGAGATGCTTGCAACCAAGGGTTTAACAGGTAAGATTTTCATCAGTAAAAGAGCTGTTGTCCTAATAAAAATGAACGCTCCACGAGAACTGTTATAAAGATGTTACAGCGTGATGTGAAGGACTGCTGGCATCGTCATTACTTATTTGCTGTGTTCTGCTGCCCCCCTGTGCTCAGTGTGATAATTGTACCAGCCTACCACACCTCCTTTCTGTCCTCCTGTCTTGTACACACACACGCACACAATCAGTTGGTGACTCTCTCATTGCAGTCGTAGATGTGTATCAGCAATGGTGTGGTCCCTGTCGTGCTGTGGTTAGTCTCCTGCGAAAAATAAAGAATGAACTGGGTGATGACTTGCTTCATTTTGCCACAGTAAGAAGATTCAATAAAAAATATGAAGAATTTAAAATTTTCAGAGAAGGACCTTTGAAATTGTGTGTGTGTGTGTGTTTTGGTGCAGGCTGAAGCAGACAGCATTGATGTTTTGGAGAGGTATCGAGGGAAATGTGAACCCACCTTCCTCTTCTATGGGGTGAGTGTGTGTCTGTGTGTGTCGCTGGCCACTCTATTAGGTATACTTATTCAACTGCTCAGTAACACAACTATGTAATCAGCCAACCCAATGTGCTCAACACAGGAGCAACTTAGTGCTGTTAGGCAAGTAGACGTGGTCAGAATGACATGCTGAAGTTCAAACAGAGCTTCAAAATGGGGGAGAAATGTAATTTATGTGACTTTGAATGTGGCATGGCTCACGATGGAAAACTGGAAAAATGTTAGCTGGTGATGTGAGGGTAGGGTCAGAATTTGGCATAAACAACATGAAAACATGCATCCATTCATCCTTTGTACCAACTGTTCATTCTGCTGGTGGTATAATGGTGTGGGAGATATTTATTTGGCACACTTTGCGCCAACTACTAACTGTTTAAATGTCACAGCCTACTAGAGTATTGTTGCTGACCATGTCAATCCTTTTATGACCACAGTGTATCCATCTTCTGGTGATTGCTTCCAGAAGGATAACATATCATGTTGCAAAGCTCAGTCATCTCAAATTGGTTTCCTGAATATGAAAATGGGTTCTCTGTACTCAAATGGCCTCCAGTCACCAGATCTGAATCCAATAGAGCACCTTTGGAATGTGGTGGAATGAATGATTTGCAGTGCAGTCAAATTGAAATCTGCAGCAACTTAAGGCAAAAAGGGCTCAAACCCAGTACTAGTAAGGTCGTATATGCCTAATAATGTGGCTAGTTGGCTATATGCTATATAGTTGACTGTATAGTTCAACGACAAAATGTGTGTTCAGTGCTTTATTACTAAGATAAGATTCAGTATACATTTCTTATCCCAAAGGTTGCGAAATTTCTTTATTAAATTAAGCATAATCTCAAATGTATTAGCTTAAATGTGTAGAATTGTATATAGTTAAATAGTATCCAATATAATATGACAAAACACCTTTCAATAAAGATGAAAACTAACTTTAAAATAAAAATAAAAAATGCAATAAAACAAAGAGAAGTAAACCTATACATCAAATATTAAATGATTGTTAATAATTATATGAATTATTTAATTAAATAAAAGCTGATTAACAAAGTGATATATGTGTGTGTGTCTCAATTTCAGTTTCAACATAAACAATATAAAACAAATAAAAATTCCTTATTAAAAGTATACAAATCAAATATCAGATGTCATCACAGTGGCTGAATATAGGATTTTAATGTCGCAAAATTGGCTTAGTAAACACAGAGTGTTAGCATACTATTATTCTGTGCTTGTTGTGTGTGTTTTTCTGTTTTTTTTATACACAACTTCTGTCTCTAGTTATTTCAGTCTATTTCAGTTTATGATACCTGTAGCCTGTAATGGTTATTACAATTATTAAATTAAATTTGTTGCATTATTCTGTACCTACATTTAAGTATAAGCAAGTATGCTAGTCAAAGAAAGAAATGTTTTGTGCTGTAAAATATTGACTCAATATTTGCTTTAAATCCCCTTTCTCAGCATGTCTTAGAAAGCCCAAATATATTCTCAGTTCAAACGAGATTGGTGATTTGTTTATCGAACACAAATAAGTCATTTGAACTCCTATGAATAGGCTCAATTTAGTGCAGTCTCAAGCCAAGTGATCGCAGAACGCAAAAAACCCTTTGTATGTACGATATTGTCATGTGTCCCACCATGCTGCAACTGACTGACTGAGGCCAGGCTATTGGCATGCTGGATGCTGGCATGTGTTGCTACAGTCTTGTTCATGAGAGCACCATGTCTGATCCGACTGTTCTTGGTGGAAATCTGACTAGATGGCAGTATTGAGATGAGGCACTCCAGCCTTTACTTGTCCCATTCTTGCACCAGTACACCAGCAGCATCTCTTTCAGCAGGAAAATGCCCAAACCCACACTGCCAGAGCCATGCAGGCCTTTCCATATTAGGAGCATATGCAGGCATTCCCTTGCCAGCATTCAGTCTTGTTATGGGTGATCGTTTGCATCACATAACCATCTTCAGGTACATTCTCACTACTGGCAATGTGCTTGGTTTAATTGAGGGTGGTGCCTGGTCAGCGCAGCCAGGAAACATGACACCACTCACTTGATGTATATTAAGTGAATAATTAATGTACCTAGACTGTTCTCACATCGGACCAGCATATAGATTTTGTACTTGCAATCTGGCTGGTTAAAGTTGAATATCTCAGATGCAGCTGAAATTTCAGGCCTGTAGTTTATGTGTGAAAATGGCTTTAGAGCCAGGCCCCCCTTGCGGTGAAAAAATATTCTGTAAATTAAATATATTCTGTTGAAATATTTATTTGTCTGATCGAAATTACACTTGTCTCTAAGCTTGTTGCTTAGACTCTTTTTTTTTAATTTTTAAATATTTTTGTGGATCGCTTACATAGGCCTCTAAAGCCTTTTTGTATCTCACCATTTTATAAATGCTAAATTAAATGTAAAAAAAAAAAGTTAACTTATTACTAGGCTTGTGTTGAATGAACAGGGTGGGGAGCTGGTGGCTGTACTGCGTGGGGCAAATGCTCCCATGCTTCAGAGGATGATTGTGGAGGAGCTAGCCAAAGAGAAGCTGGTCCTGGAGCAAGGTGGTGAACGCAAAGTGGTGAGGAGCTCATTATACACATGCATTCACACATATTTCTGCCAGAACAATAGAGTGTTTCTCTGCAGACATGCTGCCTTGTCACGGCTTGTTAAAGCATTAATATTAATTAATTTTTCTGTTCCAAGTAAAGTAGTCCATAACAACGTGACAGTAAGCCAGCGTGTATGTTACCAGTGTTGAAAGCAATGTGACTAAAATCAAATCAGTCTGTGTTTATTTTATTATTTACCCGTTTTGTTTTCCTACAGTAGTATTTCAAAATTGCTTCTGTGGATGATGGCTTTTAGCCACTTAAGTCAAGCAGCAGAAAATATATCAGCAGCTTTTTTTTTTAGGTGTTTCTTATTTATTTTTCGACATTTAGAGTAAAAATACAGCCTAATAACCACCAAGTTCATGTCAAAATCCTGTCAGCCTGACACTGATAGTTGTGTATGAATTAGTCTTTTGCTGCATCTCAGTGGAAAACAGACAGCCTGCAGTCTTTGCACTGTCACATAACAATTTCCAATAAGTATGGTTTAAAAGGCTACCAGTTGAATGTATTACATTTATTTGTTTGTAGGTTTTTTTTATTAGAATTTATTAGTCGCTTGGCGAGTTAAAATAACCTGTACAGGGCCCTGGGAGAAATTGGCATTTACTAATAATTTGCAGTCTGTTTGCTTTGTGGACTGCAGTGAGCAGTTGGTTTTCCTGAAAACAGATGTCTAATGAAGTTGAATATATATTAAATTGTATCCGGCTAAGTTATGATTTTATTTAAATGACATTTGGAGCAAAAATAACAAACATTTCCCGGTTAGAACCTAATGCTTTACTGGTTTTTTTTCTATATCTTATGTGACTCTTGGGTGGAAAATAAAGCTTATAAAGCCACGTTAAATAATACTAAAGCCACCATTAGCCATAACTGTAGTTTATACACACATATGTAAAGACAGTCATGTTTAGGGATTCATTATTTTTATTTCCTTTGTTGTGTCTTTGTTAGGTGAAAGATAATGGTCTGACAGATGAGGAGAACAAAGAAGAGGAGGAGTTGCCACAGCATTTAGAAAATGAAGAAAGTGTAATTGGTACTGTGGGAAAATATAATTCTCAGAATTTTCAGCGCTGATGTTACTTATCATTGGTGTTTCCTGTTGATTCTGTGGAATATTTTGCATTCTGTCAGAATTACAGATCATCACTCAAGCTCCTCTCTTCTCTTGCAGTCCCTGTCAGTAAATCCTACACAGTTGCCATCATTAAACCAGACGCCGTTGCTCACGGCAAGGCAAATGAGATTATTATGAAGGTACATAAAGAAGATCACTGCTCACATTGGGAGAAGACAAGATTGTCTCAAGCTTTCCTGCTGATATTAATTCATTATGTTGATGCTGATATTCTCCTGGATAGATTCAGGATGCTGGCTTTGAGATCCTGGCGCATGAGGAACGCACGCTAACGGAGGCTGAAGCTCGAGATTTTTACCAACACAAAGCAGCAGAGGTGCGGTATAGCGAAATAGAGGGGAATGGTATAGAATAACAAAAAGACAATTCTTCTCACAGACAGAGGCTTATTGCATAGATTGACATTCAAGTCAAAGTGAGGAAAACTGATGATGATGCAGTGAATGTTTGTGATGTTAGCCAGGGCCATTAATATTCTGAGTCAACATACCGGTAGCAGAGCAGTCACGACCAGTGCAAAAATCATTCAGTTACTTTGCTACACATGACACATCCATCTGCATTTTAGCACGGGGCTCAAAATAGAGTTGCTGTGTAAGCAGCTTTTTTTTCTCTTTTGCTTATGGTGCTGTTTTTGATGAGACCAAATTGTTATAGATACAGAAATTGTAAATATGTGAGAAAAGCCTGGGAAATACTACTGCTGAGAAAATAATAAATGGGCATGAGTTGTATATGTATTTGTTTTTGCAGGTTTTGTATTCAGTGCATTAACATATGTGTCTGTGTCTCGCCTGCTCTTTGTATGCGTTGGTGGTTTGTAGGCGAGCTTTGAGGATTTGGTGCAGTTTATGTCCAGTGGTCCCTTCCATATTCTAGTACTCTCTCAGGTAGAGGGATCTGCAGCCGTTGTACCGGCATGGCGTGAGTTTATTGGCCCAGCAGACATAGAAGAAGCCAAGAGAGAAAATCCAGAAAGGTTAGTTACTGGAAATTATGCATATGATCCAGTGTCATTAAGTAAATTATAATTTCTGGGAAGTACAACATTTGTTTGCAGCATCGACATTTATCTCTGCACTGCTGATTGCAACAGTGCGAAACAATCTGGAGTCTGGAAAAAGGAACAAAAAGCACATTGTCGCCTGCTCCATCAGACACACCCAAACATTATGCTTCTCTCTGGTTGAGCACCAGCCGAGCAACCATCTGGTCTCCTCTCCTTTCTCCCCCCTGGCTTCCTGCAGCTTGCGGGCACAATACGGCACAGAGACACTGTTCAACGCAGTGCACGGTAGTGAGGACAGCGACCAGGCCAGCAGGGAGCTCGCCTTCTTCTTCCCCAACTTTCGGACGGCCTCAGTAATGGAGCAGGATGGGGAGGAAGAGCATGTGGAGAGGACACTGGCTCTCATCCGCCCCGACGTTGCCAGGGAGAACAGAGGTGGGGCTCATGCCAAATGCACAAGTACACACGTGGGCAAGCACAGATACACCTTCAATAACAGCTCATATTAACAGCGAGACTGCTCCTTGACTCCTTCACCAAAGGTGTTGAATGACACTGTACAATGCAGTGAAAATGCTCATGCTTATTTTAGGTAGACTGCTATGTTTTCTTTTTTATTTCATATCCCTGATTTTGCAGAAGAGATCTTAGATCACATCCACAAGTCTGGCTTTATAATAGCGCTTCAAAAAGAGGTGATGCTGTCAGAGGAGCAGGTCAGACAGTTTTACTGTCAACATGTTGAGGAGGACTACTTCCCTGCACTGCTCCAAACCATGACCAGGTAACTGGTCATGAACTGTATAATTGTATAATTAATCCAGAGATTTTCTTGTTTTGTTTTGTTTTTATACTCCAGATGATTATACAACATGTGTATTTTTACAGTGGGCCGGTGCTGGCTTTGGCTCTTGCCAGAAAAGGGGCTGTAAGTCATTGGAAAACCATCCTCGGTCCTTCTGACATCAATAAAGCTAAAGAGGAGAGTCCAGACTGGTGAGTAATGTGCACCACAGTGAGGAAAACTACCAGTAGAAAAGCAGTGAAGTTTAAAAAGCTAATCTACTGTCTGTCACAGATTCTAACAGCTTGTTAGAGAGAACTCGGCACTCTTTTCACCTCTCTTTTTATCCTTGTCACAAAAAATTACAAAAAGAGCCAAACAACACAAAATCAGCTAGATAAGTGGTTCTTAAAGTTGGGTGCAGGGACTCCCTGGGTGTCTTTGAGTCTGATTCTGTCTGATTCCATTGTAGTCATTGAAAATGGAAAGGGATGGGCATTTATAAAGCAGTTTCTAGTCCTGCTGTCCACTTAAAGCCCTCCAGACTGCAAGCCAAATCTAACCACACATTTACAGAGATTTAAACACATTTTCTCTCATACACTTTCATCCACCTCACAACCATGACCAGTTTAGAATCACTTATTAAATGTAAGTATGTTTTTGGACACTGATCACACTCACACTCTTGGGTGTTTCAGGCATGTCCCACCGGGTGCAGGCCCCGAGGCAGACCCAGGACACACTGAAGAGATTATATCTCTCGGCTGGCCTGGGAAAGCCTTGGTGTTTTGGTCTTCTCTGCCTAGGCTGCTGCTCCTGTGACTTGGCCTTGGATAAGCAGAAGAAAACAGATAGATGGATGGAATTGAATTTTAGCTCTGCAAATATGTAGTCAGTCATTTTACACTCCACTGATTATAAATAAACAATTTCTCTGAAAAGTTGATGGTAGAGAGGCATACTGGGAAATATATCACTCGTACTTTCTGACTTTGCTTTAATTTGTGCAAAATGTGTATACAACTTGTTGACATCCACTATGACTAACTAACTAAAAACAACTTTTTTTCTTTATATTTTTATAGAGTAGATCCTTGGAAAAGCAACATTTTAAATTATGTTTTAAAAGTCAAAGAAAAGAAGTGACTCTAAAGAGGGAAGAGAGCTTTATACAACATGCCTCATTCAAGCATCCATACAAACACTTTTTTATGCCTAAGTGCTTCCTATCTAACATTCATATACATCTGTACTTTGATGGATGCACTACCGACATTTCAACTGCATGTTTGGTACGGTGAACCCGTCCAGTCTGTGAAGACCTGTGGCTTATGAGCTTCTCTCTTTGGCTCCATACAGACATTACAGTGTCTTTATGCTACTTTAGCAAAGCTAAATCTGTTTTGGGATTGTGGTAGCCTCAGTGACAAAGATCTTGAGTTTATATAAGCTTAGATAAATTGTCCATTCCCTGACCCATATATATCTGCTCCAAGACATTGTTAAAGGATGAACATTTTCTTTTGCAGACGCATGAACTATCTGTATTTATTTTCAAACAGTAGTGCTTTGACACAATTAAATATTGTCTGTTGTCTTTCTCTGTCTGCAATGCACCATATGTTTCTGTGGTTTCTAACTGGAGTGGAATCAAACAAGGCAGTCTGAACAGAAGTGAAGAAAATTACAGTTAAATTACACAAAAATTACTCATTAAATTACATCCTTTTCTTTGAAAATAATTTCTGGAAACCATCAATACTTTCTTTTAGACGTGGATAGTGCCAGACAGTACAATCACACTTGTAATTTTCTTCTTTGTTTCCCTCGTACTCAGTCTAAGGGCCCAGTTTGCAGTGGAAAATAAGCCTATCAACCAGCTCCACGGCAGTGGAAGCCGCGAAGAGGCAGAGCGAGAGATCAGCTTCTTCTTCCCTAAACAACAGACTCTGGCAGTGATCAAGCCAGATGCAATGGAGGAACACAGAGGTCTTTTTATGTTCATTTGTAACGACACAGAAATGCTTGACATTACTTTTGTTTTGACATATTTTTCATATATTTTTGCTCCTCATTCTGACAGAGGCTATTTTGGAGGAGATTCGTGGCCGAGGTTTCTCTGTAACAAGGCTAAAGGAGACCGTGCTGTCAAGGGAGATGGCTGAGGAGTTTTACAAAGAGCACAGAGAGAAGCCTTTCTTTAACCAGCTGGTGGAGTTCATGTGTCGGTTAGTCTGCTCTCGAATACAACCACCAGAGCAGTGCAAAGTGACTACAGCATACCCGCCCTAATTCCTGCTGCCACTCCAATTTCTAATGGCACTTTTAACAGCTATCTTAGCAGCTAAGAATCAAGGCAGCCTCAGGCGAGTGGCTGCGAAGTGCATCTCAGTTTCATTCTTTGTCCCACATCGCACATCGAGATTTTAGAGCTATCTTCCGCTCCGATTAGCTCCTTCACTTGGCTGTTACACAACTTCTTGGACAAAATGAGAGAGTTGAGTGCAGCCTGAAAAAATGTCTTCAGTTCCTCAATATTAGCTCAATTTTAGCCTTAATTATGGATTAATAGTATTAATATATGCAATAAGGATGGCTATCACATGAATCTAGAGCTCCTCCTTGAATAGCTTTTATAGAGCTCCAGAGCGTCAGTAGCAGCTATTAACTGATACACATTTTTACGATATAATCTTGCCGGCCACATTTCAGTGTAAAGTAGTCCTAGCTACATTTTAAAATATAGTTATTTAAAGCCTAAAGAAGTAGCATCATTTAACCTAGATACCCGTTCTGGCCCAGTTTTAACAGAGACACCTGCACATCGTTTTTTACCTGCAGTGCACCATATTCATCCTTACAGTCAAATGGTGCTTGTTGTAACAATAGGAAGTCTCCCATTGTTGCCCTAGACAATTTAACTGCATTATTTTGTGTGTTATTTCAGTATTAAAATAGTATTTTGTCATGTTTGTTATTATATTTCAAGGTTATATCAAAGGCAGCATACGAGGCCAGACTGAAAAGCTGGCCTCGTATATTTGGTTATCCAAACTTTCCAAAAACCAGATGCATTCCTCTGTCTTTGCATGTTTGGAATCATATTGCCAAACAAGATAGCTTTACAGTAAGACAATCCTTTCACTCACTGTGGCATTTTCATTACAGCGTGTAAACATCCCACAAATGTTTGTTTCAGGGGACCCTGTATGATGCTTGTCCTCACTAAGGAAAATGCGGTGGAGGACTGGAGGGCCATGATGGGTCCCACAGACCCGAACAAGGCAAGGGAAGCGTCCCCAGAGTCTCTGAGGGCTCGCTTTGCTGCAGACATCCTCCATAACTCAGTTCATGGTTCTTCCAACGAGCAGCACGCGGAGGAAAAGATCCGTTTTATCTTCGGTGACATCAGCACAGATGCGGTGCTCACCAGTGACGATCCCATTTCAGGTGACCATATAATGAGTGTGAAAGTCTTTACCATCTGTCACACCATCTGGTTTCCTCTAAAAAACAATTTTCAGCTGATTTTTTACATCGATTTTCTTGGTGTTAACTAAATTTTTCTTATCATACTGAAATAAATCTTTTTTTTTGTTCATCTTTAGTTAAAGAGGAAGTAAAGGCTGCAGAGAAAAACACAGAAATTATACAATCTTCAACTGAAGAAATCTCCAGTAGCAGAGTATGCACATAAAAAGAAGGGTATCCCAATTCAGGGACTTAACCCTTTAGAGTCTGCACTTTTGCAGAATTTAAGCTGCTTTCGCATTGATGAGAAAGCCATAGAGTATTTTCATCACTTTACATAGACAGGGATGAGGTATTGGTATCTGTATGTCTACTGACTTTATTAATGGCCATTTTTCTGTCTGTTAGGCAACACTGTAGCTATAGTGAGACTGAAATTGGGACACCACAATTACTGTTTACTGCGAACACTGAGTAGATACATCTCTTTACAATGACAATCAAGATTACTTGCACAAGAAGAGGCGTCTCTCCTGACTGAGAGAAAACTAATGCCACTCATCTCCATAATGTCACAAACAGCTGCTGGAATTGCGATGAAAACTGGCGCTACAGCCTCTCTGTGTGTAGGGAATGAAGTAAATCTTGATTGAGTCATACCATCTCATACCTGCGGAGGAAAATTGCACCTCCAGTGTGCTGTATCTTTTTTCTGTTGCCATGTTTTTTTTAATGCATAATTAGGATCAGGGGACAGAATCTTGAATCTGTGTGCAGCCCATGTTTGATAAATTATGAACACTGCAACAGTGTTGTTCAGCAAAGCTGTTATTACTTATTAGCAGTGATATTTAGAAGAGTTATCTTCAGCATCCCTCTTTATTTTGCAGATGACCCACAAACAGGAGGAAGCATCGATCCAGAGCTCTCAAACTGAATCATCACACCTTGTGTTTTCTCTTCTATTATAAGCTTAATGTGTAAAATCGTGGGAACAACAGAGCGCCTGTCATTCTATGAATCATGAAATAAACAAGACAAATATATATCAGATATATATCTTTTTACACCTTTTGTAGGTGGCGTATCAAGACGGCACATTCAAGAAACACTGTAGACGTGGAGTCGTTTTCGCTTAATACCGCCGTCGACAGTTTGATGGCTCTCTCAGCTCACATCAGCAGCCGCGGGCTACGTGACTAAAACCAGGATAGTACAATCACCAAAAAGCAACTGACAATTTCAGTGTTCACAGAATCCTTTAGTGAGTACACTGTGCCACTATCAGTACCTTAGGTTGTCTCCTGTAATTTACTACCACAGTGCTGTGATAATATGAACAATATGAAGGTAGTATAAAGAGTGTTACTCCTGTTTATTCAAGGGGTGAGTACAGGGGACCGTAACAGAGCAATTAGGCTCGAGTTTTTTCCTTTTACCATAATTATTGCGGGATATTGCTTTAACAATGGGACATAAATTACACACTGAAGCTACCTTAATGAGGTGCATGAATAAAGAAAATATCTAACAGCTCTAAAAAGCTACATAATTGTTAGTATTAGGTATTCCTTGCAGATCATTTGAAAAAGGATTTCAGAATTCAACCACCTGGCAACCTCCAGGACTGAAAAATGAAGGCAACATGGAAAAGGAAAAAAACTGCAGTTCCTCTCGAGACTTGTCCTCCCTCTTAAGGGTGGCTCCAAAAGTAAATCAATCCCCATAGCCTCTCATGTTAAAATTGCAGATTTCAGCCAATTAAATAACATGCTTTCAGCCTGGTATGAAAAATTGGTGTCTGGTGGCCTGTCCTGGGTGTACACCTCCACTCACCATATGACAACCTGGATAGGCTTCAGCCCACCCACAACCCTGAGTGGGATGATCTGTTAAGAAAATGAATAAGGAACTAATGTCCCTGTTCATAGTAAATGCACAAGGGCAGTGAGAAGCTAAGGTTAAACTCACCCATTTGGGGACTGTTAAAGTTTAAAATTAGGGGCATGGCTACTTTTACTAACAGACAGGCCAACATATGCTGCTTCCAGTTTGTAGTGAAGGTGCCTAATGGAGCGTCTCTAGTGGAAATATGTGACTCATAAGACGGCTTAGTATGTGGTAAAATTAAAAGATCCACAAAGGCTTTGCTCAGTTTTGGTGAGTGAAACAAATATTTTATCAGTCTCCTACTTAGCTCTAAATAGTTTATAGATGCTGCTCTAATCTAATCTTAGTCAATGAACTGGACTTCTTGCCCATCTTAGTTTTGAGTTTCAAAGTTAAACTTTGGTTGTGTTATTGTATTTGGAATTGTCTGTACTGTGTATTAGTTTATGGCTTATCTTGCTAAAAAAAGACTCCTATCATTTGCTGATAATTTAGCACGCCACATTCATGTAAATTTGGTCATTTCTGGCTTCAAATCAAAAATTCATAAACTAACAGTTACATCACAGGTGGTAACATCTTTCTTTTACATACAGTCTATAAATTTAAAACCTATAAATGACTATATTTTAATCCAAGTTAATCTGAAGTATCTTGAAGGAGTTTAAACATGTAATCTGGCCACCATGCAACTTAAAGGATGTCAAAAGGATGGTAGAAAAAAATCTTCACATTTTCCTGTATTAGCAAAACAAAAAGATTTATTGTAGTTTTCACCCATTAAAATAACTTTCAACTCAGTGCAGGCATGATGTAGCTGAGATGTAGGACTAGGCTTTGCTCCATGGGCAAACTCAAAAAATGATGGCAATAAAATTGGTCAATCATCGGTCTTTGTAGCTCCACTGCTTGTCCGTACTGGTGCCGTGGTGCTGAGCAGACGTGGTTTCGGGCGGAGTGTCCTCCCAGTCATTTGCAGCCTCCAATAAGATGGCCTCATCCATGTCGTCATCCGCAGAGAATGATCTCTGGAACATCTCCATGATGCTCCTCTGGGCAGGATCCTAGACAAACAGAAATAATCAGTGTGTTTTAAAACATAAATCTATATGTAAAAACTCTTAACAGCACTATACATTATTAATTTACGTACAAATATACAGTTTACCTTAGAGTGGAAGCTGGTGTTTTCTGCAGTTTCCGAGAGGTTTGCCTCGGAAAGACCCACTTGCTCCAGGACATTCATTTTTTCCTGGATCATGGGCCTGGAATGATACATAAATAAATATCAGTCCAGCCCTTCACTCACTGTTTGTCACAATATGCACACCAGTCAGCCCACATTAACCCCTCCTCCTCCCCCTGCTGTTACAGACCAAGACTAATGAATGAATATCTAATGAACTAATATGAATGAATGTTGCAGGAAACAGTCTGAATAGCCACATAAATGCCTGTAGTTGGGTCATACAGTATTTCCTCCTGATTGACACATACCATAGGTGATCATCAGCAGTTCCCTTGGCAACCAGGTAGTGAATGTTCACACTGCTGGTTTGTCCAATACGATGAACTCTATCCTCTGCCTGAATGAGAACCTGCAGTGGAGGAAAAAAGCTTTTTCCTTTATAGCAAAAAAGAGCAAAGGAGTTTCACAGCTTTAGAAAATGATTCTGGCTTTTCATTTAGCAGTGACCCCAAAAGGCCAAAGACTCCTCGAGAAGAAAAATCGATGAAAAGACATTATTCAAGCTTTTAATTTATCTGCCGACAGCTGAAATTAAAGCACTAGTTTCCACCTGGAACTGAAGTTGTGGCTGAATATGTGCTTATAATGTGTCACATTTTTTCTGCATTCGACTCCTTATAAAAATAAAAATAATAATCTAACCCGCATAAGATGTGTGCTTCTGGGAAATGTCTCCCTTCAGGTTTTGGGGGAATTTATCACATTGTGGGTATAAGAAACAGAGCGACATAATGTTTCGAAGGCTACCAGGAAAAAATAACCTAAACACATGGATGATTACTAAAACACACACTATGGCTGGGTTATAACATATAATCTAATGTCATAATGTAATTTTCTGTTCTCTGTTACCAGAAAAACTGTGGTGTTCATGAAAGCGCAGTTCCTCTAAAGGCCACTTGAGGGTAGCTTAAAACGTGAGTCAATCCCCACAGACTCCCATATTAAAATTACTCTGCTTTAGAGATTAAATTAACACATTTATTGTCTTGTAAAGAGCAGATTATTATTTATTTTTTCTTCTCGGTAACTAATTTATCTTTTCATAACAAAAGTGCTTTCATATCTTATATTTTCAATTTCCTTTCCCTATTTAAAAGTTAAATGCTGACAACCAGTATTAATAAAGTAGCCCTCTAATTTTCGGATTCAGCTTGGTAGCATTAGAACACTTCTTGTTCTATATTTGATGTGTGGGCCGAGAAGCAAACCGGAGCTTTTTAAACAGCGGGATTCCAAAATATTAAAGAATGGTGTTACTGACAGTGTCATTTCAGTGACAGCGGAGTGTTTTGCAGGGACAGCTTTCCATGTCTCACCCCGGGGTTCCAGAAAAGCTCAGCGAAGATCACCAGGTCTGCAGAGTGCAGGGTTAGGCCCATATTAGCTGCAGTGATGGACAGTACCGCCACACAGGTCTTGGCTAAGTACTGAAACCTTTCGCACAGTTGCTGTCGCTCCGCTGACGGAGTGCTCCCATCAATACGGATAAAACCGACATTCTGAGGAGGAAGTAAACCTTTGTTATTTTCTGAAAACAATCGCTTAAAAATAATGACTTATTGCAGCAGACCAAGATAAATCACCAAATTAATTAAATAATCCCATCCTTATTAAACTTGAAAGAACAATAAGTCATAGTAGTAGTGCTAAAGCTCAAATGTGCTCAGAGCCGCCCACACTTGTTCTCCACAGCTACTGAAGGACTTGACCCGTTTGACGTTTACTCCCACAAAAGATCTCATCTGAGTAACCAGTTTAAAACAAACAAACAAAAAAGTTCAACTTCATTCTTCTACGTCACAGCTGCATCACTTTCCACTACTAGCCCTTTGTGTGGGGTATCATCAGTATGTGTCTTCCTTACTTTTTTCCCCAGCTCGGTCGTGATATGATCCAGGACTAATTTATGATGGGCAAACACCAGAAACTTCTCCCTCCCACACTCCAGCATGTCTATGATGTACTCCCTGAGAGGGACAGAACAACACACTGCAGAGCTGAACCATTTCAAAGAAACATTGAAATATTCAGTCTTTATCTGAAGTCTTGGTTATCTCCAGTGCGGTGCAATCATAATGCTCTGACAAAAGATTCTCTTTCATTTTACATTTTAATCTCAGCGCTCATCAAATATAAGCTGATTCGACTCACTGATCCCCACCATTAGAGGGTCTGTACTTACATAATGGCTTGTAGCTTGGCTTCGGCTGTGTGGTTATAAAAGACGAGGAGGGCTTCCTTCTCTTCCATTTTCTGAAAAAGATAAGGAACATCACAAGATAAGAACTGACAGGAGATTCTGTTTGATGATTTGATAAGACTGCCATTACTCGGAGGAGTACTGTGATTATGCACAATCAAGCTCAGCGACTCACTCCCATCGGGCCGTATAAACACTCCAATGAGGCTGGACCGGAGAATTCTGGGTTGTTTAAAAGCATTTGTGTGCGCTTGAGGCTCGAGGACGGAGCCAACACATCTGATTACCTTGGGCTAACTAAAAGCTTCCTCAGCCTCTTCTTAACAGATTTCTCTTTTTAGTCACAGTCTTTGTTATGAATTTTGTATTTTAGGAGCGTACAAGCGATACAAGTGAAGACATAAAACAAATCCTACTTTTGCAGATATTGTGATATTTTATAACTACTGAAATATACACTCAGGCACTTTGATTTGGACCTGCTTTTGTCTTCACTCTTTGTGGCACATTCAACAAAGAGCTGGAAACATTCCTCAGAGGTTTGTGGTCCATATTGATGCGGATTTTTTTTGGCTGTACAACCATAAATTACATGGTCAGCAACAATACTCAGGTAGTGACTGGTTTTTAAAGGATGCTCAGTTGGTACTAAGAAACCAAAAGGGTTCCAAGAAAATATCCCTGACACTATTGAACCACCAGCAGCCTGAACCAATGATTCAAAGTAGGATGGATCCACGTTTTCATGCTGTTTACACCAAATTATGACCCTTCTGTTGTCCTATTTTGCTGCACCTGTGAACTTTAGCCCAGTGCTGCTGTAGCCTATCTGCTTCAACGTGTTGTGTGTTCAGAGATGCTCTTCTGCACACCTTGGTTAAACATGTTGTTACTAGTTATAATAAGAAGTGGTTATATGAGTGACTTCCTACCCAGTCTGGTCATTCCCCACTGACCTCTGACATCAACAAGGCATTTTCAGAGAACTGCCACTCACTTAATAATAAATAATCACTTTCTCCTTCTCAGACCATCCTCCGAAAACTGTGGAGATGGATGTGCGGGAAAATCAGGAGTTTTGGGAATACTGAGACCAGGCCAGCTCATCTTGACCATGACTACAAATCTATTGAGCTGCTGCCATGTGATTGGCTAATTAGATGAGAAGTCGAAAAGGTACACTCAATAAAGTGTCCATTGAAAGTATATCCATCAGTTCTACGATTTCCTGATTATGTAGAAATGATTAGAAAACACAGTATTCAAATTCTATTACCTTCCCGGGTTTCAAAGGTTTCAACACCTGTGACTTACATTGCGATGTCCTTTGGCCAACTGCTTGGCTGCAGCTGACAGAGCAGCTTTCGTGCGGGTGTTGATCCCATCGATGGTCACCGTGACCACCTTGCGCTGTTTAGCGGGAAGCTGGGAAAGGACCTCAGACTTGAGACGGCGCAGCATCAGACACTCCTCCAACAACAGCTTCAGCTCTCCAAGATTAGAAGAGCCCGTGTAGTCCCAGCCCCAGGTCATCTGTAGGGGCAGTGAAGGGCAAAAAAATAAAAGAACAGGTGATAGTGGGAATGACTGGTGGAAAATAAAATGTGGCATGTAAAAGTTCAAATGTTATACTTAGAAAGAGTTGAACGTAAACTTTAAGATTTTTTTCTTTCTTCTACAAAATTTTGCTTTAATAAAAGTCAAACGTGTTTAAACACCAATACACCAGTCATAAGCTTACACTGGTTTTACAGCATGCACTAACTGTAACCTCATAAACCTGTTGTGTACTTGTCAGCAGTCCTATGAATTATTTAACCCATTTTGCAAATGCTAGATATCTCCGATCAAGAACTGGACACTTTACAAAGTAGGCGAGGCACAGATATATCTGCTGGCTAGTCTTCTAATGGTCTCATGTGTCCTGGAGTCACAGCCACATACAAGTAAACAGCACTAAACATCAATTAGTGTAGCAGAAATTCTTTATAGTTAACAGACTACCTGTCTGGCATCACAATAGCGGATCCCAAACTCATGGAAGCGTGGAAAGAGTGTCGGTCTGACGGCCAAAATCTGAGTGTACAGCTCAGCCGGTCTGGACATGGCGGGGGTCCCCGACAGGAGAATCACTCTCTTCGCTACCTGAGGATGGAAAGACGGACAACTCTGATCACAGAGAACTGTTTACTCAGTCTAGTCCATGGGAGCAAATTATATATTTTGATTTGATTACATGTTTTTAATCTTAGTGGAAAAATAACCATGATATTAATAGTCACATGGACTGTGGATTTCGCTTAAATTGTAAATTGCAGAGAAACAGATAATTGTCTGATGGCAGAAATCCCAGATCTGTTTGCCTTCCAAATTAAATCAATTGTTCAGCCAGCCTATGGGCTATCTGACACACAGATTTACTGAAATCTGGGCCTTACCTGAATTTTAATGAATTATGAGGGAAATCGTTCAAATATAATCTAATAACAAATCTAATTTGTGACCCATGCAAAGGAAGGAGGAAAAAAACAATCCCTATGGTGTATCTAACAAAATTATTAATCTCAGTAAAACATTAAATAAAAGTGAGAGAGAGAGAAAAAAAAGTACCTTCAGCAGAGGCAATGCTGCTTTACAACGAGCAGTCTTCATGTTTTTCAGAAAGTGAGACTCATCCTGCACAGAACGACACGTCAGCGAGGATTTAGGAACCTTAACCTGAACATGAATGTGAACTGAAAACAGCCATGTTTAAATAATAAGCTCACCATGATGAGAACATTGAAGGGATTTCCTGGCTGCTGTTTGTCCATCCTGCTCAGCAGGTCATAGCTGATGATGTTGATCAAACCAGACCGCAGACTGTCTTTGGCCTTCACCACTACGTTGATGCTGTCAGGAGTCAAGGAGGGAAGCCAGCGTCTGAAGGCCTGCAGGCACAGATAAAGGTTCGTGTGAGAGAGACAGACTGAAAAAACACTCTCAAAGCATCAGGATTGGTCTAACTAGCACTGGGATCCCACCAGTTTCTTAAATTTATAGCCAACATTACTTTGTGAATAACAGCTAATTTATGTTTTTCCACCACTAATAATTCATGGTAACCACTGCAAGAGTGCTCCCATTGAAAAACAATCAATCATGCAGTTTAGAAAAACTGCCCACTGACAATTCGCTTACTCTCTTGCCATTCGCTTGTCAGCCCAGTTTAAACTCATTAAATTATAGCTCCTGTGCTGTGCTGTACATTTGGCCCAAAGCACAAGACTAACAGTGCAGATAAGACCCAGGGCAGACAGAGGAAGTGTCCTTTAATGGGACGACATCCGGTGACTGTGATTTCAACCTCTGATAAGAGGACTGCGTTTCGTCCTATTTTGGGGCGGGAGGGGGGGCTGTGAAAGTGAGTGAAATTGGTTTTGAAAATGCACTGCTGCTGCAAGTTAAACAAAAAAATAGATGCTACAGAACATAAGACACGGATGGTCACTGACACTAGAAAGTACTGAAACTGTAAAAGAAACACAGGGACAAAGAGATGTTAATATTTCAAAGTCAACCTTTTGGATTTTTTGGCTAGCAGACCAGTTGCCACTGGTTTTCAGTGTTCCCTTTTTGGCCTGCTTCCCTTCATTAATATGGATCACGCTCACGTTCTGCGTCAGTTGCTGTTCATCTGCTATAGAAAGTTTTTTATGGTAAATGGTCTGTATTTGTATAGCGCTTTACTTGGTCCTAAGGACCCCAAAGCGCTTTACACTATACACAATCATCCACCCATTCACTCACACATTCACACACTGGTGATGGCAAGCTACATTGTAGCCACAGCCGCCCTGGGGCGCACTGACAGAGGCGAGGCTGCCGGACACTGGCGCCACCGGGCCATCTGACCACCACCAGTAGGCAACGGGTGAAGTGTCTTGCCCAAGGACACAACAACCGAGACTGTCCGAGCCGGGGCTCGAACTGGCAACCTTGCGATTACAAGACGAATGCCCAACTCTTGAGCCACAATCGCCCCAAGGCCTGAGGACACAACGACCGAGACTGTCGGAGCCTGAGATTTCTTTTTTCTCCAGTTTCTTCTATTCTTTAGAGGCTAATAGCTCTTTGAACCACCTTGTTGGTGCAACAGTACTATTTTTTCCCCTTTGTCAAATTGTGTTAACATTGGCAATCTTTGCAGACTGAACTAAAGAGATTGGAATAAATTATGATTTTTTTGTGAATATGGGAACAAAGTGTCTAAAAATACAAATTACAGTCTTTGTAGAGACAACGTTTCACCCCAGTGTTGTGTAGCGTCACAAAAAAGAAATCCTCTGGTCAGGTACAAGGACTGGGCTGAAAATGAAGCAGTTGATACCCAAAGAAAAACTTGGCAAGACCTTCAGAAAGCCATTTTAAAAATTACATCAAAGACTGTCTCCTTGGATGCAAAATATAAAGAAATGAGGGGTGACTCAAGACTTTTGCACAGCACTGTACCTAAGATTACAATTTCCCAGTCTACTTTTCTTTGTCACAAAGAAACAGAAAACTTAATATCAGTTTTATTTTTAAGTAGATAAAAAGCAAGCCATGTGAATATGTTTCCTGTGGATCTGGTAACAAATAACTGATGTTTTTCTCTGTTTTGAAAAGTTCAAGATGAAACAAGTAATCATTTAACTTGAAAAGAACTAATTAACAGTGCATTTAAATATTTGATTTCAGGATAAAACAGTCAAAGGAAAGGAGTCAAATAAATACACCATGTATTAACACCTCCACCATAAATCAGTGCTTCACAGTTCTAATTATCAAACGCACCCATGAGACAAAGAAATGGAAGCATTAAATTCAAGGCTGCCATCTTCGCTGCTAAGATAAAGCACCTAACAAAGAGCAAGAAGTCCACAGGGAACCACATTAACATTCTTCAAATGCAGAGAGAGTTAAGCAGAAACCAGGATTATAATGTGGAGAACAGAGTTTGAGTCAAAGGACAGTAGAAGGATATCCTTAAGACGGCGCGTGCTGACCGAACGTGACGCTATTAAATGGAAACAAAGCGATGAACTCTAGCACCTCTTAAGTAATGAGCTTATTTTATTTTAGGCACAGTTTTTACCTCAGCCCAGGTGAATCGTACAGAGGACGGAGTCACCACCAACAAAGGCCACTCCTTTTTGTAATAAGCTGCTATACAGATGGCCTGAATAGTCTTTCCCAGGCCCATGTCATCAGCCAGGAGGAGGCGGCCCTGTTTAGACACTGCAAAGCTGCAGAGACAGAAGGAAATATTTAAGATAAAAGGTCATTACTGGAATGTCTCACAACCAGTGGCTTTTAATGTGCACACATAGAAGAAATTACAAATAAATAACTGTTTATTGTTATTATTGGCTACACTGCTTAGAAAGAGCACTAATGACTACCCAAAGAGACCTACTTGACTCCCTCCCTCTGGAAGGGCATGAGGCTTCGGGTGAGAGAGGGGTCGATGCTAGAGAGGTCTGCCTCAGGGACGTTTAAAATCCTGGCTTCAGTCCCATCAAACCTGGCAGAGAAAGCCTGGATTATTGCCCTGGGAAGAGGCTCCACCTCCACTGCTGCTATCCCACTGAGGAGATCCACTGGGTATGGAACACAGCGCGGTAAGACAAGATGGCAAATGTAACAGGGACATTGGTAGACCTGCTAAATAAAGCCAGTGTCGTTACTCACTGAGTCTCTTATAGTCCTCGAGTGAAAAATTCCACTTTCTTGTTTTCATGTCTGCCACAGACAAAAAAAAAAAATCTGAGATCAGAAACCACAAAAGCAAAGAGACTGTCAAAAAAAAAAAACATAATCAAATAAAGCCACTGTTACCATAGTTCTTTGTTGGCATTTGCTTGAATGCTGCAATGACATCAACATGGTAGCCAATGTCCACCTCAAACTTTGTCTGGGACACCAGAATGCACTGGCCCTGCAAAGTGGCTCCGGGCTTCTGCCAGCCATTACATAACTTGAGCAGCGCTGCCAGGGCCGTGCCGTCCCGAGCTCGGCTGGTGGCCTCCGCCACGTCCACTGCTTCCATTCCCTCCAAAGGTCTCAAAGACACTGAAGGAATGGCAGCTGCTTCCTCCACTGCAATACGGGGTCAAGAAAAAAAGTAATGATTTGAGACAGAGTTTGTTTAAAAACAGCAGCGTGCATGAGTTGAGCTCCTGAATATGGAAGATCCTGTGAATACTTCCGTACTTAGCTGTCGGTAGTCTTCCAGGCTAAAGTTCCACATCTTGGTGGCAGGATCTAAGGCAGAAAATTGCATTTTTAATTTCAAAAGCCAGCAAAATCAGTATATAATACAAAATAACTATTTTTAAAATTGCTAATCATCCTATATAGGATTAGAGATTTATGTTCATAAAAGAAGATAACAGTTTTTACAGTTTTTGCATTAACTGTTTAGGAATTACAAAAATTTTATATATATTTTCAGAGACTAATTCAAGCAGAGAATAATTGACTGGTAAGCAGTTTTATAACAAAAGAAACTGACATAATATCTAAAGCTGATCCAAAGTGTTCAATTTGTGCTGTAATTTTAAATATGACATCCAATGAGATCTCAGTGCAGTGAGGGAGGCCAAGTGCATGATCATAAGAAAAACTCAAGAAAACAACTTGACAGCATCTAACCAAGTCAATAACACTTTTAGGAGGTAGGTGTCACATTGTAAATGTCTAGTCACATGGTTGATATGACTGTATACCAGTGGCTTTTGGTGGTCTTCAAGAGTAACAAGCACTAAAGGGCTTTGCAAAATTCACTGAGTAACATATCAGCTGCAAAACAGCACAGTAAGCATCTCAAACACTTACCATAGTTTTTTGAGGGGATGGACTTGAAAACAGCAATAAGCCCTGCATGGTAGCTCACTTCTACCCTGAAACGGTCTTCTGTGTAAGGTACACATCTTCCCCTTACAGAGATGGCAGACTTTTTTGCAGGTACGACATTTGTAGAGGTGGGGTTAGAGGAAAGCTGTGCCACTTGACTCTGAGCAGGTTTACTGGGCTGCTTGTAAAATGAGCCAACTGCACCTCCGGAGCTGCTGGATGAGAGTTGATGTTTGCCCTGAACTGGCCCCACGGGGATGCTTCCTTCAGGAGACGAGACGGAGCTCCTCAAATGTTGACTTACCAGAGGAATTGAGTTAGTAAGAGTCTGCAGAGAAATATAATACGAAGCATTATAAAACTATCCTCACCGACAGTAAGTGACTGCACATTTAAGCATAAACCTCACCTGGTTTGAAGATGCAGAATTACACACAGTGCTTTGGTTGAAGTGGCTGCTAGTGCCAGGCAGCTGCTGCTGACTTTGGCTCTGTGGTTCCCTTTTTAAGGGAGGGGGGAAGCATTTTGGTCCCGAGACTGAGGTTTCTCTGTGCTGAACTGAGGCAACAGGATCCGGACTCTGTTTGGGGAGCTGTGTTTGCACTGAAGTACTTTTCGAGCCTACTGAGGGCTTAACATTGGTGCTGTTAGCCTGTCCAAGTCTTTGGGCTCGTCTTTCTAAAGCCTTCCGCCTGTTCTCCTCAATCATTCGCTGTTGCTCTGCAGTCAGCTGATTAGACATGTTGACAGCTAGAGCTATCTAGCAGACATCGGCTACAATCTAAGACACCCTACGTCTGCAAAAAGGTGATCTGTGTAGATCCATGTTGCCTTTTAGAGCTACTAACTTCGTTTTGTTTAACGTTATCTGCACTGCTGCTTCTGTTGCTAATGGTAGCAGCTAGCGACCCTAATCTGGCTGCTAACAGTCAAACTTAGCAACATAATATTATCGGAACAACCACAGTAGCATTACAGATACTTGAACTTTAAGCCGTCTGAAGCGGATGACCCCAAAATGCAATCTAAAAACAGCGAAGTCTGCAAGAATATCGTCAGCAGAAACTTTTAACGCTAGTTTACAACTTCTTGGTTCAGGATCTGGCGCGCAGGAAGTGACGTAGGAAAACAAGCCGGCACGTGCAGGTAGTGAAGGCAAAAATAATCTACTCTTGACGTTATCAGAGAAACTACAACGTTTTTATTGCCATTAACCACGGCTTTAAAAAATCATTTTGTACTGATAAAAACCGCGAATATGTTAGCTTAAAAAAACAGGAAAATATTTATTTATTTATTTATTTATTTATTTATTTATTTTGCAATTTGTGATTCTCCACTATGAAGGTGACACTATTGCTACCGAAGTTTACGTAAAACATTTACATTTGTCTCTAATTATCAGTTAATGTGAGTATTTTTCTGCTCTAGTACGGACATTTTGTTAATACTTCTTACGTAAGACATCTAGTTAAAGAGCAAATGGAGAGGTTTGGAGGGGGGGTTATGCTGTTATGCTGACTTTAGCTCAGTATTTCTATAGTTTGACTTTATCATTTTCTGCTGGACCATCTCTAATTTGCCTAAACATTTTATGGTCGAAAGTTTAGACGTATAAAATGATTTCTTCTCCAGCCAGTGGAGGAGCAGTCATTCACAATCTTACCTTCATATATCAACTACATTTCTACATATTTATTTTTAAAATACCCATCCACCCACTTTCTGGCTTTTTTTTTTGTTTGTTTCTCCACACATTGTGTTATAACCAAGGACATTAGAAGGACTTAAATGCAGTATGGTGGATAAATAAGTTAAACAGGTTTAATGTCAATGGTGAGGTCACATCTATTCAGACTTTGATTATTTTCCAAGGAGTTCCAGGGTCAAGTAAGCCCACATATTTCTTTTCCACAGAATACTCTCCACAAACATCTCCAAATTTTTAAAACTATGGATTCTCGACAGAAGAGGGATTAATGAGTTCAAGAACAGCAGAACGTGAACAAAGCATCAGGAGATGAACCACACTAGAACAGTGCAACAATCGGGGATCGACTGGAGCACTTCTTCAGCTTTAAATAGCAGATGATGATGAACAGGCGAGGAAGAATGTGCATGAGCCCAGAGGGCAAAGACCCCAGGAGTAATCCTACCCCTGAAACATAAAGTCAGGGTTAACTCATTCACACACACTGACAGAGGAGAGACAGGGAGAGTTAAGAATGAGGAAAAAAGAAAATGTTTCATTTTTGAGACTTACTCTACTTAGATTTCAAGACAGGTCAAATTAAAATATACCAAGGGGCATTAAAACACAACAATGTAGCATTTTCATGGATATCAAAATAATTGCAGCATTCATTGTGGCAGTCAGGACGCTGATTGCCTGATCCCTTCATGGCTGTCAGGTTCAATGGTTTAGGGTCTGGTGTTGGACTACCAATCACGCCAAGTAGACAAGGAAACCTTGCCTTGCAAGACTACTCACATGAAGTGAACTCCTAAATCCTTTTTCCCATTACTCTTAATTGTTTTGCCATATTTATGTACAAAATTGCATTGGTACTTGTACTTGAATTATTAGAGTCTTTTGGCAATGTCTGTGCACACAAAATGGTTTTATTTAATCAGCCAGTATTCAGACATTTTTTGATATGTGTGTCGTGTCCCAAATTACAGATCCTGATTCAATTTTATGCAGAGAATGACCAGTCAAATTTTCAGGCTTTGATCTTTAATCGCTTTTGGTGTATTCATGTTCAGAAAATACCTCAATATGAAAGAACATGCTGGAAGTGCCTGATGGAGTATTTTGATATATTAGCAATCATTGTATATGTTATAACATTTTTAGGCAAATCAAGTAGAAGCACAACAGTAATTTGACATAGAATGACCCATTTGTTTTATTCCAAGCGTGGTTCAGCATGCACCAGCGTCCGTCAGTTCATCATCTTCCTTTAAGGCATTTTTTCTTCTGATTGGTTACCTCTAACAAACCAAAAAGGGTTTCATTTAGTAACGTTGCCTATATTTTATATATGACACTGCACAGAATCTGTGTGACAAAATATTGTAAAGAGCATAATAAGTCCACTTTAAAGATTTAAAGAAGCTTTGTCTGAGTCTCAAGTGCTGGGTGATGGGTATACAGATACATGTGTACAAATATGAGTTTTTTCCCAGAAAAACCATCAGAAAAAAAATTTCTGAGTTCTCCCAACAAAATTCAGCACCAGAATTTTGTAGCTATAACATTTCCTGGTAAAAGGTAGAATGGATCCCAGTGAATAGCAGCAAATTCAGCAAGCCAACACATCATACTGTCTGTTCAAAAAAAAAAAAAAAAAAAAACAGCTGAAGATGAAAAGAGGATAACTCCTGCAACAGGATAATAACCCCAAACACAATGGAGTGCTTCAAAAGGGCCAAGCCATGGCCATCACAGTCCTCCAGCTGAAACACCATCAAAAAATTCACCTCAGAAGTGTAGTTCATGCAAGACAGCCCTAAAATCTACAGAGCTCGAAGAATTTTGAGGGAAGAATGGGTGGAAAAAAACCCACACATGAACTAAAAGCCTCTTAGCTGACTACGAGCTGCATTTACAAGCATATGGTACTTGTCAGAGGGGGTGTCACAAAGCACTGGCCATGCACGCTCCCCAAAGTTTTGTTTCTGGCTCTTTTTCGTCATGGTTATGTTTGAAACTGTTAAGAAAAAGAGAGAAAAAAAAGTTTTATTTCAAGTACTGGAGAAATTTCTTATTTAACTTCATGTCTTTTGAAGATAATGTCAGCCTCTTCTTCCTTAGCTATGTTTGATCAGCGCTTTAAAGTTTGTCTCAAAAGTTTAACCATTAACTAAGGGATATCTCCTCCATCAGTGAAAGTCAGCTCTTAGCTATCTATAAGACAAAAACTGACTCCCAAACCAGATGTGATGCCACAAATCCTGCCTGGAGGTGTCGAGCTCAGGGGAAGCCTTTCAGCAGAGGTGTGAAACTGAATTGTTCCCAGAGAGGATCAAACATACAAACATTTTTTTTCCAAGTAAAGTGGGACTTTTAAGAAAAGGCCTAAATACTTACTCCACCTCTGCTGTTATATAATCTTAGTTTGTGTCTGCTGTTTTTCTCAAAAAGTCCAAAATGACGGTTGGCTTATTTTCAACAGCACTTTAATCAGGCACTACTTTGCACCTGAGATCCGATGTAAGAGCAATCACTGGCAATTATCTGCCAGAATAGAAAAGCAGCAGGAGTGAGAGGTGCCAGTTTAATGTGTCAGTTTACTGTTGGCAATCCATTAAATGCTCACCCCATGGCCACCAGCCTGACCACAGTCATACAAATTCTGACAACCCCCCCCTAAAAAACACATTTCAGTTGGCTGACAGGGTCCAGCCACAGGTGCGTTCATTTCAATTGTTCAATCAAGCTGCACAGCTGTCCTGACAAGCCGGATAATTGCTCACCCTTTGTCTTTTCTACCCAGCTTCCCTGGAGTTGTTCTCTTTTGTCAAAAAAAATTAACCAAGGCAATTTTCTGAAGTAGCAACTTTGAAATACTTTGAGTATTTTTGATACTATTTCTACTCCACCGCATTACAGCTGAACGTATTATACTTTTTATTCGGCTGCATTTGTTGGTAGTTAGTGACTGCTTTTTCTTAGATTTAAATTACTACCCAGTAGAATAAAAAGTTTTATTCTACTGGGTATGTGATGGTGGTGCAGGACATCTAACAGCGAGATAGTAGTAATAATAATAATAATAATGGATTGGATTTATATAGCGCTTTACTATGCCACTATTCATTCACTCTCGCATTCACACACTGGTGGAGGCAAGCTACGGTTGTAGCCACAGCTGCCCTGGGGCAGACTGACAGAAGCGAGGCTGCCATATCGCGCCATCGGCCCCTCTGGCCAACACCAGTAGGCGGTAGGGTAAAGTGTCTTGCCCAAGGACACAACGACCAGGACAAAGAGCCCAGGGATCGAACCGGCGACCTTCCGGTTACAGATACGCTTCCCAACCCAGAGCCACGGTCGTGAGTGGTGAGGTGTGTGGTAGGAGTGAGGAAAAGGAGAGCCTGGAGAGGTGGAGGTATGCACTGAAGTGATGAGGAAGGAGAAGCAAGACTGATGAATGGCTTGGATGTGGTGCCAGTGCCAAAAAGACGTGTCGGAGCTGAAGATGTTAAATTTTCATTGGGAGTGACCAAGATAGACAGAATTAGAAGTGAGTTTATCAGAGGGACAGGTCAGGTCGAGCGGTTTGAAGGCAAAGTTAGAGGGAGAAAATGTTGAGATGGCTTGGACATGTGCAGGGTAGGGAAAGTTGATATATTAGAAAAAGATGCCAGACAGGAGGAGAAGAGGAAGAGCACAGCAGAGAATCATGGATGTAGTGTAGGAGGACCCGCAGAGGGTTTGTGTGACAGAGGAAGATGGGATAGGGTGAGATGTAAGCGGACAATCAGCTGATCTCCCTAAAGGGAGCAGCTTAAAGAAGAAGAAAAAGAAACTCCGTAGTATAGTGTAATTAGAATGTGTCATCTTTAATGTCGAACTACCAGAAAACTCTTTGGCTCACTCTGAATAACGTCTGTATATTATTTTGTTTAATTATTACAAATATTAATAAATCATCGTGTGCTCTGGGAAATTGTGATGGAAGTGGTTGATGGATTGTTTTTTTTTTCTTCCACTTGGGAACCAAATGAATAATTGATTTTTTATTTTATTTTTTTTAAAGAAAACAGATTAAGACAGACGTGCTACTTTTGCTTAAGATTCTCAGTATAATTTGTCTTTCACAACTTGGTTTGAACATTTGTTTTATGCATCTTGTTATTACTATACTGCTTAAAATCAGACGCATTTTTAAATTTGTCATCTAACCCGGCACCTCCCCCTTTTCCTTGTTCATACTTGATGATTTGCAATATTGTATCCTCTTTCACCCTATTTATTATCCATGCCACACAACTGCACCATTTACCTGAGATATTACTAATAATTTCTGCTAAATTATTTGTGCTGTGTGATATTTCTGCTAAATTTGTGCTGTGTGATAACTGGATTCTTTAATAATTAAAGGAAATCCACAACTTTAGTTTCGCCTCTTTTTGCTAGGTGTAAAGGCAGAAAACACCTACCCCCTTAAAATAAGATAAAACAAACACCGGTGTCACCTTTAACTTAACGTCTCCTTGTAACCCTGAAACAAATAAGGAAGCATATTTGTCTCCGTCCACAGTTGTAGTAATGAGTTGGCTGCTTGCATCACTGTGCGGTGGTGACGTGTGGCGTCTGGGAGCTGTCCCAGGAATCATGGTGCTGAAGCTGCAGCACCAGTTCAGCAGCCAATGATCACAGGAGAATCCGGGGCTACGGATGCTTTCACCCGGAGCAGGACAGTCCGACCATCGCGTTGGATTTAAACGGACGGATTTAAACCCTCCTGCTTGCTCCTCGGACATGGAAATTCGATAATTAGGGATGTAAACCTCACTGAGACTTGCCAGCGACCTGCAGTCTGGCTGAAAATCTATGGGGGGGAAAAATCCCGAAACTGTGAGTCGTGTAGAAATCGGTGTAGCTCGCCAGGTAAGACAGATTTTTTCGCTTCCCTAACATGGCACGCCATCGATCGACTTAACGTGGTGTGAAAAGCTTACAGGACGTCGACAGCTCCACCGGTTTTAAAGCGTGGCTTTCGTTGTTGTGGCTCGATTTTATTTTTAATTTCTAATTTTAAGATTGAGCGCTGACATTTTGTTCTCTATCTCAGTTCTTTGAACCAAAGGCAGATTTAAATCTTGGTCTCTGCACACGTCGCGAATCCGGAGGGAGAAGCCCGTCGAGATAGTTTATGTTGTAGAGAGCAGGCAGACTATTAAGGCCATGAAATGACAGTGGACACTGAGTGAGCGGGCCATAACCTTATTACTTGAATGCATATTCCTATCAGTCTCATATTTGACTTTCCTCTAATAGCCGTTTCATTCATTGAACTTAGGCTAATGGCTTCAGACACTTGTTTGCATAGGAGGGATTTTTTTGCATTTTATATCCAGACCCTCGTGGGAAGACAGTAAAAAGCACTCAACCTAAATAAAGTGGATTTAAAAAGAAAAGAAAAAATCTTAAAAGGCTGCTTTGAAACCAAACAAGCGCTGGAAGACGCACCTCAGCCCCCACTATCCCATCCCACCACATATGAAGAAGTGTTTGCTTATGACGGGGACGCATAGAGTACATACTGTTTTCTTCCAGCACCTTTGGATGGTGCTGTGAGTTTCTGGCCGGAGACAGCCTGATGCTGCGCAGACAGGGCATGCTGAAGAGCCGCTGTTGCGTCCTGCTTGGTGACCTGAGGGTGCTCCTGCTCGGGCCACCGGCGCCGCCAACACCGCTTCCTCCGCTGACCCCCATGAGCGGCCAGGCTTCGGAAAGCCATGAAACAAGCGTCACCGTCCCCGAGAACAACAACACGTTAACGCGGAGCCACCAGCACCCCGGGGACCGAACTGCCCAGCCTGCTGCGGGAGCCACCGAGCCACCGGGTGCAGAGCGGCCGGTGGCGGGCTGGGTCGATGCTGCAGAGCTGTCGGCGGCCCTGCGCGGCTGCAGCAGCTCCTCCGATGACTGCTCAAAGGGCAAACTGGAGGAGAGGTTCTCTCTCACAAGCTACACGGAAAGTGGCTTCAGGACGCCTGTGTGCAGGATCTGCTTCCAGGGACCAGAGCATGTAAGTGAAGGAAAAATGTCCACCTGCATGTTTAAATTAGATTAATGCCATGCAATGTCAGCCTCATCCATCAATTTATAATAATAACTCACCCACACCTGCTCTCCTGGGGTTTGTAACACAATGCAATCTGGTGCTGCTGCTCTCCGAGGAGCATAGGTTAACTGTAGCAACAAGTCCTTCCGCCGAGTGGCCAGATAAGGTGTTGGAAATGTTGCACATTTTGCAGACTTTTCATTAGATGAGGGTGCACTGCTCAGGTTTTATTTATACAGTGAAGAAGAAAAACACTAGTAGTGTCTTGTTAGGGCAGCCAGCAGTGTTGGTGGTCTACAACTCAGCATGAGTCGCATTACAGTAACTCATCAGTTGCAGTTTGGCTGGTGCAGCACAATTGAGCCTTGTTCTAGCTACAAGATTTTCCTGAAAGGTGTTCTTTGGGCTGTTTTTATTGCCAACTTTGTGGTAAAGAGTATAAAAGAGACCTCGCATGATTGTGCCGATATTTAAGGTTTAATGCTATTAACTATAATTACATGACACTTAGGTGCTTTTTTGTGTGGAAAATTGAGAATAGTGTAATCTTACTTTCAAAATTATTTAAGGAATGACCCCAATACTGGCAGCTGCAGGGCTAGAGAGCTCTCTGAGCATAGGGCCCCACTGCATCTTGCACTCATCCCATTGCATGGCTTGAAAAGACAGCTAAAGCTAGCAGTGGGAGGATAATGAAAGACCTTGTCCCAGTGGCTGACAAGTGTGGAGGATATGCAGGGATGCCGTAACAACTCATTATAGCCAAACACTGAATTCACATCGAGGCATTATATGCATGAAAAATAAAAAAATAAATAAAAAATACCTCTCAGTCTGCCTCTCACGCACACCACCTGGAAACGGCAACATAATAATAACGTGCACAAAGCAGATGGAAGAGAGCCTTCAAGTTAATCACACCGCTTGCCTCCGCCTTTGGGGCCATATTGATGATAATGTCACAGTACATCAATCAGAAGAGGAAAATGTGAAAAGATGGCCACGAAGAAATAACATTAAATTATATCAGAGAGGCAGACACTTAGCAATTTGCAGGCACATTAGTTACACTGTTTGACAGAGCTTTTGAGAGCACGTTGACAAATATGTCACACCTCGCCTGTTGGTAGTGGAGGTAGAGAGGTTATAAAAAAAATCAAGAAGCAAGATAACCGAGGTGTAGAACATCATTTTTTTATCTGACAGTCTGCACTCACAGTTGCTTTTCCTTTAAGCGGAAGATTTACTGCATCATTTCATGGTCATTGCACAGTGTATAGCCTATGATCTTTCTGTATTTAATCAACTAATTACTCCAAGAGCAATTTTGTGCATCATTCCACCTCTGAGCTCAGACTTTGTAATTATTACTGACATGGGGTCTAGTTATGAAATTGGAAGACAAGGCTTCATCCTTGGTGGGTTTTTTTTTTTTCTTTTTTCTCCCCAAACTCCATGGATAGTCAGCACATGCTGCACTGCATACAAAGCACTGCCTTGAAAATTTGCAGTATTTCCCATGGCCTCCTCCAACACATCTCATTAATGCTTCCTTGAGACATTGCAGCAAGTCAATAGCACTTGATTTCATGCTGTCTTATCATTATGCAAGTTTTTATCTTTTGCCAGCTTTCCTTTTCTTGTTGTCTGAGTTGTTGGCTTGGGTGAAGTCCAGATATGGATCTGCTGAGGTGTAAATGGGTACAAGGAGAATGAGGCTCCATTTAAAAAAAGAGGGATGAGTGGACTTTCTGTGTATCGCTCTGTGATACAGGCAGTGGGGACATTAGTTATCCTCTATTCTTCCTTAGCCTCCAGGATGTCACATAGACCAAAGCAGCCAGTATCTGATCTGACAACCCACCTCCAAAACACTTCCATCCCCAAGGCTGAGATAGGCGAGACAGAGTAAAGAAGGGAGTGAAAGACATCGCTTTCCTCAAGCATCCCACTAGAAAAGGGTCTTGAGTGCCTAGGAGAGGCAGCCATTGAAAAATGATTGCACTGTGATTTAATATGACACCAAACAATGTAATAAGTCCATGTAATCGGATACCTGTCAGAGTTATAAGTGCCGTTTTCCTTGAGGTGAGATTCACAACCAGAAGTGCTTCTGGTTTTAAGGATTTCACATTTTCCTTTTAAATTCAGGGAGTTCTATAGGGAATTGCCAAAAATGTGGATTTTAAGAGGTACTGGTGATTGTTATGGTAACTTTTCAGGTATGCCATGAGACAATGCCTTTTAAGAAAAATCTCTCTGATATTACCTCCTCTCTGCAGAAACAAGAAACACTGAACACATAGTCTTGATAGCACAATTTACAGACTGTGGACTGTTTTGTAGAGTTGTTTTTCCTCTCTTGAATTTTATGGCCAGTTTGGTAAGGAAGAACCAATAACTCTTTCAGCTGACATATAAATTTATATATCAGCCTATGATTTATTTTATCAGAATTGACTGGAAAATATAATCCACTCTGTAAGACACATACTGCGAACAATATAATGAAAAACAAAGCCAATATCAGATGAAACTGCATGAATTCATGTCTTTCACCTCTGCACCTCGGGTTATTCATCTTTTTCTTCTTCTTTTTTCTAAACAGCTAACTTGAGACATACATACTGTATTTCAGCCCACTATTGGTTCCTTTTAGCTAAAGGTCACTGAGAAGCTTTATAGAGCGCTCTCGGTAGCTTGCTTTATTCAGGCTCCTGCTTTCAGACTTAATCTCGACCTCGTCACTCAAAGAATGTGCAGTTTTCGGGTCATAGATTTTCCCAGGATACATTCATGTTATGCACATACTTCAAAAAATAAGTTTATTGTTTTTTTTGAGTAATGCAAAGGAAAAATTGTGGAATATTTTCCACTTACGAGGGTTACTGAAGTGCCCTTTGAGGCAATCCTCCTACTGTTGTCTTCACGTCAGTTGGATGTTGAAACTGTGCGGGTGCCTGTTGCTTGGGTAGAAATGTGTGTTTGCTTTTTCTCCTGAGCACAGATAATGCAGTTGCAGAGTGTGTTTGTCTGAGGCACAACAAGAAGCCTCCAGGGGTCACGTCAGCATCATTCTTTCTGTATGACCCCACAGTGCTGAAGTTTGCTCTGTTCCATCATATGTTGCTTGCCCGTTCGTTGGAAATGGGATATAAACAAGCTGCCAAAACGTTAGATTTTATTTATTCATTTATTTTTTTGGCATTGCTAAAGTCTGTTTTCAGAGGCTGTAAATTCATGAACATAAATTAGAAACCCTAGTTTCTCTTTTTATTCAATTACCTTTTAAAGAGTCATTAACCGCCACTGTAGGCCCGATGGTTCCCATAAAATCAGCACTCAGTGGAACATCCCTCTGCATATATTTTACGATCAGTCATCATAACTAAATAAACTTAAATATTATTGGCCTTCTGCCTCATTTTTCACTTATTGCTCTTATTTTCCTTGTAATTTGTTTAATATGGTTACGTTTATAGATGAAAAATTTTCCCGGCAGTTTTGCAGGTTCTTAAAGAAGAAAAGCCCGCAGACTGATTGTTATTGGGCATCATTGTACAAATCCTCCTTCATTCTTCTTCTGTGCGAGCCAGATTATCATAGCACAGCTTTTCCTTGGTCAGAGTTAATGGAGTTCACTTGCATTGATTCGAGACCCTTAAGAAAATGTGAATAGCCACCTCTAATTTATTTTTATGCCATTATATACATTGCGAGGGAATCCAATTTTCTAAGGAGAAAATTACTTGTTGGGAGGTGTTTTGGGAAAATGCAGCACAGAGATGTGAAATAACACAGCCATATCTTTTTAATATGTTGCTCCATTGTGTTGGGCTTTTTTTCACTGATTATTGCTGTTTAATCAACAAAAGGGCATTTAGTTATCACTTTCTCCATGCGTGGGCTTTGGTGCCACATTTGTTATCGGTCTCTCTTGTGCTCCCTCCAGCCTTGGTTGTATTGGAGTGATCTAGGTTTCGGCTCTTGGCTGCCATCAGGCCAGTCACAGTGAGTGGCCCGAGTCCCTCTGGACACGACAGAAGTGTTCTGGTCCTCCTGCCAATACACTCCCACCCTGGCCATCTGTAGATGGGCCTTTTCTCCCCTAACTCCCTGCTTTTTCCTCTCTTCTCTTCAACCAGGGTGCTGCTCCGTCTGTCAGAGGTGTCAGCTAAAAAACAACGTGGAGAAATAATTTGGAAACTTGCTGCATTTTTTACTCTGTTCACTGCTTCGTACAATTTTTGCACTCAGGGTAGACATGGAGAGAAAATACTGAATTAAAAATACCTTAGAAATGCAGTGGCTCAGTTCAGAGAGGAAGGAAGGGGAGGGGTGTTGGGAATTTCTTTCAGCAGACGGCCGGCTAATTTCTTTTTGTTCATTCACTACAGGCTCTTTGTTCATTCTCATTAAGATTAAAATATCTGTACAAGAAGGTCTTGCTATGAATTTTATAGAGCCAAGTTTCTTAAGTGCAGGTCAGAACCTTAAAAAGGTGGCATGCCTACATCTTATGGGTCATCATCAATATCCAATATGACAAGATTAGTAATATATTTTAATGAGCTCAGAGCCTTGGGTGAGAGATTAGAAAACTCATCTGTTCCTCAGGCTAAATACGGCTTAAGAGGAATGTCTAGTGAAGAATATAGCTAAGCACATCTTGGTACAAAATGAAAAAAAAAACCTGAGAGGTGTCAAATTTAGTGAACTTCATGGTTTCGCTGCATTTTAAGTATTTACGAGCCTTCTATATGACAGAGAGAGGGGAAGAAAGGAAAAACTAAATGCTTTGGTTTTCTGAAATCTTGTCACATCCAGCTGGATTGAAAACATGATGGAAACGACTAAAAATAAGGCAGTTTGATCTCTGCTCCCTCACCTGACACCAGTGATGTTTTCATGTGGTTCACACGTCTGACCACCGAGCAGCCGTTTAGGGAGCGAAGGCAGACCTTTACTTCAGCTACTTTAAGGTGCTAAAGTGAAGGTCATTTTTAAAAAAGGACATATGAGCCACCTCTTTAAGATATAGTTCAGTGCCACCTAGAGTTTAATAAACCCGCAACACAAACATTTATTCGGCTGTCTGGTCACATTAATCATACAGTATGTGGCTGTCATCGTGCTGACAGAAGGGATTTGAAATGCCCTTTAACAACCTCAGTGACTAACAGTGCCTTCAAAAATGTCACTTTATGATGGACAGGATGTCAAGAAACCATCCTCTGATAACTAGACCAGATACTGGATCTAGCTCTAAACTGTTATGTGAATTGTAGAGAAATGTAGGTCGACCAGAACGAGTATTTTGAGCTTCTTTTGCATTTCTGTAAGTATAAAATAGTTAATGTCTATAGCAGCTCTACTGATGTCAAGAGCTGTGGTTTGTCTGCTCCCTTTGTGCTGTATGCTGCAGCTTTGTTAGGGTTTGCTCTTTCACAGGTGCTTCGGTGACTAATCCTCCACTTTCAGCGGTACTAGTAATCAAGCATTTTGCCTGTCAACTAGGTGTAAGGCAAAGCTTTCATTTCACACCTGATCTGTTGTTCTGCTGTAACAGGCATGCAAAGTGCTCTGCGTGTGTGTGTGTGTGTGTGTGCCTAGCCGTGCACAAAGAGCGCTCAGAAAATCAATAAGCCAACACAAAGAAGTGCAAGAAATATAAACACAGTGTAACGCACTTATTATTGTATGTAAAGGGGTTATGTCAAGAGGTAAATAAGATGGAGAGAAAGGGTCCGTCAGCTGGTATTTTTTCTGAATCATAAATCACTTCTTAGAGTGTACTCAACGAAGGTAGTACAAGGCCATGAAATGGTCATCTAAACAATGTTAACCAGCCCATTAAATCAAGTTATATTCAAACCAGAGCAGAACATTTATGCATTTACTTTGGCTGAATTATGAGAAGCTCTTGTCATGGTTAGCAGGGACTAACTTATTCTGCCCGTTTCCTGCAGGGGGAGCTCCTGAGCCCATGCCGGTGCAGCGGGTCAGTGCGCTGCACTCACCAGCCCTGCCTCATCAAATGGATCAGTGAGAGAGGCTCCTGGGCCTGTGAACTCTGCTACTACAAATATCAGGTCATTGCCATCAGCACCAAGAACCCCCTACAGGTGAGCTGTGGGTGTTAAGTTCACCAATTCAGAAATATCACTGTGTATTTACAGCTCAGAAATTATGACCAAGTTGTTTGTTTTTTGGTGATAATGGCAGTCTAACTGAACAATGCACAAGCTCGAATCATAGAGCCTTTGTTATGTAATTAGGAGAATGACACCACTTATATGGAGTTACTTGTTTTCATGTCATATTTTGTTTGTTTTGTTTTGTTTTGTTTTTTATTAAGAAAACACGCATTAACCGCAGCTCCAGCTGGTCTCTGATGACCAGCCAGTATATTTCTAGTACCAGTCCCAAGGCTAGATAAAGGGTTGGGGAGGGTTGCATCAGGAAGGGCATCTTTGCCAAATCAGACATGCAGATCATCAATAAGATTGGTCGAGATCCAGGTTAACGACTGCCACCGGTGCTGTTGAACAGCAGGGTGCCGGTGAAAACTGTGCCATTGTTGCAGGAGGTTGGGGAGGGAGAAATGAGGAAGGAAGGCAGTCATGTTCAGAGGATGTTTGGGGTGGACAAAGGATGTTAAATATGGAGCTGCCAAGCAGGAGGAAAAGAGGGAGGACATGCAGGGGGGACTGGTGTGACAGAAGAAGATGCTAGGGATAGGGTGTGATGGAGACAGATGATCTGCTGTGGCTACCTCTAAAGAGAGCAACCCAAAGAAGGAGAATCTAAACTGAGAAATTGAGGGTGGAAAAAAATGAAAGCATCTGAATTAAACAGGCCTTTCCCCTCTGATGTTTAGAACAGAAGGATTGCAGAAGCAGATTCTTTTTCTGTGATTTGATGAGGTTATGAGAGGCCACAGATTTCTGTTTTCGAGGGTGAGAGCGATGTGTGACTTCGTCTTTTTGTTGAGTTCAGCCTGATTAACTTATAATCTGAATGTTTACATTAATTGGTTTATGATTAGCTTCTCAATTTTCTCCTAAACTCTACCGCTAATCCTTCTACTTCTTCTGCTTCTTGCAGTGGCAGGCTATCTCTCTGACAGTGATAGAGAAGGTGCAGATAGCAGCAGCTATCTTGGGCTCCCTCTTCCTGATGGCCAGCATCTCTTGGCTGGTGTGGTCGTCTTTTAGCCCGTCAGCCCGCTGGCAGCGTCAAGATCTGCTTTTCCAGATCTGCTACGGCATGTACGGCTTCATGGATGTCGTCTGCATCGGTGAGGCGCTAAGCAGTTGCGATTTATCACTTTTCAAACTGAATGTAATATTTCTACGTCTTCTTTGAATGGGTTTTGAGCATTTTACTACTGAAAATTATATTGAGTGTTTTTCACTCTGGTCACATTAATTCATGAGCATTCAACAGGCAAAAGTAAATGTCAAAAGTGCTCAGGAGAGTGGGTAATTATACCTAACAGCTGCCTACAAATAACTGTAAATGCCACGGGCAGTTTCAGTGCAATTAATCCATACCACAAAGTCAGCTGCTTCATATCAATATTTGATTGCATTGTTTGGTCAATCTCTACGATTATTTGTTGTTGTCTTTATCGCTGTTTCTATATTCACAAGGCTGAGATGCTGCACCAAAGCTCACATCATAAATTAAACATGAACGCTGAATGTTCAAAATTCAGCTAAAGTGGCTTTCACTGCATACATTAAAATAGATTTCAGTCTATAATAAAAAGCTACGGAGCCAAATTCAGCCAAACGTTAAAGACCATTATGTGCAGTCATAACACAAGAGGGATTTTGTTCTTCTTTATATATATATATATATATATATACACATATAAAAGATAGGTGCACCAAAGGATTTCTAACAGTTCCCTGCATCTGTGCGTGGGCGTCCAGATTGAAATGTATAGCATTTAAGCCTGCTGTCCTCCTGTGGCGCTCAGAGGCCCACATGTTTTGGGCAACTGTGTGATGGCATCTTGCATTAAGGAGACTCTAAGTGCCACTGCAGTAGACAGCAGGGTGTAAGGAAGAGGTGATTGATTGTCTCCGGTTTGGTGCTGTGGAGGATTGACTGTGGAGTCATTAACGGTGCACTTTACAGAGATTAACTTGTCACCTGGTGGATGTTAAAGAGCAAAGACCTGACTTTCACTTATCCACAAAGTTAGAGAGGGAGAGGAGCAGAGTCGAGGAAAGCTGGCAGGATTTTATAAGTAAACTCCAGCTGCTGCAACTGTAGTCATTGGCTTGTTAAACAGCAATATTACATTACTGCTGTAATAAAGTAGTTGGCGAGCAACTAGCAGGCTCCTTGAAGATCAATATGTAGTGGTAACACTTAATAATCTCCTACTTTCTCCTTTTTATAAGCAGCATTTAAGCAAGTAATGCCATTAAAATGCATTTAATGCCGTTACAAGGAGATTTAAAAACATTCAAGTGTTTGAGTGCTCAGTATTTTTAATTATTACAATACCTCCTATTTAGATATATTTTATTTAAAATATGTATTATTTTGTTACTAGAATTATTTATATAAAATCATCATGTTTAAGTTGTTAACAAATACCTTGAACACTAAAAAAGGACTTTGCATGTAATGTTCCATGATGCAAACTATATTGTAGTGTTAGAAAAACATGGTTATAAGTGCTAAATGTGGACTGATCCATACATGATGAATTTCCCTTTACATGCCTTTAAAATGGAAAACATGCAGTAAAATATTAAGGTCCAAACAACTTTGCTACAGATGGATTTCAATTTTCCAGATGCTGAGTTCAGTGAACATGAATCAATAAGCAATTTTGAACTGAGATAAGCTGCTATCGAACAAGGCTGCAGAACGGATGCATTATTTTTTTTTAACCTAAATCCAAATCCAGTCCCTGCTTTTTCTAAGGAATAAAGATTTGATGTCTGGTTTGTGGCGCAGTACTTTAAAGATGAGTTGTTTTGTTCTGTTACTGCCAAAGCTAATACTTTCTTCACGCTTTACCACAGTGTGTCTACCAGTGTTCTGGGATGTAGTGTATCTCAAGACTGCAGCCCAACTGTGACATTGTCTAACTGGTGCTCTGATCTCCACAGCACTAATTGTCCACGAGGGACCTTCTGTGTTTCGCATCTTCCACCGCTGGCAGGCCGTGAACCAGCAGTGGAAGGTTCTGAACTATGATAAATCGATGGACAGCGACGACCTGAAGGACACCACTGTAGACAGGACTCTATCTCAGCCCACCCAGGGCTACCAGACTGGGATAGGAGTGTCCACCTCCACCTCCTCGCTGATGGTGGTGGCCTCCACTGCCGCCGGCTCCACCTCCACGACCGTGGTGACGGCCGCCGGAGGAGTGGGAACACACGTGGACCCCAACAGCGGCAGCGCAGTGCCAGACCAACACTGTCCATACAACATCCTCCACCTGCTCAGCCACCTGAGGCAGCCAGAGGCCCGCAGCCAACCCAGCAATAGCACAAGAGAGCTGGTCATGAGGGTTACTACAGTCTGAAGAGTCAGTTGAGGCCTTATCTCACACGAAGGGGAGAGATTTTTGAACCAGCTGACAGCTGAAGAAAAGATCCTGTCTTAACTGCACTGGATTAATATCAACACAATCTTGTTTGTTTGAAAATGCATCTCTGATGTCCTTACATTGATTGAATAAAAGTCAAAGTTGTTTGATTTGCAGAATCGGTTGGAAAATGGTTATTTTGACAGATACGTTCAAAAATATGTGCTTGAATTGTTAATCTGTAGGGAAACCACGTACTGTGGTTTTTATACTTTTTTCTTAACAGCAGCTATAATTTCTTATTGGCAACCTGTCAAGCATCTCCAAAACAGCAGCAACCAAAAGAAAAAGAAGGTTAACGGGTAGTGTGTTCACAGTGGGTGGGTTTTTTGAGTATGCTGTACACTCTACAATCATCTTCCACATGTAGGTCTGTATTGCTCATGAGTCAAAATAGGACACCAACCTACCTTGTGATGAGGTAGTTGCCCAGTGAATGCCATTCACATTCAGTGACCTATTGCAACCAGTTGTGGAGACCAGAAGTTAAGTGTGTAACACCCTCAAACTCTGTGCACAGGTGTCCACCAGGCTAAATGTGGGTGATTGCACAGGTTTCCTGTTGGACACTTGTCCAAACAATTGCAGTTCAGCTCGGACCAACTGCGGTCACTCTCAGACAGACTGGTGAAGGTTTGCAAATAAATGTTGTCTAATTTATGACCGCAGACAGATTGCCAACACGTTGCAATTAATCTGAGTCAGTCTGTGCAACTCGTCTGTGATGCATCTTTTTGCAACGAGGACTCGACTCTGCTGGTATTATTTTGGTTATATTTCTATATAAAAACAAGGCTGCAGAGCATCGGTGTGATTTTGCAGTTAATTTTCCGTCTTGCAGCAATTATCTGACTATTTGTAGAGGAATTTCTTAGTTTCAGATCTGTGAGGTTCTAGCAGGGCTCTGAATATAAGTAGTTAATGTGATTTTCTTTGTAGACAACAACAGATTTGTAATTTTACTTTTTTGTTGTTTTGAGTGTGATTTTTTCCTTTACTAGATAGTACAGTGAAGCAAGGAGCGAGAGTAGAGGAAGACATGCAGCAAAGGACCTCAGGATAGCCTTGCAGGACATGGTCACTTGCTCGATCTGTAAATTAAACCAACACCACATTTTATGATTTTCACTGATTCGTCACAGTTAGTTGCTGTATTATCACAAAGAGTATGCATGTAATTACCAACTTTTGCATACTGACTCTGTCTTCTTGCCATTTCATCACTTTTTTTTCACTGTCTGGTTGCTCCAAAGATGCAACTGTCTGTGAGCAGCCACAGACCTGGTCCTCATCTTTGAAGCAAGCTTTTCAAAGGCTCCTACTGTGACTGCAGATTGAATTTAGATTTTATTTAACCAAAGAAAATATTTTGAATGTTTAGATCTGCATCCAAATCTTAAAGTACTCAAATTCAGATATGGAGTAGTTCAAAAGGAATCGGTACATCACTCCATGGTGTCCTTTTCTTCCATACATCACACTAAGATCACATTTAACCAATGAAGAAAAGCAAAAGTTTTGATCTATATTCTGTTTAGGAATAACACATAGACTGAGACTTCATAACATGCCACGCAGCAGCTTAGTCAGTGTTTTAAGAATATCATATGTATTCTGTGTGATCTGCAACAGTCATAAAAGTGAGGGAATCACATTTCTAAATCTCATATGCAGGTCTAACCTACTTATGTCATAAACCGTCATGATTGTAACACTACAGAGAGATGCTAGTGTTGAATTTAGACTTCTTCGTCCATGTTGTGTGATCAGAGAGAATATTACAGTAATATTACAGTAGGTGTGATGTGCACATCGCTGTGTGGCCTGATGTAAATCACAGGCAAGATGTAGTGCAGTAAACAAGTTGCCTAAAACCATTTGTAAACATTTTTTCAGGGTTTTCCCCCCCACTACATCAAAGAAGGCTTGATGGATTTGGGGGCTTTTTTTTAAGAAAACAAAAACAGCTTTTTTCTTAGTAATGTCTTTGATGGGCATTTTGTCTGTCACTTTCAATGTGATTTTTGTTGATTGCAGGAAGGGTATTTTTTGCAGCATAGTTTGCCAGGATGCATAAAATGGGGGCATGTGGCTGAACAATAGAAGAAATCTCTTTTAAAGGAAGTCACCAGCTAGTTTGTTTAATTGCTTCAGCCAGTGTCTGTATTCACAGAAACGCGTTTCTGCTACAAAGCAGTGGTGTCACTTACAGTCCATTAGGCCCACATTCAGGCTCACATTCGGCTCACAAAGCCGGTAATTTCCTCCGTCTCCCGGCTCTCGGATTCTGATGTGCTCTTTGATATTTCTTTCCAGGTCTTGTTTCATGTCCATGAAAGATCAGTTTTTATCTCAGGGGGCAATGCTAAATCATGTTGTAGGAGGGGAGAAACACTGTTAAAACCATCTTCATAGCAGGCGGTGATGGAGGTTGGGAAGGAAATAATTCCCCCCCCCCCCCACACACCACAAGGAACGACATAAGACCACGAGATACTACACAGTGAAGACGCTTTATTGCACAATTTCTGATTTGGATGAAAACAACAATTTTTTAAAAATGGATGCTAATTTTATCCATTAGAAGCAAAACCCGAAAGCAGATCATAGCGTGAAGCATTTCTCAGGAGCTCTGCCTCTGGTGCCTTTGAGCATTTTCCAACATGATTTACATTAAACCACGCCATTAGCTTTAAAGCGCATCAGATAGAAAAGATATTTAAATGATGCTGGTGCTTAATGTCAAGCTGTTTTCTGTTCTTGCAAGTCTTTGCAGGGAATCAGTGCCATAATTTAAACCTGCCATATCAATATATATCCCTTTTGCTTTGATATTTGCATCTTCACAAACTCAACTTTCTGCTTCCTCTTTAGCCTTTCGTATTTTATCAATTAACCTCCACTGTGCTGGATCTGCTGTTTCACCATCCCCTCCTCGTAATTAAATACAGGAGTACAGTATCTGCAGAGAATCAGGTAGCGTCGTGATTTTCTGCTGAATTATTTAAGCCGTGAAGCGCTGATATCAATGGGTGGGAGCGGCTGTATAGAAACCACTTGCAAGGAGCTGGGAGGTTGCAGAGAGTTCACCGTGATTCTGCTCGTCTCCGTTCTCTTCACACCTTGTCTCTTTGAATTCACAGATGCGCAGACCTAGCTTTGATATGACACAAGGGGAAAAAAACAACCAGATGCATAGGATTTAAAAAAAATATTCTTTAGATATAAAATGGTGCTGCATATTTAAATTCATTTCATATATTTGCTTCTGGGTCATCTCACTTACTTTTAATGGATTGTTTTCAGTATAAATATCTCTACTCTTAAGTGCATCTCCTTAAACATGCAAAACACTTGCGAGGTTGCTTCAAGCCCCTTTTCCATTATGGTTCTCGGGTTTCAATAGTCCCTGTATACCCTGCACACTGCTTTCCCAGTACACATAATTGCATTTTGCTATTTGTATGTTACAAATGAGTCCAAACCGAAACTAAGGCTGAACTGCTGAAATCGTGAAAAACTCAATTATGCTGCATCTATCAGATTTTCAATCCAATTTGAAAGCCCCCAGTACTTGTGCTATTTGAGGAGACTTGAAGGTGCGAAATATCAGCAGGGCTGCCGTTCTTCTGGTTGGTGATGATGTTCATTTCCAGAACACTGACCCAGAACTATTTTTGCAGACTGTAGGTGTTTAAAAACATATTCTGGTGCACTTGCAAAGGTTCGGCGTTCTATGAACCTTTTGAAACTGAATAAATTGCATACAGCTAATGTGCTATTCATGCGAGTTGTCTGAAGTCTGAATCACTCGGGAAGAAAGCCCTGCATTCACTGCAACTTCTTCTGATCCTGAAAATGAAAAGAAGCATTTTGAATAGCTGGGTTTTTCTTTTTGTCAGGTGAGATGAAATGATGGGTATTATTGGGAAGCCCTAGAAGCAGCAGCGGTCAGCAACAAATTACAGGAGAGCAGCTTTCACACTTCTAGTCACATTCTTCTTGTTTTTCAATGCAATGATACGCTTTACATCTGTCCTTCGTCGGCTTATTCGTGTTCAGATTTAGAGGCTGGTGGAGGCTGATAAGGCATTCGCTGAGAAATTTTCAGAAAAAAACCTCAGACATATAGTCAATTTATAGTTATAGTTCAGAGCACACTTGCACACAGACAAAGAAAGAAACTCCAAACAGGAAACCAAGAGCTGAGAGTCACACCGAGGATAGTTACTGTGAAATGTCAGAAATACAACTCCAGGGCCATGCACTTTAACTATGTTAAAAAACACACACACATAAAAAGATTATTGCTTTATCTTCAATCTTCCATTATGTTTAAATAGACTTTTACAAGAGTGGAACCAATTGAAAAGATGAAAGCCGTTCTGTACTTTACTTGTCAGAAATCATCATCTTGCAATAGGAAAGATTAGCAGTGACATGCGTTCCCCTCTCGGTGGCTAATGGGCAGACTGCTTCTGACGACTTGTAGAGCCTTTTAGAGAACATCCAGTGTGATGTTTTTACCAAAGTGGCAAAATATGATTTATGAACCTTCAGCATTGACGTGTGTGACGCAATCAGCGCTGTCGGCTGTAACACGTGTTGTGATCACGCTACACAGTTTCTGAACTCACTAGTGCTGATGACTCAGGATGTAATCCCTTCCACAGAACAACTGCTTTCTTCTTATATGTAATCTCACTAGACTTTAAGAGTTAAATGACATATCCATAGCTTTAATATAGTAGACTTTGCAGTCTCTGAATGGCATTGCTGGGATTTTTAAAATATTAAAGGCATAATTTATTCAAGCTCAACACTTAACCACCAGAAGTTTGATAACTTGAAGCTCAAATGAAGTTAAAAAGTACATATACAGCACACATAATATCCACACCAAAAACCACTGTTGTCTTTTAAGTTAAAAGAAAAGTCATTTTAATCATGTCCTTCAATAAAACTGTTTCCGAGGTTTTAACTTTCTGAAAATGATTTGATGGTCAAGGAGGACATTTAAAAGAAGTCTTTGGAAATGCAGCTAACAGGGAGAGGTACACAGGTAAGATGGAAATTTACACTCACCAGACATTAGGTGCACCTTGCTGGTACTGGGATGAAGCCCTTTCGTTTTCATAACTGTCTTAATTCTTTGTGGCATACACGCCAAATGGCCTATATTGACAGATTTGTCTGGTGCTCTTGGTCAGCAACAATACTCTGGTAGGCTGTAGCACCTGTGCAAAGGAGTCCAGAGTGTGCCAAGAAAACATCTCCTACACCATTACACCACCTGTCTGAACAGCTGATACAAGGCAGGATGGATTCATGCTTTTATGTTGTTTTATGACAAATTCTGACCGTACCAACAGAATGTTGCAGCAGAAATCAAAACTCATCGGACCAGGTAACGTTTTTAAAGTCTTCTATGCTTTGGTTCTAAAAAGTTTGATTTACCATTTCCTTCCTATAAGCTTGAAACAATCTGGCCATTCTCCTCGACCTCTGGCATTAACACGGCATTTTCACTTAGAGAACTGCTGCTCACTGGATATTTTCTCTTTTTTTGAACCATTCCCTGTAAACCCTGGAGATGGTTGTGTGGAAATATTCCAATAGATCAGCAGTTTCTGAAATACTCAGAGCAGCCAACACCAGCCAGCACCGATAACCATGTCATTAAATCACCTTTGTTTGAACTTTGTTTGAACAGGCCGTCTTGCCTATGTCTACATATCTACATGTATTTTAAATGTAGGATATATACTCTGTCCATGCTGATAAATCCCACAAATGGTGTCATTGTGTTTAGCTTCAAGGATGATCGTGCGCTGTTACATCCTCAGAAAACCATGAAACCATGAAAATATGTGAATATATCTGCATGCCATAGCATTGGTCATATTGCTGATGTTAGCAGGGTGGTGATGGGAAGGCTACAACCGCACCCTCCTAATCTGTGAGTCAACCGGCAGGACCAGGTCTCCAAGGTCACGACCAATGAGATTGTGATCACCATCTAACAGGATATAATATGTGTAGCAGAGCAATATTTCACATTATTACTTTATTTAGTATTTCAAAATACCACACCAGTGGATGGATCACAAAGCCTGATTATGTCATGAACTGCAAATGCAAAATATCTTTTTTTTTTCCTGAAATAGCACAATAAAGCCATACTGGCTGGTATTTATTGGTATTAATTAAGTAAACATAAAATTTAGTGAAAAACAGTGCAGTGTTCATAGGTACACAATATGTTTAATTTGGCTATAATGCTTAATTTCTTAGTCTGTGTTTAGTCTCTAATGCCTGTTTCCCTCCTCATAATGCTCAGCTGTTCGTCTATAAACATTCATCTAGATGCAGCAGTGGTTTAAAAAAATGTTGCCCAGGAGAAAGACTCTCAGATTGCCTGCCTCTCTCTTAATCGCTCACTTGCTCACTCAGCATCCCTTTGGAAATGCACCCCCACCCTCACACAAACACACACACACACACAGCTGCTTTAAAAACAGCAGCAGCACTTCTGCACGGTGGGTCAATGCTAGTATCCCTGCACTTCTCTAATTGAGTCCCTGATGAGAGATTTCCTGAGCTTGCTGTCTTTGAACATCGATAGCCGTCCACTGAAGCATCCCCGCTTGTAGTCACAGTGTCAGACTACAGCGTGCGACCTGATTAAAAGACATTTCCAAAACTAGGACGCATCATGCCTCTAAATGTCTGGTCTCAAAGTGCAGTATTCCCAGTTTTCCCATTTTTAACAGTGCTGCTTGGTGACGGGTGAACTGGGAAAGATGAGAGCCTTCTCAGAAAAATTCAGTGAGCCTTTTTCATGCCATGTCAAGATCTTCTTTTAGTTTTGTTCTTACACAAAGGAGTTAGCCTTTTTAGCCACAATAGATATCCAAGACCTTCCAATTTGAGTAGCATCACCCAAGGCCATGTATATGATGAAGGAACCAATTTGGATCGTATAACAATGTGTATAATATCTTATAAAGTGTTCTTATATAAAATATTCTTACATAAAGACATGCATTTAGTAGGGTTAAGTTAACTGGTAATTCTAAACTGCACATAGGTGTGAACGTGAGTGCGAATGGTGTCCTGTTTCTATGTGTTAGCCCTGTGATAGGCTGGTGATCTGTTCAAGGTGTAGGTATGGTAGCTGGGCTCCAGTCCGATGGATAATGTCAGTAACAAGCTCTTTTTCCATATCAGCTCCAGCCTCCCAGTATGGAGTTGTAACTGATTAATCTTAATGGTGGGAGTCCTTGGTCAAGCACAGTGCGGTTATACACTCCAGGGTCTGTAAGTGTCTCTCATAACATTTTTGCCATAGCACATCTACACTTGCATTTACATACTTAAGTTAAATGAAGCATAGAGTTTCAATCATCAGGACCCACTGAGTGACCTCCTCACAGCAACTACAGAGAAGACATGTTCCTGCCCTTCATTCATTATATTATGAATAAAATCAGGGAAGCATGAAAAGGCAGGCAGGTCATCTGTAATAATCTACCCACAGTGTACGACAGGAGAAATGTCCTTCAAGAGACAATGAAAAATTTATGTCTCATAACAATGAGACCTAAACGCAGCAGAAGCTCCGGTGCCAGATTCAAGACTTACAGTTTGAGCCTTCAGTGAGCATTTTAACAAATATTCAATTTTAGTGGGAGTGAAACAAATACTCTTTAATATATCAAGAAATCTCTGTACGTGTCTGTGTGTGTTACACCCATCTTTAGAAGGGGTCTATTGCTGCAGTGTCAGCTGTTAAGGTCATTGTTATCAGAAGTGGTCTCACGTCTTGGTTTGGGGGTTTAATGCATGTTGTAAAGCAATACATGGCTGTCTGAAAAGATATAGTCATGCTAAAATAGTACATCCAAAGTTGGGTACATCCAAAATCTTAGCTTTGAGCTAATAAGTAGCCCAGTGCAGTTTTGTAGAATACAAGTGCAGGACACTATACCACAAGGTCACTGGACAGTAACCAGTGCAGGTAAGATTTAAGTGTTTTGAATTGAGTGACTACTAAAACAGCAACATAAAACAGAGGAACTTGAATATCTAAACCATTTATGCACCGAGGGGTCGGATCGGTGTCACGTACCAATTCATTTATCTTTGTGGTCTTCAGCGTCTGATTATTCACTGAGCATTCATCCCTGTATGCTGACTCATCTCCTCCTGTGATGAACGCAACAACAGTCAACAAATTTAATTATGGTGTTGGATGGGTGGACTAGTATGCAGCTGTAAGCACAGACGGAGTAGAGGACTGGAATCAGCACACAGTCTTGAGGTGTACCAGCGTTTAGTGTAATGAGGAAGAGAGGTGAGGGGCCCTATTTTGACTCTCTGTGGGCGGTCAGTGAGGAAGTCTTTGATCCAGGTGCAGATGAAGATGAGGAGGCCAAGGTCTCGTAGCAAGCTGATTAGGATATCAGGCATGGTATTGAATGCAGAGCTAAGGTCTCATAGCTACCTATAGTAGTAGTAAAGTTTGTGAGAGTGCACGCATATGGTTGAATGTGTGCGTGTGTCCCCAGCACATGTGTGCCAAGTTGCAGCGTATGTTTTTTCAAGCTTCTATTAATTTTTTTATTTACTGAGGATTTAAAAATTTAGAGATGCTAGTTTGGTCACAGCAGCAGCTCAGGTGCCGAGCTGTGCCTCTGTGTGAATTTAATTGTTTGATTCTGGCAGTATTTAGAATTTATTTATTTTAATTCTGTAATTTTTGATCACATGGAGTGGCCAAAAGCATGGTGCCACTTAGACGATGAGGTCTATGCCTGGAGGATATTTACTTGTTGTGAGTTTAAACTTTAAAGACTGGAGTTTAAATTGCCGTTAAGGAGCGTTAATGTGGACTATTTGTGGAATTGTATTGTTTGGATCAGCCGTTTATTGTCAGCTTTGGTTTGGTCTTTTTTTCTGGAATGTTTTTCTTGGGCTATGAAGACAGGTTGGTGCAAACATTTTCATTAATGGTGTGCTAAGAGTGCAGCACTGGGATCAGCACTTTCCAAAGACCTGAAGGCTCAACCTGATGGCTGGATAGCTGCCTTAGCAAATAATTTGCTGTCCAGTGGGAAAAGTTTCCCACATCTTACTGCTGATGGCGTCGAGGTCTAGTGCCTGGTAGACCCTGCTACATGAACCCACTTGAGGGGTGAGGGGGATGGGGATGGAGACACAACCCACCAAACCAGCACAAAGAGTGCTGCTACTGCTAGGCAACCCCATTACCATCCCCAGTTTATTGCATTTCTGTAACCATCCAGCTGAGGTCACAGCTGTTTAAGGGACTTGTTATTATATAAAAGACAGCTGAAATCAGTGAGTCTGTTGCTTCTGTGTTTTAGACACACACTATTAGACACACAAATGCACTTTGCTCACTGTAAAAGGTGTGCTGTCTGTACCTAAAATCTGTATGATTCCTACAATGAGCAACTATTGTCCCCTGTATGTGCTGAAGAGAGAAAGAGAGGATTTTTGCATTCAGGAGACAAGCACATTTGAGAGGTAACTTTGTGGCTGTGTTGTGTCAAACAGCGTATCACAGCCAAAAAGTGTTTGCATACACTGTCTTGCTACAAAAAGTTAATGAACAGTAAGTTCATTGTGCATTGTGCTGTGTTTAAACTGAGCACAAAGTGAAACCGAAAGAAAAGATAATGGAATTTCCCCAGAATCTTGCCAGCTCTTTTGTCCTCTCAGAAGACCTCAGCGTTTCTTCATCTACACTAAATGTTTTCATCTCTTAAAGAGTCCCAAAACTTGTACGGGAAAGATGCAAGTTTGGATTCAAAGCTCTGTGTTCTGTGTTTACTCTGTTGCCCTTAAGAGCTCTAAAGAGACTTTAGTCAGGTTTCAAGTCGTCCACTCCGAATCATAACTCAAAACACTCACATAACTCAACAGCCACCTGTGGCCTAAGTAACACAGATAATCTAAAACAGAGAGAAAGCTCACAGAGAAACCGTGCTGTGGTAGGCAGTACCTTCACTTCCATAGTTCACACGGACTTCCCCTTCATGCTCTGTCACATTTTTTCTTTACCTTCACTTTCACAGAGAAGTTGCTTTTCGTTTTAATCGTTTAATTTTCACGAACAGCAAAGATTTACTGCAATGGAAAACCTAAAGACTTGATTTTATACCGCTGAGGGTAAGACTCTTGAATCAATTCTGCACGATGTTTGTTTATAGGTTCTGATACAGAAGGTGTTCGCAGCATCGATGCAGTTATTAAATTGTTGCTAATGCAGCTGCAGACATTAGTGAAGAAAGGAGCTTTGTAGAGAAGTAAATGAAGCGGCGGTTTGTAACAAGAAACAATACTTACTTCTATCTAAATCCAGCCGGTTACTCAAAAACTTTGAAGTTACAATCGTTACAGTTATTTGGTTTGATAATCGTTGTTGATGAGGAAAGGAAAGTTAGACAAAGGCTGAAGCAGCTTCAAAGCAGGCAAAGCCCAAAGCTGCCCTCACGTTTGATCATTTGTCTCCACAAACTCGATATTATTTAACAATCCAGAAAAAATCAGAATAATATATGACAGTTTTTACTGTTTTAATGATCTTTATTGATAATTCAGTGAAAAAATTGTCACACATTTTTCCTTGGAGTGGTACCGTGTGAAATTCTTTGGTGATTGGGACTTAGGCTGATATGTAGTATAATTCGAAGGCAAGACAAACGCCAGGGCCATGTTCCAGAGGGCACGTTTAACAAACTCTAACTTTAAATTCTGAACTGATTATGAATTAACTACATTTTGACTTCCTCAAGAAAAAGTTCATTTTAAATGTTGTTATATCTTTACAATAGCATGGAGCTTGTGAGGGAAATGCTAATTTTCTAGCTTTGAGCTTAATTTAAAAAATGTTAACATTTTATTTTATTTCCTCGTGTGCTTTATGCTATAACGTTTGTGTCACATCTGCCCTAAATTAACACTAATGATAATTATTTTAATTTTCTCTCATGGTTACTACATCAGTATGTACAAGCTTTTCAAGCAAAAGTCACATTTTAATGCTAAAATCCACATATTGTTGTTTTCCATGAATTTTCAAGTATACTGTTTTACAAAAAAAAAGTAGTATTTGTTTTAGGTTAGAATGCAAATTATAGTTGTTTACTTACAGAATTGCTGGTTTTTGTGGTTGGATAATATTTATGAATAATATCAGTGAAGTATAAGTCTTAGTATCACAATTAATAAAATCAGTAACAGGCAGCCAGTGATGATCCAAGAAAGAACCACATTCTCATCTTGTTCTTCACACTGAGCATCAGTTGTAGCATTTCCTGGTCTTAAGTCTTAGTTTTACACATTTTTTTGACAGATCTCTAAAATATCTCTGTTCTAATATATTTGTTAAGCACTGTAATGCAAACCACCAGGTTATTCCTTTAAATATTTTTTCTTTCATTATAAAAAAAACCAATTAAAAAAACAATCAAACAAAGAACAAAAAGCAAATAAATTTTTTACCCTGAATCATAAACATTTAACTTTTTATCCACATGAACCAGGTTTCCTGCTGCTTACTTACTTTTTTTTTTCTTTTCAGATGTTCTCCTGCTGTTTTAGATCATACAGCTCATATCCTTGCAAATCTCAGTGAGACGGTCTTCAGTTCAGGAAAGTCTTCATTCTGCCGTATAAAAATGACTTCAGGAGGAAATTCTTTGACAGCTGCAGTGTTGCTGGTAAAATATTTATCATACAAACTTACAAGAAGCTTTTTTTAAAAAAATAAAACTATTTTTTTCCCTTCTATGTAACTATTTTGTAACCCCCTCAACATTTTCTGACTCACATCTGCATCACTGTGTGAATTACATGCTTTAATTTCCTCCTGTACTGTCTATTTTTCATTTAAATTGATGCTGTCATCACTATCTTCCTTCTTCACTCATCAGCTCTCATTTTCAGGTTGTTGCACATTTCATTTCATATCTTTCTTCTTTTCCACCTCCTGCTGCTCTCTGTTAGTCGAGCCATTCTCAGTTTGAAGCGTGGTTCTACTTTTAAATGTATTCTTTGTTCTTCTTCTTTGTTTTCAGATAATCATGATGAAAGTCTTCAGTGTCCTCACTCACTCATGTCCTTCAGAAATGTATCAAGTACAAGGCCTGTGCTGTTCAAAGTGTCCTGCAGGTAAGAGCCAGCTGAATGTTAGAGGCTGCTTTCACTTTGGTTAATAAATATAAAGTCCTGCTCTTTACTGTCTCTCTATATGTGAAAGTTCAACTTCACACCTTTATAACTAAATGTTTCACAGTTTAGATGAATAACAGCGACATGTATTGAAAATAGTCTGCTTTTTTCTATTATAACAGGAAATCGAGTCAAGACAGATTGCACAAAGACTGCAAACACTTCCTGTGTGGCCTGCGAGGATGGAACCCACATGGATAAGCCCAGCGGACTCAAACAATGCACTCACTGCACAATCTGTGACCCAAGTAGGTTTTTATTTCTTTTTTTTTTAATTTTTATTTCTTATTTATGAAACTAGTGAAGCTGTTACTGCCGTATAAGAATTAAAAGTGTTAGATAGATAGACAGACAGAACATTTTATTTTATTTCCTCGTGCTCTTTAGTTTCCTCCGGGAAATTCAGTAAAGATTGGTATAAGGGTCCTATTGCTTTGATTTGACATTCTTACCCTCTACGATATGATGTTGCCTACAGATAATATACCGTACTTTAGATTTTCATCAAAGTAAAAGGAAGCATCAATTTCATTGATGTTTTCTATAAATATTTTTTTCTGAATTAAAATGTTCAATTGTTCAATCTGACAATAATTACAAACTTTTAATATATCAGTAATTTTAAAATAATTGATTAAATGTTGATTACTGTTATAGTGTCTAATTTTAAGCAGGATAAACACCATAAGTCACTTTTGATGAATGACATCATAATATCACCACAGCAGTGACCTCTCTGCCTCGTTCTTTCCCAATCCCTAGCATCCTGTCTAACATGCGTCCTCTCTATGTGCTCACAGGTTCAGATGTGAAGAAAAAGAGGGCATGCACAACAACATCAGATACAATTTGTGAACCACGGGATGGATTCTACTGTGTTGACTATACAGGTGTTCACTGTGTGGAAGCACAAGAACACAAACGCTGTAACCCAGGAGAATACATCAGCCACGCAGGTTGTATTCTTGTGCTTACGTGTCAATAAACTGGATGGAATAATATTTCCGTTGCATACTTGCAGTGGTTTCTCAATATGGTGTTATTACTTTGTAGTAAAGCTGGTCTCCATCACCCCACCACATGAATGAACTCAGAAAGATCACATTTAGAAACTGAAACAAGGAAATGTTTTTAGATGTATTTTAAACTGGTTGTCATTAGACACATATAATTACTCTGATGTCACAGTCACTCACTGATCCATCATGATGTACATGCTGAAAATGGTGTATATTTGTGTTGATGCAGGAACAGCCTTCAGAGACACTGAGTGCTCTGTGTGCAGCTATGGGACATTTTCCGATGGAACTTTAAAGTTTTGCCGGCCACACAGACCGTAAGTGAAGCTTCACAGCAGATACAGACGCATCTGATTTGTTCCAGCAGCAGTGATTGTGGCACATCTGTACATTTTCCTGTAAAGTGTCTCTCTGTCCTTCCAGATGTGAGTCACTAAACCTTAAGCTGATAAGACCAGGAAATGCTACAACTGATGCTCAGTGTGAAGAACAAGATGAGAATGTGGTTCTTTCTTGGATCATCACTGGCTGCCTGTTACTGATTTTATTAATTGTGATACTTATAGCTTTGTGTCTCTGTAGAAAGAAGATTGGATGTCTAAAACGAGGTGAGAACAACAGAACAATGAAATTGTTATCACAATTTAGATAGAAAATAATATTTTTACACTAATTTTTAAATTGTTTTTCTTTTTGCGAAGGCGAAAAAATAATTGTACACCTAATCAACTTGAGGAAGGTATGTTTGAATATCACAGGAGTGTGGACTGTAACGGATGGTAATACCTGATTTATCAAAGTAATTATGTCTTCGTTTTTTTGTTTTTTACTAAGAATGAAGAAAAAGAAACAGAAATAGAACTGAAAACACTGAATGAGAAACCAGGTAAGACGGCCATGAGTTATCCACTCAAACCTGCACTGCCTGATGTCTCTGCAAACGTACAAGAGGTTTGCTATTTAACTGAATATCTTTCTCTCCTCAGTGTGAAACTATATGAAGATTAACAGAAGAGACCCCACCTGCTTGATCCACCTAGTCGCAGTTTTTTCCTCCAGTAGTCAACCACCAGCTCTTTTTGTCTTGCTGACATTAAGAAGGAGGTGATTTTTACCCAACCGCTCCACAAAGTTCCCCGACAGCTCCCTATACTCCGACTCCTGCTCACCCTTAACCCGCCCATTCACTATAGTGACATTAGAGAACTTCTGCAGGTGGCATGATTCACTGTTGCACTGAAAATCTGAGGTGTACAAAGTGCACATGAATGGAGACTGGACCGTCCCCTGTGGTGCCCAAGTATTACTAACCACCACATCACACATGGTGCCTAACATCTATAGAAACTGAGGCCTCTCTGATCATGGATGGCGCAATGTAGAGGAATAAAAGTATTGTATAAAGCAGCAGTAAATGGAAAAGGCTGCATTTATACATGTCAGCAAGGAAAGCTTCTAGTCCTCCTCAGTCTGTTCAGTGGTGTGAAAGCAGAAAGTAAAAACATACTCAAGTATCATACCAAAAACATACCAAAGAAAGGCAAATAAATGATATTTTATTAGGTCAAAGTATATTTCAGTGTGGATGATAGAAAATGGATAGGTTTTTTTTTTTTCAGATAACAGCTAAAATCAGATGAAGGTGATATAGTGCATTAGTAACAGGAGCTTTACATCATCACATACATTTGAATTCATGTGCACTGTTTCAGTGTGATGCTGCTGTGACTGAGCTTTTTGAGTGACAGCAAAAGATCATACCACAATCTAAAGAAGCTGAAGAAAAGACTTTTTTAATATTTTATTTATGCGCAATAAAGGTTAATTTTTATATTATACAGTTTATTTCCTCTTATTTTGGAGCACAAAGCTGTTTCATTTCATTAACCATACAGCTAAAGTCACATCAGTTTAAAGAACTTGTTATTACATTAAAAAAGCAACTGACATCAGTGTGTGTAATTTTTCTGTACCTCATGGCACACAAGCTTTCCATTATGGGCTGATCTCTGTTCAGAAATGAATAGTAAGGTTTGAAAGGTGTGTGTGTGTGTGTGTATTCTGCCATTAGAGATGTTTACACTAAGCAAAACAAAGTGAAACTGAAAGACAAGAGTTCAGAATTACGCAACCCGACAGACTTCTGTTTTCCTTCATCTATACTAAATGTTTTCATTTCTAAGAGTACCAATATACAGGGAGTGCAGAATTATTAGGCAAGTTGTATTTTTGAGGAATAATTTTATTATTGAACAACAACCATGTCCTCAATGAACCCAAAAAACTCATTAATATCAAAGCTGAATGTTTTTGGAAGTAGTTTTTAGTTTGTTTTTAGTTTTAGCTATTTTAGGGGGATATCTGTGTGTGCAGGTGACTATTACTGTGCATAATTATTAGGCAACTTAACAAAAAACAAATATATACCCATTTCAATGATTTATTTTTACCAGTGACACCAATATAACATCTCCACATTCACAAATATACATTTCTGACATTCAAAAACAAAACAAAAACAAATCAGCGACCAATATAGCCACCTTTCTTTGCAAGGACACTCAAAAGCCTGCCATCCATGGATTCTGTCAGTGTTTTGATCTGTTCACCATCAACATTGCGTGCAGCAGCAACCACAGCCTCCCAGACACTGTTCAGAGAGGTGTACTGTTTTCCCTCCTTGTAAATCTCACATTTGATGATGGACCACAGGTTCTCAATGGGGTTCAGATCAGGTGAACAAGGAGGCCATGTCATTAGTTTTTCTTCTTTTATACCCTTTCTTGCCAGCCACGCTGTGGAGTACTTGGACGCGTGTGATGGAGCATTGTCCTGCATGAAAATCATGTTTTTCTTGAAGGATGCAGACTTCTTCCTGTACCACTGCTTGAAGAAGGTGTCTTCCAGAAACTGGCAGTAGGACTGGGAGTTGAGCTTGACTCCATCCTCAACCCGAAAAGGCCCCACAAGCTCATCTTTGATGATACCAGCCCAAACCAGTACTCCACCTCCACCTTGCTGGCGTCTGAGTCGGACTGGAGCTCTCTGCCCTTTACCAATCCAGCCACGGGCCCATCCATCTGGCCCATCAAGACTCACTCTCATTTCATCAGTCCATAAAACCTTAGAAAAATCAGTCTTGAGATATTTCTTGGCCCAGTCTTGACGTTTCAGCTTGTGTGTCTTGTTCAGTGGTGGTCGTCTTTCAGCCTTTCTTACCTTGGCCATGTCTCTGAGTATTGCACACCTTGTGCTTTTGGGCACTCCAGTGATGTTGCAGCTCTGAAATATGGCCAAACTGGTGGCAAGTGGCATCTTGGCAGCTGCACGCTTGACTTTTCTCAGTTCATGGGCAGTTATTTTGCGCCTTGGTTTTTACACACTATTCTTGCGACCCTGTTGACTATTTTGAATGAAACGCTTGATTGTTCGATGATCACGCTTCAGAAGCTTTGCAATTTTGAGACTGCTGCATCCCTCTGCAAGATATCTCACTATTTTTGACTTTTCTGAGCCTGTCAAGTCCTTCTTTTGACCCATTTTGCCAAAGGAAAGGACGTTGCCTAATAATTATGCACACCTGATATAGGGTGTTGATGTCATTAGACCACACCCCTTCTCATTACAGCGATGCATATCACCTAATATGCTTAATTGGTAGTAGGCTTTCGAGCCTATACAGCTTGGAGTACGACAACATGCATGAAGAGGATGATGTGGACAAAATACTCAAAATACTCATTTGCCTAATAATTCTGCACTCCCTGTATATGAGAAAAGCATCTGTTTGCTCTGTGAAGAGATTTTAAAGAGTTAAAGCTCATTTAAAGTTCATTAAGACTCTCAGAATTAGTCTGCTCCAACTCATCATAGTGTATGAATGGTAAATGGCCTGTATTTATATAGCGCTTTACTAGTCCCTAAGGACCCCAAAGCGCTTTACATATCCAGTCATCCACACACTGGTGATGGCAAGCTACATTGTAGCCACAGCCACCCTGGGGTGCACTGACAAAGGCGAGGCTGCCGGACACTGGCGCCACCGGGCCCTCTGACCACCACCAGTAGGCAACGGGTGAAGTGTCTTGCCCAAGGACACAACGACCGAGACTGTCCAAGCCGGGGCTCGAACCGGCAACCTTCCGATTACAAGGCGAACTCCCAACTCTTGAGCCACGATCGGCCCTTTTACCTCACAGAGGTCATATAAAAATGAAAGTACAGGAGGTCTACGAGTCCCATAATGAATTAAATAAACATATCCTTAAACATTCAATCAAATGTGGCGTTAATCAATTAAAATTGGACCCAAAATTTTCAATTGCCCATAGATGTGAATGTGAATAATTGTTTGGGTCATGAAACAAGCAGCTTGCCCAAGGTGTACCTTGCCTCTGGCACTATTACCCAGCCACTGCTCCCGACTCGACACTCCTCCATAAGAAACCGGCCATATGATGTCATGACGGACTGCGCGTTTGTTCTGTTCTGTATGTTCTGCGCACTTTCGCTTTCTCCCTGAAGCTTAGCTGTTGTTTTTGAACGCTTAATTTTCAAGAAACGGCAGATGTTTACTTTCCAGTGCGTCTTGAACTATTCAGCCTACGGTGCGCTGTGACGGAGACTCTGCAAACTTCGTCTTATACCGCTGACGGTAAGTTCCTTAGATCACTTCTACAGAATGTTTGGTTACAGGCTATTAAACGAAGCAGCTATTCGGTTGTTTGTAATGCGGCTGCGGACCATAGTGGAGAAAGCAGGTCCGTAGAAAGTGAACGGTGAATAAAACAGTAACCAAAGTCCTGTTCAAGCAATGCTTTGTAGCAAGAAACAATACAGACTTTTATCTAAACCAAACTGATCTCTGCAAAAACTTTGTCGGATATAATTATTAGATTTAATAGTTTGGTATTGATGACCAAGGGGAAGTTAATTGCACTGTGTCTTCGTGGATCTAGAGAAAGTATATGATGGGTGCCAAGAGAAGAGAAGTATGTGTACTGAGAGTAGGGAGAAGGTGGAAGCGAAGGTGGGGGTATTCTCTGGAGACAGAATATGTGCGAGAATGACAGGTGAGGAAGGTGGGAAAGTGAGCATAGAGATAGTGAAGGTAGATGAGTTTAATTACCTGGAGTCAAATATCCAAAGCAATGTTCAGTGCACAAGAAAAGTGATGAAGTCGGTGCAGGCAGGTTGGAGATGAGTGTTAGGGGGATTTGTGACAGAAAGATAATAGCAAAAGATTCAGATTCACCTAACTTCATTCGTCCCATGGGTGCTGTTGAGAGTGAGAGTGATAAGGAAGGTATACAAAATGGTAGTGAGACCTGCTATAATGTATGGTTTGGAGATAGTGGTACTGACAAAACGACAGGAGACTGAGCTGGAGAGTTGAAGATGCTAATATTGTTATTAGGAGGGAGGAAAGAGTACATCAGAGGGTCCGCTTTGAAAGACAAAGTTAGAGAGGCAGAGCTGAGGATATGTGCAAAGGAGAGAAACTAGATGTACTGAACAAAGGATGTTGAATAGAAAGCTGCCAGGGAGAGGAGAAGAGGCAGACCTGAGAGAAGATTCATGGATATAGCAGGAGGACATGCGGAGGGTTGGTGTGTCAGAGGAGGATGCAAGGGACTGGAAAGGGAGCAGCTGAAAGAAGGTGGTGACTTGCTGTAATAAAGTCAAGATCATTCCTTTGAACAATTTTCCATAAAACTGTAGTTCTTCAGTGGTCTCGGCATATTATATGAGTCAAACAACAGGGTCCTGTTCTGAAATGGTGATCTGAGATGACTAACTCTGAGTTTTGACTTCCTTAAGAGTTGATTAAAATTAGTTCAATTAAGTGAGCTGATTCAAGCACATCTGTATGTAATGAGTGAAAGCATTCCATCATCAGGCAAATAAAGAGCTGAGCCCTCACTTTAATCTCATGGACCAAGAAAGTTGAATGCTTATGGTAAATGTTTTCATGCACAGGAACTTGCTGACAACCTGACAGCTGCCTGTCAGTGTTGGAAAGATGTATCCTATAGATTTTGTAGTGAATCACAATATACGGTCGTCACTGTCTCTGTTCTTACAGGCTGTACACCTTAAACAAGCTGCAGGTGCAACAGCAAGTGAAGACTTTGTCAAAGAACATCTGCAGGTAGGTTCCTGCCGTAAACCCGCTTCCTGTAATACGGACCGGGGAACCAGAAACACCAATTTTATTTTATGTCTTCTTGTTCTTTATGCTACAACTTTACTTTATGCTCACTCACCCCAATATGTTGTTCCTTTAAATATTTTTTTCTTTAACCTCCTAGGACCTGGCATCCACATATGTGGACATCACATTTTGGGTTGTCTAGACCACAATACTAAATGTTGCTCTACAAGGGCCTGATATCCACTGATATCCACGGACATTCGTTTTTAATTTTAAAAACGAATGTCCTCATATGTGCATATGAGGCCCTTGTAGGGCAAAACCATGTAAAAAGATAATTCTTTGTTTTTACATCCATCGGGTCCCATTCAGCCCAAATAGCAAAGAGAAATTAAAAATGCATGCCATGAAAGAGGTCAGGTCTTAGGAGGTTAATTATGATAAACAAACAACAAGATACTACTTTTTAACCTGTACCGTACGGTTTTAATATCCACATGAACCAGGTTTCCTGCTGCTCACTTACATATTTTTTTTCAGATGTTCTCCTGCTGTTTTAGATCATACAGCTCATCTCCTTGCAAATCTCAGTGAGACTGTCTTCAGTTCAGGAAATTCTTCATTCTGCTGTATAAAATGACTTCAGGAGGAAATTCTTTGACAGCTGCAGTGTTGCTGGTAAAATATTTTTCATACAAACTTACAAAAAGCTTCTTTTTTTTTTAATGTAACTAATTCATACTTAATATTTTTTCCTTCTCTCCAACTATTTAACCCCCTCAGTATTTTCTGAATCACTTCTGCATGTGTTTAATTCACTTTGTGAATTACATGATATAATTTCCCATACTGTCTACTTTTCCTTTAAATTGATATCATAATCCTCACTATCTTCCTTCTTCACTGATCGGCTCTCATTTTCAGGTTGTTGTGCATTTCATTTCATATCTTTCTTCCTTTCCACCTCCTGCTGCTCTCTGTTAGTTCTCAGTTTGAAGCGTGGTTCTGCTTTTAAATGCATTCCTTTTTCTTTGTTTTCAGTTAATCATGATGAAAGTATTCAGTGTCCTCACTCTCTCGTGTCCTTCAACAATGTATCAAGCACAAGACCTATGCTGTCAAAAGTGTCCTGCAGGTAAGATCCAGCTGAATGTTAGAGGCTGATTTTACTTTGGTTATTAAACATAAAGTCCTGCTCTTTACTGTCTCTCTATATGTAAAAGTTCAACTTCATACCTTTATAACTCTAAAGATTTCGCAGTTTACATGAGTAAAAACGATATGCATTGAAAATAGTCTGCCGTTCTTTTATTTAACAGGAAATCGAGTCAAGACAGATTGCACAGAGACTGCACACACTTCCTGTGTGGCCTGCGAGGGTGGAACCCACATGGATAAGCCCAGTGGACTCAAACAATGCACTCACTGCACAATCTGTGACCCAAGTAGGTTTTTATTTATGAAACTAGGGAAGTTGTTACTGCATGTTCTGCTGTTAATGTGATGTAAGAATTAATACAGTTAAAGATGGTTTGACATTGATTTAAAACATGTATGACTGCATGTAAATGAATGTGACAAACTGGCGACATGTTTAACACATTAACTGATTAAGTAATTATGCCTCAAGATATTCCACATGAGCTCATGATCAGCTCTCATGCTCTGCGATATGATGTTGCCTCCACTTAACCTTTAGATTTCCATCTAAATAAAATGAAGCATCATTTCATTAACGTTTTCTATAAATGTATTATTTTAATTAACATGTCAAATCATTCAATCTGTCAATTATTACAAAATTTTAGTAAATCAATCAAAATAATTTTAAGTAACTTTTGATGAATGACATGTCACCACAGCAGTGACCCCTCTGGCTCATTCTTCACCAATCCCTAGCATCCTCTTCTCTCACACCATCTCTCCATCTCTTTCTTCACCACATCCATGAATTTTGTCTATGCTCTTCTTTTCCTCCTCCTACCTGAAACCTCCATCTTCAACATCCTATGTCCAGTGTATATTCCCTATCCCTCCCTGCACGTGTAGAAACCATCTCAGCCTTGTCTCTGTAACATGTGTCCTCTCTACATGCTCACAGGTTTTGGTCTGAAGGAGAACAGGACATGCACATCAACATTAGATACAGTTTGTAAACCAGAGAATGGATTCTACTGTGTTGACCGTGCAGCTGGTAGCTGCATGGCAGCACACAAACACAGGCAATGTCAACCAGGAGAATACATCAGTCAAACAGGTTGGTTTCTTATGCTTGTAGTGTAAATAACCTGGATGAAATAATCTGTTTGTTACTTGCAGTGGTTTCTGAATGAGGTGTTATTAACTTTATAGTAAAGCTTAGAAGGATCATATTTGTATTTTTAAACAATTTTAAATCACAATTAAAGGTGGAGTCCCTGACACGTGTAATTACTCTGATGTCACAGTCACTCACTGATCCTTCATGATGTACATGCTGAAAATGGTGTAAACATCATGTTTGTGCAGGAACAGCCTTCAGAGACACTGAGTGCTCTGACTGCAGCAATGGGACATTTTCAGATGGAACTTTAAAGTTTTGTCAGCCACACAGACCGTAAGTCACAGCAGACACAGACACGTCTGATTTGTTCCAGCAGCAGTGATTGTGGCACATCTGTACATTTTCCTGTAAAGTGTCTCTCTGTCCTTCCAGATGTGAATCACTAAACCTTAAGCTGATAAGACCAGGAAATGCTACAACTGATGCTCAGTGTGAAGAACAAGATCAGGATAATGTGGTCCCAATCATCATTGGCTGCTTGTTGACGATTTTAGTTATTGGCATAGTTATAGTTATTTATGTCAAAAGAAAGACTCTGTGTCCAAAAAGAGGTGAGAATAACAGAGAACAATGAGAATGGTATACTCACTGATAATATATATAATATATATAATATATATATTATATATATAATATAATATATAATATATATAATATATATAATAATATATAAAATAATATTTTTACACTAATTTTTTTCCGCCTGCAGGCGTGCTGTAACTCCAGTTGGATGCTGAGACATCGTGTTTGCAGTGAACAGAAAACTACAAACTTCCCTGATTCACTGCTGTCCGAATTATTACCTGGAAATTGGACGTTATCTGAAGACAAAAGAATAGAAGATTCATAATCTTTACTGCATCATGATGAACAAATGGATGCTATCACGGGAAAAGTTTGGAGAATCTTCTAAACCTTTCCAGCGTCTTTCTAAAGAATTTCTTTAAAAAAAAAAAAAGAATTTTATTTAAAAAGTTTTGAACTTTAAAAAGTATAATGATGATGCTAACTTATAATTCAATTGAAATTGTATGTCACAATAATTTATGTAGTATATTATTAATATATACTATAATAATATGGCATAGTAAAGTATATAAGGTCTCAAAGTCCCGGAAAAATTTGATTTTATTTTTTGGATTTTTTTATCTAAATGTGGTTTTTAATTAGCACGTTTTTGTTGTTTGTTTGTTTTAAAGAAATGTTCCTATTTCCATTTTCTGGGTACATTTTCATGAGGTCTAATTTAAAAAATGTATATATTTAATATATGGAGGCGTGTTTGCATCCATATGTACCTGGTACCTGGTCTTTACCTGTAGTTCAGTGAGAAAGCCAGCATCCACCGGTCCTACTTTGGCAAAACGTCCTACCGTAAGTAGTTTATGCACATTTCTGTTGTCACAGAGAAATTCCAACACAAATGTAAGTAGGTATTACGGTTTGCCACTTAACTTTTCCCATCAGAATATGCTTGTAGCTCATATTAATAAAGCCAGGACGGTTTGCCACTTCATTTTACCCGTTAAACTATGCTTGTCGGTCACATTCACAAAGGTAGCATGGTTTGGCACTTTACCCGTCAGAGTATGTTTCTAGCTCATATTCACAAAGGTAGGACGGTTCGCCACTGAATTTCGTGTTGTGCGCATGCGCAGAAACAAGGGTAGGTTTGTCAGGTAGGATGGATTCCTAGAACACCCTGTCCACTTGGCCACAGTGTGCCCTTCACTCGAACGTGGACCCGCTCATCAAACCTTTGCTCCACAGCGCCACCAGTGGTCAAAACAAAGCAGTTTAATTTTTTCGTTAAATTTAAGCTCTCACAGGGCATTTTATTAAGTACACAGTACCCAGTACCGGTTTGACCCCCTTTTGCCTTCAGAATTGCTTTAATCCTTTGTGGCATTACAACAAAGGGCATTTTAGATAGCATCACACAGCTGCACATGATGTGAATGTCCTGTTCAACCACATACCAAAGATGCTCAATTTGACTGAACTCTGGTGACTCCACATGCCATTTGAGTTACAGTGAACTTGTTTTCCATGTTCAAGATGCCATTTTGAGATGATCTGAGCTTTGTGACATGGACAACAACAGCAAGTACGACGGTGTAAGATAAGGATGGTAAGCAACAATACTCGGGTAGACTGTGGCATTTAAATGATGCTCAGTTTGAACTTCAGCAGGTCGTCTTGACCATGTCTAAATGAACTGAGTCGCTGTCATGTGACTGAAATGATCGGGCCAACAAAGTGGCAGACGAGCAGATATTTTCATTATTATTTTCCAGTTTTAATAATAATTTGCAGGTGTGCTAGCATCAGCAAAAGTATATGTCACAGTCAGTGGATAAAGACAAAGTTTTCCTATTTGCTGTATAAGGTCACATAATCTGTGAGATGACAAAACAAACACTGGAGTCTGCAGGACTATTTGGACTTTATACCATGAAAACTTGGCCCACTGGAGGTAAAATCAGTCATGCACACCATTTAAGTGGATAAAAACGACTGAGTGGGCTCAGTGTCTCTTAAAAGTCAAGCCTAATAAATATGCATTCCTTACGATGGCCAGCAGGGGGATACTTTGGTTGCACAATGAAATCAAATTGTACAGAAACCTTTGGGAAAATGACCTTACTGCTCAGTTATACTATAACCTCAGTAATCAGTTTCAAAATTGGATCATGGTTTCATTGCATTAAATAAATATTTCATATTTGTGGTCAACCATGTTGGATACTGTAGAGACAAACATATGATATTCTTAAGAGGAGTGGCTACCCCGTGATTGACAAGTCTCAACACATGAGCTTGCAGTCTCAGTTTCTCAGTATGAGCAGAGATCTTCTAATATAATCAAGAACTCTCAGCTGATCTTCTTTAAACAACAGTCCATAAAGATTTGGGAACTGAGGAGACCAGCTGTTGGACCTTTGGGAGAGGAATATTGTCCCATTCTTGTCTGATATCGGATTCTAGCTACTTAGCTTGTCAGTCTTTTGTTTCCCCCCTTCCCAACTTTTTGGAGATGTGCTGGTATAAAATTCAAAATGAGCTAGTATTTTTCATTAAATGATAAACACCTTAGTTTAAGTACTTGATATATTTTCTGCATTTTACTGTGAATAACATTTGGGTTTATAAGATGTGAAAATCACTGCATTCTTTATTTTCAAGTGCACATTTAACACAGTGTCCCGACTTTGTTGAAACTGAGGTTACACATCTGGGATGAAAATCTCCATAAGAAAAAAACCCACGAAAAAAACACGTGTACTTTCACTTGAAAGAGCAACATGTGAACTTATCCAACACTCCATTAAAGTAAGCTGGGTGCTCGGTTTTCACATTGTCAGCATCTTTCTTTGTCTTAATTCAGGGTCTCTTTGATTTTAAAGTGAGAAAAGCAGTCAATCCTCATCTTTGACAGGCTGGAGGCAGAAAACACTCATCATTTGATTTTCCTTTCAACAGTCTGATCTAATAACTGAACAAAGTGAAAGTATGGTAAAAAAGAATAAAGCTTCTGCACTTAAATTCCAGCATGACATCTCTCACGCTGTATAGCCTTGAAACATAAGCAGAGGGGGTGAGTGTGAGCAGCTGTCTCCATGTAAGGATATGTAGCACTGGGAGCTGATGTGTTTGTAAAGCTGCTCTTTAGAGAGAATCTGCTGTGACTCTGACATTTAATCCGTCTGATCAGGTGGATAAATGGCTTATTTCAGCCTTTTCTATTTATTCAAAACCTCTTAAGTCTCCCGACCTGTCCTGGAGACCTTGCTGATCTCCAGCTGCCAGCAAACAATCATCTGAACATCTCTCTCTCTCTCCATTGACGCCTGAGTCTCTAGCGCTCGTTCGCAAACGACCCAGAGCTGCCCCTCCATCCCCCCTCTGATGTTTTCTTATTGGGAACAGTCCCGCTGAGACGGGTGTGTCAGGTTTACCATCTGTAGAAATTTCTTGAATATCTTGTAGGTCTCTAATCACAGCTTGGAGTTTACTTTCTCTTTTCCGTCGCCTCGGTAAGCAGCCTACATTTTATTTTAAATTTACCGGAGATTTAAAGGGTTGTACTGCACGCTATGCCGACTGATAGACTGTATAAATTAATCTTCTGGTTACCTCTTTTTTCCCCTACAGTTAATGTGAATTTTAGAATATATTTAGATTCTCTGTGGTGTAAAACAAAAACTTTTTTTTGACTTCTTTCAGAAAAGAAAAAGGTGTTCCATCTCTGTAGTACTCCACTTAACATGACAGCATAAATTAATTTTCATTAAATGCTTATATATATTATATTGCATGTTTATTTCGAAAAGAAAAGAAACTGCATAAAACATGAAATTACGTTTTAAAGGTTATAATTGGGCCTGTGTCTGAAATCAGCCTTCACATGTTTTTCTTAACTTCTAAATGTGTATAAAGTAGATAGATTTTTATTTTTGTGTGCCTGTGTGTGGCTTTTCTGCCATTGTGTGCCTCAAGCTACGTTTGAGGCACACAATGTGTTTAAATAAAGGATTTAACAATACAATTAAGCATCGGCACAGGACACTTTGTTAGGTATAATCTGTATAATGTAAAATCTAATAAAATTAAACAGGACTGCTCTACCAGAGAGTCGCGTTTCTGATTTACTTTTTATTTGTTTTATTTTTTTGATCATGTTGACATTGAAATGTTAATAAAGTAAGTGGAGCATTCAGAATGCATTGGGCAGCTTTCAGTGCAAATGTAGTGTGGTAACAGAGAAGAGAGGTGACTTTGAGCATGGCATGGTTGTTGTTGACAGGATCTGAGTGTTTAAAAAACTGTTGACTGGAATTTTCCTGCACAAAATTGGATGATAGAAGATCGGAAAAAACATTGCCTGGTCTGATGAGTTTATTCCTGCTGCAGCATTTGGATGTGATGCTATCAGTTAAATATGGAGCAAAATCTTGTGTGGATTGTTTTTACCACCTTGTTGAATCCATGCCGTGAAGAATTAAGTCAGTCCTGAAGGTAAAAGAGGGCCTAACTCAGTACTTGCAAGCTGTATGAAGTAGCGTGTAAATATGATTTCAATAGAATAAAACTGTTCAGTATGCCCTCTGGGACGTGATAGAGCGGAAGCATTAAACCAAATAAGCTACATTCCATCTCTGTGCAACATCAACATCAGCACCCCCGCCCACAGGTTTGATTTTTATCTTGTTGTTTTTTTGTATTTGAAATTCCTGACATGAAATAGTCTGGAAGCCCCTCCTGCAGACTGAAATTGCACTAAGCAGCAGTTTTAAGCTGAGTTTTATTCATTTGTCATTTCTGATGTTGGTATTTTCCACTTCCAGAAAAGAAATTGTAAATTATCACCAGCAATAACACACCACCATCTTGTCAGCTCTTATCAAACAGTAACTCTCGTGGGACGGGAGTTCCACAGAATCTTTCCTGCTCCTTCTGATTTCAGTTTAATTAAACAGGTGGGATGAAACATGCAGTTTCAAACATTCTTCTGTCTTCTGTTTCCACACAGTGTGGCTGTTCACTGACATGACTTAAAACAACATTAAACATTCCTAAGCGCTGTGTAGACGCCTTCTGTGAACACTCACATGTTTGACAGCTATTTCCTGCATGAAGTTACAGCTTTACAGTCAAAAATAATCTCTAAAGAACAGTTTTATTCATCCCTGCTTGTCTTGTTTGGGTTTTTCTTTTTTATTTCTTTTCTTTTCTTTTTTTGCAGAAAAAAATGGCAATGCTTTCAGGGTTTGTCTTTGTATTGCTGGTCCAAACTGTAAACCTTCAACTTACACCTCGAGGACCCAGGCCAATACCGGGGCGAGGTGACAGTCCAGAGCCAACGGTACCTCCACTCTTGCCTGAGCCCACACCAAGACCTGAAGGCTGTGAAGGTGAAGGTTCCCTTAATTTCTTTCTGGGTTAAAATAATGGTAATTTTTTAAGTTTTTTGACTTTAATTGATTCAGCTGTGAAAGTATTTGGATCCTCTGTATACCAAAGTAATCTAGAGTCAAATGTGAGGATACCTGTGTGACAGCATGCAGCTAAAGCTCAGCTAAATTTAGGTCAGAAGCACAGCAGCAAATTTGCAATAGAACGGCTGAGAAAACCAAAGAATGGAGCTGTTGCAATGGTACAGTTAATGTCTAGACCTTAATCTGATTGAAATGCACTGGTAGAAACAAGCTGCGCAGAAGGAAATGCCTGCAAACCTCAGTGAATGCAATGCTGTAAAGATAAGTGGCCAAATTTTGTCAACGATGATGTGAGAGACTGATAAAATCATCCCAAAAATAATTACTTCAAGCTATTGCTTCTTAAGGTGGTTCTAATAAGGTGGTTATATTAAGATGGTTCTATAACCTGAAGCAAAGGCTCCAGCTCCTATGTGCTCTTTAATTTCTACACGATTTAGCGAGCATGTGTTTTCCTCTGCAAGACTGCACAATCTTAAACAATCTTGGTTTGCTGTGCTCAGCTAAAAAACACAAACAAACAAAAAACTAAGCCAGATGATTGACCAGTTATTTCCCCTCATGTCCCTTTTCAAAAAATAGCTTCAGCCATTTTTGCACAGTGACCACGATTTACAATTATAGACTTAAAAAAGAAAAACACGACGTCCGGTCAGCAAAATTTGAATCTGAGAGGCCTGTGCTATCTATTTAGCATGTAGTAGTAGTAGTTAGATCTCTGCAGCACAACACATAAATGTCTTATAGTCCTCACATTTTTCATCATTTTCATTCTATCTATGTAACCTGGCAAAATCAACCAGCCCAGGACACAAACTACACAGATTAACCAGCATTTTGCTGCTTTTTATTATGATGTTTCAAGTATTAAATAATTAGGATGAAAGTGATGCATTTCAGCATCTAAATACAATTTAATTATTTTTCCAATTAAAAGTAACAGCTGTCTTCTCCTCCAGCAGGTATAATCGACTGTCCCATCAGAGTGTACTTCACTATTGACACCTCAGAAACCATCGCATTGCAGGAGCCCCCACCTGGCAGCCTGGTGGAGAGTATCAGAGAATTCACAAAGATCTTTGCCGAGAGGCTGGCTGATGAGGAGTACAGGGGCCATATCCAGATCACTTGGTCCATAGGTGGGCTGCACTTCTCCCAGAAGCAGGTGGTCTTCAGCCAGCTCACAACCAGAGAGAACTTCATCAGGAATCTCGCTTCGATCCGATACCTGGGCAAAGGCACCTACATCGACTGTGCCCTCAAAAACATGACTCACCACATGACCCAACATTACACAGAGACGAAGGCGGTTCTCTTCGCTGTGGTCATCACTGATGGCTACGTGACAGGAAATCCATGTTCAGGGATCAAGGTGATGGCAGAAAAGGCCCGGGATCAAGGGATCCAGATTTTCTCAGTAGCAGCGTCCAAGGAGATCGACGAATTTGGAATGAGGGAGATAGCGAACTCTCCGTACGAGCTGTTCCGTGACGACTACATAGCCGTGGAAATCGTTGATGGCAAACCAAGACTGAGCACTAAAACCATTGATCGTATCGTAAAAGCAATGGTGAGCTGACGTCTTTTAGCCTTAAAATGTTGTGTCAGGTGACTCTCACTGACTGCTGTCTTTTTTTCTTTTTTTTTTTGCAGAAATACCAAGCATATTTACAGGTAAGAAGGTTACTCATTATGTTAAGTTCCACATAATGAGTGTATGTGCAAGTAATCCCTATTAGCCACAAGCTCAGGATCCAACCCTGTCAGTTTCACACATTTTTTGTACTGTTGGCCGTTTGTGAGGTCAAAGAGAGGATATGTCCCCAATATAATCATGTCAAGCACAGAAGCCCCGCCCACTTGCCTTTCAAATACTCTCTTTACCAAAGACAACCAATCAGAACAAAACTGCCACAAAGGGAAGGGGAAAGGAGCTAAAAAGGCTTGTTTCAGTCACTCATGCAAAGCTGCTATAAGTCCAAGACTGAAACTATGACGTTGGAAATTAGCAGAATAGCTTCCTTTTAACAATTCTGGTATTTAAAAGGCTTCAGTCTTTTAATATTGTTTTGTTTTTCTCTTCCATCTCACAGTGTTATAAACCAAGATGTTTTGAGAGTCCTGGGCGCCCTGGACTAAGAGGTCCCTCAGGTCCAAAAGTGAGACTTAAAAACTGAATTAAAGTCAATAATTTTTATTATTGCTCGTGCCGATGATTCATCTTTTGAAATGTGTATGTCTCTGGATCTTTATAGGGCACAAAAGGAGACAGAGGCCCACCAGGGCCAAAGGGTGAAAGAGGAAGACAGGTACCTAGAATTTACGTCTAGAAACCTAAATATATTTTAAAAAGTGCACTGTTATTTACTGAGTTATATATTTGTTACATTTCAGGGTGATCCTGGCATTGAAGGTCCAATTGGACGACCTGGTCCAAAGGTTTGCTGAGCCCTACTCGTTGATGATTTTATTTCATTAAAATTAATTAAATTATTTAACTGATTTAATTAAAATTACACGATGTATTTTTAATCTCATTAATGTGTCCTTTTGTGCTTTTCCGTAGGGAGAAGCTGGTTTAAAGGGTGACAAGGTAAGAGTTAAAATCCTTATATTTCTCATTTCTGTTCATTTATTAAACTGAAGGAAGTGTTTTGGGGGACTAATGGGTCTGTTTTATCTCAACAGGGTGAAATTGGATTAACTGGAGCAAAGGTAAAAAAAAAAAAAAAAAAAAAAACAGTTTAATGCTTCATCTTCATGCACTGCAACATCCAAAATTAAGAGCATTTATGCACTGAAGTTCATTTTATCTCTTCGCTAAAGGGTGTTGCAGGTTCGACTGGCAAGAATGGAACTGATGGGCAAAAGGTGAGTGTTTACGGTGCGATTTTTACCATAATGGTAATCTGATTATAAATATACTGATATTATATGAATGCTCCTTTGAAATCTTCAGGGGAAAATTGGACGAATTGGAGCTCCCGGTTGTAAAGGTGATCCAGGCGACAAGGTAAGTCAAGCATTTAATATTTATTTGTATGTCTTTGTTTCATTTTAACAACTTATATCAGCCATACAGCTGCATGTATTTCACTGATTCTCTTTAACATTGACCTTTTCTAGTATTGTAAGCATTTCTGGTTAAATGAACCACTGAGGCACTTTTTATTTGTCTCTAAAAGGGACCAGATGGCTACCCAGGAGATGCTGGTGAAACTGGACTATTAGGTGACAAAGGAGAAAAGGTCTGAATTAAATCACAATAATCTAATCATTTCGGTTCATACTGAAAGAGACTAAGTGTTATTTAGAGTGAACAAAAAAATATATTCACACGATTGCATTTTGGTATGTGGTCAGTTGGTAATTTCAGCACTTGAGTCTAGAGTGAAGTATTCACAGTAATTAGATGGATTCTAGTGAAGTTATTTCCATACTGTAGTGGTTGTCACATTCACCTGATAATAACAAGCCCAACCTTGGGGGGTTGCAAGCCAGTGTAGTCGCTGTGTAGCTGCATCAGGAAGGGCATCCGGTGTAAAAGCAAATATCCAGCTGATGCAGCGACTTCTTGGCAAAAAAAGGCAGCAGCTAAAAATACCTGCTGACTTACATGTGTTTTGGTGAAACAATCACAAGTTTCAGAGGGCATACCTAATTTATTCATTTAATTTCATCCATCCATTCACTTCCTCTTATCCTTTTCAGAAAAGTGGTCTTGTAGTAAAGATTGACCCTCACAAAGACCAAACGAAAATACATATTAAACCATGTCTATCTAAAATACTAGTAGTTGGTTCACTTGACAGAACTTACTGTTTTAACCCGACATGCCAGCTTATGCAGGCATTTGGTGTTTAATCCTAGCAGATCACAATTGAACTTAGCTGAATTGAATTGAACTCAGGACCTTCTTGCTATGCGCCAAAAGTGCTAACCACCATTCCACCGGTGGCACGGTCATTTAATGTCAACAAGTCAAATATATGAAAGGAAAGTACTGTCACAAGAAAATAGTGTGTAATTTTCAGTGTGCTTCTTAAAGGTGGCACAGCAGAGCCTTGAAGAACCATTTCTAATATTTCTTTAGCTTTAACAGGTATCAGAACAGCTGAACGATGTGATCTGCTAGGACTGAACTCCAAATGCCTGCACAAGCTGGCATGTCGGGTTAAAACAGTAAGTTCTGTCAAGTGAACCAACTACTATTATTTTAGTTGGACAAGGTTTAATCTGGATTTTCTTTTGGTCTGTGTGAGGGTCAATCTTTACTTCAAGACCACTTTTCTGCCTATGTGGTGCTGGTGCTACAACAACACATTCATAGCTGATTCACAGATACTGTGATTCATAACATTATGGACTGTTTATTAAACAGTCAAAATGCGCTCTGATTGCCAAAAGGTACAAGCACCAAGAAAGGTCAGAGAAAAATATTTGAAGACCAGCTGTTTGGAGATCTCTAAATCACCACTGGACTGTAGTCAGATAGATAATATAACCCCCAAACTCCTTTTAATAACTGCTTTACCTTGAGGTTGACAAGCCCCCCCCATACACACACACACCCACTGCTGCTCTGTAGATGCGCCCCTGTTTCCTGTTACGCTCATACTGCAAAATTTTGCACAGCAGCAGCTGCATTTCTTTTTGCCTGTTTTGCGTGTTTAACCTTTTCATATCTTTTTATTATTAGATTTTGTCTTACTTTGAAAAAGTACTCCTCTGCTCCTAGCAGACCTATCAGCACCACACCTTTCATGGGAACATGCCCACAGCTAGATTGGAAAAACCTGACTGAACTTATCCTGTCGATAAGGACTTAGTGTGACTCCTTAGCCAGATTAATGACTGAAAGATATCCAGGGTATGTTGAATTTGCTTGGTAGTGCAGCCTCTTGCTGTTGTGCTAATAAGAGCTTTAGGTTATGATATTATGTATTGCCTTTCTGTGGCAACACAATGTTTGCCTCAAAAATGATAGATTAGGCTGATGTGGGCTGTCTGACCGTTACTTGAAGTATAAACAGAAAAGCCCTCCACCAAAAAACACTGTCGTGTTCAAGACGAATGAGGGAACGTGAGAGCAGCTTCAGCCAGTGAATTAGAGTTTAACAGCTCTCATTAGTTAAGGCACTTCTGTGAGACTGAGATGTGCATTGATTTATGGGTGCATTTTAAAATATGCCTGTCACAACGGAAGCAAAAATCTAAATCTTTCAGTTTGTCTTCTTAAAGGATTTTTTTAAAAAGCTATAATTAGGTTTTTGTCTTTTTTTAAATTGATCTTAAAAATACTTGTCTGTATTGCGTGGCACGTGGTGTAGTGGTTAGCGCTTTCACCTCACAGCAAGAACAGTCCAGAGACATGTGTGTTTGGTTAATGGGTGATTCTAAATTGGGCATCGGCATGAATATTAAAACACATGTCACATATTCCAGAACTCCTAATCTGGACATGCATATCACAGAGAAGCTGAACATTAGTCTGAATAGCAGTTAACATGTGGCCTAACATGTGCCACCAAACAGTATGCTGACATGTTAGCACCTTCATCGTGCTGTATTCATAAACAGGAACCCCCTCCCTTTTCCAGCCATGCAAACATAACATATGTTATGCAGTGAAATGACAGCACATAAATACAAAGAGGAAATGCTCTTTTTTCATAATTAAATCATCTGACATAGCTGACGGCTGCAGCAGCTCGGCAGACATTTTTTCGACATTTTTTTTCTTGACATATTTGTGTTTATTCTGTCAGTACATTCAACTTGTACAGCTCATGCAGATGTAACTGTTGGTACTGATGATTTCCTGAATTATGCGTCATGAATGTAGCCAAAGCACAGCTCAGGCTAAATATTTGGGCTGTGTGCAGACATTCAGTCTCGATCAAAAGTTTAAGACCACTTGAAAAATGGCCCAAAAAAGAAAGAAATCATATTTTGCATGGTTGGATCTTAACAAGGTTCCAAGTAGAGCTTCAGCACAGCATGCAACAAAAAGAAATGGGGATGAGGCAAAAAAAAATTTGAGCATACAATTTATTGAAAACAATGTTTAAACTGCCTGATCAGTTTAGGACCACACCTCAAAAAAACAAACAAACAAACAAAAAAACCACTGTAACCTGCAGGCACTGTGTACCCTAACGTTGTCCTGTTGGAAAACCCAGCTGTTACCACACAGACAATGTTGCTCTCTGCAACATCTGGACATAGCCAGCAACCGTTTGACACCCCTGCACCTCCTGAAGCTCCATTGTTCCACTGAAGGAAAAAGCACCCCAGACCATTAATGCGCCCCCTCCACTGTGGTGCGTAGAAAACATCTCAGGTTGGATCTGCTTGTCATGCCAGTAAGTTTGGAAACCATCAGAACCATCAAGGTTACATTCTGATGTTTATGGGGCTCCAGTCAGGACCAGTAACGGCCTTAATTTGGTTCAAGGACTGTCCAGTGTCTTTACAGGCAGGCAATTGGATCCTCCAGCTCAGTGCTGGTGAAATTTCTTTGGGTCTTCCACTTTTTGACTTTTTTGTTCCATAACGCTAGGGATCATTTAAGAAATTCCAAATGACTGTCTTACTGCGCCCCACCTCAGCAGCGATGGCGTGCTGCGAGAGACCCTGCTTATGCAGTTCCAGTGGTGCACATAAGTGAGCTGGCATTTGTTTGAAGCCAGCTCACCTCCTGCAACCAAGAATACGCGCTTCTTTTGCGGTTCTGACTCCTTCTGACATTTCTTTGGAGGTGTAGGAACACCAAAGTAATTGCTTAAAGGAGCTTGCCTCTTCGACATCTTTAAGAGTTCTAAACAAATGTCTGTCCTCCTCCAGAAAATCTTATGTACGCAAACGTGCGTTGCAACTTCTTATCTGGTGCGTGTCTTTTATTTTGACCGCGCATGCGCACCTGCGGACCACTTATGTGCACCCCTGGCAGTCCAACATCCCGACCACATTCAAAAAGGGAACATTTTTTTTGCCTTTGCCATCAGAACGTCATGACAGTGTGACTACCTGACAGAAAATGACAATGAATCCACATTTTTGCACAGATTTGGCCTTTGAATGGCATGTAGTTATACATTTTTGATCAGCTGTAAAACAGTTTAAGTGTTGTTTTCAATAAATTGCATGCTCAAAAAATGTTTTGTCTCGCTCCCATTTCTTTTTGTTACATGTTGAAACTCCACTTGGATCCAACCATGCAAAATATGATATTTTGGCATTTTTAAAGTCTTAGATTTTTGATTGGGACTGTATCTTTGCCCATGCTCACTCGACTACAGAGTCAATGACTAGACAATCAGACATGCCCATTTTTTTCCTTATAAACTTGTTTGATGGGGCGATCGTGGCTCAAGAGTTGGCAGTTCGTCTTGTAATCGGAAGGTTGCCGGCTCGAGCCCCGCCTCCGACAGTCTCGGTCGTCGTGTCCTTGGGCAAGACACTTCCTTAGGGACTAGTAAAGCGCTATACAAATACAGGCCATTTACCATTTTTTTAGAGTTCACTGAAGCTCAGTTAATAATGTTACATTATGTCCAGTTATGTATTTTTTGTGGCTTTTCTTTTTGATTGTTTTTGCATTTGTTTAGGGTGACACAGGCCTTCCTGGAAAGCCAGGCCCCCCAGGCCCTAAGGGTAATCCAGGTCTGAAGGTAACCTTCAAATTAAAAAACAAGTGGAAAAAATACTGAGCGCACAACAAAGATTTTTCTTTACTTTAAAACTGAATGTCTGCTTTTTAGGGTGAAAGAGGAAACCAAGGAAATCCAGGACAGCCTGGACAAAGAGGGAGTCCGGTACAGCCCTGAATTTATTTTATTTTATGATTTTTTTTACATGTGCACTAAACTGATGTTACAAAACCAACTCTCAAATTAAACTGTTGACACTTGCAGGGGAGAAAGGGTTCACCTGGGGCAAAAGGCGAAGAGGTATTTGACTCGTGTTTTTACTTGGAAAAAAAAAATCCCCATTTGGAAAATAGTTAAAAGAAATTTACTAAATAAATATTCATAGGGGAGGAGAGGAAACCCGGGAATAAAGGGATCACAAGGAAACACTGGGCCAAAAGGGGAAAAGGTAAGCTTTTGTCATTGTTTTTTTAATGAATTGTCTTATTGTATGAATGGCATTTCATTTTCCGCTTATTTTAAGCAAAATTGCACCATTTTAGCTGCTGGTTTGAAATACTGTGAAACACTGGCTTCCTGTGACCTTTTAAGAAAGATGAATTAAGAAAGAACTTTGAGGAAGAAAGTCCAAAGTGTGCTTGTGGTTTTTAATTCTGAGGAACTGAAATAGTGAAATCCCAACTAGTATAACACAGTTCTGTCTTTCAGTGGGTCATCTCAGAAAAATTCCTCAGACACTTCCCTGAGGCAGAATTATTACCTCCCTGTTACTGTTGTGTCTTGTATATATTGGGAAGTAATTAATGGTTTGGTATGAATTCTGACACATTAATTTATTTTGTGAGGGAGAACGAGGCCCGGAGGGAAGCAGAGGTCGGCCTGGGGAAAATGGACTCAAGGGCGCTAAGGTGAGGAGATCACGCTGTGGGTGGATTTTTGATGAGCAATGACTCAGAGGCTTCCCAAGAACCTGGCATGCCTTCATTAGACATTCAACACTGGAGCCATGCCTTCATCATAAAAACACTTATTTTCCAGATGAAAATATCAGAAACTATAAAGTAATTTGAAATGATTAGCTTGAAACTGCCAAATCCACATCAGTGAAACTCATCCTGCATGTGCCTGTGTGGGCTGGAGTCAAGGTCGAGTCCAGTAAAAAGGGTTGTCTGTTATTTTCTCTCTCTGACAGGGGGAACTGGGACTACCGGGACCGAGGGGTCAGCCAGGAGAACTAGGCGCCCCTGGACGAAATGTTTGTTGCTTTATAACTTTATCATCATCATCATCATTTTCTCCTTTTTCAAGTAGATTCTTTTTTTATTTGAATTTTATCTTCTGTGGCTGCAGGGCACGACGGGAGATCCTGGAGATTCAGGACCAAGGGGAGACACTGGGCCACTTGGACCAAAGGTAAAAAGAAAGTCTGAGCATTTCTGTTCATGATTATCAGTAAATAATTTACTCTCATCCACGTTGTTTTTCTTCTAAAGGGTGACAGAGGAAGGCAAGGTTTCAGCTATCCTGGATCAAGGGGACCGCCTGTAACAGCTTTCTTTTTACCTCATAAAATGACCTGCATGTCTCCAGATGTTTCTTGTTGAGGCTAAAGTAACTCTGATATTTAAAGGGAGACAGGGGTGCACCAGGTAGGAGAGGACCCAGAGGGAGCAGAGGTGACTGTGGCGCCAAAGGAGAATCTGGAAATAAAGGGCAACCAGGAGCGCCTGTAAGATGCGATTGTTAAACCACTGATGATGTACAGTTTTACTTTTATAGATGTTTGCACTCATAAACAGGACAGGACAGAGAGACTTGGCCTTGATATCCGCTGCCTACACTATTGTCCACAGAGGCTTTAAGTCAGCAAACAAGCCAACGAGATCCTTGATTAAATTCATGTGCAAACTTTAAATTTCCTGTTGTCCATGCTGCTCTGCTGCAAAAAATATCTGAAAGTTGGTCCACACACATCCCAAAAATGACTTCTCACCTCTTGGAGAATGTGAACCTACAGATGGTTATGACATCCAACACAGAGCAGCAAAGCACACAGCACTGTGTGACAGCAAGACAAAGGGGCAAGAGTAGACTTAGAAAAGAGTTGGAAGACACAATCGGAATAAATCAGGGATAACGAGGCAGCGAATTTAAACTAGATACAGAGCACAAAACACACAAGACAACCAAATTAAGACAGGAAGCAGCTAAACATGCAGACTCACATGCAACACGAGCTGGAAACAACCACAGAGGAAAGACTCGGGGAACAGAGGAGGATCACAAAGGGAACTAATAAATTTAAACTCACCAACAGTGTTGGTCAAGTTACTTGAAAAAAGTAATCAGTAATTAATTACTGATTACTTCCCCAAAAAAGTAATCCCGTTACTTTACTGATTACTTATTTTCAAAAGTAATTAATTACTTAGTTACTTTTTAAAAACACGATTTACAACCTGAATAGGTGATAAAGCGATAGATCTTTCAGCCCAATTCTACTTTTTCTGCATAATCCATCATACAAAATGTAATCAAATGGAAAAGTCTCTTTTTTTAAACTTGTTTTATCAGTTTTAATCTTTTAATTTTATGCATCAAGCAAAAATTAAATTATATGCACCATTCTCTGACTTGAAGAAATTAGTTTAACATTTAAACCTATTTTCTGCACATTCCAGCACATAAAATAAAATATTTTTGTGTTTACACTCAGTCTTTCAAATAGATGCAAGTAAAACACAGCAGAAAATAAATAATATCAAAGACTAGCGGTCCTGTTGCTCTATTTTCTCCTGTAAAGCAGGAGTGGGGTAGGCGGAGGTTTACCCTGGTGCAGGTGTGCCGTGGCGGTCAGTGGAAGAATCCGCGAGTTTCTCTGTGAATTTCCCATTACGTCGTAGCGCACTCGGTGCTTGTTTAGGGTTTTTTTCGCTGTAAAAATAAGTTTTCTTCCCACCACAACGGACACTAATGCTTTTGTCACTTTTTATGGAATCAAACTCAAAGGTCAGTACTTCCACGCTTTAAACGCTGCACGCTCATAGTCTCTCCGCACTCGATATATTATCCATTGTTGATGTGCACACAGCTGTTGTCACGAACGTCGCACTCGCTTACTTCACTGTCATGAGACATTCTCGCAAAAAAATCACGGTTTTAGTAACGCAGTAACGCAGCGTTCCTACGGGAAAGTAACGGTAATCTAATTACCGTTTTTTGCAATAGTAATCCCTTACTTTACTCGTTACTTGAAAAAGTAATCAGATTAACGCGTTACTGCCCATCTCTGCTCACCAATAAGTGAATGAGGTACTGAAGATACAAAAGCAAAGAAAATGAAAAGCATCTGGGAATACGATAAACAGAAAGCCAATATAGAGCAATTCCTTATTAAAACTAAAAGAGACAACCCAGAAGGGCAAGGTTTATAGATTTTCACATTTAGTGTGACCTTGACCTGATTTTCAACAAAACCAAATCAGCTCAAGCTGTTTTTGCTCTCTACAATCACACAAAATGACCCAATTACCACGAGTATGTTTTCACAAATTACATTATTATTAAACGATGCACAGAAATAACACGGGCAGAAAGTAATCAGGTGAAAACATTTATTTGGTCATTTTTTCCTTCTTTTTAATTTTTTTAATGAAAAGGTTCATTCCACCTCCCCGAAACCAATAGTTTATTCTGGACCGTTATTATTCTACCTTAACCAATCAGAATAGAAAGCTCGGTGTTTCTGGAAATACATGTTGCTGGGGATTTTTTTCCACCTTAAATTAAGCATTATCCACCTCTGTTGTGTTGTAATGGAGGCAAAAGCTTAGCTGACGAAAGTGAAAATATCTGCAGTGCACGGCTGCAGGTCATTTGAGATTAAGTGTTAAAAAACAAATAAATGAGGTTGAATTTAGTCTCTGGAGTGTGAGCACATCACTTTGTCTTTACCTCACAGTGACAGTTGTAAAATATGGCAAGGTAAATAAAAAATATGTATGAATTAGGCCAAAGAACAATGCTATTTATGCTACTGGATATTTTACCAGGTGCTGTTTCCTGTTCAAACACATTACAAATGATCAGACCACAGCAGTCCCACAGGATCACATGACACCAGCTGCATGGGTGTACTGTGATTGTTCTTTGGTGTCGTATATATTTAAATTGTCAGTAAGCCTTAACAACAGTGTTTTTGCACAGCTTTCAGTGTTTTGTGAGTCATTTAGGTTTCATTGACTGTAAAAATGTTTGTATCTAGGGTGAACCAGGCCAGTCGGGGCCGCCAGGAGAAAGAGGGCCTAGAGGAGAACGTGGACCTGATGTAAGCTACAGCCACACAGATAATGAGCTGACCATGCATGCAAGTTTGAGATCCAGGTGCATTGTTCTCTCTGTGGTGTGTGTGTGTGTGTGTGTGTGTGTGTGTGCGTGCAGGGGGATCCAGGACCAGCAGGGGATTCTGGGCTCACTGTGAGTAAAATTTAAAAAAAGATTGATGTATTCCTTTACTCACCTCAGTGTATTGCTTTAATCTGCACACATGCCACTGCAGGAATGTGATGTCATGAGCTACATCAGAGAGACGTGTGGTTGCTGCGGTAAGAAAGTATAAGCACTCAAACACAGCTTCATAAATGTGGTGTTTAAACGCGCTGATGGTCTTCTTGTTGTTTGTCTCTCAGACTGCGAGAAGCACTGTGGAGCTATGGACATCGTGTTTGTAATTGATAGCTCAGAGAGTGTCGGGCTGACAAACTTTACCCTGGAGAAGAACTTTGTTATCAACACCATCAACAGGCTGGGATCTATGGCGCCCGAACCTACATCAACAACTGGTAACGTCAAGCAAGCAAGTGTTCTACAGATTTACCCAAAAGAAATTAAAATACACACCAATCTTCAGTAACACTGTGACTCTGCAGAAACAACTACTGACTAAAGTATTTCAAATTGTGCTACATAAAAATGGTTGATTAATATTCATGCTGAGAACACAACACCAAAACAACAGTTTGTTGTTGTTTTCTGAGCAAGTTGCTAAATACCCAACAAGAGAAAATGAATAATATTACAACTGTGATTCATCCAGGGATGTTTTACTTGTTAAGACTACAGAGCCACTTGTCACTTGCTGACATTATAAATTATGATTGGAGTAAAGCCTGAAACTGCCGTGCTGCTGTAAATGCATCGGTGTTACCGAGTAACCCCTAACAGATTTATCTGTGATGCTTTTCCAAAAAGATTTACAGAAATAATAAATGTAAAAGTTTGACTTTTAGACTGATTAAAGATGTGTGTATCTCCTAGGCACAAGAGTTGGAGTTGTACAATACAGTCACAACGGGACCTTTGAGAGCATTCGTCTCGATGACCCAAACATAAACTCCATGACTGCATTCAAAACTGCAGTGAAGAATCTGAGGTGGATTGCTGGGGGCACCTTCACCCCCTCTGCTCTGAAATACGCCTATGATAACCTCATCAGGGACAGCAAGAGAGCCCGATCCAAAGTGTCTGTCGTCGTGGTCACAGACGGCCGCTTTGACCCCCGAGACGACGACAATCAGCTCACATACCTCTGCAACGACCCCGCGGTGGTGGTGAATGCCATCGGGATAGGGGACATGTTTGACACCAGACACGACAGCGAGACTCTGGTGTCAATCGCATGCAACAAGAAGGATCGGGCTACTGAGATGAGGCGCTACAGCGATTTGGTGGCTGATGAATTCTTAGAAAAGATGGAAACTGTCCTCTGTCCTGGTAAGCCTGTACCAATAATCTCAGCAGCCTGACAGTACTAGTCCTTGTGGTGTTTGTCTAACCTATGATTTCTCACCAGATCCAGTCATTAAGTGCCCTGATCTCCCCTGTACAAGTGGTGGGTTTTATTCATAGTTATATGATTGGTTTATGATGAAACGCACTTCAGGAAGTGATTGCTCTTTTTGTTTCGTTTCAGAACTTGACTCAGCACCTTGTGTTGAGCGGCCTGTGGATTTGGTATTTCTATTGGATGGCTCAGAGCGTCTCGGGGAGAGAAACTTCCTCCTTGTTCGTGAATTTGTTCAGAAGGTTACAGACAGGCTGGGACTGGCCAGGACCAGGACCAATCGAAAGGGAGCCCGTCTGGCACTGATGGAGTTTGGCAAGGAGTCAGAGAATCGGGTGGTTTTCCCTCTAACACATGACCCTGTCCAGATTGTTAGCAGTTTAACAGGTTTACAGTATCTAGATTCTTCTTCAAGCGTGGCGCCCGGCATCATACATGCCATCAACAACATCCTGGTTAGAGGAAGCGCCCGGCAAACGAGGCCCAATGCAGAGATTTCATTCGTTTTCGTTACAGATGGTGTCACTAACAGCGACAACCTGGACGAAGCGATCAGTGCCATGCGTCGTCACGAGGTGGTCTCCACGGTGATTGCCACAGGAAGTGATGTTGATCAAGAAGTCCTGACAAAGCTGGCTATGGGAGACCAGCACGCCATCTTCAAAGCAGAAAAATTCTCAGATTTTTTAAGGTCCGGTATGTTTGATCGTTTCATCCGGTGGGTGTGTTAGAGAGAGAATGCTCCTGTGAGCCAATACTGGTGCTACAGCTGTTAATCCAGCATTTTCAAGGATAATTAAAATTTATTTCAACCTGATAGTATTTTACATTAATGTGGCTGTTGTGGCTCTATTGAGGAAAGCACCCTACAGTGAAACAAGACTGTGCTCTCTGCAGCTTTATACAGGGTCATAGTGCAGTCCTTGATTTTACCCTCTGAGGATATCTCAGATATCTCTGAGGATATTCCCCATCTTTGAGACCATGCAAGAGCCAACTTCATCCTCCACTTTGTTTAACACCTCACATGTGTACTAAAATTTAAATAAAAACAAAACTTTGACAGGATTTTGTTTTAGCAGTTTGTAGAAAATCATCCCAACACTTTCATTTTTGGATGCAGATGCAATTAGCAACAGGTCCACTCCAGGCAGCTAAATTCTAAGCTTAGGTCAGAATCAAAAGCAAAAGTTAAAAGACTACATTCTCTGGATAACCTCAGGAGCTCGCGCTTGTTTCCTCGATAAAGTCGCTTTTATGTAACAGCTTGTAGAGCTGCAATGGCCAAATTGATTGGGGAATACACAAGGTTGAAATAAACTAGATTTCTTCTTTAACCCATAGACAGTATATAAAAGACAAACACAGGCACCCACTGTGTTTGAAAAGTGAAGCCATGTGCCATACAACTGAGGGTCTCTAGGTGCTTCCTTGTTCTGTCAGTAGTTAAAGTAATTCATTGGCAGCTGCAGCTCAAGCAGAATTTATGGTCCCGCAACGGTGGTGCGTTCACTGTCCGGTAGCAATCCAAGGATGGCCTGTCTGCCTGTTGCCAGATGGAGGCAGTGTGCAAAATATGTGGTACAGCAGTCTGTGGGTCACTCTAGCTTGTGCTGCTGTTGGTACATCAGGCAGCCGTGGAGAAGAGCGACTTTATAACATACAAAGAGCTGAAGTGAAAATGAGTGTTTAAAAACAATGAAAAGTGTCCAATGTCTGTGCTTTTCATGTTGTATTCTTTTCATCTTTTAATTTTTAAAAAAAAATGGTTTTCCTGAACCCGGTGAACTCCGCTAGCAGTCCCTGCTCTATTCTGGCCCACTTGTCAATGAATCAACATTCGGCAGACGCTTGCATCATCTGCTTCTAGACACGTGCAGTCAGAATGTTGGGAGGACTGCACCGGAGTGTGTCTGGGGTGGGTGGAAAAGAAACGTGTACACAGACGGACACATTTACAGGACCATAAATTACACTTTGCCTTGTGTAACTCGATTTAAGTGGGACTAGATTTTTTTTTAATATACACTATATTACCAAAGGTATTCACTCACCCATCCAAATCATTGCATTCAGGTGTTTCAATCACTTCCATGGCCACAGGTGTATAATATCAAGCACCTCCATATGCAGACTGTTTCTGCAAACGTTTATGAAAGAAAGCTCTCAGGACCTCAGTGAATTTCAGTGTGGTACCGTGATAGGATGTCACCTGTGCAACAAATCCAGTTATGAAATTTCCTCGCTACTAAATATTTCATAGTCAACTATTAGTCGTATTATAGCAAAGTGATGACAGGGACCCAGCCATGAAGTGGTAGGCTACATAAAGTCACAGAGCAGGATTAACAGCTGCTGAGGGTCATAGTATGCAGAGGTCACCACCTTCCTGTAGAGTCAATTGCTAAAGACTTCATGTAGCCTTCAGATTAGCCTAACAACAGTCTACAGAGAGCTTCATGAAGAAGGTTTCCAAGCACAACACAAAGTGTCAGGGTTGTTTTTCAGGAAACAGGCTTTGCCCCTTACCCTTTTAATGCCTCAACACAAAACACAACAAGATATTTTGGACAATTTCATGCTCCCAATGTTGTAGAAACAGTTTAGGGAACACCTGTTCGCAGTGCACAAAGTAAGGTTCATAAAGACATGGATAAGCGAGTTTGGTGTGGAAAAACTCGTGAGCTGTGGGCCAAACCTTCTCGTCCAACATCAGTGCCTGACCTCACAAATGTACTTCTAGAAGAATGGTCGAAACTTCACATAAACACACTCCTAAACCTTCCCAGAAGAGTTGAAGTTGTTACAGGTGCCCAGGGTAGGTTGACAATAATAAACCATTAAGAATGGGATGTCACTCAAGTTCATATGCATGTGACGGTAGACGAGTGAATACCTTTGGTATATCGTGTATATGGATAAGTGGGACAAAACTTTTTCCATTTTGAACCATTGTCAGCATACTCATGGCCCTAATTAAATTGGTATTCCCACCTCAGAAAAAGTTTTTTTTTCTCCAAGAGTTTCTCACGTTTCACCCTTTTTTCCAAATATGGTCACTTCTGGCTCCAAAGTGCTAAAGTCAAGGATTCAAAATGGTGATCCACAAACCAAAGGTTGGCATTATGGTGGCAACGTTCTCTTTTTTTTTATACAGTCTATGCTTTAAACACAAAACTGTTTTAGTCTGCTATGCACTGTATAATTTGCAAATGATGTCACAGCATTGTGCTTTGCTACATCTTGTCAGAAGATCAATCAGTATTTTCATACACAAAAATGTAATGCAAGTCATGCGCTCTTAATCAACCAAGGCTTTTAATGATTTTTCATAATAAACCGTCAGTTTGTTGGGCACTGCATTTCTGTCTTCTGTAAAGTCTATAAGGGTTTCTTTATTTTTCAGTGCATACTGTAGCCATAATTACTACATAAGTACCACCTTAAGACTCACAAGAACTGCAGTAATTTTTAAAATCTCAAACAAAACACAGAAAGCCTTTGCCTGAAGTATGCGGAATATTTTTTGTAATTTCTAAAGTGAAGTACTTTTAGACAGCATGTGTAAACCACAGTTGATCCATTAAGTGCAGAGTTACAAAGTATGGCAGGACTCCAAGTGGGAGGAAGGAACAATGGACGGCTGAACTGGTTTGGTCTGGCTGGACTGAGAGCGTGCATTCTTTTAATTTCTCTGGAGTCCACCGCAAACACTCCTCTTCCATCTTTTTTTCTCTTTACATCATATCCAGCTGCACAGAGAGGAAAAAAAAAAAAACATGCAACCCCTAAGAGTTTATATCTGAGAGCTCAACACATCACACACGCCACATGTAGATACAGAGGAAATGGTTTTAACACCATTCGAGTCACAACAGTTACATAAACACATATTTAAATAAAAATAAAGAAATGTCAGAAATAAAAACTGCACGCTTACCAAGTCATCAACATCTCCAGTATCTTCAACTGGTGCAGGAGCTGCCTCCTCTTTCTTCTCCTCAGCGACCAGAAACTGAGAAAAAAAAAACAGTTTCAGTCAAAGAAAGAGACTCAAGATCATCTCAAATTTATACGTGTACCAAATTCAAATTAAAGTCACCTGATTAGCTTCGGCTTTGGAGACCGTGCTTCCTTCCACCTCATCCTTGCTGATCAGCGTTAAACCATCTGTTGATCAAACTCAACGTTAGATACAAACTGCCTGAATTTGAGGCAAAACTGGTTTTTCTCCCCGCAAAAAGATAAAATGAAAAAAAAAAATCACTATTTTCATCAGAATATTTTAGGTTTGCAATGTTTCTTTAAACAATTTTCATAGTTTTTATGAATTAACAGTTTAGGAATTGCAATTATTTAAATATACAGGCCCTCGGTTCTAAAACTAACTCAAAAAATCAAAACTACCTGGTTTACTAACATAATTTTAAATATAAGGATTGTTTTCAATACTTGGATGAAAATCCTTTATAGCCAATAGAAGCTTGAAGTCTAGAAGCTTTGGACATCACTAAATGTTATATTTCCTCCCTTGAGATGATCTGCTACACCTTCACCGCAACAACCTTCAGTTGCTGCTTTTTTGTTGGTCTGGTTTTAGTTTTGTATTTAATAACGAAAATCTGCTTTAATGAGTGACTGACATGGTGACTAATGTGGCCATTGTAGACTTATCCCATTTTCTTTCCCTTGGGAAACTTGGGTTGCTTTTGCAGTTTGCTTTTTTTGCAATTTGCTCTTCAATCAGTTTTCAGCATTTGACAGGATCTGAGCAGAGATAATGAACTGATCACTCTGTTTCTATCAGCAATCGCATCATCAATCAACAAGTGACCACCAGCATAAGAGTGCCTCCACTATGTTGGACAGATGATGTGGTATGACCTGTCCCTCGTTGTGGTACAAATTAATCTTGTTTTCATCTGTCCAAAGAACTCTGCATGCACTGTTAGGTACTTCCTGTCAAAGTCTAATTTGGCCATCCTCTTCTTGAGCATAAGAAGACAAAACCAAGTTGTAAACCCTCCGTTTTTCCATTCATGAAGGCATCTCTTGATTGGACCTACTTCCTTGTGAGTGTTCTTGACTTAGTTAGATATTGCGAAGTTGGGAGAAACACCACAGCTCTAAGTAAAAAGGCGTATCATACCTTGAACGAGCAGTTCCCAGAACACCTCTAGTCCTCTGTTTGGGATGCTTCCTTTCAGGGACTGAAGGTAGCTATTGTAGTGTTCAGCATTTCCCAGCTGAGTACGAAAGATAAAACATTTAAATTCCATTTAACAGTCTTGAAAAACCTCTAATCTACATACAGACACATAAGCAAATAATTGTGTGTTCAAGAAAAGAAACAGAGTCATAATCTTATTAAGGCTCATAATCCTAATAAACACCAAACCAACAGCAAACACCGCATCATCATTCGCTCCTCCAAAGGAAGATCAATGTGAATGTTTATTTACCTTAACGGATTGCTCTCTGAAAGCCTGGATACAGGTGATGCTTTTCATGTAGTACTGTGTGTTCTTGTTGCTTAGCAACTGCTCTATCCTGTGAGTCAGCTGCTGGCAGACTGGAAGGACACAAGGGTCACCGCAACCAAACAAAGAGATAAACATAATTACAGGGGCTGTACATGAGTGATTACGGTTTATAGTACCAGCAGGAAAAAAATAAAATAATTAAATAAATAAATTCTGGAGCTCACCTTCTCCGAACGGAAGAATTTTCTGTTTGATCAAAGCGCGGAAGTCTCGAGCTGGGTCAACACTTCCCACCTGGTTAGGGAATGAAATGGAAGTTTTAAAACGTGTCAGTTAAAAAATTGATGATTATCCAGAACAGATAATAGTTATCTCCATCAAGGACACTGCGTGATGTCCTGCTGCTTGTTTGTTAACGAGAATATCTGAATAACTTCTGTCATATCCATCCATGTGGATCCAGGTGTTTTCAGGATACTTCACCACTCCACGAGAGGGCAAAATTGAACATTTTGTGCATTTTATATGTTCAGAAATACTTAAGTTTAACTGTTAAGCCACTATCTTGATACTGTTATCATGTGATCAAGAAGATCCAAAGATTTAATTCATCCATGCTGTAGAAGAAATTTTCAGCCTCTCTTATAATAGAGATCAACTGGATCCTGGATAAAAGAGGCCCTGCAGCCTTTACACAATCTGCTGGAACAATGTGTTGGAAATATATTCATGTGACAACTTTATCTTAAACTAATTTTCCTCCCTATAATGGTTCAGTGAGCTTTATCATCAAAATGCCCCATCCACCAACAGAAAATACTGCCACATCTCAAAAGACAGCATGTTTTTTGGAAGGATGGAAGAAGAGCCATTTAAGTACCTGATAGGACAGACAAACAGGAAGGACCGAGCTTGCATAAAAGCAAGCATGAAAGGGGCGAAGTGCACCAGCGGGAGGGACATATGGTGGACAAAGTGGAGCAGGTGTGACTTAATTTCTGTTATTTGTCTCCTCTTTTAGTTCCTTTGTATGTAGATTGAAAAATGATTCATAGGGGAGGAGGCTAGCTGCAGCACAACCACAGCGGGCCCATCTCCTAGGATTATTAAGTCGTCCAGCCCTCCCCCTGATTCTCACCGAGGTAACAGAGCCTTCAGCAATGTCGGCCAAGTTATACTCCTCTGCTTCGTCTTCTTTTACTTTCTTTGCCTCGGACTCCTCTGACCTTCAAATGAAAAATGGCAGCTTGTTAATATCTTGAAAGTCAATCCTGCTTTTTTTGTTGTTGTTTTAACATTTTTATAACCAGTAAATGTAAATGAATCTTGCAACAGACTACCGTGAAATGAAACTGCATAAATCATATAATCCTTTCCAATATGCATTATTGTCCATGACGCACCACATCGCAGAAGCTAAACTTACTCTTTGCCAAAAATCTGAGCACTAGTTTTAAGCTTCTTTTTCTTCTCCACTTCAGTGAGAGGAAATTTCCTCTTCAGCACGTCAAGTGGATCCTGGCAGCGTTTTGTAATAACCTCAGGACGATCAAGAGCAGCTTTCAGCCATGGCTCTATCGGAGGAAGAGGGGTACCGGGGCTTACTGCCCGATGGTGCAGACACTAAAATGATGGTAGGAGAGGTGAGCCAAACAGACTGAGCAGGAAGCAATTCTGGCTAAATAATAGTCAATTACTAGCTTGTTGAGCTGTAGTCAGACAGATGAAAGCTTTTTCGTCTAAGCTGAAATAACACTCCACATCTTCTTCAAAAAAAGTTGCAATCTGCCTCTACTCAGAAGTAAAAGGAGACCACACTAAATCTCTTTATTGCAATCTGGACTGCAGTACCTGGAAGTGCCTCTGGAAGGCAGGGTTGGGAATGCGATGGGGCTTGAACAAGTCTCTTTGTTCTCCGTTCTCATCTTCTTCTACCAACATCATGGAGTCAATCAGAGAGTCCACAGCAGACAGCTGAGCATCTACAGCAATCACACGACAATGACGGCTCATTCAAGGTTACATCTTAATCTCATTTACACTATACAGTGCAAGTCGAATGAAGTCAATATCATAGAACTGTGGGGCCACAGTTATTAGACCAGCAATTCTGAATCTGTGCCAATATAAACCATTTAAACCATGACTTTTTTCAGATGTTTGTGTACAGTGATTTATGCTTATGCACTAAAACGTTGGCTTGAACTGAAAGAACACTTTATCTCTTCTGCAGAAACATTAAGCCTGCACACTGAGGCTGTTTTTCAGTGATATTAGAGACATCTTGCTTTCAAAATAGACAAAAGTTCATCATTTCTGTTTTTACCGATACATAATATTTAAAGCAGAGTAATTTGCAAAACTTCAAATGTACTTGCAGAGTAAGACGATCTTGGCAAAACTCACAGCCAAAAAAGTATAATTAAACAGCAGATTCACTCGACCTTTAAATACAATTTGGGGGGGGGGGGAGACATGGTTGTTCAGTAGGGAAACTTAAGACTAGCGAATATTTTTGACAGTGAAGGCCTTCTCACAAGCAACTTTGTCGACCCCCCAAACCTCAATCGCAAAAAATCTGTGGGTGCAAACGCGGCATATGGAGACCCACACAGCTGCAGACTCCATCTACAGAGCTTGTTTTGACTTTTACAGATCTTCCTGAAACAAAAAAAGTCCCTTATCTTCATAATGGTTTGAGCTGAACTACACATTGGATGAGTTTAGGTTTTTAAGGCCAGATGGTGGCATACCACTGTAAAGAAAAGGACTGTGCTTGAATTATAGCATAAGACAAAACAAAAATGACCAAAATACCAAATAATTAAGCAACTGATTTATCTACATTTCCTTATTTGCATAATCATATGAGCGTTAAAACTGTAACTGAAATAAAAATTCAATTAATCATCCAGGAATACAGAAGACAATCTTTAAGTAATAGCAGCAGCAATCATAAATTACAGATGTGACGCGTACGTGGCACAGAAATTAATGTTTTTATTATATGAAGACTGCGGAGAATCTGCAAAGTGACAAATCAAATCCCCTAATAGAGCAGGGCGATATGACCAAAAATATTTATCACGATATACATTTGAAAATTTGCGATAACGATATAATTGACGATATAATTGACACTAGACAAAATACTTTACAACTCCACAACATTATTAGTGCAAAAAAAACCCATCAATGTATTTTCACTTAAAGAAGCAGCTGTTTTTTATGAGCATTAAAGTTATATAAAAATGTAACAGTGGAAATGCAAATTCCTTGCTGTCAGTTTAACCAAAAGGCATTTCCAGTGGAAATTGGCCGACATATCCTCAGCATAACCATGTATAATATCCACAAAACTTAAAAAGAGGTATTACACACACAATACGGTAATATTATGTTGAAGCACAGTATGTATCACTCCGCGAGGCTCCTGACTATGGTAGCCGTAATGCTCCGACAATCCATCAAGTGGTGCGGCTTCATAGCTTAGCAAAGTCGTACTAAAACGTTTGACAGATTTTCGAGCGCTGTGTACCACATAAAATTGTTTCGAGGTCAGTAAACACAACCAGAATTCATACATAAGGCACACGGGATTATAAGGGGCACTGTCGATTTTCAGAAAAATCAAAGGATTGATTTTAAGTGTGCCGTATTTTCCAAACAACACGGTAATAACGACGGCCCGCTAGCATGCTCTACCAAAAATAGTGCTTTGTTGTGTATCTGACAGACGAAAGCTAAACCAGTTCCACACCACTGAAGTTGCAGCATTTTTACAAACCAATTCTGGTTCATCTGTTTCATTCAACGATCCACTTTCGCCCTTCTCATTCTCCGTCGCCGGCACGCTTTTTCCTCCATGTGCGTATGAAAACAAAGGCACTGCGCATGCGCGTTTTACCCATATTCTATTGCGATATTTCATTTTCTTATCATTGCCCAACATTATACCGGTATTACCGTGAACGGTATGATATGGCCCAGCCCTATCCCCTAAAATAGAGAAACGGTACCTGATGGAGTAAACTTTTTGTTTTCAAGAGAAGGAAATGTGAACTGTCTGAGGTCTTCCATGAACGGCAGCTGGATGTACATCAGGCACTACAAAGGGTGAGAGAAGCATCATTAGCCCTGTGCTAATAGCCACAAATGTAGTGAATATATACATAAAGAAAAGCGTGCTCCTCACCTCAGAGTCCTGCTTGATACAGGGGAACGCTGCGCCCACCTGAGGGTTGCTGATGCGGTTAAAAGCGTAACGTACAATAGCCACCATCTGGAGTTCATTCAGCGCGCAGATAAGAGCCGACAGAGCCACTCCTGCATGCTGCTCACGCAGCACAAAGTTGACAATACATGTCAGTATCAACATGTATTCAACAGCCGTGTAGCATTTATCTCCATTCTTACCTCATCATCCCTCGCAGCAAAGATTTTGATGATTTGAGAACCCATAAACTGATTACGACGTATCTGAAAGAACAGAAACAAAAACAGCCTCAGCCTTAGACAATAAAGCTACTTTCAGTTTTACTCACTCGGGGTTGCCAAAGCAGGTAGCACTGCATGTTTGCATTTTTTCACTGGATGCCCCTCCTGTTGCAACCCCAAATTGATCTGTGTCTTCACAGAAAAGTAAACTACCGTGCTCTGTTTGGTGAATCCCAGCACAGCGAAGCACTTCCCATCGTGCTTGTACTTCATCTGTTCTTGATCGACCTTGGAGAAGGGAACAATGTCACTTCCATAACGAAAACCTGGGAGCAGAAAAAAGTGAACTTAAATGATCACCTGAGCTCAGAGTCCAACCAGCTTTTGTTGGTAAGTGTAACAACAAAAAGTCAAAATAAAATAAAAACAAACTATCGTATTTTTTGGACCATAAGGCGCACCGGATTATAAGGCGCGTTAACCGAAACAAACCAGTCAGATAAGTCAAACTTTACTCAACTTCTTGCTTCCTCCACTTCTGTACCATTGATTCATTAATGCTGAATTCTCTTGCAGCTGCTCCCATGTTGTTGCAGTATATTAATGACTAACCTCGTATTGTGGATGGATTATCTCAATTGTTCTCCTGACTGAAGTTTGGTCCGTTTACAGCATCCTGCCATGCGATTACATTTGTCCCTAACCATTGGGAACCCTCACCGAGTGCAATATGCAATATAAGGTCAGTCATTAATATACTGCTGCATGGGCTGGGTTGTAGTTACATCGTAAGGTTTTAAAAACTGAGCTTTAAAATGAATAGCGATGACAAAAACCGAGAGAGGCCGACAGTGATCGCTGACTTTTTTAGGGGTTTGTTTAGTTTAAATAGAACAAAATATAAAGCATTAAAACATGCTAAAAACACAAAAGCCTTAATAAATGCAGAGTAGTTTGGCAGGTTCATCAGGCCATCACTTAAAGACTGGATATCCCAACTGCTGTGAATGTTTTAATGCAGTACAGTTTGTCACATCCTGTTTATGACAGTTAAAATAAATAACATTCATATAAGAAATTATATTGTCTCTGTAAACTGAATGTGGTGTTAAATAGCCCTATACTACTGTACTTTAACGTCAGTCAAGAGCCATATATTTTATGAGGTGGTACTCATTGTGAAAAGTTTGAGAACCACTGATTTAGATGGAAACTAGCGAGCTAACTTCCTGTTAATTTCTAACTCTGTTAAATTTAATAAATTCTGTTTCCATGGATGTCTGGATGTCAAACTTAATTGTTACACCTGGTAAAGCAGCAACACTGATCATTTTATTAAAGTTGGAAGAAGGTAGACAGTTTTTAACTCTCAGTGTGCCGCAGTGTTCGTTTGGCTTTGGGACCTGAAGCGAACGGAGTTTTGGACCCAGATTCCTCCGCGAGACTCCTGACTACGGCAGCCGTAATGCTCTAATAATCCATCAAGCCGTGCGGCTTTGTGGCTTACCAACATTTTTTGACAGATTTTTGAGCACTGTGTACCACATAAAATTGGTCTGAGCTCAGTAAGCAGTGTTGGGGAGTAACGGAATACATGTACCGCCGTTACGTATTTAAAATGCAAAATATGAGTAACTGTATTCCGTTACAGTTACCGTTTAAAAAGTTGGTATTCAGAATACAGTTACTTTGCTGAAATAAAGGGATTACACGGCGGTATTTTCCTGTTTCATGTGTTTGGCTATGCCCTCTCTATTTTTGGTTTCCACGCCCCAAACAAAACACGCATCAAGAGGCTCTAATGCCTGTGTCTCAATCTCGCGGCCCATGTCACCTCTACTTGCGGTGAGCAAGTAGAGTGTTACAGGCATAGCCCCAAAAGAATGTAGCCTCATGGGCACTGTAGTCCGTGCTGCAGGGAGAATGGACTGCCATACCCGTTATGTGTGAGCGAGGGAGGGAGAGAAAGGAAAAGTATGAGTTGTCACCGAGCAGAAACGGGAGATGGAAGCATGCAAATATAATAATAACTACTGCAGCCAAAAAGAGTGCCTGACGAGCCCAGTTGTAAGTAAGCTATTAAGACTCGGCTGTACACTTTTTTTGTGTTTTCCTCTGAAACAATAAGTTCTGTTGGAGCAGCCTTTCAACGCCTCTCTCTGTCTCTCGCTAACAAAGTTGACCCAGACAACAAAGTAAAGCTAGTTTTTGGCTACGAGCCCGACATATTAGCCAGAGGTCCCTTTACTACGGTTCGGAGCCGCGGACCCATTTTATATATGCGCGGAATAGTTTTCTATACGAGATCTCTGCAAAAAGTGCAGCCTTACCTAATGTCCTTCAGTAAAAGTAATAATTCACACAGCAATAGTACATTCATGTAGTTGTAAAAAGCATGATAATATAATAATTAATCCAAAGTATTCAGAATACATTACTGTCATTGAGTAACGTAACGGAATACGTTACAAAATACATTTTGGGGCATGTATTCTGTAATCTGTAGTGGAATACATTTTAAAAGTAACCTTCCCAACACTGTCAGTAAGCACAACCAGAATTCATACATAATGCACACCAGATTATAAGGTGCACTGTCAATTTTTGAGAAATTTAAAGGATTTTAAGTGCGCCTTATAGTGCGGAAAATACGGCAGTGGGAAAACACAAAACTAATCTCTGTTTGAAATGGTCCTCCATACCTTGGATGATGTCGTCCTTTTGCACCTCTGTCTCATTGTCATCGTCCAGGCAGTAAACCGTTTCTCTCTTCACATCATCTTTCTGGTGAGATTGAGCATCAACTGTAATCCACATTTTCTTCAGCTTCTCATCGGTCACCTGGAGGACGCGACAAGCAACATTTCTAGGTCACAAAACACCTCACATGGAGAACATTTACATGACCGTTACTGGTGAGATAGAAATCAGAAGTTACTCATTACCAGAAAATTACATGACTACACTGGATCTTCTCAAAGCAGTGTAATAAGCATAACACAGCAAAAGGGAATTAACAGTGGGATCAAACAAAACAGGATTAAGCTGTTGTAAATAATTATGCAAAAGTACCAAACAAATAATGTCAACATTATGCCAAAGGATGGAATCACATGAAAACAAGTCTTCAAAATAAATTTAAAGCAGTGATTTAAAAACAGTCAGTGATTCTTCAAACCTCGTACAACCTTCTGCAACCTGTACATAAATATTACATCATCTGTTTTTTAATAGTTATTCAACTGTATTCTAAGCACCAGCTATCTGTTAGAATTTTTTGCGTTTACTTAACTAAAATTAAATGAGGCTAACATATAATTTGTGTGATTGTTTATTTGGGGGGGGGGGGTTTCATGTTATGTTTAACTGTCAAAGGCTTGTTAGAAACTATGAAACACATTGTGCAGACTTCTGGATGTTAGAAGAAAACTAATAGGTTACTGCTCATGGATGACAGTAAAGGCAGGAAGGTGTCCTTTAAAACATGTTAATAGCATCTCCACATTTATATCATAGTTTATGATATAGCACGTGTATTTCAGTAATAGCCTACTTATTTCAGTGTAGTGGTGGACAGTCACACAGCTCACGTGGGCGTTATCTGTGATACTCCTTAACTATAATTTATCCACGCTAACTTCAGTTAACCAGACAGACAGTTCTTTTGAAATGAAAAATATAAACACTCATGTCACCGGTAGGTTTCCGCTGTGCCAGCTGTTTAAATTACTGCTGCTTATGCAGTAACCATGGTAACCACGGAATCTGAGCGGCTGGATCGACGCAGGTCAGACAAAAATTTTACATATATGATCTTAAAACAGGACACAGCCACTATACATGCTGGCCTTATATCAAATGTGTACGTAGACTGAGTCTATGTTTGACGTTTGTTTTATATCTAATCTTCCTCTCAAACATTTAAACAGCAGCGAGTCTGCAGCTGAGGGAATACAAACTCAAACTGTCGGAACAAGTTTGATCATTTCTTGCGTGTATTAATTTGGTGATTTATTAAATGTACAAATGTTATTCTAATCTGCAGCTGAGTCTCTTACGCTGATGAAAATGCAGATACCACAGATCACCTGTTCGACCAATCACATTCATTCCACTTTGATCTGCGACAAACTGACGGTTCATCTCTGTTACAGTGTTGCATTAAACTGCTATATTTTTGTGTTCTTTATACTGTAGATTTTCACGTCTCTGGAATAGTTGGCAATAATCATATTGTAAAATCATATTGATCTGGCCCGTGAATTATTCCTAGATGACCGTTAGATTAGTTTGATGCTTAAACTCTTGTTAACTCAGAGAGCTGAAGATATCGTGGTTATGCTGACCTCGCTCCGTGGTGTACAGGGCAGTTACTACATGACGGAAACACCAACATTATTTCTTTTAATAAAGTTTATGCGTTTATACACAGGTCACGCTGATTATTGAACAAAAACCCAAAGATCAGATGTTAATCGGATTTATTTGCTCTCTCTCTCTCTAAACATGTTTTTAATGTTAGTTATAATTCAGAACTGGCGACTGAAACAGGTATGACATATACGAACATCAGGAAATAAAAACCAGATAAATATAACCTCAGTAAATGAAGTCAGTGTACAGCGGGGGTTATGACAGCTGTGTACTGGGGCCTGCGCTTTGTCAGCAGTAATAACAGCTCGATTGCTTGCAAGGCGAGCGGGTCCCACGCTCTGCCTTGAGACTGGGCTGGGCAGACATCTCCGAAAGCCAAAGCAATGGTTTTGACTCAATCAGCGTTAAGTCCGCCCCCAGGGTTTGATGGGTGAGGTTGACAGATAAAATTATTTAATGGTGAGAACTGAAGGAGTCAATAGTGCCTAAATGAATTAATTAAATACACCATTAAATAATTATTTAAATGTGGCAATAATTAATTAAAATATGAAATAAATAATTAATTAATTAAATGTGTCAAAAATATTTAATTAATTATTTCCCATTTTAATTAATTATTTACAATTTTAATTAATTATTGCCAGATTTAATTAATTATTTAATGGTTTATTTAATTAATTCATTATGGCAGTCCTGGCGTTCCATAGTTCCAACGTCCTGATGGTAAAAGCATGGCTAACACCAGAGTGCTCAAAAAGACCCCACATTAGGATCTACAACATAAAGCTGGCTTACATCAACCTATCTGATGTGTAACTTGGAGATAGCCCTAGACATGCTTTAAAAAAAAAGTTTAAAACAAACAGTTAACTTACTGCTTTGTAGCCAACGATTCGGATGGAGAGAGAGCTGCCTATGGTCAGCTGACAGGGCCAGGCCACGGGTCGCCTCTCCACTTGCTTGAACATGCACAGCTCCTCGATCGCATTCCTACAAGATTAAAACACATGGAAGGAGATAAACTTGATCATAAATTAAAAACACTTCCACTGTTTGCCTGAGTTCAAGTCCAGTGAAATAGATCACAGATTCAATCCTGGTTCTCAAAGATAAAACAACACTCTGAAAATCTAAGGAAGGAATGTTCCTTTTCCCAACATTAGAAACAGAGCAGACATTGGTGACTCAATACTGAAAGTATTTCGCGATGCTTGGTACCAAAAATGATTCAATTTTTAAAAAAAAAAAAAAAAAAATTCCACTACATGATACATTACAGGAAAATGGGAATGAGAGGGCAATTTTTTAAGTATTGGGCAAGAACTGGCTGAATGTTTGTAAATGATCACATACGGCAAGAACAGAAATGTTTAATTTGATATTTCTCGCACTGAAACTGAAAGCGCATTTCGCAGGTGGAGATACTAAATGTTGAAGGTAATGTTGTTTTTCCACTTTATTTTTAGAAAATGTTGATTTTTTTTTGGTTTTCCAGAAATCTTGATAACTGCTTTTAAAAAAGCATTCACAAGACTTTGGTTACTTCCTGCACCCCCTTCACAGAGATCCTCTTGATTGATACAGTATGATAACATTTTCACTCCATCTTATAGATGCAATTTTTTCTACTTTCTCCTCCCTTACAGTCTGATTGGCAAGCTCCTCATTACTCTGTGTGCACACCTGGCAAAAACAAGTAATCTAAGACACCAAAAATCAAGTTCATCCTAATTTACAAATAACATTAATCCATTCCAGAGAACAAAAGTGTAACAGGAAGTCCACTAACCTGAAGGTGTGAATTTCATCCAGGCCGTCCTCCACATCCAGGCTCAGCATCATCTCTTTCACCAATTCCTTGTTTTTCTTCTGCTCCCTGGACAGACCTTTGCCTGTCCCCGGGTGACCGGGATCTCTTCTCTCTGAATCCCCTTGACCCTCCTTATCCTCTTCCACAGGGAAAGGCAAACTGGACATCCAAAGATTACAGTTACATCAAGAAAAAAACTAAAAGATTGATAAAAGTAACCAAATATCATGAAATCTGCTTCAATCAGCTTTACAATTCAGTTTGATAAGCCTCTCCTGCACTTTGCATTTTTACCAGTTATCATCAAAATATTGATTATCACATAGAAATATTAATATTTTCATCATCTTAAGTATCATATAAAGTAATAAAACATTGTGAATGTTTATGTTTGAACCTTACAAGAACTGCACGGTGATGCCAGACTGAGTGAGGTTCTTGATGATAACCTCCAGGCTTTCTTCGTTGGTCTGGGTGTTGAGGTCAGTCAGCAGGGCAATGTTGAGACAATCATACTTTTTCCCCCTTAGAAAGGTACCATTAAAAGTGTACTGAATACAGTGAAAACTTAGACAAGTGGACAGGTCAGGTTTTATTTTTCAGTGAAGTGCATGAATTATTTATGAAATACAAGATAATTTCTTACTTTGTTTCAGTATGAAGAAGATCCATGCAAACTACAAGGGCATCCAGCCCTGTTACAGACCAGTTAAGGAGGCTCAGAGAAAATGTAAGCACTTTATCAATTTGCACAAAAATCTTATCCCACAGACTTCAATAAAGGGTCAGTCTTCATCTCACTAGTGCCATATATATTAGTGTTCATAAAAAACACTAAAAGTAAAATAAAGACGGGATCCAAGTTCTAATCAAAGTTATCCATGTTCCCATGGAATAAAAAAAAAAGGAGGAGGACTGGATAACTGTAAAATCATGTACAGTACTGTGCAATACTCCTTCATTTCTTTATATTTTCATTCCAGGCAGCCAGACTTTATTGTATTTTTTAAGAGTGGGCTTGGGTTATAGTTCTCCAGGATTTCTGAAGGTCTGTCACAGATTTTATTTGGACATGTTAAGAAGAATCTTATTTGGGGGGGATTGTTTGTATGGCTACTTAACACTGACCTGTGAAACATTCAAACATGGATAAAGGCCCACATTCTAAGAAGCGCTTTGATAGTCCTTCAAGAAGCCTGGAGAACAATTCCTGAAAGAAATTACAAGAAAGCTGCCTATAAGAGTTAAAGCTGTGATAAAGCATAAAGGTGGTCATACCAAATATTGACTTTCAAGCTTCAAATTTTCGATAAATCTCGGCACTCATTTTAAATCAAATCACTTTTATTGTCACATCACATGTGGAGGTACACTGGTACAGTACATGCGAGTGAAATTCTTGTGTGCAAGCTTCAATACCATAAGAACAAGCAAAATATAAGAATGGCTAAATCTGAGAGTTTTTTTTAAAGGCAAATATAATGAAATGATGGGCAATTCAAGACTTTTAGTACAGTGCTCTGCCTGCAGAGTTAGGTTTCTACATGGTATTAATGAAACGTGTTCGGGAGAAAGGATACAGTCACCCTGCTGACTCTCTGGTTGGACCTGATTTTCAATCTCTATCAGTAGTTCACAATCAGGGATCATAAGGTGTCGATGTACTCTGATGTTCTGGTACTGGCCATCCTGGCTCAGAGGGTTGTCTGTGGAGTCTGTGCCAAACAGGACCAAAGCCAGCTCAATCTTCGTCTCTGAAAAAACCTGACAGAGGAGGGGGAAAGCATGTTGGGAGGGTGCTAAAATCAGCCTCATTAGGGTGCTTTGTTTTATAAATGTGCAGTTGTACCTGGCGCTGGACAAACTTCTGGATGACTTTTTTGGCAAGTTCAAAGGAAGACTCTTCCCCGGGTGCAGAGTTGGACATGGTAAGCCCCACATCCATGCACAGCACCACAGCTGTCTGCAGAGGACATACTTATTTAATTTACGACACTTAGAGGTGCCAAAAACACAAAATTACTTCTCAAATGCTGCTTTAAGGTCGTGTTTTCTCATGCAGATAAGATAAAACGAGTATGCGAGCCTTGTATGCACTGAATGAGGAGCGTGACCATTTCAGGCTGGACATGTCTCAACACGCCGCTGACGCTAAACGTCTCAAAAGTTCAAAGAAACATAAAAAAAAATGTTCCTAACGAATAAAAACTGCACATTTAATATCGTGAATAGTATCTAACAAGCATGTATATGTCCGTGACTTATCTCTTTAACAATTAAAGATAAAACAACTTACTTTTGAGCCTGCCATTTTTTCTTCTTTTCCCTCCACCAAAGCAAAGACTGTGTCACTTTGTTATGGATCCGGAAAGAAACAATGAACTAGGAACCGAAACTAAGTTTCTATTTACGATGAGACTTCTTCCGTAGATCTTATGAATTTATTATTGATTGTTGTTCACCTTAAATTACAATTTTATGTCAAGACCACTTTTGTGGTAGTAAGACTGAAGAGGCGGTCCGATAAAAGCTAAAATGAAATGTAGGTCAAACGCCCTCCGGCTAACCGCGCGCCTACAATATGCAAACATTTCCGAGCTGTGGTCAAGATTTCAGAAATACTTAATTCATACAAATAATAATTCTAACTAATCACTGAAAATACAAAATAATATAACAACATGTATATAAGTATTAAAATAAAATAATAATAATTAAAAAAAAATAATACAAAATCTGCGCAAATTTTAACCTTGTCATCCCTAAATTGATTGTTTTGTGTGTTTTATTTACTAACGTTACTTAGATTTTTCATTTGCAATTATAATAGTTTTTGTGAAATAATAAGCCTGACTTCCCTACATCAAGATATTGAAATCAAACCCTCCTTTTAATGTTCCCTCAAACCAGCCCTGTATGCTCAGAAAGGTTATTAAATACATAATTTCATCCAGGAGCTATGTTCAGCCATGACTCACAGGTTTGTGCCTTTAGACTTAAATCGCTAAACATGGAGATGTGTCTTTTTAATATATGCATTAACACAGAGCTTGTGTATTTTAACACCCCAACTAGAGCCTAAATAAACTTAGGCCATAAATGTAACAAATCAGACATTTAAAAAGTGGCCACAGCAGAACAAATTAGCAAATGTTAATCTGACTGTATTTCTCATGAACTTATTGTATTTGGAATGGTTGCTGCATAAGGATTTTAGATTTTGTTCAGTGAGTATTGCAGGATAACACTGGGGTGCCAATAATCTCAACTTAAAGCACCCCTCGCCCCCAGAGAGCCATCTGCATTGCTGTGCACCATGCAGGGTTTACATGCTGACTCTTGTCTTTGTCTGCTGATTAGAGTGACTCGCTGGTTTTAACGATACAGAAATATTAGTCTGTAGTTGAGATGTAATAACACAACACTTTATTTCACTTGTGTAAATGTTTGCATCATATAGATTCACAACATGTAAAACTGCATCACTTAACCCAGCCAGTCATATCCATAAACATTTGAGTCAACAAACATTTAGACCATCTGGATGTTTTAATCCAGTCTTGCTTGAATTTCAATCAGTTTTTTTTGATAGCTGTTTACAGTACATATATCTCAAAGTGCTGAAGTATAAAAACACCTAGCTAGAACATCTTCTAGGCTTAAATATAGAAAGCAAATTGAAGTAATATGTAAACTATATGAGCATGGAAATGTAACAGGAATTCTTCAACTTCAGCTTTTTTGTGTGTGTGCGATTTAAAACTGTGAAGACAACACAAACACTTGTTTTAATGCTGTTCAACGTATGAAAACATGAACAAAAAAAGAACAACCTGTCAGCTTGTTCTCACTATGGCTTTGTAACTGCTTAATTAACCCTCGATAAGAAAAGAGGTATTGGTCTCCTTTCCTTTCAATCTCCATGCATTGTTTAGATACCTTGACTATGTACAGAGTCCAGAAACCAACAAAAACTCACAGGCCAGAATTCTTCTTACCCCAGAGTGTGATGTAAGGATCATATCATGACTTTTAATTTTTAAAAATCCCTTGCAAATAAATAATCAGCAGTGGATTAAGCTAAAGAGACTCCTTGGAGGTCTTCAGTGCTATGAGATAATTATTGTTCAGTTATACACAAAAAAATAAAACTTTTACTTGTCTTTTACTGGAATTGTTGTCACCAACAAAAACATCACTTAGCCAACATTTTCCTTCATCCAAATGTGTATTAACCTACAACAACAAAATCCCAAACAAATGTACGGAAAATAGCTCATCTAAAGTCCAGGCTTTTAAAGAAAATAAATGTATGTCTTTTAAACACTAAACAACATACACTATTAAAGGACAAAGTACCGGACCACCTACACCTACAGTAGCTGCTCAGGCATGAAAACCCATGCCACAAAGCTCCAGACACACAGTTTTTGTGCTTCTGTATTGAAGCCAGGGGAGGTTTGGACCTCTGCAATATGCGCCTCGGCACTTGGTGACCCATATGTGACCTTATGTGACCTGGTGTGGCAGTGGTTCCTAAAAGCTTTCATTTTGCAGTGATACCACTTACAGTTGATTGTGGAATATCTAGGAGGGCCGAAATTTCACAAATTGTCCTCTTGCAATGATGGCTTCCTATTATATCACCACACCTCAAATTCAGCAAGCTCTTTACAACAACTCATTCACAATTATTTGTGAAGGCAGATTGCATTGCTAGGTGCTGGAATTCAAAGACTCAAGTGGTATGACCCAATACTTTTGCCCATACGGTGTATATGTTGCTCAAAACAAAAGATTCATGCATTCTGTAGTGACTGATGGCTGTGGGGTTGCATGCTATAGGCAGAGGAGGAAAAGTCCAATTTTATGACAATGAATCTCTGTTTTTTCATGGTCACGCTGCCCCTTAAAAGGACAGATTTTCACTCTGGTGCTCTTTGGTGTATATTTCCACTAAAATCAGCAACTGACACAAAGTAAACCCACACCACTGCCAGGGGACGGTCACCCCCTTTACCCACTTTTTTATGCCAGCCTCACTCTAAATCCACCTTCAAAGTGATTATGATTACTTCACAAACACAACAGTGTTGCCTTTGAAGGTATTTTTGATGGCATTGAACAGCACAGTGATCATATATACTTAATGCAGATATTTACAGATGAAGTGAAAGTTGATGTAAACTCTCAGGAGTGTGTGCATATCAGTGTCCACACCTTAGCTGTGAAAACCAAGGTTCATATGTTTGAAAAGGTCTTTGAGTGGGAGTGCTGTTCCATAATTATTGGTGGCTATTTAGTGATCTGTGAAGGCTGTAATGAACCTGTAATCAAAAAGAAAAGTCCCATAATAATTACTCCAGTGTTTCAACTCCAATAATGCTAGGTGATAGCAGTTCAGCACCAAAGGAGAGTTCAGGCAGTGCTTACTGTGTGATTATTAACAAAAGAGACATTTTGAAATAGTTTTAGAAAATAAATTCTAATCAAAAGATAATTTTCTTACTCCTGTGGCTTTCAGGAAAGTCTCAAACCCTTCATTAGCAAAAACATAGATAGTAGTGGTGCTTTTTTTTGACACTCAAATTATTCAAATAATTCCCAACTTTGACCACATTAGCAATATGCTCCTTGAGCCCAGCGCCCACTACTTCACACTGATGACGTTTGGGCAAGTTCACTGGGCGCCTTGCTCTGTAGAGTGCCAGAAACAGTGTCAGAGTCAAGCAACTCCACTATGCTGTATGGCGAACAGTCTTCAAGCCCCAATTTCCCACAGGCCCAACCACAGAAGCCTTTCTCCAGGTCGCGCACCGCCTGCCACCACTCGCTGAAGGCCCAGGACACCTGCACCACAGCAGAGTACAGAGCCAGTGACAGCGCCAAAGGCATGATGAGCATGGGGTAGAAGATGATAAGAAAGGGGCATATTGTTATCTTGTGCCAGAACGTCCGCTCCTCATTGTACACCAGGAAGACATTGTACCAGGTGAGGGTGCCGTAGTAGAAGGAAGTGATGAACGAGAGGATGAAAACCACAGGTGCGCACGAGATGCTCCACAGGACCACATGGGGTCCCTGACACACACCTAAGCTACAGGTGCGCTTGGAGCCTTCGCTCGCTTCGCATGCTGCATCAAGACGCTCCCTCGACTTGGCGAGTTCCCTGATTTCCTTCTCTGTCAAAGTGACGTGTATGTCCACCACCTGACCCTTCTTCTTTCCACGCGTAATAGTGCCAGTCAGGGTCACGTAGCGGCTGTCTGGAGGAAGACTCCAGCCTGTTCATACAGGATATGACATGGAAGTTAAGCAAGCGACACACAGGCAAGCCCAAACATAACTGTAAAAAAGCCTGTGCAGTGTGTAAAAACATAATAACAGAACACAATCATTTGCAAATCTCATTAACCCACATTTTGAATCTGGACCAGTAAACTGAAAATTCAAATTCTTTTTGGAAAACATGGGCACTGAATGCTCCGGACTACAGAGGAGAGAGATCATCTGTCTCAAAATCAGCGTGCAGTTCAAAAGCATCTCTGATGGTATGGGGTTCTATTAATGCTTGTGGAATTGGCAGTTGGCACATCTGGAAAGGCTCCAGCAATGCTGAAAGATATACACAGGTTTTACAGCAACATTTTAGCAAAGGCATCACATATCTTAGTGAGACAACACTAAAGAGTTGCATCCATTACAGCATGGCTTCATAGTAGAAGCCTGCAAGGATTGTTGTTGAAAGAAAAGAGGATGCTACAGTACACAGTGGTAAACATGGCCCCGTCCCAACTTTTTTCAGATGTGCTGCTGCCATCAAATTCAAAATCACTTTATTTTTTCTGGGTATGTTTTCTGTGTTGTATTGTGAATAAAATATGGGTTTATGAGATTTGCAAATCCCTGTATTTTGTTCTTATCTATACTTTATACAGCATCCCAGCTTTTTTGGAATAATGGTTGCTGTAACGCTGAAGTCTATTTCATGCACAAATCCTGTCCTACAGTACTAACATCTGACATGTTGGGTTCATGAGTTTAACAGTGTGAGACAGCTTTTTCACCTTCGCCTGTGGGTGTGCAGAGGAATTTAGTTCCCTCCTCAGTGCTCCTCTCTGCTCCTTCGTCTCCTCCTTGGTCCTCTCCTGGTGCCCTCTCCATTTCAGACCGATAAACAATGAAGGACTCAGGACGTGGATCTTTCTTCTTCTTCCTCTTCCTCCTCATAGAGGGTCCTACTTCCCCATCATCCGCATGGCTCCCCGACACGTCAGACCTTAAGGAGACCATCTGGGGACTGCCTTCCCCCTCAGTCTGAGGCTCCTCTACCTGTGCCATGTTCTCTCATTCATCCAATCCAACTCTTACTCTGAGGCTACTGTTTGGATATGTTATGTGTGGAAATGAATAGTGAAATTCTAAGCAGCATACAAATCTGCACCCATTGCATTAAGCCTTTACTCTGATGACTAGCTGATTGCAAAGTCATAAAAACATACACACTAGCACACACAGACACACACACACACACACACACACACACACACACACACACACACACACAGAGCGTCATAAGGAAAAACATGTTTTTAAGCTCAGTATGTAAGCCTGTGCCCACTGATCCTGGCCCAGATTCTGCACAGTAGCCTATTTTTGCTTTATGTGCTGATGTCAAATGTCACATTATCATTGATTTCATGGCATCTCATGGTATGGTATGAACAGGAAACAAATAGGATATCACAAACAAAGCATGACACAATTGTTCAAAGGGGGGGGGGGAGGGGGTCTCTTTGCATGACAGCGCAGCAATATAGGCTGAAGCTCAGGCTAATATAATCACGTCCAGACACATGATAGGGGGAAAAAATAAGGAATTTAAAGAAGGAAATGTACAGTTGGTCCAAAACAATGCATGTTTTTCAGAAGAGGGGGTGAAAGCGACAATGAAGCCCTTCATACAGCTGATCCCCTCCCATTTAAATCCCACCCATGTCCGCTCTTTTGTCTGCAGCCGATGAATGTGCTCTAACCGCAACATTTCCACTGCGGTTTCATCTTACCTTCAATCTGCTGGACGAGCTCCGTGTAGATTAAGTTGCACCGTGTGAGAATAAATTACTGAATCTGCCTGACACACAGGAGCAGAGCCCGCAAATTTCAGCGCTGTGTTTGTGTCCATACAGATGCGCTACGCAAAGCGATTTCCAGAATAGCACTAGTCCCGCCCCTCCAACCTCTGCAGCACACCAATCCCCACCATCCGTGATCCTCACGGCTGTCATGTGAACAAGGAAAAAATGATGATGTGGGAAAACCATCGTAGTCTAATATAATTCCCGGGTATTATATTAGACTATGATGTTTTTCCCACATTTTTCCTACAGTCTAATGAATCCAGTCCTTTTTGGCCTTTTAAAATATCATTAAAGAAGTATTATGTTATTCTTGTTGCAATTTCCTCTGCTCAATTGGCCAGATCACTCTTTTTTTTTTTTTTTTAACGCATTTTTAATATCAGTAAGACTTTTGAGTGGTATAAGTGAAGGATATAAGTCACTTAAGTCGCTAAAAACTGATTGCAGCATTACTTTGGGACAGGAGCGCTATTTGTGGAAAATCCTAAACTTATTAAAATATGAGCAAATAAATGGAAATAGAGTATATAAGGTCAAAAATATTAAAAAAAATAAGCTCAAAATAGCTCTTTGTGGCTAGTCGACAATAGTAAACAACACACTGATAAAATATATGAAATGAGTAGGCTGTAATTGTAGCATCCCTGGCTGAATGATGGTCTCTTATACTGATGCTTCACAGAGGTTTTATTGGAAATGTTTTTATTGAAACATTCAGTGAAGACACCGTAAGAGCTAGGAGCAAAACAAAACCAGCAATATTAATACCATAACAACAAAGGAAACAAATTTCTCCTGCTCACATATAGCATATACATCAAATTTACATCACTCAATTCATTATATCACCTCACTAACTTACAACTATACATAAAGGTCAAGGTCAAGGTTAACAACATAAACTCTATTAAACGACATTTTGATTGCATGTAACTTATTCCGTTAAAGGAAACATTAACAAACCTTGTGCCACTGTCAGCCAGGTACTAATTGGCAAAGGAAACGTACATATTTTTCACTTTAAGGCACACTATTTACCATATCCTAAAAGAAACGTTACTAACAGCCCTTTAACGGTTTTACGCCAGTTTCCTGTTTCAAAAATAAAAGCATGGATTTCAAAATAAAACCGAAGTACCTTTCAAACAAACATAAAAATATTTACCAAATTTAAAGGTCATTTACACTCCCACCAAATCATGGGTGTTTTAACAAAAGGGAGAATTATAACACGAATGATTTTTAAAAACAAATGACCTTAACCACAAGGCCTTTTACATAACGAAAACAAAGAATTATCCATGCATGAGCCTGCAGGTAATGTCCACAAGTCTTCATACAATAAAGGATATAGTCGTTGTCTTAGACAGCCTCTAAAAGCAAGATCAGTTTCTGAATGGGCCGTTCAACAATAGATGGCTTGCCAGAACATTGACCCTCCCTTTTCATTTTCTGGTCTCCAAGACGAATCTTAACTTTCCTCACAAGCCCATCTTTATCAGCGACTGTTTCTTCAACTCTGGCTAATCTCCACTCGTTCCGTGGCAGATCATCCATCCTTTCGATGACTATGTCACCAACTTTCAGATTCCTTCTAGAAATATGCCAACGTTGTCTAGTGGCAATATTAGAGAGATACTCTCTTCTCCAGCGGTTCCAGAATTGCTCTGCTAGATACTGGATATGACGCCATCTCTTACGAGCATACATGTCTTCTCTGATGAACGTCCCAGGAGGTGGTAAGGCTCCAGTGGGTTTCATAGTGAGTAGGTGATTAGGAGTCAGCGGTTCTGGACCATTTGGATCATTCAGGTTATCCACAGTGAGTGGACGGCTGTTCACAATAGACATTGCTTCGTAAAACAATGTCCTCAAACAGGCATCATCTAATCTTCCAGGTGAGAGTGAAAGAGTGGACCGAAGTACATTTCTTACTGTTCTGATCTGTCTCTCCCAGACACCTCCAACATGGCTTGAATGGGGAGCATTCATAATGAAGTCGCACTGCCTCTCAGCCAAGAATGCAGTCAGACGATTGACATCCATCTGTTTCAGCGCATTATACATTTCATTCTTAGCTCCAACAAAATTGCTTCCTTGGTCACATCTTATTTTTCGTACTGCTCCTCTTATGGAAACAAAACATCGGAGGCCATTAATGAAGGCATCTGCTGACATATCATTCACCATTTCAATGTGAATTGCTCTACAACAAAGGCATGTGAAAAGCAGACCATAACGTTTATTCACCTTACGCCCTTGCTTTGTAAAAAATGGCCCAAAACAGTCCATTCCGCAATAAGTGAAAGGTGGAGATGGATCCACCCGCTCAGATGGCAGGTCTGCCATTCGCTGCTCTTCCACTGATCCCCTGAGTTTCCTGCATTTGACACACTGATGCACATAAGATGCAACAGCTCTGTTCATTCCTGGGATCCAGTATCCATTTGATCTGATCTCGTTGATGGTTATACCCCTTCCTTGGTGTTTAACCTGTTCATGATGATGAGCTATTATCATCCTCGTTATGTGGTGGTCCTTTGGAATGATCATTGGATGTTTCTGAGAGGCAGGGAGAGATGCATTTTTCAGTCTTCCTCCCACCTTGAGGATTCCATCTTTGTCAAGAAAGGCATCCAGTCGAAACAGTTTACTCTGGCGTGAAAGTTGTAAGCCATTACTAAGTAGCTGGATCTCATCTGGATACACTCGTCTCTGTAAATCTCTTATAATGATGCACTGTGCATCCTCTCGCTCCTGAACTGTGCTGTGACTTGTTGACTTGTCCCTCTTGGCTCGGCGAAGAAGTCGCGCAACAGCTTGTTTGACCTTACACCATGAAGAAAACTTTGACAAGCGGTCTGAAAGAGTCACTTGTTCTGCAGACTCCAAATTTAGTGCTCGAACCCTTTTAACTTCAGGGTCCCCAACTGGGATTTCTGGGATTACCTCTACCTCTGGTGATACCTCTTTCTCCCATAAGAACTTGGGTCCAGTAAACCAGTTCGATGTCAGAAGCTTGCTTGCACTAGAACCTCTCGATGCAAGGTCTGCAGGATTCTTGTCAGTAGAAACATATCGCCACTGCTGAGGAGTTGTACTGAGATGTATTTTCTGAATCCTATTTGATACAAATGTGTGGAAGCGGCGTGCCTCGTTGTTAATGTACCCCAGTACAACCTTGGAGTCTGTCCAGAAGTATTCATCAATCCCTGAAATTCCCAGTTCTTCCTTTAGAGTATTGCTTGCTGCAACTGATACAACAGCAGCAGTCAGTTCTAACCTGGGGATGGTCACAGCTTTGATTGGAGCAACTCTGGACTTTGCCATAATCAGAGCACAATGAACAGTTCCATTTTCATTCACATGTCTCAAATATGAGCACTGGCCATAACCATACGTGCTTGCATCAGAGAAGTGATGTAGCTCTCTCTTTGTGACCTTTCCAAAGTCAGCTGGTACATAGCATCGGGGTATGGTGATTTTATCCAAATTTGCCAGATCACTCTTCCAGGATCTCCAGACTGGTTGCAGTTTACTGATGAGTGGGTCATCCCAACCTGTACCATGCCTACACATTTCTTGAAGAACCCTTTTCCCAGTTAGCAGGAAAGGAGCAATAAGCCCAAGTGGGTCATAAAGAGAGGCAACAGTGGATAGTATACCACGCCTGGTTTCTGGTTGGTCCTTCAAACGGGCATGGAACCTGAAACTGTCTGACTCAATGTGCCAGTGGATTCCTAAGGCTCTTTCCAGCGATGAATCACTAAAGGCAAGATCAAGAGCCTTTACTTCAGTGGCACGCTCAGATGGTGCTATACTCTCAAGCACCTTCGCATTGTTACACACAAATTTGTGTAGTCGCAGACCACCCATAGCACAGAGCCTTTGGGCTTCTTTTGCAAGCTGAATAGCCTCATCTACATCTGCTATGCTTGTGACACCATCATCCACATAGAAGTCCCTCATAATGAATTGGGAGCCCAGAGGAAACAGGCTCTCGTTCTCCTTAGCGAGATGTTTCAACCCATAGTTGGCACATCCCGGTGAAGATGCAGCACCGAAAAGGTGAACTTTCATACGGAATTCCTGCGGCTCCACACTGAAGTTTCCATCCTTCCACCACAGGAAACGTAGGTAGTCTCTATCCGCTTCGCACACATGAAACTGATGAAACATCCTTTCGATGTCGCACATCAGAGCAACATGGTTCTGTCGAAATCTGATAAGAACACCAGTTAGAGTATTTGTCAAATCGGGGCCCGACAGGAGATGATCATTTAGGCAAGTTCCCTTGTACTTAGCCGAGCAATCAAAAACCACTCTGAGCTTCTCTGGTTTTTTGGAATGATAAACTCCGTGGTGTGGAATATACCATGTTTCGCCTTCCTTCTCTTCACAGAGAACTTCTTCAGCATCATTGTTTTTAATTACCTCATTCAAAAACGTTACGTAGTGAGTCTTGTAGTTCTTGTTGTTCAGCAGCTTTCGTTTGAGATGGTTGAGCCGGATGATAGCTAACTGCTTGTTGTTGGGAAGGTAGGGTCTCTCTTTAAAAGGGAGAGGCATCTCATAGTGACCATGGGTGTTCATGTAAATGCTTTCCTTTAGCATATTCAGGAAGAGGATGTCATCTTGAGACACTGTTCTGCTGTCCTTGCTGATGTCCTTAAAGTCAGACTCAAGTACTTTAATGGCATCGGATGGCGTCACTGGAGGAAGCTCTTTGACAGTTACTCTATGGCATATGTTGGCAACAGGAGGAGATTCAAGGTGAGGTGGTGAGCAGCCTATGATGCTCCATCCTAGGTCTGTGCAGACTGCATAAGGTTCATTATCTCTTCCTAGGATGACCTGTCTTGGTGCTAGTGCCTGTGAGCAGTTATAACCTATTAGAAGACCAACTTCACAGTCTAAATGTGGCGGAATATCATCTGCTATTGCTTTGAGATGATTCCAATGCCTCGCCGTTTCACTGGTAGGAATGTGCCTTCGATTCACTGGTATGCAGTCTTTGGTATAGGCAGGAGGGAGATCAATGTGATTTGTGGAGGTATAGCCACGCACTCTGAGACCTGAGACTCTTTCACTGTGTGTTACTGTGTCCTTTCCGATCATGGTGGTTAGCTTTAGCCTTACAGGATAGGTCTTGGTTGTCAAGCTACGACTAACATCTTCATCAATAAACACAGTGTCACTCTGGGTGTCAAGCAGAGCATAGACAAGCCTTTCTATTCCTGGGTTGTTGGAAGAGGAAACCCAGACTGGCAAAATCATGGATGTAGTCGTAGATGTGTGCTCAGTCTCTGTATTGAGAGACAATCTCGTAACTGCTTCGTCTGTATTCTGATTAGGGGCTAACACAGGATTCATGTTGGAATATCTGTCGTCATGAAGGAAAGTTGGGTGTCGTCCCTTACAGATATCACATAAGTGTCTGTGGCGGCAGTCTTTAACATTATGGCCTGGTTTCAGACAACCATAGCAGAGTTTGTTTTCCCTTACATACTTTCTTTTCTCTTCCAGAGGCGTTCCTTTAAACTCTGGACAACTATGTAGGCGGTGTTTGTTATCATGACAGAATGTACAAGGGGGCTTTAAACTTGTCTTGGATGGTACATTCTTCTCATTCTCTGTAAGTGTCTGTGTATGAAGAACAGTAGATTTATTTTTCCTTTCTTTCAGATGATGTTTCTCTGCAGGTAAGTCTGATAAACGTAATGCATGGAGGGAAGTTACTGGGTTACAGGCAATCTCTGCTTCTAATGACATGAAGTTGACAAAGTCCTGAAAGGCTGGAAATTCCTGTCTGTCCTTCATAAACTGGGTCACCTTGCGGTTCCACCTTGAAGCTGCCCACTCAGGTAACTTTTGGACCAGCTTTTGGTTCTCTTCACAGTCATTCAGAATGTCCAGCCCTTTAATATGAGGCATGGCTTGCTGACATGCATGTAAGAAGTCGGCAAATGCTCTGAGTTGTTCTGCATCCTTTGAGTGGATCTTTGGCCAGCTAGCTAGTTTTTCTCTGAAAGCTCTCTGCAAGACGAATGGTTGACCGTACCTGCTATTAAGGCGATCCCATGCATCCTTATACGCTTCATCATCCTCCCTGTAAAAGATACCATCAAGTGTCTTTCGTGCAGGACCTCCCACATATCTTCTCAAGTAATGCAGTTTGTCAGCTGAACATATGTTCCTTTTATCTATGAGAGATATGAATGAAGATTTCCATTCAATGAACTGGATTGGGTCGCCGGTGAATACAGGTGGCTCTGGCATTGGAAGTCTGTTCATGGCTATGCTGTCTTGTACTGCTTGAGCTAAGTGGGACACATCTGTTTGTGGAGGTGAAGCTGGAAATTTTATGAGATGCTGAACTGGAGCCAGAGACACAGCTTGATGTGGGTGCATATGTTCCTGGTTCCTTAGTTTGCTGTTAGCAGAGCATAAGCTGCCCTCCTGCATTACGTCTTGGTTGTAAATTGACAATCTTGCTCGTGCTGCTCTTATATCCTTTTCAGCTCTTAGTCTTTCTAGTTCATGTTTTTGAGCTTCAAGATCCCTTTTCTGTTGCTCTACTAAGAGCTGGATCCTTTCTTTTTGTTTTCCTTCCGCCAATAACAACTCATATTCTGCTTCCTTTGCTGCTAATTCTGCTGCAGCATCTGCTCTTTTTACTGCGACAATGGAGTCTATAGTGTGTTGACTTGGAGGTGAAACTGTGGATCCATATATGGAATGAGCATAGTCTCTGTTAAGGAGCTCACGAAGGCGTTCTTTGACTGCTTCACTATCATAGTCTTCGTCTATGCCTGATATTCTTTCATATGCAATTTTAATAATGTCCTTTGTTACGGCCTCACATGCATCAACGCGACGTCTCGTTTCACTGGATGGTGTGAGGTGATCTCTGATTTGTACATAAATGTCCGTAATATCATTCATGCATTTCTCTAAGATATCAATGAGAGCTGCGATTTCACTCTCTGGAATGTCTAGCTTTAGCTGATTTCTTGCCTTACGTGCCTGGATCTTCCATTGATCATAAAGGTGCATGAGCCGCTTCTCCCTTTTGTGTGCCTCCTCTCTCTGAAATGCAAGCATCTTCTCCGTGGGATTTCTTGGGCGATCAGATCTGCGAAGTTCCTCATCCTTGCTTGCTTGACAGATGTCTTTTATTTGATCTGAGCCTTCTGCTTCTGCAGTTAATATCTGAGATGCTTCCATTTTGAGCGAGTGTCACATTTAGACCATCACAATGAATCCCTCTTCTTTCATCATAGACTTTGGCAATCAGGTGAAACTCGTGAGGCTAAGCTCTTACTGTAGCATCCCTGGCTGAATGATGGTCTCTTATACTGATGCTTCACAGAGGTTTTATTGGAAATGTTTTTATTGAAACATTCAGTGAAGACACCGTAAGAGCTAGGAGCAAAACAAAACCAGCAATATTAATACCATAACAACAAAGGAAACAAATTTCTCCTGCTCACATATAGCATATACATCAAATTTACATCACTCAATTCATTATATCACCTCACTAACTTACAACTATACATAAAGGTCAAGGTCAAGGTTAACAACATAAACTCTATTAAACGACATTTTGATTGCATGTAACTTATTCCGTTAAAGGAAACATTAACAAACCTTGTGCCACTGTCAGCCAGGTACTAATTGGCAAAGGAAACGTACATATTTTTCACTTTAAGGCACACTATTTACCATATCCTAAAAGAAACGTTACTAACAGCCCTTTAACGGTTTTACGCCAGTTTCCTGTTTCAAAAATAAAAGCATGGATTTCAAAATAAAACCGAAGTACCTTTCAAACAAACATAAAAATATTTACCAAATTTAAAGGTCATTTACAGTAATAGCGATGAATTCCTACTGTTTTTACAGAAAATCATTTATCATTTAAAATTTTCATACAATACCAACATAAAATTATTATTAATAATAACATATTAAAATAACATAAAATGAATTTAATTAAATGAATTATGAATTTTAAGTTTTTCTTAATAAAAACGTTCAATAATATGGTAGCCTTTAAAAAAAAAGTCAGTAGAAATAATATGAATGTTGATTCCTTTACTTATAATTGAACTAATTAAAAATAACATTAAAACAATGTCATTTCCTGAAGAAGTCTCAGTTCCTAGCCTTTAGCTTTAGCATCAATAGCTCTGAAGAACGGGATCAGTTGATGTGATAATATTAGCCTCAAAGTATAAAAATGAATGACCAGGATTCATTTGATAATATTGACCAGCTCCTCTTTCACCTCGGTAAATTCACTTATTCAGTTTATTACAGTTTATTACATCAGTTATGTTATCTTGGATTAGCATTAGCTTATTAGCTGTATGGCTAAATGTCAGTCACAAGCCAGGAAGCTAGCTACAGACAACATGACAATTTAAACAATGTTAAAAAGGTTTTAGAGGTTTATTTATATTATTGTTGTTTTTGTTATTATTATGGAAGATAAGTGTTATTTGTACTTTTTTTTATAGCTCTTCAAACCCGGGAGCTATCTCAAAAGAAGAATGAAATTAACCAACAGATTAAAGGTATGTGTTGATGCTAATGTTGGTGTAAAACAGTGGCTTAAGAAAGGTAATGATAAACTGGGCTAAAGACAGGCCTTTGTGTCTTTTGTTATTAGATATTAAACACCATTAAGCTTTTTTTTTTTTGTCAGTTTAAGCCACAGAGCCCCTCTTGGCCACCTTGATGTGTCCTCCCTGTTTCTGTCTGCATGTTATATTATGATTAGGTCTATATTTTGTTGTACAACACCAAAATTTTTGTAGTTTTTCCTCTGTACTACACAAAATTAAGTAATCAATACGTCATTAAAGCTAAAACTCTGTACTTTAATCACATTTTGATTGTTTTATTTAAAATTCACAAGTGGTAGCGTGAAGGACCAAAATCAACAAAACTGTATCTTTGTCCAACAACTGTATTCTTAATGTTTCAGTAGTTGTTAGTCACTTGTCCTTTTGCTGACTTCTCGCATTACGTTGAAGGGTGGTTTTTTCATATCTAGGTGTGTTTTTATTTCCTGCTTTTGTTCTCTTCCCTCATTTCTAACGGTCTGTCATTAGATTTCCTTATTTGATCACTTTCTCCTGTACTCAATCTACTCCTTTGTGTATATATATAGACTTGCCTTGTCAATTATCACCTTGTCTGTTTGTCTACCTTTTGTTTCACAAGCCCATTTCTATTTAGTTTTTCTTGTTTTGTTTCTGTTTTTTTTGTCTGTTTCTGTTTTTTGGATCAATGACTAAAGGTTTTTTTTTGTTATGCTTGCCTGTGGGTCCAGTCTCTAGCATTTTATGATGCTAAGTGGCAGTATCCTCTTTTTAATATCTGGTCACCTTGTCTTGAGTCATTTAAAAACATTGCCCATTCATTCCCTTGTATAAGGTCCATTTAGTCCATTACTGTTTAAAGATCCCTGCTTTAGTACTGATTGATCAGGTTACCCATTGAGTACACTTCCAACCACCTGACTAGCCTTAAGGGATTAGAGTTTAAAGTGATAGTGTCCTTTTGAATTTCTTTATCAGCTATTAACAGAAGCACAATGTTGGGGAATCCTATATCACGAACTTTGTCTTTTAATATAAGAATATTGTGTGCTGTGTTAATGTGTTTGGCAACAGTTTCCAGAGCCAACATTGCTGAGAAGAAGTCTTACATTGAAGCAATCAACAGAAATATTGAGCAACTTGAAGAGGAAATCAGTGTGAAACAGAGCACTGTAACACGTAATAAAGCAAATGCAAAAAGGTACAGCATTTTGTAAAATTAAACAGGAAATAAATGTGCCAAACCATGATAGATTACGGCGCAGGAAGATTGGGCAAAAGTGTTGAGCCACCTCTCATTTCTTTATATTTCGCTCCACGGAGCCAGACTTTCTTGTGATTTTTACAGTGGTCTTGAGTATTATTTCTCCAGGCTTTCTGAAGGTCTTTTAAAGTTTTTCTTTGGCCATTTGGATGCTTTTTCACTCATTTTCAATCTAGTCCTTGTTCATGACCAATGTTTTTTGTTGTTGTTGTTGTTTGTATCTTTATTAACACTGCCACTTAACACTGACCTGTGAATCATTCAAGCATAAAAATGCATCTAAATCAAGGAATGAACCAGTATTTTGTCTGCACATAACAGATAACGTAGCAAGGAAGTCATTTTAAACTGTATTTTTAGGCACTTTGTAATTAGCACCCTGCCCTAAAAACATATAATTTACTCCCATTTCTTGAGTTGATTCTACAAAAAATGCCAAAGATAACTCAGTTTGATAGAAATGAAATAGCATTTTGCACCAACAATGATTCCCAAAGAGCTTAGCTGAAAACTTGGTATATCGCAGGATGGTTCTTAAAAAGAAATAATAGAAAATAGGACAAGTGGAGGATAGAAGAAGTGATGGAAACGTTAAAAAACTAAAGATGAACAGGATCTCAAAGTCCTATCCTTGAGAAATAGAGAAAAAAAAGTCCAGTAAAGACTTGACACAGGACCTGAGAGATAGATCTCATCCATCTACTGTTCACTGAAACCAAACAAAATTGGTCTCACTGGAAGGATGATTGTCAAGAAGCCATTCCTAAGAAGTGGTATGCCAGGCTGAGGTATGCCAAATTACACGGGACTGGACTGAAAATCGGGCAACAAGGTCTTATGTAGTGATGAATCCCATTAGTTTAAATTGTCGTCAGTATGTAGAGAGGAGGCCAGTCAAGTGTCTACAGCCAGCTATAACACACGGTTAAGGCTGGATGATGGTTTGAGGCTCCATTTCAGCCTGTGTTGTTATCAAAACTGGTGAAGTAATGAACAAAGGACACTCCCATCAAATTTTGATCCATCGTGCACTATCCCCTAGAAACCCTGTGATTGGGAACAGCTTCATTTTTTGTTAGTTCTTTTGTAAGTTCTAAAAAAGTCTTGTACTTAATTAATATGTAGCAAGTGACAGAGTAAAAGTAAATAACCTACAGAGTACCTGCTTGTCTTTTATATAAATTTAGGATGAAGGCGACTAACGGCCTGCTTCTTCAATATGAGCAGACGTTGAAAGCAGAACTGGAGAAAAGAAAAGCCAACTACAACCATGACACGTGGGTTCATTTAACAGCCTTGTTGTGATTAATACTTTTGTGTGTTGGAAACAGACATGTTAAATGTTCTTTATTTATACCTAAACAGGGAGGTCTTTCAAGAAAGGATTGCAAGCTACAGAAAGATTTTCCAGGAGCATAAAGAATATTATTTACAAAACCCTCTTGCTGAAAAGCTCCTCGTGCTGAAGGCTGAAAAAGAGGAAATTGAATGTAGGATCAAAGCTTGGGATGAACAAATAACAATGAAGCAGAAGGAGCTGGACCATCTTACTGGTGATAAACCTTTCGTATCTTTGAGCTTTGCTCTGTTAGAGCTGAAAATTTTTACAGCTTGGTATACAGTCCCTTAAATTTTTGTCCGAACAGGTCCAGTAGTTACTTCATTTTCCACCGAGAAACTGCCAGATAGGTATTTTAGTGAATCACTCACAAAGAATAATCACATAGCTTACAGGAATGGTCATTTCTGACTGACCGAGCCCATTTTTTGTTTCTAGTGCTTTTGGCTTGCAGCCTGTAACAGAACAAGAGAATGGATTTGATCATCAGACAGCCAGGGACAGAGAGCCTTCCATTGACATCTCCTCTCTGCATCTCAATCAGACAACGGTACAGATTTAGCATTTTATTAAATGCATCTAAACACTGGCAAGCAATCATGAAAGGCAGTTAAAGCTGTTCCAGTTATAACTTCACACTTTGATAAATCTGAGCATTTGTTACAGAGTGGTCATAAAACATCTGATGAAGAGGCAAATGCTGAAGAGATCCATGAGGAAAACATCCAGGATTTACCCACCTGTAGTACTTCCCCAGAGAAAGGAAGTAAGGAGCTGTGGTCCAGTCAACAGTTTTGTGGTGAGTCATATACTGAAGGGTGTATTCGGGGTCACTCACATTAAAAGGGGACATTATTTGACTCTTCTTACTCATAATATAGATTGATTGATTGCTGTCTATTTCAGTCTATGTCTTTGGATGATAAAGAAATATGTAAAATAAAGACAGAAAGGACTAAAGATAAGAAAAGGGCAATCACAAGCTTTCTTTTTTAAGCCAGAGAGAAAATCTCACTATTCACCATTGAGAAATTTCATTTTTTTAAAAACAACAAATGACATATTCTGTAAATAAAACCATCCTGTTTTATATTTACAGGGCAGTCTGTGCAATTACCTACACATTTTTACAAATGTATTTTTTAAAATTGAATCCCAAACAGTCATCCTCATCATCTAGCAAGATTAAGATCACCTTGGTAACTTATGTGACACTGAAAGCTGAAGCTCGACATAACCTGTTAATCTGGCTTTGTGGTGCGCCTCTCTGGTGCCATGAGTTTAGTTTGAATGATCATGTTAATCAAACCACATGAACAGAATATTTGCTTCTTCAGACCAGAATCAGCCAGAGGACATGCACACTGAGGAGCAGGAAGAGGAGACTTCACAAGAACACCAGGTTTTCTGATTTTTAGTTTACTATACTTGCCATTTCTGCTAATACACCTGAACCAGTTAATCAAACAAATTTGCCAAATGTATTGAATGTATAACTTTTTCTTTTTTCTTGTTATTTCTTCTTCCTGTCCTAGTTTACCTTGCTGTCTCCACAGCAGTGTGTGTTATAAATAGGTAGTTGGGGCTTCTAGTAAAGGCATTCCACAGTTTTGTATGCCTTTACTAGAAGCCGCACTGCTTATCATATAGAAACCCAGCACAGGATTAGAAATTACCACTGTTTGTCAGAAACCTACATGAAAAGCTGGGGTTGTAGGGGTTACGAGGTAACCTAACAACAGACCGAAATGTGCTGTTTTGTGGGAAATGTAGTCCAGACCTGCCAAGTATGATTTTGACATTTTTATCAATGAAATACAATTTTTAAGACTTAAAATAATCTATTCTACTGTATCAGAGAAGTTTAGAGGCCGTGTATGTTTCCAGAAAAATATCAAGTTGCTCGAGGCACTCCACAGAACAGTATTGCCACAATGGAAAACCCACTTTTACAAGTATCCATCCTAACTGTTGGAAATGCTTTGACCCCCTCGACAGGAGAAGCTGCCCACAGTTTTCTATGCAGAGGAGATTTTTGAGAGTGAGATGGAGAAGGGAGCAGCTACACATGAAGAGCAGCCACCACGCGACAAGGACGATGAGGAACTCGCTACTTCTTCTCAGCCTCCATCTCAGGAGACTGATCCTCAGTCAAAAATTACAATTGCGTCTTCAACCCCGACATTCTCATTTAAGTAAGACTTTGGATGAGTGGTCTGATGCTTTGAATTACACTCACTCAAGTCCTGACAACTGGTTTTCGTGTGTTCACTGTAGCTTTAGCCCAGCCAGCTCCAAAGATCAAGGGAGCTCTGAGACCAAATCTCCAGCTTTCTTGTTCTCTCTGAACTCTGATCCCAACACACCAGGCTTTCCTGGATTTGGATTTGATGTGCGCTCATCACAGGAGGAGGTGAGGAATAAATGATCTCACAGAAATCACTGTGTAGGTTTTTAGGCATACAGCTCATGGTGTCTCGACATGCTTGAGTTTAGGGAAACCGGACGTCTTTTTTGGCTCATGACGATGTTTTATTTCCCATCCAAGAGGCTGCATTAGTTCTAAAATCTTAAACTTTCTACTTAAAATGCAGTCTTGAGATAACTTTACTGGTGTTTTCACTTTTATTGTCACATCACCTGTGCCGGTACACTGGTACAGCACAAGCAACAGTGGAAACTAAAATAAACCTAAAAAAAAAAAAATTTAAACTAACGTAAACAATTTTGTGAACTTGGAAAATAAATCAAAACAAGATAAAAAAAAAAAAAAAGAGGAATAAATAAGGAAAAATAATGAAATATCCTTAATTTTTGGTATCTGTTACTTTGGTAAAAATGTTACTATAGCTTTCCTGATGAGGCATTGTTGGATGTGTTTTCCTAAATATTGCTTCTAACATATGGCCTCCTTATACAATAATAATTAAAAAGACTAAAACTAACACTGAGTCTAATAAAAAGTAAATTACAACCATACAGTAAAAACTATACTGAAACAAAACTCTGGAAAATAACTGAACCTAAACTTAACTAAAAACAAATAGTCAAAATGAAAAAACAATGAAAACTGATTATAAAGTACAAAACTATTATTAACTCTGGTTTCAACCACCACTCACACTGTGACCCATGTGGGAGGGCCAGTGTTTTGCAGAGAATTCACACCATTGCTTCTGTGACCTTTAACAGCCCTCATGGCAGGATGGGCCAGCAACTCTCAGGACCAACTCCGGGAGGCTAAATATGTCAGATTCCTCTTGGATAAGGCTTGAAACTTTCTCATGAACCAAAAAATCCCCCAAAATGTCCAGTTGCCTTCAACAAACAATTAAGACAGAAAACAGTATTTTCCTGCTTTTGGAATTACCTCCAGGTTTCTTTGCAGGACTTTTTCGGTTTCACTGGATCTTTGTTCACTGAGAAGGTAATGTTTTTTTCACTGAAAGCCTATTCTACTTCATGTTGTCTCGGTTTTGGAACAAACATACTAAACTATGATTAACCATTTCTAGAAAACCGCTGAATCTAAATCTTCAAGCAGTAAGTATCAAACCACAATGTGTTTGTGTGGTGTGTCGTTTTGGACCACTGATGTGTGCTGTATATGATTTCACAGGCCCTCAATTCCTGTTTGACCAACCAGAGACATGCGAGGACTTCCAGTTTGCTTTTGCCACCAAGAGCCCTCAATCAGCTAAAAAAGAAAATAGTGGAAATGATTTTCCATTTTCATTCAATTTCTAAGAGCTGTAAAAGTGTTTTCAAGTTAAGTTCTTCCATCTTCATTTTCACACTAATCTTCTTATGTTGTGACATTAGCGGGAGCTGAAATAGCAACACATTTTTTGCTCTGTTGAGCAGTCATTATTAATTTGCAGGTTTAACCTAAAGTGAAAATTCAAACAACAATTAACTGATTTCTAATAGAGTTCAATAGAATTTTATTTAAGACAGATATAGAGACAATAATACACACGTAAGTTCATATTCCTTTACAGATTTCATTGTTCATGTGAAATAGTTTTTTGTGAAGTTTAGTTTGTTTACAGGTGTGTGTGTTCATATTTTGTTGTTTGCTGTTCGGTTTAAAAGGCAGAAGCAGTTTTCAGTCGAACAGTATTAAAAAAAACAAACGAAGACACTTAACTGGCCATTTCAGTTACATTCAGACATTTCATGTGTTAAATAAGATTATATAAGAGTATCTCAATAAACATTTAGTAGCTCTTATTTTAGCTCTTATTAGCTAATAAAATATTAATAAAACTCTGTAATAAAACTGTTAAAAAGATTCCTTTATCATATGATTTCTGGCTCATTCACTCATGATTTTGGAGAGAAAGCATTTATAACACCTTGCATACAGTCTTGTTTCATGGCACAGTCAGTAGTTAATCTATAAAATGTTTTGTTCAGTGGCACTTATGACTGTCTGTTGAGCAGTGGTTTAAATATACAAAGCCTCCCTTGGATTTTGGCACAATAAGAAAACATTTGTGCTGAATTCCTTGTCAAATAAATACTGGTACACAGGTGAGATCAGTGCTGGCATTTAGAAAGTATATTCATGGTCATTCAAGTTTAAGAGATGGGCATGGAGTAAAGGTCCCGCCACCTATTGTGCCCATACAGTATGCCCCCTAAGCACAAACAAAAAAGTCTGGGCACAAATTGGATCATGACCAGAACTTCTCTGAGCAAATAAAAGCAACTTTAGTGCAAGAAGGAGCACACAAAACCTCTGAATCCATCAGGTTAACCGATATATCAGAGGGCAGAGCAAGGGAGTTCTGCATTTTGATGGAAAGCATTGAAATATCTTTACGTGAAAACAAGAAGTCAGGCAGTCAAATTGAAAGCCCAAGCTTGTGAAGAAAGGTTACATATGATATGTGATGATGAGAATTAAAAATGATGGATAAAAGCTAAAAGGTGCAAAGCATGCTGCCATTTTACAGAGAGCTTAGAATCCACTGTCAATGCTGATGGAGCGTTGAGTCACATGTTCAATCTCTCCTGGGACATATTCATTGAAGCTGGTTTGGTACTTGGCCAACATCTTTAGCATGGGCCGCAGTTTTAACCACCACTCTACCTTGGGCATCCGGTGCCTTGGAGATTAAAAGGATAATAATTAATAAACAAGACAATGTGTTTTCCAAAAGCAGCATATTTTAGATTTTTTTTGTATTACTTACTCAAAATCGGTTATTTCCTTCAGTTCAGTGACAGGGGTGAATGAGACAACCTTCCTGTTAAGGCCGATGACACATGCTGTTTCTGGTGAGTTGGCAAACACTCGGCCTGGTGGAAAAAAATTCAGTCAATACACCTGATGTTTGATTCAGGATTGCTTCATGTTCTATCAATGCCATCCACAACTTGCAGTAAACCTACCTTGTCGGTAGTTTTCAGTCAGTTTCTCTGAAAGCCACTCGATAGCTTTCACGCCCAGCTTCGTTGCAAAATTTCTATCAAAGGGAGAAGGTGCCCCGCCCTACAGCCCAAACCGAGAACAAAATTATCACATCAAAATGCCAATTGCAGTTGAGGTCAGACATTTAAATATACTCATCACAGGCATGAATGTCATGTTGATTTGGGGCTTTTAATGATCTCTTTCAACTGTTGTTTTTCCAGGAAGGTCAAAACTGTACACACAGGTTCAAATATATATGTACAAAAGGTTCTAAAATGGCTTTTAGCTTGGCGAGGTCAAGGACTATTAGCTTCTCGTCAATGATCATGATTGACTACAGTGGTAGTTTCTCTGCTAGAATAAAAAGGTTTTTGTTTGACAGCAGTCATTGGATTGACCATTACTCAGCACAATGGGAAGGTCCAAGGAACTTAGTGACGATCTAAGAAGTATTGTCACTTGGAGCCATTTCTGACCAACCACAGATTCCAAGATCGTCAGTTCAAGCTATATGGTCTGGAAGAAGATCCAAACTGTCAACCTCAGATGAGAGGAAATTGGTTAGGATTTGCAGGAACCACCAAGGCTCAAGCCTGCTATGAAGTGGAAACAGCTGGAACACCAGCATCATTGTCTACAGTGACTCAAATTTTACAACACTATGAACTATAAGGATATGGGCCAAGAAAGAAGCCCTTTCTCCAAAATTGACACCTTCAAACTTGACATGGACAAGTCAAAAGCCTTCTGGATAAAAGACTTATGGTCAGATGAGACAAAGATTGACCTTTTTGGCCACAATGAAAAGGTAAATTTGGAGGAGTAAAAGTCAGACTTTTGAACCTAAGAACACTAACAGCATCATGCTTTGGGGCTGTTTTGCTGCCAGTGGTACTGGTACATTGCAAAAAGTGAATGGAGTAATAAAGGACGAGGACTACCTCCAAATTCAACTTCATCTCAGTTCAACAGCTAAATAGTTGAAATTTGGAGACAAACATGAGGACAGCATAAACCAGAAATAAAATGATAATATTCAAGGATGTTTTCATCAGCTTTTTTAACTGCAGTTGGGTGTTAATTTAAAGCGTAGTAAAGTTGATTTAGCAAGACATCGAAACTCATTCAACCTTAAGACATTCCCGAGAGCACTGTCTAGCATGTTGATTTAAAAAAAATCCAAAATTAATTCAAACACATGCACCTAATTGTTGTTTTTGTTTTTTTTAAGTTGTTAAAGATGCTGTACAATCAATAAAAACAGAACAGCTCAAAGAAATCATTAAAAGCACAAAACAATCATTCCCATGACGAGTCTATGTAGGCTTTTGACTACAACTCAAAGTTGGAAAACTGATCCATACCTGCTGGAGGTGTCCTAACACATTGACTCTGCAGTCAAAGATGTCCTTCCCTTCTGATGAATACAGCTTATGGATGAAATCTGTAGTGTAGTTTTCATGGCATTTTTCATTCCTGTCATGACAGAGAACATGATTAACAAAGGAGTGCCACAGTGTTATTGGATGCAGGCTCAGCTAGACAATTATAAAAACTGATGTGGCACTTATACAACAATTATCCATAATTTTCTGCTGCTTATCCGGTATCTGGTCGCATGGGCGGGAAACTAATTTCCACAATTTGAATCTATCTATAAATACATCAATTCATCAATTTGTGTGCTTCACATGGAACATAGAGTGAAATAATGAAGTCAAAATACATAATACATCTTCTATTCTATGAGTAAATAGCTGCAAACTAAAACTTAGCTGTACTGTTCTACCTGAAGACAGTCCTGTGAGCGCTGCCTAACATGTCAATTTTAAATCTCCCATTGTTCATTTGGGCTCAGATTGGGTGACTGTCAAATCGCTGCATGAGTTCCTCAATTTTTAGACTTATCAAACTATTCAGTGACCTCTTGTGCAATCACTGTAGGAAAAAGGATACATGCAATACAGCTTTTTCCTTTAATTTGTCACTTGTTTAAATTTAGTTGACTCTATAAAATGTTACGTACCTCAGGATTAGACCTCGTTGGACATCTTTCTTCATCTTTTCAGATAAGTGCTCCACATTTGTCTGCAAACAGTTCACGTTATTAGAGGAAACAGTGCTGTGAACATCACAAAAATGACTTTGGACAATATCTTTTTCTTCTACCTTAAGGTCAAGGATGTTAAAGGGGTCTTCAAAGATGTAGGCTGCATCAGCACCCACTGCTATGCCAGTAGCGGATGCCAGATATCCACAGTACCCACCCATGGTCTCCACCACAAACACTCGTCTCTTGGTCCCACTGGCAGACTGCTTGATCTTGTCACAACTCTGCAGAAGAATTTGATTCTTTGGTTGTAATGTGATATTTTAAGTTTGACACCATTATCTTGAAACTCTAGAGACGGTTTTGTTGGGAAATCCAATTACATCAGCTGCTTCTGAAATACTCATATCAGCCTGTCTGGCACCAGATATTTGCATTAATGAACCAGTGAGCAGGAGTACCTAGCAATGTAACCTGTGAGTGTCCGCTATTAATATAGGTTTAGAGTGATAAACTGTACCGCACTGTTTCATTTTCCATGTCTTCAAAGCTGGAAGATAACATCTCAAACACTAAATGTTTCTATTTGGTTTATACACAAAATTATAATAAAAATGAACAAAAATTAAATAAACTCAAGTCTTTTAAACAGCTTAAAGGTCAAAGCAGTTGTGATTTCAAACTGAACACTGCAAAGAATAACATTCATACAGAAAGCCATACAAAAATATATTTCTGCTGAGCCCTACCTCCATTGCACAATTGACAGCAGTGTCTGTACCCACACTGAAGAAAGTTCCTGGGACGTTGTTGCTAATGGTAGCAGGGATAACGACCATGGGGATGCAGAGCTCATCGTAGTGAGTCCGGGCCTCGTAGAGCTCAAGCACACCTTGGTACGCCTTTGAAAGTCAAAGGGATACAGGTCAATATTAATACGGTAACTTATGGCTCGAATAATTTAGATTTGACACTTTTGTGCTTCTTATACCTCAAACCCTCCTATTACAAGCAGAGCTGAGATTTCGAACTTGGTGATGGTTTCCACAATCTTCTCCAGGTGAGAGTTGGGAAGAGTCCTTAAGAAGGAAATTAAACAAAACTTGTCATCAGCGTATGGCAAAATCTCGTAACACCTAAGCCACTGCTGCGTTAGGTTAAGCCTTTAAGATCAGGTTAAGTGATTCATATCAGTGAAACACTCACCGTTTTGTCCCCAGCAGTGAGCTTCCTTGGCCCGTCCATCCAGCCACACTGTGCCATTCCATCTCAAACACCTGCAGACAGACAGGTTGAAGAACACTTTCCTTTCAGTCTCACACAGGTTACTGTGGAACTGCTAAAATCTCCTTCAGTGTTAAAAAACAAACAAACAAAACAAAAAATCACAGCCTCACCGCTCCATCGGCAAGTCCCAGAAAGCCGTCATTGACCCCGTAGACTTTGTGTCCACGGGAGAGCCCTGACCTCACCGCCGACCTCACTGCAGAATTCATTCCTGCCGCCGGAGCTCCCACGTTCAGAATAGCAAAAGAGAAGTTGTTCTGAGGAAGCATAAGTCAGACATAAAAGAGAACACCAAGATTAAATCCTGGGATCATTTCACATCATTTATGGCTTAAACTGTCTACAAGTCCTCCAGACCTACCTTAGACTGAGGAGGCTTGTGGAAAGCGAGACTCTTGTAGATGTTCCAGTTGCTCTCAAAACTCCTAAAAGTACATCGTTAGTTTAGTTTTTTTAATTTGCAATAAAAACAATAAGGTGACATAAATCAAAACTCTCACCCTCCACGCAGTTTAATGGCTTCATCAAACCTCTTCTCATTCATGGCCGTCTGCACCAACTTAGTCTGCAAAGGGTGGTGCAGTAAAACCAGAGCTCAGCATCTCACTTCTGACCTGTTCTGTTCATTACAAATAAATTACACGAGGACAGGAGAGAGACTCACCATCTCCACACACTCCACCAGAGGGAGGCGGACCGCTTGGTTGCCCGACAGGCCGATGACACAGGCGGGGGTTTCAGGAGAAGCCTCCAAGAGGGCGACGACCGCTTCGACACCCAATATGCTGCTCTGGAAACACGTGTTTGGATATATGTGCAATTAAGACAGCACTGACATTGAATACTGGGAATTAACCTCATACTAATTTGAATATTTATTTTAAAAAAAATCTACTCAGGCAGCCTTTGTTAGTATGCATCAATAGATTATTTTATTATCGGTATCAGGTCATCTTGTTGTGTATTATGCCACATACAGAAACACATCCTGTGCTAGTTTTCTTCGTGTAATCAGTTTGTGTTAAGTCTGATTGTGGCCACTTGTTAGTAGTGCAGGTTCATTGTGTTAAATAGTGTTTAATAGGGCTGTTCGATATAACGATATATATCGGATGACGATATAAAAACGTCTATGTTTCATTTTATGCTATCGTTTGTTTCATGGTGTCGCAAAATAAACTGTTTACGGCAATATTTTTTCATCGTTTTGATGGTCACTGTAGTGGCTATATTAATTTCTTAAAGTTCTCTCTTTCTCTTATATTTAATATAACCACACTACTGACTGACAAGCGCCTGTTTTTATGCGTTATGGTTAGCAACAACGACGGTAACACCATCGCATGTCCGCTTGTTTATGTTCCACGTAAACCTTTCACAATAAAGCTCAAGATCCTGTTGAGACTTTTCAAAATAAACTGAATCACGTGAAAGAGCAGATTATTTACGGATGAGAAGTAAAAAAGAGCCGCCGGGTGCTAAAAAATAGACCTTAGACTCAAACGTTAGAACAGGCTTTTCTCCGCAGCACCCTGTGTAATAAATACTCACAAAGAAATGGTAAATGGCCTGTAATTTGTATAGCGCTTTACTAAGGACTAAGGACCCCAAAGCGCTTTACACATCCAGTCATCCACCCATTCACACACTGGTGATGGCAAGCTACATTGTAGCCACAGCCACCCTGGGGTGCACTGACAGAGGCGAGGCTGCCGGACACTGGCGCCACCGGGCCCTCTGACCACCACCAGTAGTGTCTTGCCCAAGGACACAACGACCGAGACTGTCCAAGCCGGGGATCGAACCGGCAACCTTCCGATTACAAGGCGACCTCCCAACTCTTGAGCCACGATTGCCCAAAGAAAACGGCAGATGTTACAACTTATGTCTAAAAATGTATCGTTTCATGCATCGGTTAAAACACTCGACTCCAGGTACATGACGCGCAGCTGGAAACACTTCACGCAAGTCGAGCTGCCCGAGATTCACAGAATTTACAGAAAATGTTACATTTTTGCGATTTATATCGTTATCGACGATAGAATTCTTATATCGGGATATGAGATTTTGGTCATATCACACAGCCCTAGTGTTTAATTATCATTTTAATGGTCAGCCAAAAGGAACAATCAGGAATATTGACAGAGTAGCTTTGAGACGCAGTTATTTTTGTTTATGTCCCTGAATTTATTACTTCAACAATATTTACAAGTTTGATATGAATATGAAATCTGTTGTTCAGCTTACCAGCATTCTGTCAAACGCTGAGGGAATTCCTCCTCGCTGAACGTGGCCGAGTACTGTCACTCTGGTGTCATAACCCAGTCTCTTCTGCACCAGCTTAAAAACAAACACATGGAAGAATTTCAGCGTTTTATGCATTTGAAAAAGCTCTCAGCAACAGCTGTCGCCAAGAAAAACTACAGCCGACCTTTGCAGGAGTGAAATAAACAATCTATAAATCAGTATCTGATATATTCAGATTGTAGTGCTGCATTAATGTGCGTTGTCTGACTTACATCTTTTATATAATTTGAGGAGATGGGCTTGCCATTTCTGTCAATGGCTCCTTCTGCGACGATTATGATGTTCAGTCTCGACCCCCCGCTTGTGCGGCTCTAGAAGGAAACGGGTAAAACATGTTATTGTGTCATTAAGCACAAACCAGTGTCCAAGTTCTTTAAAGTCAGAACAACTACAGTCAAAGGAGGACTGTTATTTCCATCTGGAGTAATTTATCTGGTGAAACGGCTCTGTTTGGGAACTTTTAAAAAATGAAAACCATAAATCAGGGAGAGCTTCCTGTACTACTCTATGTACACAAAAAAAGCTGGAGGTGGCAACAGGAGAGGCAAGACCATCATTGGACAGAGCCGACTTGGTTTGCACAGTGCCTTGCAGATGCACAGATGCTTGTATGACATTAGCAAACTGTCCTGCTTTCATGGCATGCCTAAACTGACACTATGCCCAATTCGTCTACTTCGACACAGGCCAAACCTGTCATGTGGATACACACAGTGAATGTAAATCAGTATATGCATGGGGCTAACATACAGTCTGGACTTGTGTCTTACCCCCTTTAGACGGGCACACATATTGTCCTCCCAGCCCTCCTGAGGTGGAGCCTCTGGAATAAAAACCCAGTCTGCCCCTGATGCCAGAGCTGACACTAAAGCCAAATACCTAAAGTTGTAACAAAGAATAAAAGGACAGTTAATGCATAACAAGAGCTGCATGCAGCTGCAGTGCATATGGGATAGCAAAATGGGTTAAAGTGCAACTCTCACCCGCAGTGCCGTCCCATCACTTCCAAAACAAATGCACGCTGGTGGCTGTAGGAAGTACAAAACAGTTACAGTGAGACTCTTTTCCACAAAGTATGTCAGCAAACACACAAAGAACATGCTGGTGTCTGAGAAGGCAAGTCTGGGCAAGATGGAAGTCATGCCAAAAGCCTTGAATGGTGCAAAAGACCGCATTCCATTAAGAGTTAATCATTCACTGTTCAGGTATATTCAGATAACTCTGATAGGGCTGAGATTAAGTAATGCTTAATCATCAGCATTACTCCATGTCTGTTCAAATAACTGAATACAACTACTAAAAAACCCCCAACACACGTGAAAAGCTGGAACCACAAAATGTTTGGCATTACTTAATCCCTGACTAATCTTTTCTTGATCTACGTGCAGTATGTTTACTACCATAAATCTGCTCCTTTGAAGCAGCACTGCAGCACATGTGGTGTGCTCGACACATCTTCCTTCCTGTAACTCATTTACTAATTACTCACTTATCCAGTGACCTTGTGCATGCTGCTTTTATGAAACACCAGGCGCTTCAGTGCTGTTCCGAATTACCCAGCGGCTCACCTCTGTGCAGTGGTCATTATGGCGTCGATTATCTCCGTGATGCGGTGCAGCGCAGAGTCGGCACCGATGGTCATGTCGGTGCCGCAGAAGTCGTTGTCTATGGAGCCGACGAGGCCCACGATGTTCAAGTTATAATGCTGCTTAGCCATAGTGTCTGTGATCCTTCCTGAAGTAACACACACACACACACAAGTGTTGAAATTAAATAAACTCCAAACACGTTTCTGAGACTTCAACAAAAAATGACTCCACTTCTTGTTTCTGATATGCACTCTGAGTAGTGTGATCTTCTTGAGCGACACTCACCTTTCTTTACGAGTTCATCGAGTAGATCGCTCCACTCATTGCGGAAGATGTTGGCTCCGGTAAGGCTGCCGTCGCCGCCACACACGCACAGGTTGGTGATGCCTTTCTTTACCAGGTTGAAGGCGGCGGAAACTCTGCCCTCACGCGTCATGAAGGCCTTGCAGCGGGCACTGCCTATCACGGTCCCACCCTGCAGCAGAGATGTAAAACAAGTCAAAAACCAAACTAAGGCAGACAGAATATTATCAGTGAGATTCATAAAGCAATGGTTCCCAGTTTTGGTGGATACAAAATTCAAACAGCCAGTTGTGAAGTAATTTGATTTTTCTCCAATTGTTTTGGTTTTGACCTCTCAAAATGCATAAACATAAACCTGGGGAGGAGGACTCGCACAACAATAGAAGGTTGGGAACCACAGGTACACACAGATTAGACTTACCTGCAAACGGGATACTCTGGCAGATAATCTGGTGGTAAAATACAATTACTACCTCACACTGAAAGACTCTGCTAACCAGGCAAGCTGCAGTTTGCATCCATGTCTGTTGGGACTCATAACATAAATGTAGTGAGACGTTTTGAAGGAATTTAATAAAAGTTATTCGGCATATTTATGTTTGGCCAATAAAAATTGCATCAGAGAGCAAACAACGCTTCAGATCTGGATGTGACAACTTCTAAAACATGGATGCTTCATTAGCACTTTCAACCCAGCAGCACAGGAGATCTACTATACTGGGCTCAAACACACATTTTATCTACAGCCACTACAGTTTCAAGGTGGGCACCCAACCAAAACACAGTTCACGTATGTGAAATATGGTCACATATTTGGCACTGGATAAAGGCTGTAAAAATAAGGGAACCTTTGGCTATTTGGATAATAAATGTCAACACTTTATCCTTTTGTTTTAAAATATTTGTATTAAATTTGTCATAATAAATGTCTGAATTATGGCAACAAATGTCCCGGTGACCTTTGATCACCAAATTCCAATCCGTTCATCCTTGAATCCAAATTATTGTTTGTGCCAATCTTGAAAAAAATTAATCAGATTCTTAGACTGTTCCTCCCCTATGCAAGGCCACCTGGGTTGGCTGGAAGACTGTTTACTTAGCCTGGCACTCTGAATAGTGCAGCCTGCGTCTGATTAGGCTAAAAGCGCATGCAGCAAAGCTCCTTACCAGGTTACAACCAGTAATAGGAAGAGAAGAAACGAGAAGACATGGATGAAATAATAACAATAAAACTATAAAAAAGAGAGAAATAGAGAAAGATTTAAGCTCAGAAAAACAACAACAAAAATTCAAATTCTTTTCAGACATAAGCCACATGAATTTTTAAGGAGATCCTTAAGGGTCTTAGAGAGAGCAAAAATAGGAAACTGACAATTAATTCCTAAATTAGGTCCCCCATAAATTTAACAAGTAAAATCCATGATGGCTGAATTTAATTAGCTGCTTAAGTGTCCATGTCCTGTATGGTGGCTCAGTGTCACACTGCCCATGCTTGATATGAAAATGTCTACTCCTGAAGTGTTTTGTAGCAAAATAACTTTTACTCTGTGCTGAATATTGTCTCTTATAACAGCTACCTTTAACCACAGTAATATTTTAACCTACCAGCTGAATAATGTTGGTCACACTGTGCCAGTGGGCCAGTTTGATGTTGTCTCCCCCATCCACCAAGCCCTGGTAACCCTGAGGAAAAGAAATTATTATGGAGGGCAGTCAAGCAATAATGAAAAAGAACAATCTCAGAGTGTTTATAAGCTGCATTTATATGTAAAAGATGGCCAGAGTCAAAATAACACAGCATACTACAAGTACTTTCAACTCCTCTCTTATCTACAGGGGTTTGCCACACAGATTTTACTCCAGATGCCCTTCATTAAGTGCCACTGCACAGCATGTTTACTCATTCTCCTCCTGCTCCATATCTTTAGACAGTGTCCCACATTTTTACTGATTTTGCAAGACACGCAGTTTTCAAAAGTCTGGCTTTATACCCACTGCATATAAATGATTAAAATCAAATAAAGGTTAGCCTGTCTAGCCCGTCAGTAAAAGTTACAAGTTACCAAAAAGTCACTAGCATTGCAGAGTTTGGTGAATACGGTAGAAAAACACCACAAAGAAAATAAAAAGCCAATATATACTCAAAATTGTCTCCTTATTACAAGTTATTTTTTTGCACTGTATTTTATGTGACATAAATCACTAAAAATTGCTCAAATAGTCTGATATGGCTCATAAAAGGTATTCCAATCTACAAATGAAGACTGTTACCAGACAGAACAGCAGCTGAAATAACAGTAAAATAAGAATATAGGAGCATGTAAAAACTATCACATGACACCATACGAACAAACTTTAACTTGCTTTTATTTATTTTTGTATTTATTTACCAAGAGAGTTTGAAAAGTTGCATTCAAACACATGTCCACTTTGTCCAGTCTGGTCACCCAGTTTTCACGTCTGGAGCCTCACACTACTTTTGCATTTGGTACTAGATTGGATAAGCCGGGGCTGATGGTCTTTTTTCTGGGACAACTGCCTGTTGAGTTGCCAGGCAACAGGGAAACTGCCCTACTCAGTTCTTATTTGTTCAATAAATTAGTATTCTACTTTTGTCTACCAAAAAAACCCCAACTAAAAACAAAATGTACTCACAATAAGAAGCAATAAACTGATAATTTACTTAACTACAGCGGGTTTTTCTACCTGAGAAACCGCATACATTAGCCACGCCCTAATTAATAACGCTGAATCAAGGTAAAACAAATACAGCATTCATGTTTTGAAAGTGACTGTAAAGTGATGGGTAAAACTTCTTTAGGAGTTATTTTATAGGAGTTTTCGTCTGACGAGTCGCCCCCTGCTGGCCATTACAAAGAACATTTCATCTGTCCCACTTGGGGACTCTATCTTTATTGTCCCATTTTTTAATGCAAAGAGGCTTACATATAAAGCTTGTTTACCTCATGAATGAGATAGACCTTGGCCCCCACATAAATGCCCATCCTGGTCATAGCTCGGACGGCAGCATTCATCCCTAAATCAAGGATAAAAAGTGTTAGATCTTCCTCTTCTTGGGTCTTTGCACACAGGCTGTTGCATCACAGCTCTGCATGGGGTAATCAAACGGTAAGGTGGGTATGACTTCATTATCTGTTATCTTCTCTGACCGCAGCAATAGACAATGGGAGGCTTTGATTAGTCAGAAACAGATACACTATGTGAGTTCAAAGGGGAGGCAGAAGGGTCTAGCCTTTTAGCAGCACTAACATTGAAGTGTTTTACACCCCTGAAAATGCTTATAAATGGTACTCAGGGCTCGCAAAATCGCTAGCCCGACGTCCCGGGGCTAGCGATTTTTCCAGTCGGGCTACCAAAATCTATCTCTGCCCTGCCCGTCGGGCTATCGTAGGAAGGGAAAATATATGTCAATGCTTTTGCATTCTTTCGGAAATTTCGTTTGAATTTGCTTGTTTTTTTTGCTTTCACTTTGCAATCGCGCGAACTGTGTATAGAGAGCGACAGTACTGATTGGTGAGTGACGATAATTTGCGCACCAATTCCTCTGACATCGTCTTATCAATCGTTAGCTTACTATGCAAACATGACAAGTGAAATCTCCCGCAGCAAGCTTAAACATGTGAGAGGTTGATCGCGCAGAGAATCGCTGAGCGTTAAGTGAGTGCGTGTGTAAAAGCAGCAGGATATATATTTTAGTTCTGCTGAGCCAAATAAGACAGGTCAGGGTGAAGAAGTGACAGCCAAAGAAAAGCTTACCACAAAACGGAAAAGTTATGACAAATCAGACTATAAGGCAAAAAATAAAGTGCAGCTTTATGGTTTCATGGACAAAAGAATTTCTGTGGCTGCAATATGACAAGCTAAATAATAAACAGGGGTGCACATAAGTGGTCCGCAGGTGCATTCGCTGTCAAAATAAAAAAAGGCGCACAAGATAAGAAGTTGCAACGCGTGTTTGCGTACATAAGATTTTCTGGAGGAGGACAGACATTTGTTTAGAACTCTTAAAGATGTCGAAGAAGCAAGCTCCTTTAAGCAATTACTTTGGTGTCCCTCCACCTCCAAAGAAATGTCAGAAGGACTCCGAACCACAAAAGAAGCGCGTATTCTCGGAAAAGTAGTTGCAGGAGGTGAGCTGGCTTCAAACAAATGATGAACGCACAGAGATGTGGTGCGGAATGTGCCGTGAAAATCCCACTCTAGCGGACAAAAACAGTGCATTTTATATGGACGCAAACACGCGTTGCAACTTCTTATCTGGTGCGCGTCTTTTATTTTGACAGCAAATGCGCACATGCGGACCACTTATGTGCACCCGTGTAAATAACATAATGTTCTGCCGGGTGTGTTGTTGGTTTTCCCTCGATTTCTGAGTCGACAAGCGCCTTTGTTACTGGGACCAGTAATTTTAAGAAAGACCCCCATTAGAACCCATGAGAAATGCAAGAAATGCATTATTGCTCAGTCTGCAATATCTTTCCCAGAACAAACACCAATTGCAAATAACATACTAAAAATAAACCTGAAAAATCTGTTTAGAACAGCGTACTATGTTGCAAAGAGTGAACTACCACTGGCAAAATTTAGCAGTCTTTGCAAACTTCAAAAAGCAAATGGCCTAGATCTTGGTTCCACTTGCCTCTTACCCGTGACTTCAGTGGAAATTTCAAATTCAGGATCTGACACAGGCTGATTCATGTTCTACACAGTTCTTACAAGTTCATAGAAATTTCTGTTCAATTAGAACCAAGTATTTGAGTTGATGATTGTAATTTTTATACAATGTTGTAATTTGTGTTTCAACAATTTTTTGATTAATGTTTTGTTTCCGTTACAATATTATACTTTAATGTATAATATTGTAAAGGAAACAAAACATCAATCAAAAAATTGCTCTCTTTTTTTATTCGGGCTACTTAAATTTATTTTGGGCTACCAAAAACTGAAGAGTCCCTGCCCGAAGGGCTACCAGGGATTTTGAAATTTTGCGAGCCCTGGTACTGTGAAGGCATAAAGCATGGCCATAAAACCACATCTTAAAGTACTGCTATTATTCCACAATAGTGCATTATGTTGGATTGGCTTAGAATTACTGATGTACGAATGCAAACATCAGATTATTGCTGCAGCAGGTAAAGTAAACAAGTATTACTATAAACTCGTAGTTACTGTGTGACCTTTGATCCCTAATCATCCAGCTGCTATTCCGAGCTGACTACCAGCTGCTGTCACCTCAGCCCTCGACCTAGCCACATTTTCCCACCACACAAACACGGGTTTACATCCACACATATACGTTCGAGTTGTGAGGTCACCTTGTGCATCTCCACCGCTGGTCAGCACTGCCATGGCCCGACCAGCGCACGTCATCTTCAGCTTCTCCAAGTCCATCAAAGACATTTTTAATTTCTTCTCCTCGCAGCTACAAAAAAAAGAGAGAGAGAATTTGAAAAAGTAAAACCCGTCGGCTGGGAGAGTAAAATTAGCTCTTAGTGTCTTGATCCTAGGGAATCTAGCTGCCTCTTCCTCGTTTGCAAGTTTCTCCTCAGCAGATCGTAACTTCCAGCGGTGACACCCACAGTATACAGCTGAGGGGGGATGTTTGCTCTTTTCACCCGCTCCGCCCGGAGCTGCGGTTTTCTCCACTCGCTCGTCTTCGAGAATCTTCGCCTTCTCTCTGAGCCCCGAGCAGTGTTGCCAACTTAGCGACTTTGTCGCTATATTTAGCGAGTTTTCAGACCCCTAAAAAGGAGGAGCAGGGTTGGAATTGTGACATTAAAAAAAACAATAATTGCTAAAGGAAATTTAATTTGTAGTTCTAAATAAACTCTAAATGCATTTAGGACGTTTTTTACTCACTTTATGTCTCTTCCACGATGTTATTTCTCTCTCCAACAACATAGGTTACAATTAGATTAGCATGACCAATTATGCAAATTAGGTGATGACGTCATGTAGCGACTTCTAGCGACTTTTAAGACAACCAATAGCGATTTTCCTTACTGAGGAGTTGGCAACACTGGCCCCGAGGCTTGTAACCGAAGGAAGTGCAACCAGCACGTACACCACGGGCAGGTATTCATACCGGAAGAAGGCGCAATCAGTGGAATAATACAGCAGCAGAACAGAGCATGTAAAACCTCAGGTCTGAAGATGTTAATGAAGTAACTTTGAGAGCCTGCCTGTCAACAGGAAGGAGAAGAGCTGGTTTAAAAGCCAACACAGTAATATTTTATAGTAAAAAATAAAAGTATACAAACTTCTGGGTATAATAAAGTATACAGTGTAGCCTTCATAGGACTACAGTAACGTGCAAATGTCTCGAGCATCCTCTCATTCGTCTGTATTCCAAGCTTTGGCATTCTTAAAATTTTTCTTCAGACATTTACTGCTTTTTCACCCCATCCCCTCCCCCTTTTTAACCTGCCACTAAACACTGACCTATGACTCATCCAACTTATCAAAGAACCATTTTTTTAAATTAAAGAGCATGACAAATAACATTATTTGATCCAATTTATTTAGCTTAATTTATGGAAAATGCTAATGATAGCACAGTTTGACAGACCTAAAGTGTTTTTGTACCATAGAGGTCACTCCCAGAGAAGTTTTAGCTGAAAACTTGGCATATCTATGCAAGCTGTGCAGTGTGTCGTGAAAAAATGTGGGGAAACGGGACAAGTAGAGGACAAAAAAGGAAGTTCAAGCTTTAAAAAACATTTTAAAGAAATACTATATAAAGTAGATAAACAGGATCTGAAAGGCATGTCCTTAAGAAACCTGGCCCTTCAGCTGACCTATCTACTGCTCACTGGAGCCTCAATAGAAATGGTCTCAGTAGAAGGGTGGTTGTCAACAAATCATTCTTAAGGTGGGGAAATGTTGAATTACGCCAAAAAATACTCAAAAACTGGACTGAAATTAGTGACAAGAAGTCTGATGGAGTGAAGAAGCTGAAACTTTTGGTTCAAATTACTGTCAATATGTACGAAGGAGGTCAGGAGAGCGCTTCAACGAGTGCCTATAGCAGTCTGTTGTTGTTTGGAGCCGTATTTCAGCCAGTATGTTGGGGATCTTGCCAAAAGTAATGGAATTATGAACACAGAAAAACACCACCAGATTTTAACCTACCATGAAATAACAGCTAGATTTCTTATCCAATGGTGGGAGAAAAAAAAATAAAAAATCATACCTGGATTGGAAAACTCACAATGGAACATCATCACTCATGAACTCAGCCTGGCTTTTATTTTACTTCATTACTATTCCTGAAGACTGCTTAAAGGATTTCCTAATAGAGTTCAGGCTGTGTTGAACAATTAATGTGGTCATACCAAACACTGAATTGTACAAGCTCCGTTTTTGTCTTGTATAATTTATATATTCAGTGAACATTTGCACATTTCAATAAATAAAGAAATGAGTGGCTTAATACTTTCAAACAGGATTATACATGCATTTTTGTCTCTCTGTCTCTCAAGATCTATCTATCTCTCTCATAAATGAGATCTAGATGGATATTTATGGAACATTTATGTGTTACCAACAAATAGCTGAATTCTTCTTTTTTGTAACAAAACAGGAAAACAGGTAGATCTTTGAAGAAAGGATTGCACCCGTTTTCAATTTTCTTCAGAAAATATGCAGCGTGGCTTTTGCACACACACAGCAAAAAATAAATAAATAGAGAGCACAATAAAAGAAGCACTAAAGAGTAGGGGACAAACAGAAGAGCCAGACCACAGAGGTTTGGGTACAGTACAGCATTTATTCCATGCAGTTGTTTGCGCTGATTTAATTCTCCCAGTTACTCGTTGCACTGTACACTGGATAATACAGGAAATTGACAGGATTGGTTGATCATAATGCCTTTCAACAGGAAAGAGGATAGAAACAAGAGTAACAAAGAAACATGAGTCCGATAACACAGGACGAGGCAACAGGATGTCCACAGTTAGAGAGACGATTTCACAGAAATTTGAATGCAAGTTGTTTTTTTCCCAGTAAGAATGAGAGGAAGTGGGGGTCACCGCAGATGTACCGAGGTCAGCATCGCGCATCCCTCCAGGCTTCACGCCTCATTTACACTGCGGAGACAGCCCACTGACTGACTTATGTTTGAAAGTGTTTCCTAACAACCTACGATGAGATAATTACTGATGTAAAGTCTGCTAAATCAAAGCTAAATGACGAATGGTCCCCTGCAGGGTCAACGTGACAATGCTTTTGTTCAACCACACACACACAAATACTGTCCTCTTCCCTGACCAATTCATTGTGCTTCCTTTAAATAATACTTTCCAGGAGAGAAGTCGTAGGTCGTGACATTTCTGAAGCTGCCTGAAATTAAAAAGAACACTACTCCTCCTCACCAGTCATCCAAAATAAATTAAATTCAACAATCATGTAGGCCAGCTACAAAGAAAAAAAAGATCAAAATTAAATTAAAACTACACAACAATCATACTTCACAGGATATACGCCAGAAAGATAATGTTATTAACAGCTTGATCGGATTACCCCGTCATTACAACACGCTGGGTTATTTCACACGAACGTAAACAAGAGTGAAGGAGGAGGTTCGAGGAAAGGCAGAAGGTGTAAGCCTTTCTGAAGCTGTGGAGCAAAAGGCAGTCCGTCCATCGGCGTTAATAATCACCTTGTGCTGCTCGGGTTTATGACTCACACCCTCCTGTAGTGTTCAATACTGATGTGGGGACAGACTTAAAGAGTTTCCTGCTCAACCAGTCCGCTGGTCATCAAGCTCGAGGCTTTGCCAGAGCTGTGCAATGACAAAGAGAGAGAGGGAGGGAGGCGATAATGGGTCACATGACATTTACAGGTGTTTATGTACAGGAGTAACACTGAGATGAGGTCGCTGAAAACCGAGAGCAGCCCGGTGCTCCGTGGCCTCGTCTCTGGCTTATGTTCCTTTATATGCAGAATCTCAGCCGTCTGCACACGCTCGAGCCGGCGGCTTGACATCATTATCGTTAAATTCAAACTGGCTGTTTGTCAGCTTGAAGATCAGATCAGTGAGGATGATGACAGAAATGGGGCTTATTAAAAACAAAACAAAAGAAAGAGCTCTCTCACAGATGCAGTATCCCTTTTCAGCGACAACCAGAGAGGTAAAAAGTAATTTTGCTCTGGATAACCATCAGGAATTAAATTATGTTGGTCAGAAAAAGGGATGAGTCAGGTTATTTACATAACACAAGCCTAACTGTCGCCATCTAGTGGCTGCCCATATATTGCTCTTGCACAAAACCTGACCATCCTAAGCAGCAAAGACATGGCCACAAAAACGGGGCATTTTAACAACGATATTCAGAAAAATTCAGAGAAAACTGTTTCTGCTGGACGAAGAAACGCAAAACAAAAAACATCAGCGCTTTTAATTTCACATATTTACCCCACCTTACTTGGCAGCAAAATGTTTTGAATCTAGTCTTTATCATACCGTTTAGCAGCACAGGGTTAGTCATTTTATCACCTTTCACAGAAACACAAAATAAAGATTCCCTCTGATCACATGTTTAAAGATTGCTTTTAGGAGAAGGGTTAGCTCTGTAATCGTGAGATTTTCCATGCATGTATATGGAGTTTACAGGTACGGCTGTTATATGCTAAAACACACCAAGTGCATCACCATCTCATCTTCCTGACTGTGGACGGTCACACAACTTGTCATTAAAGAGAACATTTTCTTTTACTTCTTTTTTTTTTTTTTAACTTTAAAACAATGTCGAGTCCTGACTGCCTTTCAAAAAAGCATGCGTGCATGTTTGTGTGAATTGGAAGTCTTTGGAAAAAAATGTAACTCTAAAGTGTGAAACATCTCACCATTACACAAAAATTCTGAAACCACCCGTGGTATGTGCTAAAAGCCGCAACGCTGATTAGACTGTGCACCACACTAAAGATCGGAGATGGCCTGAAAGCTGCAGGGAAAGACCTCGAACCAACCATGCATGCATTTTATCTGCTGAAGACAACTATAAAACCACAAACAAAAAGGACGTCATCGCCAGGAACAGATTCTTGGCAAAATATTAAAATTTAGCATTTAACTTGTGATTTTTCTAAATTTGAGCCCCATGTGGAGTTTGCATGTTCTCCCTGTGTTGTCTCTGCGTACTAGGGCTGCCACAAACGATTATTTTGATAGTCGACTAGTCACCGATTAATTTTGCGATTAGTCGACTAATCAGATCATCATCCATTGGACGTAAAACTACAGCTTATTGCACCAGCAGCATCTGCTCTTATATAACTATCATTAGCTTACAGCTTTAAGTGTTTAAGGTGCTAACTAAAAATAAAGACAAGATGATAGTTTATTAAATTTTAATGAAATTTGCAGATTGTTTCGGTGAAGTTTAATAAACTCCTTGCTATCTAAAATATAACAGGACACCGGAGTAAATTCTGGAGCATCTCACACTTCTGATAATCAGCTGTCTGCCTGACGTGTATTCAGCTGTGTAAAAACTATAACTTTGATCTCAGCCAAACCGATTTACTCAGGAACAAATAAAATACTAAAAAAAGCCAAATAATAAAATATTTAAGTTATCTAAGTGACTTATATATGTTTAACCTGAGTAGCGAAAGACGGAGGTGGGTTTGAAGCCGGGAGTCCGGTGTTCTCACGACTCTAGTGAGCCTTGCCCCGGCTAGCTATCGAGCTAGTGGGTAACAGACGTCTCTGAAAACGTCGGAGCGCTTTTGAAAATATGTGGTGTCTTGATAAACTGAGCAGATATTTGAGGTTTACACAGCTACATTCTCGCCTGAAAATATGTTAAACGTTTATTTTGTGACCCAGAAAGAATAATAAGAGTAACATTAAAACTAACTAGCTGCCGCCATTGTTGGAAACTGAGCTGGGCTGCGCTATGAATTCTGGGACAGAGCTAGTTCTTCTTCTTCGGGGTTTAACGGCAGCTGGCATCCTTGTATATGCAGTGCTGCCATCTTCTGTTTCAGTCCGTTATTACACTCTTAAATCCTACTACTTATTCCTGCGTCTTTTGTGATCTTACAAAGCTTCAAACGATGCGTCGACTATTAAATTAGTCGTCGACGATTTTGATAGTCGACGTAATCGTGACTAGTCGACTAATCGTGGCAGCCCTACTGCGTACGCAGGCTTCAGGTTCGGTTAACAGGGGATTCCTAACTAGCTGTAGGTGTGAAATGCGAGGCTCCAGCCTCCCAATCACTCTGAATTGGATAAAGAGAAGGAACTGGATGGATGGAGATTTGAGCTCTTGCTTTTTCAAACCTTTGATTGCACTTTACTACATGCACTAATGTTCCTAGTTATTAGGAAGAAGTGTAGCATTTATTTTGTTTTTGAATCATAAATGAATAAACCATCCAGATTTAAGTAGGTGTGTGTGCTGAGGAGGACAGAGGACATTAGGTAACATTAGGTCTGGCTCATTAGATTTTTTAAATAATACATTTTTAGTTTGGTCTATATGCTTCTTAACCCCTTATCACAACACATGACAAAATAATTTTCATCTTTCAGGAACCATTTGAATCTTCTCTCAAGGCAAAATCAGTTGAGGAGTGCACATGGTAACATCTCGGCTTAGTTGGTTTTACTGTCCGCGTTCAGCCATCAGTACCTTGTGAATGCTTTGTGGTACCGTGACACACCAAATATCCCTGTGAAGCTCGTGATCCCTTCTTTCTGAAACCCTTTGAATTGTGTCTCTGGCACAAACAGTAACACAATTACGGTCATTTAAAGAGCTCTTCTAAAAGGGCCCTGCAGCTGGGCTGATGGTGAAAAGAGTTAAACTGATAAATTATTAAACATGTGATCAAAGGCACCTGTATTTGCATGTGTTTGGTGAAAAAGGATTAACCAAGAAACTAACTATTTGGGACCACATAAGGAAGTATTTTAAGAAAAAAAAAAAAAAAAATCTGGCCTACAAGATTCACACTTTGAATGTGAATGGATTAGTGTTTATTTAAGTATTTTAAGTGCCTTAAAGGAAATTCTAAAATCCCACTCTGGACTTAAAAAAAATAGCCTCTATAAGCAGCTCTCTGACACCTGCTGCTCTCCGCTAGCTACCAGTCACTGTGCTCGTGTCTAGCCAGCTAGACATGCAAGATCCTGAACAAGCGACTTCTTTCTCACTCGTGTTATTGCTGTTATAATTTGCAAATAATCATCATTTTGGACATCGGCATAATCCACCCTGCTAGAAAATGATCCGTGGAACATGCTGAACCTGAAGATTTCAAGAAATGGGATACTGCACCTGGATGCCTCGTCTCCACATCACATTAAAGTCTGTTACAGCAATAAAACGTTGAACATCAAGGCTATCTGTAAGACCTTTTCGAGTATTCCTGCATGGTCCTTAATATGTGCCGCTCAAAAAAAAAAAAAAACAACCAAAAAAAACAAAAACAAAACACATTCCTTCATATAATTGGTCCAGTCCAGTTTCACAGTCCTTGAACAATCCTGAGATGAGACTTGAAACTGTAATGTCTAATGGAGAAGAAAGGGCTTTGTGTTGTCACACTCACATTCACTCACACTCTCACACACAGATAACTCCCTCAGTAACTCTGCCTGTGACATCTGATTGCTGATGACGATGACGTTGGCATGTCTTTAAGAGAAGGACGAGCAGAGTCAGAGAGGAAGAGTCTCTTTTCTTTTTTTTTTCTTTAGCTCTCGGCCACGTCTTTATCTCTGATGCTCTGTCCGCTTCATGCAGTCTTGGGGCAGCGTTTTCATTTCGCGAGCTGCATAAGCATGCTTCGACAGCTACGTGAGGGCGGGGAGGTGGGGGATCCTGAAGAACAGACACATCCGGTGGTTTCAGGGAGGGAGAAAATCCAGTTGCGAGGCAGGTTGTTCATGCTGGTGTTCACTATGTTTTCCATGAGCTCCATGCTCCCCACTTTAGTCACAGTGGGGAGGCGGGGTGGAAGCGGAGGAGGTGGGGTACTGGGACTTGATACTGTAAACTCATGATAAAGCAGGTTGGTCAGGCTGCAGTATGAGCTGAGCGATTGCTTGTTGTTTGGAGATGTCTGTCCACGACAGTAAGATGGTGAAAGCCGCTTTTATTCTGGGTCAGTCACCTGAGAGACCAACTACTGCAGTTATGCATCTCCCCACTGAAAGCCATCATCCTCTGATTGATAAGCCCTTCTCATCATTATCATTATCATCATCGTCATCATCTGCACCTTCTTCCAGTCCTGGTCTCTCTCCATCACAAAGTAAACCCTGGTTTGGATTCAAAATGTCTGTTTATTTCCTCTCTGTTCAGATCAGAGAAGTCTCATAGCTCCTGAATTTTCCTTCAGAACTCAGACAAAAATAAATTATGAACGTTAAACTATCTATTGTACATTATCATTCAAAAGGGAATCCCTGCAATGGGTTGCCTGAATGCTGTGCTAGATGAGGGGTGGGGGTCATATGGGAGAGATTACATAGGACGTTGCTATAGGGAGCTTTGTTTACAATGTTTGTCCTCTTATTGCTGTATTTTCTGCAGAGCAGAGAGGGACATGATGGCCTCCAGGCAAGAAAGATGATGAGCCCTTTAGGCAGGTTCACCACGAGGAAGGAGCCCCGACTTTGTTGTTTCTAATAGTGGCATCGGAGCACTCGGCTTCTGACGAATCACAGTCCGAGTCCCCAAACTGTAGCGGATTCTGAGAGACAAAAGGGAACAAACAGGGGAACATTAAGAAAGATCCAGCATCAGGGATGATTTGAGATGCATTATGATCTCAAGAATGAGGTTTTGTGCAATGCTGTAAATAAAATAAACATAAATTAATGTTTCTTATGACTCCAAACAAAAAGGGTTTGGATTCATTAGTTCCAACTTTAAATATGACAGGCTATTTGTGTTGCTGACATATCCACCCCTTTATGAACACAGTGGGTGGATGTGCTGCCGGCAAATCTGTAGCAACTGTGTTATGCTATCATGTGAATATGGACCAAAATCTCTGTGGAATGTTTCTAGCACCTTGTTGAGTTTGTGCCATGAAGAACAGTTCTGAAGCCAAAAACGGGTCCAATCCCCGCTTTTTTCAAGGTGCATGTAAGATGTACCATAGTTTATAATAAGGTCAGTATGGACTGATTACACCCAAACAGCCCCTGTGACTCAAAAGCTCAGGCTGCAGATGGCTCTGCTCCTGCTTGTGCATGGGGAGCAGCTAAAACCACTTGTTTCCGGCAGAGGATGAACTGATGAGCTGCAGGGATTTTTTTTTTTTAAACTGTGAATCATTCAAAGCTACTGTAGCAAAGTTCAAAGATAAAAATATAGAATTAAAAATGAGCACATTCGGTCCCCTGTAAATGAATAAATTAAACATCAAAGTAAAATGATTTAATGACCTACATACGAATACAGAGTGTGTTTATCAGTAGTGATAGAGCAAAGGCTTACTATTAATAAGTGATGTGCATAGTGTCACATTATTTCAGTCTATATGTAGAAGCCCAGCCCTGAGAGCTTTTATTTGGCCACAGAAGTGCTTTCAGCTAAATGCTCATATCCGCATGCTAAACCCATTTTGGTAGTAATCCTTTAAACAGCCGCTCATGGTGGCGCTGGAGGAAATGTTAGGACACCATCAAAGTCAGAAGACCACATGCTCTGGACTCGTGTCTTTTTACAGAGCTGCTGAAAGCTATCTGGACTGAAGCGGTGGATCTTACCACCCTTCGAGCTACATCTGCACGGAGATTCACGCAAACTGACCTCGTAGCTGTGTTCGTCGGAGCACAGCTTCCCCAACGAGATCTGCGTCTTCACCCTGCGGACGGCACACTCCTTGTCAGACAGGCCGTCTGACTGGGTGGAGATGTCGATGGGGATGTCCGGCGTGTGGGACAGCAGCTCGTCCAGGTGTTCCTCCTGACTGGCGCTCAGCCTCTCCAGGGGTCCGCTGTGCGAGTGGTCACTGGTGTTTCCTTCCTCTCCGTCAGACACCGACAGGTTCTCTGAGCTGAAAGTAGAGTAGGACTGGAAACTGCTCATACAGCGATGAGGTCTGTCAAGGAGAGAGGGGAGAAAAAATGAAAAGAAAACTTCCACATGGTTACTGCAGCAGTTTCCTTTGAAAATGGCTCCTAGTTGATCTGCTAAAGATCATTTTCTTTTGCTGCAAACTAAATGACCTTCTATATTCACCTCTGTCTCCTTGGAAACTCCACTTCACTATCCACCTCTCCCTCTTCTTCTTCGGATGACTCATCACCACCCTGAAAAAGAAGCGGTAACAGCTTTTAATCCCACACAAGCACACGTTACATACTCATCGGTGTAAAGCCACCAGCTCTGCTCACCTTCCTGAGCGGCCTGAGAGTGCGGGGCAGTGCAGAGGGCAGTGTGTGCGCGTTCTGGGATGCATCCTGTTCCTGCGTCTCTGTCTTCTTTGTGGTCTCTCCATCTGAGACTGTGTCTTTGTTGTGCGCCCCCAGAGAAGACTGGGTGCCCTCTTGGGTGTTGAGCAGCGAGTAGTGCGGCAGCTCTGGGTGGCTTGATGGGGGAGGGGTCTCCTGACAGTGTAGGCAGCCGGGGAAGGGGTGAGCCTGGCAGCAGGGACATAAAGAACCAGCACCAGCGCCTGATGCAGGTTTGGAGCCGGTGGATGAAGTCCGCTGTCGCGTGTCTGCATCCACAGCGGTGGAAATGAGGTCAGGACTGGAGCCAGAAACGCGGCGCTGCATGTGGTCAGTTTGAGGGCTACGGAGGGCGGCGGCAGGGCCGAAGTATCGCAGGTTGTTGGCACAGTTGACAACGGCCTCCTCGCGACCTTTCAAGGGGAGAAAGTTCCCCTCCGTTTGAGGAGGGTGGTGGTGGTGGTGGTGGTGGTGATGATGGTGGATCGGTTGCTCCTGGAGAGATTGGGTTTCTTCTGGTGCTCCAGCAATGGGCTTCAGCACAGCGGAGAACTCGCTGTGGCTTCCTTTGCTGTTGGCGCGGCGGTGACGAGGCTTGCTTCGGTACCGGGCTTTGCCAGGAGGGGTGGAGACCTTCGGGCTAGCAGACAGCGGTGAGGGCGACGGGAGAGGGTCTACGCTAGGGATGCCATCAGAGCGAAGCAGGTCTGGCCTGGAAAATATGAATTGTATTCAACAGTATTTAAATGACACTCTGACCTGAGCTGCGATAAATCACACATCTGCAGCTGAACCTACAGATACATGAACATGTGTAACTTTTAATAGAGATAATACGTTTGAAAATCAGACCTTTTGGTGGGAGGCATCCCAGGTTTGTGGGAAATGCTTCCTTTCTTCTTGATGAGCTTCTCCACAGCGTTGGATCGAACGATCGGTCGGACTAAGTGGCGCTTGTAGCTGCCGGGATATTTCTTCTCCACCGCCTGCTCTCTCCTACGGTGATGCACAGAACTAGATTTAAGTCAGATCATGGGGGAAAAGCAGTCACGCTGCACTTTAGTTAAACACAACATAGCAAACATTAATGGGAAGTGAAAAGCATTCCTGACATGTAAAGCTACATCAAGGAATCTGCAATAATTTAAGAAACTCACTATTTATGTACATCATGCGTAAGTCAAAAAAAGCAGAGACTCATAGGAAAAATCGAAAAATATTTACGATACCATTCAGATCATTTTTGTCACTCTAGCTAGCTGAACATGCTTTCAGTTCTGTTGCAGTTTGTTACTGGAAATGTTGAAAGAGAGGAAATACGGGCACAATGAGAGCAGGATACTAGTAAAGCAGAGATGTGACAAAAATGTTTATCTACATACTTCATCAGCTCCTTTTCTCGGACCTCCAGCTGCAGCATGATGGCACTGAGCTCCATGTAGAGGTTGTTGGCTCTCTCCAATTTCCTCTCATAGTGCTCCCGGATGTCCAGTGCATGCCTGAGAACATGCATGAAATGCATCCAAATGTCCAAACTCCAGTAACTTCTGCTTTATGTACAAATTAAAAACCACGTCTTCTATTAACAAGCCACATGTCTGCTCTCTTTTCCCCACACACCTGAGTTCATCCCTCCTGCGTCGGATCAGCTCCTCGTCCAGCCTGTGGATGCAGGTGCCTTCACTTTTGATCTTCTCAAAATGCTTCTTCACCTCCTCCCTCCATTCTGCCTGTAATATGGATTTACACAGTCAACATGCAGCCAGAACATTCACTGCACAAAGAATTACACTGCAAAAAGCACACAAAGTTAAGGTGTAGTCTTGCATTTCTCAGTATTGGTCCAGACCTGAGACTTAAAGTAGGTCTCCTGAGGAGTTCCCAGAACATCTGCAGAGGCGATGTCGAGATGTAGGAGAATCTGACGAAACGACGGCCTATTCCTGGGCTTTCCCTGCCTGGAGTTCATGAAAATCATGAAGGAAGATACGCAGAGTATGTTTACGTTCTAGCAGTTATCATATTTTAAGTGATGTAGTAGAAAAGCTGTTTTTGCTCACCATGTCTGTTTCATGAGGATTTTAAACCCGTCCGGGCACGTGGAGGGGACTGGAAGGTGGAGACTGTTGCTGCCGACACCCCAAATAATGGCGGATGAGTCCACATCTTTGTAGGGAATCTCTCCAGTCAGTAGCTCCCATAACACAACTCCAAATGACCTGCAACACACAAGCAAAGATGGACAGGTTTCATTGCAGAAACATGACTATTAAAGACGACACTTAAAATATCATTTTCTATGATGTGGAAAAGCTAAACATTGCTTCATATTTCTTCATCTATTACTCACCAGATGTCTACTTTTTCAGACACAGGTTCATTTCTTATCACTTCTGGGGCCATCCAGGCCACCGTCCCCGCAAATGACATCTTTGTACTTTTATCACTGAGCTCTTTGGACGTGCCAAAGTCTGAGATTTTCACAGTGTCGTTGTGGGTCACCAAAACACTAAAAGATGCACAAAGAGAAAACACGGCAAGGTCAGTCTATTTGGTTAAGAGGAGTGTAAAAAAAAAAAAAAAAAAAAAAAAAAAGAAAGAAAGGGAAAAAAAGGCAGACAAAGCCAAAATCGAAAGCAGGATGAGTTGGCCCGGGGTTAAAACATTCAGACTGATGATGATGATAATGCAGAAGTTTTTACGGGGTATGAGCTTTTCTTTCTTTAGCACTTAGAATCAGTTTTAAGCCAAAACGACTTCGCTGATAGAGAAGCATCTGAATCACCCCATTAGTCGAATGAGTCTGACCTTTCCAGCACATTCAGACTGCTATTATTCTGCTGACTAATACAGTGTGTGGCACTGCTGCAGCACGATGATATTGATTAGAGATGCAAGCGTGCAGCGGGGATGAGACAGAACAATCTGTCATACTCTTACATGAAGACGAGTAGCTTTTGTTAAATTTGAGAATGGTATTTGAGTTAATGTCAGACTATTCAGAGCAGAAAGGATGGATTGTGTGAACACAGCACTCATGATGCACCAGGAAAACTATGCATTTCATTCCAACAAAAAAAAAAAAAAGAGTAAATAACTTAAATTTGATTTAGGTCTACTACTGTGTTTTCTCAACACAAATGTATAAGATGCTCCTCCGTCAGAAAGTTAATCAGCTTCCTGCCTGAAAAACTCACTTAGGAGACTTGAGGTCTCTGTGGATGATCTTGTGCAGGTGTAGGTAGTTCATGCCGCTGGCAATGCCTGTGGCCCAGTCCACCAGCAGCCTTGGGGTCACTTTCCTCCCCGCTCTCAGCACCTCATACAGCTGACCCTGAGCACAGTACTCCATGATAATGCAGTAACAAGGTGCCTGGGTGCACACACCCCTGACACAGAAAAAAAGACAGAATACATGTTAAACACACCCAGAGCTCCACCAGATGAAACAAACGCGTCACGCACAAGGGCGAGTGACTGTGGACTTACTTGAAGCTGATGATATTGGGATGCTTGAGCTTTCGCAGGTGTTTAATGTCCGTCTCCTTCTGTTCTCGCACCTTCTTGATAGCCACTTCCTCGGAGCGAAACTTGCCCAGGAAGACGGCACCCTGTGCTCCGCTGCCGAGCCACTGCAGCTCTGAAATCTCCTCGAAAGGAACCTCCCACATGTCTGAAATCAGGTTAGCAAGTTTTGTCAAAATGACCACAGCATCCTGGTACTTTGCAAAGTGTACATGATGAACTACATGTGTTCTTTAGCAACTTTTTTGTCAGTAATGTCAGTAATACTTGCTTTTCAGAACAATGTTTTATAGGCTTACAGCCCAAGGATAAGGATGTTTGTGTCTTTCATTTCTGTTTATATAAATGTGAAGCTACTCCTACAAGTTGTGAAGAAGTAAATACTTCATATTGGTTTATAGCAGTGGTGTCCAAACTCAGGCCTCGAGGGCCGGTGTCCTGCAGGTTTTAGATGCGTCCTTGATCCATCACAGATGATTTAAATGGCTAAATTACCTCCTCAACACGTCTCGAAGTTCTCCAGAGGCCTGGTAATGAACTAATCATTTGATTCAGGTGTGAAGACCCAGGGTGAGATCTAAAACCTGCAGGACACCGGCTCTCGTGGCCAAACCTGCTCCATAGGTTCAGATACCTATAGGTACCGTCTCCATCACAGCAGGTCTCTTATCTTGTAAAACCTTCTCTTTCATTCTTGCTGCTATCCTTCTGTCCCCCAACACTCATCTCCACCCACTCCACCCTGCCTGTTCTCTCTATTTCACCCCTCTTGTGCATTGCCCGTCGCTTTGGATGGCTGGCATCGGGTACTTAAACACATCCACCTTCACTACTGACTGCATCTTTCTGCTTGCCTCCCTCTTATTCACACACATTTTGTCTTCCAATATTTTTGTTAAACCCTTGAATTATAGCTGAAAGTCTGCACTTTGATCACAGCTTTGATCACAGTGGTGTCAATGTCCACAAATGACCACAAAAATACACCAGAAAGCACATATTTTATAGTTCTTACCAATATGTGTATAAATAAGCCTTTAGCTCCTATAAATGTCTTAGACCTTCAAATACTGAATCATGCTGTTTAAGTGGTTTTAGAAACAGAAGCTACGACTCTAGCCCAGACTACGGCTAAGCAGCCACGAGATCCAGCCCAGTTCTGTCTGACCTCCACTCATATCCCGTAGCTCTCGTCCAGCCTGAGCATGCAGCCCTGCGGCAAGGTGAGCCTACCTTTACCATGACCTCAATTCAAACTGACAGCTGTGCAGCTTCACCCGCAACAGCAAAGCGGCGAAGCCAGGACGGGCTATTCAATTACAGTTTCAGAATACATTAGGAGAAACAAGAGGGAATCTTTTGTTCGTTTCTCAGAAGTTTCACAGGTACGGGGACATCTGAATTAAACAAAAAGCATTTAGTGTGTTAAACTGATGCCAAACAGAAAGATAAAACCCAAAGTTTACCTTGCTGTTGTAGCTTGTATTCAGTAGAGTAGGTCTTCCCAATAATGTTCCACACAGGCCGCAGGCAGCCAAACAGCCCCTCTAAGAAGCCTCCCGACCCAGGAGGGGCTCTTTGGAAGTGCAGCTTGATGTCATCAGGGTGATGCGGGAGGTTCGGCTTGCCCTCTCCATTGTGGTCCATTGGACAGTCCCCCTCTCCCATATGGTCGTCCATGCCGCTGCCACATCCAACGTGCTCATGGGATGCCGGCGACCCAGCTTCCTCGTGGTCCTGCTCCTGCAGCTGGAGCACGCTGTTGTCAAAGTGTCCGCCTTCGCTCCGAGTTGAGTCCACGCTCAGGGCTGCGTTTGGTGGACTAGTACCGCCCAACATGGACTCCTCATCCTGGCCAGGCGTCTGCAGCAGGGGAACGGGCAGGTGTGTCGGCGGAGCGAGGTCTGTGATGATCTGAGGAGGTAAGTTGGATAGAGGGGCCTGAGGAGGCTGCGGTTGGGAGTTAGGCGAGCTGGATTTCTTCATGCTGTCCCCAACCACAGTGAGTTTGAGCTCCTCCTTCAGCTTGCCCACCAGTAGACTGGGACAGGAAGTCCAAGAGAGCACCTCAGGGGAGCTGCCCATGGTGTCGTGCATGTGCATGGGCTGCCCAGTGACGATGAGTGGGACGTGTCCTAACACACTGGTTTGTCTAAATGCTGAAAATCACCTGAAGAGAAAAACAGAATGAGAAACTGTTAACTAGATTAAAAACTACAAAAACAGGAATGCAATTAAATACATTTACATAACTATAGTCACCTCAGATAAAACATAATTAAAGCTGTCTGCATGATAGGACCCTATTACGTCCTAAAACAGACATGAACACCTCTCATGTCCTCTATTAGATCTGCAGGGATTGACAGAGCATTGATGATTATTATTTTTAGCTACACAGTGCAAACACTGCAGGGTAAATGATGTTGGAAATATCAGAAAAGCATCAATTCAGTGCGCAAGAGACAACACTGCAGAATTAATACTAATAACTCATTTCTAGGAAACTTATAGGAAACAGTCGGCCGCAACCAATCACACACACCAACCGAGGCTTTTCTATTATCTCTCTGAAGCAGTAACACTATAGACGGGATTAAAGACCTTGCTGTGTATTAGGACTGCTGAGAGGAAGACATCTGGCATGAACAGCCCATTCTCATTCTTAAAGCCAACAAAGGCCCAGGCAGCCGTGAACATGGAGGGTCAGAAACAGACACAGAATCACCAGGTGAAGATCTTTACCATCCTAGTGTGTCTGTGAGTCAGGAAGGGACACAGCATTTAAAAATAAACGACAAAAAATATGCAAATCCTCTGTATGCACTTTTATATTTGGATTTTGATATTGTGACATATTTGGTAAATGCACTGGTGCTTTTATAAAGCTTTTCTACTCTATTTAAGCACTCAAAGTGCTTTCTTTCTGCAAGCCTCATTCACCCATTCACACAAGCACCCTTTTCTATGTCTAACTTTATATAACCTGCTTGCCCTTTATAAAACTCTATAACTTTTATCCTAACATTTACAACTTGGGGTTTGGTGTCTTGTGAAGGCTATTTTGACATGCAGATTAGACCAGCCCTGCGAAAGATTAACGGCCTGTCCAGGGAGTACCCTGCCTCTCGCCCTATGACAGCTGGGATAAGCATGAACTGGATGGATGGAAGGATGGATGACATAATTATAATTCTTTGTTAATTGAGGAAATAAAATACCAAATCACACTGACAAATTGCCTATTGCATCCACAAATATTACACAAATACTTCCACGTCCACTGATGGTGACGTGGCAAAAGCATAAAATCAAAATAATAATAATTAAAAAAAAAAAAAAAAAAAAAAACAACACATTAAAATTTTGTTGTGTTACATAACACTGGCTCACATGATCTGAAGGTTAAGGTTTGATAGTTTAATAACACTAATCAGGAAATAAAGCTGAAAGATCATCCAGCTGGTGAACCCTGAGTAGAGATCATTTCATCATGCATACCGATCCAAAGGTTAAGCACAAACATTCATGCTCAAGCACTTTTTGCCTGATAACATCAGGCTTAGTTAAAAATTACCAGCAATTTTGCAACGTGACAAACAAAACTATTTATTACGCAACAACAGAACCAAAACTATCAACATTATTCACCTTCTGCTACCAATTTTGCAACTTTTAAAAGGATCAGTCATTTCCTAAAAGGCAGATCTTAAAGAGACTGTGGGGAACTTCAGGCAATGACTAATTTGAGTGCATTTACGGCAGTAGGATGAAATATAATAAAAACTATGTTTGGATAAAAACATAAAGTAGTAAAAAAAATTAACTCCTGGTTAATTATTCAGCAGCAATTTCTGAATATTTTTAATATTATACTAAAATCTGTGTGTTTGATTACTACTAATTGCTTCTCAAATATAATATTATTTCTTACCTGTGCTGAAGCCCTTTTTCCTGTAAGTGTACCTACATTCATGATGTAGTAATTGGGTTTGTAGCCGCTCATATATAGCAGGTCAGTGTACCTGGACTAGAGGGGTTCTGTACGCACAGTGCATTTTTCCAACACTGCCACCAGGAGTTGCCAAAGTCAAAACCGGTCAAATCCTCCAGGCCGAGGCTTTAATTTGTTGCAAGTGTGCCGCACGCTGTGTTTTCAGACAAACAGATGGCCTTTTATCCACAGTCTGACTGTGTTTATCTACCCAAAAGGGGAAAAAAGTGAATCAATCACTGTGTAAATGACACTTGAGCTTTTTCTCTTTTAAATCCACAAGGACAAAAATCCAATCATGCCTGAGCAAGCTGTAGAAAACAGAGGGTGTGGGAGACAGAGGGACATAGTGAGAAGCTGCACAGTGCGCACAGTCACAAAAGATCAAAGTCCAGGAGGGAGGAGACAGAGAGGCAGAGCAGTGCCCTGGCTCTGTGTTACGTGGAAGGAGGACAGTCATATAGTCCAACTGAAGCCAGCGTGGTTTATGTTGCTCTCTGCAGCACGGTCGTAGAGCTCCTCCACTTGGCACGGGTCAAAGTACAAACAAACCCTGATTACTCGGCTGCAGATAAGTTCTCTGCAGACAAAGCTGCAACAGACCGCCTGGAGTCCCGACTTCAAACTTAGTTTTAATCCCACTTTTATTCCAAGCTTCTATTCAATGCTTTTTGCAAGTGTTCGCCAAAAGCATGTACTGTATCCGTGTATCTACTGGACGGGTAACATGAGTGGTGTGAGTGTGGGGCAGCTGCCAGGAGCTCATCTATAATGCAGGCCTGTCTCTAAGCAGGCTGCTGAGAGTGCAGGGGAAGGAGAGAATGCTCTCTCAGGTATCCAATAAATCCGTCCCTTCCAAAGCAGAGACAAACGAGCTGTACGAGCAAAGGCCCATGCTGTAATTCCACCTCACAAACGGCTCTCAGAGCTGGGCTTCTGACGTGGGCTTGCTGTGGGTGGATATGGCTGACTGGACAGAAACATGCACAGGAAGACCGAAAAATTAACACCTTTTTACTTTTTTGTTTTTAACTAAATCTCTTTCCAAACAACAAGAATCTTTAGTGCCTCTGTTCTACAAATCCAGCACCAAGAACAGGAAATGGACCTCTTGCTCTTTTCCATTAATCTCTAATGGAAGATCTCTATGGGCGTAGAATCCCATGAATAATGTCTGTGCTGCGGGTTTCATTTCCACAGGCATTTATTTACAGGACTTTCCGAGAGATCGTGACTGAGTAAAAGGACAAACCGACCGAGTGTTTGCACGAACTCTGTGCTGCTTCACAGAAGTACACAACCCACTTATTTAGCAGAATGAGTAAAATAAAGAAAGAAAGGGAGGAAGAGAGGGAGAAATTATCAGAGGCTGATCCTTTAATCCCTCTACAGGGCTCTAGAGACATGCTTGTCCAAACACAGACCCTATTCGGCCCTCCCCCTCAATTTATCCTCCACATAATTCCTTTCATTTCTTGCATCTCTAAAGGTGACCTAAAGCCTAACAGATCATGACATGTACATGCATAGTATATAGATACAACCTTAAAAGAGCAGAGCAGCACTGCCGGATAAAGAGCTCACTGCAATTGGTTATTGTAACGCTTCATATCCGAGTGCATACAACAGCTGGTGGTGCAAGGGGATCAGGTTCAGGGAGCACACATGCTCACACACACACACACACAAACATGCATACACAGACAGACGCACACATGCCCGGGGCGTGTCTGGCGAGATCCAATAATCCCACTACTCCCAGCAATTCACGGGGGAATGCAGTTTTTTTTGTATCACTCAGCAAACGCCAGTATGGTTGTTTAGATCCTGCTTCAACACTCTGTGCCAGCAGGACGTTCAGCGATACTTTGAGCGTAAACGCACGTACACAGTCCACCCGCAAAACGCGGCATTGCGGGCGGCATCTGCGTCTCTGTGCTCCTCATTAAGAGAAGCCCTGCTGGGACCCATAGAGGGAACCTCCCTTCAGGTGACAGCTGCGACCCCCTGACAAAGAACCAATTTAGCCCCTATCCCACCACATCATTCACACGTTACCATGTCAACACAGCATCCGTCCTGACCTTCTGCTTCCAGTCGCACTCAATCTCATCCAACACTTGGAGAGGCTACAAGCATGAAGGCTGTAGTTGTAACATGTGCTACCGTGTCTTGGACACAGAATGATATCTAGATCTGGATTTGGTTTTTAGAATATCAAGATAATGTCACTCAAGCCTTTTTTTGTTTACATTTTATACATATTAGCAAAGATGTGAACTGAAATAGCAACAAATCCTCTAAAAACCTTCCAGGATACAGATACAGACGTGGATCAGCATCAAAAGTCAATCACGTCCAACTTTAGCCTAAACTCACCTCCGTTAAAACCTGCGCAATCCCGCTAACAAGCAGACAAAATGAACCAATCACGTCAACTCGTGCACAGAGGTCACGAGGACGAGGAAAACCAGATCATTCCACTGATCAGTTCTTCAGCTTCCTTTTGAACAATAAGATGTCAGAAGAGAAGTAAACATCTCACTTGATGAGATACTGGAGGTTCAACACCTGCCCTACAAACAAAATCAAATCGCACACTAAAGCACACATGCCTGCAGCACAATGAGGCACAGCCTTTCACATCCGGTCATTTCTGGGAGGAAAGATAAATACCTGCACCAACAGAGCACTTTCATGCCTCCTGACCTCTTGTCTTGAAACAAACATGAGTGAGAGACAGATGGTGAGACCAGCGCTCGTCTTCACTGAGCATGTGCTCGTCTTGGTTATTCTGGGTCATAATTGAACAGCTGAACTCTGATGTCTGTGCTTGTTTCTCTTCTCGGTGCACTCTATGGACTTTTGCGGCCTCTGCTTATCTAGTGACTAAGCAATGGTGTGAAATTTGTAAACATGCTGCTCATATATTTCCATAAATTCCTCGGAAATGTGAGCTGCCCGGTCCTGATTTGATAGTCGGGGATGTGGTCCGACGTGTAAATCAGCTTTCACTTGCTACCAAGGCCGTGAGTCCTGCCAGAGAGGATTGGACAGGCTGCTGTAGGTGGGTGAAAGTAATAATCTGCTGGTGTGGGGAAGAGCTGTGGAAGGGAGAAATAAACAAATCTGGCACAGCGCTCAGGCATCTGCCGTCACACGGCTGACATTTCCCACTAATACCCTTTTTTCATATTCTGATTCCCTCTGCTGACTCACCTAGGCGGACTTAAAATACCTGTTATTGGCCGAAGGCGAAAGCGGGTCACAGAACAATAATCCCTGCCCGTTTACCTGCCTGCTCAGGGTCTGACTGGCGTTGCTGGTCGAATAGGAACAAGGTCAAAGCTGCCGCTAGAAGCCACAGGGAAAGTGCCAGGTGGGATCATGTGTAATTGGGTTTGTTGTGAAGACTGGATTGAGTCAGGTGGAGGAGGAGGAGAGGGGAGGTTAGGTGCATGAATGAAAGTGGCAACGAGAGGCGATGAGCAGGAGGGATGGAAGAGTGAGTAAAAACAAACCCGAAGAGTGTGCTGTCAGCATTCAAACCCTCCAGATGACCAACAGAATGAGCACGACTGTGAATCATTGGCACTCCAAACACACACACACACACACAACTTGTGCCTCAAATAGCCTCATCTGGTACAAGCCAGAATCGGAGAAAATAAATAACTGAAGAAAAGCTTGTGCGCCATCGACACGTCACACACTCTCCCTCCAGCCTCTTGGCAAGGCTGCAGACAGCACTGCAACCAGGACACAATGCCTAAAAATCTGCAACTATCTGGCATATGCTCCTCTGCAAAACTCTCAAGGCTTCAATACGAGCCTTTCTAGTCAAGCAGACTCTCTGCTCCCAGTGATGCTTAGCAATAAAAGCTCTACAGAGGTCAATTTATGAATACTAACCACACTCCTACACACACACACACACACACACACACACACACACACACACACATCCAGATAGCTGATGAATTCGAACAGACAGAGAGGGATGGTGAGGCCAAGGAGACAGTGGAGGGAGAGACTGGCTCAGAGAAATGTAGATAAAGGGGGGAAAAAGCAGATTAAGAAGGCAAAAGGGACCAAAGGAGCTGTGAATGAGGCAGATAAAAAGGTGGTTGGACTGCAGAATGAGTGAAATCAGAGGAAAAATCAAGGCGAAACAGAAAAACAGACGTTTTGCTGTTTTCCGTGGCTGCTCGCGGCGCGAAACTGTACCGACCACGCTCCAGTGGGAAAGACTCCCAGAGCGACAACAAAGGACACAAGAGGAGCCGGCTCCATGTGAACCGGGCCTGTCTGCCCTGCACGACCAGGAGACAACGGCACGCACGCACACACACATACACACAATACTGCACAACAGGGCAGCTGCTGCCACAACAATTCCCCTTGTGCTCTTTTAATAGGGACGGCCTGCCTGGCCCGACAACAACAAGGAGAGAGACAGACACACAAACAGTGACACAACAGACAAACATGCATATTGCAGGAGCCTGCCTGTGACTGACACCGTTATAATGGCTGAAATATGAAAATACACAAAGCCCCAGCTAAAAAAAAAAAGAAAAGGAAAGAAAAGTGGGGCAAGAGACTCTAAGGGGACCAAGTGGGTGTTGTACTACATGTTCTTCCTTCTGCTCAAAAACAGCCTCTCTAGCACAGCAGAAAGCCCAGAAAATCAATACACATTAGTGCTCCTGTTATGTCCTGGCTTCATGCTTTCCCTGCTTGCTCTTAAAAACACAGCATGCATGTAAATCTAAGCAGTGAACCTCCCCCAATCAGCAAAGTCAGACACTCTGGAGAAAACCCCTCATAAACATGAATATCCAGCTTTTTATTTATTTTTTTAATGCTCTCTTGCAAAAGGACGGATGGATGTACGTACGCTGGAGTCGTCCCCTCCTCCACCTCCTCTCCTCTAAAGCCTGGCTGCTGGCTACTCATCTTGTGTAGTTACATAAACATGCTTACTAGCAGAGGACAGAGGTGGGCACACACAGAGCTCTCCTGCTGCCAAGTAAATACAGAGGTTGATGTAAAGAGCTGCAGGAAAGTCGAACATGGCGAAGCGGGCAGGGGGACGTTAAATATGCGAGAGTTAAGAATAAGAAGCAGTGGAAGGAAAGTCAGTGTGGTTTGGAATGACCGTGACTGTACACAAAATACATGTGGCCCAGATAAGTCAGACTGAGGGGGAGTTATTTATCTATTTATTTATTGTTATTATTTATTGCATTTGCTGGCAAAAATAAAGCAGGTGAGGGCGGGTCTGTTGCCCTGTATCTTTACCTACATCCCACCTGTCCTTCAGAGGGCACAGAGAAGCACTGCATCAAAAAAAAAAAGAAAGAAAAAACCCAAAACCCAGCAGCGGCGTCACCGCTGATCCTAAAATAGCTCCAGCACGCACCAACGCACGACCGCTCAACACACTCCTGCAGCACTGCTACTGAACAAATACTGACATGTGCTCTATACACACAGACAGACTCCCTGCAGATGTGCGATGTGCAAAAGAGACAAATCATACCCATAAGCATGAGAAGGACAAGTACCTCCACATTACAGTGCTTCCACTCAGATGAACGGCAAAAGACATAGCATCAGCAGATTACTCACAGCAGACACGGCTCAGATTCATGGTCCTCTCTCAGCTAAGGCAGGGATGTGTGGAGGGGGGAAAAAGCCGGGCGAGAGGAAGACCGAACTGACAGTCGGGATTCAGAAGAAAGGAAAAAAAATAATAATAAAAGAACAGGAGTGAGGGAGAAGGCAGAGGATGGGAGATGACAGACATTCCTCTAACTCCTGCAGCACCTGGGCTGTGAGTGGGAGGGCGGCATAGTCACCGGGACGATGAAGACCTGCTCACGTCACACTTTTCATGAATGGAGCCGTCTGACGCAGGGAGGACGCAGCTCAAAGAGCAGAGGAGAGGGGGGGGGGGGGGGGGGGGGGCAGAAAGGGCGGAGCTTGTTGCACAGACTCAGAAAGGAGGAGGTGCAAACGGAGATGAAGAGGAAAGCAGAGGAAGAGAGATGGAGGAGGAGGAGGGCGTGCATTTCAAAGCAGCACCAGTTGGGAACAGAAGGTTAGGCTGCGGTGGCGTCTCCGTAAGTAGGACAAACTGTTTCGGCACAGGAGAAAATCCTTTTGTACCAAATCAGTTCTTTCACGCCAATTGTGTCAAAATCACAAATGTCTGCAGGCTGGATCCAGTGAGGACTATCCATTTGTCATGAAATACTGCCCCCCACAATTGGGACAAAATATCTTGCTTTGCAATCACGTCCGGTGGAAATTAATCCCTCTGAAGCGCCAGTGTCAAATAACAACACATGTTCTTATTTTTCAGGCTTTTAAATAGCACGAAGGGTTTGCTAAAGGTCACAATTAGCACAGCAGTAGAACATTTATAAGCTGAAAGTCAGAACCAAATAAACGAGTTAATCTAACTAAACTGAAGTCAAGATGAAATAATCTCTAACAAAAAAGTGTTTTTAAAGAAATTAGGGACCACCTTAAACACACTTCACCAGTGTGTTTCATTAAATTTGCAATTTCTCCATTACAAAGTATTTTTACTGTTTAAATGGTAAGTTTTCCCCCAGTCTTTCTGTGTTTATAAGAATATGGAGTAGAAAAGATCCCTGGGATTATTGAGAAATATCAGCAGAGTAGCATCACAGCTGAGCAGGGAGCAGTGCGGATTAAAAGCAATGTCTTTATATGAATATCTAGCAATAAAACAACTCTATGAAACACACATCAATATCAACCCACTCATATATTCAGACAAGATGCCTTTAAACCCTATTTACCCCCACAGGTGAGCAGCTGGAAGAGCCACACTTCTATCTGTACTCTCTAAGCAGACTTTCCTTCTCTCTTTGGCCTCAGATAAAGGAAGAGGTGATCAGTGTTGATGAATGAGATTTAGCTGAAAGCACAGAAGTATAATTTGAGCTTTCAACACAAAATAATAACTTGTGAATAACCCTGATTAATATCTTCCACACAGATCCGACGGCCAGGCTTGCTCCACTTCCTCAGTCACTTTCTAGAAGCCATCACTGGAAAGCAGCACTTCAAAATATCAGGAAAACTCAGTAAAGAACAGTAAAGACACTGAATAAGGACATTACAGTGTACCAATACCACCTCTGTGATTTTCTCCTACAAAATTACAGTTAAATGAGGTCACATCCCATTCATTACACACATACACAGCTGCACTATGAACACATAAAACCACACAAGCAGTCAGAAATGTTCCTGTAAACTGTGGTCATGTGACTTCAGTTATCGAATCATAACTAGCACGGGGTGTAAATGCTCTGCACTGCTGCTCTTTCTCTATATTACATAATAACTGTTCCAGTGCAGTTTAACTTCAGGTTTGTGCACAGGAGGCTTTATGCATGCTCTCCTCATTTACATAAAACACCTAAATCTACAGCTGAAATTATTAGAAAATGTATCAATTAGTTATTCTACAGGCAATAAAAATGCAAAAACAATTACTGAGTATCTACATATACTCAGGTAAACAAGATGGCAAAAAAAAAATCCACTCAAAGAACTCAGGGCACAGTTTCATACTGCAAAGGCCAGGCAATTACCTGCGTGTCACTCACCCTCTCTCCTATCCACTCAACTCTTCCCTAAGTAACAAAGGCCCAAAATGCTAAAAAATGTAATAATAATAGTAATAAAAAGAATAATCTTACAGCAGTAGGGGTTTAATAGCTTCAGGGCTGAAAAACTACGATAGTCAGAGAGAAAATAAAAAGGTCAGAACGTCAGAAGAATTGTTCTTTTCTCTCACCAAAAGGTCATCTAACGTCTCACACAGTCTCTGACACCCTCCCCTCAGTGGGCACCATCACTTCAGCCATTATACTGGTCAGCACATGCTTGTGACTTTGCATGTGTGTGAGTGTGTTCATTTACTGACCTGTCAGGTGGTTTCTGACCATCTCAGAGGTCTGCAGAGCCGGAACTGGATTCAGCTTCTCACCTGCAGCATAAACACACACAGAGCGGTGAAAACGGGGTCCGTGCGAGCAACATGTTCCACTTTAAAGGCTTAAATAAGGACAATGCACTGCAAGCATGATGCGCAATTGGAAACGCTGCCAACTGCAACATTTCCACAGTGACATTAATAAATCAACTCAACGGATGAGTCACCAGATGAGAACGGCACCCCCCTTTCCCCAGACTGCTGAGGGAAGGAGGTGCAACTAGGGCAAAGACAAATAGCGGTGGTGTATCTGTCTGTCTGTGAGTTTGTGTGTGAGGAAATGGCACAGACTGACACTGACTGCAGCCAGAGGGAGTACATCAAAAAAGACTGATAGAGAGGGAGGCCTGCAGGTGAAAGGAAAAGCTCGGGGAACAGATGATCCCCCGAGTGCTCTTGTTTCAGGCCAAAACCTCTGGGGAAGAGGATGCTGGGGAAGGGCAGCAGGAATGTAATGATGCATTGAGAGTGGGGGGGTGGGGGTTGGGATATTGGAGCCGCATTGTCCAATCTCTTTCGTAAAGCCACACCCCAGCAGGGGTCCCTGCCAGAGGAGGCAGCCCGGTATCCTGGGGCAAATAGAGGCAGAGGCGTCCAAACACTGCCTATAAATGGCGTGAAATGACAGTGAAATGAGTCACGGTGCAGATGGCTGTGGATGTAAGCTCTGACATTAGGGAACGGTGAGTGTGTACTGCTGGATTTGTTAAAACTGCACTTTTGTGATGCACGGTTTAATAAGTGATATGTCAAGCAGTCATCCCGCCCCCGACGGGAGAGAGAAAGTGAAAGGTATTCTTGCTGTGCTGGTAAAGATACACAAAACACAGCAGGGGTTTTCCCAAAAAATAAGAGTTCTGGTTAAATATTGACAAAAAGGGACTTTCAAGTATCAACGGGGAGCTGGAATAAAATTTTGGCTCTGTTTGTTTAGCGGGGACAACAAACTCTGCTCTAAAGCTGAAACTGAATTACAAAAACACGCCAGAAAGACCCCGAAACAGTAAGTCTTAAATCCGCTGCTTCAGTTGAGTTTAAGACATGTCTTCTATAAAATCCTCTAGTAAATAATGGTTAAAAATTATTTATATATATATATAAGTTGAAATGTCTTTCCCCACAAAAACACAACCTACACTTTTGGAGCTTTATAATAAATACAGTTATAAAGTCATTGCATGATTACAGCCATTAAAAGCCTCTGTGTCTGTTTGAGCAGTGATATGTTCCTGTAGATTTATTGAGACATAAATTCAAATTGCTTTGTGGTGTATTTAAGGACACCACAAAGCAGCACAAAAACTTAAAACACTGTGAGTCATGGCTAAAATCAGACCTTGCCTTTACATTTAAAATAATTGTCTCATTTAATTTCCTCCATCTAACTTTGCTAATAAGTCTTGAATTCATTTTAATGTTAATGTTCCTCAAACTGAAACTTTTGGTTCAGGTTTTCTCCTGAAATGCTCACAATTTTCATCTCAGCAATGCATGAAGCACAAATAAAAAGGTTACAATGATAAAGTCATTAAAAAAAATTCAACAAGTACAAGACTGCACCATGTAGATCAAAGCAATGCACAGTACTTTACCAAGGTTCAACATAAATTTTACTCCTAACTAGAGCTGGGCGATAGAACGATAACGATATGTATTGCGAAATAACTTTTTCTCGATAGAAAAATTAAACTATTGCGATAGACCTCACCGCTCTTTTGGCGGTGAGAAAAAAAAAAAAAGAACAGCCAATCCAAATTAAGTAGCGCAGAGCTGAACCAATCACAGCCGCAGCGTCACGTCACGTGACTTGTTACGTGCAGCACAAGTGCCAAGCCGCACATGTGTATTTGTTTGGGAAGCAGCCAGCCACCGTGCCGCCCGGGTAATGGAGGAAATGAGTGTGCCGACTAGAGAAAAATCAACCGAGAGCGTGACTGAAGGTTACCGAAGAGAAAACCGATGATGGTTCCAATGCCGGAGAGATTGTCGAACGGAAGAGCCATAGAAGTTCCGTAGTGTGAAGGTATTTCGGCTATTTCAAGTCTGACAAAAAACAGAGTAGCGCGCTGTAAATTGTGCCGAAAGCAAGTCTGGAAATACAATAAAGCGGTGCATGCTCAATCTCTGACTGAAAGCGCTAATTCGTCATTCGGCTTTTGTCAGACTAAAGTAACTGTTAAAACTGTTTGAAAAGCTAAGCTATACAACAAGGAGAGATTGAGAATTTCCTTTTAGTTCTCAGTTTATTTGATATTGACAAAAGTTAGTCAATTTTGTCTGTTCTTCTGTAAAACAAACAAATATTTATTTCTAGAATTAATATTTTGTTTCTAAGTGGAATTGACAATTTAGTAGTCTGTTTTGTTTGTTCTATTTTGAAACTTAAACGCTTTAGCGGCTGCCTTTTGTGTAGTTTGCAATATTTGCCTTTATTTATCTGAAAAAGTCTCATGTTCCTTAAGTACATCTACCCTGTTGAACTTATTATGGGAAATAAATATTTAAATCAAAACAAGCTTCTGATTATTTCACATTTTACTTGTGAGCAACGGCACATTTAAATCTTACAAATATAGTTATTTGGCTTATATCGTGATATATATCGTTATCGCCTGAAATGAAAAAAAAAAAAAAAAACACATATCATGATATGAAAAAATCTTATATCGCCCAGCTCTACTCCTAACACAACTTTGTTTGACCGTTTGCAGTGCCAGTCAAAGGTTTGGACACTCTCAGTGATACTGGCTTGCTTGACTTGCATTAAATAATCACAGCAACAACAACTGAGTTCTTCAGTGACTACAGCAAGTTTAGCTTTCTTCACCAGCTCAACTTGCAGTAGGTCAGTGAAGTGTAACATGAAACTGTGCCTTCTTCCATATCATCTGCTCCTAGCTTATTTTTCTAATAACTGTTTGGGATAAATCATCAACAGCCAAGTGAGAGGAAGACTGAAGCACAAATTCACCTTTAAAGACACCCAGGTCAATGTGGGGCACCTCGAATGCTTACAAACTTTAATCCTCAGCAGTGGCAATGTGCAGAGTCTGCAGTGGCTGTAGGACAGACCTGACCTCCCTAAGGGGGCCCCACCTGGCTCCATTCACTCCTGTTGCAAGCAGCTTACATGATTCTGTTTAAACAAACCTCATGACAACAATGCAACCCACTCAATGGAAACAAAGAGGAGTTATCCTTCTGATAGCAAACAAAGGAGGGAAAAAAAGGAGAAAGACAACCAGACAGCAGTAAATGGAGAAAATAATAATGATTAATTATAATGCTAATTTACTAACGTAACCGGGGAGCTCAACTTCCACTAACATCACAAATTGTTAAAGCTTTTATTTACACACATAATGCCTTCAGTATGAATCTGAACAGAAAAAAACAAGTTCAAAAACAAGTTCAAAATCCATCAATCCATTCATTCATTCGCTTCCACTTATCCTTTACCCTTTTCTTCTCACATTCACTCCTGCATTCATACCTAGGGCTGTGCGATATGACCAAAATCTCATATCCCGATATAAAACATCTATCATCCGATAATGATATAAATCACAAAAAATGTAATATTTTCTGTAAATTCTGTGAATCTCGGGTAGGTGCACTTTCCAGCTAGGCGTCTTGTACCTGGAGTCGAGTGTTTTAACCGATGCATGAAACGACACATTTTTAGACATAGGTTGTAACGGCCGCCGTTTTCTTTGTGAGTATTTATTACACCGCGTTTATTTTTTAGCACCTGACGGCTCTTTTTTTGCTTCTCATCCGTCAATACTCTGCATACTTTTTCACGTGATTCTGTTTATTTTGAAAATTCTCAACAGGATCTTGAGCTTTATTGTGAAAGGGTTATGTGGAAAATAAACAAGCGGACATGCGGTGGTTTTACCGTCGTTGTTGCTAATGACAATCCATAAAAACAGGCGCTTGTCCGTCTGTAGTGTGGTCATATTAAATATAAGAGAAAGAGAGAACTTTAAGAAATTAATATAGCCACTACAGTGACCATCAGAACGATGAAAAAATATTGCCGTAAACAGTTAAACAAACGATAGCGTAAAATGAAACGATAGACGTTTTTATATCCATCCATATATATCGTTATATCGAACAGCCCTATTCATACCTATGGGCAATTTAGTATTTCTACTTAACCCCACTAACTGCATGTCTTTGGACTGTGGGAGGAAGCCAGAGAACCTGTGGAGAACCCACGCAAACACGGGGAGAACGGCAAACTCCGCACATAAAGACCCTGGCCTGGTGGTGAAATTGAACTCAGCACCGTTTTGCAGTGAGGCAACAGTGCTAACCATCTAGGCTGGACACTGTGCTGCCGAGCACAAAGTTCAAAATCATTTACAGCATTTTTCAATGAGCACATTTTACAGCACACTGCATTTTTTCCCTCTTGTCATGTAGCTGCACAGTTAAGTTTATTCTTGCTACAAATTATGTTAAAACATTTTTAAAAAGTACTCTTCTGTCCAACAAATAAAAAGCGTATTTCAGTTAGTGAGGTTATGGTGATGACTTCGTCTCGAGGACAAATGATCAGATCTGTGGTGTCTAGCCTTGATTGATCACTACCAAAAACCAAAATCCACAGCAAAAACTGTTTAAAATGCACAAGTGGGTTATCGTTTATTGACTTTTATGATAACTTTTATCATATCAGTGAAGCCCCTAGTTAAGGAAATCTAAAACAAGATCATGAAATCTTTCAGAGTACAGTAAATCAAATGGAAGAAATAAAGAAGAACAAAAACAAACAAAAATCAATAAAGATGTAACTAGAGAATATTTGGGGTTTTGTTTGTAAAGTTGTACTCAATATTTACTTCAACCTCCTCACATCCTGCGGCCTATTACTTGATTCAGTTTAGTACAGTGTTTCATACCTTGGTAAACAATAGTGACTCTATCATGTCAAGCTGTAAAATAAACTCACTGCCCCATATGAGGACATACTTTCTTAACGACATTTACTTTCTATTCAAAGATGATTCTTAGTTCTTCTACTTATCAGGTCCAAAATGTAAACGTTCAGATCTATGGAAGATTATTCCTACCTAGGGATGGGTACCGGTATCCGGTGCCATGATGGCACCGGTTCTGACATAAACGGTAGTAACCAGACCGAAAAGCAGCGCACATTTCGGTGCTTTATTTCGGTGCTTTTTTTTCCTGAGCTGTGATACACTTTAGATTCTAGCCAATCATTTTACATTTCCGAGGATAGTAGGCGGGTCCAGGTACGTACGTTCTTTTAGAGCAGAGCTACAGATTAAAAATGCCCAAGGCGAAGCGGTCAAAAGTCTGGCTGTACTTCACAGCAACATATGTAAACTCAGCAGCCTGCAACAAGTGCTTTAAGCTGATACTGTGATACTGTCAAAGGAGGTAACACCTCAAATCCGATGAAACACCTGGCGACGCATAGCGTTTTTTTTAAAAGCCGAAAAATGCACCGTATTTGATAGCTTGCTGCGAGACCTCACACCGTGCACATCTACTGCGGGTGTGGTGCCTGTTATCGGACCCGGTGTTAGCAACATCCCCCAAGAACCCGAAGAGGAGAGTCCTGGCCCCTAGCCCTGCCAGTGTAGCAGAAATGATGACGGATGATGATGGCAGCAGCAGCCGTTCTTCTCTGGGTCAGTAGCTTAATGTTGTTCGTGTGTAATTTACGTTGAGTAGGCTAACCACGTTATTACGTTGATGCATGTAAGGTGAACTAGCAAACATCATCATAGCTACATGCGGCTGTCTTCTTGTTTGATGGCAGGTACTCCCTTCACCCTGGCCAAAAAGGCTAAAAGAAAAAGAAAAGTGGAACCAAAGAAAAAGTGGAAAACAGCTAAACATGAGAGGTTTTTGGACAAAGTTTGTGTTTTTTTCCATTGTTTAAGCACTGCTTCCAGCCAAGAGTGATACCATATATGCCCCATAGCTGCAGAAAAGGCTAACATTGTTATCTTTTTACAAAAAAAAAAAAAAAAGCTGAACATGAGAGGTTTTTGGACCAATTTTGTGTTCTCCATTCTTTAAGCACCGGTTTGAGCACCGTTTAAGCACCGGCACCGTTTCAAAAGTACCGGTTTGGCACCGGTATCGGATAAAACCTAAACGATACCCATCCCTATTCCTACCACAGAATTTTTCATTTATTTTTCTTTTCTTTTTGCTGTTCTGGAGTCAAAACAAGTACGTAAGTTAAAATTTTGGGATATCTAACCTTAATTAACAATAACCCAAATTTTCAAGCTAGGCAAAGGTTTTAAATGCATCTAAACTCTAAACTAAAAACAACAACTCATTTTCCCATTCCTCAGATTATTGTATGTTCCCTCCACTGATTGCACAGCGAGAACAGTAAATGATAACAATCTGTCCAGTTTCCTTCTTCCTCAGTTTATAGACGTTTTGAATACTTACATAGACAACCTCTTCAAAATTTCCAAAGCAAATAAATTCACAGAGTCTGACCTCCGTTTCTCAGTTAACCTCATTCCAGCGGTTGCAGCTGCCTCCTGCTCCGCCTCCATCACCGGCACACACGAGGAGCCGGTCGGCGCTCCATGTGTGTCCTGGCTTTGCCTCCGAGTGCGACGGAGCTGTAAACCACACTGGCTCACCTCTGTTATGCACACTCATTACTATTTCACCAGCAGGGGAACAGCAGCACTGACAGCTCCTGTGTCCTCCACATTAATAAGAGAAAAAGCAGCATCGCGCACATAAGCTTACAGCGGTTTACCTTTCAACCTGCCAGCGCAGACACAGACACGCACACACAGCTATGATTACAGACAAACACTTCCATCAAGGTTCAGCATATTTACTTACTGTGCATGGAAAGAAAATAATGCAACCCATCGCTATCGCCACAAAAACCTCCACACTTAAGCAAACAACCACCTGTCATAAAAGCAGAGTATGAACAAAAGCATTGTTCAGCTCCCCGGCAGATGAAAGAGAAAATCTTTATGTACTTCTCCTTTATCAAGGATTACATCATTTCCTTTCATGAACACATTTTTTATTATTATTATTATTTGGGAAGTCTTTAAACATTTATCCTCTTCTTTAGTCTTGTGTACGCATCTCTAGACATATTTAACTTTATATTTAAAAAGACTTAGCTTGAGCAGGAATTTATATTTGTTTCAGCCACAAAAGTAGACTTCACCCTAAACAGAGCCGTCATTAATACTGAGGACATAACATGAAGCCATGAATATCAGCGTTTGGACCGATGAGGGATGAATGGGTTTGCATAAACAAACAAATACTGGGGGTTCAATTTAGCTTAAATTTGACATGAGAGACATGAGATTGGTTACCAACTGACTTTATACATATACAGTTGTGTATAGAGTATTTACACCTGTGGGTAGGTGAGCATGCAAGCATTATATTTTCAGTAAAACTGCAGGAGACCTGAAGGACGCGTTCAAAGCATATTAGCAAAGTGATGCATTATGAACAAAAATCAATAAAGATATGTGATACAAGGTAGCTCCAGGTATCATTAGCTCAGTGGAGTAACAGTAAAGTTGTTTTCACACATGAACCGGCACCCTGAGCCTTTCAACATTACCCGTTGTAGCTGCATGTGACAAAACAAATGTGTTTAACCTCCAAACTTCCCGAGCGTAAACTGTGTCTGACTGCAGCCGTATGAGCTAACTGTCCAGTGAAATCTCAGCGAGCGAGCATCAGACGTCAAAGCCAAACAGGGGTGGGAGCGCATCTGAGGTGGATAATTAGCTCTGCATGACCCGATTCGCCCGACACTGACGCAAGCTTTTGCAAAAACACTGTTTAGGGATATTCAGATTAAAAAGCAGATTTAAGTATTTGGAGTTTTTTTGTTTTGTTTTGTTTTTAAAGGAATGAGAGAGAAAAAAAGAGTAACCCCCAAACTAACATTTTAAATCATTTTTTCCACCAGTTCTTGTAGTAACTCAGTTATATTGTATACTCACACTACCCATGGTTGCTTTGTACCATGATCCTGCACTCACATTCTCATTTATAGAAGCTGTTGAAAGCTGCTCTCACAGGGCACAGTGAGGTTCATGATTTTATGCATTTTGTGCTTTGTGTTTCACCCTCTCATGTGCCTTTTTGATTTGTTAATTAACACAATGATTTTCAGAGGCATGCCCGAGTCCAGCTACACCACATCCCAGCTCCCCTCTTCAGTTTGCTGAAGTGGGTCCAGGCACGCCGATGCGACTGATCTCTCTGGTCAAACAGAATGGAATTTGGCGTCAATCATGCTTTCGCACTGTATGGATTGTTAACAAAACGACTTTAACTGCCTGATTGTGTAGTGTGAAAGTTTGTTATTAAAAAGCAGTGTTAACACTTTCACCAAATTCTTTTTTGGTGGGGTTACGAATCCCATAATTTGTGCGGTCCAGGGTCAGCTCAATGTGCTGAGGATGTCAGATGAATCAAAGAAAAGACTTGTAAAAAAAGGATCTGCTCTGAGTGAAGCCTAATTCATGGTCAAACCTGTTTGGCCAAGATGGATGACAGGAAACAAGCCGGCCATGCTGATTGGTCAAATTTACAAAGCCTGCATGAGTGAGGATGAGTGAATCCTGCCCACAACAGCCTCTGATTCTGGGAGGCAGATAATGCTTATGAGATTAACATCCTCAGCCCACCAACAGCCCACAGCTTGACCAATCCGTGCCGAGTGGAAATTACATAACAGTGAGCGTTCAACACACCCGCAGGATTCTGCTGACAATCCATCTATGCTAGCCCCCTCCCCTCTTTATCATGATGATGAGTAGCAGCACATCCTCCCCTCCCAACAGCGTGCACCTGGTAATCCCGAGCGTGATTTGTGGGATTGCGTGCAAAGCCATAATACCAAACACGGCAGCCAGTCTTAGATAACATAACTTTTTGAAGGTTTTCCAGCCTTCTTGGCTCTAATTATTTCACTTAAAGAGAATTTCAGAAGTGGGACGCACAAAGAAGCAATGTTGTGTTCATTCAGACTCCACTTCCCTAGAAGGAATATAAAAGAGGAAAGAGTGCAGGGTTACAGTCGGTGGCAGACAGTGGTGGTCTGCCTGAGATTACAGCTGTGCAGCTGGGAGAGGATGCTGCTGCTTGGTGGGGTGAGAGGTTAGAGAAAAGAAGTGAGGTCACAGCTGTGCAAAGGCAAGAGGAGACTTAAGGGCAAAGCACGGACATCATAAAGTACCCGTGCAAAATATACTGCATATATATTAGTTACATTCACATCTGAATGTGAAATAAAGTGCAAGGGAGAAAATTCCACATTGTTTCCACATTCCTGCACTCTTGTTTACCACTAATACATTTAATCTATGACATTACAACCAGATGATGGTCACCTGATGCATTTATTAAACATTACAATTTAATAAATGCATCAGCGGTAAAGCGAGACCACGTGTGGAGTCACATTTAATTGTTTTTGTAGAATTTTATTATGTGCGCAGGCTGCTGAAGAGTTACATGGTTAACTTACTTTTTTGTTAAACTAAAGGGTTAAGCAGCCATGCTGTACTTTTAGCTAAAATTTCATGTGAAAACACTGTCTAAGATGCTTTTGTGCATACACTGCATTATTAATATTGAGCTCTAACACTGCTGCTGACACCTTATGGCAACGGATTCACACTTTGAATTAGGTGATCAGTGACAGACGCTCACTGGAAAAGGAGGATGGAAAAAGCTCTTCATTTTGGTTGAACTAACACACGCTGCTGCCTGCGAGCTGCAAACACTGATAAAGCCTTCAGTTTTTTTTTTTCTGTATCGTCAAAAATATTATTAGCGCAAATTTTGCTGGAATCCTGTGATATAATCTTGAGACTATATGGCCTACCGCCAGTCTGTAAAATGTTTCCAAGCACCCTGATTTATCGCAGACGTTTGGATTCAGCCCTGAACACAACTTAATCAATTATATCGTTTCAGATTAATTAATCTGATAGACTGACAGTGTAAAAGTAGGACTGCACCAATGTTTAGTCCACCACGGCCCTGTTATTTCAAATGTTCTCACACCTTGGCAATTAGGGCCCAAAGGCTATTTACCTTTTTAAATTATTTATTGTTTTCTAATCAAAAAACAGCAAAAACATCGACTACTCCTATAGGTAAATGCCAGCTTGTTTGGCAGTAGGCAGATATCAGTCAATAAAGCTAAGGGTAAGGCTCAGGTATTGTTCCATCTCCACCTAAAACCTAAAAATATTCCATTTAAAAGCATTTAAAATTAATCATATAATAAATCAAATGAATAATAAATTATTTTTCTGCCATTCACCATCAGTAGGACATCCCAGTTTAGTCCAACTCTTCATCAATGGCGACCCAAACCCTGTGCAGCTGATTATTTTGGTGATTATCAGCTAATTCAATGCATCACTGTTCAAGTTAAAGAAAGAAAAAACACATCCATTGTTTTCTAAAATCAATATAAATATTTTTCAACGTCTAATTTGCCTCATTTGTCATCATTTAGTGGAAATGTTCTTCACGGGGAGTTTGCTGCACACTTGCACTTTGCGACCAATTTTGGGGAATTATTCCTGTTGCATTGAGCGAGCGTTACGTAATCCGTGGGTAGCTGTGCATCGCTGTTATTCATACATTATTCTAGTTGTTGCACACATCAGCAGTCGGAGGTGCTCGAACGCACTCGGCCTGTATGACTTGTGCATGTGCTCTGGTTCTTGCTCCTCCACTCGTGTGTGTTAATATGCTCCCCATGAGGCGCTGCAGGCTGTGGTAATTATAGAAGCTCAGCTAGCACACATATCACAAGAGAGATGTGCATTTAAAGCAGTGCACTTTTAGCATGAACACAGCCCCATATGCATGCACACAAACCAACGGATATACTGAAGATGGTTGTGCAGATATTAAACGTCGTGCTGACTGCCTTTTTAATCAAACTCTGTAAAACAGTTCTCCTCTAAATAAGTCTCAAACTTAAACAGAGCTGACAAATGCACCTGTTTTCTTGACTTCATATTTCTTCATAATTTTAGCAGCAGAGTCTGGACACACTTGGGGTTCAGCAATGCTGCGTTACTCTACCCCCACCCCAACCTCACGGTCACACAACTGTAATACCCTTGCCCAAATATAAAGGGCTTAACCCACTTCTTAATAAAATCCCAGTCCTCCCACACGCTGACCAGCAGGGCGTCTGCGAGTGTGTCAGATAAAACTCCATTAACGCCAACGGGGACAGACGAGCCCAGGAGATGGAAGAGGATTACTTCCTTAACCACGCCGAGTCGTCATTATTGGCATTTAACAGTCTGATATAGATGTAAGGCGTGCCCGCTCTGCGTGTGCGCACAGCAGGCCAAGAATGGGATGGAGGCAGGGCCTGTGGAGTGCAGACATTGTTATTACCGAAATGTCACTCAGAAAGAAAGGAAGGAAAGCAAGGAAAGGAGGAGAGGGCCTGAGGGTGGGCGAGCGAGTAAGTGGATACAGAAAGAGTGGGGAAAGAGAGAGTGACGGGGTGGCGGTAACACATTCATCTTCATATCCCTCTTTTAGCCCAACATTTGCTGTTTGGCTTTTTCCACTCAACTGCTCTTCAATGGCTGCGCTGCCTGCAATGTGAGGGCTATTTTTAACAGCTGTTAGGCTTTCTGTCATGTTACCTAATCAAACCCACGACAAATCTTTTTTTTTTTATACAAATTTGAGAGATTAGGACATAAACTGTGTTTAATCCCACACTCTGGGAAATTCACTCGTTACAGCAGCACAAGGGACAGGAAGAAAAGGTGAATTAGAGAAATATTAGAAAACAATACAAATAGAAAATAAATAAATAAGAAAAATTGTGACAAAAATGATGATGACGAAGGACCTACGATAGAACCACAGTGGAGGACTGAGCTCTAACAGTCTACTGCTATCAAAAGGAAACAAGACCTCAAAAGCAAAACAAGTCTGGACGTCTTCTCTGGAGTTTACAAAGTGAAACCAAAGACCTTGTCTCTAGTGGGAACCAAGTAGCATCAAAAGTGTAGTTTTCTGTGCTTTCCCCCCCCCCACTTCATTTCAGCTCTACGGTTTTATGCAGACTTCTGCACATTTGTAGTGTTTCTCCTCTGCTCTCTGTTTCACTGCATTATGATGAAGAACACTACAGAGCAGAGCAGACACATTGAGCAAAGCAGGTGAGAGACAGGTGAAGTTAAGATATCTGACTTGTCAGGATACTGTTACAATGCAATTAAAGCTTCCAAGCAGGTGTTACTTAATCTACACTTAGCTGTTATCCACTGTTCTCCACTCAGGGTAATGGTTTTACTCTTCCCTGAGTAAAAGCACTTTTTTCTGCAGAATGGAGCAACTTTGTGTCTCCCCCCCATGACACAATTTGTAACCACATGGGGCTCATCAGCTTTATCCCTCTGTCATTACTACAGCCCTGCACATCACCTTGTTCTTGAAAATTGTTACCATTACACTTCTCCATTCCTCAAGCATCCTCTCACTCTCCAGGATCAACATGGTCAAAAGTTCTACTGTCCTGTCTCCCAGACATCTCAGGTTATATTAATGTAATGTGGACCAACCACTTTTCACAGGCACATTGACTTCCTCCTTACTAATCCTCTGCACTTCTTGATTCACCAAGGTCCCTCCACCCACCCTTCTTTCGCTCTCATTTTCTTCACTTATCAGCTCCTTAAAGTCATCCTTCTATCTTCTCAGCACACTCTCCTCACTCGTTAGTCCATTACCATCTCCATCCTTAATCACCCTGATCTGCTGCACATCCTTTCCAGCCTAATATCTCGGCCTGGACAATCAATATAAATCCTTTTCTCCTTCCTTGGTGCACAGCCTTACATACAACTCACTATAAACCTTTTCCTTTAAAACCCCCATATACTAAATGCAAGTCTCTTTAAAGCATGAAGGAATTTTTTCACAGAAAAATGACTAAATATGTAGTTTTTATGAAGACAGACGAGTTTCTTTAGACGTTTAACCCTTTCCAATGTTGGGAATTGCACCAGACGTATATAACCGTTCATCACTGGGGGTAGCACACTGCTGACAACAAATTTTAAAAAAAATACTTTAAATGCTACATCTTACGAAACACAACAATGAGCTTATTTATTAAGCCCGATAAGACACGGAAGCTGCTGCTATATAAATGTGACCCAAACAAGCAAAGCGAGTCTCCAGGGCTGGGATTAGTGAGCTCAGACCAGCTGCAAGACTGCGTCGCTGCTGCTACACATGTCAATTACATAAATGCAGCTTCCTGTCTCTGCGCCAGCATCGGGACCTTATTATGCTCTGCTGACGCTCCACTCCACTCGGGACTCAATAGCTCAGATGCGCAGGTACTCTAGAAACAAACGCCCTGTTGTAATGCAACACTGTAACCGTGGAGACCGATGTCTTTAAGAAGACAGGATTTAAAGGTCGAGCCATGGAAGGCAGGGGCGGGCAGTTAATTTTTCCCAAGGGGCCACATGAGAAACTGGGACTGATGTGGAGCGCCACACCAGTGAGCTGCTAACACCCACAACAGTCCCAGTTTCTCATGTGGGAAAAAATTAACTGCCTATTCCAGATCTCAGAGATAATAAAGGAGGAATTCAGTGTTTTTGCTGTGGAAAAACATCCCAATTACAAAAAAATATGTCCTGGGACAACTTTCAGGTGTGGATTTTTAAGCAGTTGGTGGACTAGCTGTACGTAGGACTGCACCAAAATAAAGTAGCACATCACATAGCTCCCTAATGTGTTTTGTTTTTGTTTGGTTGGTTGGGTTTTTTTTTTTTTTTTTTTTACAAACAATAAAAAAAGCTGCGTGTCAGAATCTCACTTCTTTTCATAAAAAGTTGATTGATGATTCTATTTTTCAAATTAGACGGGAATAAAGCCAGAAGGCAAAATTTCTGCATATTAATTTTCTGTCAGTTCACTAATCAGTCAGCTAATCTGTTCTGCATACAGCCCTTTAAACAACAGTTCCACCAACAGCTTGCAAGACAGGTGACAATTCCAGGAAGTCTTTCAGGAAATTACACGTCACACCTATGCGAGTGCACTTTGTTGAAATGAAAAACAACCCGGTGCTTGTTAGTGGCAGTTTCAATGTCATAAAAAATATACTACAATAGCTTCAAATGGTAGATTGGCCCCACATGTATAGATGTGACACTGTAACACCACCTGAGAGGTGCAGTCTCCAGCTCGGAGTCACCTGGGGGGGACCACATTTGGCTGATTAGTGTCGAGTGTGACCTGTAACTGCACCACAGACAGGCAGCAGTAACAAGGGAGGCAAAGCCATTAGTGACACATGTGGGCACTTACTGGAAACATCCCTCTCAGCACAATGAGGGTGGAACACAATGCTGCTGCTGCTGCTGACAGCCCACAGCAGCCGTGGCTCACATGTGCGACGCCTTGTGCCGCCGACTGACTGTCAAAGCGTGTTGACACAAATGAAGAACCCAAACGCTGTTGTGACATCATGAAAGACACATGAATGATGGCGGCTGATTTGTGTCAGATGGCTCCCGCTGCGCTGCTCATGGAGCGAGTGTGCAGGGTAAGAGGTCCACACCATCTAAAACTCAGTCACATGCTGCCAGTTTATTAGGCACAGATTGGTCCCGATTCAGTTTTAGGCAACACGGGCGCTGACGAGGGAGGCGATTAATTACTGACAAATACACATCCAAACAGTGTCCACAGCTGCTAAAGGGCACGCCTGTGAGGCACTTTGGTTAACATTTTTTGCACTTAAACCAATTTTATGGAGAAACTAAAGTGAGTTGATTGAGATCTAAGGTTGTCTTTAGGCTCTACTTTAGGGATGGATAAAGTTTTAAAAGTAAATAAATAAATCCAGCATTTAATTAGCCTTCATCTTGCCAACTGGCTGACATGCACCAACACAAAGATCACTGATGAACTACAATCACGTTATACAGCAGTTCAGAGTCACTTCAGCCATTCGCCTTTCATTGATTTCTGCTGAAGTTCAAAGTGAGCATAAGAATGGGGAAGAAAGATGATTTTAGTGACTCTTAACATGACATAGGTTGTTGGTGTTGTTGTTGTATTTCAGAAGCTGCTGATTTCCTGGGATTTTCCCACAACACCATCTCTAGGGTTGCAAAGTGAGCAGCAGATCTCTGGGTGAAAATGTCTCACTGAAATCAGAGGAGAATAAACCGGTAGCTCTGAGGTGAGTGGAAGGTAACAGTAACTAAAACAGCCACTTGTTACAACCAAAGTATGCAGAAGAGCATCTCTGAATGCACAACACCTTTAAGTAGCTGGGCTACAGCACCAGAAGACCACACCAGTTGCCACTCAGCGAGCATCTCATATCAGTGGTTCAGGCCGGTGGTGGTATAAGGGTGTGTGGGATTTACCACACTCACCACAGTTCGTACCTTTTTAGTACCAGAAGAGCCTCACTTAAACACCACAGTCTACCTGAGTATTGTGGCTGACTATGTCCGTCCCTTTATGACCACAGTGCACTCATCTTCTGATGGCTGCTTCCACCAAAATAACACACCGTGTCACAAACCAGTTCACTGTACTCAAATATATCTCAGTGTCAATACAATAGAGCACCTCTGAAGCCCATTAATCTGCAGTAGCAATATGACCAGTATCTGAGAGGAATGTTTCCAGCAGCTTTTTGAATCTATGCCACAAAGCATTAAGGCCTACCTAACCAGCTACTATCAACCGCTGTAAGACATTTATCCCCCTTTTTTTTTTTATTAGCATGACTTGCAATTCTCCCTATGCTCAGAAGTCTTAACTCTAGTGAGGACCAACGAAACCAGCTACACATATTTCCCATGACATCATTAACAAACCACAAGCTCATTTAACTTTCATTGAATATGTAAAAAATAATTATTAGGGCTGGGAGGAATTAGTGGTGTACAGATGACAATTTAAAATAAATGATATTCAAAGTAAATAAGCACCAACCTGTCCCATCCTGTATCTGTTTCTCTCTTTAGCCACGTAGTCAAAAAAAAAACTAAACTAAACAAAACTTCAGTCTGAGAACTCAATAACAAACATTTCTTCACGAGCCTCTATAATTTCACCTCCTCTCCTCAGCAGCCTGTAATTTCCTCCCTCTCCTGGGTCAAACACAGGCTCTCTGTAGCTCGCTATTTAACGAGATTGTGCACTTGGTTACATAATGACGGCGAATAAGAGCACTAACCTCACCTATACCTGCCGTGTGACTCCCTCCGCTTAAAACCACGTCTGTGAGGGAGCCACAGGTGAAGGTGGTAAAGCTGCTGAGGAACGGGAGCCGATTTGAGGCTTTGATTTCATTCATAAACACTTTCAGGACCAGTCGTCGCGTTAGACAGCAGTTCAGTGACAGCTGCCCCGGTCGGCACATTACAGCCTCATCACCCCACCAACAAACCAACACACCGGAGCGTTTCTCTTCACTCTCTTCACACATTAACCTCCTCTCGGTAAATGTCCCAGACACAACCCGGTTTCTTACCCTTCGGCGCTTCTCCGTCCCTCACACAGGTCCGCCTGTCGTCTCCGGGTCCATCTATTTACTGTCCACACAGAATGGTACGGTCTAGTCTTGTGAGCGTCACACGTCACTTCCGGAGACTCTATAACCCGTGCACCTGTAAAGCTGTTCACGTGGTCAAAGATCGTCTATTTAGTGCGTGACAGCACAGAAACGTGAGTTTCTAATAGCACTGAAGGTAAAATATATGAATATATTTTTAAAAGTTCTGCTTTCTAATTACATCATAGCGGAAGACCACAAGCTGATTCATGTTACATGTGAATTTCTTTCTAAGTTTCTTTCTAATTTGCCACGTTTTCCCCTCATAGATAGATTATTGATGTATCAGTGATTATCTTGATCACTGAACTGTCATAATGCTTTAATTCTGTGCTGTACATTTGCAGTTTGGCACACAACATAATACAATTTTTATTTTCACATACAAAAATACAAATTTATGTAACGTGCATATTCTTATCAAGGTCTACCCTGATCAGAATATTTTGATCAAGGTATAGTACTGGCTTTATTTATGTATTTATTTTTCTATGCTTATCGTTCTGTTCGTTTAATTTAGTTGCTTTTTATTATTTATAGACACTTTAATGATTCTGCAAGAGATATAACTGTGCTACAGGACCTTCATAAAGAATAAAAATAAAATGAGTATAATCTACAATGAACACAAAATTGTTAAAGGTATCACAGGCTCATATTTATGGTCTTATTATGTGAGGTGGTGAAATATTTTATATACAGTATATACATATACACACTTATACAAAAGTTAAAGAAAAACAGCAAGACTGAGATTGTGCAAAAGAGAATTCTAGCAGATATACTGTAGATGCCATAAATAAATGCTAATTAATTGTTTAACTAATTATTATTAATTAAAGAACGACACTATGTAGGTCTTCATTGTCTTAAGGCTAACAAAAACGACACTATGCACTAGCTAACACACTTAATGTACTTTTGTTTTTAAGTGTTGTGTATCAACATTGACTGATTGAGGTATTTGCACTCCAAGTGTTTCCACTTCTGGTATTTTATACTTCTGTGCCATCACACGTTCACTTACTTTCATTCATTACCTGTCTGGGAACCTGAACACGGTTGAACTGAACTGTTTATTTAAAAGAAAATATTGTGCTTTCTTACATCTATTTGACCACTTTACATTTCAGGTCAACATTTTCACGTGTCAGACATGATCTGTTCATAAAATCTAATTTTTATTTTCTGCTGAATTAACATGGAGTCGGGTAATCAATTCAGTTTTATTCAGCAGTATGCACCATGCAGTATTGATGTTGTTCATAATTTGTACAGATTGAGATGAATTAAATCATAAAATTTACACACAGTTGATCTGGAGCTTTGAATGCTTTTCCAAAGTTGAATTTGCTCAAATTAAAGATGTGAGCATAAAAGATGTTTGACATACAAACTACATCACCCTTTGAGACTAACTTAATTTTCTATGACATACTATAAACAGTTTTTACTCCCTAAGACTTTCTTGATTGTCCCCACTTCATTACACAAAGTAAACCAATAACATCTGCTGTAAATCAGATTTCAATTTAAAAACTGGCAGTAATTTCCTGAAGGAACGGCTCATGTGTTCTTTAATTTTAAGGCTATCGCTTCAGTGCTTCTTTTTCTCTCTTAAGGCTCAATAATTGAGTATATTTCACACAGCATGGTAAATATTTACACCTGTGCAAAGGCGTAACTTTCCACAGGGCAGCTCAAGGGCCCAGAAGCTATGAGGGGACCCTTCAATGTGCACTAGAGGAGTCAGAGAAAAGCCTTAATTTCATTTTACCATAAAAATGATTGAAAACTATAAACAGTGTTGGTATGATAAACACAAAGCAATAGAAAAAGATGATGAGCATAACATGTCATTTTATTGGTTTAAAATAACTTGGGGCCTGTCAACATACACACCCAAGTTATTCTACGTTTAGTTTTTATTGTTATTTCATTGTGACTTTTGTTTGTAGTTCAGTTTAGTTTCAGTTTGCTTGTTTTGGTTTAGTCTTATTAGTTTCAGCATTAGCTTCTATTCTTTTGAAGGGTTATTGTATTCGAGGGCGTACGCCCAAGGCTAGACTTAGTGAAATCGCTATAGGTGTTACAATAAGGAAGCAGAGCTTTCTGAAAGCAGCTGACTTAAAGTCTTGTAACAAACATGCTCTTCAAAGCCTCACCAGGCAGATTATGATAACAAACGTTACCAAATATTAAAACTAAGTTTATTTCCGGTTTTTATTTTACTTCATTTTTCCAAATTCACAAATCATTTCAGTTATTTTTAATCCCCCTCAAAAATCTAGTTTCTATTCTTGTTCTATTGAACTAAAATGTTTTTTATATATAGCTTTATTTAACTATAACAACCTTTGTACAGACTAACAGTGACTCTGTGAGGACAGTTGTTTTTTGCTCCAGAGTGGGAACTCTTCGTTTTGTTTTTTTGGTCTCTCTTTGACGTTGTGGCTAAAAATAGCGTCCGTGCGCTGCCGGGAGGTGGAGATACAAATAACAACAACTGAGAGAGAGAGAGGGAGGCCGGGACTCTGGCGCCTGCTCCGCGCACACAGTTCAACTTTCAGGTCATAAAGTCACAACAAATCCACGCGGTTTAGAAGTTACTGCTCTTTCAAGCACACACAGACACAATCGGGATGATTTGTGATCATTTCGTGCCGGGACAGGTGATCGATTGGGTAGCCGGGGGAGGGAGTGAAACCGATACTGCGTAGTCTGGCCACCTCTGGCTGCACCAATGAGAGCCTGCGGAGGCTGCTCCGAAACTAGCGCAGCGCTGCATGCTTGGCAGGTGGACAAAAGCTGAGCTCAGGGCAGAAAAGTGTTTCACAAGCTTCTCTGTTTTTAAACAGGACGGGAGAGAGTGCAACACGCAAACAAACTCAGGGAAACGGAGATAGTGATATCGGCGAGAAAGCAAGCAGCAGTGCCACAACGTCAAACTGCTTCAATACAAGTGAATAAAAAAATTTAGTCGAGTAAAATATATCCAAATTAAATAAAGGTGCATTAAGGCAATCTAAAACATGTAGATTAATATTTAATTTCACCAAGTTGTAACATGATTATTATTATTACTGATGATTGTCTTGTGTGTTATAAAAGAATAAGCTCTATAACTGCTACATACTATTAGACAACTGTAAGTTAAAGTACCCTGTGCGCCATTAGTGAACTCTGTTCACTTAAAGAGATCTGTTCCACTTTTTCTGTCACACATATACTGTAACAATGGCTCATATCACACATCACTGAAGTTTCTAATAATGAGGCCACTATGTTCAAGTAATCCCTGTCATCTGAGTGCTTGTTTTTATAATATTCTTGGCTCTGTAAGTCATCACTGAGTACATATCCCCAATATGGTATGAGCACAGAAAGGGGAGAGTCTAAAGGGCTGCATAGTCAGGAAAAGATAAATAAGGATTATTTTGAGCTGTGAATCATGCAAAGCTACTCTAGTAGAATTGAAATTTAAAAAAAACACAGAGAGCTGGAAATTAACATAACTAGTCCCCTTTAATTATTCCTCCAATTTCTTATCCAGGTTCAGGTTGCAGGGGGTCTTAGCAGAGAGGCCCAGCTGTCCGGGGCCTCCTCCCAGTAAGACATGCCTGAAACACCTCACCTAGATCACCCAGACCACCTCAGCTGGCTCCTTTCAGTGTGGAGGAGTAGCCACTCTTCTCTGAATGTTAATATTTGATTGTTTTTAGTGAGCAGCAGTTAACAGTGTAGGTTCAACATTCATTTCATAGTCAGCAGCAGCACAATGTAGATTATGGCTTTCAGTGCAACACAATTAATCGACATATTTAAAGAAAAGGCAGCAGTGACGGGGAGATGTAGAGGCACATTTACAGCCGCAGCGTCGTGAATGTCAGAACTTCCTGTTGTGCAGCGCAGCAGCCAGCCGCAGCGACTCTCTTTGGTTTGAGCTAAGTGTGGCTTTGCTGCTCACCTCCTGCCACTGAAGAGCACCGTTACTGCTCAGCACCTAAAAAGCAACAGATAATAACATGTAAATGCAGAAAGGAGGAAATGTAAAACAGTCAGCCAGCCAATTTATTCTTCACGCTGTAAAACACTCGATGTTACCGTGTTGTTGATGTCCACCATCACCTGGCTTTTTCTATCCAGGTGAATGTTTAGGACAGTCATTTCCACCCAGGCGTTATCCGTGTTCCTGCAGTCATCCACATAACCCTCAAACACCTAAAACCAAACAACCACGTCCATCAACAAATTAATCGATATCATATTAATGTACAGTTTCAGCCCTGGCAGGATGCTCCCCTTCTCTCTTGAATGATTCAAACATTTCTCAGCTCAGGAAATAAGTAATTTGTCTTTGATGTTTACATTTTTTATTTTATAATGTAATATTTAATCGAATGCTTTCTATTGTATCACTAAATTTACTAACCAGTGTTTATATCAAAGACAAACAGAGGGCCTGTTCTTCCTGCTCTCTCAAAATGCTATCAGTGACAGCTGTTGACATGTTCTTCTATCGAAAGCTGTCGTGCTTTACAGCTGTTCTTTGTTTTCATTGCTCCTGCAGCTACTTTAAAGCTTTACCACCACAGTGCTGCACAGACTTACCTTTGTTCCCTCTGACAGTTTTGCGTTGATCGCTTCATACAGCTTTTTTCCCATCGTGTTTTTAAGAGTTGGTGGCAGTTTATCAGCAGAATCAACAGGGCCCTGAAGGTTTTAAAGCCACAGTGTGATTGAACAGTGCAAAAAAAATATCTAAGCCACATTAAATGGACAAAGACTGGAACTCACTCCAGGTAAAGATAAAGTTCTTCGACTCTCGTCACAAACTGCCAGGTACTCCAGAACTGACTTCTCGCTGTCTCGCCAGCTAAAAATAAGTGGAAAGTCTCAGATATTTCTGTGCAAAACAACCTTTTTAAAACCTCTGCAGGGGCATTGAGATGACCTACCGTGTAATCACAAGCTCTACACTGAGGTTTGGACCCAGGTGGCTCAGTGCCCCACGCCCACTGATGCCCGTCCTCCCCCCTGGGTTTCTGAGATGACAAGCTCCTTATCAGACATCAAGACATGCTTTTGAGGTTACTATAAGTAATACTGAATAGCTTCTATATCTGTTCTTGTGTCATACCTGTAATTAGCTAAGGCTTCTGGTTCTGATCTGCAGGGAGAAACAATAGATGAAGAGCGTACAGAGATTGGAGGAGGCGGTCTTGTAATTACACAATAAAGTCAAAGTTAGGCCAGAAAGCTTATTTACTGTGTTCAAATAGATTCGACCTGAAAACTGGTAATTCACTTGTCACCGAGGCCCATTCATTGGCTGCTAATTAATGTTTTTATGGGTATAATATGCAGGTTAAAAACACAATGTGTATACTCACGCAAAATAATCCCTTTCAATGATTACTTATAACCTACTGGAAGAGTGTTGCTTTCTAGACATGTGAAAAACAGACTCTACGCTGTTCTCAAATAAAAAGCTTCGTGAAAACAGGAAAGTATGGCTCCACACACCCATCCACATGGTCTTCGCTGTCGTCAGAGGTATAATTAGTTGGTTTGTATGAGCTGAAACTGACCTGGAAAAAAAAGGGGATAAAAACCACCAGAATTATTGGACAATTTATCAGTTCAGTGACTTTCTGAGTGGCAACTGGTGACTTTGTGGTGGAAAAAAATAATATAAGTACCTCCCAGGGCACCTTCTCCTCAGGCACAGGGAAGCGCGTGAGTTTGCTGTTTGGGTAGGAAAACTGACGGGAATTCACATGGAAACCGCTTCCTTTCTCCGATGTATTCCTGAAAGAATCTGGAGTCTCATCTACGACAGCTGGAGCTGCAGGTAACCACAAAAATGTGCGCAAACAGCAGCAGATTTAGAATATTTATCAAACAGAAAACTGTGACATGTAAATAGTGAATTAAATTTGGTACTGACTCCGTGACTGTGTGTCTTTTGAGGGCAGACCCTGAGATTTCAGACTATCCATAATCCACTGCAGGGCTTTAGTAGACTGGCTGACCTGATGAGACAAAGGAAAGTGGATCAACTACTTCTGTTAGCTGCTTAGATCAAGGACGTCAAAGTAATTTTACACATATAGCTAACTTTGATCTTAAGTGGGTCAGAGCAGTGAAACTCCTCTTTCTGTCAGTGTAAAGTGTAACTACACGTTTAATCCCCGAGATAGAGATTTTTTTTGTTTAACTGTGAACCCACTGTAAAAAGTACACATTTCTGCATTAGCTAGTGAAGAAAACAGGAATCTTATACCACTTAATTGGTTATTTGCTACTTTATGACTTTGGTGTAGTATGAATGGAAATGAGGGAGGTGTTTATCAGTAGGAAAAGCCATTAAATGTATTAAAAACGCAGTTCAAAGTCTAAAATTTACACCCCTGACACACAAGAGCGTGCCACAAAAAGCGTGCCTTGTCTTTAGTGCCTCAGGTCACCCTCCATTAGCATATCGTGACATATTACAGACACAGGTGCAACATTAGTGCCAACCAAAAGAAATCAGGCCACAACCTGCTCTTCAAGTTGAGTCAGTCTTTTCAGCATGGCAGCAGCGCTCGTTTCCCCATTTCTCTCCAGCAGATCAGTTATGATGTTAACCCTGAAGAAACAAGTGTCAGTTTGAAAATTACTTAAAGAAAATCATCAGTCTTTACAATAAAACAAACAGGAAATTATTATATTACTTTTTTTTAATAACACAGAGTGATTTCAATAATTTTTATGTAAATATTGTTTGGTGAAGCAGCCACATCCAAGTCTTTGGACAGAAAATATCTCAAATTACCCTAAATCTATCCAACTGTGTGTGATACATAAGGTGATTATGCATGCAAATTGGTCCTTTGGTCTCTAAAAGCTCATTAAAAAAGAACGTGCAATCACTCCGTTTTATGGAAACTGGTGTGATGATGCATAGACAGCACACATACAGCGACTTTCGGCTACATTACTGTGAGATTACTTCTGGGCTGTGTCCAGGATGCGTCTCTCCATGCTCTGGCTCTGCTCCTGCCGTGCAGACACCAAGTATCTGTCTTTCATCAAGGACTCCCAGGTCAGCAGCTCCTCATCCTCTGTCGGGTTGAGCTCATTCTCTGAAAAACAGCATCACATGCTTTGAATCACTGCATAACCTAATTCTGCACATCCATGCGAACAGAAAACCCTGCACAACAGATAAACTGGGAGTGAGTTAAACAGAAAGAGCAAATACTAGCTGCTCAGCGACTTTTTCTTTTCAATTCATGTTCAGTTTGGGTTTTTTTTCTGTATTTTATAGTTATAATAATCTTTTTAAAACACAAATTAGGTTTTTGTTTAAAGCACTGTCAGGGTCTGCAGATGACCTCTGAATACATTAAACTTTCAGCATCTTCACTGCCACGTTCTCAACAGCACCAAAAACAGGTAAAAATCTGTCGACTGTGAGCAGAGACAGAGGAGATCATCTGCATTAATGAGATAAATAAAGGGTCATACTCTGGTTACAGTATGATGGGGATAAACTGACCCATCTCCATGGCAACCGGGCAAACTTCACCTGCTGACGAACACCATGAGATGTGGCTAAAAGCTCTGAAACTTGTGTTTAGATTTAGTTTTGAAAACGGAAGCCTTCACCTGCATTTGAGATACTTGTTTTGATGTGACCTAAATGTGGGATTTCAGTCATGTGATCTGCTTTTGCTCACATGACTGACCTGCTTTTGGAGCCATACTCACTCCACTGGTCACTCAAGAAACAGTTTTATGTGACAGAAAATACAATATTAGATCTTTTGATCTTGTTATTTCATAGTTTTAGTTACAGTGAGTTAAACATCACCACTAGATGTCAGTAGATTGCAGTCAACTGAGTTCTATTTTCTAAACTCTCCCAATTTAGGTGCATAATTCTAGATAAGTTGGTATTGGACTTGGACACTTAGCAAATCAGCTGTCACACGATGTGAGAATATGGTCAGACTGTTCATCAGAGGGAAAGTGGGATCTTTAGGACACTTGAGCCTAACATTAGATGGAGTGATGCCAGAGTAAAAGGAGCTGTTGTTTAGCCGACTCACTGTCTGCTGTACTGAGATGCGAGGGTTGCATGGCTAATCTGCTGATATATTGGATATAAATAAACAAGGTTATGCATGTTTTTGTGTGCTAGAGCACTGACTTCAGTTCAGGAGATGAAGCTTGAGGTGATGAGGAAGAGGATGACCTTTTTAAAAAGATCCCATCTCTTTCCTTAGCATTTTCACCATACATAGGTATAGCTACCATCTTTCATACCTTGAGTCTGAAGTTGCAGGTACAAATTTAAATCTGCCTTCGTGGCATGTGAACGCCTACAAGTTCTCTTCTTCTTCACCTTTGGGGTACCCTGTGTGTGGGTGGTCTGTAGCCATGTACATAAATAATGAAGCATTTTTAATTACACAAAAGTCTACAAAGGTGTGGATAAACACTTCAGCACTTACTGAACTCTTTGTATATTTTGGGGGGCCTCCGCAGCACCATGCTTCTGATGAAGAGGTAGATATGACTGAGGATGATGAAAGGAGGAGGGGCAGCAGGTCGACTGTGGTACTCCTTAATTAACTCGTATCTTTGAAACTTCCATATTTTGTCTGTGTTGTCCTGGACTTCCTCAAATGTAAAGCTGTGCGGGACGATAACACGAAACATAAGAAAGTTTAAAAATAAAAAAAGGCGAGGGCTCATCATCATCATTAAAACAGTAAGATGACAGAAAAGCTCATACACTTTGATGACAAGGAGGACTCACTTGAAAATTGCTATTAAGAGGTTGAGCAGCAGTATGTTGGCAAAGAGCAAATAAACACAAAGCATGATGATGGTGAGCCATTCAGGAAAGACCGGGCTCTGGTTTTCGTTCAACACGGGACATTTAGGCTTCAGGGGATCTGTAGCATTCACGCTACAAGAGTTCATGTCAAACTCAGTGTCTGCAGGAAGAAAAATGACATCCTCATTAGTGATGAGCAAAGTTGAAGCCTTTGGAGGAGAATAAATATGTGTAACAAAATTCTGAAACAAAGTATTACAGCTAAAATAAAAAATATATATTTTTTTTAAAGTATAAGATTCTCAAAATCCACTCACTATCAATATTTTTGGGAAACTGGCCAAATATGATGAGGTATGGCTCGTAAAGCACCCCACGGATGATCCAATCCAGACGATTTTCATTGTGGATGAGGATGCCTTGTTTGGCGACGCCATAAGCCACCACCCAGATACTCAGGAGGAACATGAAGAAGAACATGTCCATCATCTGGAGGATAGAAAGGCACCAATCACAAGCAAGAAACACTCAGAAATTGACACATTTAGAAACACAGTTGCAAACTCTGACATCTCATGTATGCTTAGGGAGTAAATAAAGTGTAGCTGAACACAAAGTTGAGGTCTGACTGACTGAACTAAGTGTGGTAACAAAATGATCCAAGTGTTCAAAACACCTTTTTGAAACACAAGGACTACATTTCATCTGCAGACTATGATCGAGGCTCGGTGAGGTAGAAGCCTCTTATTGTATTAGGTAAGCGTGTTTTTTTTGGTGTAGCCATAAAACCTCAGGTCAGCATGCTTTGTATTTGTTCTGTAAACCCCTCACCATCTTTCTGACTATGATGATTTTGGGTCCGAGGGTTCGGCTGATAGTGAAGATGGCCATGAGACGGAGGCAGAAGACCACAAAATCAATGCAGAGGATGATTTTACCCAGATAAAACAGCTCGGTTGTCAGCCTGAAGTAGGAAAAGCTTGGTGATTCATAGATAATGCAGTGGGTGGATTGATTTCCACAGACTGTCTTAGAGAGCAAAAACTCACCTAAATGCAAGGCCGATAAGGAACAGGATGATGGAGAGGACATCTAAAATATTCCAAAACTCATTGATGTACATCTTGGCTTTCTTACGAAACCCAAAACCATCTGGATCATGAAAGAGCTGAAAGAGAAAAGAGAATTAGACATAAGAGGATTTTATATTACTTAGCATTCGACATACAATCACCTATCATTTAAATTATTTTGATTACTTTCTAATCAATAAATAAATCATTAAAGGATAAAGAAGCCTTTGAAATGAAAACAACAAAAAAAAAGACAGAAAAAGGGAGTTACTCAGGGACAGGATTTAGGTAGGTAAACAAATTGACTGCCCTCTCTACATCAAGGGGAACTGTGTTAAAATGGGTCACACCCAGAAATCCTCTGAAGACCTTTCCTGCCAGCACCATGTGGGTTATTAAGAAGGTACAACAGCGACTACAACTGCTGGAGCCTACAAGCTGCAGGCCTTGCCTTTTAAGCTCCTCTGCTTAGAACTAATAGTAATGGCATATCGTATCTCTGAGTAACAGATCACAGAGCTCTTCAATGGGTCATCAACACAGCACAGAAAGCTCCTGTCACCTCTTAGGGCTGCACACTTGCTAAAATTCCTCACATCCAGGACGCCACCTGTTTGACGTGCTACCCTCTGGATGGAGCAGGACCTTCAGAGCATTTTAAGGCCTCAAAGACAGTTCGTTCCCAGGGCCATTTACACAGTGAATTTCAACTAGGAGTAAATGTCTGTTTACAGGCTATATAATGACTGCCTTTTAGGGAAATGCCTACTAAAGGTAATTACTTTCAAAGATAATTATATTCATTCTGGCGCAATAATTACTCTCACTGGTGAAACAATGTCATTCATACTACCCCAGAGATTACCCTGATGTAATTTTATATTTATTTATTTGTGTAATGCTTCCTTTTCAGGCGCATGCTTATTCTTTTCTGTCCTACTTTAAATGCATTCGTTTTTGCTGCATTTGTTACAACTACAAAGGTTTTCTATTCTCTGTGGACTTGCTCTGTTACACTGCTCCCTCCTCTAAAAGAAGGGCACTCACCATTTCTTACTGCTGACCTTTTAGACATTTGAGCCTCTAAAGGTGAATGGGGTCACTGTTTGTGTTGAAAAATTCAAAGACTGTCTCTCTACAATACAGTACAGTGCACACAAAGAAAATAAAGACTCTTTGTTCGTTGTTTTGTATCATTTGTGGGTCTGAGCCACAGTTTCTCACCTGTCTGATCTCCTCACACACCAACGAGAGCAGCCAGATGTAGAGCAGCAGCTCGCCAGCAGAGGGCGTGCTCTGGAAATCGATCATCAGCACCACAGCAAACAGGAAGAGGAAGGCAAAATAAAATACAATGTTCCAGTAAAATTTAACCTGTGGGGAGGTGTACAGGTACATCAGCCTGGACCAGCAGCCCAGAGGCTTCATGGGCTTCAAGCTGTGGACAGAAAGATCACTGCAGTTGGAGAGACAATGCCATGTTTTCATGTATCCACTGTTTATTCAACTTCAAATGACATTTAAGGTCATGCAGCGATGAGGGTTGATATCTGCATTAAGGAACAAGTGTGTACATACGGGCCATAACCATTTGTTCTAAGTGTGCTTCCTGTCAGGGTCTCCACTGTCTTCATCTCCTCATCTTTCGCAGTTTCTCTCTGGATGATTTCATCATGTCTGTGGAAAAGTTACACTTTTGACCACAGCTGAAACTCAATCAGGTATTATTATTAAAAAGAATACAAGTAGAAAGTTAAATTGGGGCATTGTTTAATTAACAATGTCAAAAACCCTCCAAACAAAGAAATTTGAAACCATTAATGACATTCGTCAATAATGAATCGTAGTTTAAATGCGTGGCACCTCGCATTATGAACATTGTTCAGCACATTATGAAGAATACGCATTGCTCTACAATTCATAACAACTATCTCAATGAAAGTTAAAATCTAAAATGATAAATAATCCATCCATTTCTTCCTTTGGGTCACGGGGGGCCTAAGCAGAGAAGTCTACACCTCCCTCTCCCCAAGCCACCTCCTCCAGGTTATCCAGGGGAACACAGTGGCCAACCGAGTGTGTCCAAGGTCTACCCAGGGCCTCCTCAGAGTAGGACATGCCCGGGAGGCGACCGCCCCAACTGGCTCCTTTCGACATTGAGGAGTAGCGGCTCTACTCTGAGTACCTCCTGAATGACTCCTCAACCTATTTCTAAAGAAGAAAGCTAATTTCCGCCACTTGTATCCGTGATTTAAAAAAATAAGTAACAATAACAGGCTTATAAAGGAGGTTAGGCATAACATTTAGGACACAACAATTTACCAGTATTTGGCATCAACTGAGACGTTAACAATTAGATTAAACTACAACTACGTCTGGTACCGACAGTAGTAACAATTAGTCACACACATCCTTACATTACACCAGATGTAAGAATCGCCACTTAGATGAACTTTTAAATAAAGCAACATGAAAAGAAGGAGATGATCTCAAAGTGACTAAGTAAAATTTCTCAAGAAGTAATTCATTAGTAAACTCTACACTGTGTAAACGTTCACGTTTCTCTCGGTGATTACAGCGAACTTCTGTTTAGCATCCATGGTGTTGTTGTCAGATTTTCCTCCTATGGGTTTTTGGATGTTAACTATTGTTTGGCCATATAACTAATCTCTGTCAGGGAAACTTCCAGCAAAATACACATCTAAATCTTGGAAAGTGACTTCATTTTTCCCCCTGAATGCATTGATGAAAGCTTTATCTGCATTTTCCCTCCTTTATCCTTTTTATTTGCTTTAAAAATTTATCCACACATGGCAGCAATTCCATGGTGTATGAAAGATGAATCAGGAGTCATTTTAGATGACACAGTTGTAGATATGAGTTGTACGGTATATTTAGTCAGTTTCTGTCAAATGAAAACAAGTGAGAGTTGTCTGTGCCTGGACATTACATTGGTGGCTTACTGTATATTTATGTATTTGTGTATGTTTAAAATTAAGTTAAAGTAAAACTTTTAATATGTATGTATTGTGACAAAGTGGTAGGCTTGAACTTATTTACCACTTGTCCCTTAAACATATTGATTTATCCCATGTTATTTTACAGTTGGCCATAATGTTTTAGTTTAGACATTGCAGGTGTAACTTTGCTCTACATACTCTCCTGGGTTTGTTTGTGGTAGCGTTATGTTACAGTTTACATCCATGCATATGCTTTTAAAACAAATACTACTTAACCATCAGGTGGTTTGAATTTTTTTCTGCCGTAGGCAGAATGACACGGTGAATTATGTTTGCTTTTGTTGCTTTGGTTATAATTACCTTTGTTTGTCCCTTTGTTTTGGTCATACAGCCAAAACAGGTGTGTGGGAGGGGCCGAACTGGCACTTCCTTTTTATATAAGGTCATGAGGTCATTGATTGCATCATTGGGTACAACCAAATGAAGGGTTTTTCCTTTTGTATAGTAATGTTTATTTTCTTCAGGGTTGTTTTAAGATGGTAGAATGGAGATGCCAGGAAAAAAAGTACACTTAAAAGAAATGTGACCAGTGTTGCGTTGATGCTGTCTATTTATCACTTTCCTTACCACTTGCTCTAACCTACTTCACACACATCTGTACAGTAGCATGGCATTATCCATTATTAGGCAGAAAAGCCTTTTTGTGTGTGGTCTAAAGCCAGCCCATCCAACTCCCTAGTAGTGCTATGCTTCCTTTCTTCACTTGGGAAGAATTTATTTATCTTATCTGTATTTTGCTCCATTCTGTTTGCCAGTGTTAATAAAAACACATATAAGCACAGTAGCATTGTACAAGCCATTGTACCCCTTAGCTGGCTGGCAGGTCTCACCTGAAACACAGAAAGCCAGTGAAGATAAGAGGGAAAAACACCATGCAGATCAGCACTCTCCACACAGGGTTCTCTACTGAAAGCTTACCACACCAGATCTGAGTCAGCAGAGCCTGAAAGACACGTTTACACAGACTGGATTATAATGCAGCACCAAGACAAATTTTGAAATTAAATTGAGCGATTTCTTAATTTTGTAACTTTAATTGATCTACTCAACATTGTAATGTATAACACACTGGCAATCCCCTCTGGAAAAATCTAAATTTTCCTCTACCTGAACACCAGACTGAGCTATGACGTTTTTGTCATCTGCCTCGAGTGCCAGCCGCAGGCATGTCGTTCTGCCCCACAAGTGTGACGTGCGAACCAGCAGTTTCTTAGCGCGCGACTCGTCACTGTTGTGGCACTCGGTGAAGACACCTGGGACACACATATACGCAGCCTGAGGATAAATTCAAGCCCCGTAACAATCACGGTCAATTCAGCCATGTTATGATATGTGTTATACCAATGGCATGTTTCTCATAGTGATTGGCGAGTTCTCGCATTTCTTCTGCATCATCTGCATCGCTTCCTTCTCGTGCCATTTTCTTCAGGATCTTACTGGCAGCCAGAGCAGCAGACATACAATCCCTACACTGTTAGTACACAGATACAGAAAGATGTGAGGTCATAAACACGCCACGCAAGCAGCTATGGTTGAAGTTTCCAGAAGTGCTTTCGTCACCTGCTCCCAGGCAATTTCAGCCAGTTCCTTGTTATTCTGGACGACAGCCCAAAGGAAAAGGTCTGTGCCCGGGTCCCTCTGTGTTTCAGGACTGTCCTCCCTGAGCTGAGCTTGGGAACTTGTCTGACTTTTAGACGGCTAAAAAGAAAGTGAAGGAGTCTGTTATTATTATATGATTAATGTTCACAATGCCAGGATTTCTGATATAGTGATACCCTAAAACAGCATATTCAGTCTAAATACTTCGTATATTTACTGAATATTTTACTCCTACTAACATCTATTTCCATAAAATAAGCTTTCTCAAATTATAAAAAATAAAATTGGGTAAGATACAACACATGATTAATTGACAAAAAGACAGATTCAGTGTTTCAAACAAAAAAAACCCAGACTGGATGAACTAACTCACTGACAGTGACGTTTCATCCATGGACATGTTTAACTGGTCTGTGGTGGTGGTGGAGGGAGGATAGAGGGGCTGGGTGAACTTGCCCAGCAAGTGGCGCACCTCATCAGAGACATAAGTTAAGGAGATCTTTTCGCCTTGCTCCCTGCAAGCTCGAGTTCTGATGCCGAAAGCTTGCCTCCCGCTGCGTCGAGCACTGTGGATCCGCTTAGCCAGCTTGCGCAGAAAGAAGCAGCTGGGCAGCTGTGTGTAGAGCTCACACAGAGTTTCCTCCTCCTGCAGGAAATCCCTCAGACTCACACCGTTCTCCAGCAACAGACTCACAAACTGAGGCTTGTTGCCAGCCAGGGCTGAGAACATGGCCCAGTGGAGGTCGTTGGACTAGAAGCAGGAAAAAAATCAGAACAGCATCATCAGAATTTTTGTTGTTTTTTGTCCAGTATCATTGTTTTAGAAACAAAGGATGGTGTGATGGCAAAGTTCAACATGGAGACAATAAAATGAATGGAAAAGCAGACTGCTATTTCTTTATAGACCTCTTCTCTGCTACTCGTAAAACCTTTATAATATGATGCATGCTGCTGCTGAATCAGCTGACTTTATGGTGTTATGGTGGCAAGAAGGCTTTCTGTATTGATAATATGGGCTGGGTTTACCTTTGGAACCAGTTTCGAACACAGCAAACTCTCCCTATATTTAAACCTATATGTATGTCAATTATTTACAGTTTTTCACTTCTCCAGTGAAAATGGCTTGTGTGGCCAGTCTGGCACCTGATAGGCTCACATAATTACCTATTTCAGTTTTGCCATTCATTAAATTTATCTTACTAATACGAACCAGGATTTCAATGCTTTTCAATCACAAAGCCTGTGCTGTAAAGGTCATTATTTTTCTCTTTCATTTCAATTCCCTTTTTTTCCCTAACATCAGAAATCAGACTAAGCAGTCACACAAGAGGTAGGTATCAACTAAATAAGGCAACCCAGAGTTTCCCAATCTAGCTATGAGTTTGTTTGCGCAAAAGGGAAGCATGTAACCAATGAGAAACATGGACAGCTTTACTAGCAACAGAGTGATATACTTTACAAAGAAGGTTAAATGTTAGAGAGAAGACTGGAAAAGCAGTGTGCATGAAGTCCAAGAAAAGTGTGTAAACTGAAAGTAAGTAGAGAAGAAATATAAAAACGTTATTTTATTATTTCATTTTTACATAATTCAAACAGAATTACATTTTAGAATAACATCACCAGGTGCAAGGCTTAGGTGCCTTGCCTTACAGAAGAATAAAATTCAGCATTACTTGCAGCCAGCAGGACAGAAGGAAGGGATAAAGTTATTTGGAGGAATTGATGTTTCTTATTGATGTTCAGCAGGAAATGGGGGAGAAAAAACACTATCTGGGTAACTGATCAGAGAGTGATGTTGGTTTTCTATTTAAAAGACAAACCCACCTTCCACTGGCTCTCCTCAGTGAAGATCTCAGTCTCAGCTATATCCACCCGGTTCCAGGTTATAGCCAGCTCCAGCTGCCTATTCCAGCATTCAACTTCCAGGAATTCACTGGATCTTGAGGCTGAAAGGAGAATTTACAGTGATTCGATTTATTTGTCTCTTGTCTCTCTAAAAAGCTCATCCACCGCTCGGTGCATTTTAGATAGCATTGGGACGATCGTGGCTCAAGAGTTGGGAGTTTGCCTTGTAATCGGAAGGTTGCCGGTTCGAGCCCCGGCTCGGACAGTCTCGCTCGTTGTGTCCTTGGGCAAGACACTTCACCTACCGCCTACTGGTGTTAGCCAGAAGGGCCGATGTCACGATATGGCAGCCTCGCCTCTGTCAGTCTGGCCCAGGGTGGCTGTGGCTATAACTGTAGCTGCCTTCACCAGTGTGTGAATGTGTGTATGACTGGGTGTGTAAAGGGCCTTGGGGGACTAGTAAAAGCGCTATACAAATACAGGCCATTTACAATTTGAATGTAAAAAGTTGTTTTTTTCATTTATCCAATGACTAATCTAATAAATTTTTAAATAAATTCTTAAACATCTGAGAATGATGTTTTTCCCCCAGCAAATCTTTTAAAAATATTTATATTACAACAAAAAGACAAGCAAGAGTCCAGTCTGACAAGATGGAAGCATGGACGTGTTTGGTTTATCATCAAAACCAAATATCAAACATAAACCAATTATTTTTCTATTATAGTGTTCTTGATGCATTAGTACAGGAAAAATTCCAGTTGTACTACCAGGACTGTAGTCATGTGACTATAATGGAAGACACTGGATGACCTACATTAACATTAGCTGAGATAGCAGAAAGGCGCCCAGATAATGTGGTTTAATTACCCAGATGGATGGAAAGTCTGGACAAAGCAGATAAACTAGAATGATGACTCATCACGGTCAAAAGATTAAGTGAATGTCCAGTGTGGTGGACTCACTTACGGTTTCAGTGCACTTTAGCTCAGATTTCTTTGCTAAGCTTGGTTTAAATGGGTGTCTTAGGTATTTTTTCAGAATATCATGAGGCGTTACTAGTCTGAAGGAAGCATGGCACATTTTTAAAGACATCAAGTGTAGTTTTAAACGTCTCTCTGTAAAGATGGTATCAAAATATCTTCGACTGTGGGACATTCGATAGCACATTTATTTTTCTGACTGGAAATATTATACTTGCTAAGAGCTTGTTTAGCACTAAGCCAGTCCTTCTTCATACTTAATAGCGTGTGTTATGTTTGTAGGCTGTCTGGTTAGGATCCGGGCATTTGCTTCAAATCCATATTCTTACCTTTGAGTAGTGCTTGAAGAATGGCCACATCCAAATCCCCGTGATAGTCCTCGCTCACTCTGAACACTGTCAGCAGGTGTGACATCCTGATGATGTCCTGAATCTACAAATTCAATAAAGAAAAACGTTTAAATACTGGAACCACTGTTTCTTTCGCTTTGGCTCAGACATCTCTGGTGAGCACACAACAAACTTCGTGCAAATATTTTCATCTTTGATATTTAGTCATTTAGCTGCAGGAAACAGTTCTGCAGCTAAAACTGTGCTGTTCAACATATGTTACTGAAGATGCATGGTGATGAAGATGAAGGTGTCATCCTGACAAAGAAAAATGTGAACAGCAAATATAATAGACCTAAATCTGACATAAGACAAGCAGACATGAAACACATGAAGGGAGACGAGACTTAGACAAAGGGGGGTGAGGACCTTAGAGGAATCGAATATATATCGAATATATATAAGAGCTATGTTAGTGGACAGGATTTATCAGGGAGCAAGTGAACATTTTGTCCTCAAAGCTGATGTTAGAAACGGGAAAAATGGGCAAGCATAAGGATTTAAGTGAGCGTGAAAACACCAAAATTGTGATGGCTAGACAACTGAGTCAGAGCATCCCCTAAACTTTAGCCCTTATGTTGCATTTCTAAGCTGCAGTGGTCAGTATCTATCAAAAGCGATACAAGCTAGGAACAGCAAGCAACAGGGCTGTCAAGAATCGCTGATGCATGTGGGGAGTGAGGGCTGGCTTGTGTGGTCTGATAAAACAAAAACAAAAAAAACAGCTGTAGCTCAAATAGATAGGTGTCAAAATACACAGTACATTGCAGTTCATCATGTGTGGGGCTGCATAGCCACAGACCAGTCAGGGTGTCCATGCTGACCCGTGTCCACCACCAAAAGCACCAACAACAGCCGGGTGAGCTTCAGGCCAGGAACACAGAGCAATGAAACAAGGTGGTCTGCTCTGATGAACCGCGTTTTCTTCTGCATCACGTGGGTGGCCAAGTGCGTGTACGTTGCTTACCTGAGGAGCACCTGGCACCAGGATGCAATATGGGAAGAAGGCAAGCCAGCAGAGGCAGTGCGATGCTTTGTGCAATGTTCTGCTGGGAAACCTTGGGTCCTGCAATTCATGTGGATACCTTGAAATGTACTACCTAGCAAAGAACTGTTGCAGACAATGTACAACCTTTAATGGAAATGGTATTCCCTGATGGGTGTGGCTTCTTTTAGCAGGATGATTCTCCCTGCCACAAAGGAAAATAGTCCAGGAATGGTTTGAGGAGCACAACAACGAGTTTGAGGTGTAGAATTAGCCTCCAAGTTCCCCAGAGCTCAATTCCCCCAATCGAGCATCTATTGGGGAAATAATGACTGATAATGACTGAACAAAAAACATATGTACATGGATGCCCACCTCACAATTAACAGGACTTATAGGCTCTGCTGCTAACATATTTTTGCAGCTATAACAGGACACCTTCAGGGATCTAGTGGACTCCATGTCAAGGTCGATGGGTCGGAGTCGTTTTGGCAGCAAAAGGAGGATAAACACAATATTAGACAGATGGTCATAATGTTATACCTGATTGGTGTATATACATTGTGGCAATATCTAACACAGAAAACATCATCTGAGATGATAATGTCAACTACTAGATCAGTCGCAAAATATGACTCATGACCATCCAAGTAAGGCATGTATGAAAACACTGCTTTTACACTGTCAATTTAGGGCAGCTATTGCATAAACATAAGTCTGGGTGGTTGTCTAATATCCATCCATCCATCCATCCATCCATTCGCTTCCGCTTATCCTTTTCAGAGCCTATGCCAGCTGTCATAGGGCAAGAGGCAGGTACACCCTGGACAGGTTGCCAGTCTGTTGCAGGGCTAACACACAGAGACAGACAACCATTCGCACTCACATTCACTCCCGCAGTCACACCTATGGGCAATTTGGATTAATCAATTAACCTATCCCCACAAACTGCATGTCTTTGTACGGTGGGAGGAAGCCGGAGTACCTGGAGGGAACCCACGCAAATACGGGGAGAACATGCAAACTCCACACTCTGGGCAAAAATGCTTCTATAGTAAGTTCAGTAATTTTATGGTTTTCAGTATATTTACATACCTTCTTGGTCCATTCTATGATTTTGCCATCTGAGAATTGTTCATACTCTTGACCAAAAAACTTCTTCATCAACTGCTGGATGAGGGCAATAGTGACTCGGATTAGTGGCAGTCCTGACACGTGTGCAATAACATCTGCTATTCTCCCAGAGCCCTCCAAGATCACGCATGGTGTTCCATGGAGCATAGCATTGTAGATGGTCTGAGAGGAGACACACAGGGCAGTTATACAACACACACACACATACACACTGACACTGGGGGAGAGAGGCCAAAAAACAGCTGACTCACATTCAGCGTGCCTGGTCCGCCATCCAAAACCACACACACCACAGGAATAGTCACACCAGTCCCTAAAGATCAAATATTTGATCAATTAAAAAAAATAAATAAATCAAAAGCTTGAAAGATATATTATCATATTTCAATAAATATCTGTGTTGTCTTATTGATTTTTTAGATACTACATCTGTTATCTTTAACCTTTATTTCCAAGACACTTTCTGGAGATCCACATCTCTAGGCAGCTACGCAATTTAATCTCTACACCATAATGTCCGTGGGTTCCATCATCCACCAGCAGGAAGTGAGTATGGTTGCTGTCGAGAGTGGATAGTTGGCCCTGGTTCCCAGTGTCCGTCAAATAATGGGCAGGGAAGCATTCCTAAAGGAAAAAGACGGAGAGTGAGAAGAATTTACAGTAACTGAATGCTAAGAAGATGATGCCATCTCACCATAAGTGTTTGTCCTACCTCTGGATGCACCAGTGCTTTCCTGTTATGAATTATCCCCCATGTTGCCACTCCAATAGTTACAATCTTGCCCTGCATGGAGCTACTCATGGCGTAGTCCCTCACAGCCTGCCCCACGTGCTTCATCACACCTGTGTGGGTACCACCAGTGATGATCCATGCACCTGCGTACAAAGCAGCATATTCACCAGTAGAACAAAATATCTCTAAAATATGAAAGTCAATATTAAGAGCCTTACAGTCCTGACTTTAAAGATAGGACTCCTATGTGAATGTTTTTCTGGAAACAACCTAAAAAGCATGCAAAAAAAAGGGGGGGGGGGGGGGGGTGGTTAATGGGGGGGTTGAGTGTGGGACTGTTTCTGGGCCTGGAGCAATCATTTTCTGAAAGTTTCACAAGTCCGCAAGGTTACCAGGAAACCAGGAGAGATATTCAGGATGTTAGAATTACAAGTTTTTACTGTTTTTACAGTTAGTACAAACGCAAACTACATACAGCTGAAGTCTATCTGACTACCAAAATGAACAGAACAGAAGCATGGGAGGTGGCACGTATCCATAAAAACACTACTTTCTGTGCAATGAATGATCTTTCACACACAAATCTATCGCTCGCTTGCTCTCGTTCTGGCTGACCTGTTGTCTGGGCCACTTTGATCAGCCCTCTGTGGAACATGTTCTTAAGATGAGACTTCAGATAGAAATTCTTGGCTCCTCCAGTCACTGAGATCAGTAGATTGGGAGGGGACAGTTTCCATTGTTCAGTCAATAACTGGTACAGGATCTCAGGGCTGGTGTCTGTGGACACTCGGGCGTACTGACAGTGGACATGTACACACAGATTTAAAGGATGGCATAAAGACTTGCAGATGTGCATTTACACAGTAACATTATATAATGTAGAGTAAGGACTGGCTCACCTTGCCTGTCTTTTGTCCCAAACCACCAAAGCTGATGTCTCCAAAAGCGTCAGTGGGCGCTTCACGGACATGTCTGTGTATGTTCCACGACTCGCCTGTGAAGTCTTCTGGCTTGATGGCTTCGTCTGTATGATCAGTTTTTGCGTAGCCACACTTACACACATCCCCACTACAGAAACAGTAGAGAAACAGAAGCTGATGTTTAAGATTTTAAAAAGTATAAATACATTAATTCTTCTTCACCTGCTTTGCAGATATCCAGTAGCTTTAATTAAAAAGCTAATTTATTTAGAAATGCCCATTTTTTAGTGTTCAAAGTTTGTTTTGCATTCTGTACTTTATTTAGCTGAAAACTGCATTATCATGTAACTGTCCCCACAGCACCACTCTATTACAGCAACAACAAGAAGGTCAGTCCTAAGTCAGTCCTCGTCAATTCAGCATAGTGCAGAGCAGCCCAGCTTACCTTCCATCTTTTTCAAAAAAGCAGCATTCCTTCTTGCAAATGTTTTCCTTGATCCAGGAGGCGAGAGCAAGGCGCTGGAACGAAGGGGACAGAAAAAGGTGTTTAGAGGGTCTGGCTGTGTTAACCGCCAGAGTATGAACTAGCCGTGACTCCAAGCCAGCTTCCGACATCCTGGCACAACATGGGAGATTGTGTTGATGAGATCGAGCTCAGGATGAGGTCTGCCAGAGTGGCAGGAGAGAGGAGGCTCTGCAGCAACCGCTTTGGGTGCTCGACATTGCAACAGTGATGTCAGAGCTGTGTTGCTGCTGAGCAAGCTGCACGAACCTAATACTTACTGTAGAGGAAAGGCAGCAGTCGGGCAGCGGTTGTGGATCAACACATAAATGCGTTAATGAGTGAGTTAATTGCACTCAGATTTCTTAATGAAGGCATAAAAGAGCAATGATTTTTAAGGAACTAGCACAATTTAAAAATAATTCCTATCATTATAGCCAAACTATTGTACTTGTGAACAAAACATGAAGGACAGTTTAGGTTTAACATAACATGAAATAGTAGAAATCAAAGCACATTTATTCAGTTACTGTACTCTACTTTGCTCACACATTTTAATTAAGTATCTTGATTTCATGATGTCTGGCTTCTCCTCCACTCTATACAGCACTTTTCATCACAGGAACTATTTGCCAGCTACACTTTGTAGATTAATATTGTATATATGAAACTCATGATAGGTTAATGTAATATAAGTCATTACATGAATACTTTTGGTTTTGATATATTACCCCATTTATAGTGAAGTTTAGAAAACAGTACTTTTAATATGGATATGATATAGTTAGAATGCCAGTTTTCTTAATCCTAATCCTGTGTGAAAAGCTTGTAACAGATAAACACCCACCTTATACGAAGCAGAAACCCATGCTTGATTTATTCCATGTGTTTTTTGCTGCTGCAACTGCTGAGTCACTTGGTGTGGGTGAACCTTGCTCTCAAATTTAGGTAGCATATCTGAAAGCGCAATAAAAAAAAAAGAAAGAAAAGCTTGCTGTGTAAAAGATTTCTTGAAGAGCTAGCGTCCAAAAACAACAACAAGAAATAATTTACAGCTAGTTACACACAGATAACACGACATGTTTAAGCCCACACTGACCAGCTGTTTCAGACATCATCATCGAAGCCTTCAAGACGCCTCACATGAGAGAGTGAGAGGCTGCGTGACTTTATAACATCACACTGTTAAACTGGCTCCTCCCTCAGAAAACAATATAAACCACCAAGTGATTTCACTAGATAATATAATCTGCTATCTAGCCAGGCTTCGTATTACTCACAGTTACATAGCCTGAGATATACCCTCACTGGCCACTTCATGAGGTACACCTTGCTAGTACTGGGTTGGACCCCCTTTTGTCTTTCAAGATTTCTGGTCCATGTTTAGTTGATAGCATCACACAGCTGCTGTAGTTGGCTGCACATGAATGATGTGAATCTCCCATTTCACCACATACTAAAGGTGCTCTATTGAATTGAGATCTTGTGACTGTGGATGCTTTTTGATTAAGGTGAACTCAGTGTCATATTCAAGAAACCAGTTTGAAATGATTTGAGCTTGTGACATAATGCATTATCCTGCTGGAAGCAGCCATCAGAATCTGGGTACACCGCAATCAAAGGGATGGACATGGTCAGCTGTAGTGTTTAAGCAGTGGTCAGTTGGTAATGAGGCGCCCAAAGTGTAACAAGATCTCCCACCACCATCAATCAAGCCAAAGCATAGCTGCAAAGCGTCCATGCAATGTTGTTAACGTCAAAGTCTGACTCCAACATCCAAATGTTGCAGCAGACTCATGAGACGAGACATTTTTCCAAGCTTCCATTGTCCAATTTTGGTGAGCATGTAAGAATTGTAGCCTCAATTTCCATTTCATCGCTGACAGGAGGGCCACCCAGTGTGGTCTTCTGCTGCTGTAGTCCATCTGAGCTGTGCACTCAGAGAAGCTCCTGTACATACTTTGCTTGTAACGAGTAGTTATTTGAATTTTTTGTGTTGTGTTTTCTGCCCATTAGCTTGATGCAGTCTGGCTATTTTCCTCTATTCTGCAACATCAACAAGGCATTTTCACCCAGAGAACTGCTGCTCACTGGATTTTTGCTATTTTTCAAACCATTGGGAAAAAAAATCTAGCACCAACAACTGCACCATGTTCAGTCACTTAAACCACCTTTCTTTTCCTGATGTTCAGTTTGAACCTCAGCAGGCTGTTCTGACCATGTCTACATGTTGAAGTACTTTGGGTTGCTACCGTGTGACTGTCTGATTTATTACTTGCATTAACAAGCAGATGAACAGGTGTACCCAGTGAACCGGACGATGAGTGTATATTCAAAAATGTGAGTTCAACACGCTGAAAACACCTTATGAGATTAGATTCACCAATTATGTAACATACCTATACACATTTTAGTATCATATATAAGAAAGCTTTACAGAATCGTTTGCACACACACACACACACACACTTACCTCCTAGATCCTCCTTTCATTTAAAAATACAACAAGAAGGACATGAAATCACTTCTTGGGACTTCTTTGAATGTCACACATTCCCAGGTTCATGAAAACGGTGTGTTTTATGTGGTATGGCACTAGTTGCCAGGTAACACAGATGGGATCAAGTTACTGAACTGAGCACTGGTTCACTATCAGGAGATAAATATACTGCGGTTATTGTGGCAAGTAATCAAATTTAAGTTTCTGTTACATATTTTGACACAAAGTTTGTAATCAGTGCTGATCCACTATAAATGTAATGATTGTCCAGTGTCTGTTCTATGATTGGCCTCCAGTAAGGTCATGTTTTTGGCAGAGTTTGCATGCGTAATCTGTAAACATGATAGCACAAAGAGTTTTGAATGAATTCTTCTAAAACCTATTAGAGGTGTAGAGCGAGATCATGTAAACAGTCCATTAAAATTTGACCTCCATGCCCTAAGGTCTCCAAGGTCAACTTAATGATTTATTGGTCAACAACTGACAAAAAACTAACTAAATGTGGTATTTATTGTCAACATACAGAAAGCACAGTATAAAGATTTAGTTAATTTAATAAATGTGACTTCTGACCTCTCCTTCAAGCTCAAAGAGAATAATGTTATATAGAGGTATTTAAAATACATTTCTTACTACCATTGTTTGTATTAACAACAGACAGGCATACTGGGAATGATATAGATGATATAGAATGATTTTTAAAATTTCTTTCAAATTGCATTTAGCAAATGATATTAGAGATTTTGTCTTGATCTTAATCTTTAACAAAAAAATTCCACCAGTGATGGAGGAAGAGCTCTGATCATTCAGTAAAATTACAGCGAGCACACAGTAAAAACACCTTAAACTGTTACTTAAGGTACAGAGTAAGTCTTACTCAAGCATGAAAATGCATTTACGTTAAAAGTAAAATTACTTGGAAATTAGAGCAGGATAAAGATTAGAATAAAATGGTACATTAGGCTTTAGGCTTGAATCTCTTAAATGCACCAGACCGATTACACTGGGCTGCACTGAAGTCAGGGTAAAATCTGAAGATGTGATCTCAGTACTGGAGTTTATGTTGCACAGCATGGCCTTTGTCTTTGTAACCAGGATTGGGAGCAGCTCTACCTGCAGGTGTAGGGACAAGACAAAAGTGGACACTCTGAAGTGAAGGGCTCATGATTTCAGTTGTCATTTGAGAAAGAAATAAGGCAGGTCTCAGGACTGTAAGTACAACTCCAGTATGGCACTTCCATAAGTTTAAATGGTTTTGTTTGGCGTCACTCGTTTTGTTTTACCAGTTTTACCAGACTGTCAAAGCAGACAAAGACAGAAATCAGGACATAAAGACACTGGCTTCATTCGAAGAATAATTAATCTTTGACAGACTGAAGTTGTTGTCAGAGGGTCTTTTACATCTTGGTGTAAACTCAGTCCAGTCATGACCACCCTATTATTTTCCCCAGTACAAACTAAGGCCTCCTCAGTTCAATTCATTGGCTTTGTTTTAATGTCAATTCATGATTATTATGCCAGGTCACAAAGGCAGCAGCCTAGGCAAAGAAACCCAGACTCACCCATTAGAAGGTTTCTCCCTGTTAAAGGGAGATTTTCTTTTCCACTCTCGCCAAGTGGCTGCTCATAGAGGGCCGTCTGATTGTTGATGTTTTCTCTGTATTTTTGTTTCTGCTTACTGTTTTTGCCAGGCAACAAGTAGGAAATATCAGAGTTAATAAGAAAGGAAACAACTACTGCTGCTTAGCTGTACTACTTTGGAAATGATAAGACTCTGGACTCAAAGGCAAATGTTTCCTTTAAAGCATGAATACCAGGAATATATTGTAATCAGACAACTTGGTCTTTAACAGCAAGAGACTATCTTGTGCTTCTTGATGTTTATTGGTTGTTGGCAACACAACCACAGACAGTATATAAAATATGGATGTAGGTTCTGAAATGTAAAGCCAACATGCCTTAAAGTTGGATTATTTTAATGGTTACCAGTGAAATGTGTGAATTCATCAGGAAGCAAGGACATTTGGTCCAAAGAGAGCAGAAAACCTACAGAGCTCTGTCACTCTCTGGTGGTCGACAGGGGGATAACTACACTGTGAGCTTTATCACGCTCAGTGCTGTGCAGAGCATTAACCAAGTTTTTACCAAGATAGCAAAAAGAAGAGTTAAACCTATTAACCTATTTCAGTATGAGTCCTCTGTGGATGAAGAACAGAATGCGCTGTTTACACTTCAGTTACAAACGGAACTGAAATTAGGAGAGCTCTGTCGGTCTCTACTGGAAAACAGAGGCAAGTGCTGGCTTTAACTCTGGGCTGTGAGCACACGGTTGTATTTTCATTAGAACTTTTTCAAATAATGTAACTGTAATTCAAAATGTATTTTTTTGTTATTTCTACAGTAAAGTTCACGCTTTGGCCACTTTTCTGTGCCATAATTTTGTTTTCTTAGAACAATCACATTCATAAGTGGGAAAAAAGTGTTCTTTCTCCACGTTTCTCACATCAAAATAAACCAGACGCTCGCAAATTTACTGACATCCGTTGTGCATACATTGTTTTGTTTCGAAAAATTTCCACACAAAGGGATCAAAAAGGGCACATTATTTATTCGCTGCAAACAATTCAAAATTAATTTGAGCTTTGAACTAAGTACCCTGAAACTGCAGTCTTCTCATTAAGAAATAGCCATTATATTGACTTTGAACATAATAAGAGGTGAGTGCACCGTTCTTGGAAGTACTGCAATACCAAGTCGATGCGTGGAGTGGACGGAGCAAGCCCCTATTCCATCTCCCTGCTCCAAAAATCAATTTAATATATGGTCCCCGGATAGGGGACGTATCAGATATTAAACTGATAAGAACAGATTTTTTTTCCTTTTTTTTATTTTCAAAAAACAGAATATCACGTACATGTACATTATAAAACATCCGAAAGAATAAACCCATTCTAAACAAAACGAGACATTTTCTCTCTCCATTGATCAAAATGTTCAGACGTCCTTTCTACGAGTACTGTGGCATCTTAATAGCAAAATAACAAGTCATAAAGAGGAAAACCACACGTTCAATTGCACAGTCATACCAAAGTTACATCACATCTTCTAAATTGGCATAAAAACCCCATTACCTTATTTTCCAATCCTTTTCTCAACTCAATACTAGTCTTACCATGTGTTGCTCTCAACGTAACGAACAAGGCAAAACAAAAAAAACTTTCCTTCTTAGGCCTCTAAATTAAGTGGCTTCTAAGGAATGTCTTTCCATCTATCTTTGATTGTATCCCACCCCCATTTCAATTTCTCCAGCAGCCGCACTTTTTCTATTTCCTTCTCTACCAATCTACATACACTCTTGGCTGTCCATTTGTATGACCCCAAAATATACCCTTGCCGGGCCTTCCACAAATATAGTTTTACCAAGGACACTAATAACAAAGACTTTCCCTTTCGGTTACTTCCCTTCTCCCATCCCGTAAGGAACATTACTTCATCATACGAAATCCCTTTTAAACAAACATACTGCTTCTGCATTTCACCCCACACTTCCCCCGCAAAGGGGCATCCCCACATTACATGCTCTATTGTTTCTTCTGTTTGACATGTGCTTCTCGGACAGTTCTTATTATCACATAATCTATGTGCATGCATTATTGATCTTACCGGTATTTTTTTATGCAGCAGCAGCCAGTTAAAATCCCTGCAGCCGTTGCTCAGTCCCTTCTCCTGAGCTCGTATCCATACCTCCTCCTGCACCCATATATTTTGGGTGTGTATTTTCTGCACCATGGCTCTATACAATTTTTTATGATTCAACATGAGGTCTTTATCCTTATATTCCTGATGCTTCTCCCGCCATTTAATCATCCTTGAAAAATAGTCTGGTCTGCTTTCCGCCCTTGGCACCCTATTATCCCACTCGATCAATTGTCTCATGGGACCGGATAACCAAAAGCGGATCAAGACTTGGCATTTATGTACATTGGGCCTATTCAATAAGTTACATATATTGCTGTAATACATCACGTCCAATTTCAAGGGGATGTTAGGGACATCCCTCCCACCTTTTGGTATTGTCTGATACATAATTGTTCTTTTTACATATTCATACCCCCCCCAAATTAATTTGAAAATTCCCTGTGTTAATTTCTTCCTGTAAGTCTGTGGTATTGGGAAAACATATGCCAAATGCAATAGGGCAGGTAAAATGTCAGCTTTTACGGCCAGTACTTTGCCAGTTATAGTAAGCTTTCTTTTAGACCACATCCCCAATTTCTTTGAGATCTTCGCTATCTTCAAATCCCAGTTATAATTTGCATCCCCCCCTGGATTTCCAAAATCAATGCCCAGGACCCGCATGGGCCCTTCACACAAAGAAAGCCCGCAAAGCGTCTCTCTCCTACCTGCCCATCGTCCCAAAAATTTATATTTTGATTTCTCCTTATTGACCTTTGACCCCGCAGCGCTCTCAAAGGTCTGTATTGTTCGCATCATCTCCCTCACACTTCCATCATCTTCCAAGTAAAGAACTATGTCGTCAGCGTACTGGGAGATCTTCAACACCTCCCCCCCTGGCAAGGGCACTCCTCTAATTTTCTCGTTTCCTCTTATTGCACATGCTAAAGGTTCTACATATATAACATAGAGTAGGGCGGACAGGGGGCAGCCCTGCCGTAGCCCTCTCGTTTGTTGTACTTCCTCTGTTAAGTGTCCATTTATCTTTATCTTGCAGATTATGTCAGTATACATCATACTTATCCAATTCAAAAATTTTCCTCCTATATCAAAAGTTCTCATCACCCTCCATAAGAAATCATGATTGACCCTATCAAAAGCTTTTTCCTGATCAAGTGTTACGCATATTGTTGTCAAGTTCCTCTCTTCGATATATGTAAGCACATCTCTATGTAGTTGTAAGTTCCAACCAATCTGCCTGCCCTTTACCCCACATGTCTGGTCTGCATTAATAATAGCAGGCAAGACTCGGGCCAGGCGTCTTGCTAGAGTTCGACTCAAAATTTTGTAGTCCACACAGACCATTGAAAGAGGCCTATAATTTGAAAGCGCAGCAGGTGAACCTTTCTTATGTAGTAAACTTATCACACCCGTCCTCATACTCTTTGGCATTCCACCCGTTTCACACATTTCATCAAATACCTCCAACAAGTGGTCTCCGATGAGATCCCAAAAGGTGATGTAAAACTCCTTTGTGAGTCCATCTATCCCAGGTACCTTGTTATTCTTCATTGTCTTTATCGCCTCGTATAGTTCGTGGTTTGTTATGCTCCTTTCCAGAAGCTTCCTTGCGTCCTCTGGTAACCTCTCTTTCAGAAAACCCAAAACCATTTCTTGAGCCCCTCTATCTACTTCTTCCACACCAAACAATGAACTGTAGTACTCCTCTACCATCTTCAAAATATTGTCCCGTCCAGTAACCGATTTCCCTTCCCTTTCCAGTTCCATAATTGCCCCTTTTTCCTCTCTCTTTTTCATTTGAGCAAAAAAATAGGCCGAGCACTTCTCCTGTTGCATATACTCCTCCTGCATAAATTTAAACATTCTTGTTTTCGCCCTCTCCTGAAACAAGACCTCCTGTTCCTTTAATAATATATTCAGTTCCTCGCTCTCTTCCCAATTTTTTTCCTTATTCCTCTGAGCTTCTATCCCTGCAATCTTTTCCTGAAGCTTCTTAAAACCCTCTTTAGAAGCCTGCGCTCTCTGTGTACTATAAGCAATTGAAAAAATTTTTATTTTCTTTTTCGTTTCTTCCCACCACCTCCCTCTGTTTTCGTACAAACCTTTCAAATCCACCCAATTTCCGAAAATTCCTCTAAATCTTTCCCTATACTCATGTTCTGTCAGAATATCATTGTTCAATTTCCAATAAGCCTTACCAAAAGTTGCTTCTCCAAAACTTACCGTTGCCCAAATTGCTTTGTGATCTGTGAAGGGGGCAGAAATTGTCCCCCCTCCTGTTACCTTTTCCTTATCTCCTACCAATATATAATCCAATCTGCTCTTCATTCCCCGACTATTTTCCCATGTGTGACCAACCCGTTTGCCTAATATCTTTCCCATCGTATCCACCAGTCTATACTTAGTCATAAAATCTCTAAGCAAAGGCGATCCACCATCCTTATCAAGTGAGCAGTTTAAGTCTCCTCCCACAATGGTCACCTTACTTGTCATAAAGCAAATGTCCAGCCCAGCGAATAGTTCTCTGCGGGCCCGTGGTTCTGCATGTGCATAAATATTGACCGCGCGACAGTGAAGTCCAGCTTTCTTGATGTCCACCACCAATACTCTGCCTTGAATTACAGAAAAGGTGTCTATAATTTTGATACTTTTCCTCCCGCACAGGACTCCCACCCCTGATCCGTATACACTCCCCACACTCCATACTGCTTCACCTCCTCCCCACTCCTCGGTGAAAAGGAGTACGTCGCCTTCATCTCTTAAGTGTGCTTCCTGAACCATGCATATATCGAAATCACACACTGTCAAAAATTCATATACCGCTCTCCTTTTCCAGAAATTCCTCAATCCTCTAACATTTATAGACATTATTTTAATTTCACCCATTCGGCTTATAAGAGGATCAAGGAAAGACCAGTTTCCAAAAACTTACTCGCTGACCCAAACAGTGGCATAAGTTCACAGGATATAGCACCCCGCGGGGCCAGAGGAGCTTGCGCCACAAAGTAAGAGTGAGCACAGCCCTTCTTTCCCTCTGCTTTGCCGTTCATGGTGTAGACTGCATCCCCAAGCTTTCTTGGGAAAATAATGATTGTATTGTAAATTTATCCAAAACACCTTCGGTCTCACTTCCATCTTCCGTTTCGTTTTCGCTCATCGTAGCGCTCAAAGGAGTGTGCATGCACTCAGTTTGGGTCCCTTTCGGTGCGTGCCCTTCCGCCTCGCTGGTCGAAGGCTCCGCACCTACCTCTTTCCCATCTCCCCCCTCCGGGGTAGTGGTCGAGTCCCATCTCCTCCTTCTTTTTGCAGTCTTCCTCCCTGTTCTCTTAACCACTTTCCACGGCTGCTCTGCGGACTCTATGTCCTCACCCTTTCCTTTCCCTCCATCCACGTTGCTCCCCTCAGCCTCCAGTAGGGGGCCCTTCGTCCTCTTCTCTACCTCCTCCTCTGTCTCATCAGTCTTATTCTCTTCACCTGTCCGTGATTCCAAATCCACCACAGGTGCTCTCGCAGCTTCATTCCTGCTATCCTTTTCTTGCCCCAGAAAACCCTTTACTACCGCCGCATAGGGTCTGGGCTTCATGCAATCTCGTGCCATGTGTTCTTCAGACCCGCATAAGTGGCACCTCTTTGGTTCTGTGCAATCTCTTGTACTGTGGCCCATGCCATTACAGCTTCGGCACCTCACCTGGTCGCAGTGCTCAACGTCATGTCCTTTGCCACCACATTTCCTACAACTCAAGGGTTGGCCCGCATAAATAAGAAATCCTCTATCGGCACCGATAGAGAAAACCGCAGGCGGGTGTCGGAAACCGTCCTCGCTGTTTAAGTCTTCTTGTAATTTTATCCGGAATTGTCTCTTGCCTGTCCATATACTTAATCCATCTTTTATCATTCTTACCCCTGGAAACACTTTGACGTGCCTTTCCAGGAAGCACCTTATCGTCTCTTCCGATACCCACGGATTGTACATGTGTACAGTTAAGATTCTGTAATCACTTCTGTACAGTGGGGTCACCGCGTATCTTTTTAGGTCTTCGCTTACCGCTGTGTTGGCTTTCCGTCTCGCGTCCTCCGCTCTCTCTGTGGTAGTTAGCGTCACGTCATAATATTTCTTAGCTGTGCTCTGTTGTAGGCAATAGATCTCTTCTGGCTGTATGTTGAGAGCATCAAAGAGGATTCTTCTCCCAAAAGTTATCCGATCCTGGAAAGCAGCGTCTTTGTCGATCAGATCAAAACGTAATGTATTCTTCATTCCACTCCTTCTGTCCGTCTCTTCTCCATAACTGGCCGACGCAGTCGCCATATTGCTTCTCGATAAGAACAGATACTACACTTGATCTTAGCCAAAAGGCCGAGAAGCGATGTCGCATAAGACTCGGAGGAAACCGCCAGGTTCCTAGCGCCGTCTCTCTGACTCATGGTTTGGAAGCTGAACTGCTGATATTTTGTACTGAATTATTACACAAACAAGAGCAACCATTTTCCCTCACACGTCTTATATCGCTGGGTTTGTGTTGCGGTAAATTAAACTTGCGAGCATTTATAACACAAAAGTTATTGCGGCTTCCTGGACACGTGACACGCTTTGATCCAATAGAAGGACCAACAAATATTCACAAATATTTCCACTACATACACGCTAATTATAAATACACGCAATTTATTTGTCCATTTATAAAGTCTTTAGACTTTACTCAATGAAGCGGAGTGAAACCTGGAATGAATAAGGTGTTTTACAGATCGACTCATAATAAATATACGTCTTGTAGAGCCCCCTAGTGAAGGGGAGGGTAAACTGCACCACACTCAAAAACTGGTCTAGCAAGACTCAGGAGCTGGCTGGACTGAATTAAATGACACGGTCCTGGCTCAATGTCTTCGTATTTACAGATAAATTTACAAATTTATTTACAAATAAATAAATGAATGAAATGCGGTTTAAATTATAACATTGAGAAGAGTCCAGTTGACCGACGGTGACAGATATGAGAGCCAAAACAGAATTAAAGCGGGGGCAATGAACTGACATTCAGTTAGCTGGAACACCTCTCTCTCAGTCAATGTGGGAATAAACAGTTCTGTCTATGAAGAAGTCAGTAACTAATACTGGAAGCTGCGCGGCCACCTCACCTTGACGAAAATTTCGTGTATGAGTACGTGTCAGTTTACCTGAAGAGTTTCTGAAGAGTAGCTAGTTAGCTAGCTAAATTGACTAGACAACTGTGGACAGGAATTTCCGGCCCGGTAAAACTTGCTGTCAAAACTGCAGTCAATAAAATCAAAATTATCTCAAAAAAAGCAAACTTGAAATTTCGAGTTCTTAAGTCAAGATAACCCACCCTTTTTATTATTATTGTTTTGTATTATTATTATGATACTACAGAGACGGAAACAAGCTTCCACATACAACAAAAGCCTAGCTCCTTGCCCTACTATTATCTAAACATTTAAAATGATAAGGGCCATATTAACTTAGCCATGTCTGCTGCTGTTTATGTCTTCGGTCATTTGAAGGTCACGTGTTTCTAACGGTCATGCGCAAAGGTTGTAAGTCGTGAGAGCGTTTGCATACACAGTTTTTGACTTCATGACTAAAGCCCGTTAATTTCGCATTTATTTTTGAAAAGTATTTGTTCATAAACAAGATAGAAAATCGATTTAAGAGACTAAATAAATAAAAAATATCAATCAACAACATGTCATATTACAATAACTCTTAAACAGAACTTAATAATTTAAACACTATCTCCAAAAGTTGATTCTGTTCATCTGGACGTAGCGTTTTGTGGGAGAAACGTTTCGTCACTCATCCAAGTGACTTCTTCAGTCTCAGCTGACTGTTTCCCCAATCTTAAAAAACAGTACATTTGCATAATGACTGAAACCAGCCCACTGAGGGAACACTGGGCTGGGAGGTCAGTTTCTTAATCTTAATTAAGCAAATTCTTATGACCATTGATCAACAACCACTGACCAAAACCCACTGATCAATGGCCATGAGTACCATTCACAGAGAGTTGGGGAATGGCTGCAATCACAGCATTGTAAGATGGCGAAAGATGTACCCTTAGGCCCCCTCCTCGATTCAGAGATGGTCTTTCCCTTTTCACGTAAATGGCCTCCTTGACTCCGCACTCAAACCAGCGTTCCTCCCTGTCCAAGATGTGTACATCCTCTTCTGTGCTGTGCCATCCGCTTCGCCAGAGGTTGTTTGGTTTCCCTGATGTATAAATCCTGGCAATCCTCCTGGCACTTAACAGCGTACACTATGTTACTCTGTTTGTGTCGGGGGACCCGATCCTTGGGGTGGACCAATTTTTGGCGCAGCGTGTTTTGGGGTTTAAAAGCCACAGAGACCCGGTGTTTAGAAAAAATGTGTCTCGACTGCTCCGATACTCCTGACACATATGGGATCACTACAGGTTTTTTTGATTGACTGTGGATTTAAGCTGAAATAGCATTTTCTATCCCTCATGTAAACTAAGACCAAGTCTGGTAAGTCCGGAGCTCTGCAGAATTTCAGCAGGACTCTCCGCACCTTAAATGTAAAAGCATTAGCTCTTTTCTCAAAAATGCCCTTGTTACACCATTAGAATTGTAGATAGAATTTATATTCTCAATTTCTTTTTGGGGTTGAAGCGCCTGGGAAGGGATCTCAACCTCCACTCACATCTTCCTTCAGGTGATCTCAATGGGTCACATAATAGGGTGAGGCAAGGTCTCACAATGGTGTCACCCAAAACCTCTGCTGATAATGACCCACGCCTTTTTTCACACCTTGGTGCAGATGTCGAGGCACATGATCAATAGTGGGTCAACAACCCTGTTAAGAAACAATTCACTAGGGGTTAAATATCTGGGACTCTCCACCATTTGTGTTGATTCATGCTCAATCATCCAGGTAAGGAAATCCCAAAAAGTTAATTCTGTTCTTCTGGATGTAGTGTTTTCAGTGGGAGAAAAGTTTTGCCACTCACCCAAGTGACTTCTTCAGTGTCAGAAGTCACAGACTGAAGAAGTTGCTTTCAGATATGCTCTTCTGCATAGCTTGTTTGTATAAATGTTTTTTTTGTTACCTTTCTATCAGCTTGAAGCCATCTGGCCATTTCCCTCTGACATAACCAGGATTTTCACCCAGAGAACGCTTGCTCACTGGATATTTTCTCATTTCATCCCTGTAAACCCTGAAGATGGCTGTGCAGGAGACTCAGTACAGGAACAGGTGTACCTAATAAAGCGGTTGCTGAACGTATGAAGCATGAATTTACAGGACTATGCAGTAGTTTGTGCTATGTTCTTAGATTGTATAGATTTTGTGTTTTCCTATGCATATATTTTAGTGAGTATTATTTAGCTTGTCTCCATTTCATCAGTTTTGATGACTCAGTCTTTAATGAGTGATGAAAAGTCTTTATTCATTCATCACAAAGTTGAAGTGCTTGACTGACTATTCATGTTCTGACAAATGTGAGAAAGGATTTGATTGTCTTTTGCAGAGGCGAGTCTGTGATATGAAAAATGCCTCAACTGTTTTCAGAACTGCATTAAGAGTGGTGAGAATTACTTCTCTGCTGTGACAACTGAGCCAAATCCATTACGAAAAACTGGAGTCAAGATTAACATTAGTGACGTAATTTCCGTCAAATATGGCGGTCCGCCCAGTTGCCTTCTTTTAAAATGTGATCAGGCAGGATTGAAGACTCAAAAAGCCCAGAGACACCGGCCATAAGGTCGCTCTGCATTCAGCACTATTGACCGTTAACAGCGTTGCTTGTTTCACAGTAGCTGTTCTAATTTTCTTTCCAATTTCCGTTTTCCCTGCCAGCAAAGCTGTTCTGACTCAGTGGAACCATTAGCTAACAGCAAATAAGCTAACACAGTCAGTCCACAAAATTAGCTGACTGAATTCAGACTACTAAGTTTTTATATTGTAGACAATGGGTTATTCTGATGTATTTAAAATATTTATTTACTTGCATTTTTTGATACGATGCTCTGTATTGTATACAGATATTATAATAAAGGATAGTCTTTTAAATTTAAATAAAGACTTCTCTTGCTCAAGACCACTTAAAACCCCCCACTTACAATAAAGTCTGGCTCATTTAAATGAAATTTAAAGAAATGACAGGTGACTTGAGACTTTTGCAGTTATATAGTGAAACCAAACTGGGTACTAAAACTAGAAGTAGTCATGTGATGTGTAATGATGAGTGTACTAAAGCAGCGGTCCCCAACCTTTTTTGCGCCACGGACCGGTTTATGCCCGACAATATTTTCACGGACCGGCCTTTAAGGTGTCGCGGATAAATACAACAAAATAAAACTAGTACCGGTACCGAAAAAAAGAAGATTTATTCATAACACACGTGAAAAGACCCAGGAAAACCGAGTAAACGATAAAAACGATAACAAAATAACGCTGAAAACCGATAAAAACCCTGAAAACCACACATTTCTCACCCGAGCCTCAACTCTCGCGGCCCGGTACCAAACGACTCACGGACCGGTACCGGTCCGAGGCCCGGGGGTTGGGAACCGCTGTACTAAAGCACTCACACAGTCAGATCCCTTACAGCACAATATTTATTCAACAATATACATTAATTTCTCTACATTTCAGACTTATGTTCATTTTTTTATATTCATCTTGCTTCACCTTTGTACATTTATTTACAAGATTTAAAATAAGTCTTTCTCCATTTATATAACATCATTAGTACAGTGTAATCACATCATCCAGCAGCTTCCCTTGAAGCATTCATAATCGCTAATCTATTTAATACACCGACTGGCGTCTTTGAGCCACAGAGCAGCAAACTGACAGACGGGCTCAACATGCACTCAGAGTCCAGGTGTCCATGGTCCTCTTAATTCACCCATGTAAGAGAAGTCGTTTGCTCTGTAGCACCACGGCAGGGTGTATAAACAGAATCTTTGAATGGCGACACTGTTGAGGTCTTGCACCTTTAAAAATCATCTTAAATGCATGTGGCCCCTCCCACCTGACAAGGATCGGCGAAAGCCCGTCCACCAAAATAAAAAAATAAAAAGGAGAGGGTGGGGGAAATGTTGCATAGAATCAATTCTGATGTCAAGAACAGAAATTTTAGTGCTGCCATTTTTTTTTTTTTAATGTGGCTTTCTGATAATCTCCTGAGACCTTCCAGACCCCATTTAATATATATCTATATATATATATATTTTTTTGGTTTTAAAAAGAAAAAAATATAATAAATAGCTGTACCCTTTGACTTTAACAAAAAAATAGCATTGTGTTGGATGTGACATCCAACACAATGCTACTTTAAAAGAGACTAAAACCCTGCATTAAGTGTATTTGCACATAAATGGATGTCATTTCGATTACTATCTTGAGAGAGGTGGATGGATTAAAGTGCATTCTACTGTATGAAAACAAAGCCCACAGTTGTCACATGCAGGACAGGAAATGAACTTTATTTAAATAAAATATATTTTTTCCTTTATTGAAATTCAAATAGACTTAAGGATTTATAAGCTTATCTATGGCAGCTAAAATTTCCAGCCACAGTCAAACTTTAACGTTCATTTCCCACCCTGATCACATGCAAATAACACTGCGTACGTACACACTCCCACACACACACTCTCGGACATTTGTCACTCTGTGGCAGCGTGCAGCACCAAAGTGGCTGCTGGTACCCCTCAGGTGAGGGGGAGTCGTGTGAATGACAAGAACACGTTAACAGTTTTAAAAAAAAACCAAAAAAAAACCAACAACAGCCAAAAGGTGCCACTCGACTCACAGCAAAATACAGTAAATGGGAAAACACGGCTCGCCAAGAGCCACACAGCACAATGACAGCAGACAGTGGACCAGGTGAGAGTGTGAACTGTAGCTACTCTCCTCTCTTCATCATCCTCCACAGTCCAGTCCAGTTCAGGAGAAGGAGGAGGAGGAAGAGGATGTGAGGCCAAAGAGCTGACTACTGAGGCTTTTTGGCCTGAAATGTGTAAGGCTAAAGCACACACAGGACTCACTCAGGACCAGGAGCAGCAGCTGTGAGGGTTTCAAGCACAGGAGCATGAGCGTGTGGGATTTTCACTGCACACTGAACTGACTTTTATAAATATATATATATGCATATGTATATATATTAATCATTCATTCTCTTTTTAAACAAGCACTTGAGCAAAACATGGAAATGCAGTACAACCGCTGACTACTACAGTACACAGACGCTTCATATACTGCTTTTATATGTGAACAGCTACACTAAGTGATGATTTTTTTTTTTTTTTTTTTTTTTTTTAAATGGCAAATAAAGGTGAAGCTGCATCTAAGGGCACGTTGAACCATGTGTCTAGAGATCCCTTTTTTTTTTTTAATTTATTTTAAAATAAGAACAGCAGACAGGAGAAAAAAAAAAGAAGGCATTTTTAAATTTAAGACATCCAAAGGAGGGGAAACCGAAAGTCCTTAAGGAGAGGATGCGTATCGGCACATCTGGCAAAGACGAGGACAAAACTCGGGTTTGGCTCACCGGGCATTTCATGCCAATGAAACAGCCGGCGCTTCGCAGGGCACTAAACATGCAGACAAGCACGCCGTGCTCAAATCCCTCAGCCCGGACAGGGGGTACTACAGAAGGCTAGCGAGCACTGCGCGCAGATGCAGCCGTTTCACAGCAGAGATCTAACTCCATGTATGTGATTGAAATTGCACTTCCAAAAAATAAAAATAAAAATCAAAGCAGGGCATTTTAGGGACTTAAAATAATAACCCAAATGAGACTGATGACAGGAAAAAAAAGAAGAAAAGCCTGACGGTTTTTGTTTTGCAGGTAAAAACTGCACATGATGGTACTCAACTGAAATGCAAGGCCAGGATATTCAGCCACACTTGTCACACGAATGCGCACAAATCTTTACAGTGTCGTCACAGCTGCAGTGTGAAACCATTTGCAATCCTCCCAATTGGTCATCAGTCTGATTTTGAACCATTCTGCATTCTGATTGGGAGACACGTGTCTGAGTGGCAGGTGAACACACAATGAGGTAGAACAAAATGTTTTATAAGCATCCAATCAGAGCACAAAAACAGGCAGTCAGCAGTGACTGGTATACACCTCCAGAGGGCAGCACTTCACCGGCTCAGACATGACGCCAACACACAAGCTTTAACACAGACCGACAGGCGCACTAACGAGTGCTCTTAGACGGAAGGATCCATTGAGCGGTTTGAACCGCAAATTTAACATACAGTCAGCAAAAGTGTGCACGGTCCAATGCAGTTATTCATCGAGGGACAGACAAAAGTCTTCCCGTAGCTGCACAGTATTTATTTCCCTAGATTTAACCATTTAAAATCTCGGGGAAGGACAAAGCCTCGCCACCCTTCCAGTTTGGTTTTACAACAATCCTATTTGTTAGATTTTACAGATTAAATGAGAATTGTTTCTGTGACAAAAAACAGGTCATGGCCTTAACCCTAAAGAATCACTTGGGCCTGACAAACTACTGTCACACACACACACACAAAAAAGAAAACCCTTCTTTGGACTCTGATTTAAAACATTTAAAGATCTGTTATTCATAAAACTCTATGTCGAATTAAAACAAAAAACCCAAAAAACAGCAATTAACGAGGAAGATAATCAGCAAGAACGATTGCACGTGAGCCCCGGGAATGAAGGAGAAGGAATGAAGAGACAGACCAACCGAATCCCCCACTCTTCTCCAAATGAGCGACGGTAAGTGTTATTGCTGATTCATTTTTTGACTGATTCAGTCTGGAAAACGTAATAATCTGAGATGTCACGGATGACCTACAGCTAGCCTGAAATCCTTGCAGATCTCCTCTCGTCACAGCCTCCCTTTGAGGAGAGTTTCTATGTGGAATGCTCAGCTTGGCAGAGAGGAGGACGCAGTGACACGCTGGACTCTTACACTCGACCGTAGTTACAGCAGGAGCAGCCGGTCACGATTCACTACTTTTCACGTTGTTGTGCTGTCAGTGACTTCATCCACCCACGACGACAGCAGGTCTCAATTACAAATTTTAATGGATGTTTAACGGGGTGGAAACACAGCTCTGGAGATCTCAACTGTGTTTCAATTTCTTAGACACACACACACACACACACACACACAGACAGACGCACAGGTAGAAAGACGTCATAGTCGAGCTGTAGAGAGTCGCGGAGAGAAACTGCATGAATCTGTGTGTGTTATGTAGGTATTCGTGCGTGTGAGTGTGCGCGCCATTCCCTGCACTGGACGTTAGACCTGTGATATGATCTGCATGTTGAAGCTGGGGGAGCGTGACTGCTTGGTAAGAGGTGCTCCAGGAGACAGCAGGGCCTGAGCCTCCTCCGGCCTGAGCAGGTGTTCCTCCTGCAAACTGATGGTGGAGTGCCGGTGAGAACCCCCAGCTAGAAGCCCTTCCCTCTCAGAGCCTCCTGCCTCCTCGTGTTCCTCGCCATCGCCTCCGTTCAGGTTGAAATTCGTGCAGTCAAAGGACTTGCTGGAGGAGGTGCTGCCAGTCCTCACTAGCATGGGGCCCGTGGGGAAGCTCAGGTGCTTCTTTATGGGGCTCAGCTGGATGGCGTCCAAGTTGATGCTTGCTGGAGGCGACTGCTGCCTCTGTTGATGCCTCCTCGTGGCGGCCTGAAGATCCGTAGACAACTCCGCCTGTTTGTCTGTCTCCCGCTCTTTCTCCCGCTCTCGCTCCTTGTCCCGAGACAGTCGCGCAGTAATGGCTTTCTTGATGCTGCTCGTGCTGCTGTTCAGGCTGCCACCCCTGGGCCCCACGCTGCCGCCAAGCTTGGTGCCGCTGGGCTGGCTGCTGTTCGACGCCCCAGAGGAGAAACCCTCGTCTGGGTCATTGATATTGAAGGAGTCCTCCCCGCCGCTCATGCCATCGGCATCTGAATGTGACGATGAATGAACATAGACAGAAGAAAGCAAAACAAAAGCAAAGAGAAATGTGAGTGAAATCACAAAATGCTGAGCTGAGTATGACCTGACTGAGCAAAACTTTTACTCTCATTTTATAAAACCTTCCAAACACTTCATAACTGCAAAGTTTCATAATCTATAGTCTCGTCCACATGTCACAGAAGTTGCTGCTCTGGCTCGTTAACACAAAGCCGTGTCTTCTAATTCTTATTTACAGTGTTGTCAAACGGCTTGTAAAAATTTTAGCAGTAATAATGACTATGATTAGATGATTAGAAATACTCCAAAATAAATTAGCAGACTTAATTAGTTCCCCTTCTAAAAGTGCAACACTTTACGCTTGACAGACTGTGCTTCTTCATTATCTCAGTCATTAAGCACCAAACAGAGGTTCAGTTCAATAGACTGCCTAATGACCCTGAGCTCTGATCCTCTGATGTAACACAGATTGACTGAAATCTGACCAGCTGTTTGTTTGGGCAAAGTGAGAGTTCAATACCCTGGCTCAAAGAGCTGAGTTTTTTTTTTAAATCACAATATGCAATCATCAATAATCTATAGCCTAATAGGCACGATATTTGGATAAAGACCTAAAGATTAAAACATTTTTAATCCATTTGTATCCTCACTTTGAAAGCTGAAAAGGAAAAAAGATGATAAAGTGTTAGAAAAAAAGCAAGTTATTGACATACAGTATGCAGGGTAAAGGCTGTTAAAAGAAGAGAGATGATCAGCTGTCTCTCTCTGTCATGCATCGTTGGGACAAGCAGACCCGGATGACAGGGAAACCACAGACAGCACCAGAAAAAGGAATGCAGAAAACTGAGAAGAAAAAGGTCTGGACTGACATGCACATAACATGAGGAGAAGACACATGCTCTCCTGCCCCATCCCTCGTCTCTCCTGCAGCACTGGCCCAGCGGTCACGTGGTTGGCCGGCCGAGCTGTGCCTGCCAATCTGTGGAAAGCGCTGATGCGAGTCCGTACACCTCGCCAGATCAATAGCCTTCCAGTTAGAGCTGACAGCCCGCGAGGCTTAATGAGCCAGTCTGCAAACCGCCACAGGCCAACCCAGTCCCCCAAATGAAGAGTGGTATTGGTGATCTTTACCAACAAGGCTGCAGCCAGTGGTTTTTCCATGTTTTAGCCTTTTGACTACACTTCGCTTATGTCTGCTCATGCAACAGATTTATATACTCGCTGCCGGTTCCCAGTCATTTCAATGCGCTGTGAAATTTAGCTGGAAATAACTGAAATAACATATTTTGTATTTCAGTTTTTAAGTGGGGAGCATTTTAAAAACTCTTCATGGTGCATTCAAGGTCAATCTGAGGAGCAGCATTTTAAAGTAAACCTGCAAAAATCATTGCTTCTGCAGAAAAAAGAAAATACACATAACCCGCAATATAGCTGAGAGGGTCAGTGTTAGCTTTGCAATTCAAAACAAAAATAAAGGGAGGAAGTGCTACTTAGCATACAAACTATCCATATTTTCCCTGTAAAGTTCAATGCTTTGTTTATGTTTAAAAGTTAAATCGTTGGTCACATTATTAATGAGGATGAACTTTGTGAACTTTGACTACAGCAGTGTATATTTGAAAAAGGACCTCTTTTCCTACCATAAACAGAGTCCATACATATCAATAAATACACATAAGGAATTCTTCCTTAAGAGTCTTTGATGATCTTCAGCAGCTCATTCTCATATGTTCTGGTTACAATGCAGAAAGTATGAGATAGGATCGCTTTAGAACTAAAGAGGACAGACATTAAAGATTTCTTATAAAGACTGATATTTAAATTCATTTTCAGATTGGTTTTAAAACCACAAAGTTTCGAAATAAACTAAAGCTCCTGTATCAGTCGGGCTCTTTTAAAAATCTTACATCATCAGTTCAGAGTTTTTAAAACTGCTCCCGCCTCAGATTTAGCAATATTAAAATAGCACATTTATACTTTTACTTTGAAGTGACCCGAGCTGAATGAATAATTTCCTCTAAGGAATTCAAAACAAAAAAGAAAAATGGTTGCGGTGCAAAGAATATGCTATGAGAAGTTTAAACATGCAAAGGCACAAGCAACTTTCAATTTCAATGCAATGGAGAGGCAAACAAACAGGTTTCGACTTCCTGCAAGAGAATCGCAACTAACTGACTGCTTTTGAAATAATCCCATGTTTCTCTTTAATATGTGGCAGATTTCTATCTAACAAAATCATGATAAAGGATTCTTTCACAGCGGCGTTCAATGAAAACTCACTGGAAGAAGACGAGATGGCACTCAGACATACACTGACCACAAGCCAGGAAATGAGTCTGACGTTTCAAGATATCAAAACGTTTATGAATGGAAATGGACACACATTTAAAGGATGCAAAATGGGCCTACAATCCCTGCTTGAAATAGTGGACTGACGGCATTCAATTTATAACTTGGCCTTTTTTTCTGATAAGCTAAAAGATCCGACGTTTCTTGTTTGAGCAGAAATCACTGAAGCTTGCTGTAGCGTGTGCATGCAGGGCTTGTTTTCACTCAGTGAGCTGGGGAAAAGAAATGCAACATAACGGAACAAACTTAGGACAGAGTAAAGCTGCTGGACTAATATATATATAAAAAAAAAAAAAGAAAACACCACAAACAAATCGGAGGTTCTCTTTCTGCAGGGAAGGGTGGTAGCAGCAGATGGGTGCTGCTGGCCTCACAGACCCAAAACTTAATGCTATCAAACACCTCAAGGGGCGAGTTCAGAAAGATGCCGGATACTCTGAGCCCGTTTTGTAAAACTGATGCATATTCCCTGTCAAAACTAGAAAATATAAATCAATAAACCCAATTATCAAACAGGGAGAGTTTGGAAAGCGCAGAGTAGAAGGTCAAGCTGGACACTAAACATGCTCAGTGAGTGACAAGGGTGGCAGTTTAACGTTGAAGGCATGATGAGGGGAAGAAAGAGAGAACATGACATGACGACAGGCCCATGCAGAACGGCCACTAGCCAACCACACTTCCTTCAAACCCAGAATAGGCGACTCTTCCACTCTTAAATGAGGCAAAAACATAGCAAAGGTTTTGCATTAGAGGGGTTGTTGGCTGAGGGTCTTATAAGACTGGATGAGTTAGTATACTCTGGGGAAGTGAAGAGGCAGCCACAATGGAAAGGGCAGAGTTAACCGCCTCAAGCCGAGAAGGGGTAGTAGGAGGAGGGTTGGGATGATACAGATCGAAGGGGGCACCTCCTCCCGAGACCCGCCCTGCTCTGAGCGTCCGCCCCCGTCCCCTACCCTCGAGAGTGATGGGGGGAATGATGCTGCTGCTGCTGTGGTGGCTGTGTTGCCGCCCTCCTCTTTCCTCTTTAGCCGTGGGATCCCAGTGGGTGTGGTGGCGGTGTTGGTGCTGGGCGAGGCTAGGATTGACGATGAGGCTCAACTCTGCATCGGTTGAGTAGTCAAAACAATCTGGGAGTCAACAACACAGATGAGGAAATGTGTCGCTTTAGTACCAGCAAGCTTCAATCAATTCGGGCCTCATCATAGCCAGAGCAGGCCTAACTACTGTCTCTAAATTCACGGGTAGATCACAAGATATGGAAAAAATAGGAACTACCCCATAAATACTTGGTAAAATGGAGACTGTAGAAACTACAGGCACCATTTCTCTCTTCATCTTAACCAGTGAAACAAAGCACGTAATAGACAGGACAAGCAAAAACAGAGAAAAGAAAAGGAAAAAAAGAGCAATAAGGAGCAGTGAGTGGCACAAACACTGCAAACACAGACTATATGACCACAGTTGCATACAATAACTGACATGAAACACCATTTAGATGATGCTAATGGTGTAACTGAAGTACAGAGGAAACGGGTTTTCTTCTCACTGGAAAGGGGGAAAAAAAAAACACCAGAGAAGTCATTTTCTCACCAAATAGCTCCTTCTTGCGGGCTTTTATAGATCAGGGAAAAAAGTAATAACCTGTAAGATTACAGCTTAAATCATAACCATGCACTTGCTTAACTTTCTTCTTCAAACTATCCTCAAGTGCTACGGATAATTCATGAGGTTGATGAAAGGGCAAAAAAAAAAAGTAATCTACTCTGCGTCCAGATTTACTTCCTGCACTGCGGCCTGGCTCGCGTTCCTGTGTGCTGCAGCCAAGATGGCAGATTTTAAGTCTCACCCTCTCTCTTCCAGCGGTGGCGTCGTATCGAGGCGGTGGTGATGGCCGAGATTGATATACGGCTGATGGTGGGCGTCACCTCCACCTGCAGCACCTTGCGGCCCCGCGGTGCGTCGGGAGCGCTTTCCGGCAGCGAGTTTTTCATGGCGTTCCCCAGCTGAAGTCGGCACATGCACAGGTGCAGATCAATAAACAATTAAAGGAGCAAAGCCAGGAGGTATAACAAGATTTAAAGCCTGGTTATGGTTCGAATTTGAGGACAAACAAAAAAAAAAAAGGCAGATCAAAGCCATTATTTTACTTCATGGTTTTTATTTTGTCTTGGGATTTAATTATAGACAGGTGGGAGTTTACCGCTGTGCTGCAGGTCTTACCAGGAGAGGCTGGGAGTAAAGCTCCAGCTGGGCTCGGTACAGAATGTCCTCCAGAGCTTCTCGCCCCATCTCCCACTCTCCATTGTATCTGCAAATCACAACAAAAGACACACACACACACACACACACACACACACACACACACACACACACACACACACACACACAGGCATTTAACAATGTCATGCTGCGAGCCTATCTGAGTAAACTGGAATGTCTCACAAGGTGCCTTGATGTCTGAATCATATCCTCTAATCTATTATTAGTTATTTAGTAATGCCTGCAGCTACAGCGAGGGCGTGGTGGATAACTTGGGCACGTATCTAAACAGAGGGATTACACTCTCTGTCACGCTGTTGAAATGCAAGAAAATAGGCTGAATTTTTTTCCTTGCAGTGAAATAAAATATAAAGCATTTAGAAAAGCAAACTTTATGTCACACATAAATGGTTTTCACAGTTACTAAATAGAATACTGGCACATTAATGGCTGCTAATTTGTGTAAAATTGTATAAATGCAGGGATATGGAAACATATTATCAAATTCCAACTGAAAATCAGCAAAGACTGATAAACATGTATTTAACTTAGAACAGAAAATGTCCAATAAATACTGAATCTTATCTTTGCAGAGGAAGATACTGCAAGATACTACCTGGACTGATGACCATGAAAAAAAAGTACTATGGAAATAATAAATTAAAATTGCAAAAACACCAGGAAGTGAATGGCTGAACTCTTTGATGTGGTCCTGCAAATGCAACAATCATGCGAGCAGGGACAAATGTTCTGGGCTTCCTTTTAGTCTTAAGATCAAAAGAAATGGGATGAATGGGCAGGTAAAACAGACTCTGATGTTCACGAGGCTGAAAATTACTCTACAGTAGAATAAATTTCCAATCTGAACAGCACAAGTGAACGCTGTTTCTGTTTGTGATGTTCTGATATCCCAGCGCATTTTGCTTCCTCTCTCGGCATTAGCGGCCATATTAACCTAAATCCCAGACTGTCCTCAGCTAGTGCCAAGTGTGAAGCTTGGATTCATGTTCATCTGGCCTTCACGTGAGTGAGCACTGAGGTGACCTATGGTAGGGATTACTAAAAAGGCTATTATTTTCTGTCATCTAAAATCACACTCACACACAGCCTTTTTTTTCCTTTTTTTTGTGCATCGCCTGCTCCAACCTCCTGATTTCTGCTCTGAATCCTCATGGAGGTGATGAGGCAGAATACATGCTCATCCTCTCCCAACCTCTCTGCTACACCACTACTGCAACAGTAGTGATTCCAGTCACCATCGTATCAGGATATCCATATCTGAGGACTTGCTGTCATCGAGGAGCTATAATCAGCTTTGCAATGACTGTCCTCGTAGGGGATGAAATCACCTGCTTCCACAATGCGCTGCTGATGTAATCGCTCTCTACAGTGGGTAGCTTCTGCCCTTGGTGGAGCACTAGCATATGCTGTGAGGAGAATTTCTGCAGCAGCTCATGGCAAACTAGAATCAAGAAGACCCTCATTAGCAATGTTCCAGTGGTAAAAACAACATTATGTTGTGTTGCCCACAACGAGCAGCTGGCTACAGCCACAATAAATACAGAATCTCTTTTCAGCTTCATTTACACCATTCGCTCTGGCCTGTGCAGCTTCAGACTGCTCTCAGAGCAGTAAGGTGGTTGCAGCTCTGGAGGTAGATCAGGTCAGCTACTAATCAGAAGTCGAGTGTTTTTTGTTGGAAAAGGTCAACAGACATATGGGTTTGTTTATTAGTCAGAGGGTTAGTAGTTTGATCCCAGACTCCTCCAGTCAGCATAAAGAAATGCCTTTGGGCAAAAAACTGGACCCCAAACTGGACCCGATGCATTGATCCTTCATGAAAGTCAACCAAAACCGATTCTGGCTGTAGCGGGTAGCTAAAAAGCTCTAAAGCCAGCTCAAGACTAAAAATAGAGCTGAAAATAAGTGATAATGTTCCTTTATAACAACAGCATGTGTATATTGCATATATAACAAGTGATGATGCATGAAACTTGTTTCTGCAGCCGTGGAACTGCCAAAAAAACATAATATAATGAAATAAGCAAAAACCGAAACACTTTTCCTGCTTTAAAGACACGTACATGGCATGATACACTGCAGTCAGCATCTGCACCATAAACTCAGGGTCCAACAGCACTCGGTTGCAAGGTTCCCTCCAAAGCTTCTGCTGTTGCCGCGGGAAGCCGCATACACACAACCTGTGAATAGAGATTTTTACTGGTTAAACAACATCCCTTTAACCTCTGCGGAAAGCACACATCAGATAAGATGAGGCTAAATGGGAAGAACAACTAAAGGAAACATCAAACACTTCCTGAGGAAACACATCAAACACTGAGCGAGGGGAACAAAATCTTAACTTCTTGAGACTCATAGAAGGTTAGGCAAGGTCAGCCAGCAGGGCGCTCACATCTTTACTGTGAGGCTAAACTGAAAGAGTGAGTGCTGTTCTCGTGCTCTGAAGTCTTCACAGTCACAGTTTGCCATCTGTCTAGACTAGACTGAGCTTGCTTCAGGCGTTGTCTGTCTGATCGGTCACAGTAGGCAGCGATTCATATCCTGAATCGTCTACATACTGCAGTGGAATAATCATCTGCGTCATATTGTAAATTCCACATTGATCCTTTCTCCTTAGGGCGTCTCAGTGTTTCCAAAATAGACAGATGGAGACAGATATCCAGCAGTAAGGTTTTTGATTGGCCAAAAGCACAGTCAGTTCAACTCATTTCTAATAAAACTGCATTTATCAAATCCTCTTGCAAAGATGGCAGTCTGTACTGAGATATGGTTACACGGCCTATGAGGTGTTTTAATCCTAATTTCTGGAAAGCAGGTAATACAAAAAATGTGTCATTGCAGAGGCTGGTTATCACTTGGGTGGAGAAAATGCAAAACAAAAGAAGATACACGCATTTTGTTTTTCTTACCGTGAGCTCATCCTACAGACTGACTGATAGGAAGAAAGGGGCATGTAGACCACAGCAGAGTTGTAGCAGAGCATGAGGAAACACAGCACCTCAAACCTGCAACCAAAAACACACTGTTAATGGAGTCTAATCAACTTAGTCCAAAAAAAAAAAAAAGTTGGGAAAAAAGGAAATATCACTTTTAATCAATATCATACCTTTAAAGTATGACACTTTCACTGAGAACAATTATGCAGCGTGGTTCAAGCAATTTATCAACTCTATGAAGTGTTAAACAGTCTGCTTGCCTAAGCACTTTTGTGCATTGTCAGCCAGTGTGCCGCTTGTAGATGCATAGCCTTATATACTGCAGTAATCGCCCTTAAGCTCTCCACAGACTTCTTATCAATGATGCAGAATCGGTGACACTAAAGATTTAAGTCATCTTGAACTCATAGTGGATAGCATACTTGTTGCTGCGGGTTCACCCAGTAAAGAGATTATTGTTAAAATATTTGGCAAACCTACGCAACTCAGAAGCTTTGACAGAGAGGGGCCAAGATTATACTAGCTTCTGGGCACAAGCACGGACAGTTGTGTACAAATAGTTTCTCCTGGAGGACACATGAGTAGATGGTCCATTTTAATGTAGAGCAACATGGACACACACAACTGTCAGACACAAAGCCTCGCTTTACCCGGTGATGGCAAAATTGACATCACTAGGAGTCATGCATAAAACTAAAGAGGGTGGCGCTGTAGAACACACAGGTGAGATTTGGGTAGTATATGTACAAATTACTAATGAAGTCACTGAAAAGCAACTGTAGCATAAGTTCTGTGGGGGAAAGTGCTCTTCCAGCTAGAAGTTATGGCAAAGGCTGATCAGGCCTACATGTAAGCGTGACAAATGGAGCAGTTCTCTCATATATATATATATATATATATATATATATATATATATATATATATATATATATATATATATATATATATATATATATATATATATAGCTTTTCTACTGTAATTGACCACTCAAAGCACTTTCATACAACTTGCCTCATTCACCCATTCATATGGGCACTTTTTATTTTCTTAAATGGAAGTGCTTTCTATCCAACTTTCACACACATTCTTACGAGCAACTTGGAGCCCAAGGATGATTGGCACGCAGACTGAAACAGACAGGGGATCGAACCACCAACCTTTATAGGGGACCTGCTCTACCTCCTAAGCCACAGCCACCCCAAACAACAACACAGAAACTGTGAATTATTTAATACAAAACTTTCCATGACAACAACTCATCCGTGACCCTCTGTGTTGTGACAAAACTGTTTGATAGTTGTTTAAAAAAAAAAATAGAGAGAGAGAATAAAAAGTTGGTGGTACTCAAATGGAATCGATACAGAACTCTCCCTTTGTTATTATTAGCCTTCAGCTTCCATATAGCATACTTTATTTCCTTAAGTGCATATTGAGGGAGGACAATGAGGAGGCCCTTGAATCTAAGTGGCCTAACTGAGTCTGTGTGCAAGGTGGATGTAAATTGCTTGGTGCTAGATCATCAGTAGCACTGAGCTGGCACCTCTCGGGAGCTTTGAGCCTTCTTCTCATAAACACTATCTCACGCCCAACTCAACAAATGGATTTCCAGATAAGCTAAGAGGCTTGCTGAAAACCATTCAGTATATTTATGATGCTCTGTGTTTATGGAAACCAGGGGGCCACCCTGCTCTGGAAAACACTAAAGATGATGAGTGTTATCTGTGCTTCCCCTAGATTATCTGCTATGGTGGTGTGACAAAATGTTAGCCCCCTTCCTTCCCCTGCCCGACCAAAATTACTCCAAGTGTGCATTGACGATTCAGTTAAGCTCAGAGTTCACAATTCAACAATAAGAATGAAAATGGCAAAACTGGATTCCATTTTTGCCAGTTTCTTTCTTATCCAGGACAAAACCGCTGCTGACCAAAAAGAAGACAAAAGCTTGTCTCACTTTTGTCAAGAAACATCTTGATGATCCCCAAGACTTTTGTCCCATTACATTTCAGGAAAGGAACATCATACCAACAGTGAAACATGGTAGTGGTAGTGTGATGGTCTGGGGCTGTTTTGCTGCCTCGGGACTTGGAAGACTTGCTGTGGTAAATGGAACCATGAATTTTGCTATCTAAGAAAACATCCTCAAGGAGAATGTCTGGCCATCTGTTCGGTTGTGCAGCAGGACAATGATCCAAAACACATTAGCAAGTCCACCTCTATGGCTTAAGAAAAACAAAATGAAGACTTTGGAGTAGCCTAACCAAAGTCCTGACCTGAATCCAATTGAGATACTGTGGCATGACCTTAAAAAGGTAGTTCATATGAAAAATCAGGAAGGGGGCAAATACTTTTTCACAACACTGTATATGTCACGGGCATTTATGTATATCTGCTCATTCTATTGCTTCATTTCTATGCAAAGATCACCATAGCAGCATAAAGTATTTTAGAGCCAAAAAAGCTTTCAGACCTGCCAAGTCTGGCCAGAGGAGGCTGGGCGAGCATCAAGGCTTACGATCTGATCATCTTAAAAAGGTTTTATAGATGGTGTACAATAAAAAAAGTATTTTATTAATGAAAATAAATTAGTCCAAGTTTGATTCAGTATGGCGAGTTGCACCTTGAAAGACCTCTACCACTGCCACTGCCCCCAATTGAACAAACAAGGATCTCAGTGTGTATAAACTACAGCTAAACATCTAATCTAAATCTAAATCAGTACCTGTTCTGCGCAGTGAAGGTCTCTCTCTGAGGATGGAGGCCGCTGTACACCACTCTGATCAGGTCATGTTGACAGAGCGCTCCCTCTGTCAGTGCCATTGACCCCAGGCTAGAAGGCTATAAAGAAAAACAGTTCATTAAACATTTCCCAGCTGTGGTACCTTTATAGCATGACAGTAAATGATAAATGGCCCTTTTCTTTGTTTAAATGGAAAACTATAACGAGACTTTGCGAGGAAACGTGTTGAGAAAAATGGAAGAACCAGACTAGGTTTACATGTCACAAAAACAAACTGTGGGGACCGTAGAGACAAAGTAATCCAGCTTGTTCATGGCCTGATGTCGTAACTTTTGTTGTTTTGTTTCATTCTCTTTATTTTTATTATACAAAAGAAGTAAGTATTCACAAAAATTACCCAAGTTAAATTTGTTCATGTTTTAGTTCATACATATCATGACAGAAAGCATGACTACTGAACAGTCGGTAAAGCCAATGACTCCTTATTTGACCATTTCATTCAATACGTCTTATACTTAAATGGATCAAATCAACAAAACTTGTTCAAAAAGAATTGTTTTTGAATTCTCTTTAGCTAAAAACTCTGAAGGGCACCAGAAATCCTGCAATATTGTGGGGAAAAAATTCTATAAACAGAGCACTTGTGCATTCATGATCTTGTCATCATACTGATCATAAGACAAGACAGCAGAATTTGCTGTGTGGATCTGCTGTGTAGTTTCGCTGACCAAAACCCAAAGCCTTCAACCTCAATTACACAACATGAATTAGCATGTCACGTGGCTTTAAGGATCGTTTTATATCCTCAACAATGTGACTGCTATATGGTCTGACAATTTTAACTTCCTATTTTAATCCTTGCCGTGTTACAGATCTGATATCTCTAGGTTACCATAACCACAGAGGATAAACTGAATAATCAAGGTGTATTTCGCTGTCCAGCACTGTGTCATTCCAGAGACAAGCTAAGGTATTCAGGTTAACAAACAAAGTCATCTTAAATCTTCATGTTGAAATAAAAAGAGGAAGAGGTAACGACCGAGTGCGTGGCCTCTTTGGCTATGTCCAAGTGAGGATGTGTCACAAGGCCATTTTATTCTGATGGTGTGCAGACCAAAAGTCACCTCTAAATTGAATTGATATTCTGTCCTAGGTATCTTGTGTGACACTGAGCAGAGAAGGTGAGGCAGTGGTGCTGAGAAAAAACAAAAAGCAAGTGAGCGGAGTGTATGCTAATGCTGGAGGCCAAGGGATAAGGCCACGTGACGTGCAGAGCTGTACTACAGCTGAGGAAGCTTGTTGTGACTCACTCACACATTCTCTCTCTCACACACACACACACACACTCTCCTCCATCCTCCATGCTTTCTTCACTCTCTCAGCATGGAGGATAGAGCCTTTCAAGCTTATAATTACAGCAATAAATCGCCCTCAGCACATGCTACACACTCAAGTCTCATCAACACTCACACGCACAACTCAGAGACAAGCACCTACTGAGGGCTGTCACTCTGTGCTATGAGCAGTAAAAAAGGCTCTAAAATCTGGCTATGAGCTGCCAGTAAACAGTCGGTATGTCCTTTAAAACCTCTTGGTAATGGAATTCCAGGTCAAAGCAACAGTCAATACTGTGTCTGTTGTAGCAGACAGGTCAGAGTTTGCACGAAGCCAGCGTGACCGTGACAGCAACCAAAAGCGACTCAAACACAAAATGAACTAAAGTTGAAATGCTCTCATTTTAAAATCAAAGAAATCGACAAGTGCATAGATTGTTAAATCTTTTCTTATTAGATTTTTGAAAGACACAGATCTGGCAGAGAGGGACTAACACATACAGACAGCTAACCCCTCAAGGTGATGTTAATGAAAAAAAAGACCTGCAGTGCTGGGATGTTGAGCTGCCACCTTCTAAATAGCCATTTAAGTAAGTCCTTCTGCAACTCGCAGAGCTGCAGTGAAGAAGAGAGGCTTACCTCATGATATATCGATGGTTTGGAGAGAGATGGAATAGTGAAGGAAAGGAGCTTGCTGTTGCCATCTTTGTCCACGATTTCCTGCAAACCCAAAGAAACAGAGAAGGTGTGTTACTGAAGGAATGCAGGTTTGCATTCGAAACAATGATTCTGAAACTGTGAGGTGGGCCTGCTCTGTGGGACATCCACAACCTTTTTTTTTTTTTTTTTTTTTTTTTTTAAATCAGCTACAGAATTAGGCATATCAAATAAAGTTTGAAAACCACTAAGAATAGCCTTGTACACAGTTAGAAATAGCTTGAGCTTTGTGGCATAGTGCAGTATCCTGCTGGAAGCAGCCATCAGAAGATGGGTACACTGTGGTCATAAAGAGATGGACAATGTCAGGAAAAGCCAACAAGGTCCAAACTGTGCCAAAAAATATCTTCCACTCTATTACACCAGCAGCAGCCTTAATACAAGACAGGTGGATCCCTGCTTTTCATGTCGTTTACTCTAAACTCTGGCCCTACAGTCTGAATGTTGCAGCAGAAATCAAGACTTATCAGACATGGCAACATTTTTCCAGTCTTCTATTGTCCAGTTCTGGTGAATTGTAGCCTCAGTCCGTTCTTAGTGGAGACAGAACGGACACCTAGTGTGAATGCCTGCTGTTGCAGTCCATCTGTTTAAATTTTCAACATGTTGCATGTTCAGAGATGCTTCTCTGCATACCTTTCTTTTAATGAGTGGTTATTTGAGTTTGTGTTGCTTTCATGTCATTTTGAAGCAACCTACAATGCCGGTCACTGCATAGATGATAGATGGTAGATGGTTGGGTGGGAAAATCCCAGCTGTTTCTGCAATACTCAGACCAGCCGTATGACATCAAAAACCTCAAAAGTGTCACATTCAGAGTCACTTAAATCACATTGTTCCACATCCTGGAACAATGTGATTTAAGCAGGTCATCTTCATCATTTCTACATGCCCAAACACTGCCATGTGATTGGCTGTTTAGATATTTGTAAGCAACTGAACATGTGTACTTAAAGAAGAGGCTGATGAGTGTATATTAAGCTTGTAAATGTGATTTTTTTTTCCTCTGTGCTGGTTAAGGTGCAAACATTTATCAGTACTGTTGTAGAACCGCCTATCACGCACGCGGTTAAGCCTGGTGTTCGTCTATTCTGCTGGTACACGCTATTGAGTGTGGCAGATTAAATGTCACTGCCAGAACCGGCGCCACTCAATTCCAATTTCACACTGCGATGGGTTACACAAAGATTAACGCTTCCCTGAGAATGATGCCATTTCTACAAGTAATACCTGATTATCTGTGTTCCTGATATATATTAAAAAGAGGAAAAAATAAACATTTACAGATGTACATGAGAACATTTGTGAAAATTTCTCATTTCCCAGATTTACCCTGAAATTCAATTATGAGCAGCTCAATAGGACTCAAGTGGCTATTACATGTGAGCATGACGGACACTGTTAACAGAATGAGTAAAGTTGAGACAACTTTTCTTGTTTCAGTTTGATCTCTCTCCCCATCCCCCTTACACTAATCAAAGTGGTGAGCTTTTCTGGTTTTTCAGACAATCTTTCTTATCTGCACTTCTCCTTGAATTTGTTGTTGATTCATGCCTTGGTGTGCCCTTCACTGGGTAACAGTATATCTCTGAATATCTGCGGCGACTGCTGAAAGCAAGGCTGTTTATCAAGGAGAAGTCATCGCTGAAGACAGGCAAGATGTCAATGAGCACGAGCAGTATGTACCTATGTGTGTGTGTGTGTGGTGAGTGGTATAGACTGAGGGATGAATTATGCATGGATATACCCTTAGCTCTGCTGGCTGTCATGGAGCTCTTTCTATTGATATCTCAAGCTCTTAGCACATTTCCCCAGGGGTGTTTCCTGGTGATGCAATCTATCTGCGCTCGTCCCATTATCCAGGGTTTTCCCTGTAGGTCGTCTTTCAAGTCAACAGACGTTCAACCTTAACAATGTTTCACTTGTATTAGATCTAAAGCACCCGTGATTTCCATTTAAAAAAAAAAAGCACTTTCCCGCATTCTTATCAATTTAAATGCATCTTAAGAATTATAAAAGCTCAAAATATGTAATGCAAAGACCTATATTCATCCATATAACCCTATAGCAGTCTAGTCACACCTCACAAATTAACTTCTGCCAACAAGGTTATGGGTTAGGAGGATTACTTGAAACCTTAAGTCTGGATCAATCAACTTTTGACTACTGTGAGACAAAGTGTTGATGTTCTCACAACTACAAATTATTACAATCCAGATTCATGCTTGGCGTGGTGGGGAAGCTTTAGCTTTGGCAGAGATATCCCTTTATGGATGATGATGTTGTAAGAGCAGTCGTCAAACTAGAACCAGGACACCTAATAAGCAGTACTCAAAACTGAGGAGGAAAAAAAAAGCTCAGCAGCAAACAGAAGATACTGGTTATGTTTGCAGGGTAAGCAGTTGACAGATCATGTGAACGGTTTAACAGTGTGAAACTGGACACTGCAGCCACCCTTGCTCCATATTTCAGAATGAGTCTGTCCCTGATTCTGAATTTTGACAGTCAAATCACATTTGGCCGTTCACTGTGAAGATTTGAATAGTCGTTGCTTGTTTGTTTTTTCTGTCAGGATACCACATGGATTTGTTGAATTAATGATCCAGGGAGCATTTCAACATTTCGGTTTTTTAAAAAAGTCCTTTAAGGCTAAATTGTTTTTAACTTTTAACAATTTGCAAATGAGCCTTAAACAAATGAAACAAAACAAAGATATTAGCATTGCCTGCTAAAAAAAATAACTGAAATCTCTGTTCAAGTTACTTTACGGCTGATTGCAGGAACTCTACTGGTATGCACTGCAACACTTTATAGTGGACCTGGTTATCCACAAGGTCACGTTTAAGGCTCAGCCAGTAACAAGACCATCGCTCTGCTACTGTCAGAGACTGTTTCAGAGCAGAGTCCCTGCACCTGACGTCATACTTTATGAAGTAAATTCTCACAGTCAGTGTGTCTGTAACACCTCATGCTAAATTTTGCACATAATCAGTGTAAAGGGCAAGCTCTATTGTCCAACACTAAGAAGCGAATGATACTTATTTGATAGGGTGTTTAAGTTCTTTTTTTTGTATGAGTTGGGTCATGCTACTGTAACCAGACCCAGAAAGGTGAACACCTACCAAGTTATAAATGCCCAGAAGCAGGGCCTCGATGCAGCCATTGCTCTGACGATCCCTGCTGGCAGTGATGCGCAGATAAACCCACACCAGCTCGGGCAGGAACTGCAGGGTGAAGCGTCGCAAGCGGTCTTCGGAGCTCCGGTACAGCTCGAACAGCTGGTGGCACACAGGCTCCAAGAGCTGGATCACAGATGGAAACAAGAAAATGCAAATTAACAAATTAACACGAGGTCTGACACCCAACTGGAATTTACACCATGCTTGTTAGGCTCTCCCAATAAGGCAGTAAACAAAACTAAATATGGAAACTGAACTGTATTTTTCTGTATATAAAATGTTTAATCCATTTATATTTAACCCCAATATCATAAAAACCAATAAAAGCTGTCATTAATACCATTAACACAAAACAAAAACAGTTTATAGAACATCTAAAATGGTCTTCTTTATTTTTGTTATACGGGGGTGTATTTTTAAGCTGGTGGATGCTCATATTAAGCATAGCCAAAGTTTCATCAATGAGGTAGTTTCTTCCACTGGCTCCGTATAATGCTGATGAGAGACAGTATCCTTCTCCACCTGCTGTTCAAACCTTCTGTCTGCAAGGAACAGCCAGTAAGATAAAAGCTAGCTTCAAGGGAGGGTGGCTTTAAAGGAAGAGGAGCTAAAACAGCTCGTTTCAGAGAAAGAATGAACTGCTGGGATGCACCAATGCCTGGTATAAGATATAAAGACCTTTGGAGTTAAAAATGAGCATAATAGGTCCACTTTAAGATAATTAAATTCATGGAAATGTATGTCTAAGTTAATATTAAAGAACAATAGGTTCAGGATGACTACTATAAACTGCTATAAACTATTACCTCCCATTAGCCTCAGCAGCAGCCTTTTTAATAGCCTGCAGAAATGGACTCACATAGCTCTTGTTTCAAAACATGAACGAACGCCATTGTGAACGTAACACGACAGAATGGACAGATGGAGGGAGCGTCTCGCTTCCAGTTGATAGTGCGAGATGCATAGAAGCAGAGGGTATAATTCACTACAACGATAGTGTCAGGGGAGGCCAGCTGAGCCACAGCGTTTATACACTCCAGGGGTCAGTGTGAGTGAATGCCCACACAGCACGACTGTGTAAGTGTGTTGTACATGGCTGACTGGGGAAAAAGGCGGCAAAGAACTTGGCAAGGCATTTGCCCTTCATGTCCTCAGCTTGACAACAAAAAACAACAGCAACAAAAAAAAACATGCAAAATTCAAGCACACATGACACTCTCCCCTACTTTATCTCACACACACAGACATGCATGCACTCCTCAATCACTTGTGTCATCATTAATGGGATTGTGCAGCCAGACTGACAGCACTAATGGAAGTTAGATCCCTAGTTGCTTGACACTCAAATTCGACCGTGAAATCGAGGTGAAAACGGGGCCAGAAAGAACTGGAGGCACCAAGTGTGTCATTAGAGCCAAATTAAAGTCCTCTCTCATTGAGTACCTCAGGCCTTTGCTTAGAAACTGTGTCATTAGGTCCCTTTAAAGTACAAAACACCGGTCTAGCTGTGCAGGTGCAAGAAACATCTGCTTAGTAAGAAAAAGATATTGAGGTGCTTGGGCACTGCGGTGACTGTGTCTTTTCCAGCTTTGGCTGCGGACGCTTTAGTTTGTTAGGCAAAGCACTGCATGTGTGTGTGCATACAGGGAACACAGTGTACCGTCTCACAGGCAACGCAGACGGCACCGCCATTGTGCCTTCCATCATACACAACAGCAGAGTGTGTTGTGGTGTGCATGTACGCCCTGCAGACACGGCTGTGTGTCAAGTTTTTTTGCTCAGTGCCAACAGAAACAACATCATGACTCACAAGCAGCACATTTCCTTGAGCTAAAAACCGTCCGTCTGCATGTGCGTGTCCTCCGTGTATTACCTCGTTGTTGGGGTCCTGGATGACTCTGTAGAGAGCTGGGACCAAGGACTTCTTTAGATGAAGGCTGCCGGCGTAGCTGGGGATGTGGGTTTCTGGTAAGGACTAAAGCAAGGAGACACAGAGGACTGTTGAGTGATGCAAACAACTTCTACGTCTAGCCACAAAACTAGAGAACAAGTAAAGACTGTGTGTAATTCTACATCCTGTATTCAATTGTTTCACAGCACACAGTGACTTCACTGTGTGTCAGCATGCTGTGACATGTAAGAAGTCCCTTGATTAAAAACGGAAGCATCAAAAAAAGACTTGAAAAGATTGACTTCCCCAGTTGATGAGTTTGACAATGTGGTAGGTGAAGTAAGAAAAGAAAACTTTTAGGAAAGCATAGCTTTTTGATAAAATAACTCTGAACCTAACAGATTGATGATGTCTGACATCCTCAGAACATCCTGGGGTGAAATCCTTCAAATGGTCAAGATCGTGTTTTGTAGATGACAGATGGCAGCTATAGCCTCGCAGCGTGAGAGTATGATCATTTTGAGGGCAGAACACAATGTGCCTGGTCTGCACCACCATGAGTCATACCATTCTATTCTCATCTTTCCTCCTTTCTCTAGTTTTCTGCTGTCTTTTTCCATTCCTCTTAATGTACTGCACATTATTTCCTTCTTTTTAGCTCTTCATCACCTTTGCACTTTTCTGTTTTGTAAATGTGCTGAACAGACTTTTGCATCAGATTTATGATTGCTAAGGTGACAGAAACTTTGTGGCCGTGTCATAACGGTTTAATGCACTGTACAAACCACAGTGCTTAAAGGAACCCATTCCTTCTTCACAGAATGAGAAAGAAAAGTGACATAAACACTTTTTTAAACTAGTCTGGAACACCAAGAGTGAAGCAACATTTATTATTAATTAATTACATTCAACTAACTACTTCAACTGAAACACTACAAATACCAGCAACCCCCCCCAAAAAAATCATTTGCATTGCTTATTAGCCAAACTGTCTTAACCCAAATTTTACTGAGTGGGGTCATTTGTGTATATTTTGCATGCCACTGTGATATTTTTAAAGCTATTTTTTCATTACAAGAATATGAATGAAAAAAATAATGAGAAACCACAAACACAGAAAAACTATTGTTAGCGCTTCACAATTAATGAGTATGTGAAATTGCTTTCAGTATCTACTAGCATTTACAGGAACATGAGGACATGAGGCTGGAACAGCAACTCTTGCACTGTTCTTATATAAAAGCTAACTGATTACTGAAAGCTGAATAATCCCATAATTTATATGCATCCAGAAAAAAGGAAAATAAAAATGTATGTGAAAACATGATGAAGCAGATATAAGCAGCTACTTTGCTTGTGAGTTCAAAGAACAAACTATGCACAGTACATTTTGTGTAGTACAGAGAGGTTATGCTGATTAAACACAGCTGATGATAGGCCTGAGTTGACCTAAGCTAGCCACTGTTCTTGCTAACATTCACTACATTTAATTAGAATTTACAAAGGACTGAAATGTTAACGAGATGACAGATGCACACAGTTTTTACTCTCAACACTCTTTGCCACAGCTGTTACACACACAGTATGCAGTTCCTCTCTCGAAAAAAAAGAGAGAGAAAAAAATAGCCTCCAGGAGTAGATTTCATAGTTATGACTCATGAATGAGAGTAGCGCAATCGAGGGCCTTTACCTTGAATTCTGAGAGCCATTCTTCGACAACACTGCGTTCTGAGCCCAGCATCTTCCTCAGAGACACCCCCCCTTTGGCTGCCTGGTGGACAAACAGAGGCAGAGGAAGGTGGTGGGTACAGTAATGGGAAGGTAGAAAGGAAAACACAGGAGGAGAATGCAGACAGCAATGTCAATTTTATTTACAAGGAACCTTTCATTACACATAACCTCAAGGTGCTTACTACAGAAGATAACATAAAAAAAATATGTAGTTTACAATGTCTTAAGGCAATAAACAACACAACAAAACTTCACAAAGATTTCAAATACAGAACAGGCAAGTGTATGTACTCCACATAAGTATGAAAATATCCAAGCTGTGATTAAGCCCAATAAAAACCAGGCTTAGTAAAAGCTGTGCTTGGTGCTTTTTGGGCTTCCATATTAAACAAAGTCCCATCTGTTTCTCGATAACAGCTAACATTTAGATTTAGATTTTTCAGTGATAATGAAGGTCAAAAACAAAAGCTCTTTCAGGCAACTCATGTTCATATGTATTTAATAGGACATTTGTATTTTTCACTACAAAATGAATGTCATTTTTTTCTGCGAGTGTTACCACATAACCAGCTTCTAACCAGGTTAAATCTTCAGTGTAACCTAAATCGGCCAGATAAAAAGAGAGCTACTTTAATGACACAGAACTCTTCATTTAAGCTCAACATAACTAACCAACTAGTTGTGTACTACACACTGGTGATTTTCCTTTGGTGTCAGGTCAAAAGCTCTCTTTGATTTTATATGCAGGAAAAAAAACTCTGTACAGTGCAAAGGCAGTACCCCAGAAACCATTTACCTTGGCCTGTGATTATAACCCAGCAACAGCAAAAAAAATCATTCTGAAAGACAACATTAAATCTCATGGGTTTTGAAATAAACAATCAAACATGAAACACAGTGATGCTAAGTGCACATCAGTTCCAGTTAACACAAGCGGCAACATATAAAATCAGCAGCATGCTGTTCTTATCCTCATCACAATGTTATGTAACAAGTCAGCTCGGAGCCAGTACCTGTCACTGCAAACATGAACCACCACAGGAATTCATTTGAGCTTTCACTCTACAATTCAAATCATAGATGACCGAGCTTATGCCTTCTTTCATATATTTGTAACGTCACAGAACGTCACAGAGCAGAACGATATGGTGGTTAAAAATGGCGAGGGTTTTTAACATTTACAAACAGGACATTTTCTAGCTTGTAATTCATAAAGAGAAATGAGTAATGGGATAGCATCTTTGACTTCAGCCACACAGTTATCCTTGGTTATCTTCTCCATTTCCAGCAGCTAAAATTAACTTCAGCAAACTGTGCAAAGCCATTTCTCCTACAGAACTCACCCCATGGAAAATATATTCTCATTATTTATCCCGTGAAAAGATTTGCTATGAACGAGACGTGTGTCTCAGCAAGGGAGAGGAACTGTCCGTGTGTGTGTGTGTGTTTGTGGATTGGCTGAGTGAGAGGTGGTGAACAGTCACAGGCAGTGACAGTTTGGATACACACTGAAGGTGATGTTGCATGGACCCAGTGTGCCAAGCTGCCACAGTGACAGAAATAAACAATGCTTATGTAACAGCAGATGCACTCTGCAGCTTAAAATCAAGGACATCCTCTCTCTTGATTTGACACCAATGCCCTTCACCAAAGACTACCAGGATTAATTTACCATCACTAACCTTTAGGAAAGCTACTAAGGCTACGTTCACACTGCAGGTCCTAATGCTCAATTCCGATTTTTTGATCAAATCCGATTTTTTGGTCTGCTTGTTCACACTACAAATAATCTGCAGATTATACAATACAAATAAAATGTTCACGTTTCTCTAACGCTGTCTCCCCACAGTTTCACTAACATCTACACGGGATGGCCAGGAAGCGTTCGCGATGTCTTATCGGGCGCTTCTCTGGCGCTGATAATTGGTGTCTGTCTTGTGTCCGTGACGTAAAAGATGGATTTAATGCGACATGACCATTCAAACTGCAGTCGCTTTCTAAAACATCAGATATGTATCGGATTCAGTACCACATACGAAAGTGACCCAGATCGGATTTGAAAATATCGGATTTGTGCTGTTCACACTGTCATGATCGGATATGGGTCGCATAGGGTCAAAAAAGTCGGATTTGATGCGCTTTCGCCTACAGTGTGAACGTAGCCTAAGAAGAATTATTGCTTAACAAGAATGACAATTAGTCTGACTACTCTCACAACCCAAAGATACACTGTAACATTAAGTTAAAGATGCTGTGCTCTTTCACGTCCACATCCACTTTAATGGCTCTTTAATTGTATTTTAGTAGAAAGACTTTTTTTAAGCTAAAAACAAAATTCACATTGCTTATTAGGTCTTGTAAAACCTATTTACTGGCTGAGCTGTGGTCAGACGTTCTGCGAATATGACTCAACATTTAACATAACATCAGCTCGGTCCAGTGCTTTTTCTAGGAAAAACCTCTGAGTCTTCTTTAATGATCTTGTTACTTCGAGGACACTGAACCTTTCTAAAAACTCACTGACATCTCCTTCCACCAACCTCTGGTGCTAGTGCGCTGTCTGTTTTGCCCTGGTGCTTTTTGAAAACGAACCCACATTTCTGTGGGAGTGAAAAACCGAAAGGTGCTCAGTGGAAATTGGCAAAATTTAAATGACGAGGAAAATCATGCTGGGAAGAATCTGTACTGCATCTGTGAATTTCTCACAGCAGTCACTCCCAAAGTGACTTATGTCAGTGATTCTAGCTGTGGGGCCAGCAATTTTGCGGTGTTATGCCTCTTACTGGCACAAAAATGCAGATTCTAAATTAAGAGGGGGGGGGGGTTACTTCACTCACGTACACTAAACAGTAAAATGATTTTCTCCCTTCCTAACAATATAGAGGTTTATTTATTTGTCAGGCATTCAGCGTTTGCTTGGCTTTTCCCCACTTAATTCGTGGTCAGTGAACTTGACCCCTGGAGTCTTTTACAGCATTTGAATGCAGATATCTTATAAATTTCAGCCCATGCAATAGGTTTGTGCCTCAGTTTTGGTGAAGGTGTGGTTTCAGTATTTTTTTTTTTTTTTTTGCTGTTGCTTACCACTAACTTGCTGATAGATACGTTTAAATGTGTCATGTGGTCTAAATATGGTGACTTCTGGCCAACGTAAATATACCCAAAACACTAACACACTCCAACACAGTAACACATTAAGTGACACCATTGCCGTCTCCATTTATACACGTGTATGGTGCTGACCACACTCTCAATCGCACAGAAACGTGCCCCCTCAGAATGCGACATGTGATAGCAGAGAGTTGCAAATAAACTCATTACAGCTGCATCTGGGTCAGTGTACTGAGATAACACTCTAAAATGTGCAAGTTAACAGAACTGAAAAAGTTCATAAAAACAGAGATTATGCAGGCAGTTACGGCACACAGTACTCTTTAGATTCAACAGCTGCGTGTGGGCAAAATTGGAAATATGCATAAAAATGACTTTGTCAGACACACCAGATTTAGCAAAAAACTGCTTTTATCTTGTAAGCCTGAAACATTGTAAGACTACATGTGCGCAGTCCCACTGCTCACACTGACAGTAAGCCATACTGCTGTGAAACCCCTGTTTAATCTTATTCGTTAAACTCTAATCCTTACAGGCCAGAAAATGGGCACAAACTCTAAGGCCTCTAAAATATAAGTAAAAGACAAAACTCTGTGTTCTTCCTGTCAACAGATACAGACACCAACAGCTGGATAAAATGAATCAAATGTGGAAAAGCTCTCATCTGCTCTTTTTTAAACCTACATTTTGATACCAAGCTCATCTTCATACTTCATACCTAATATAGTCACACTTTAATAGCCACAAATGTGGCTTATTGCTGTGAAATAGAAAGAAAAACCATTATATAGAACATCTAAACACCAGTGTGGACACTGATGAATCTCTAGGTCCTGAATTAGTTGTTGCTGTTTGTTTTTTTTTAAATACTTAAAATGTGAAGGTTCACAGAGGGTCTCGGGATCAATAGAGCTGCAGATGAGAACCACTGACACTAATCACAAGTAATAGGATGTTCCCCTTTAAAGTTTAGTAAATTAGGTACAAGGAACAACTTGTGCCAAAAGAAAATTTTCACAAGCTAATCAGGCAATTTAGAAACAAACTGCAAAGAGAGCAGAGTTTAACAAATGAAGAATGGGCAATTAATTTTCCCAAGGGCTCACATGTTTTGGAGGGTCCCACCAATAGGCTTATAAAGAAATAAAATGAAGACTTCACAGAATTGAGTTTAGATTATTGGTGCAGTCTTCCACAGTAGTCTCAGTTTCTCACATGGCCCTTTGAGAAAAATTAAATAAGCGGGTCAGGTTAGATGCACAAGTGGATTTTCTATGGAATGACCTAGCAATAATCAATGCTAAGAAAGCAAATGATCTGTAATCAACTCTCCTTAATTCAAATGTTTTTATGCAATACTTAATTACTTCACTACCTGTAACCTGTCTGTAACTTGTCCGTAACCTGTGAGTTACAGATCATTCCCAATCATGTGACTTTTGTTGACAATAAACAATTTAAATAAAGTTTCGTCTGGCTACTTATTAATACAGATATCATTTGTTTGCACACCGGTCAAAGAGTTTCACAGCTTACAACATGTCTTCCTCCAACTGTACCTTTCAGTCTTTATTTTAAAAATGAACTGCAGACAGACGTGTAGAAGCAGAACATCCACATCCAGAGGCTAAACTTTAATGCACAAATCTCAGGGTGCTGCAGATAAGCTTGACAATGTTACAAAACAGGCTCAAAGGAGAAAGATATCTGATTTGCTGCAGGGCTGCAGGAGCTGAGCAGATGATGAGATGAACTGGTGGAATTTTGTGTGTGTGTGTGTGTGTGTGTGTGTGTGTGTGTGTGTGTGTGTGTGTGTGTGTGTGTGTGTGTGTGTGTGTGTGTGTGTGTGTGTGTGTGTGAGCGCACTTCTTAAATCCGAGTCTGTGAATTGAAAGGCTCTCTTTTAGTCAGCTTGTTCGACTCTTTATGAAAGGCTGACTCATTTGTTTCCTCCGGCTTGTCAAACCATTGCAGAGTCGCTGAGGCAAGCTTGTCAGTTACCATGGGAACAATAGTCAAGTCCTTTTCAGCCACTGGTAAATATTCCCAAACAATAACTCTTCGTTTTCACAAACACAATTTAGATTATATCGCTGTAAGTCAGAGGTTGGATACAACGCAACAAGATGTGTGCCAGCATTTGTTCTCCTTCGTATGTGTTTAGCACCGCAATGTTAAAATGGTTTTCAAAGAAAATAAGCAGAAAATTATCAAGAAACGAGCAATGAGCAAGACGGTCATGAATATCAACACTACAAACAATGTAAAAAACATAATGCAGTATATATCTATGCACTTACCTCAGTGTCCCAGAACTCAAATCTCCGCTGGGAGATGCAAATGGTTCTCCACAGTGTCACACATCTGTCACTCACTGAGGGTCACCTGCAACAACAAGAAAAGAAGAGACCCATCAATCACCATCACAGGAGAATCATCCTCAAGACATTTAACTACAGTCGTACTGTTTAAAATTACTGTCGTTGATGATGGTGAACAGTGTCTATCCATAATTTTCCCAGAGATTTCATAAATGTGTTTGACCCATCTTTGCTGGCATTGGCTAGAATTTAAAAAATGTAAACATTAGTGCTATCCTCATTAGAAACTGACATCCAAACAGACGATGCAGTATAAGCAACATGCAAGTCAGTCAAGCAAGTAACTTGGGGTGACACAGAATAAATCAATGTAGGAATGGAAATTTCTGAAATGTTAGCAACCTTTAAACAGCCCCATTTTTATCACTTGAATTTTTAGTTTAGTTGCTTTTTTTTTTTTTTTTTTAGAAACACCTGTGTATGGCTTTACAGATGTCACAATTCAATTCATCCATCCATCCATCCATCCATTCGCTTCCGCTTATCCTTTCCAGGGTCGCGGGGAGTACTGGAGCCCATCCCAGCTGTCATAGGGCAAGAGGCGGGGTACACCCTGGACAGGTCGCCAGTCTGTCGCAGGGCTAACACATAGAGACACAGACAACCATTCGCACTCACATTCACTCACAGATTTACACCTATGGGCAATTTAGATTGACCAATTAACCTATCCCCACTAACTGCATGTCTTTGGACTGTGGGAGGAAGCCGGAGTACCCGGAGAGAACCCACGCAAACACGGGGAGAACATGCAAACTCCACACAGAAAGACCCCGGCCTTATGGTGGAATTGAACTCAGGACCTTCTTGCTGTGCAGCAACAATTCAATTCAATTTTATTTATATAGCGCCAAATCACAAAAACAGTCGCCTCAAGGCGCTTTATATTGTAAGGTAGACCCTACAATAATACATACAGAGAAAAACCCAACAATCAATATAACAGGAAAATATTCTGCAAATCACAAGCTCACAAGTCCAATACTCATATGCTCAATAATCTGCCAGCCCAAATGATTATAAAACCTGGAACTAAACGTTTGCAAAAATAAAATAACAGGGACGACCTTGCAGGGCTGAAAATAATGGAGACAAGGCACAAGTATATGATACTGCAGTTAATCTAATGGCCTCTTGAGGCTGGCTCCAAGAGAGAGACAATCCCCACAGACTGTCATGTTAACTTTAGAGAATTGAAAAGCATGTTTACAGCCTAGTACAAAGAGAGGCTTAGTCTCTATGGATAATAAACACCTTTACAACAACCTGACAGTGAGTGAATCTTTATTTTAAAACTCTTCTTGGATACTGGGGTCAGAGGCACGGCCACCTTGTCATAGGTGCACCCACAGAAGGAGCTGTAGCTATCTTTGTGCTGTTACAGCATTATAATCAAATTATATTACAAATAATAAGGCCCGCTGCCTTATATAAACTGTACAAGATGTTTTTGCTGAAGTTTTGATGAGTTAAATTTTTGTATTTATTAATCTGCTGTCTAGCACTAATTAGACTTTTGTTCAAAAAATGGTAACATGTAAACAGTTCCAAAATGGCCCACGGTGCTGACCGAAACACTAATGGCTTCAAAATACCTAATCCGTAACTACCTAGGGTCGCCTTGGTTACGACTGCCTTTATAATATCTATGGCAAAAAAATAAGATGCAGTTAACAATGAATTTTAATCAACATGTCAATTGTTTTCCAGTGTATTGCCTGTTTGGTCTATGACACGTCTGAAAACAAAAAAGCACATCCACAAGGAGTGACGTTAAACACCCATTTTGTCCAAAAAATGTCAGCAAACTGAGTCATCAACTTATCTTTTCTGCTCTAAAGATTGATGCTTTGTAGTAATTGCAAATAAACTCCAAAATGAGCAACAGCAAATGACTCAAGTGAGAGATATGCAGTCATGAAAATAGACAAAGCAGCTGACGATACGGAAACCAGGGGGACAGTTGCTACAACAGTTCACTAAAAGACACACAGCAATTGTGAGAAACATTTCTACTATGGAGAGATGCATTACCAACAAGCAAAATCATTTCTGTGTCATAATGGAAACCCGTGTGGATTTTTCTCTTGTACTTTTGAAGGTTATTTTGAGTCACGGCACAAGGAAATTTTCAAGCTCTTATTGTTGCATAGCAACAGTCAGCTGGCCAACTTGTTGTCCTCGCCTACTAAAAATGCATCCTGAGGATCCACACCCATAACATTTCACTGCATTTGACAAAATAAAATCATTGTTTAGTGACACGCAAAAAGGCCTCTGCAGATCCCTGAGAAGCAGAAAGAGCCACATCACCGAGCGACCCATTTGCTGTTAAGTATTTCGAACACAGCCTTGTGTTTATCTGACCGAGTCTTACATTAGCAATTCATCACTAAGAGCCAAGGCAGTCCCATATGTCTGGGATGATGTGTGTACCCTCTCCACCTATTGTAAGCTCTAAAGAAGGTGTTTATTTTCCGTCACCAGATCGAGTATATTCATTCTGTATGACTCATCAAATCTGAGGGTAACAGCGGCTCCGGGTTGAGTGAATAGATCAAAGAGAGGGACAAGGACTGAATAATAGAATACAAACAAAATCTGTGACCTAAATAGATTACCTGTACGAGGACAGAAACGAGTTATATAAAGATAAGGTTTGAAAGATTTTATCATTAGTTCTTTAGAAACAGAAGTTAGAATAGTTCCCATTAAATGTGATCACTGTGACTCACTGACTCTATATGGTATAAAACGCAGTATCTTCAACCCCAGGGTGGGTCTATAATAAATAGTTTTTTCATTAACATGAGTGGACTTTATCAGGCCCTACCCAACACACAAGCTGCTCAGGAATATTTGAAGAACATGACATAATCCCAAGGCATTAATCTGGCCTCCAAACTTTAAAACTTTTAAACCAGCTGATTACAACAACACAAAATTAGCTGACACTTACTTGGGTGATTCCTCCCGTCTCCAACCATCTTATTCCCATATTTGCGTGTAAACTGTGCACTCCAGCCAGCCGTCACTGTTGGCTAAATATGTCATGCACCTAATGAGGTCCCGGCCAATGACAATAGGCAAACTTTCCTTGAAGGAATGCTCTTCCTCTATGCAAGACCTGCTCATTGTCCTGTGGCGGGCCTCACAAGGGATCAGTAGTGTGCCAACCCATCCTGTTTACAACGCTTCCAATCTTGTGTCACAATTCCAGTGCTCAACACTCTGCTAAACAGTGCATACAGCTAAAACAAAGCCAACTAACCAACCTATTAAACTACACTAAGTAATTTGTGCACTTTGTTCCAAGACAGACCAGTTAACACACAACACGCTCCACTGTAAATTTGCAATGAGGCAAATAAAAGTTAACATTTTATTTGAACTTTTATTTGATAAAAAAACTAAAAGCTCAGCTATTCAATGGAAAGTAAAAAAAAAAAAAGAAGTTAATTCAGGCATGGCTGACATTAAGTACTGGAGAGCAAAGCTGCCATGTGGAAGTCTCGACTCTCATGTAACTAACAAACCCCCCAAACCCCAGTTTTAAGTTGTGCAGCCTTGTAATTCAACAACATACATTACCCCTATTACCCTAACTCAGAAGCTGCAAGGAGTCCTTCATCATTTTAGCATGTGGAAGGAGTCACAAGGGTTCACAGCAGTCGTCAGATTGCACAGTGCTACAGACATGAGGGTGGCTCCGTAAGGCTATACTAAGTTAAACGCTGAGGCTTTGAAATTCAAACTTATATGTGTTTTGCTAAAGATACCAAGTTAAGATTGATTGGGATGTAAAAGGTTTTGCAGTTTACGGTGTAATAGACTAGAGTACAGAATTTGTAAAAATGGTCTGAGGACTTTATTCTTTATGTTTATAATAATCTTACTATAATGATCGTAGTGTGCATATGCACGTATATATGTCTGAATGCCTGTTCCTCAACTCCTAGACGTGTTAATCAGTCTGGTTTATATAATTATTGTAAGGTCTTTAGCTTACAAGATAAAGCACCTTGAGGAGACTATTGTTGTGATTTGGGACTATAAATACATATTTTTTAAATTGCTTTGAATTGGGTGAAACGTATTATATAAACTGCCTAGGGTACCAGGATAATCAGCATATAAACTAATTCCCCAAAGCTATATAAAAAACTCACATCCTTACAAATGATATACTTTAGATGACCTCAAAACGAACTGCAACATAACAACTACTTCATGTGTGTTATTGAAATTATGTGACATTTGTAAATACGTTTTTGCTAGCCATTTTTGTGATCTCACTATATATGCTGATATAATGAAGATAAAATGGTAACCTGATGAAATAACATGCGTGTCCATATAACTAGCAAAAACCTGCTCTATTTAATAAAAATATTGCAAGAGTTTAGTCTCAACAGAAGAATATTTTATTAAAATCCTCACAGTATTAAGGTGAAAGAGTGATTTCATTCACATCACCTGTTACAACTTAGAAAGCTGAGTAGCCCAGTCATACAGACATACTCTGTGAAACCTGGAATCTCTTACACTGTGCCCATAGGCTAAGCTTTCAAATGATAAAACCATCTTAAAATCTGTCAAGCTGGTAAAATCCAAAAACAACATAATCTTAAATGCTGGGTCAAAGCTGCTGTGTGTGCCATGAGCTGCCTCCTCTCCTGTACTGGCTGCATGGACGTACACGGCTAACAGATGCAACACTGAGACGTGTTCAACCCTAATGGACAAACACGTTTATGACATTAAGTAATGGTATGTGTGCCATCTGTGTTTATCTTACTGTCTTAATACGTAAACCCTTTAAACTTGAGTTTTACTGATGGACAATATACTGTACAACCGATGATTGTGTCAGTAAAATAACAGGAGACACATGGGCGACAATGCGTGACATGAAAAAACACACAACCTTAGGAACTTGACGCCTTAGCAGCTGTGTGTACAATAGCCATCATTCACTACAGACAGATGAATCACACAGGTTTCCGTGACTGAGAGACTTATTAAACCAATGTCAACAAACGCAAGGTTAAAGCCACACAAGGTACAGAGAGCCACTCTTTGCACTCGGAGCAGGGGAGACAAGATCAGCACTCAAGAGCGTTACAGTTATTCTGTCCTGGTTATAATCAACAGCAGAAACAAACTATGCTTGTTTGTGTAAACAAAGATAAACTAATCAGCTTGGACTTTTTGGCGACACAGTTTCAATTTTTTCTAGCAAGTGATGGCAGCTTTGTTGTTTTTGCTGCTGAATGAATCCCTGTTGACGAGCGGTCATGAACAGACCCAATCAGACAATCAGACCTTTTCAATGAGCATGCCGAGAAAAGAATTTTAAACTTTTTTGGAAATTTAAAAAAAATAAAATAAAATAATTCACAACCAAGTCAAGGTAGATGTGCTACAAATTTAGCTTTCACCACATGCAACAAACATATGTTGGAAAGTGAGGGTTCAAAACAGACTTTAGAACCATCTGCAACAAAAAGGAGAAACAGAAATGTTTTCACAACAGATGCAAATGTTCGAGTAGCGTTAGCCAGCAGTGTGAAAACTGGGTGCAGTACCTTTAAGTAGAACTTGCAAAGTCCTAACACTCTGGCAAAAATGTAAGTCATGTTCTGCAGATACTGTGACAAGTGGTTTGTGATCACACCGGTAGTTTCTTTCATCTACACCACCAGCATTTCAACTTAATATGAGCCAGCAGCTGTAATCAAAACTGATAAACACCCACAAAGTTCAGTAATTCAAATATTCAGTGTCCATTTTGAAAAGCGGATTTCAGTCACTATCCGGTCGTTAAGTGATGACGTGACAAATCCTACTTCCGGGCCTAAAGTAGTCTGCGTTTAATATGGCTTGTGTTGTTAACATGTTTAATGTTTTGTATTTTCTTCTATTTAATCTCAAAAAGCTCCTAAAACAGTCAGTGATCACTGTTGACCTCCCTCGGCTTTTATTACCGCTAATCATTTATTTAAGCTCAGTTTTTAAAACCTTAGGATGTAACTACAGCCCAGGCCATGCAGCAGTATATGAATGACTAACCTCGTATTATGGATGGATTATCTCAGTTGTTCTCCTGGCTGAAGTTTGGTCCTTTTACAGCATCCTGCCATGCGATTACATTTGTTCCTGACCACCGAGAACACTCACGTTAACTTTTATCGAGTGGGAAAAAAGTTAGCTTGTTTATATTATGCTAACATAGCTGTGTCGCTAGCGGTCACGTAGCACATCATTATATACCAGCTAGCCAAACTTCAGTAACCTTACAAACGTCACTGCTGTTTAGTTTTCTGTCTTCATTTATGTTGGAAGTGATAACAGGGCTGTACGTTTTAATTTGTTTCCAAAACCCCGAAGTCAGGACATGCTATATTGTATTTAGATAGAAGCTAGCGAGCTAACTTCCTGCTAACTTCTAACTCCGTTAAATGTCATAAATTCCGTTTTCATGGATGCCTGGATGTTAAACTCAATTGTTACACCTGGTAGAGCAGAACGCTGATCATTTTATTAAAGATGAAAGACTTTAGACAGTTTTTCAACTCTCAGTAAGCCCATAGTGATCGTTTGATATATGGACCTGCAGCGGAGTTTAGGCCCAGACACGGCTAGTGACGTCAGACTTAACGACCGGATAACTTCATCAAGCAAAGCAGTGTTTCCCAACACCAAATACCAACAGCCTTCCAAGTATTTTTGGTGAGTCATTAACATTTTGATTATGCCACCATCAACCTACAAGTGGGCAACTCCCCTTGCTCCAACTTTGGCAGCTATTTGGATTACAGTTGGGTTTAAGCTGGCTCACTCCCACAATTATGGCAGACTTTGATATCAAGCAGCTGCTTCTCCAGAGAAGATCTCATCTGAAAGTTAGACTTCATCTATAGCTTGTTGAACTGCAGCTGGAGTTAATAGTCTTTATTCTGCTGTGGAGATCTGTGAGCCACAGGATCATGCTAGCCACAGTAGGTAGGGAACTCCTTTGGTACACTGAACCCATCAAGAGCAAAGCAGAACAAAGATTATAATTCCCAGCTGTAGGCTAAGATGTTACAGTCCATTTGGTGGACTCACTTAAGAGGCAGCTAATACTACTGCTCAATGATTTATCTGTCACAAAGAGGAGAAATTTCTAAATGGTATTATTTAATAATGATTCGTTTTTAAAACGCCTTTGCTCATGCACATGCAAATGTATCTATGGGAAATATGGTAAAGGAGGCGAGCTCATGCTTACAGGCTGTTTGCCATTTTAATATTTGCACAGGTAAGTTATCAGGCAAGAGCAAATTGGGATTACTGTTTGCTTTCACTCTGTTGTAATCTAATCTAATCAAATTCTTGATACTCATGAAACGGTAGGTGTAATTGAGTTTTTTGCATTACCTACTTCACTTTATGACACTAAAACTTATTTCTCATGGCAAGGGTGCATTTCTTTTCGTCATATAAAAAAAAACAAAAAAAACACCTCTACTCATCCTAAAAGTGAAGTAAAACTTGATATGAAACATAATCAAAGGCAAGAACACATGTGAACCAAAGTCATAAATGCTATGTGAGAAATAGTGACACATCCCCCAAAAAATGGGGGACAAGAAAAAAAATTCCCTAAACGGAGGCTGCACACATATGAGTACTTGTTTCAACTTCTCTGCCCTAAATGAGCTGGGCCAGGTTTCAACAGTCCAACACTGGGGACGTTTCAAGGTCAGCTTAGCTCAGTCAGCCATGAATTATTGAACCTGAGCAAGCTGTCTCTCCCTGCACAGTTTGGCCCCCTTCTAACGCCATCCTTTTGCCTTCAAGTTTTCTTGCTATGACCATAACAAATGACATCATTACCAGCGACCGTTTAATGATCTCTGTTGTGTACATTTCCTTTGCTTTAAAAATCTGTTTAGCAAGAAAGTCAGAACCCAGAGTCAAATACAGTCTATGTTTCGACCATCAGTACAAACAGATATTCTCCAATCAACTCCAATTATACTCTAGTACCATTATATAGTTTTGTAAAGATAGTCTAGAGAGGCTTAATAGCTGGTTTAGACTAAACATTTACACACATCTCAGACAAAGCTGGTACAGGGAGTATTTTTTCCTCTGAGATAATTTCCCTTAAGATAGATGGACTGGATGAATACAATGATCTATAAGAACTGTTTTGCCTATTTTTAGGTCGTCAACGTACTACGTGTTTCAAGTTAGGCTATTTTTGTACTAATACTGTGCAAAGAGAATGATCAGTCACAACCTTGCCCATTAACATGCAGCAAAATTCAAATCACTGACGTTACCAGATGACTAAAATGTTCCTCGTTGGTGCTCATTATTATCACAGACTTTATCCAGACATTTTCCCTTGGTAGGTGGATTAACTCTAATACCTGACTATGGTGGGGCAATCTGGTATAATCTCCCTGTGCCTATACCCACTGTAACTCCAGCCTGCCACTCACCTGCAGAGTAGGCTGTCCACTCAGGAATGGAATAAGTTTATTTATAGTTAAAAAAAACAAAAAAAACAAACAAAGCCCTTTTCCCCAGTCTGCACAGAATGATAGCCACATACAGTTTGAAGAGAGAGAGGCAGACAGGTAAACACACGCCTCTGCGGGACACTAACTGACCAAAAGGACATTTTGGTGAGTAAAGGTCACTAACAAGCAGGCAACAATGACTAAAAGATCAATGTGCTCCTGTGCAAATCAATACCGCTACCCCTCGGACACGTGGACAAAGTCACAACTACCTACTTCTTTAACAGATGAAATATATATATATATAGCAGGCAGATATTAATAGAAAGAAAGAAAATACAGGTGTGAATAATAGGAGAGGTAGAGAAAGTGAAAAATTGGCTGCCATTTCTCCCTCATCCTCTCCCCTCATCTCTCATAGGCCAGGCAAAGGGGAACTGAGGCGTACGCACATCCTGGGCTAAAATTAGCTCTGCTGCAGCTGCAGGGCCAGACGTGTTGGGATGGGCCTGTGCATCTAAGTCCACACACGCACGCACGCACGCACGCACGCATACACACACACACACACACAGAGGTTCCACCAATTAGACAGGGTGAACCACAACACACAACAACACAGGTGACTGCCAACGGCATCCTGCCCCCATCCTGTGCTCATCAAACTGAGACACACAAATGCTTTCAATGCAAATGTTGTGTGTACACAAATCCAGACACAGGATAAACAGGTGCAGTCTGACAAGAGCAGGGTTCTCCATAGTGCCCGTTCAGTTTGATTCTTTACAGTGAATAATCTACAGTGAGTTTGAGTGAACATCATTTTTACACAGCTATTGCCTCTTTTTAAGTAAATTCCACTATACTGTAGGGCCATTTCCTGTGAAGAAAGCGGAGTGGTACTGTTTATTTTATCATAAATAAAACATGTGCCTTGAGGTGATATTCTTGAGATATCAGAAACAATTTTACTACACACAGAGACATGTATACAAGTGAGGAAATTACAGATATAGCAGAAACATCACCTGTTTAACAAAAATAAACAAATACTGATGGCCACCATTGCTATCCCGCAGTGTCATAGTAGATGCACCTATAAATTTGAAAATCTTAGGTGATTTTCAGAAAACTTGACCCTGATCTTGACCTTGACTCCAAGGTCACTGATATTCAAACTCGTCCAAGATTTTTAGTACCTGCACCTATGGTATCAATTTGAAAGTCCTAAGTGACTTCCTTCTTCAGTTATCGAATTCACAAGATTTTCTCTAAATTTGACCTCTTACGTTGACCTTGACATCACTGAAATTTTTAGTAGATGCACCTAGGGTATCAATTTCCAAAATCCACATCACCCTGTTCTTGAGTTATCGCATTCACAAATTCGGGTGTCTATGCTGTCTGCCCACCCACCCACACACCCAGCCCACCTGCACTGGTGAGTTCCACTGTAACATCTAAGGAAAAGCATTCAGCACAAACCATCTTACTAGGCCCATGTTGGCATATAGCACAGTGAAAAGAGTGTTGGGCCAGAGCTGTGCAGCCTTGGTTATCATCTGTCCCACAGATTACATTTTGCTCCATGCAACTTTGTCCTCATCCCTAAATGAAATTCAAGTTGACATGTCACTGTTTTGACACATTGCACATACAAGTGCAAAGGGTCCAAATGAGACTCCCAGGAAGTGATTTTTTTTTAAAAATGCAACCAAGTGCAGCCCATCTCTACCAAGAAGACTATCTTGAAGCCACTTCTAAATAACTGAGCTCCATATCTCATCTCCAAAAAAAGATCTCAGATAAGGTTTGCAGGAAGCTCAAGTCCACCACTCACAGCTCGATCTTCACCACAACAGCATCCACAACACTGCAGACTGTCTTAATCTGTCAATCTCCCTCATGCATCTTCCCGTGATGCTTGCATCAGTACATCCAGGTCTTGTGAAAAAGACCCCAAAATAGTTGAGTTCCTCCACTTGAGGCCCATCCACTTCACACTCAGAAGCATACAGCTTCAATGCAAGCTATAGGTCATCATTCAATGACGTTAACAGAACCATATCATCTGCAAAAGAGAGTAGGGATCTTGATTGTACCAGGTCTGTGGGCTTTCGTGGGCTTTCGCCCAGTTAGTCTACATGTGTTTTATTGACCTGGAAAAGGCATGTAAACCACATTCTGGGGTATCCTATTGGGAGGCATGGTCACATTGCCAGTAATAACTCAGACATGTTCCTCAGCAGCCACCTCTTTTAATATAATAATAATGGTTAAATGGCCAACCTGTTATTATTTTTAACATTTAACTACAAAGAAGATCTTTGTCTATTATCTATTAATGGATAGATATAACTGCAAAGCTACTTTGCAAAGCTGCTTAGGGCTAGGCACCACTGTGCTCCAATGCATGAACACAAGCTACGTGTTAACATTACTCTGCACCACACAAATGCCTACTGTGCTGCATTACATTTACAATTGTAAAACAGGAGCCATGAGGTGGAGGAGAGTGCTTTTCTCAGTCACAAGTTCCCTGACATTTTAAATAAAGACACATGACCACTAATCCCACTACTGGCAGTGTTTTCACGGCGTGTGTGTGTGTGTGTCATACATTTAATGTCACTCTAGTGAAATAGAGGAAAGCGCTCTACTGCTGTTTAAGCCGCTCAGTCTTTTTAACAATGAGCAACTCTGAGCTTTCATGACATGCCAAGACCACTGGACTGCCCACAGGCTGAGACCGCAACCCGAGGATTTGGATCAGAGAACTTAGTCCCTGAACTTCCTTCCACCCCAGTCATACAGTATGATCGAGAACAATGTGAACCGCATTTTGGCTCCATTCATGTCACTGCAGCAGACTCAAAGAAATTACATCAGCTGCGCATGGCACTGCTCTATGAAATCTGCAAGGGACTGTAGCCAAGTTAATAAGCATTAGCCTCAAAGATCTGGTCATTCTCTTGCTCAGTTACTTTAGGGCCTACACATCTTAAAACAATCAGACTAAGTAAACCAATTTTACTGCATTTCAGAGTTTCTCTAAATGTATATTTCATGGGCAAGGTTTATATAAACCCTCCAGAAAACATCACAAGCCTCCACATTCTTCCTTATCGTTTCCATCATATCACAACAACAAATAACTGCCAATAATTCAAAGGCTCCTGGAATCAAACAAGCTTTGGCATCTGCTCAACTTCAGACAGGCGCTGAGTCGTGACCGGCAAGCAAAGCAGGAGAGCGGAAAGCTGACCGAAGGGAAGGTAAAGCCCAGCAGAGAACAGGAACTTCTAAGAATATGATGGCCCAACATTACTGGCCCTTGTCACCTCTCGGTCTCTACAACAGAGGAGGAGGAATCCGAAGCAAAAACGTTTGCAAGCTCCCCCTTCTTAAGGACTTGCTGATTTCTGCTTTACTGTTAACTGATGACTGCACCTTCAGTTTCTGCTTGCTGACAAAGTGTTATTTGTTTATGAGAAATGGAGCAACCAGACTAAACTGGAGATCACACTTAGTTGAATCAGCGCTAGAGCTAACACCACTAAGCCAGCTGTCTGCAGATGTAAGGATAATGCCTGATGTGAAGAAACAAACCCAGGGTGGTAAATTAGTGGGTGGAGGTTTCTGCTCTACTTGTGCTAAAACTTATTATTAAATTAGATGCCCTTCTATACGTAGTTAAATGTCTACCAATTTAAAGGTAGACATTATGGGCTCCAGAAAACCCCAACAGTTGATCAAATAATTAGGGATCCACTCAAATATTCAACTGTTTGGATATTGTGTTGTTGTGTAAATATTGTGTTTTCAACTTCTGGATTGGGTACATGACATCTCTCTCACCTCTCAGAAGCGATGATCACCTTCAGGTCACCTAACTGTTTCTAATTAGTGACTTTGTCATCATCTATTAGCGACCTGTCAAACCTATTTAGTAAAATCTTGCCACAAAAGTGCCTAGGAAGAAAATCTTTAGACAATATTGCTTTGCTACTCGCACTGCTATCCTGCTGGGTTCTCTCTCTCCACAGCTACAGCTGCACCCACATGGAGGCAGTGCATGCCATGTCATGAAAAAAGGTTAAGATGTATCCTATTGCTTCCAACTTTGACTCTCACTGATCATTCCATCCATCTTCTTCCACTTATCCAATTCAGGGTCATGGCAGAGCCTATCCCAGCTGTCACAGGGCAAGAAGCAGGCTACACCCTGGACAGCTCGTCAGTCTGTTCAAGGGCTAACACAGAGACAAAACAACCCTTCACACTTGCAATCACACCTTTTGACAAGTCACAATCACCAATTAACCTAACATGCAGTCATATCTCTGGACTGAGGGAGGAAGCCGGAGTACTTTGAGAGAACCCACAAAGGGAGAAGGAGAACATGCAAATTCACGTTAACTACTTTAATTCAGAGTCTAGCCATAACCTCACAGATGTGAAACAGAAATTCAAAAATTCCTCCACAATAATGAGATAGTTGCTGCAGGACAATGATATAACTGCAAAAAGACACAGGCACTGTGTCTTAACCTTGCTTTTATATATGACTATAACAAGACAACAACCAGTTGGCAACCAGTTGCGTCAAGTCCTCTATTGCAAAGAAACGTTGCAGATGAGTTATGCTCACTGGAGCAGACGGAGATCGACTGCAACGTGCAAGCAACCTGTCTGTTAAACCAGACAATTATAACATTTGCCAATCCATCTGTGAGTGATTGCAGTTAGTATGAGTTGGGCCAGGATTCTCTGGAAACAGGTTGCCTCCCAATAAGCGACCTTTGCAATTACCTTAAAAGCAATCGAGGTTGAAGGTGTTTCATGCTCAGTCTGTCAGAGATCAATTAGCTGCTGCAAGTACTTCGAATCGGTCACCAAATGTGCACAAGGAGGAGGTTGCGGTCCTATTTTAATTCTAGTGTGACTGAGCCATTAGCAACATTTCTACTTCTTCGGTTTGCCATTTAATGTCAATTTTTAAAGTATGAAAAATACAACTTTCATTATGCACTAAAAGCCTTGTTTGTTTTCTCAATTTGCCATTAACAGTGTATAAGACAGGTTTGAGCATGGTTGATAAATGCCTGCCGGTAATTACCTATTCGCTGTGCCTGAGTATAGCGGCGGCTTAAAATTTAACTTGATCTAACGGCACAACTTTATCAACAGAGGTATGCAAACATAGCAGTCAGTGACAGAAATGCACTAAAGCAGGTGAAAGCTTGTGACACTAGTATCAACCAGTCTTACTGTACAAAAGAACGAAGATAAAGCCTGTTATTGTCTCACATGGGAACAGACAACTTCCCTTAGGGGATAGTACAGTTAATCTTACACAATCAAAACATTCACACAGACTCAGCAAACAAAAAAGCAAATACTGCCAGCAAGCACCACCTAAATATAAACAGGGGCGGCTTTAAATGTTTCCGCTTCAAGCACATGTAAATGTCTGTCACATCATATCAGACAGGTTTGACACAGGTGTTTAATAAAGAGCTGGTACAGTGATGTGTTCTCCTTTTGTCTCATATTTGATGCGGTGTCCACAAGCACTGTTTATTAAATGTTCTGTGCAAACAGTTTGTTTAACAGTTCCTATATATGTCAACTATATGTGTGTTTTAAAGGCTTTGGGTATTTTCTCATACACTTTTGTACAACTGACAATTTAGAAGTGATGGCTGCTTTTTTAAGATGCAATTCATAAGTAAAACAACTACGGCCTCAATAACACAGGCCTAGAGACCAGTCTGTGAACCCCTAGGGAAAAATGTGTTCTCTGACTGAATCACATGTGATTTATGGCAGTCACTGGGTGAAATTGGTTGCAAAGGGGCATACAGTGTGGAGCCTAAAACATTTTTCCTAGTGACTCAGGGATGGGGGATACGTCACTGAATGGTCTCAATACCTGTGTGACTTAAGCATAAACAAGCATTAATGTGTCAGTAAGTCAATGAATGAATTGACAGAAAATTACTCAACAACCACCTTAATAAGAAATTTATCATATTAGCAGATATTAGTGGCTATGATATCACACTGGATAGTAGGGCTGGGCGATATGGCCTAAAATTCATATCGCGATATAATTTGAAGCACGTGCGGTAACGATATATATCGCGATATATTCTTTTCTTCTGTATAACGTATTTTCCACACTATAAGGCACACTTAAAATCCTTTAATTTTCTCAAAAATCGAGAGTGTGCCTTATGTATGAATTCTGGTTGTGCAGAGTTTTTGGCTTTCCCCATATTTCAAAAGTGCTTCATCTCTTTGCTATGACTCTCGGCATAATTTGCAGATGATAATGGTTGTAGCCACTGCGATGCTTTTGACCAAAACAGGCGCAGCTTGATGACATCATCAACATGCGCTATCGCGATAGAGCGGTATAGTCAAAATCTCTATCGTTGGCCAAATTTATATCGTTTCTATCGTATATCGTTTATATCGCCCACCCCTACTGGATAGCTCAGCATATTTTGATTTTTACATCAGACACCCTTCCTGATTTATGGCCTTTTCAAGTGATTCATATCTACTCCCAGGACATAACCAGCGATCTTTTGCTTGTTAGGTGAGTGTGTAAACCCATACACTATGTATCCATTTAGATCAAATAAATAAAATGTATGACTTAATATAAACCTTTTATCTTTGGGTTTTGGATATTTGCTCACCTTCTGAATACACTTTAAGATGTTCAAAACTACAGTTTGGCTTTCACGATACGACAAAAAGCTGTAATTATGCGACAATGTTTAACAGTGCAATGATATATGTTGGCTATACAGATGCTATTACTTTCTGCTTTATTTGTAACAAAAAAAAATACTATTTTGAACATTACAGCAACCATTAGGTTCATATAGATGAAAGTTCCTAATATATGTCAAGGAATTTTTGCATTGTTTTAATCACATATTATAAGATTTATTGGTCATCAATAACTTTAACACACATTTACAATATTCTCTTATATTTTAAACACTAAGTAAATAATCTGCAGGTAAAAAATATTGTTATAGCGATATATGCATGATGGTTAAATTCTGTGCTGATGCCAATGTTAAAATTTTGTTAATTTTGTTGTTTCTGTGTAATTTATTTCCTCTTTTGTACAAAAGAAACAAAGAAGCCTTCATTAAGATTAACTGTAAAGTTAACATCAGTGAACATTTAGGCATCACAAAACCGATGTGAAACACGTGGCCGTGATTATACATCAGTGGATCCCTACGAATACTGGTAGCTGTAGGAGTAGTTCAGCACAAACATCATGCTTCTCGGCCTCTCATGAACTCATGTTGGAGAGACTCACTGTACATCATGGAGACAGCCAACACACTGACAGAGCTCATACCTGGCAGCGCAGTGAATCAACCACCCCGTGGCTCTCTCTGCATGCCAACCACATATCCAGCTGACTCAAGACCGCACGCAACATGATAAAACGGACTCCTTTGAAGACTTTAAAGTATGCGTAGAAACCAATTTAAATGTTAAATAATAGCAAACAAAAAGAAAATGCTCTAATCTGAAATCCCCACATATTCAGACTCTACAGGGAGGAATTGTGAGGTTTCTTGTCTGCTTGTGGACTCATAGTGACAACAACAAACATGGTGATGCAGCTCTTCTCTGCTGGAAGGAAAGGAAGGGCAGGGGGCTGCCTGCCTGTGTGATCCTCTGGCGCTGTGGGTGAGTACAATGGAAAATAGTCCCCATTGCTAATCCATGGCAGGCTAATTACAGCTTTGATCCCCTAAGCGTGTGCATCACTGTTGGTGGGTGGGAAGGAGGCAACACACTACTGGGCTCAATACCGTTATGGCAAAACTTGTTTTGGCTCAAAGATGTCTCCATTTACTCACAAACGGTGCAGAGGTGGAACCAATGTGCTGTCAAATCTTACATACACTATATTAATACAAAGGTCATAAGAGTCCTTAAACCATCAGCCAATAGTTTTATGAGCATACAATCCTTCATCGAGCAAATCCACCAGCTTCACAATATGATCCAAAGTCACCGACAAGGTTACCATTTACTCCACTGAGCAGCACATGAAACCCAACTCCTGGAGACATGAGACACAGATTAAGTGGGTAACTGGAGTTTCTGTCTAAAATAGGCCGCAGCTCTGATGATAGCCTAGTCCCAAAACACATGGTGGTGGAAATACAGCAAGGGAGGAGGAGGACAGAGGAGGATGAAGGCTGAGGATGAGCAGCAGATAACTTGGAATTATCTAGAGCTTGAGCTCCACACCTTTGCTCATTATGCCATTAGTGTAATGGTGGCTTATTAGCCTAGACCAATATCACTCCAAGCAGTATCCTTTTAATTTACTGTTTGCTGTCTTGAGCCACAGCAAAATGTCAGTATGGAAGAAGGAATGTAAAAAGTAAGACACAAACATGCTTAGCTTTATGATCACTTTGAAAAACCTCCACCACCTCCAGTTCATAACCTGTGCTGTTTTAAAGGAGGTTTTTGTGGGTTTTCAAGTGGCTTGCATTAGTTATCCCACTATCAATCAGGATCCCCCTCCCCATCTCAATGATGGTCATTTGATGTGTATTAATAAAGCATATTTAAATGTTATTATTTAATGTAGGTGCAGTTACACTAATACTGCTTGGTTGACACTCAGTTCCAAAGCACTTGGGTCAAAGCATACAAATAGACCTCGGCACCCAGTTTTGTTTTGTTTTTTAAATCCAGCCTTACTTTAGTTTCAGTAATTTTTCCTCATGATCAGCTTATCAGTCATCTATTAAACAGCTTGAACAGCCCTAACCTCCATGAATGATGCTATATCAATAAAGTTTGATTAACTTATTGACTGATTAATTGATTGAGCAGCAGAGGCATGCATTAGGTGAATTAGCACAGCATTGTTTAAGTTATTTGTTCATACCTAAGCCATTCCAGCATATAACTATAGGAATGCATCTATGACGGGACCTGAAATCACCTTGAAGCTGCTGCAAGTTTAAGGTTATTATGGTATAAAAGCTTAAAACACACACATAAACAGACTGGCCATGCTAGCGTGTTTCTACACATGGGTTATTTATTCAGAAGCAACGAATCCGCCTTAAAAAAGTTATAAATGCAGTCGAGAGTTTTAAACCTGGGACTTCCGCTTGTTTGGGTTTTTTTTTTTTTGGTTTGTTTGTTTTTTATATCAATATCAAAATAAAACCGTTTGTTAAAAAAAATATGCTGCAACGTATTGTGCGATTCAACTACGTATAAATTTATGTTTGTATAAATTGCGGTGGATACATGTAGTTGGTGGAGTAATGTCACAACACAATCACTGTTTAACCTTAAACACTGAAGACACCGTGCAGTCCTGACGGTCACGCAGCTATGTTAGCCAGGTAGTTAACTGCTAGCAAACGGTTGCTCCGACACTGCCACGAAGCCTGAACCTGTACGCCAATGTTAGCTACCTTAGCTCGGCTCGAATGCCGTTAGCATGCCTGTTACAGTCAGCAGCTGTTGGACATCCTCGTTTTTCCATCAGTCGTGACCAGGCCGGGGCTGCTGAGTGCTGCCAGCCTGGCTTCAGCCCAGAGCAATCTGCTGTGTGGTCCTTTTCCTAAAAGACACCCCGCAGACGTTGAAGCCTCCTTGCCGCGGTTTTACATCCACATCAACACAACAACTGTGCTGTGATGTTCCAACTCAGCAGCAGCAGCAGCCCCGGTCTGCGACTACCTGGAAAATCCTTCCTCTTGTAATAGTAAATTAAATACTCACTCGAACTGAAGCTGGTTATAGTGATGCTACACAGTGGCTCTTTTGGGGAATCGGGAACCGTGTTTGGTCAGAGCGGTCACCCAGGTCGTGTATCTTCCCTTCTTCAAATGGTCCCTCGCTCCGCCAGCAGTACCTCCGTATGATCTCTCCACACTGCAATGATGGTGCTGAGGCACAGCGAGACACGATTGGCCAGGCTGAGCGGAACTCAGTGAGCTTTGGTAAGCAGAAATCTTCGGCGACCTGCAGGGGGAGTAGCAGTGGTGCGTTCATGCCCGTTGGAAAAGTTACAATCAATGGTTTAACACGCTCATATTGCCACAGATAGCCGTTAATTTTTTTTATGTGTATGATTATCCCTTCAGAGTCTGAAACCCACCATAAGCCACTGAATCTGTTTAAGAAAGAAACGATAAAAAAAAGATTAAGATAAGACTTTAATATCCCGTTGTTACAGCAGTTAAAAAATTAAACCCAACAAACATATGAGATGTGATATCTTAAATAGCTGAATGGTATGCAGCTCAGTAAAACAATACAGCATGACAAAGCATATATCTAGAGAAGGTAAGACTATTGTGAAATCAGAATAAATACAGCTTAATAAATGTAGTAAAACCAGCATAGCAAATACATAACTTAAACAAATATTCAGAGCTTTGCTGTTTAATTTTTAATGAAGAATAATTTAAATTACATTAAATTAACTTTAAATTGTTATAATTTAAACATAATGTTACCAGACAATGTATGAATAATAAAGGGACTTATTACAGCATATTTGCCTCTGACACAGATTTGCCTCTGTGCAACAGGGCAAGCATGACTGTTTTGTTCCACAGTATGAAGGTCCACCTACCCCTTGCTGCAACACTCAGTGGGTGAAAGGTGTTAGACAGGAAGCTGTTTCTAAAGAGTTTATTTTTACAGAGTTCAGTCAGGCTTCTGGTTGAACCTCGAGAGATTTTACAGACAGAGAAGCAGGATTATCATTCGTAGTGGTTCAGTGTTTAACGTGAGGCTCAAATCTCTCAGCACGCGACTATCCCAGCATTACACAGCATGATACACACAAAATCCAAAGAATGAACTAATGTCACTTTGTTGTGGAAAATGCAGTCATAGGCGTTCAAATGAGCAAAAAGATTATTTGCTAAGGGAAAAAGTCAGGTTATTGCAAATTATGATCCAGTTAAGTGATACGTTTATCTTTTTTCCAGCTTGTATGAGAAATTTATTTTCTCTCTGGTAAAAACAAAGAAACAAAGAAACAATAAAACAAAATTTTAAAAAATCTATTGCAATGACAAATTCATATAGCACATTTAATTGCATGTAAAAATCAAAATGCTTAACATAGAAGTAAAAAACACTTTACAGAGAGTTAAACACAGTTAAATTTTACCCATTTTACACAGTTAAATTTAGGCCTGTGAGAAAAAACAAGGTTTTGAGTCTGTTTTTGGATTAGACAGAGTTGTAACTGACCTCAGCACCACAGCTATGCCTGATTTAGACTTCCGCAGGAAATCTGCATCATAACTTACAATGTAACCTCGAAATGTCCTTTAACCCTTCGCAGCAACCTTCTAAATAACATGAGGTGCACCTCTAAAGACATGTAACCCTACGTTGGGGTTGATGCAGCCGACAACGATTGAGTGGCGTGTGGAAGGTTGCAGCTGACAGTTAAAGGGGGTTTCGTCATAAGTTAGACTGTAAACTTTTCGCAGAAGTCAACCTTAACTGAAAACACCCTCACCGCATTTAGATCTAATTTTGTAACTGATGAACTAGGTTCTCTGTGAACCATATTCGTGTCCTGATTATTCCATATTTTTCAGTGCTTTTTAAAAAATCTGCAGACAGTATATTTTCTTTAGTGGCAGATGTTGAAAATTTTACATGTGCAGGTCTAGGCACGGTGGCACATACCTCTTCAGTGAAGTATGTAAACAAAAAAAGTACGTCAACAAAATAGCCGCAAAAGAATGTAGAAAATCTCACACTGTGCAAAGGCAAAACAATAGTAATCTTGCACAATTTTGCAAGATGCAAAACGTCCTACCCTAAGTAGTTTATGTACATTTCTGCTGTCACAGAGTAATTCCAGCACAAATTTAAGTAGGTATGACGGTCTGCCACTTAACTTTGCCCATCACATTATGCTTGTAGCTCATAATTATAAAGCCAGGACGGTTTGGCACTTCATTTTACCCGTCAAAGTATGTTTCTAGCTCTTATTAACAAAGGTAGGATGATTTGGCACTTAATGTTAGCCGTTAAAGTATGTTTCTAGCTCTTATTAACAAAGGTAGGATGGTTCGCCACTGAATTTTAGCTGTGAAAATATGCTTCTAGCTGAGATTAACAAAGGTAGGACGATTTGCCACTAAATTTTAGCTGTTCATTTCATGTCGCGTTGTGCGCATGCGCAGAAACAACGGGTAGGATGGTTTCTCAGGTAGGATGGATTCCCAGAACACCTCTCGTGCTTTCGCCATGACTTCATTTGTGGGTGTGGTCTGCTATTTTTCTTTGCTTTCGCTTTCCGCTGGTGCGTTGCGCAGTTTTTTGTAAAAGGACAGAATCAGGAATTACTTATATGGTATTGCTTGTTAAGCGGATCCTCGCTGGTTTCATTTTACGTTGGGGACTATTTGGTAAATCCCCTTCCTCGAGTTTTTAAGCGGTGCGTCATTTCTATAGTTTTCCTTCTTCTGCTTTGCTACGTGTTTGTTGCAGGACTCTTTTCGGTAAGGTCTCTCTATAATTTAATAACTATCCATTAGCAATGACTTATTATGTTTTCACGACTTTTTGTGGATCTTAACATTGCGATTATTGTGACCCACAGGCTTTGACTATAATTCTTTATTAAGGGCTCATCTCCTCTTAAAGTTTTACCAAAGTCCACATGGCTGTTCCGGATCAATTTCAGCTACTTGCTATAAATGAAATCGCGGAAGCTCTCAGCAGCAATGAACGCAGTAGGCTCTTCTATTTATGTGAAAGCTTGGACACGGACCACAGTGTGGCTTGTATGAAGGAGATGCTCAGATCAAAAGTGACGCAGCCTCAAAACGCTCACCTGTTTCTGGCAGAGCTCATGTGGCATTTGGGGCGTTTGGATATCCTAAGGAAGGTGTGTAAAGTCAACAGGGATGACTTGGAGAGGACCAGACAAATGGTCCCACGTTTCAGGTAAGACATCCTTTAAGATGAGCTGATGAATTGTAAAGATTTGAAGAATCGAAGTTAACAGTGTTTGTTCCACTTACTGCAGAGTATTGATGACAGAGCTAAGTGAGGAGCTGGACACTGAAGATTTGGACAGTATTAAATTCCTGTTAAGCTGTAAATTATCTCGTGAAAAGCTTGAGAAGACAAAGGTAAAAACAACAACAAAAACCCCCAAATGAATGAGACATGATTTTGTTTTCACTCATTTTCAAATTTATGTGGGTGGGGATTTATTACAAACAACATTAACATGGTAATTTTAATGTAATTTAAATTATTATTAACATGGTGCAGTCAATGATGGGACCCCCCCCCCCCCCCCCAAAAAAAAAAAAAAAAAAAAAAAATTAAGTAATTAATTAATTAAAAAAACAAACATTTTAGACATTTTTGCCATTTCTTTTGTGTTACAGAGTTTTCTGGATATCATTGTTGAACTTGAAAAGCTGGATTCAGTCTCACCAGAAAGACTTGACTTCGTAGAGTACTGCTTGACAAACATTGGCAGGATCGATCTAGTCAAAAAACTGACCACTTACAAGAATTCAGGTCAGTCTGTGTTTCCCTTTTCGCTTTATATACTGAAGGGTTTGAAATAGCATCGCCACGAGAAAGGTTTGTAACAGTTATGCAGTGAGAAGTGGGAAACACTTCCCTACTAGTTACACAGAACTGGGTTAAGTTTTATGTTCCTCATCAGTATAGCATACCCGAAACTATCGATACTCACAATCACTCATAATTAATGCAAATATCTATTTCAGTATTTCAGAAACTGCTGATCTACTTGGATTTTCCCACGCCACCATCTCTAGGGTTTACAGAAAACGATACAAAAACAAGAACTTATCCAGTGGGCGAAAATGCCATGTTGATCTCAGAGGTCAGAGGACAAGGGTCAGACTGCTTCAAGCTGATAGGAAGGCAACAGTAACCCAAATAACTACTTGTTACAACCAAGGTACCCAGATGAGCTCTGAATGCGCAACATGTTGAAGCCTGAAGGAGATGGGCAACAGCAGCAGAACACCACACCAGGTGATTTCCACGGGTTCGCCAAAATTGGACGACAGACGATCAGAAAAATGTGGTCTGGTCTGCCGAGTTTCACTTTCTGATGGTTCAGATGGTAGGGTCAAAATTTGGCTTAAATAATAAAAAAGCATGGATTTGGATCAATTGTGCTTTGCATTAATGGTTCGTGCTGTTGTTGTTAGTGGTGTAATGGTGTGGGAGATATTTTATTGGCACCACAGCCTACCTGAGTATTGTTGCGGATCATGTCCATCCCTTTATGACCACAGTGTGCCCATCTTCTGATGGCTGCTTCCAACAGGATAACGCGCCACATGACAAAGCTTGCATCGTCTCATACGGGTTTCTTGAACATGACGAGGAGTTCACTGCAATCAAATGGCCCCCACAGTCACCAGATCTCAGTCTGATAGAGCACTTCTGGGATGTGGTTGAACGGGAGATTTTCCACATTGATGTTTAGCAGCAAAGTGTGACGCTATCACGTTGTCATGGACCAAAATCTCCAAGGAATGTTTTTCCTTCACCTTGTTGAATCTATGCCAATGAGAAGAATGGAGGCACTTCTGAAAGCAAAAAGGCATCCTACCCAGTATTAGTAAGATGTACCTAATGATGTGGCTGGTGAGTGTAGTAAGAAAAGAATAGGAAGTTTATTACATTTCCATACCAAAAACTCAGTATTAAGGGTAAACACCTTTTTTTAGTTTGTGACGACCTGTTCTGAATGTAGCCTTCCTTTGGCCCTTGTTCACCTGGGACTGGCACCCTAGACCCAAAACTGGATAAACAGCTAAGAACACGAATGGATGGATGGACTTTTTATGTGACTGTGCTCTGTTATAATGTTCAACAACTTTGACGCAAAAGTTAAAAGATTATGATCATGAAAAAATGGCATCCAAATGCATTTCAGTTTTATTTAACCCCTGCAACCACAACAGTAGCGTAGATTCAATTTTCAGTACTAATTTAATGCTGTTTATTTAATGCGTTGGCTTGTTTCAAATGTAATAGGATAATTTTTCTTTAAACAGCGACAATAGAACAGCAAACACAGAGACATTATGTATGTATATGTGCCTGTCTTTTACAGCTGGGGCACCTGAACAGCAGCGAAATTTGTCTCTGCAGCAACCCCGTAGAATTTCTGTGAGTGAGACACTTTGCAGATGTTAGTTCACATTTCCCATAATGTTTTCTCCACTAAAACCATAAAAATATCTCCTCTTTCGTTTCCTCTACAGCATGTTACACAAGAGCGCCGCATTGGTAAGTCTAGCAAAATACCACAGATGTGTAGCCTAAGACTATATTTTTAATCAAAATACCTTTTCATCCCCATGAGACACATATTGACTGATATCTAGTCTCACAGGGGCTTTACAGCTGGAAACCCCCTGTTGGCCCTGGTGTTTACTTTCTTCTTCTGTTAACCATAACACTCTTTGTTTGCAGTAGGAGTGAGCCCACGATCAGGTGCCTGCTTAGAGCCGAGCTCTGAGGTGAGGATTCCCCTCCTTCTCTGAGTATTTTGATTATATTTTCAAGTGTTGAATGACTCAATTGCATTTACGCAATTTCCCCACAATCTCATTTGAATTTCAGAGTCAGCCAGATTGCTATAAATTTAACACTAATCCCAGAGGACACTGTGTGATCATAGACTGCGTGGGTAATGATGGAGGTGAGACACAAAGCACTTTGTACTTTCTACTTAAACAGAAGTACCAAAATCACAGTGTAGAAATCCTTAATTAGAGGTATAGTCGTGCATTTATAATCCTGCTGGGGGAGAAAAATAAAAGGATGATCACCACATGCTGTAGTAGGTTTTAAAGCTGATGCATTATTGTGTACGCCAGATAAACCTTCAGTTATACGCGTATCTGTATTCGATGTATTATTGGGTAGTTTCAAAACGAGGGACCAGCCCCATCCTAGAAAAATTCTTAATGGGAGAAGAACAAGAAAACTATTGTGCTACTCAGATTTGTATTTCTTTGGGAAATTCTTTTATGTCTGCAGCTTTCGTGAAAAGGGAAGCTCATTTTACTTATTTGTGGTTTATTAACAGTTGTTAAAATGTAGCTATTTTAGAAGGCAGGGGAAATTCAAAGTCTGTGAGCTTCTGAAAGAAAGAGCAATGTGTTGTATTTTATAAGCTTAACGTGTGTGTTTTATTGTAGCAGTATAATTATAAAAAGTATGTTGTAACTACAGCTGAAACATAAATTAAGTGTAATTCAAAAACAAACAGTGTAGCACAGTAGCTCAAATTTAATTAAAAGTGCCTTACAGCTGCATATAACTGCGTAACAGGGGTAAAGGTACTGTTTGCATGTTGCAAGTTTTTGCTGTTAAAATGTGCATTTTAATCATCGTATTAAGATCATAAATGTTCACTTACCCTTTCAGTAGTTTTGGTTGCCACTGATCTGTGTTTTAAAAATGTAAAGCTACATTTGTCTTTTTAAATTATTGTCAAGGTGATGCTTAAATTCTCGTTTCATCTTTGCTCACTCCTTCAGAAAAATTGGAACAAACATTTAAGGCGCTTCGCTTCAGCGTGGATCTCCACCAGTATCTGAGTTCTGATGAGGTGTTTTCAGCTCTCGAAAATATTCTCGATAAGATGGAGAAACTCAGAAATGATAGCTTTGTGTGCTGCATCATTAGCCGTGGCACAGAAAGTCAACTTTTGGGCACAGATTCGACTGGCAATGGATTTTCTATCAACGAAGTCAGGCGTCTTTTTAATGCTAACAGATGCCCGTTGTTGGCGGGCAAGCCCAAACTTTTCTTCATCCAGAGATACAACGTACCTAAGTTGTCCCTGCGCCCCAGGATGAATCCGGACGATGGGCACCTCGAGACAGATGGCTGTGATGGGGCTGTCACAGCAGCTATTCCTATGGATGCAGATGTGTTCTGGAGTCACTGCTGGACAGATGAGTGTCAGCTGGAAGAAGAGGAACATAGCTCTGTGTATGTGAAGGCTCTGACAAATGCTTTAAACAAAGCCCAAAACAGGTATAAACACTATTTAACTTTACCCCATCATCATGGAAGTTTTCTTATAAGTTTCTTATAAGCTAAACTGTTATTTGTTTGTGCTCTTACAGGAAAATTAAGATTGATGATATTCAAATGGAGGTGAACAACGTCGTCTTTGAACACAGCAGAAGTAATCCTCAAGCCAGCTACCACCTTGATGTAAAACACACCCTGAGGAGAGATCTGTACTTACAATAAAGAATTTATTTACTATTTATTTGCTAAACACCGTGAAATATCTGGCACCAGTACTGGTGTTACAGATAGGCCTTAGAGTCACTGTGCCTCCTCAGCTGAATTGTGCTGATACCCTTATGTAACTAGATGTTAAATTCAGTTAGTGTGGGGATGAAAAGGTTAAACAGCCACACTGATAATTAGTTAAGGCAGCTCGAACTCAAGTTAATTATTTGCTTAGCAGTAACTTAGTGCTTTTGCAGCACTGAGGAGGCCACCGACTTTGGAGCGGAGGCGCCTGTACAGGTCCTGTTTCCTTGTGATAAAAAAAAATAGGACATTCATCAGCTTGCGCAGCTAAACTATACTTGTGGACTTCTTAATCTTTGAACGCAGGTGTCTCCATCCCAATGCCCCGGGTCTCCATAATCATGCACCTAGCCGTGAAGTCTGCCTTTACAAACATTTGTGAAAAAATGGGCCATTCTAAAGAGCTCACCAAGTGCAGTGCTGCAATACGATACCACTGCCAGTGAAAGTTCTTGGCTCCTAGATATTCAACAGTCATCTGTAAGTGGTACGACTGGAAATGAAATTTTTAGAGACCAAAGCAGCTAAGCCATGCAGCGGCAGATCGGCTAAAGTCGTAGAGTGCAGTCGGGCTGAGGTATATAGTGCGTTAGAGTCACTACCACACTGCTGACTCATTAACTGCAGAGCTCATCGGGGATTAACGTCACAAACATAGCAGACATAGTTTGCTTTGAGTACACAATCAATTGCACATGAATGACAGCATGAAGGCTTCTCTGTCTTTTTATTTCTGTTTTTCGCTTTATTTTATTTCATTTTTTTATGTAGCAAATGAGTCAAATGGCCCTCAATCAAGTTTGTTGCCCTTCCAGTTGTATACTACGGCTGACCGTGTCGGACACACAAGTATTGATGCAGCTCAGAACTTGCTCAAGAAGAACGTTTTTATTGCGTATATAGTGACACCTATTGGTCATATGTAGTCATGACATGTTATAGTTGGAGGTAAAAACTGAAAACTTTAAATGTGTATTTATTGTTATTATTAACTTTAATTTTCACTCAGCGTGTTGGTGCATGTTTAATAATATATGTTGTGTTTCAACAGATTTATAATTTTAGCAGATAAATCAACTACAACAGTTCCCAACCTTAACTCCACAGGCAGCGACATTTTAAAACGTAAAGGTTTACCAAACAGGACACCCAGTCATCCGGACTGTGACGAAAGTTACAGTGCATTGGGGGAAAGCAAAAAAAGTAGGCTTAAATCTTAAAGATGACTTGCAATATTTATTTATACTCCACGCTGTACATTTGTGCATTTGTAACATTTTTTTTGTGTTGTTGAAAACAATCTGAGCTAATTTGTACTTTAAATTATTATTTTTTAAAATGTATGCAGAAACCTTGAAAATTTCTCTTAATGAAGGAAACACTATCATGCTTTTTTTTTAAAGTACTTATATATATTTATGTATATGTAAATAGACATTCCCTCTAATTCATGTTGTAATTTTGTAATTTAACCCACTACTGTAGTTTGTTTTTGTCACCATGTAAGTACATTACAGTTTTTTGTTTGTTTTAAAATATGTATCTATGTTAGTGTGCTGCAGTGCAATTGGAAGGATGCTAACATAGTTGATACAAATTTAACATTTCATACAAAGATTTTTGTATGAATTGAAATGTTAAATTTAACATCCATAAGCTATTTTTCGCCTTTAATAAAAGTTAATTGTGTTGTATTTAATATTGCATTTGAAAAAATATGTTTGCATAGTCTATATGTGTTTTTTACTTTTATTTTTTACATTTTCTATCATATTATGACATGTTGTATTACAACAAGGTTAAAAGAAAAATTAAAATAATGACTAGTACAATGGTTAGATTTGAGCATCACTTGACCTTTTAGAAGTGCAACTCACCCAGGCCATGTAGTATTTTATTTCCCAAGAAACTCTGGAATCACAGAAAAGCAATGACATCACATGTTATGTAAATGTAAATGCCCATGCCTCCACTTTGAACAAAGAGTTCTGCAAATAAAATAAATAGTCTATATATCCAACCTTAAAGACCCCTCATTACGCTTTTCTGCGCACAATTGCCATGAATGTGAAATTAACGCGTAATTATTTCTCTCTTTATGACATATGTTGACCTCTTTCTCACAGACACTGTGGTACTGTCTGCCTTTACAAACATTTGTGAAAAAATGATTGTAAAACTTTGGAAGCATCAAAGTTGGATCCACTGCTCTCAGTAGCATTGACAGGCACTACTGCAAGAAAATCACAAACCATGTGCAGCTGCACACTGTAGATTCTGTCTTCCAATATCAGTTATGCTACATGTAAAAAATGAAAGTATACATAAATATAGTGAAATATGGCGTGGTTCTTTAAAGGCGAAGTACAGCAGTAGGAAGTGAAGCTCTGGAAGCAGGACTAGGTTTGATGATGCTGACCTCTCCAGGCTTCCAGCCTTGAGTGCTGCCATATGAACTTTGTTTACTGGAATAGTATGAAAAACGCTATGAAGCAATGACAAAATATTTTCTAGTTTAACAAACTATTTTTTAAAAATTAATTAAATATACTTTGAATGTCTATATGTGAATGTACAGAGGTATTTGAAGGTAAATGCACATATATGCACAGAGAGAGAAAGACTACATACATAAATATTGTAGTATAAATATAAAACACTGGAACACAGATTATGTAGTTCAGGCAGGTGTGTCTGTGAGTGTAATGGTGTCTGTGGCTGTGGTACAGGTATGTATAGGACAGGTGAATATATGTATATATGTATAACTGTATATCTTAGTTGTATGCATATGAATGTGCAGGCATGAATGCACCTGTATGCGTATAGGAGCCATTGGCTGGCCATTTAAAAATGAGAGGAATGTTGCTGTCATAAAAAAGGAAGGAGAGATAAGATCATATAAGGTTATACTTCTTCCTGCTTCCTTTAGAGCCTAAAATGTCAGTTGGTTATACACGGACGAATAATATACAGTGTGTTTTGTTTTATTAAATGTCCACATCTATCTATATGTTACCTTATAATGCTTTATATTGCCTTATAATATAATGCTTCTATAGCTGAAAGCCCACTTGAACCGCCAGTGATTTATTTCAAGAATTCCACTCCAGCTTCCACTTTTAGCTCAGTGCATTTCTAAGTGTAACATTTACATTTCTTTCAGCGCTTGAACTTTAATCTTTAAGCGCAGACACTTAAATCAAAACTTCAGCTCCCTTCAGCACGTGTTCCACCTCTTCACAAAGCTTCATCAAAATGAGATGTTTTTTTGTTTGTTTTTTTATGTATGAAAAGAAAGACAACGTACGGAAATGAAACACAGTACAAAAGAAATCCAGTAAAGGTAAAGGTCATAATGTGTGCCACGAAACCGCTGGGTGACAGCAGGAGGCAGGCGAGCTGTACGCGGAGGAGCAGGCGGCGCACAAACATGCACCGTGCAAGCGCACGAGTGGGGGCCTCGTGAACGCGCACGGTTGGGGCTGCTGTTGCTATGATGCAATGGCGACTGCGCCGTGGGAAGCGAGCGAGGAGTTGAATGAGTTCCCTCCACAGTTGAGGACAGGCAGCCGCCGACAGTGCCGAGGAGGGACAGACTAGAGGCTGGGAGACGCTGGCAAGGCCCTGTCCCAACACCCTACATGGAAACACGGATCCAGGTGTGTCTGCTAGCCCCGCAGCTAGCCGTGTCATGACGTTTGGAGACATTTCTCACACATCTGTGCGACGTTGCAGCCACACGGGAGAGGAGGCACCAACACCCTATTTGCTCTGAGCCTGAACCAAGTGAGGTGAGGAGGGGCTGTTGTTGTTTCATTGATAATCTTCTGGGCTTGGTCGCATTGTCCTCTCCTCACCGGGCACCAGTGGATCCGTTCGCCCTTCGTGCTGGACCACCATGGCTGAGAGGAGCTCCACCGGGCTGCTGACGATGATGTTAGAGCCCACGCCGGCTCTCGCTATGACCCTGCCTGCTGAGGTCCGGGAGAAGCTGGCGGAGCTGGAACTGGAGCTGTCGGAGGGTAAGTTGCCAACAGCATGTACACAAACTAGCACAGCGAGTGGCCCGGAGCGCGCTTTACGCATTATCCACGCGTGTGACAGCAATCAGAACCACCGCCCTTTTATCTGGGTTTTGTACTCGTGTTTGAAAATATGCCAGCATCACCAGAAAAAAACAATCCAAGGAATCTTGCATCAAACTGAACTTCTGCCTTAGTTTGGCTGGTGACTACTGCTCAGGGACGGGTCATATTAAACCAGACCGGACAGCGTTTTGTTTCCCTAATAATGAAGGCAGTGCCGAAGTTTTTAAATACCACACAGTTACGATTCCAAGTATTTGATCGGGTAGCTCTGTCCTAACAGATGCACCGACACACCCATGATACTGATATGTGAGAGCATAACACCAAAGGGTCTGAGGAAAGATTTGAAAAGGTGTAGAAAAAGTAAGTTACAGAGTCAGAGGCCTCACTTAACACACTGACCCTAACAAGCCGCCCAATTTATTCAAATATGTGCCAATAAGTGTAATGAAGGGGAAAAGTAAGCATGTGGGTGATTTTGTTTTGTGGATATTGCTCCTTGTTCATTTGCTTGTTTGTTTTATTACTGTGCTTAAGTCGCACTTGTAGGCGTGTCTTCTGTTTGACGCTACATTAGTTCTTAATTATAAACCCAAGCAAAGAAAAAGTTAGAACAAGCTGAAATCTCATCATTTGCTCAATTATTTTGGTTTTATATTTTAGTTTTAGGTGATTTTTTTATTAATCTTTTTTGTTTTTTAATCTTTTAGACCAATCATGATGGTTTTCGTTCTTTGTTGGTTGCTTGCACATACTTATAAAAGTTAAGGTTTCTGCAGCACAGACTGTAACAGTTATAATAGTCTCCGATAAGAAGGTAGTAATGAGTTTTTATTGGCGGTTATGTCCATAAAAATGTAATTTCACTACTAGTGAAGCGAGTTAAAGAAATTTTAAATGTTGCAGCTTGAAATTCGCTTGATATTTTCTGTAAACGGCTCCTAAACTTCCTCATATTTGGTGATCATTACACTGAAGCATTGGCACGTAGCTCGGCACAGAGTAAATAAAGATGGGCTTATATTCATGTGCAGTGCTTTTGATGAAAAAGACTCTTGTTCTCACCAACAGTTTCCATTGTTTCCTGTTAATTCAATGAGACTCATTGTTGAACTCCACTTCTTTATTTCTCACGTGGCGAAATTAGCCGAGCTGCAGCAAAGTCTGACTAATTAATGACCTACTTCAAGTCTGATTAGATTTGGAATTTGACCCCAGGGTGGGACCTCTTTTCCCATCAACTCTGGAGAAGATGTTAACTCTACAAACTTGAAAAAAAAAAATAGCGTGAAGTAAAAGAAAACCCACTGATCAGAAAGTCAAAAGTCAAAATCTGGACTGAGTCTTCTCTTCCTGTGTGTCGTGCAGCAGCATCACGCCGGGTTCAGGAGTACACCCGAGGTGCATGCTTTGATAAGCACATTAACTGCGACCCAAACCCTCTAATGGGATAGACATGTTTTCAGGAGCAGCCACCAAACTAATCTATATCTGTCCAGTTTCCTCTTCCTGCTCTCCAAATGTCACATCCTGCCATGTTGAAGCTCTGATAGCTCTATCTCCTCTAGCTTCTCTTCCACTGATACACGCTGTTGTCTCTCCCGCTCCCCCCACCCGCTCGGTCTCACTTTCTCTCCTCACCTCTGTATTTTCTCTATTTTCTCTCACATCAAAGAAAAGGGAACGTCATTTATTTTCCCCTTCTCTCTGCATATCCCTGTGTGCTGCTGTGAACTTTTCACCTTGTGATGTTGCTCCTCAGTCACCTCCCCTCTGCCATCCTGGCCCAGGGCTCAGTAAATGACTCATTTTATGAGAAGTAGATGAGAACTTGAGAGTCGTACAGGTTTTCTATCCTGTTCACTGAGCTCTTCTCTCTGGGACTTCACATGAGGCACGTCTATGTCTGTTGGCGAGACGCATCTTGATGTTTTGTTTTGTTTTTTTTTACCATGCACGAGAGTGCCAACAGTTGTGTGTGTCCTTGTGAGGGAGCGGGAGCACTAGCATTGTATAATTCATGAAGCTGAATAGATGCGTCATGTATGTTTTCTTAAGCAGTTTGTCTGCAGCTAGCTGTTTAGATAGCATGAGATGATATTCCAGTGTCAGCATCTTAGGCCTGCTGATGTGTGAAATAAACAATCTGTGCACTCTGATTAGGCTTATAATAAAAACTGTTTTCTCCAGAGATGCATTGATTCTCGTATTTTCAAATCTTGTATTTGGATCACAGTGAGTACGTGTTCAGAAATGCTTGATTTCACTCTGCTGGTGTCCTCAGCAGATTTTGTTTTTCATGGAAAATGTCGCCTAAGTAACTCTTTCTCTGTCCCTTTAATATTGCGAATATGCAGCGTACTTCAGCGATGTTTCCTTATTCAAAAGGCCCATATATTTTAATAATTGGAAAATGCTCTGCAGTGCAGACTTGAGGCTTCTCCGCTGGAGCAGGATAAGTGAGCACACTGACTTGCTTAAACTCTGAATAAAATGTGGAAGTGGTTTAAAGTCAGTAAAAGTGCGATTCTTAGCATTCCTCCATGAAATTCATGACTAAACCAGTGACATTCAAAGCTAAAAGCATCTCCAGCAATATAGCTACTGGTAGCCAGATGTTGGTGCTTTAAAGCCAGATCCATACTGGTTGCTGCTATTTCTGCTCTTTCTCACATGTAGACCTCAGACAGATACACGGGAGTCACATCTGGATATTTTCCACAGTTGTTCTATCCCAAGTGTGGCAACAGCAGGAAATAGTCTGATCTTGACGTGTTTTTGAGGGAGCTGCCCGGTTAGAGTGCAGGGGAGGCATCATACACGGCGCCCACACGCTTGCTGTCTATATAACAGAACGCTTACCCCCTCCTTTCTCATGTGGGCTTCTTTGCCTATCACAGAATTCGTAGCAGCGAGAGAAGTTCAGCTAATGTGTTCTCTGTAAAGTTCAGGCTTCGTTGCGTGTGTGAAAACGGCTCTACAGAGATAAGTGTGGTGTCATCAGACTTTCCAACTTTCATCCAACTTGCAGTACGAAGCTGATTGAGAAACTGTGTTTTGTTTTTGGCCTTCAGTCTTTATGTAGGCTGGCTTTGTGAGACACGTAGCTTTTTCAAAAGTGCTGCTTCTCCTCCCACCAAATTCTACACATCATTAAAACGGACCTGTGTTGTTTCTCCGCTGACCTGGATGCAGATCAGTGGCCAAGAGATGGGGCTTAAAGGAGGGCAAGAAGACGAATGATCCCCATTATCTCCTGCAGGGAGGAAAGAGGGAGAAAGACGTGTCTGCTGAGTAATTCATAGGCTCACTCTATCATTCCCTGCTTTTCTGCCCTCTTCCTCTCTTTGCTCTCTAAACCCTCTGATTACGAAGTCTTTTTTAGTCCAGTGCTTGCTGGTGTTTGCTGGGAAACTGCCAAACTCTTGGTTGGTCATTGTTCTTTCCTTGCCTGCTCCCTTTCAGTAAACATTTACAGTCGTGCGTGGCAAGTTTTGCTGGTGGTTTAAATGTCGTATTGCTTCTTTTATAAGTGTTTAGACTCATTGAAACCTTTGTAGAAGTTTTGAGGTGTTTGGAAGATCCAGCAGCACAAGTGTGGCTAATGCTTTCTGCAAACACACAATTTTAAAAAAGTGTTTATCACAGTTCAGCAAGCCATGGTTTTCTTTTAATTTGTTCTACTTTTTTACCTATATTCTAGTTTCAGTCGCTGTCCTGACCCAATTACCCCTGAAGATCATTAAAGATTAACGGTTTATTCAGTCATTTAGATAAGAGGAAACTTTAGTCTCGCAGGTAAAGAGGTGATCAGGCACTGCCCTGTCAAGTAGTAAAGAAGTAATGAGATGGTGACGATTAAGCTCACACTTGCCTGTCAACCTCTGGCACAAGCAAAGGCTTGTTGGTGTAATGACGAGTTGTTTGCATCTAATCGCTGCTAATGGATAAAAACCTTTACTTTGTCACCATTCCCTCCCTCAAAATATACCTTAATGAAAGGCTGCACAATTAATCAATTTCAATTTTGCCTCTCTACAGTCTCATTTTTACCTGACAATTCTGCTACTTGTGCTGCAGAGCGGGGATGCACTGCGTCAAAACAAGCAGCAGTAAATTCTCCCTAAACAGTAATGGCAAGACCGCATTACAGCACTTGACAGAGTGGAAACGGCCAGAGAGGACGGAGACGAAACAAATGTGTCTGCGATGGAGAACAAAATGAGCCACAGAAAGTTGCTGTTGTGAGAGATTTTTCCAATTTCCCAGATGATTGTAGCTGTCAAAAGCACACATTGTAACTACACTGAGATACACGTTAGAAGGAAACTAGCTGAGAGTTGGTCAGCTGGGACGGGCTCCAGCCTCCGTCTGCAACTCTCACTCGGATAAGTGGTTAAGGAAATGGACGGATGGATTACAGTTATGGCTTCCGGCATTTATGAAACGATAAAAATGAGATAAAACAATTATTTTCAAAATTTTCTTTTTGCAGCGGTTTCATCTTTCTCTAAACACCCCCTCAAACTATCTCCCCTACTGGCTGTGGTAGGTTTAATTTAGCTTGAGACAACGAGACAGGACGAGAAGTCCAGTAAGGAGCAAAATCGCAGTAACCATGATCCCAATATGGAGCAAAATAATTGCGACGAGCATTTTTTATTTTTTATTTTTTGCCATAATTGGGCAGCTCTACAGTAGCATACCATAAGGCGTCTGAATCGATCGTGGTCAAAAGCCTGGATACTTGGTGTGGAGAGTGAGTAGCTTTGGTGGCCAGCGATTTTGCAAAACAGAACCTCTTTGGAAAGTATGAGTGTACAGGAAACCCCTGTGAGCTGGCTCTGAGGTTTTGTTAACGAAAGACCACTCACTGAGGGGTGAGCCCACTTAATTCTCCTGAGTCACGGCTTACTGTGGTCACTTGTGGTCCCGCTGCCCGACTCATGAAGAAAGAAACATGGAGTTCAGCCTATTGTTGAGAAGAACCAAACATCAGATAAATATGGGATCACGCTGTATGCTAAGAGCTTCGAGAACATGTAGGATTTGGGGCGATTAGAGGGCTTTGTACACGGTTCCCAGTTTGCTCTGTAATAGGATCCAAAGGAGAAAAATGTTGAGCTTTGGAGCGATCTAGCAGGTTGCGGTAGCTGCTCCAAAGTCCAGCTCGTGGATGGAGAGGCAGCTTTGCTTTAGCTGTGCCCCTGCCGTGGTGGAGTGTGGAACGTGGTGGGTCATAAATATTTCACGGGTGTGCCTCAGAGCATAGCAGAGCTTCGGATTCTCCCGCTGCTCTTATGTACAGACCCCCCTGCTTATGCCAGTCTGTTTGCTCTCGGTTTGTGTCTCTGAATGCTTTGTCGAGGTGGTCCTTTCCATTTATGGGATGCAAAACCACATAGCTGTGTTTTTCATTTAAACCAGCAATGATCCACAGAAGCAGCTATTGTCATACCAGTCTGCTTTGTTCCTCTCTACTGTAGGTCCTTTTTTTTAAAAATTTATATACGTCTCAACATCCTGACTCTTGTCTTTTATGGGAGTTCTGAATATTTAATAGATGTAGTGTGTGAATGTAATATCTAAAATATGACCTTTTCCTCCGCTTGTTTTTTCAGCTGTGGATGAGTGTACATTGTTACATTTTCAACAGCTCTGTAATCTTGGTGTCACTCTGTGTTAGAGTTATAATGCTTTCAGTTTCTATAAGTGCAACTGATGTTTATTAATAACAGTCGGTACAATTTTAATACATATTGTGAAGTTTTACCATTCATTCTTTTAAATTCCCTGCTGTTTTGCATCTCCGTGGAAGGATTGTGACAGATTTTGTCTTAGATGGATTTTAAAGTTTGTTCTCAGATAACACACAAGTGCTTCTCTCTCTGTCTCTGAATGCATTCAGCAAATATCTCAGTGAGACATTTGATTCTGGTAATGGATTTAACCATAAAATGACACACACTTACTGGTGCTGTCTCAACAGTGTTTTATTGCTTGTGGTTGAAACTCATGGCAGAAAGTGCTGATTTTGGTCACGCTGTGAAATCCATCTTCTGTATGGAGCTCTCAACATACAGCAGCGTCCAATGCATGTTGTGATTAAGATCAAATGACTGTAGACTTGTTTTAATTAACATAAAACTAAATTGATGAGTGTTGTTTTTGTTTTTTTTGCAGTTTTATAGAAACGCTACGCTTAATCAGAGATTAAGTGCCAATCAGCAGCCGAAATGAGAAGCAAATGAGCCCATTTAGTTGTTGCATTGGCACATGGGCACAGTTAAGGCTCATGAAGGTTTAACTGTAGTGTGGCATGCATGTCTGCTTGCTATTGTTGCAACAAATTATGTAAGTGTACTTGTCATATTCAGCACTCTGGTATGATGAAGCAGTGACCTTGATTATATCTGCAGTGCATAAGTTATGGGGTGGACTAACACCTATTTTAATCCAAAAATATTTGTAATCATATTTAATTGTATAGGTTTTTCTTTCCCAGTGACAGTGGCAATGAAAAGAATCGTTCTTTCTCCATTCATCCATTCATTTAGAAAGCTCGGATAGCGGACTGGAGGCATTACTAAGATGACTGATGAGCCTTGGTTCCAGAAGGACTTTCCAGCATTTCTTGTGGGTATATATCAGATTACGAAGCCAAAAAAAGTTAATTAAAGAGCCAAATCATTGGACCTTTGCACTGGTCAGGGCTCATTAATTATTATAAAGTAGAGGCTGTGCTATACTTACATTGGTAAATGCTGGCAGCTCACCTGGCTGCTACTGCATGTGCTGCATACAGTATAATGTATGTTTCCCTGTGTTTTATGTTAGCTTGAGTGTCCTGCTTTTGTGTTCTCTTGTATATCGCGTCTCTGTGCACTAAGATCATTGGTTTTTTTTCTGTCTAATTCCACTACCTACATAGCTGTGTGCAATGGTGCCAGCTTCCAGCTATGACACCATCCTGCCTATAGCTTCCACTGAGCTCTGTAGTCGGCTAAGAAGCGCTGCTCACTGAATAGATATAAAGGTGTGTTCTTTTTTTGCACCTTAAGTTCAGAATGGCTTCCTTTGTTTAATGTGTGGCAGATATTGTGTCTTTGGTGCTATCGGTGACTCAGTGTATGTGTCGTTGCTGCTGAAGAAATGGCATGTGCAATAGAAAGCATGGCTGTGCGGCAGGCACTGGTGCCAGGGAGATCTGCTGACCAAACAAGCCGCATGCCTTACTTCAAGGACACGTTGCAATTTTCACGCTCTGTCCACTGGATTCTTCTGCCCCAAAAGGCTTTCGTTATGCCTCAATCAGCTTTCTGGTGTAAATTCTTTCCTGCCAGTTCACCTGTCTGTATGTGGGTGTGCTTGATTCCTGCCAAAGGCACGGGCTTCACATTAGGGGTAGAAACCTGCTCAGGACAGAAAGTGGGATAATCGCAGCGTGTTCTCATCGGGTGGCTTTTATCTCCCTAAATGCTGTAAATGAAACCTCCAAAAGATAATGAATTTTCCCTCCACAAGAACACAGTGTCCACAACACTTTTACTGCAGTGTTTTTAAAGTGCAAAGTGAATTGCTTGCAGAGTATTGAAGGGTGTGCAGGCGTGAGGTTAGTGAGCTGTGCCGAAAGCCTTCCCACTGTATAAAGTTATTCAGAGCCCAAGGTGAAATCATCAGTTCATCCACACAGCCTTTCATCACTCTTGCTGTTTTATTTGATCAGAATTCTTCGTGCTTAATATTTGACTTCTGCATTTGCAGCTGAATATATTCACAACACGTTTCCAGACATCAGAGCTGTACTTACCCGTGCACCCTTTCATGCATAGATTCATTGTGTAACATCGGCTGCTTCTGTTAAAATCTTCTGACACAGCGTCAACACCACTACATCTCATCCACTGCACTCATTAATGCCTTTATGAAGATGTAAGCTAATAAGTAGAGTATTTCAGGTGATATTTTATTCACAGGATAATAAGGAGTGGAACTGTCTTGTGTGGAAGCACCTTTTCCTTTTGTGATTGTTTTAGGTCAGCCAGTGTTTAAAATTCCACGTTCAAGTAAAATGTGTGATGCTAATTCACTCCAGAGATGCGTCTGGTCAGCGCTGTCGGCACGTACCAGCTTCTTTTGAGTCTTTCTGGTCGGGAGCCTGCAGAGCTCAACCTACATAGCATGACGGCACCATGTGGCGTCTGCTGAACCCGGCCAGACGGCGATCAGACGTCAGTAACAGAAAAGAGGAAGGATGATAAGGACCGCATGTGCTGTTGAGAAAATGTCAAATTTTGATTCTGGGGCTGTTTGTTGCAGAGATTGATGCCCAATTAGATTGCGCTGATAATAGCTTGGGATGGATTACAAAAAAACCCCAACTTTGATGTTGGAATAAAAGCTAATGAGAGCTGTCTGAAAAGTCAAAAAACAAACTCTGATTTTTCTTTTCTCGCTGTTCAGTCAATGTCTAGACCCACTCAGGTGTGATGCGCTGATCAAAGACAAACACGGCCCTTTGTAGCTGCATTGTGAGCCTTCCTGGTGAAAAACAAACATACAGAAAATGCCGGGAATGTGCTGTGACCTATCAACTTAACCATGAGGAGAGGGCTTAACAAATCCCCCGACCGCTGCTGGAGGGCACAGCTGCATACGGCAAAAGAGAAGGCTAGCATAGCAGGTTGTCCCAGCCTTTTACAAGAACAAGGCTGGTTACCCCCTCATCTTTTCCTCATTCCCTTAGGTGTCCCTGTGGAATATAAGAGGGAAGTAACACACAAGAAACGAGCCAGCTTGTTTCATTTCTTTTTTATTGTTGGGGCTAAAGGCAAGCTTTTTTTTCTTCTTCTTCTTTTAGGTGTAAAACTTAACTTGGCAGACTCGACTCGCATACCAGAAAATGTGTTTTCAGCCTGTTCGCTCCGAACAGGCAGACAGTTTTAGGTGAGCTGTGCTTCTGTTTCTCTCCAGAGACTTCTCAGCACCTAACTTTAGCCAGAAAGAAAGCAGGGATGCAAAGCGAAGGCAAGTCAGGACTGCATTTAAAGCTCCTAAGGCATAACCGAGAAAATATGGGGACTCCTTCTGCATTTGATAATTACCGACTAGTGTCTAAAAGCAAAAGGCTGTAAATCATCTCAATAAAATCCAAGTTATTTATTTTTTTATGAGACTTTATTTTTTTTGGCTGAAAGTTGTAATTGCTGCATTTCATCACATGGTATGTAATATCTGCTGCACAGACTCTTAAAAATAAAAACAAACAATACAATTACACTACGGCTGCTGTGGGACATGTTGTTTGAACTTAGCAGCCTGGTGCCGTTATCGAAGGTTTTATCCAACCGTAGGATAAATAATTTAATGAGCACTTGTAGCGTTATGATGTCCACATTTTAATCTGTTGTTTACCATGTTTTCAAGTTGTAGCATGTAAACAGGGACGGGTCTGAAGTATATTCTTTTACGAGCTAGTGCATCTTTAGTTCACTTAAAGCACCTAGAGCAAATTTGGCACTGAAATAAAAGTTTCCCATCCAGTCAGACAGATTCTGTACTGTGACAGTGTGGGGGCACAGCTGAAGTGGCTGTCAAAACGTTAAAAATGTGAGGCAGATATTTGCAAAATGCTGATAACGCCTCTTCAGATAGGACAAGGAAAATCATGTGAGATTGTAATAAAAGCCCTGGGGCTACCCGACTCTTTTGTAAAGGAAAACAAAGGCAAACTCAAGGTTTTCACGGGACTTAGGTGCTGTCAGGATCTTGGGGTTAAAATAATTGAAAATACATGTCAGTTTTTTTTCCTTTTTTTCACATTTTAATTATTTAAAAAACAATTTTAAAAAAGCTCTGACACTTTTTGTGCTTGTGGATAAATTCTGTTAATCTCACAAAGTAACATGTTTGAGATTTTCACAGTATTCCACTCACCCTGAACTGCAGGAGGTTTCTTCCTGTTAAAATGAGTTTTGGAGAACAAAGAGTTTTTCTTGTAATTTAAAGCTCATTGAGGTGACTGTTGTTGTGATTTAGTAATATATGAATAAAATTGAACTGAAGATGTAAATATACATCAACGCAACATTTGAACCATCAACCTAACAATTTGTTTTGAGACGTGGACAGGTTTCTTTTGGGGTTCCCTGATTGTGTCTGACACCAGACAAGAACTTGCTTCTTCATGCTTTGGTGAATTGCAGGATCGGCCTTCTTAAGGACATATATGCATCTTTAATGTGAGTTTGGAGGCTGGAGCAAAGCCTGTGACTTCGTTGTCCTTCTGGAGCTGTACTGGGGATACACTTCTGCTATTGGGAAGGGCGTTTCCATGGGGTTTTTTTTTTTTTTTGGTTTGCCACATGTTTAACTGTGTCAAAGTAATCTCCATATACCATTATTTTGTAACAGAATAGGTTTTTGTAAAAACAAACAACCCAAAAACATCAAATTTGAACCTTAGCGAACCTCTAACAAGCTTACAAGTAGTTACAATAGTAACCCATCTACATTACAAGCGTTTAAGATCGACTATATTCCTCTTTCCATATGAACTGGTGACAGACACGAGTCTGAACCAAAGGGAACATTTCTGGATTTATAAATCACAGGCCACTAAATACTCCCGTTCCCCACCCGCCCTTTGCTTTTTCTATTTCCTTTTTTTTAAATAAACCTTATTTGCCTTTGCATTCCTGTTGTCTGTGGCTGCTGCTGCTGTGTGCATGATGAATGTTTTGGGCTTGGTATTGATATTTTTCTGGGCTCCTGCATGTGTCCAGGTTTTGAAGATTGGTGGAGCTTCACAGGTGGAATATTCCACTCTCACTCTAAGTGGAAGCTTTCCACAAGGTCCTTGCTGGAACACCTTTATAAAAGATCCAGTGAACTCTAATAAACCCTATTTCACTGCCTGATAAAGGGTTGTGTGCCGAAACACTTTTTTTAAGGTTAAACTTGACCATGCTGTGAGAATAAACTTTATTTGAAAAGCGAGTGCCTTGGAGTTCTTTGATGATTTAAGCTTGAAATATCTGTAGTTGTGAAATAGGCTACATTATTTATATGTTCTCTCTGTCTGCTAACGCTGTTGTTTACAGGATTTACTCCCTGCCAGAAAAAACTATGCATCATTTATCTCTTTTTGTTGTCGTTGACACTTACCTTGTCGATGGTGTACAACTTGTTATACAAGTCGCCTGCTGTATGAGTTGAATGCACAGAGATATGTTAGATAGTGAGTGTCTATCACATAGCAATCGCACATTCATTAAATCGCTGATTGACAGCTCATTAAAGCCACCTCTTTGTGTATCTATGTGTGTGTCTGCGTTTGTGCACACAAAACATTCGATCTGATATGTCGCTCAAATACCTTTTTACATTGATTCGGCTTATCGTGCTCCACAAAAGCACTAGAAGGTGTTTAAAAAGGTAAGATATTATCCAAGTTGTCTGACTGGTGCTGTAACGCTCTGCTCCCCACAAATAGACCCTTTTAAATCTGGCTTAACTTTCGGTTTTCAAACCTTATTGTCATCGCTTTGGTTATTTTGACCAGTAGAAATGAAAGCCGCAGCCACTAACATACAGCCTAAGTTATAAGAAGCTGAAAGGATAATGATTAGGTAATGACATAATAATAATAATAATAATAATAATAATAATAATAATAATAATAATAGCACTAATCGTGATTGTTGCGATGGGTTAAAAAGCAATAGGGACATCTTTCCTGCTGCTGAATTAACTGACACAACCATCTGCTGCAAGCCAAACACGTCTCAGAGAGAGTCCGAGACGATGAGAGTTTTAACTCCGCGCTTAAACCTCTAAATATCAGCTTCCTGTGTTAAACACACCTCAGCTTTGAAATAACACAATAAAAGGTTGTGATAGTCAGGAACAAAACCTCTCTCCCGCCTCTTGAAAACTTCTAAAGATGAGCCAGCAAACGGTTTCTTGATCAAAGGGAAGGTGCAGCATCTTACTAAGTCCATGTTTGGCATTGTATCAACTGGGCTTATCTATGTAGTAACTGTATGTCTTTGTAACTAAACATAACAGTAGTTTTCCTGTAAATTTGCTGGGCTTTTAAAGTTAAAAAAAAAAAAAGTCAGCTACGACTTATTATCAAAGGAGGTTGTGTGCAATCTCCATTCCTGAGTAATGATGTATGAATTTGGTCTCATTCTCTGCAAGTTCAAAGTCTAAACTAATCAGTGTGATACTTTCTCTGCCACTAACAGATGTTCTACTGATACTGCGCTCACAGTGGAGCGTGGGGTTGAGGTGTTTTACTCCTTTCCAAGCTAATGAATACATTTAAATGAGCAGAACTCAGGACACACTTTGTCCATACTGAGATCATATCAGTATAGGTGCCAATGTGCGGTGGTGTGGTGTCTGGCTGCTCTCATGAAATCAAACATTCGGTGTTTGGAGTTTTGGCGATTGCCGCCACGCCCTGGAAATATTGAATAACCTCTTCTCGGTGTTACGTGTGGAATCCCAGGCACTTTGGGGTGAACAATGGCACGGATACAACTTTAAGCTGACTCGTAATCTAATATAACACACACATATACACACACGTCATTACTCACAACATTCCTGACATAGAGGTCTCAGTCCTCAGCAGACTGTGGGTAATGCTCACGGCTGCCGTCCTATAACAAGTTTGTGCGACTCGCCCCGCGATGACAGGTGAAGCTCAGTTGTTACATTTTGATTCTCATATGTCTGGTCACCATTAACGGCACTCCCTCTGCTTTGTCTGCTTTGACTGTTGGCCAAGAAACTAATTACACAACCCCATATAAGGCACCCCGATTCCCCTCTCTTTTACAGCTGCAGTTTACTTGTCTATTATTGAAATTTTTCGCTGTGTGCTCTCAGATGCTGCACAGATGTCGTGCTTGCTAGACATTACACGTACTTACATCAGTACCTTTTACCCAATCAAGCTTTGTAACGAACATGTTGCTGCATTGCACAGTTTTTTTCTGTAGTTTTTTTTGTGTGCTTTAAAGCTGCTTAAATCCTTGTCTTAACTTCTCTAAGTCATAAGAATCAAACAGGTGTTGGATTAGCTATTTCACATCGTTGGCTTTATTCTGTCTTCCATTAGCAAAGCAAATCTTAAGTCTCCGCTGCCAACAAGTGGCGGATATCTGCTGGCAGGCTCTGCTTGTATGTGAAGCCCCTGACGACACGCTTTGTCTGCAGCCTCCATTTGTGCGGTATGTGAGCGAGTAAGCCATATGACCTGAAACTCAGACAGCTAACCCATGACAGAATTGCTGCTGCTGCTGCTTCCTTGTCCCCTCCTTGTTATCTAATTTGATAAGTCAAACTAAATTTGATTTTACTGCTGTGAGGTTAGGTCTATATTTAGCCAGCGGGACATTAAATCACACTACTCTTGCAACCAGGTGATTTTACTTGATGCAGAAAGAGTATCTATAGTATTTATAGTCAATACGTGAACCTTTATTTAGTTTTCAGTATTTCTTTTAAAAAATGTGGTTTACTCTTACTTAGTTTCCAAAGTGGGTCTTCTGGTTTCAACGTTTTGTTTCGGAACAAAGGGGGAATTTCTGGTGGTTATCACAGGGAAATTTTAAGAAGTTCAGAATAGGTATTACATTACAAACCCAGCATTTTCTTTGAAGGCAGCTGACTCAGTCATGTAGGCATCACTGTCTCTATAGTTTTACTTACATTTCACCAGTCTAGTTTTTATTTTTATCCCAGACTGGAAAACAACAACTTCTTCCAAACCTAGTTTTAGTTAACTCGAGACACATTTCTGCACAGCTGCCATTCAAACGGGGGGAATTTACACCACAAAGGTCTGCTTCAGTGGGAAGATGCCAACTATATCGCTGATGAATTATGCAGTTCCTGCTAGTTCTCAACTTGTGCACCTCCTCAAGTTATCCCTTTAACAGTTCTGCTTTTTTATTGTAAATATTTCAATGTGCTAGTTTTGCCCCTTTCTGTGTTGTGTACTGTAAGCAGTCATAGAAATTCAGTAATCGTCATATTGACCAAGCTACTGAAAATGTCTGAAAATGTGGAAGAAGTGGGAAGATGATTTCTATTTAAAGGTGACCTTTAATTCCAGAAATGCAGTTTGGTCTGGTTTTCTGACCTTAAATCCACTCCATCCAAGTTGAATCTATAAAGAGAGTTGTATTTTCATGTCTGCGTTCAAACAGTCAACTGGAAAAAAAGAGAAGCGAGGAAAATCACAAGACCTGCATTTACATTTTCCCTATACAGAAAGCACCCAGTGAAAAAGTGCATTTGGTAGAGTATTGCATCTGAACTGTAATATTAGTACTCTTAATAACAATGCATGCTCATACTAAACATGGCCAAAGTTTCAAATATTTAAGTCAGCATATATGAGGCACAAGTTCTAGCTTACAACTGCTCTAAGCACTTTTTTTTTTTACTTGTGGCTCTGTATGCTGTTAGTGAGGACGAACATCCTTAATATGGTAGTCTGAGGCATTCGACTCTGGCTGTGAGCACCGAAAATTCAGTTTACAATGGGCAGCCGATCAGAAGAAAGCAGAGAGTAAAGGGAGAGTAGCTGAAACTCCTTCTGTCAGGCTGTGGATGAACTGAGAGTCTGCACCAAGGCCCGTATAAGATAAATAAGCATTATTTTGAACTGTCAGTCATGCAAAGCTACTCTAATAGAGTCAAAGAATAAAAAATATACTTTTGGACATGAACATAATGTAGCCCCATTAATCACTGCATGTACTGGTGCATACAGAAGTAAAAACATCATCAGTATTGGCTAGGTCTTTTTTTTTTTTTTTATATTAAGCAAAGGATCTAAACTTTCAAAAAGATAACTGCAGCATCTAAATCTACTCCATGGATCATCTCTTTGATCCTCTGTAAAGAATCATGAAGTATTCTCTACAGGCCCCAGCAGGGTCCTCCTTAAGGCCTTGACCAACGACCCGCTGTCACTGATGCCGCATCAGGATGAGTGTTTTATCCCCTGCAGGTTACAGAAGATGAATGATAAAGGCTAACACAAAAATTCAGCTGAGCTACCATCAATCTGCAGTTTTCTGTGGGGTGAAAGGAACTGGCCGCAGGCTGGAGACCATGTGCTCTAGGATAGTCTGGCTTCACGGTCATATGGGACCCCTGCTCTGCTCTTCCCCCCCCCCCTTATGTGTGTGTACAGATAAAAAAAACACACAGGCACTCTTTCTCTTGTGTCACACAGTCTGTTGGTTGATTTAGGCGTGAGTTTGGCCCCCAGCTCACATGTGTATAAGTGCAAAAGCAGACCCTGTACTGGACGTCTTGTCTGGGTCTCTGTGGAACTGACCATTTATTCTGGTTCTTTGCCTATTTTTTTCTCTCCTGTGAGGTCTGATGGAGAGCACTGGAGAGTGCTGTTCTCAGTGAAAAATGCTGTTACAAGACTTAGCCAGGAAAAGAGTTTTTTTTTTCGTCTTTGGAATTAGCTCCACTTGTTTTTGAAGTATCAACTCACAAGTTAAACCCCACCCATAGCAATCCAATACTGGTTCCACAAATAAGGAATATTTTGTCTGGTGCAACGGACTGGTATTTATTAATTGCATTTTTTTGGGGATGTTTATTTTGAAACAATATGTTACAGAAGTTCAGGCATTCCTGTGGTGAGTTTGTGAATCTTTTGGCTTGATCCTGAAGATTGGCCAGTAATTCCAGAGGTTTGAATTGAACCTATTTACACACAACAGTTGGCACATGCGTGATAATCGTAAACGGTCTCTTTCTAAGAAGTATACACAAATATTTGTCTGTGTTTCTGTATGAAACACCATGTAATGATTTTGGAGGGTCCCCAGTGAGGGAGAGGCTTCAGCATATTAGCAAATAGAGGCCGATTAACCTTCAGTGCTTTTAGTAGATGGTATCGGCTGGATAGTGTTACTGAGCAAAAGCCCCGTGAATGATATCACTCCAGCTGACTCTCTGCTGTGCCTTATCTTCTGCATGTCCTGGATGAACGGCGAGCAGCCCAGCCTGCGCCTTTGAATTGTGGGCGTGTGAGGAATGTGTGGTCGGACAAAAAGGCATTGGAGGGCTTTGAGGCATTTTAGAACAACCATATTATTCAGTTTTTTTTTTTTTTTTTTCATGCGGCCGTGAGAGGTTTAAGAGTACCTCGAGCAACTGGTGAACGAGACTCCAAGAAGTAGTCTGTTTGACAGACATGAACAAACAAGCCTCTTTGGTCACTGCTATTCTGTTTGTTTATGTGATTTAATGTACATTATCCATCATGAATCACCGGGATTGTTTTCCTGCAAGATGTAAATTCTCAGCCTCTGAAGCTACACTTCAAGGCTCTGAGGAAACATGTTTGTCAGAGTGATCGTTTACACATGCTTCAGGAGATGTTGGGTTTCTTTGGGGCATATTGTAAGTCTGCTGTCAGTCTTTCCCTTTCTTCTCTCCCTCATGCATGCTTTAAAGAGCGCGAGGCTAACCTCGGCTCACCTCGGCTCACCTCAGGCTGGAATCTACCGTATTTTTCTTTTTTCCCTGGGTTTGTTTCCTTCTCTCTGCCTGTCAGATTCCTTGCTGAGAGGCTCACTGAAGGGTGTGACTGCTGAAAATAATGCTCAAAGTTTCAGTGGGGAAGATATTGATTGAGGAGCCAGAGGATGGAGAAGCAAAGCGAAAGTCGGGATGAGGGAGTGGCTGATGGTGAGAGGGGAGACTAAAGAACTGATAGGTGGAAATAATGACCAGAAGAAAGATGAGAGTGTGAAGGCTGGAATGATAACAAAAGATATCTCCTGAACTTGGTGTAGGGAACGGGATGAAACATGTAGAGAGATTTGTGATTTGTGTCCAGGAATAGATAAATTCAATTCGCCTGTCCTGGGATTTTTCATACTATTTATGACAAAGTAGCCCTTTTAGTGATTTATTGATTTACAGCAATTGATCTTGAAAGGTAAGACTGTGAACATGTCTATAGATGTTCTTAAAATTTGTTAGGCCTTTTCCCAAATGATGCACACTGTTAAACACGGTCCATTTGGGTGCAGTTTACACTTTCGCCTTACGAGCAAAGGCTCCCCGGTTCGATTCTGGGAGGAGATACATTACTACTCGGATTGTGTCGGGAAGGGTGTCTGGAATAAAACTGTCAAATCAAAAAATGTGGTGCTACCCACTATGGCGAAACCTTGTGAATAAGTGATGTTTACTCTGTGAAATCCAAAATCTGATCAGCTTTTAAAGGAGCTCAGGAATCATTTTTAGGGGAGCCTCAGTCCGACATTTGTTCCTTTTCAGCAGTTCACTGAGATCACTGCTTATACCATGTAGAAGCATTTAAGTCAGGATTTTATGAAATCTGAGCATCATTCTGTAACCTGCAATGATCCTACAGTCATCCTACATTCTGCTCGTCTGAACCACATATCAACAACCAGCTAAATTAGCAGATATATTAATGCTGTCAATGTCATACCAGGGCTATCTTTATATGCAACATTACATTAGAGTTCATTGATTTTAGAGGAGTGATTCCCAAATCGAGGGCCATGAGACCCTGATGAGCTGTGAAGCTGCAAAAAATAATTCAAGATGAACTTTGATTTAAAATTTTGTAAATCCGCTTAAAATTAGCTTGATTGCATATCTAATTCAGGGCTGCGGCTGGGCTGTAGGCTGTCCCAGCTGTGTTAGGGTGAGAGGCAGGGTGGGCAGGTGGCAAGTCTATCACAAAGCTAATACGGAGAGACAGACAATCATGCCTGCTAACATTTACATCTGTGGCCAATTTAGAATCACAGATGAATCTATTAAGCATGCTTTTGGACCTTTGTGCACTGAGAAAACCCACACATGCACACGGAGAACATGCAAACTGCACACAGAATAATAAAAGTTATAAACACATTGGATCTTTGAAAGTTGAAAGTCTTGCTGATATACAGAATAAAATGATAAAATGGTTTGTGGAAATCAAAATCATCCACCCTTAGAGGGCTGGATTCTGAATCACACCAAAAATTAAAGTGTTCAAGAGATTAAAAATTCAAGCTTGTCCTGAGCATTTTCTATGTTTCATATTGAATTCGACTACTAAAATCTCAGGAAAGAGGTGAGCCAAACAACCTAAATACAAAATCCTGAGAACATAAAACAATTCAGTGAAAACACAACTTTGTAGTTGAGGATGTACCGCAGTTTTTGTTGGACCACAGACGATTTTTAGATTTAAAAATGGGATGCAGTTACAAGTTGGCTGCTTTGCAGGATTAAAGTAGAGAGGATGGGAGGTGCTAAACTGGATGAATTATCTCAAAATAGATGCTCTTTTATCCGCACACAGTTTCCTATTTGTTCCCGGGAATTTGTATAAATCAAGACATGCCAGTCTAAAATTATATGCCACTGTGTGACCAAACATTAAAGACAGAGGGTGTAGTGACTTTGGCTCCTAGCTTTCACGGTATCAATCATGTTTCTGGCCTCTGTTGAATAAAAAAAAATAAAAATAAACAACTCAACTTTAAACCAGTGCCGCTTCTTTTTTTTCTAAAATAAGGAAGAAGTGAATTAAATGAAAGACAAAGTTTTCCACATGCAGCACTAAGTTCTCACTGGTTTCTCCTGTGAGAAAATAACCCTGAATCCACTGCTTGTTATCACGTATTGTGCATTATGTATGACAGATAGAGAAGTCTATGGGTTTCACCTGGCCTAGCCCTCAGGCTGAAGTATAGCAGCTGTGGGATAGTACTCTCCGTGGCTTGCTTTAGTATTAGAGTGAGAAAGTAATGCTGAGAAGCTGGAATTCATCTAACTGTAAAATGATCAGACTGTAAAAAACAAACTGCACAGCTGAATAGGTGGGTTACCTCAGCCAGCAGGTGTTTGTGAGAGTTTGTTTGCACCTGGTCATAGAGGAAAGGATCATTTGACGATGACATCATTAAAAGGCTGTGACATTAAACCTATTATCTGCCCTTTTTGAGTATTAGCTCTGTAAAAAAACCCAAAAGCATGTCTGCTTAGCTTGAATTCAGTCAGTGAGGAGACAGAGTGTACAGCGTTTTATATTTGAGGTCAATCAATAACAGAGGGATTGAGCCCAGTGTGGTAATTATATTGTAGTAATTAATCAGAGTTACACAAAAGAGAGAGAAGAATAAAGGCTTGTGAATTTTTTCATGACTAAGCAAAGGCATTAAAAAAAATCCAGGTCAAGGCACTGAAGGTAGATTTGAACAAGTAATAAAAAGTCTTCATTTTAGTGGGCTAGCGCTATTAAAAGTAACAGGACTGTTTATTAGCTAGCTCTTTCTTCGGGGTGTGATGGAAGGGTTAGTTTGACTGCTCCGTGTTCGACTTTTGTTATAAATGATTGTGTGTACAGGAGGGCGCTTGAGGGTGTGTTCTTTGAGATTTCTGCCTTTTAAATTTTTTGACATTTGCTCAATGCATCCGTGGAGATGCATCTGCCCCCGTGGTAGAAAATGGGGGTAAGAAATGTGCAGTTGCCACCAGATACACGCTGTAAAGCCGCAATCCTGCCGCGTCTCATTACATTGCTCTTGTTGGCTACTGAATTTAATGAGCTACCAGGTCACAGGGGACTACTAAAGCTCTGCACTTTCACTCTTATTCTCTGACCATTGGAGCAATTTGTGTGCTTCCTGCCTTCAGATAAGGTCTTCAAAAGTGGCTTTAACCCAACGCTGGGATTTGTGACTCAACTACCAAGCATCCCTATTCTTTTCTATGAAAAAAAAGGCTGGTCTTCTTCCCCTGCTGACCTCAACGGTGTTGTGTGAGAGCTGCTTGCAGGTCATGCATGCGTGTACCAACATATATGGGTGCCTGCTCAGATGAATGTGAAAGTGGATGTGTCCTGCGGTTGCTGACTGGAATGTGTGATGCGTGTGCAAGCAGAGCACAGTCACGGGTCAGCAAGTGCCTTACTCGGTCACACATTTCCTCCTTTCTCCCTCCCTGCCACCCTGTTTCTCTCTACCTTTCGTGGAACTGGGCATCTCGCCTGGAGAGGGAGGTGGTGAGGTTAACAGCATCCTTCAAAGAATCACTGCGCTCCCGGCCACATTATCCTTCGATGTGTATCGAGGCCCGGTAATTAGCTGATGAGTCAGTGTATGGATATTGCTTTTATAGCAGTGCTGAAATTGACTAGCCAAATAAAGATTGAAGTGGACCTATTATCCTCGTTTCCACCTTCATACTTTTATTCTCAAAGTCTGCTAGTGTTGCTTTATAGTTTAGTGGTTTACAGATTCGCCTAACAAGCAAAAGATCCTCGGTTTGATCCCAGGGGGAGACGCTAATCCCTTTGGGGTTGCGTCAGGAAGGGCATCTGGCATAAAGATTTGACAAATCAATCATGCAGAGCTACCTGCTGTGGCAACCACTTGTGAATAAGGGAGCAGCTGCTTCTTTTTCTCCTCTGCTAGAATAACTTTAAGCCTGTAATGCCAAGTCTATCCTATTTGATGAGTTTTTCAGAGTTTTGAGGCGTCACCATCATCAGTGTGATTTTTGCTTCCCACCAAAAACCTATATGTAATATTATGATAGTTTTTTTTAAGCAGTAAATTGCAAAAAAATTAATAAATAAAAGGATGCAGAAAATGTGGTGCAAATGGAAACTTAATATGCAAATTGATATTTATTTTATTTATTTTTTAAATTGTCAAAAGATTCAATAAATACACCAATCACCTCATGGCTTTGGCTTTACAGGGTTAAAATAATCCTGTTTTTTAAAATTATACACCAGCCTCAGTTCAGCCTCTGAAACAAAGTATTGTAGCTCCTTTCCCATTAAGGCCAGCCTAGCTTTTTTCTGATTGGCTGCCACTCACAAACAGGAGGTTCAAGTAGCAGATGGGTGGGGCCTCTATGCTCACAGCTAGAAACCATTTGTCTTTGATATCATAAAATAAGTAGAAACAAATATCTGAAAGCAAGTATTTTGAGCCGTATAAAGCCGGAGCTGTTTTCTTAAAAGAATTACTCACACACACGAGGACTTCATTAATTGAAACCTTGGCTGGGTTTAATATGAGCATCCACTATTGTAGCAGCGTGCGTATATAAATATGACAGATCAAAATAAAAAAGCATAATGGTTCGTATTTGAGGATGTTTTCACGTGTTCACATGTGAAGGCTTGAATTTTGACACTAACCGATGGTAATAAACTCAAAAATAATGTGGTTATATCACTTAAACTTAGTGTGCAAGGTTTGATAACTAGCCATTTGACCTTTGTCTCTTCTATGCGTGCTCTTGTTTCCTGCGTATCTGTGCACTGGCAGTGGCAAACACCAAAGAAAATGAGTTTAGGTGCATTTTTGTGTTTGCACAAAGATGTTTTTTGTGAATTTACTGCTATATTGCAAGCAACTCATCTTTTCAGCAGTAATCACTTGTAAGAGCACAGGACCGCAGTTGTCAAATAGTGTTCAGTCAGCCAAAGCAACAGCCTTCAGGCCCAAACAAAACCAAACAAGTTTGATTTGCTAATTAAATTTCACCTCTCTGAAATGTTGGCTGTCTGTCGATGTGTGGGTGAGATGCATTATTAAACCCGCCATGCCCTGAAATTCGGCGGCTGTTTCGCTGGTACTGAAGAAGCGTTCGCTGCTACTCCATTTTTCTTGTATTGGGGTTTTATTTGGATGGTCGATAGTGCAGTAAAGTACTAAATGTGGATGAGGGGTTTGCTGTGAGATGACCAGTGTAAACAGTGTTATCAGGAAGGCTGCAGGAGGAAGCGTCCATCAACAGCTGAGCGATCAAACCCCGCGCTTCGTCACGCTGGTATTTCCGACGGCTAGATCCTGTTCTTCTTGTCGGATATTAAAAAGGGTCGTGCACTGATGAGCTTGTGTCTTTCTCCATGTGCACCTGTGTTTTTAATTACTTCTAAATCAATACTGAGAGCTAATTTCCGGTTACGGATTGCTTTTATTAAATGCAGCTCATCAAATCAAGCTCGACTTAATTTTCTGAATCAGTCTACCTCCAGACTTTACTGCACACTTGATGTTACCTTACTTTTGACCTCTTGAACCTGCCAGACAGTTTGAATTCAGATGTTCACTTTGTAGCCGGCTGTCTCTGTCCACATGCCGAGGTCATATGCGATGGTTTTTACCCTCAGTCAGGGGCCATAAGCTTCAAAAGAGCCTGTGCCCTGTGGCTGACCTTTAACACATTGGTGCAGCCAATTATACTTAGGGGCTGGAAGCTGCTCTGGTAAGCTAAAGGCCATCATGGCCACTGATGAGCAGCTTTACAATGCCAACAAATTAACCAAAGGTCTTTGAGGTCACATCGGGCAGGCGGCCGGGCTTGACGACATCAGTTTGTGAAGCACATGGTGTGTCAGTGTGTGCATGAGGCTGAAACTGAGAGAGAGAAAAAACTGCTGGATTAATGTTATTGAATCCTGGTGGGAGAGATTAATGGAACAGCGGTTTCATTAGGATCAAGAGCATAAAGCTGAGTTACTGTATCCTCCGCTCGAGTGAGCGACAGAGGAATACAGCGATTGTATTATATGTAGTCTACTCTTATATGCCTCCTACAGTTTTTTTTTTTTTTTATACATGAATCATATATCCTCGCCTAAACAAAAGACAGTTTCCATTTTCTCACTTGTAGCTCGAGGAGGTTGAGAATTGGATGTTGGAAGATGAGACAAAACTACAAAAATTCCCTTCAGGACACAACACAGAGCCTCATTCTTTGGTGCTCGTATGAGAAAGATGTATATAAAAAAAAAATAGAAATATGGAAGAATGAAAACACAAAAGAAGGAGAAAGAAAGGCAGGAGATGGAAATGAACAAAAGGAGAGAAACTGTCTTTTGTGCAAAGTTGTACATGGCAGATCTCCAGGCTGCTTTTACCCCGATGTCATGCAACACATCTCTGACCTCAGCTAGCATCTCTCCTAGCAGCGTAGCACCGAATGGTATGGCAACCAGATGACTGATCTGCAAAACTATCCAGTGATGTAGTGCTTTTTTTGTGTGTGTGTGGAAACTTTCTCACCATACATGGTCACAGTGAATTATGTGTAGCCTGCAGATAATAAATTAAGGAGGAACAAAAACCTTTGAGTGCGTGTGTTTGTGTGTGTGTTTTATATCAGACACTTCCCTCCCCCAAAAGGAGGGGAAAAAAAGATTTCATTTGTCATCCTGAGGGAAGTCCAATGCACGGGGCCAGCTAAAACAGCACAGAGGCTCATGTGGAAATGTGGACCTGCTGCCTTAAACTCTCCCCCCCAAAAGTACTTTTAGTGATGCTAAGTTGAAGACCAAACGGGCCGACAGCATAACCCCAAATAAAACAAAGTCTTTACTGCTTACTTGAGTCCATTTAGCAGCTCTAAAGTTCCCCACTCTCTCACCTTTACTTGGTCTCATTTAAACCACACACTAGAAAAAGATTTGAAATAATTAAAAGCACCAGATCGGTGGCAAAAATCGACATTTCGTCGATTGTGTCCGAGGTCTAAAATAAACGCTGCACTTGTGTTTTTTTCTGCACAGGTGTCTGATCAGATGTGTTTATTCTGAAAGCCGAATGTCCGTTGGTGAACGCGTTGAAGCACCGTCTGTGTTTTGTGGTGTAAACAGGAGCATCGTCAGTGGCTGTTTCTTTGTTTGTGTGCATCTTGTGGGCTCTTGTAGTCAGCCGTGTTTTTTTTTTTTGGCTGTGTTTGTAACAGAAGGAGTGTGTGTGTTGAGCTCATAGAGGTAGACTGGCCGTGACTTATGTCTCTGGTTTCCTTTTGGAAGTCTACGTAATGCTTACCTCAGTCTCTCTTGCTGTGTCTCCTGATAATGTGTTTTATCAAGTGCAATGGTGTTTTCATTTCCCATTTTTCTCTCATCATTTTATTTTCTTACGTCTTTTACAGGTTTTTTTGGTTTCCATACTAAAATCTCCTGTTTCTCGTCGTTGTGCTGCAATTCACCCCAGAGTCATTATTCCTGTCTTTGTCCACTCTCATTGAGTAAGATTTTCCAAAAGAAAGTCCCTTTTTAAACCTACAGCAGACAACCTGCCGATTTGTCCTTATAAGGAGATGATCCAATTAGCTTAGGCCACCTGAGAGAGATGTGTAGTTAATGTTTTATTGGAAAGGCCTTTTTCCTGACTCATCTCTGGAGTTTCATTTTTAGAGCCCATAGCAAATCTTCTTTACCCAAGTCGCCATTTGTATGGATCTCTGGAAAAATGTAGATTTTTTTTTATAGCGTTCAGTTACGCTGTACAAATTTCTCTATATGAAATGTTGCTCATATAAAATGTTTAGTTCAACACTTTAAATGGACTATTAAATGCAATCTACATGTGGTAGACCAAACACAGCACTATTGCTAGTGCACACTTGATATACTGGTTTTATTATTGGCCGATAAGTGCGTTTGCTTTTTACTGAACATTATGCAGAAAAGGTTCATGGTATAATTTTCAAATGATATCAACGATGTTGTCCACCTGCTATAGCATTAGCTGTGTGGGATGAATCGAGGATCTCTGAATGGAGAGATGGAGACGGCAGGTTATAACCACATGAGGGCACGTAATAATAGTTAACCTTATTCATATACAGTTATGGATGATTTAGCCTAACAGTCACACCATTTCCCTGATCATTTATGTCTTGTTAAAGCGCCTTTGGGAGGGTGGGGGTGGGGTGGGGATGTTAGCGATGTAGAAGTGTGACTTACAACTTTTTGATTTTTAGAGGTTTTGGATTCACGTGATTTAGGAGATGTTGGTTTTATTTATTTCCTTTTTTGAGTGCACTGTCTTTAGTTTTAGGGTTTTTGGATCTTTATGATTGTACATCATTTATAGTTGATGGTGCGATAAAGACACAAAAGTTCTGTACTTTGCAAAAGTCTTGAGTCACTCCTTGTGTTTTAATATTTGATGTTTATGACCACCTTTATTCTTCAACTCAGCCTGAACTCTCTTAGGCATGCTTTGCTTTTATTTCTTTAAGTAGTCTTAAGAATAGTTCCACAGGCTTCCTGAAGGGCATTCAATGCTTTTCTCCGGATGTTTTCTTTGCTCTGTTTGATCTGATCTGCACGCCATGCTGACATATACTGAGTTTTCAGCTAATAGCTCTTTGGTAATCACCTTATCGGTGCAAAAATACAATTTTATGCCCCTAAAACTGTTAACTTTGGCGTATTTTGCAGATTTAACTAAAGAAATTGGGGAAAAAATTAATAGGCTGCTAGTAAACAGACTAGTAACTTGTTGTCATGAGAAACACTGGTTCATCCCTTGATTTAGGTAACTACTTTACACTTGAATGATTCATGGGTCAGTGTTAAGCAACTTAACACACAAAGAAAACATTCCTGTGAAAAGGGGCAAGTACAAGGACTGGACTAAAAATGAGTGGAAAAAGCAGCAAAAGTCCAAAACAAACCCCAACTTTAAAAGACCTTCAGAAATCCTGGAGACTGTTGCTCAAGACCACTGAAAAAATTACAAGAAAGTCAGGCTACTTGGAACCAAAATATAAAGAAACGAGTTTTTCACAGTGTTTGGGTATTCAACTACTCTTTTGCTGTTTTTATCCTTATTAACCAGCCTGCACAGTTGGAGTTTTAGATTGACAGATGAAATACTCAAACCTGTCAGCGAGGCTGTTAGACCGTATCTTTAGTCAGAGAGCCCATGTTTACATAAGTAATCCTTTCAGCACAATGGATCTGTGTTATCCATATCACTCATTAGACCTGGTCAGTGTGCTGGAGAAGAGATAATACCAGCTGAGTGCCAACAGTTCAGGTTTAATGGAGATCTGTGCGAGGTAAGCTGCAAGATATTTAGGTTAGGTCTGCATATCTCGAGAATCTGTAAGGATTAGGAATTAGGATTATCTATAGATATGTCTGTGTTGAGGTATTTATTGAGGACGTGGCGTCGGTGCACAAGACTATATGTCTGCACAAATGCATACGTGTATTTGCATGAGCCTGCATGCATCTGTTTAAACAAATCCGTGTAAAAATAAAGTGATCTTTGTAGAGGGGCTTGTAAAGGAGCAAGCGTTCAGCAGCAGATGGCTCTAAACTAACTCAGCTGGTCTCACTCTCAGAGCGGAGCTGTGAAGACTCCTAGACAAACAGAGCTTTTGCAGGTTCACAAAAACAAACACAACCCACTCTGATATCCCGAGTCAATGGATGGATGTTAGGTGAGGGGGTGGGGGTTGTAAAAATGGCTCACAGCACTCAAGTACTGTATAAAAAAGGGAAGTGGTTTGTGAGTCACACGTCTACATTAGGATCAGTGCAGGATGTGTTTTGGAAGAGAATCCGAGCTTGAAACAAAGGATTAAAACCTTGTGTGTGTGTGTGTTGTAGACATGGAGAAAGAATGGACCTGTGCGTTTTAACACAGCCTCTCATTAGTGTGGAGGTCTGCGCAGATGTGACCAGTGGGGATGAACTGGGAGGATTACCCTCTTGCCTTAAAAAGCTCGGGTGACCTGTACGTCATTGTGTTCACACAAATCTCAGACTTAAATATTTATGTTTTCTTTTAAAATTAAACTAAATTGGCTATTTTTTGCACTTTCTCCCACTCATCTTTCATCTCATCCTCTTTAAGTGTTGCACACGGGATGCGCACATGAGTCTGTATAATTACCACTGCCTGTGTGTCTTTGCACTGCGTGTGCGGTCTTGCTGTCTCTGAGCCCCGAGTGTCACTTCTCCTCTGTATTGTTAATTTCATATGCTGGCTCTTTATTTCCCTGTTTTATTGAACTGCAGCCTGGTAAATAATGTGCAAACAGGCATGTCGGTTTAACCACTGTGTACATGTGATTTAACACATTTGCTTACTTTTCCCACTGTGTGCAAGCGTGGCGTCATATGGAAAGACCTTTGTGAAGGCATTCATACTGTTGTGTGTGTGTGTGTGTGTGTGTGTGTGTGTGTGTGTGTGTGTGTGTGTGTGTGTGTGGGAGGAAAAGAGAGACAGACAGAGATAGCCAGTGGGGCAGGTGTCAGGTGGACTGGCAGGTGGCAGCTGGAAAACTGGAGGATTTCCTCTTTAGTAACGGCTGATTAACTCCTACACCCTGCACCGTCAGTTCACACAGACAATAGATTTCAAACCAGCTGCACAATTAACCTTGTTACTCCTTCTTTTTGCTTTTGGAAGTTAACAGCTATGCTAAAATATTACAGGCCAAGTGCATGAAGATTGCATTTAAAATCAGGGTGTCAGCTTTGCTCACTGGGTTGAACGGGCGACCCATATGCCGCAAAACTAATGCAGAGGTTTTCCTGTCGTCGCTCCAATGTCCTATCACAATAAAGGCTGAAAGCATTTATTTAAAAAAATAATACTGAGGAACAAAAATATATGAAGGTATAAAGACTGTTTAAAATTGGTTGAGTGATGTTGAGACAGAAATGTTGAAGATAAGCGAGCAAACGGTTATCTGTGAAGCTACAGTTAATTGTTCAGATGACTGTGACGTCTGTAAAATTTAAAGCTGGTATTTAAAATTGTCCTTGACGCAGAAAACAAGTCAGAATATACATTTTTATTTTAGAGAATTGTTGATGGTAATGCTTCATCTCTAGCTGACTTCATGCGTCTGCTGTAATTGCTGTGTAGGCTTGGAAAGAAAGTAAGATAAACAAGGAAGAAAAGATCTGGAAAAAAAGCCCTACCCATTCCTGCGATTTCTCTGCATTTAGACATGGGGGTCATTTGTCAAGCAGCAGAGGCGAGGCTGACAAACAATAAAACTGTGAAGGAAAAAGAAGTAATCAGGAGTTTAAATAAGCTTTAAGAGAGAAACGAGGGGTGGAAAATGGCTTAGTTGTTTGTTTTCCATGTCAAACCTGTCAAAGGGGGATTGCCCCTGTTGGGAAAAGATGCCCACATCATTAAAGAACAGACGCATTCTCTACAACTTACGCTCCATCTCTGTTGTGCCCTTCGCCTCCCTTTTTTGCAAGCTAATTTTGATTGTCTGTCAAGCGACAGCATGCACGAGGTAGCAATTCAGGCACTAATGTGATGTTATTTAGTTTCAGATTAGCTTCATCTCCTGGTGTGCACAAAAAGCTCCCTATCATTCTGTTCATCTTCCCTTTATCTGTAGTGTTTACCACATCACACATGCTTTCTCCCTTTCTTTTCTTCTCGCGTTGACCCTGAGTCAGTCAGGGTCACTTGACCTCCCGTCACCCCCACAGATTAGTTGCGTTTGTTCTTACACTCCATTAAACTTCCATGAACGCTTGAGAAGGCCAGGAAGTCAAGGGCCCAGCTGTGTCGTCTGTAGCCTCATCTTCAGATTGTCTTCGGCATTCTGCTTCAGGTCACAACTGCTTTTTGTCCTTAAAATCAGAACAGTGAGCCTAAATGTGGACACAATGGATAAAAAAAATGATGAAAAACTGCAACAGTGAGCCTGAGTCTTGTTGGTAAACTCACTTAATGCAGAGGCAAATTATGAGTGAGAGAGAAATCGGCAGAAAAACAACACTGGAAAACAAAATCTTTATCATTCTCCTGTATTTCTGGAGAACTCTCATAGATCGCGTTGCAGATATGATGCGTGTGTCAATAAAATTAAACGTAAAGTGCGTATCACTACAGTTTCAGACCCAGTGAGATGAGAAAACAGATGAAATTGACAGAGAGACGAACTCTGTGTTTTGCTTCTCCCTCTGTGTCCTCCGTTATTCTTATTGCTACTCTGAGATGTGACAGATCGTCGAACTCGCAGTGACATCTGACAGCGCAACACAACATTGCAGGTTTCCTCTTGCTGCCTCTCACCACCTCTGTTTCCTTTCCTTTTTTTTCTTCTTTTCCTCTGAGAATTTACTATGCAGACAGACACACACTCTGGATCTGCTCTGCCAGCCTTGTGAAACAAGGGTCTGATTGGATGATGCCAGGCTGTCGTTCCTCTGCTCTCCTTAAATCAATCTTTCCAGCAGCTGCTCTCGCTCTAGCCTCCGTGCTCCTTTCCCTTGATGGCTTTTTATTTCTTTCTTTTCTGACCCGCCTGACCAGTTGAACAAGTTTGGCCGGGTGTTTGTAGCAGCACGTCGACCTTTCGCTTTCCCTCTATGCTTTACTGTACGTTACGGAGAGGGGTGATGGAGATTTGGTCATAAAATGTTGGTGCAAATTTGCAAAACCAAACCTCCATGCAGCGAAGTGAACAGTGTATCTGTAAAAATATCACATCTGGATGATTCACTAGGTAGGAATGCAATAATCAGGTAAGGTTTCTTGCTGATTGTTGACAGATTTACAGATCCTTTAGACAAATTTACATTCCACTTCAAGCGCTCTAACGTGCAGAGCATAAAAGGGAACTTGGACTATGATAGAAAGCATTCTTTAAAACCACAGTATAGAGTTCAGGATCTTGCCCAAGGACATGTTGACATGTTGAGTGTAGGGGCCAGACATTGAGCCTACCTGCTCTACCAGCTTGATCTTCAATTAGCAGCTGGTGACCTTGTTTACCTTTTTTGCTTTTTTTGGTGACTTTTTTCCTCTTTTGACGGTTTGAAGAAGTCACATGAGATCTGATTTGCCAAAAATTAAATTTGGGCCAGTTCCATACAATCATGTGAAAAAGAAAGTAACCTCACTTTCAGCTTTCCATTGGGACCCAGGTTCTGTGGCTGCAAAATGAGCCCAAATCATCGTTCTTCCACCACCGTGCTTAACAGTTGGATGAGGTGTTTATGCTGTGTTTGGTTTTTACCAAATGCAGAACTGTGCATTATAGCCAAACATCTCCACTTTGGTCTTGCCTGTTCAAAACACATTGTTCCAGAAAACTTGTGCTTTGTTCAGACGCTACTTTGCAAACCTAAGTCATGCCACTATGTTGTGTTTTGGGAAAAAGGCCTTTTCCTCACAACCCTTTCAAACAAGCCACGCTTGTTCAGTCCTTTTCTAATAGCACATCATGACCTTTTAGCATGCTTACTGGGGCATGGAGAGTCTGAGATGAAGCTCTCGAGTTTTTTGCCGTTTCTCTGAGCATTGCTCGGCACGACCTGGTGGCGAATTTGCTAAGACCATCCACTCCTGTGTGGATTGCAACCATCTTGAAGTTTTCCACTTGTGAACTGTTTTTCTAACTACAGTATATTGGACTTTTAAAATGGTTTGAAATTGCCTTGTAGCCCTTCCCAAATTCATGTGTGTCGCATTTGCTTCTCTAATATCATTGTTGATGTTTTTCCACGTCGGCATTATGTTAACCACATCTGAATGCTCCAAATCTCAAGCTAGTGAATCTGTTTTTTGTGGCAGCAACACTTGCTGATAGTCAGATAATCAGGTGTACCTGATATGCAGCAGCTCACTGCTACTTACCCTCTTTTATTGTTTATATACAACTCAACACCTGTGTGGAGATGGGCTGCCTGACCTGAGTGTTTTGTGAAGATGTGCTGACAGATGTAGTTAAAAGCAGCCCTGCGCAACCTGAAATTTAACTGAAGCCATTCATATCATAATCACTCCACTCCTGTTTCCCAACTACACATCCACACACGCCTTCACATAGAAGGACCGTGTGACATCTTTAATGATCATTACTGACACTGATCTGTCAGTTCAAAACCGTTACTACAGACATTTATAACATTAAAGAAGAATCCTGAAAAGAAGTCAATCTGAGAATTTTGCAATTCACTCCAAAAAAGCTAGTCAGCAGCTGAAGTGGGAAACATATGACTCAATCATGTGTACACGTACACAGTAGTTTTAAAACAGTTGCAGCTGTGTGGTGGTGAGCATATCTACTCACTAACATAGCAAACATGTAGATAAGGGTCAGAGTTATTATAGCTTTGAGTTTTGTAATTCACTTTAGTTTCTCTTGTTTAAAAATGTCTTGTTTTAGTTCAGTTTTTAGTACTTTTAGTGTTAGTTTTAGTCTTCCAAGTATTATTCTATTTAGGGCATATCCCAGATATGAGAATTAACTAAATCAGTGTAGGTGGACTCACAGTCTTGTTGACATCCAAAGTCTCAATAAACATGTTCATCAAAGCCTCATCAGGCAAGTTGAGATAATACATTTGACCAAATTAACAAATACTATATTCACTCTGTATTTTTTTTTTATTTCATTTAAATTCCAGTTTTAAACAATTGTTTAATTATTTTTCCAAAATGTTCATTTTTCCACACCTAGTTTTGGTTTTTGGTTAAGTTTGAGTCAACTATAATCACCTGGGTAAGTTTTTACTAGTTATTAGTTGTTGGTGACTGGTGTTGTGGCTTGCTGTATAATGAGAATAAGCATAGAAGTTCATCAGTGCTCTGCTGGGAGCAGCAAAGACCTCGAACATGTCAGCAGTTTGTAATGAAGTCAAGTAGAAGTATAACTTAAGAGGGGGGAAAAGGCCTTTTTAAGCCTCTTTTGGAGAAAATCAGCAACATTATTTAACAATTTTTTACATATTTGACTGGTGAGTAGTGTTTTATATTGCCCTCTCCTCATTTAATAACTGCCCAGATACCTGCTCGAGGATGTTCAGATGGTTGCCCAGTGGGAAGATTTGTTTCTAGAAAGATTTTGCTGTGACGATTTCACACCAAACAAACCTTTAGTTGGAATTACCAAAAATTCGGGGTTATATACTTAACATGTAATCTGACGTTTTTACCGTTGTGATGGATTCCTTTTTTCTCCGGTGTCAGTTATAAGGAGTAGATTAAGTGGAGGATGGATGAGTTATTTCAAGCCAAAAACAGAGCTCCATGTTGCCAAAGGCTATTGTGTAGGCGTGAATCAATAAAGAGTGGTAAATAGAGTTGGCTGACATGACATATGATGTAGCTGAGAGCCTACCACTTGTGATTTATTCCATTCCCCGATGAGTCATGAAACCGATCAGTTAATCGGCAAGGCTCAAGTGCCTAATCAGAAGAAATGTAATGGTTGGCACGTGAGTGTGCGCCCGTGCGCCTGCGGTAAATGACGTCTGTATATTAAGCATCTGGTATCAGCCCATCTGTTCATCTAGTGAATCAAACCACCTCCCATTTTCACTTAAAGTGCAGCCCCACAGTCTGCTGTTAAGTGTTTTCAAGTCCAGAAGGTTTGCACTGCGAGCTCCTTCCTGGTTACTTGCAAACACAGCATGTGTTGTCCTTCCCTCCCAGAACCACATACTTTCCTCTCCACGCTGTGCTCGACACCAACAGGAAGGAAAAAAGGAAACAAAGAATCCACTTCCTGTACGTACAGCCAGCATTCTACACAATGGAGCAGGAAGCGCCTGGCAACTGTAAGGAGTGTGAAGGAAAGATAAAGTGCTCTCTCTATCCTATTGACTGCTCTTTCTTTGCCTGCTCCTCCTCTCGTTTCATTTTCCATCACTTCTTTTTATTTGCGCTTAGAGGCCATTAAACACATCCTATTTCTGTTTCATCCTATTACTATGATTCTCAAGCCAGCCTAGAACAAATCTAGAGTTATACACTGTGGAGAACATTTGCAGACCAGTGTGCTCTGTTTTTTTTTTTTTTTTTGTTGTTAGTTTTTTGTTAATTTAGTTTTCAGTGAAGGCTGAATACTTAAGAAATCCCTGCTACTTTCACCATGGTGACCTTTGCTTGAGACAGACTATGTTGGACAGCAGCGTGCTGTGGACTAGCGCTGCAGATGCTGGAAGCCTTTCTTTAAACAACCACAGCTGAGACACTTACTGGCTGCCAAACTCTAGAAAAATCAAAGAAAGAGGCATTAATGCAGATGGTCAACCAGCTGAATGCCAGAAAACACACTGAAGAAAGAATGTTTTCAGTTTTTTTTCTCTATTTTGTTCTGTTATTTAATAGATCAAACATGGACACAAACAAAAAAAAAAATCCCCATCATGATTCATCATCTTTCTCTTTCCTTCAGCCGTCCACTCTGCATGATTGCAGCTCTCAGACTCTCCCTCACCTTTGCTCTAGGGAGGCCGGTCTTTGCTCGGCTCGTAACTTCAAAGTCTGCGCCCCCTCCTGTTTTTCCTGTCGACCCTCTCTTCCTTTATTTGTATTCTCTCTCCCTTATTTCCATTGTTCAATCAATATCTCCCCCTTTCCTGCTCCTTTTCTCTCCCTGTCTTCCTCCGTCTCTCACCACCTTATCTGTTTCTTGCTCCCTCCCTGCCTCCCTCTGTTTTTTTTTCTTCCTTTTCCTGACCCTCATCTCTCTTTGAGTGAATCCCACCAGTCCAGAGACATCAAAGGCACGTCTCCCCCTCTTTTACTCAGTCGGGCAGACAGGTTTCATGCCAAGGCCAGGTACCCTCAGGGGAGGATGCAGAACAGCGTGGAAACACACTGCACCATATCTAAGAGAGAGTGTGTGAAAAAGGTAAAGACCCATATAAGGATATATTTCATACTTGGTGGAATGTATGGAATAAGGGTAAAATGTGTATGAGTTATTGTTCGTCTACACCCCGAGACCAAAGAGAGAGCGTAAGAAGCTCTGCCCGAGCTCTAACAACAAGGCTATAATCTAGACCGACTAACCTTTCTTTTTCTCTGTTTCCATCTTCACAACTATTTTTAGAGGAGCTTCCTATTTTCCAGGAAATGCCATAAAAGCAGTAGTCAAAGTGCAAAATATGTACAAGTACTCAGAGAGTCGCCGTATGGCATCTGTTTTAATAGCTGCTGTGAACTCCATACCACATAATATCTCCATTCATTTAGGACTGTATAGCAGGCTTAACCAAGGACATGCCGCTATTATCGAATTTCCTGTTCTGCGACTCTCTCCTATCTGTCATCCTTCACTCATGTAAAAGCAAGGGACCGTTTCAAAGTCAAAGTAGACCTCTCACAAAAGTGCTCTTTTGAAATAAAGCTTAAAATAAAGACCCGCCTGTAAACTGGTATCTGCATTCTCAGTTGCGTACTGTTGCACTGAAGTTACTACGCTGGCCCTTTTGTCTGTAGCAGGTTGGTTCACCGATGACTCATTCGGTGGTGAGGCCCCTGCTCGACACACACAAAGCACGCACACGCACAAATATGTATAGAGCCATTCTCACACATGCGCATCCAGAAAGGTGGGAGACCTGTACGCTCTTGTCCCTGTTCAGTCAGCGGTGACCTTCTGGATCGGGGTGGAAGGGACCCTCTGCAGATTAGTTAAGCATGGAGGGAGCCGTGCAGTTTCATTAGCATTGCAGATGCCTTTGAGTATAGGTCACGGGCCGGCATCGTGCTCACGGAGGTACAGTAAAGAGCAAGACATCTGTCACTCACCGTGCATCCCTCCCCTTCTCTCGTTCACAAACTCTCCCATCTATCCACCCGGCCACCCTCTGCGCTGGCCCACATCTGCACTCTCAGCACTCCAGTTTCACATAAAGAGACACTGCTAGTTTCTAAGGGACGTGTTTAACTGCCTCTGCCGTCAATAGCTACTCCTGTGTTCAAAGGTTTAACGCATTAGTGTTCATATCGATGTTTGGCTCATGCTCTCATTAGCAAAATGCAAGTATAAATAGCAAAGCACATCTAAATCAGCCTTTCCAATACTTTCCAATACTTATTACTCCTGTTTTGTGTGAGATTGCAGGAATATGAAAGGAGTCAAATTATTTCATTGCATTTTTTTCTGTTTTTCTTTTTAACTAAATTTAAAAGGAAAGCGCATCCTGTTTTTCTTTTTTTAATTGAGCTTTATCTGCATAAACATTAATAAATGCAGAGGCTTGTGCACCTTTTAACCGTTACCTGCAGCAGATTACCCATTCATTGCACTCAATCTTTCAAAATAGCAGAGATGATCATTTCAGCACAGCTGTAAACACGCTGATGATGGCTACTTCTTGTTAGGTCAAGAGCCCGCTGTTTTGTGTCCGAGTACCTCTTCGCTTGTGCTGCGGAGCTAAAGTGATTGGTTTTTTTTTTATAGCTTGGCCTTTGTTGAAGAGAGCTGATCACGCAGAGCTCAGCTTCATTAAGAGCTCACTCATTAGGAAACACGCAAGCACTGTGATAGACGAGCGCAGGCTGAGTGCTGCCACTTCCCATGCAGTCACACATACACGCAACCGAATGCCAGGTTTCCTGACACAGCTCAGCCTTTCGGGCTTTATATGACGGTATTGGGTGCTGTCTCCAAGTTGCTTGTACTTGGAGGCAATTTATCTCACACACTCATTACAGAACCCAGAGATGCCCCGGGCCATGGTGAAATTAGGCTGGTACAGTCAGGAATAGAGGTATAATGGGGTGTTATTCATGAGAGTTTTTACCCCTGAAAAATGATTCTCAGTTGTAAGTGATGAAACAGTTTTGATAGATCAACTCCATATCCAAGTGTGGCAAATAAGTAGCACCCTGGGACACACAAAAACCTTCCCAAAACAAAATTGAATCCACACATTTGGATGTCATGCGGAGTTTGTTTAATGACTTTCTAGGTGAAAGAGGACAGAAGAGGATGATCTGAAGAAAGTCTGAGAGGCGATGGCGTGGGAGCTGCGCATCCCTCTAGCACCCTCTGTTGGACGGATTAAACAAAAGCCCGCCGCTGTTAAAATGTCAGCGTGCTCTTGGGTTGGCACAGGAGCGCCACTGTATTCCCACTGCTACCCAGTTGTGTGCAGATTCAGTTTGTCACAGCAAAATGGATGTGCCATGGTGATGTTGGTTTGATTGTCGCTTGGGGGCAGACAGTGTGAATATGTAAAAAGTGTGTGCTTAGAGAGTGCACACTGATGCACGTTTATGTCTGCCTGCATGTGCGGTAGTGGTTGTGGTTGCTGTGCCACTGACTAATGGACTCATTAGAACAGGAGCTCTGCACATGTGCGCCAGCTGGGCTCTCCTCAAGCTTCCTTTGCTCTCATTACCTCTTATTGTAATGTGTGTGTGTGTATGAGAGCAGTTGCAGACTGGTGACAAATTAAAGGAAAAATCTGAACCTTTGACCCCCCCCCCCCAGAGCGAGGGATGCGGTGGCTTTGTTATGCTTTGGTCTGTATTTTGCAGGCAAGGTTTTGTTAACTTTCCGGGGACTAAATATCAATGTTGTGAGTAATCTAGCTTTGTTCTGTAATAAAACAATGTCCCCATCCACAGCATGTGTAGAGTCACTCAGTGGTTTAAAGGCTAGGAAGATGACATGAATGCCACGCTCTGACTCCTACAGATCACCGGACAATAACAGTAATTCTCAGACTCTGGTATTACGAATCTCAGAAGCTGAAAGAATGTTTCCCCCTGCTTCTCAAACCTCTGAGCAGCAACCAAGCAGTGAGAGATCTTGAACTCTGTTGACCGTACTTGAGGTGCGTTCTTTTCATGTAAATTGTAAGCATGCAATGTGTGTGGTGGTGTTGGGGTTGACAGATAGCGAGGGCGAAAGAATTCACTCATCAGAGATGCTAGAAACACTTGCAAACCTCCAAAAGGGATGGAGGATGGAGCCCAATATTACTAGATGGTGCAGTGAAGATTAATGAGGAAAGCAGGGAGAGAGAGTGTGTGGGAAGACACACAGCAAATGGCCTCAGGTCAGAGTTGAACCAAGGCCGCTGCATATGGGCACCTGCTCAACTTGTGAGCTAAACAGGTGCCTTTAGCCCAATATTATTGTTATGTGTAGTTAGGATGATGAGTGGTTAGGAAGTTGGCTTGAAAAGAAAATGAAAGCAAACTTCAACATAGCCTAAAGGCCCAACAACAACACAAACATGAACAGGAGCAGTCCACTTGACAAGGTTGTTATAGGAATGATGTGTCATTGTAGACCTCAGTCTGGTAGTCAGTGGGTGGAACCACTTTACCCTGAAAGGACCTACACAGATACATGTTGTGTGAATCGTAACTCTATCTACATTTGAACTATCAACAGTAAGAGGAGGTGTGAAACAGAGAGGGTGGTGGAAAATATTCTCACTCCGGGTGGCCTAAAGCTGTAGTGCACACAAATATAATTGGGCTATTCAACTTTGAATTGTTGCTTCAGAAATGTAGTCACGCTACTCTTGATGCTGTACTCAACTTTGCAGGCTGTCTGTGTGTTTACTCCAATATGTGTTCTTCTCCTCCTGCAGCAGTAAATATCTTGTCTGAGGGCAACCAGATGTTCTAGCCGGTCCTGGTCTTGTTAACAGCAGCTGTGACAGTGTTGAGTCGTGGTGTTAAAATTTAAAAGGATTAAGTTTGGCCTTGAGAGCACTTTCACTGTCATGCTGAGCTGCTGGAGGGCAGCCGGAGGCAGTTCAGTTGGTTGTGTTGTGTTGTGGAGAGAGTAAAATTGCCAATTTGGTGCATTATAGATGAACAATCCTCGTCCTTATATGGGCTGTAAAGTGAGTAAGGGAGCATATGGCAACAAAAGTTTTTTTAAGAGTGCTCTAGCTTGGTTTTCAACGGAAGACTTTTCCCAATTATATGTTCAGCATTGCTGCATAAGCTGCAGAGGATGGGCACTGTTAACTTGACACAGGCGGACATAAAAAATTAAGCAGGGTGAGAGGAAGGACAGAGGGAGAGGAAGCGAGTGTAAGGAGGAAGAAAAAGTTGTTTACTTGGTACCATGTGACACAAGCTTTAATCCTTACTTTTAAAAACATGGAAAAATCCAGAAAAAGTCTGAAAGGAAATTAATTTTCAGATTGATTTCTCATAATCGACTTAATTTTAAACACCCTTTTGCTTAATTTCTCTGTAGAGACATAACTGCAAAGTAAAATGTCAATACAAACATGGCAGTTTGTGAGCACAACACGAACAAAAAGACAAAGTCTGCAGAGCGTGAAGGAGGGGTTTTGATACTTTCTATATTTGTAGGTGTTGGAGTAGTGTGTTTGTGATATAATGTGGACAGGAAATGGAAGGGGAGGAACAGATGGTGTTTGAGAAGAGGTGAGACTTGGTCATCCTGTCCAGCGCCTGGGGTGATCATGCTGTTTGTGTATGTCAGACAGAAAGAGCGAATCTCTAAAAATCCTGTAGCTTACATATGACTAAAATAGTGATTTGACTCATCATTACATTTGCTTATTGAATAGTGGCAGTTGCTTGGGGTAGCTTGTAATTGTGAGGATCAGGATAGTGGAAAATCAAATTCCTTAACGCATGCATATACGCTGATCAGGCATAACATTATGACCTGAGGAAGTGAATAACACTGATTATATCACCATCGCGACACCTGTTGATAGGGCTGTGCGATATGACCAAAATCTCATATCCCGATATAAGAATTTTATCGTCCGATAACGATATAAATCACAAAAATGTAACATTTTCTGTAAATTCTGTGAATCTCGACTTGCGGGAAGTGTTTCCAGCTGCGCATCATGTACCTGGAGTCGAGTGTTTTAACCTTTGTATGAAACTATACATTTTTAGACATAAGTTGAAACAGCCGCTGTTTTCTTTGTGAGTAATTATTACACGGCGTGCTGCGGGGAAAAGCCTGTTCTAACGTTTGAGTCTAAGGTTTATTTATTAGCACCTGGCGGCTCTTTTTTTACTTCTCATCCGTAAATAATCTGCTCTTTCACGTGATTCAGTTTATTTTGAAAAGTCTCAACAGGATCTTGAGCTTTATTGTGAAAGGTTTATGTGGAACATAAACAAGCGGACACGCGATGCTGTTACCGTCGTTGCTGCTAACCACAATGCATACAAACAGGCGCTTGTCCGTCTGTAGTGTGGTTATATTAAATATAAGAGAAAGAGAGAACTTTAAGAAATTAATATAGCCACTACAGTGACCATCAAAACGATGAAAAAATATTGCCGTAAAGAGTTTATTTTGCAACACCACAAAACAGACAATAGCTTAAAATGAAACTAAAACTTATATCGTCATCCGATATATATCGTTATATCGAACAGCCCTACCTGTTGATGTGGGTGGGATATTGTAGGAAGCAAGTGAACATTTTGTGCACAAAGTCAATGTGTTACAACAACATGCATTTGGAACAGGGTCATGCCAAGACTCGCTGATGCATGTGAGGAGCAAAGGTTGACCCCTGTCAACAGATGAGCTACTGTAGCTCAAATTGCTGAAAAAGTTGATGCTGTTTGGCTGTTTGGTAGAATACAGAGTGCATCACAGAGTGAATCACACTTCTGCATCACGTGGATGGCCAGGTGTGTCGCTTACAGGGGGAACACCTGACACCAGGATGCGTTAAGGGAAGAAGGCAAGCCAGCAGAGGCAGCGTGATGCTTTGGGCAATGTTCTGCTGGGAAACCTTGGATCCTGCCATCCATGTGTATGTTGCTTTGGCATGCACCAGCTAACTAAGCACTGTTGCAGATGATATACACCTTTTCTTTGAAATGGTATTCCCTGATGGCCCTGGCGTCTTTCAGCAGGATAATCCGCCCTGACACAAAAGAAAAAGGTTCAGGAATGGTTTGAATGGCAATTTAGCATCTTTGGGATGTGTTAGACAAATAAGTCTGATCTATGGAGCCCCCACACCATAATTTAATGTACTTGTTGCTAACATCTTGGTGCAGCCACCACAGTACACCTGGGGGTCTGGCTGAGTCCATGTTTTGATGGTTCAGGACTCTTTTGGCAGCAACAGGAAGGTCAACACAATATTAGACAATTTCTCATAATGATTGGTGTACAATGCATATTAGAAAAGAAGTGCAAAAACTTTATTTGTTCAGTCAAACAAAGTTAAACCGAACAGTGGAGTTGTTGTTATGAAAGTGCTGTAATATTTATAATTATAAATATTACAGCACTTTCATCTTTACAGCTTCACTGTCAGAGTTATTACACCTGACATTATTACCGGCTACAGCTTGCTAGTTCATTAGGTCTTTGTTCTGCTAGAAAAGCATCTTCCTTGTTCCCTGTATTTGCAGAATAGATTCACATTTATGTAAATTTGATGAACTGAAAAGAGGCATTTTATATATATGATGCCAAGAAAGTGCTTCTCTATATTTGCCTATTGAGTTCAGATATAACCTGTTTTTATCACCTCTGCAACGCTGGCTGCATGTGTTGTTTGCGAGTAGGCAGTGTTGTGCTGTTTATAGCTCACGGTGAATGGTGTTTCCGTTTGTTTATTTACAGAATTATAACAGGATGCAAACAAAGAATAATAGCAACATTAGGGTTCGTGCTGTCAGCCAAAGCAAACAATTTAAAATCATTTCTCTGATCGCCGGAAAGTAGTTGTTTTTCTTTAGTATTTGTTGTTATTATGGATTGAACATATAATAGAGGAATCAGAGAAAAGGATCCCCTAATAAATGAAGTGAAAATAATTTTTAGATGCTGCTCCAGTTATGAGATTAAAAATCAAACCAGGCCCACCCTTCCAGAAGAGGTGACCTCTGGACATAACCGCGCTCCTTGCAAAACAGTGCTAACCACTGTGGCTTCATATTCATAATTATGTTTGGCTGTATTTGTTCCACATTATGTGTCCACCTGCTCGTTCTGTTGACCTGCACCGTTGCTGTGTTTATCCTCTCTCACCTGGACAGGCCCGCTGTGCTCTCTCTAAAGAGCTACGGATATATTTGGAAACATACCATTTCACATCTGTTGTGATGACAGGAAATAATGGGCCGATGGTATGTTTCTTTGTTGGACGGGTAAACAGAGGCGCATACACAGTTTCGTGCAGCCACACACTGATGCTGGGCTTTCTACCAAGACCCTGTCATGAATCACAGGCGAGGAACAAAAGACCTTGCCGTGCGGCTTGTTAGACTTTGACCAGGGCTAGTTAGCTTTCGCCCTTACGTACCGGTGCACATCCAGCACTTCTGCAAACACCGTGCGCTGCGTCTCTGACACTGCAAAGTGTATCTGCGTGCACGCCCATTAATTGGATTGCCACGGTGCCCGTGTGTAGATGTTTTTTGTGCATTTGTGCATACACGCCCAACGCTCTCCCACCCGGCTGTCCCTCGCTATAGCGAAAGTGTTTATGTATGTGTGTGTGTACATGCAAGGAGCTTAATGGCTAAGCTTGTGTCAAGCCTGTGAAACATGGGCATTCATATGGTAATAAGCAGGCAAAGAAGCAGACAATAAATCTCATTTTATCCTATGAGAGGTGAGCCACAGAGCTGGGAGCTTAAGATGGGACACTATCCGACTCATATCTCAAACGCCAGGGATACAGGAGTTTCTCATCAAAGAGGCTGATGCTGCATTAATCTGCTTCTGCTAAAGAGGTGGGTGATACCATCAGAGAGAGGAAAAAGTTCTGTATTATGGTAGTAGTCTGCAACTATGACTGTTTCTTAGGAACCTAAAACCATCTTGTCTTGTGCAGAAATTCCAGTTCATTGCTTTTGAAAAACGGCTCGGGTTATTTAAAATGTGGGGCAGAGGGAATGCATGGTGCATGTGGGGCTGCAGTGTTTTCCCACTGGGAAACTGGACTTAGAGTTAGTGAAGACAGGTTGGTTCAGTCTCCAGTTAGTTAATAGAGCAAAAATAGTGGCAATTGTGCTCACCACCGCAGCTCTGCTCTCTCCGTAATAACACCATCAAGTTGGATGTGTGGGCCGGATGACAGCAGCACACATGATTTCCTGCAGCATCGAGAGCCACCGCTGGCAGAGAGGATTTATAAGCATGTTACTGGAGAAGCGAGCCATCAGGGAGTGCAGAAAGGCTGGCACTTTGGAGCTAAACATGTGAAGTACAGGCAGTTAGTCCATCACAGTGGTGCTCGTTGACTGTGAAGACGTTCTTGTGTTTCAGGGCAAACGCTCTGTTTGGAGGCTCCCACACTGGTCACGCTTGTCACACAGATATCTCGCTCTACAAATCACACACTTCGAGTGGCGCGCATACTAAAACACAGGCAACATAAAAACACTTCCACAAAGAGACTGCATTTATTTATTTTAACACCCGAGCTCTGCAGAAACTGCATGATATATAATTACCATTGCTTTATTTTGACAGCTATAAAATTAGTTTCTTTGACTTGCTCTTGTCGGTGCTAAAACCTTTTAAACCTTAAATTGAAAAGTAAATGTGAGCAGAAAATTACAGTCTCAACAGGAATACACTGTAGACTTATTGATTACTTTCACCATCAGCACAGGTATTGTAGCAGCTTATTGAACTGTGTGTACAGTTGCGGTGCGTGACATGTGGATAGGACCGAAATAGACGCGTGTTTGCACATCGTGAAACTCTGGCTGAAAGCCAGAATAGCAGCACATCGCTCAGTTAGAGTGCAGCTCAGTCAAGCCTGCGTGTCATGTGTCTTAATGGAGCTGAGATTAATATGTTTGGACTGCAGCCAGGGGATGCTTGCGAAGACCCTCACTGATACAAAGCAGTTCCTGACACTTTATGCTAACAGTACGAGCCTAAACCCCAAATCTTACTTTAAGTCTGAGACTAAATTGCAACTTTTAAAACGGCAAAAATGCCTCACTTCCCCAAGAATGTCGTCATTCTGAAAATGTGCACACACACACTGAGGTGACCGGTTCACTCCGTCTTCCCCAGGGCTTCAGGCTTTTAATTTAACATAAACTAATCACCACGCTGTGTCAGCTTTTACATTTTTGTGTGTTCGCGTGTGTGCGCCGGCCTGACCCCTGCTCTGCTTTGGTATTCGCCCTGGAATTGATCTGCATCTGCTTCTTTGTGGGAGCTGGTGGAAGCGTTTTGCGTGTGTTCCTTTGATGTGTGCGCGTACAGTATCAGTGTTTATTTGTGACTGTTAATTATGCCCCCCCACCCCGCTGCCCTCCCTCTCTTGTCTGCTACCCCCAATCAGTGCACAGCTGCAGGGCCCCCCTGTGTAAGGCAGCACTGCATCTAATGTCTTATTATTCACGCTGTCTGTCTGCTCACCAGCCGCACAGAGCCTGGGGGATGGAGGGGGATTTTAGGCTCTCAGTGTGTGTGCATGTGTGATGAGGGGGTTATGTATTAGCAAAGTGGTAATGGAGGGTTTGTTCGGTTTCCTAATTCGTTGGCACTACTTAATTAAAAGAGATACGACAGTGTGATTGAAGCTGTTGATGGATGGAGACCGAGAGACGCCCAGGCGGTTTAGGATCATGGTTATCTGCGTTCGTGTGTGCGCCTCTCTCAGCATGTGTGAAAGGAAGAGGAAGTCATTACCTTTTAATCATGTCCTCTGTTATTCCTCCTTTTTCTCTCTTCATCCTCCTTTCTGTCTTGAAACTCTCCCCAAATCCCCCCCTTTCCCGTTTTTCCAGCTGGCTCTCAGTTTCAAGCTCCTTGTCATCCTCAATCAACCCAGGTCTCTTTTCTGCAGCACTTATCCTTCTTCCTTACAACCCTGACTGTCTTTAACCTTCCGCAAGGATGCGTGCCACATGAATGATCTTACACTGTGCATTCGTGTCATTCAGCCTGTCTTGAGCTGTACAAAATAATAAATGTTCAATCGCATCTTCTTATTGCCTCGAGGTTGTTTTTTTTTTTCTTTTTTTGAAAGGTACGACATTGGAGTGTGCAGCGGGAAGCCACATTGAGCATGCGAGTCAAAATAATTTGGTCTGTTATTGCTAAACTCTCGTCCAGTGTACAGTGCAATAAAAAAAATAAACTATACACAGTACTGTGCAAAAGTTGTGAGTCGCCCATCATCTTTTTGTATTTTACTTCCAAGGAGCCAGACTTGCTTGCAATTGTTTTGTTTTTTTAAAGTAGTCTTGACCAACGGTTCTCCAGGTTTTCTGAAGGTTTTTCTGTGGACATTGGCTGCTTTTTCAGTCATTTTCAGTCCAGTTAACGCTGACCTATGAATCATTCATGTATAATAAAACATAAAGTCAAAGTAAAATTGATTTATATAGCACATTTAAAACAACAAATGTTGACCAAGGTGCTGAACAATTAAGATAATCAAAAGAAATAAAAGCATAAGGAAACATGACAATAGTTAAGAAAAAGAATGATAAAATTAGAAGATTTGATTAAGAAGTAAGATAAATAAAAGTAATTCAAACTCAGATCTCCTCTGTGCTTTAATCTGGACCTCGGGACAGCCAGGAGCAATTGATCCGCAGACCTCAGTGATCTTGCAGGAGTGTACCAATTTAAAAGATCGGAAAAATAAAAGATCAAAAAATAAACAAGTACTAAAATCATAAGACAACTTTGTTCAAAACTGGTTATTTGCCGTGTCTTTAGGCACGTTGTTACAAAATCTCTCACTAAAGAAAGAATTTGAAAAATGTCAAAGATAACACGGTTTGGCAGGCATACGATAATATTTTTGCACAAATAAGGTGATTCCCAAAGAGCTACAGTGTTAGCTGAAATATCCGGTATATCTCAGCATGGTGTCTGGTATGTCCTTAAAAAGTTTGTTGAAACAGGACAAGTGGAGGACAAGAGCACAAGTGACAGGCCTAAAAACCGAATTACAGCCGATGAACAGTATCTGACAGTCTTGTCCTTAAGAAATAGGGAAAAATCCAACAAAGACCTGACAGATGCATCTGGCCCTTCAGTTGATCCCACCTACTGTTCTCCTCAACATCATTGAAGCAGTGTGGGATCATCTTGACAGGGAACTGAACAAAAGGCAGCCAACATCTAAAGAAGAGCTTTGGAAATCCAACAGAAAACGGTGCAAGAACAACCCTGGTCACCTCAACAAACTGGAGGCAGCACTTTGTGTCCCATGTATCACAAACAGCCTCTAACTTTAGGTATTGTTTCATATTTATACAGATTCTACTAACCTAATCAGGGCTTTTCCCTAAATTAGAGGGATTGTGGAGCGCAATTATGCATGTATCTGCAGTTTGTACTAAAGGCAATGACTATTCCTAGATGATTAATAATGTCTCTTCAACTTTTCTTCTCTTAAAATTGATCAAAAACTCCATTAACACATCAGCGTGAATGTAAGTTACGTTCATTCGTGAGTGATCTGCCTACAAAAATGATTTCTCAACCACCTTTTGTCAAATAGGTGGTAAAATCCAGTCAACTAAATATATTATCATAAATTCAAAAATTGCCATTAAATAGTTACTGTTTTCCTCAACAACAACTGAAATTACTAATTTGTTACCAAATTGTTCCTCAATTAACTTTTATAGTCAAATTAATCAATTAATTGACAATTTTTACATGTATAAATTCATAATAGTTTCATTAGGTTGAATAGCCTGTGATCATATTGTAGATGACCAACCTAAAATCTATGCAAAAAACAGGTGAGATGATCTACTGTCTTTTATTGTGCAAGCGTGCGTGTGTGTGTGTGTGTGTTTACTAATCCAGGTTCATTAGTGTGCATTCTCTCAAGCAATAATGCGCTTAATTATATTCAGGTATTCATTTAAACTCGCTGCCATAGGGCGAATTGGTAACTAAATCCTACAATGAAGTACTAATGTGCACACACAGAAGGCTGATAAGCCCGGTGGGACTGCTGTCTCCCCCAAAAAAAGAACTTTAGAATAAAACAGAATAAAAAGGGAACAGCTTTTTCCTCTGAATCAAAGGTAAACCTAATCCTACCCCAGCATAGCTTCTGTTTCCCTCGAAAAATAAGGCAGAATTGTCCAGGAAGCAATGTTTTTGGAAATTGCAGTCTAATTTCTACAAACAGAGACGGGGTGGTTGTGTATTTAAAGGCAGGCGTGATCTGGCTGTCCATGTGGATGCGTGTGGTTACAGCCACCCTCTAACACTGCTCAGAAATCTAAGGCTGTGGTTTCCTTCAGAGGCAGATAACCATTTTTGTGTACTGTAACATGACCTGTATGGACGTGTTGTAACAGGCCAGCAAACCTTCATTATAGTTGTACAGTGTGTGAGAGGCTGGTATGTGGGAAGGTGGGGGGCAGGGGTCTGCTTTTGACACCCTAATCCTGCAGCCTAACGTGGCTTTGTAGAGACCTTAGCTGGGAGGAGAAACAAGGGATGGAGGGAGAGAGAGCAAGAGGGGGAAAAAGGAGGGGTGTATCAGGGGCAGTGGAATGAAGAGGGGGTGTTGGGAGAGATGGGTTTTGAGAGAGGACGAGAGGGAGGGGAGCGATATGAAGGCAGGATGAGGGTGATGGGGTTTGTTCATTCCTCCTGCTCTCACTATGAAAGGAAACAAAGGATGCTGAAGGGCCTGACTTATGACAGGAGGACTTCTTAAGAGTTTGCCTGGTAGCCCGTTTTAGCTGGTTAGCCTTGACTGCCTGAAATCTGCCACTGGCCTCTTCTTCTGCTGCCCCTCCATCTCTCCATCTGTGCTGAAGACATCTCCTCGCTTCTCTGCATCTGGCTTCTGCATGTGAGTGAATCAGCCTCTCTTTCTGTGTGTGTGTGTGTGTGTGTGTGTGGTTTAGTTTAATACGGGTCGGCTGTGGTCACTGTACACTTTATCCTTTTTATTTTACTTTTCCTCCCTACTGCTTGCTTAGTGTTTTTGTCTTCTAGACGTCCTATTAAGCTAGACATGTGGTCGAGCCTGTGGTGTGCTGCTCTGTCTCCATCTATCCGTCTATCTCATCCTCGTTTTGTGTCTGTGCTCTGTTTTCTCAGCAATGACGGGAATGTTTTCTAAAAAAAAAAAAGAAAAAACAGGAGAAGATACTCATTTCAGCTCAGCTGATGACAGGAATAATGCCCCAAACAGGTCACTTTGGCTCCTCAAATGATCGGCTGCAAATATGCAGTGAGAAAGTGACGAGATTTAAACGTCTGTTTAGGGTAGCGCTTAATCCACGCGTGTAAAACTGACAGTTGTTTGCCAGAGAGCTAATGCTAAGTGACGGCTGGCCACATCTGCTTTTTGCTGGAATCATCACACGAGCCTAGAGAGCAAATGCCGTCCTGCCTAAATATTTAGCTGTGGATTTCTGCGGCTGAAGGGCAGACGGCTTGATTGCTGGCTTGGCAGCTGCGTTGGCACATTAAGGGTCAGACTGGCACAGGAACTGACATTACGGATGGGTGGGGCCACCTACTTGGCTGGCGGTCACTTCAGAGAGGGTGGGAGGGTGGTGCAGACGCACAAGGGGTTTAATTATTCGACTGCTGGTTGGGGGGAAATGGACACATTTGTACAGCATTAATCACCACAGCATATGTTTGTCGATATGGTTAATAAAGCTTCCCCATGTTACACCTACTCGAATGGAAGACTTTTTCTTTTTGCCTTTTCTGGTATAATAAAATGAATATATTTGATTCATCAGTCAAAGCAAGCTATAGATAAAAGGCATTTTATCAAGAGGTTATGATGGACCTCTCAAATATTCGATGCTTTTAAAACCAAATTTTTAAAATTGACTTTTAAACCAGGCTGAAATGTTGTATTTGTTTTTTCATGTTTTTTTATTGTTTCATTTTAAAATGTGCTTATAAATGAAGTCGACGCACATTTTTCTAATGTTTTATGAATCAAACTATTAGCTGATTCATTAAGAACGGTATTAGGAAGCTAACTGAGGTAAGAAAAACCTCAAAACATCTCAATCTGAGAACCACAAACAACAGAATCAGACTCTATGTAGGTCGAGACATGTTATCATGTGCTTCTTTCCCTGGTAGACTCATAGCAAAGCAAGCACACAGTCTGCCATCTACACACGCACACACGCACACGCACTCAGAGCTGCCGTCTTTCCTACTTAGTTTGTTTGCTCGAGGTTTTGCACGTGAAAGTGATACCAAAGGACAGAGTTGAGAGCCTGAGTTGACACCTTGGATCTAAAAGAAAAGACAAAAGGATGGGTTTGACCTTACAGATGTACCGTTACTCTTCACATTAAAGTAAATCAAAGTTTAATTATATATATCCCTGATATGCTGGTGCTGGCTTGTAGTGGAATGTGCTGCGTTTCAGTATCTCTCCCACCTGATTGAAGAGCTCCATCTGGGGAGATGCAGGGCAATTCTCTAATGGGCCTCATTGGAGAAACGTCTCCAGTCAGTAGCTATCAGTCAATTATGCTCAATAGCCATCAGTCAATTATAGTCCATAACACATAGCAGAGAACAGCAGACTCTCTCTCTGTCACTGTTCAGCATGTCACAAGATTGGCCATCTATCCTTTTTTTTTACTCCCCCCAAATTGGATTCAGGCCTGGGTGAGAGGAATGTTGACCGTAATAGCATCGGGTAATGTGCCAGGAAAAACAAAGCTTATGGCCTGAGATGAATGACATTTTGTCACTTCAGATGGATGAAAGTTAGCTTCACAAGACTAGCATTTATACTTCAAAAAAAAAGAAAAAATGGGGCAGAGATATCACTCTGTTGTTTTTATTTTTCTCCTCTGGGAAGCTGGAGACGTTATTTGAAACGAGAGAGTGTCTAGAGATAACAACATGACAGGGATGGTTAGTATGTGTGGACGGCGACCCCTCAGCGGTTGAGATAAAGGTGAAGAGGTGATGGTGGAGGGGTGAAGTGGGAAAAAAGAGAAGGTTTTCCAGCTGAGCCCCCTGTCTTTCTCATCCCTTCCTCTTATGTTTTATTTATTTATTTATTTTTGGACACTGTCAAGTTCAGTTTTTGTCTCACCTCCCTGGTGCATTTTTGGAGTTGTAGTCTTTTCTTCACTGCTCAGTACATGGCACTGTTGTAAGTGCAGAAGGTCAAAGGGGGTCAAAAGGAGCGTTTGCCCTTTTGCTGTAAATATACTGCAAGTTACTGTGAATCCATTGTGGCTGTGCAATGTAGCATAGATATTGCGTTACCCTCTGTTCATCTTTCCATCTGTCTCCGCCTCTCCACCTTACTATCCTCGCCCTCCTTTGTTATTCCCCAGGCAGCAGGCCACATATTGACCCTTGACCCCTCCCGTTTTCCTCTTATGGAGGCAGTCAAAGATCAGACAGAAAGGGGAAATGAAGTGTCTGTCTGAACGATGCACATATGTGCAAACATATGCAAACTCACACACACATACACACTTAGATTGGACATATTGTAATGCCTTGGTGCCTCAGCCTTTGTTTTGCTTTTTAGATTCGATTTAGGAGGTCACTGTCGCTCACTCAATACCTCCATATGTAATGACTATGCTGTTTGTTCCCAGATCAAAAGATTAGCTTCACTGAGACATAACTTGATGGATCGGGGTGTGCTAGGGCCTGCTTGGCCACTGAGGCTGAGAATTTGGAGCTGAGAATAGCCGTCCATTGTGTGCTTGTCAAGCTGGTTGGCTGCTGTGGTGTGCAAACTCAGACAGGCTGGCACACACGCAGACACGTACTGATGCACGCGCACACAAACACACACACAAACTGAGAACTTATCACCAGAAAGAGTCAGTGTCAGGTCAGCCGACTCGGCCCGTGGACAGCGCTGTATTGTTGCTGGCCTCTGTCTGTCCTGCACATTCAACAGTGCAGGCATTCTGCGGTTACTGGTGACTCAGGACCAGCGCGCTGCGCGGCAACCAGCGGGACCGACAACACCTGCCCTCACACTGTCGCACTGTTGTGTTTAAGAGGCTTAAAGACCAACAAGCAAAGCGAGCCACGTGAAGACTTTGTTAGAATAACCGCAACATTACTAAATACATTTCTAAAGTAGATGCACAGAAATGGGATGCACTGTGTGACCAGGCTGAAGTTAAACAATATTGACCTTTTCTGAGACTGTATTAAAGAGGCAAGATCCATGAATATTCCCTAAGGTAGAATCACACGAGAGGACGTTTAACCAAGTTTTTTTTTCCAGATAGCTTTATGGTGGACTAAATCCTTTACACTTGACATCCAACCTCATGACCCCAACTGAGAGCCTATAGAAATGGATTTAAAGAGCACAGTGTGATATCTATTCAAGTGCCAAAACCCAGTGGAAGCTGATATGGAAATCTTCCTTTGACTTTTATGTTCATTACTAAAGGGTTAAAAGAAGAATATGTTGCACCAAGTGTCTGCTTGGCTGTACAAACAGCCTGGATGTCTGTCAGGCACATTTTCCCCAAAGCACCTCCTCTCTTACAGTTTTGTTGCCAGTTCTGTTTGTTTACATCCATCTTCAGAGGTGTTGGAGCTTGTTATAGAGGTTACATGGAAGCATAACTGTGCACTGATGGTTTGTGTTTGAAGAGAGAAGCTGTCAGTCAGTCAGCCCTCTCTGATTGAATCAATGCGCCTTTTGTCAACAAAAGTCTCCACCCCGTCAGCCTCCTCCTGGCCCACAGCAGTGCCTGTTATACAGAAACACAATGACATTTTACAACCACAGAACCACCCATGAGCCAGAAACACTCCGAACTCAGCGACCTACTTTGCTGTCTTTTGAACAGACCTCATGTGGACACTGATGCCTTGCAACATTTTTGGCCTTTTGGTGACACTGTCATTTAGTGGTGGGTTCACTTTTTCTAAGCTTTTAAGTCACCCTGAAAAGATGCTGTATGTGATTTGCAGCAAAAAAAGGCTGAAAAGGCGTGGCTGGTAAAGAAATGTTGCAGATGGTCTGACCTTGGCAGAGCCCTGATCTGAAAATCATTCATTCAGTGTGGGATTACAAGTAGAGGGAGAAAACACTGAGATGGCCTAAATTAAAAGGACAGTAGCAAGTTTTTCATGCTTGCAAAGAAAGAGCCATCAGTCACATTTAAAAATGTTGGAGAAGAGGTAGCCTCATCAAAGATTTTACTTTGATTCATGTTTTTGTGCTTTCATCACTTTGTGTGAAATTAATAGAAATAGGAAAACATTCATGGCATTGTACTTTTATTGCTTGTAACATTGCACAGTTGAATACGACGTATGCGACGCATTAAGTAATAGCGTATACTATACGTTATTACTTAATGTAATACCTCGACCCTCTCTCTGTCTGTCTGCCTCCTTCTAACCTCATTTGCCTCTTTCTTCATTTATTATATTTAACTTCCAGGCATGGAAAAGCTTACGCATTGATACTCTTTTCAAATGTGACTACTAAATGACGCGCAGCTTCCGATCCTATTTAACATACCGTGTGGAGACTGACTGAGGCGGACTCGCGTAGTGCTGACAGCAGCATTTTTGACTTTTTGGGAAAATAGTGAGGGGGGAAAAATTCCAGATGCACGAGTCAAATGATTTTTTAAATACCACTTCCTCAGCTGACACCACCATTGAGCTATTCAGAGGCAATTCTGCACACGAGCATACTTATCAGCTGTTTTTTTTCTTACTTTTTTAACTCTAGTGCACATGAACAATTAGGAGAGGGCTGGTCATTTGCAAACCCAACCTGCTTCTGGTGCTCTGTGGTGCCAGTGTAACCAGCCCGGCTGAGCTAATGACTCATCTCTCTCTCTCTTTTGCTCTCCCTCTCTCTGTTCCTCTGTCTCTGTCTGTACAGGGGACATCACTCAGAAGGGCTATGAGAAGAAAAGAGGCAAGCTCTTGGCACCGTACATCCCACAGATACAAGGTAAGGTACACAGGCCTGTGAGAAATTCTCTCTATTAGCATAGCAGTTAGCCCGGTGTCCCTACAGCAGCAAACAGAACAAGGAATGGGATTTTAAAAGTTAACAATACAGACTACAGGATGAGCTTTACTTTTAGGATAAACCACTTTATAGTGGTGAGACGAGCAAAACAAATCATTTTAATGAGTGGATTATCACAATCTAGACTTTACTCAGATGGTTAGGGGGTTCCTGTGATCTCTGGTGGTCATGTGACCCTTGGCTCTGTTAGCCCTCTGTCATACTGATTTAAAAACAAGAGGAGGAAGACACAATGAAGAGTATCTGAACATATTTTTTGATGCAGTTCCAGTAATGCAAATGCAGAGCTCTGCATTGTGTGATGATGCGTTGCTGCTTATTCAGTGGCTGTTTTCTTAATTTCTTTATTTATTTTAGCCAGCTTGTGCATATTTGTGCTCACCAACCTGTGTCGGGCAGTAGGTGTTTGGAGAAGAGAGGCGGTGTGAAGTTCATCCGTGGTATTTGACTGGGCTGGGAGCTTTTCTACTTTTTTGCATCCAGCGTGCTTCTTGCCCCTGATTATGCAGTCGTTTCTGTTGCTTCTGGCCGCCTATAAATCGAGGTGGTTTGCGGCGAATCCCAAAAAGGAGCTGCTGTCTTTGCTTCATGCTTCTCCTCTATCTATCTAGGGTCCAGAGGAGTTTTTGGTTTGGCCTGATCTCTCGACACCAAGCCTAAGTGGAAACCAGTCTGGTGTGGGCTCCTCGCACAAGGGTTTCCACTGAAGTTAGCAGGGCTGTTATTTAGCTTAAGGCGAATCATCTTCATTCTCCAGCTCCTTATTTCTTGTCATCACACGGGGCGGTGTGTTGTCTTTGTGTCTTTCATGCTGTAGTTCATTCAGTCTTTTTTTTTTTTTTTTTAAATAAGAGAAGTTATAGATACAGAGTAGAAATCAGATTGCTTATGAGTCAGTGGTATTCTTTATATACAACAAATGCACCTATTGGGATGAATAGATGTGTTGTTATTTAGTGCTGCTTCATTGAATCGGTGGTTAAGCCTTAGTAGCTGCACTGTTAAAGTGGTTAAGTAGACTATGTGTTTCTGCTGACCTCCATATACAATTTCATAAGCTGTTTTACGGCTTTATATTTCTCTGTTGTCATCACTTGTTTATATTTCACTGTTTGGGCTGCAAACTATCGCTGTCAGTGCTCGCTCCTCTGTGCAATAAAACTGGATAGCTTTCTTGTCTGTGCGTAAAAGAAGGTTTATTAGCATCAAATTAAGTTTCTAGAGAGAGCAGCCTTGAGTTAATTCTTTTTTTCATTTTCAGTTTATGAATACAGCCATTCGCTAAAGCACATTTGAGCCTTGGAAGCGATACACATGTGTCATCAACCACCATGCCGTAAGTAAGCGTTGGCATCAGACAGGTGGTAAAAATACATCAGGGCCCACTGTGGACCAATAATGACATCTGCTGTGATGGAGCACGCGTCTTATTGGCTCAGTGTGGCGTGTGTCTGTAGTGTGTTCTGCCCAGCAACCGGGTCTGGTGTCCTGGCTTGTTTTATAGACCTGCTTCTTCTGGGAGGTGGGGGAAAGGCCGTCGTGTGACTGAGCTGTCAGAGCGGCTATATGAGGGACCAGCATATATTAATGTGTGCGTGTATCCATGCTTAGTGTGGCTTTATGAGTCAGACACCATGCGATGCATGTCTTTAAATGTCCTCAGGCTTTATTTTGTCTGTGTAATGTTTGAAACTCATGTTGTTTTGTAGGTTTAGTTAGAGCGTGTGAATGTTGCTCAGCTTTGCAGCGTGTCTGCTGCTGCTGTCTGAGAGTTGCTGACAGTGTGGAGCTCACTGATCCCCCACTAAGCTGCCGCTGAAAAGCCAGGACGGCCTGATAGCTGACTGGCTGGGTGTCTGATGGAACAGCAAGCTAAATGCTGGTTCTAACTGGCTGCATGTGGTGTGGCCTGTCCCCAACAACCTGTTTACTAAATGGTAGACTGACGAGGGAAGCCACTCTGCGTGGTTCATTGGATCAGGTTAAAAGAGACCACAGCACCAGAAAAGCTCCAAAACTGACGACAGTCTGGTACTCAAGGTTATTTTTTTTGATGGAACTATTAATGTTGGGACTCATTTATCCATGTTTGGTTCTTCTTATGTCTCTCAGTTCAGTATTAAAGAACTGTCTGTTCTTATTACACCACTCATTCAACTATAATTTAGAAACTGGTCCGTGTTATCATTTTTTATATATTTTATGTGTACAGAATAGTCAGTTAGGGATGTTGTTAACCAAAGAACATTTGATTGACAGAAAATTAACCAATTATCCAAGGAATTGAAAATGAACATTTCATCTTTTGATTAACTAAACTGGAAAGGTCATTGAGTTCACTCTACCTGCTAGCCTTTTTAGCCTAAGCTAATTTTAAATAAACCTAAAATATATATTTGCATTGTATGATGTTATTTGAACCTTTGTTATTTTATTTTGAAATAATGAAAATGGTTAAACAGTTTCCATCGTCATGAGAGGAGGCTTGGTCTAACCAACTGTAACCAACTGGATTCAGATCCAGATGTGACTGGATGCATCTGTAGGCATAAAACGACGATTAAATCAAACATATTAACATTAGTCTCCAGGTTGAATATAATAGCTTATTACAAACCCTGATATTTTCACATTTAAAAAGCACAAGTTGTTGTACTATTATAATGCAGAGGAGTTGTCTTGCTGCTTTTTAATGATATGTCAGACCGGCCCTTGAGGTGGGGTGTGTAATTCCCTCAATGTTTATTTACATGAGTGTCCAGATTTTCAGTAAACTGTCTGTAAACATTATGATTATTAGCGTTGCTCCTAGCTTTTTCTGGTACTCTGTTCTTCTTATTACCAAAAATAATAGGTGAATATGACATGTTTAGACATGTATGTTAGGTAATCATGATTATAAAGTGGTTATCTATCAAGAGGTGTATCTTGCTTCTAACCCTATGAGACCTGGGATAGGCTCCAGCCGCCCTGACTTTGAACCAGATAGGTTGAAGGCGATAGATATGGATGGATGGATGACATGTCGGTGGATTGAATGAATGTATGGTACTTTTTGTTTTGTGGAGCTGTGCTGTCTGTAACCTTAGATTATTTGGCAGACATCTGATCCTAATTTATCTCATGCACAGAGACGGCTTGTTACTCACATAAAAACGTTTGTGTATTTATTCAGTTCTGTATTTGCAGCTTTGATGGTTTAATGTGCAGTGTTCAGGTATCACAAACTGGATGTTTCTACTCAAATGCATTTCTAAAGTGAAAGTGAAAATTGGCAGGAATCAGTGGAAACATGGCACTAGTTTGAATTGTTTCGTTTCTGAATTTTAACCTTTTTTTGTCTTGTGATGGGGAAAATGTAGTTATAAACCCTTGCATGTGGTGTTGATAGTAAAGTCTCTATCCCATTGTGCCTCCTGCTGTCCTTTAGTGCTGCTTAAAATAACATTTCAGTACTTGTTACAGCGATGTTGCCTATGTATTTCTTTAATTTGCACATTTTATTATTGATCGTTTCTGTGTGCACTTAAATTTTAAACAAGAAGAAAAATTTGCTCTATTACACAATGGGGGATTCTATGCAAATGGTTCCCTGGCAACATGTCCATTGCTCACCTCCCTGTCAAAAGGTTCGCTGGGTTCAAACTTTGGATGTTCTTTACATTTACATTTATCTCATTTGGACTCATTAAGTCCTCTGTACTCATCTGTTGTTTTTAAGTTTCCTGTATTTATTTTCCCTCCAACATGCTTCTAATACATCCCATTGAGAACATCAGAGGAAGAGAAGCCAGTGGTAGGAAGATTACTAATGGAGTTTGTATTGTGACCTTCCTTCAGGCAGTAGTCATCGGTTTCCCCTCTGATGCTCACCACTACTTAGTTAATGAAGCTCAAATGAGGATTGCATAAGCCAAAGTGTGAATCACTGCCTGACAACCTCGTGCACAGTGAGGTTGCCTTGTTCGTGGGTTCGATAATTTTAGAACATTACAGTTAGAAGATGTTGTCTTTTTGACATTCATGGTGCTTAATCACCTCCTTCCAGTTACGTCTGTGTAATTTGCATTTGCCTCCTTTGGAAAACTTGGAGGCAGCTGAGAAGCAGTGAGAGAGGCTGGTTTAATTAAAGTGAATACTTTCTCAATTCTAAACTACTGCACTCAAACAGAGCCGTCTAAGTAGGGATTACCACTAAGCTTGTGGAAACTTTATCTAGTCAAGCAGTGCTGTGCACCAGTGGTCTATGTCCAAGACACATTTTGCATAGAGTTTGTTGGCACATGTCTCTGTTATTGATATTGGTACACTGTTAAAGAACATATATATTTTTTTGTTTCTTCTCCCTGCCTTGTTTCTCTACAGGTGTAGATCCATCTCTGCAAATCGACAACAGGATCCAAGCCTCGTCCCAAGTTGCTCTTCAAGGTTCCAAATCCAACAAGTCTCGGGCTGCCAACACCCGGGATGAGCGCTTCAGATCTGGTAATCATGTTTCTGTACTGCCAAAAAGTTTTAAACGTCTTGTGTTTCTCTTTTATTCTGTAGCTAAGCCGAGTTAATGCGTTTCTTAGATCTGCACACAGAAGCCGTCCAAGCAGCTTTGGCAAAGTACAAAGAGAGGAAGATGCCCATGCCCTCCAAGAGACGGTCCGTGCTAGTTCAGTCTTCTGTAGAGGCATGCACCCCGCCAGGTGAGACCCCTGCTCCTTTAAATCACCTGCATCCCAGTTGGTTCTGCGCGTTCTCACTGGGTCGTTTGTTTGATATGTTCCCATGAGCTGTCGAGTGTAGGATGCTGAAAATCCATTGTGTCCACTGATCAAAAATTATGATGTCAAGCATTTGCTGCTGGAAAGAAAATATGCGGTTTGCTGAATGTGTCCATTCTTCGCGACTATAAAAGACTCGGTTCTGACCGTTGTGTTCCCAGAGAGACCTTCCTACACGAGTGGCAGAATGAATGCATAACCAGATTTTGAGCATCATCTTGAAATGTCGACCTTTTGCCTGTTTGCATAACAGTTTGTATTGTGTGGGCAGTTCATTAGAATTTATGTGATTTCACAGCTTTCCAGCAGCTTCTTGTTTTCCCAAGAGTTTCAGGGCCAAAAGAGCCTTGTGCATGTGTTGTTATCTTTCATTAAATAATCTGTAGGAGATTTTATAGAGGGCTTTTCAAACACTGCCGTGATTTTTATCAAGTGGGGGACCTTAAAACTTCAAGTCTTGGATAAAAAGAGAGGACACAGCGGTGGAGCAAGTAACCGGATTAAGAGCTCAGACACAGTGGTGTGAATAGAAGAAGGAGAGGGACTTTTCATGGCTGTTTTGAGTTTCTCTGAGTGAACTATTGTACTTGAATTAGTCACATACATGAGACTGATATATGTGTAATGTACATACAAGGTGATCTGATGATCTGCTGCTTTTGTAAAGATGACGGCAGCTATTGTTTCTACATTTGTCTGGTTAGTCAGCAGAGAAGACAAGAACAGACAAGAAACATCAGATGAGGGTTATACCATGCAACACAGGCCGTCACCTGAACAGCTTCTGCACATTCAGCCAAACACTTGTCAAACACTTTAAGTATGAATGCGTGAGTGGATGTACAGACCAGTAGGTGCAGTATACGCAAAACTTTAGTAATGGCAATCAATCAGTCCGTTGATTGTTTGTTCCACTGCTTTGCTTAAGTTGGAAAGACTACAACATAACATCATACCCCCCTCAAGAGGAATTGTAGTAACCCTGTAATAACTCTCACTTATCATCTAGTATCTGGATTAAATTTCAACGTGTCACGTTCTCTGGCTTCTGAACAAAAAACTGCCCAACAAAAGACATTCCCATCAGCCTGTGCTGTACAATATATCCAATAAATATCAGCATGTTGACATCATAATTGTGAACACGTTTGTACCCTGATGCTATCAACATTGAACTCAAAACCAACTGTGCACGAGTGCAACGCTTTGATTGCTAAACTGGAATTACTGTACCTAGCCTTGTATCCTATGCTGTATCCTAGATCATAGCCTGATATGAGTGCAACAAGAAAGTATTTTAATAAACAGGAAACAAGGCAGAAAGCAGTTGTCAGTTTGCTTACAATGCTAATGTGTCGCGTTAAAGAAGACACACAGGTGTACAAAGATAAATGCAACGAGTCTGATTAAACAGACTTTCCATTATGATCTTGCATTTGCCAATTAAAATTCATTTTCTATAGACATAAATCAGTGAAAATAAGCTCAGCCTTTTAACTGCTGAAGCTTCGTTAGTTTGCCTGTTTTTGTTCATTTGTACTTGAAGTCTATCTCAGCGTATCTGCTACTCTCCCTGCTCACGGTTTGTCTCTTAAATATCTCTCTGGCTCAGTCTTCACTGCCTCTTCTGGTTTTTGACTACTTTGTGGTGAAAAATAGCACCCCTCTCCACCCTTTTTTTTGTATCCGTCCACCTCTCAATTTCTGCTTTACATGTCTTCTTTAACCCTCTATTTCACTCTTCTGCAGGGTAACTGTGCCAAGGTTACCAAGATAGGGAGGCAGATTGGAGTGAGGAATAACAAACTGAATCATAAATGTGAGATAAACTGCACGAGTCCACCGGCTGTAGAGGCATTAAATTGGTTTGTTATAATCACACCTCCTTTAACCTTCCGCTAACAGCCTCTCCAAGACTAAGGAAAGTCGAAGCAGTACTTTCACAATGTCTCAATTTGTTGGACTTTACTTGAAACTGTGTACTGTGGGAGATTAGTGGGATTAATTACATGAAGGCTCATTAGCTTAGAGAACATCCATCAGGCACGTGCTGATCACACATGAAGTCATAGCCCCTTTTTTTTCTAGACAGTACTCTTTTTCTTTTTCTCCCCCTCTTCTCTCAGTGACTCGTTTTCCAGTTAATCAAAAGCACGATGAATTTTAGTGTAGCAGTTTTCTATGATTGCATGAGTTTTATTGTTTTCTTGGGGTTTAGTGAGTAGGTACGCTATTTTACATGGTCTGGGATGAATAATGCCAAAGGCTGGGACGTTTCTTGGTGATTTTATAAACAGTTAGGACAATTTTTATCCAAAAATGCATGATAGGGAACTGCACTTTCACTGAACTTTGTTCTCAGCAGAATTCATAATGCAAGACTAGTCTGCTGCTGGGTAACTTAAAGGGAGCTTGGCAGATGAAGTGGAATATGTTCATTTTAAATGATCATTACATTACTTTGAAGCTGTTCCTGTTTGGGCTATTTTTGAAGAGACCAACTGCTCACAGTTGCCTCGAGGGAGAGAAAATAAAATCACCAGTGTCTGGTTTTGAGTTTGAGTCCAAGTGACATGAAAAAGGGAATTTATTATACTAACAGTTTATGTTTGTATTGTGTGCAACTACAGTATGTAGTTATGTGTTACTGCAATTGTCTTGAGGTAGAAATTCAGCCTTAATTAATAGCTAGGCAATATGTAAGTGTGCTGACATGCTCAGAAGAAAGCTCCCATCTATTTTGTTTTTGATCATTCATATTTTTGCTGACTGCAGCTCAGTATACCAGACACCTAATTTACTCTCCCTCCTTTTCATCATCATCTTCAAATATGCAACACTCAGTCTCTCCCTTGATACATGTGTTGCAGTTTTATACATATATATTGCACATGTAGTTGCAGTGTGGCTGCTTACAGGCAAATATTAAAAACATAGTAGTGAAGCCATGAGAGATTTAAAAACAAGCATCTCTCAGCCTAATTAACTTCCATCCCCTTTAAAGTCATCCTACCCATCACCTGGCTTATATGTACTCTATCAGTATGTATAAGTAGAATAAAGTGTCATCTGCATATCATCTAAACCCTGCGCAAGTGTTCCAGGTTTTCCCATCTTGATTTTTTTTCCTGGTGACACTGTAGACAGCCCCATGTTCTTTGTCCTCTGTTATGACGCTGCCCTGTCTTGACCTGTCAAACACAGACACCTCCTCAGCGTCAGAAGACGAGGGCTCGCTGCGCCGACAGGGACGTCTGACCACCTCCACGCCCTACCAGGGCCACAGCCACCCAGCTGTTGAGCACTGGTTTAACCGTGTCATCCAGGGTTCGTCCACCTCATCCTCCGCGTCATCCACTTCATCCCACCCGGGAGGGAGATCCGTCACCACCACTACCAACACCACTGCCCACGCAGCCCTGAACGTCAATGCCGCAGCCACCGCTCTGGCAGACCTTATGGCACACACCCAGCTAGGTCAGTGACGCACGCACACAGTTTCAGATACTTTTAGCTGTTGCAGTGTTTAGTTGGTCAGTATTGCATTTCATGATTTATTTTGACCTCCTTCATTCCTTCATTCTAGATTGAGATGATGTGTTTAAGCCAAGCAAAAAAGCCATTATAAATGATTTTTCTGTTTCTGTTTTCAGTTCAGTCCAAAAAGGAATTTATAAATGGAGACCTGCTTTCTTAGCTGTCTGCGTTTAAATTCTTTGTTCTTTATGCAGATAGGTTTTATATATGTACATACAAACAATTTAGGGAGTCGAAGACTGAGTTTTATGCTTTTTCCATTATCCTCATTTTGTTAATTTCGGCAGAATATATGGTAGATACGAAAACTGCTTCCCAGTCAGATTTGTCATCATATCAAAGGTGACATCTTAACCTGTGTTATGTACCACAGACTGTTTAATCGCAGATAGACAGCACTGTCCTACACATCGATTGCTTTCTGAGGCCTTATCTCCCTCCAGATACAAAAAAGCACTCGATGATGACAAGACAAAAGGGACCCAACGACTGAGTTTTAATTCCCGTCTTTCTAGTTAGCCATCCTCGTCTGCCATCTCACTGTCATTCGATCATGTGGAGAAGCTCTCAGCCACATATCTGTCAAAACCGCTTGTTCCATGTTGCCACGTGAGTGTCACGGGCTAGTTAATGAGATTTGGTGGATTTATCACCATTAGTCTCGCTGCAGCTGCAATGTAAGATGGTGTCTTGCTTACTTGTGTGCACGTTTGTATGTGTGCGTACATGTGTGTGCATGTGTTGCTGGTAAGACGATATCCTATTAGGATGGAGCTGCCTGGTTTTATTTTTTTCACTAGCTCGTTTCCCCTCAAGGCTGCTGTCATAAAACAGCAGCAGCGACTTGTGCTGAATGAAGCTGTAAATAAATCTCCCATATTGCCTTGTTCCTCTGCCCCTCAGACACTGATTCTGTCATCCACTTCAACAGGAGACACTAAAAAATACTATATGTAGTTAAAGGAACACCAGTTCTCAATGTGGAGTTTTTTTTTTTTTAAATCTCTTTGAAAACCACTTCCATACATTTGCATAAGAAAAAAAATATGCACAAGTGCTCATCCCAAAAGTTGGAACCACTGACATCAGCTGTTATGAGCAGGGTTACTGCGATTGGCAGATGCTCCCCATAAACACTGTTTTCCATAATTTTCAGACCTTGGAAATTACCCAAAATTCTTTCTAGTAATGTGATCTGATAATTGGTTATGACACCTGTCAAAAATATGGCTTGGCTCTGCAACAAAGTATCTGTTTTGGATCAAACTCCAATGTTAGACTGTAAACTCCAGTTCTCATGACACACTTAAAACAGAACAGCTGATCCTGTCACAGACGTTAATGGTAAATGGACTGCTTCCTATATACTCTTTCATTCACACAAGCACCTTTTTCTATGTCTGAGTGCTTTCTATCTAACATTAAGAGAGCAACTTTGCTCTCTTAGTGTCTGGACATCAGTTGGTCTGTAACATAGTGTAAGACATCTTGGGTACAGACTTTTATGTGTGGTGTTGAGGGAAGGTGAAAAGTTGAAATACAGTCTCTGCTTCGGCTCAGAGAATACCAGGCAAATCATATTGTTTGCTAATCCATGACTTAGATCTTTATATAAGTTGCGAGCACCCACAGTTGGCCTTAAATTTGACCTTTTAACCCCCGACACCCCCACTCATCACAGATAACCACTCAGCGCCCCCTGACGTGACGGGGCTGTCGGAGCGCTCCTCGCATCACGCAGAGCGGCCCCATGTGGCCTCGGTGCGAGGCGTTTCCCGCGGCTTCAACCACCACACCAGCGTCATGGAGACCGCAGATGGTGAGTTTCCTGCCCACTCACACTCACACACACATATACACGCAAAGTCAACTCCCGTTTTCCTTCTCCCCTGCTGTTTGTCCCTCTGTCTTCTCCTTAGTCAGTCTGCCAACGTGACTGGCAAAAGCTACTGACTGACCTGCTCATGTTGCCACGGTAACGGTGCACCTCTCCACCCCCCACCCCTCCACCCCACCCCTGAAAAATCCGTCACGTTCCTGCCGTAATGTTTGGTTCTGTTAACTAACAGAAACACTGAGACAGTAAAGATTTACACAGCATCATAGTCTCGCTTCTCTGCGGCAAACAAATATTTGAGTCATGACATAAAACAGATCATTAGGTGCTCGGTTTTGCGCTCAGTTTTTGCCATGTTGTTGGTGGATAAAATAGCCTCCAAACATTATTCGTCATTCAAACCGTGCCTTTGCTTGTATGGCTTCAGTACTGCTACCAGCATGGGTCAGTGGGTGCTGCAGAGGATAGGTACATACAAATACAGTAAATACAGTATTAACAGGTCATGTTCCACCTCGTTTTAAGGTAGGTTTAAAAAAAAACACAGTTGAGCACATTAATTACAGCCTGAGCTAAGAAGAAAAGAAGGGAGGTGGGTGAGGGAGTGTGGTTTTTATTCCATATAAAAACAAATTTGGTGTCCTAAAGAAGTTTTGGCTTTCTCTTATAGGAAAATTAGCAGAATTGGAGTAAAATGTAAGCAGGGTTTCATTTACCCAACCATAAAATATGTTTTGGTTTATCAAATTGCTGTAAGGGAGGACACACTCATTCCCTATACCTGCTGTGTGCTTACGCTTGTTATCACCCACCGTCTTCTTCAAATTTCTAACCCAACAAGTCCTTTTCCCTTTAGCATGACATCATTTAGCGGTCTATAAGAGGGCCCATATATCCAAAAAGTTGTCAGTTCACCTTTAACTTGGCAGAGAGTCTCGCCGTTGGAAGAACCCTGAACACTTTCCTAAACCGCTGAGTTACAGGGAGAGGTTTTTCATAAATCCACTTACATATACATCTTCTAGTGTGATTCCGTTTTAGGTGGCGTCCACAATAGTCTTTGAACCTTACAAAACTTTTTTTCCATTATCTTAACAGGTTATTGAGTTTAGAGTTGTGTTAGGGCTGGAGACGATCCAAGCTGTTATAGGGTGAAAGGCAGGGTACACCCCATATAGGTCGGTTTGTCACATGACTGGGCCTTTACTTTTAATGTGTGTTTAATATTGTGAAAGTATCCTTAGTTATGTAGGACCAGAACATGGACCACTCTAGAAACAATGCATATATTTCCCTGTCACCAATTTACATTTAAGGCATAATGGTTATATACCAGTATCTATTTTCTTCATAATGTCAGGTGCTTTGTGCTGCATCATCATACATTATACTGTATTTTACTACTAAGAAACAGAGTGAGTGACCTGAATGCCTATTTTCCAAACATCTCCATCATATATGACAGTGTTTTGTTTTTTTATATGAGTTGAGATTACTTGAGACCTATGAAAGAAAACCAGCATCTTGCTACAGATGACAATGAGGTTGACTGGTTCATTAAATCTGCTCCACTTTCTTTGTCTGAGTTCATCTTCATTCATTCAGTTTGTTAATAATCAGGCAGCTTGAAAACCAGAGGACACCTTGAGCAGAGAGCCTATAATCTCCCTGCCACCCGTGCTCTGGATTCTTAAATACTAAACAACCTAGCTGACACAAAAGCAGGAAGTAGTGGTTAAATCTATGGATCTAAACTGCAGGTTTTCCTATGCTGATTACTAAACATGGTGAAAGTGGTAAAACAACAGTGTGATTCCATTATAATCCCACTCTCACTTGCATGTGGCAGCTGTAGATTTCTCACACATTCACGCTCACGGCCGATTTAGACTTTTGCACGAATCTTTCTAGAGCCTATGGTGTGGTTTTTTTGTTGTTTTTTTTAGATGCCAGCCAAAATGGAATCAAATAAAATGCTGGCACTCTTTTCCCTCCTTGGTCCCCACGCAAACATATTTGCCCCTCAGGTTTTTCCCACTTCTTCTTACATTCCCTCACACCAAGTCCAGTAGTTTGTGGAAACTCCTTCCAGCAATCTGCTGACATCTGTGAGTCCTTATAGTGAGGCAATGATTGTTATTCTCTCACTGATCAGGCCAATCACATTAGTTGCAGGTTGCGTCAACACGATGCATAGTTACATCCTCGGGGAGGTGCACCTCGGGTTATGGCGAAGGTTTTCAGAAGGGTTCTGTGGTGTTATGATTCAGTGCAGACATATAAATCCCCCGTCATCCAGAAAGTTCACAGGAGCGCTTCATTGACATCCTGATGTGTCTCTCCTCTAGGATGTAAGTGGAGAGGTGAAGGATCCCTCACTTTAATTGATGGTATTTATAACTGCTCCTTCAGCTCTATGGCAGCCTGCTGTATGTGCACTCTGCTGTATGTGCGTTTGTATTTGTGTGTCTTTGCATCTCTGCCTCTCACCTCCACTGTCAGGTTTACTGTGACACTTGTCCAAATCTTGTGTGTTATAAAAAATATATGCACAGCTACAGTGAATTCAGTGATACAGTGTGCATGTGAGTATGTTTGTGTTTGTATAGCTGAGTATGTTGCAAGTGCTCTACCGTTTATAGCATCTTCAGGCAACGTCTAACCTGAATGTCTTTAGAAAGTGAGTGCGTTTAAGCAGAGGTGTAACTCTTTGTTTGGCCTTGCGACTAATTACTATGTTGACATACTGTTTTCTTATCTCAAACTGAAAACAACTGTCAGTCTGTTTCTCACTTCAGTCTTTGACGGCTAGCCCGCAGCCACGCAGTGACTTCTTTGATGGCAGCTCTCTAGGACTGCTGGCATTTTTTTTGACACATAGATGTGTGTAAAGAAAAAACAAGTCACACAGTAGCTTTGGCTCCATCTGTACTTGGATACCGACACTGTGTGTGTTGGTGTTTTATGCACAAATTTTGCCGATACAAATTCAGTATTTTCGCACTGTTTTCAGCTTACAATCGTTTAAAAAATAAATTTCTTACAGAATTTTGTGCAGTACTGTGAAAAGTAAACCATTACAACTTCCATAGGAATTAAAAGGGTAGGTAGCAGTTAATCTAATAACTCTTAAAAGCACAAGTTTTGGCAGTTTGCTGGTCTGGGGCATTCAGGTTTGTTAACATGGTGACAATGAACAAAGACAAGAAGCAGTGATCTTAAAGAAACAGCTCTTGCTGTCCATCAGTCTAGGAAGTGTTATACAGCATCTCAACACAAACACCTCAGACCATCTGTCAATGATCTGGGCTAATGAACATGGGGACGTTGCAGTCATTAAGATAGCCATGAACTCGTCTGTACATCAAGGTCATATCTGACCGATAAAGCTCTGCTGAAATTAGGTTATACAACAGGACTGTGATACCAACCACAGCAGAAAACAGAATGGCTGAATCAGAGACAGGAAAATGCTCAAGGTGTTTCAATGACCCAGTCAAAGTCCAAACCTCAAGCTGGCTGAAATGATGTAGCGAGACCTAACAGAGCTGTGCATAAATGAATTGAGGCAAACCTCAATGAAATTAAAGCAATGTTATAAAGAAGAGCGGCCAAAAATACTTTCAAAACGATGTGAGAGACTGATAAAGTCATACAGAAAATTATTGCTTCAAGTTATTGCTGCTAAATGTGGTTCTACAAGCTGATGAGTCATGCTCCATACTTAGTTTTCACAGCACTGCACAGAGTCCTATGCAAACTTTCTTTTCCACATCGCTTTATCCTATCAAAAGACCAAAAGCAACAATAAGTTATTATTATGAACAGGTGTTTATTGTATCCGTAGCCTGATAAGGCTTATTTTTATCCCGCCGACCTCCGTTGTCATCCAGAAACAATGACAAATGCATCAAGTGAACCATGCTGTTGCAGTGGGTAACATGTTCCCTCATTATGAGTCACTGTGGGTTATTTTGAGCCAGTTTCACATACTGTACACCATCCTGCCTAAATCCATGGCTGGAGATAGTCACTATAAACACACCTTTGCAAATATAAATGTTTGAATAGAAAATCCTAAAAGCTGCAGTGCCCAGCTGACACAGGAAATTTAATGTTTTTAAAAAACAGGACCATGTTTTTATGACGCATTTTTATGTTTAAAGTGCTCAGCAAGACTGGGCCCCAGAGACAATTTTTGGCTGGGATTTGTTAACAATAGGAAAAATATGGACTAATACTAGCCTGATCCTATAACTCTGTTATTGTTTACTGTAAAGACGTGGTGTAACATTTTGTCCCACATTAAGGAAGAGCCAGAGATTACTACAGCAATTTATGGCTGTAAATGCATTCATTATAAGATCATGAACACATTAATTATCGTCATCATCACAGACGGGTCCTGGTTGGTCCAGATATGAACGATCAAGCCTCATGATGAGGTGGGTGGGGGAGTTCAGAGCCAGGATGTTAGGGGCTGCTGTCTAATTGGTCCATCAGGTGCTGCACTGACCCCCACATGGTCGATCCCTGGTACATCTGTCCCTGCATGAGGAGGCAGGGTCTGTCTGAGCTAGGCTTATTATAGTAAGATAAATCAGGCAAGCTGTGTGCAGCTGTGGCCTTTAGCTCCCGTGGCTGTCTGGGTTGTCGAACACAGCCGCCCCCCTTTTAAAGCTAACTGTATATTTATCGGGTAAAAATAATATCTGATGATGTTTATAGACTGAACCTCACCTCAAACATGACTCTAACGGCACAACGCAAGTTTCATTCGGAGTCTGTTATTTTGTTTGTTGTTTTGTTTGTCTTGTTTTCTCTCCTTTTATGATCTGGCTCAGTTTTTATATATAAAAAAAACGATTTAAGGGTTAATTTTAAAGTGTAACATGCATGTCAGACCATTTATCTGTGTTCTGATTTAAGTCGGGGTTAGGTGATTTTAGCCTCTCACTGTCTATATTTTATAGCATGAAACAGGCGCCTTTTGAGACACCTCATGAATCATTTTCTGCAGCGAGTACATCTTTGTTGCTAGGCAGCAGGCGAGGCGGCTCCTCGTTTCCTGATTTCCTTTTTTCTTAGCCTTTGAGGTCTCGCAGTGATTCCCGAGACTTCCTACTAAAACACTATGTCTTTAAGGTGACTGTACAGCGCAGGACCTCGTGCTCCACTGCTTTGTTGTCCTGCCACAGTGTGACTGACAGCTGGTTGTCCTCTGTGCCTCATTAGAAAAACACACTGACCTTGTCTCCTTTTCTTTCCTTATCTGTCCCTCCCTTATCCACCCCCGTCCTCCATCAATCTCTCAATCAATCTGTCTGCACATGCCCACGTCCCACCTGCGCCATCACAATTATCTCCACTTTTTCCTGTCTGTATTTCTCTACATGTTTTTTTTCTTGTCATGTTTATGTCTTCCCAACCTTTTTTTGTCTTTTCATCTCCATAAAACTCATTTTATAGGTGTTCCAGTCAACAGTCGCGTCTCCAACAAAATCCAGCAGCTGCTCAATACACTGAAGAGACCAAAGCGTCCACCGTTGCGCGAGTTCTTTGTTGACGACTTTGAGGAGCTTTTGGATGGTAAGCCCACCTGAATGTAATTACAGTGATTCTGCTGAATCAATAAATCTTCGTGAAGAGAAACTCTTTCACACTCCTACTCTTTTGAATGTGATGCTCACATCGCGTTGGTTTTCCAGCTCTAATAATAGTGATCTGTCTAATTCTTGTTGTGGCTGAGATAAAAATGTGACTGTGACCTTGCCAGGTCCCACAAGTAAACAATCAAGGCACGGTTTTAGCTCAGTGGTGGTTATTTTGGCCCTGAAGACCACCAGGTGTTGAAAGGGAATTTTTTAGGGAAGTGCACACGGACTGGACCAGCCCTTCCTAACCATTTCCTCCATTCCAACCAAACCCATCAGTGGGTCTGGGTGGTACTCTGCCACTCTGAATAAACACTGAGTGAATGAAAATGCAGCGGGAATAGCAGTGTATCAGCAGGTAACTGTAAAGCTTCTCCTTGTGGTATGGCAAGCTTCAGTGTGAGCAGAAAAACACACTCAGAGGTAGGATCCAAACACTGATAAAGATGTTATATTTGGCAGAGATATGGCTTACCTGCTTCTTTAAACAGGTCTGAACTCTACTGCTCAGAGAGTCTGAAGGTAAGAATAGAGATGAAGAGATGGAAGTCAAATCCAGAAGTCAATAGAGTACTTAAAGAAGGAGCGAGGCGAGACTGATTTCCAGTAAGCAGCAGCTTCGAGTTTCTCACAAGTAGGAATAATAGGCAGCTTAGACTCATGAGGACAGAACACAGCTCACTGTATATCCTCCAGCTTTTCCTTTTCCATCACACCTTCCTCATTGTCCTTTTTTTCTCACACTCTTTTTTTTCTCCCCTGTCCTCCTTACAAGTGTTGTTTAATTTACATATTTACCATTTCTTTGCAGACTAGCCGGTCTTCTTTATCAAGCAGCTCAGGAGCTTATATTACGTTCAATTCGAATCAAAGTCTTAAAGATGTCCAATTCATCTTCTTCATGTTTTCAGTCCAGCAGCCAGATCCCAACCAGCCAAAGCCAGAAGGCCAGCAGATGTGTCCCCTGGAAGGGGAGCCTCTTGGGGTGGTGACCAACTGGCCTCCCTCCTTGCCAGCAGCCCTACAAAGGTGGGGAACCACTCAGCCCAAGAGCCCCTGCCTGACAGCACTCGACAATGCTGGCAAGCCCGTCTACACACTCACCTATGGTAGGTGTTAGCCTGTGGATGTTGGCCCAGAAATGACAATTCAGATGGAAAAGAATAGCACCTCTTTTCATCCACTGTGTCTTTGAAAAACAGACATAATGTATTCTGCTGTTTAAATGTTGTTTTGCAGGTTAGATTAGTTAAATCAAAGGCACTCGTTGACAATGTGTGTTAACCTCTGCAGGTAAACTGTGGACCCGCAGTCAGAAACTGGCCTATACGCTTCTTAATAAGCTGAGCAGCAGAAATGAGCCTCTGCTCGTGCCGGGAGACAGAGTAAGTCATGATATATTACAGTGTGTTTGGTGGCGATTGAATGTGTTACATTTTTTGGCATTTCACTCAATCAATCAGCACTATTACAAATATTCAACATGGAATTAATCACCAAATAAATTCAATGACGTGAGAAAATAAAATAAAATAAAACAAAACAGGGGGCTGAAAGTATTCCTACATAGGAACCTTTTGGGAAATATAGTTACTGCCTTTTCCTGCTAGATGAAAAAGTGACCAGCTCTCTGATTTGCGTTTACTTTTGTCGTTTTAGATCCACTTAAAAGCTTTAATATTCTATTTGAATTTGGAACATTAATATAGCAGAAAACTACTTTTTTTCCTATGAAATAATTAATGAGTGCTTCCTTACTTCTTAGCAGAGAGGAAAGTCCCATTCCTCACATGTTTGTGTTAAGCCAAGTCTGCATCTGCATTAATACCTTGAAATCTTTGACTGGGAACGTAAAAGTGAAATGAGCGAGCCCAGTCTGACACAGTTCATAACTGTAAAGTTTAAAAACCTAATTTATGTGTAGACATTTAATTTCATCTCATTTTCAGGGTCTCTAAAGTTGTTTTGCAGCTCTCCTCTGCTCCTCTGCTTTCAGTTTCACCCTGAGCAGAGGAAAGCTGCAAAAACGGCTCGGCTTGGGTCTAGTTGACTTGCTTGGGTTAATCATTGTGGCTGGACTTTTTTTCTGGTCTAAAATAATCTAAAAAGATGGGGGAGGCTGGCTGAGATGCCTGTTTGTTTTGGTGCGAGATGGTGCATGTGTGATTTTTGTCTGATGCAAAAACAGCAGTTTCACATTTAATGGGGGCTACAGCGAACAGAAAACAGACCCAAGCCAAGACAGAGTAACTGACTGTTGATTAAAACCAAGGATTTATTGAAAATATAAATATTATTGTTGTGAAGCTGGAGTTGTCAACTAACTCTCTGGTAGAAAGCAATGATTTCTTAAACTTTAAAGCCTTGCAGAAAGCAAGCGCTTTATTATTTGTATGACATGTTTAGTGTCACCGCCAGTCCACAATACTGTTGTGTAGCATTAAAACAGAAAAATATGAAAGATAATGTTGGTGTATTGTAACCATGTCTTGAACACACCTGCAGGTTGCACTTGTTTTCCCCAACAATGATCCAGTGATGTTCATGGTGGCCTTCTACGGCTGTCTCCTGGCGGAGCTCGTACCTGTACCTATTGAAGTGCCGCTGACCAGAAAGGTAAAGCAATGAGGGTCTCCTGGGAATGTGTGAATTTTGATGTTTTACTGACCCCTACTGGACATCTGACCTCAAAGTGTTTACATGAGAGACATACTTAAGTCAGATGCAGTTTTTGATTCAGTGCTAATCTTCACTCTCTTTGACGTTCCTTATGCTAAATCACATCTTTGTAAATCTGATCTCTTAATGTTTAAATACGGAGTATTAGCTTATGATGTTTTGCGGTTCCCAGAGCATCCATCACCTCAAACCGATCTAAATTTATCCATATTAGTGGCACAGCCTGAATATTAATGCCTGTTCGTGATTGCCCTTTATAAGCATGCTGTTGGCAGACGCTGGGCTGTAATTAATGAGATTTGAGTGAGGTGAAATGATGTGTTATTCTAGTCAAACTATTAGATCACAGGCCAACTGTTCTCAGGAGTCAGACGCTCATTTGCTCACTCTGTCAGCTCCTATCATTCCTCGTCCTCTTGTTGTGTCCCTCTCTTTATTCCTATTACCCTCCTCTTCTTTCTTTCCGCCTCTCCCCACCCATCTTGTGTCTCCCACCTTTTTTTTTGCTTTTCAGAGCAGCGCACTTTGCACAGCACGAGTTTAGCTATAAGCTAATTTGCACAGCCAATCAAATAGGAGCGAGCGTGTGTCAGATCTTGGGTTTCATTCCTGCTACAGTCTGGCTTTGATGCACAGCAGTAGAGTTTTTAATAGTGACTGGCCGTCACTCCGCTTGCTCACCTGCTGCTGCTTTGATGCTGCTGTGATGCTCTGAGGTTTCTTCTTCTTCTTCTTTGTTTTCTTCTTCTTGTCATTGCCCTTGTTTTCACTCCATTAGCAATTCCCACATTCCCTCGGCGCATCCTTTCTCAAAGTTATTTTGAATTTTTCTGTTTTTAGTAGTTGATCGTTGTGTGTGACAGATACTCTCTTTGCTCCCCCAGGATGCGGGAAGTCAACAGATCGGCTTTCTGTTGGGCAGCTGCGGCGTCACGTTGGCATTGACCACTGACGCCTGTCAGAAAGGCCTGCCCAAAGCACAAACGGGGGAGGTTGCCACTTTCAAAGGTACAGCCTGTTTTATTTTCATTGTGAATGTGTGTGCATAGTTTCATTTGGTTTGAGATGACTTCATGTCTCTGTCTCTGCAGGCTGGCCGCGGTTGCTGTGGTTTGTGACAGATGGAAAACATGTTGTGAAGCCTCCAAAAGACTGGCACCCTCCAATACGGGAAGCCAGTAACGACATTGCCTACATAGAAGTAAGTGGGGTTTAATCAAAGGATGTGACGCGATGGTTTTTACTGGATTTGTTTTTTACTTATTCAACTTATTAGGCAGTTTTTGTTTTTACCAGATCCTTTTTCTTCCTAATGAAACTGTTTTTTTCCCTTTATGCTTCTTACATCTAGTATAAAACCAGCAAAGAAGGAAGCACCATGGGAATCACAGTGTCCCATTCAGCCATGCTGGCTCACTGTCATGCCCTCACGCAAGCCTGTGGCTACACTGAAGGTGAGGAGGAATCTTAATTTACTTTTTTGGTCATACTTTGTTTCTGCAATTTTTCCCTCCATCATTTATCACTTCTTCCAACATGGAGAAAGTTCAGTTGGTGCTGGCAGGAGAAATGCTCTGAGACCCTTTTAGGTGTAAATACAGTCTCATTTGATAAATGCAGCTGCTCAGTTGGTTGCGTTCCTTCCATCATACCTGGGTCAGGTCTGCTTAAAAAGAAAGAGAACATAAAGTAGCTCCTTTCTTCTAGTGTCCTACTTTTGTTCTGAGTAACTGCAAACAGCACCAGCAACCCCCAGAGACTCTCCGGATCTGTTTCTGTAACTTAATTTGGCTTACTCAAACCACTGCTGCTACAGTCAGAATTTACTCTTCATTACAGAAACTTATGTAACTGTGTTGTGCTCCTAACCTTGAAAAATTCTCCTTTTTTTTATTTGTAGGTGAGACGATAACCAACGTCCTGGACTTCAAGAGAGAAGCAGGATTATGGCACGGTGTTCTCACTGTAAGTAGTCTCCAGACCTCTAGTAGAGCTAATGGGGCGCTTATATAATGAGAAATGGAGGAGATCTGAGCTCAGTTTGCAGATAAAAACTGAAACTTATCTAACCGGCTTCCCACTGAGGCCTTTATCAGTATGTAAATGCATTCAAACTAATGAAGTCCTGATGGGGAGGGGGAAAGCATCTTATCTAACCACTGAGGAGTTTCAAACCTGTGAAAAATAAAGCTGCTCCCACTGACACAGACATCCCAGCTTTGATTGACTGCTTTCAAACATGCATGAGAATTCCCGGTGCCTTAGGTCATACGTGATTTGTTGTTACGTGTATAAACAGGCTTATTTTTGTACTCTTGGCAGATAAAATCATAACCTGCAGCGTGTTTACAGTGACCTCATTTAGTTGTGATGCATTTCTGGCATATATTGGAGCTCATCTCAATGCTTACTGCTCTCCTGGCAGAGCGTCATGAATCGGATGCATGTGATCAGCATTCCCTACTCCCTGATGAAAGTCAACCCTCTGTCTTGGATAATGAAGGTTCACACATATAAAGGTAAGGGTCAGTCCATCTATTTAGGGTTAGTAAGGAATTTGGATCTTTTTTTGTTGCTGTTTAATTCGGAAAACAAGGACAGAGCACACTTTTCACAAGAAGCTACCTTAGGGAAGATACACTTCAGGTGTTTTATTGTTAAGAAGACCAGATTTTATTCCTGCTTGTTACTGTTTTGATTCTCAGTGCACGTTTGACACGAGTGGATGGATTAAAGAGATCATTTGTTGGACCTATTGATTTCTGGGGTTGTGTGCCCTGAATAAAACTGATCCACAGCTCTGCTCAATCATCTGTTGGCGACTGAGTCAGCTTGCGTCGCTCCTTGCTGTCTGGTTTTATGATCTCGTCAAACTGGACCACAGAGGTCATGATTGTGTCGGTCATTGTTTTTGTCTTTGTGTCCCCCGTGCAGCTCGGGTAGCAGTGGTGAAGTCGAGGGACATGCACTGGTCTCTGCTGGCCCAGAGAGACCAGAGAGACATCAGCCTGAGCTCACTGCGAATGCTTATCGTTGCTGACGGAGCTAACCCATGTGAGTCCATCTGCAGAGGCTCATTTAATAAAACAACACCCTGGAGTCCCAAGAAATTATTATTGATTTGCTTTGTTTGTCTGCCTGGTGCTCTGTGTGTGTCTGCGCGCGTGTGTGTGTGTGTTACCCCAGGGTCGATATCCTCCTGCGATGCCTTCCTCAACGTGTTTCAGTCACGTGGGCTGCGACCTGAGGTGATCTGTCCATGTGCCAGCTCTTCAGAAGCAATGACTGTCGCCATCCGCAGGTGCGCTTCCGTTACTGCACCTGACGAGAACAAAAGCAGCCTCTTTGCCTTTCTGTGCTGCTGTTATGTCACACCATGCTTGCAACATCAGCTGGTTCCTGCAGGGAGGAAGGGAGATTTGTTCTGTTGATCACAGCGCAGACTGTAGAGTCTCACAGCTTTCTGCTGATTGTGAAGCTCAGTTTTGGAGGAGGATTACGATGCCAGACAGATTGGGAGGCAAGAAAATGCTTCAAGTAGAAAAGCTGGCACTATTTTTAGTGAGAGAAATGCAAATTTAAATATATGCAAGAGTTAAGAAATGTAATGGAGCCACAGAGTCATTAAATTTCTCCAGAACCAGTTCATATCTTCTTTTTAAGTGTTAGTACTGCTGTCACTGTACTACACCAGTAGATGGCTCAGTCTGACTGCCGTAAGCAGAAAAGGAAGAATTTAAGTGATAGTATGGCTTAAGTAATAGCATGACTGTGTGTCCTGCAGACCTCCAGAAATGGGGGTTCCTCCTCCCGGGAAGGCGGTGCTGTCCATGGGTGGGCTGAGTCACGGGGTGATCCGTGTGGACACTGAGGAGAAACTCTCTGTTCTTACAGTGCAGGATGTGGGACAGGTCATGCCTGGAGGTACAGTATACCATGCACATTATTAACATTTTACTGATGTTAATGACTAAAATACTGATTCTGAAGAAGGTTGAGAAAAAGGAGATTTTCAAGAATTTAAAAAAAAATGTGTACATGCTGACACTGAAATATCTAACCATATAAAAGTGTTTGTAGCAAAATATTCACCTTAAAAGCCTCTTTTAAAACAACATTTTAAACGCATCACCAATAAATCACCACATCCAACTTAAATGAAATTATTTACCAAATTTTACTGTTCGAACTTTTTGAAGTGTTTCATAGAAGTTTTTGAAAAGCTTAATGCAAACCGGGATCTTTGAATCGATTTAAATATTGACCTTATGACTCATTCTTCCTTGTGCCCATCCTTCTGTGTCCATTTTGCATTTCCAGCCTTGGTCTGTGTGGTGCGAGCCGAGGGAATACCTTATCTCTGTCAGACAGACGAGGTCGGAGAGATCTGCGTGAGCTCAGGCAGCACCGGTGTCGCTTACTACGGCCTCCCAGGCATGACCAAGAACATCTTTGAGGTTGGTGTTTCGTTATTTCTGTAAGTGGTCAGGTGTGACAAAGGATTCAGCGCTTTTCTCCTAATGTTATTATTCATGAGTGTCACTTCATATGTGCAGTGTAATAGCACCACATTTCTAAAAATCTTCTTAATTGATAGCACTAAAATTAAATGATGGCGCTATGATTTCCAAAGTCATCATCTGATTGGACTTCTATTAAGTGAAGGCAGTATCTGTTTGTTTTGATATTTGGTTTTAATAGTGTTGTATCTTCTTGCAGACTGTCCCTGTAACACCGTCTGGGATCCCAATCAGTGGCCGACCTTTCACTAGAACCTCACTGCTGGGCTTTGTAGGGCCAGTAAGTTCCTCTTTAGATTTCCTTTTAACCTTCCTTTGATTTAATGTCAGTCTTACAGCTTTGTGATATCTCTGTCTTACACAGGTACATTTTAACTGTCCTTTCAGATCTCATAGTACTTCTGTGACAGTTCTGGCAGCAAAAAATAAAAATAATGATAATGGGTTTTTCTGCTTAATAGAACAGATATTAATATCTGTCAGAAATAATCAGCATGAAGCGCCACATGTGATATTGTCAGTTATACCATCTTGTTGCCTCTACTCTGGTTTGTGATTTTCTAAATTACTCAGGAAGACTCTCAATGGTTTGTGTTAGTGGTTGTTAGTCAACAGTGAGTTTAGTAACAAATATGCAAATGTTTTACTAACTAAACTAACTACTTGCAACATTAGATTGCCCAGTTAAAGGGTCCATCCAGTCAATACGCAAAGACCAATCATCTCTGTAATTGTTGCAGGTATTTGTTCGTATTTTAATTTAACGTGCTCACAGAATTGAAGAAAACGGTCTCTGAGGCTATGGCATTTGATTTTAGACTAAAAGATTAATTTTTCTTTTAGGATATTTCACTAAACTCCCTTTAGGCAGTTTTATTTCTGAAGTGGATTATTCAGCAGTTTCAAAAGAAAGGAAGAAACGGAAATCTCTTTATTTTGAAGGATTGCTTTTGTGTTTATAGACTTTCAAACCAGTGAAAGATGGAGCTGACCTGTGTTTATTTAATTTGTTAAAATCGTGGAGATGATCATACCAGTGTCATTATCACTTGACAAATGGTGATGTTTTTTTAATTTCCGAGTTTAAAGCATAATTGTTTTCCCTTTGAGGACATGACAGCTCCTGGATGAAGAGTTTGATGATAGTTTATAAGACGTCTGTAAACCTTTTGAGGCATTCAGATTTCTTTGCACCAGGAGCTCATGTGTTGTGCGGATCACCACATGAACTTTTGTGACTCTTTCCAGGACAGCCTTGTGTTTGTTGTGGGAAAGATGGATGGACTGATGGTCGTCAGTGGGCGGAGACATAACGCTGATGACGTAGTTGCCACAGCGCTGGCCGTGGAGCCCATGAAGTTTGTGTACAGGGGAAGGTAAAGGAGAAAGCGGCATGGAAATTATGAAAGTTTGCACTTCTTGTTGAGCAGGACAGCCAGTTTGTGACGGTGTTGCTTTGCTCCCCAGGATCGCAGTGTTTTCTGTGTCTGTACTGCACGACGAGAGGATCGTCGTGGTGGCAGAGCAGAGGCCAGACGCCTCAGAGGAAGACAGCTTCCAGTGGATGAGCCGTGTCCTCCAGGTCCTCAATATTTTTTGTTTTGATTTGGTTTATTTTTGAATTTACATGTTTATAAAATAATAAATGAATCTCAAACTTTACCAAAGAAAACTATGTATTTTCAGGCCATAGACAGCATCCATCAGGTTGGGGTGTACTGCCTGGCTCTGGTACCTGCTAACACGCTTCCTAAGGCTCCCCTCGGCGGCATTCATATATCTGAGACCAAGCAGCGCTTCCTGGAGGGTGCTTTACACCCCTGCAATGTCCTTATGTGCCCTCACACATGCGTCACTAACCTGCCCAAGCCGAGACAGAAACAGCCAGGTAGACCACAAGACACCTCAGACTCTGAGATCAAAAACACAACAATAATTATTCCAATATGTTTGCCTTAAAATGATTTTTGGTGCTAACTTCACTGAGATGTATGATGATGATGCTTTGATTGTGCTGGACAGAGGTTGGTCCTGCTTCTATGATAGTGGGCAACTTGGTGGCAGGCAAGAGGATAGCACAAGCCTGCGGGAGAGACTTGGGACAGCTGGAGGACAATGACCAGGCACGTAAGGTAGATAGTCATCCTCATTTCATCCATGCCACACCTCTGCTCACACACTGCAGACACAGGTAAGGATCCACACCTGAGGGAGAAATCTGAGTCTAGATGTATGTGCTCTTCAGTTGGTTGGACAACCTCAGTCAGGAAATTGAACAGCACGGATGTTACAAAGACGAGTTGCCTGGATCCAGCCACTCTTACTAGATTGTATGATGTCATCTCAACAAGAACAAATTAAGTTGCTGAATTTCATGCAGATGCTACATGATTTAATTATGTTCACCATAGAAACATGGAATTATTTAGTTCAAATTACAAGTCTGGATCTTGTGCATGTAACAACCACCCAATTTCATTTTTTTGAGTCGACTCACTAAATTCACAAGATCACATTAGATGTCAAACCACAGGAAAATCACTGGGGTTACAAGAGGCAGACAACCACATCACGTGTATGCTGTTACTATTTCTTATGGTTTAACTTGTCAAGGACAACAACATAAAGCATCATCAAGCATAGCTTTCCTACTTTTGTTAAGTCTGTATTGACAGATTAATGCCGTGGTGGTTCGTGCTGTTGCCTCAGAGCAAGAAGATCCTGGGTTCAAATCCACAATGTGGCAAAGTTTGCAGTGGGTTCTCTCTGCGTATTCTGGTTTCCTCCACAGTTAAAAGTCATGCAGTTGTAAGGGTAGCTGGTTATTCTAAATTACCCAAATGTGTTGAAGTGCAAATGGTTGTTTGTCTCTGTATGATAGACTAGTGACCTGTCCAGTCTGTACCCTGCCCCTGTTACCCTATCACTTCCGCAGCCCAGATAAAGATAAGAAGATGGGTGGATTGGAAGTTGCTGTAAATCCGTTGAATTTTTTTGTTGAACATTATGTAATATGAATACAACATGTACTACAGACATAAGTTACATTTCATTCATTCAACAAGATTATCATTGGTGTAAGAAACAAATATTTTACTAGTTCATGTAACAAGACTGACTTTTGATGTGCCAAAGTGTTTAAACAATATAAGATGAATTTAAATAAATTTAATTAGACTAACGTGGTACAAACATGTTGATTGAACAAAAGTCAAATTAATTGAATGTTAATGTTAATATTATGTTAAACCTACACACATATATCGTGTTGACACAACACAACCAAGATGGATTAATATAACATGATTTGTTTAGATGGAATATAAGTGGCAAGATAAAATTACGTTCATCCAATGAATTATTTTTTTGAGTGTACATGCAACTGAGAGATGGCCTTCCCTTCTGCAAAAAACACAGGCATCACATAACTCAGATTGTTTTCCCATCATGCATTACACCTTTTTGCCTTTTGATCATCATCTGCACATGTGCTCTACCCCTTAAATGTTTCTTATTCATGTGCAAAAACAGCCTTGTCCCATTATGCAACAATATTTAACACCATTTATTAAGTGAGACAAGATATTTCTGTGTGACACTTTGATATCTTTGTAGTTAATTTTGTGTTTTCTTCCTTTAGTTCCTCTACATTCAGGATGTGCTACAGTGGAGAGCTCAGGCCACTCCAGACCATCCTCTGTTTCTGGTTCTCAATGCTAAGGTATTGTCTGTACTGGGGTTTGACTTAAGAAAGATCAAATACGATCGATAGAAAGATCTCTAAATAGAATGTGGTTTTGAAGGTAGTAACACTGATGTGTTATTACAGTAAATTTCCTTGAAATTCAGTTTAAAACCTTTTTACAAAAAAAGATTGTTGTCTCAGGTTTATCTGTTACCCTGATTCAGTTTAATTAAGTGAGTCATGAGTAAAGATACTTCATTAAAGTGATGCAAAACTCCTGCAACTCAAGTTTTCATAAGAGGAAAGAAAAAAAGTTGTAATGCAAAGTTAGCTTGTTAGACATTTGTGGACTGATAAATCTTGATGATGGTGAATTAAATAAAGAGAACGGTGCAGATATATGTTACTCTTGTGCTTTCTCGTCAGGGCACAGTGTCCAGCTCAGCTTCCTGTCTGCAGCTGCACAAGCGAGCAGAGCGAGTGGCAGCAGCTCTGATGGGACGCCTGAACACTGGAGACCACGTAGCACTCGTCTATCCGCCAGGTAAAAAAAAAACATCTGCTGCCCTGTGCTTCTTGACCTTTTAAAACATCCTCACTCCATTTGTTTTAAGAGAAAAAATATATATAAACAAACATTATGTGCAGGAATTGACCTGATTGCCACTTTCTACGGCTGCCTGTACGCTGGCTGTGTGCCGGTCACTGTCAGACCGCCACATCCACAGAACCTGGCCACCACTCTGCCCACCGTCAAAATGATCGTTGAGGTAACACAGAGGCTGTTTGGGGACACATGCTTATGGCAGTCAATGTGGATTGTATGCATTAAAAAATACATTAAAGTCAGTGATCTTCAGATGTATCTGTGCTCTGTTAGCGACACTTTACTGTCTAATAGAAAACAGTGTGAACAGCAACACAACATATGTAATTAGATTCTACTATCTGTGGTAAAGGTCAGCAAGTCAGTGTGCATCCTGACAACCCAAGCAATAACGAAGCTGCTGAAATCCAAAGAAGCTGCTGCTGCTGTGGACATCAAGAGCTGGCCCACCGTGCTGGACACTGGTAATTTATGTACACACACTCAAATGCTTAATATCAATTTCTGCAGTGAACGTTCTCCTAATTTGCTCGTTCTTCATCCTACAGATGATCTCCCCAGGAAGAAGAGCCCCCAGATGTACAAGCCCCCAACCCCAGAGATGCTGGCTTACCTGGACTTCAGTGTGTCCACGACAGGCATCCTGGCAGGGGTCAAAGTATGTTGAAAGAACTGTCTGGTTCAGTAGATTCACATGTTGCCATCATATTGCCTCTTTTTTTTCCTGTTAATGCACACCCTGAAATGGAGGGGTAGGATGTTTCAGAGCTGGAACTGAAAACGTTTATGAAGTTCTAGGTGGGATCTTGGGACTACTAAGAGCTGTTGGTCCAGTGACCTAAGCAAATGACCTGAGACGACCACCACGTGAGAGTGATGGGGATAATCTGAGGCTAGCCCATTAAGGCACTCATGAATAAGATTTTGCAATTAATCCTGTTACAAACAGATATCAAGTTTATCATTATCAGAAAAGGTGGCAAATGCTTATCTTTAGACATATATATCAGGAGACTAATTTCCCCCTTTAAAACCCCTTTTTCCAGGATGTTAGTACCTATCAGACATGTAACTAACTACAACAATCTACTCAAGAGGCAATAAAAAGCACATTTGATCTTCTGAAGGGTATATAAAGAAAGTAAGGTTTGAAGTCCTTGATTTTAAGCACTTTGCTTGCATTCAGTGTCAGGTCGCAGGACATTTTAACATTAGCTGTACCTCTTGTTCACACTTAATTTGGAAAAACTGGATTCAGATACTTGCCTATAAATGAAATGAACTACAAAAAAAACCCTATGAAGTCCTATTTGACAGATTTGCAAGTCTAATTAAAAAGAGGAACAAACGGCATGTTTGACTGGGTGAACTTCAGCACATTCTGGAGTTATGATTGATTTTATAGGACAACAGTAAAGGCTTAAAAGGTTCTTAGTCTGCTGTGAAGTAATGAATCCCTGAATGTTACTGCAGCACCCAGTCTCTGTGCTTCATTCTTTTCTTTTTTTTTATGTCATATTGTCTCTTCTAGATGTCTCATGCTGCCACCAGTGCCTTGTGTCGCTCCATTAAGCTGCAGTGTGAGCTCTACCCATCCCGGCAGATCGCCATCTGTCTGGACCCGTACTGCGGCCTGGGCTTTGCTCTCTGGTGCCTGTGCAGGTAGGGGCTCTCAACAAACGACCACCAGTAACATTTGAAAATCTGGACACAGATTATTATCTTTTCTTTCTGTGGATTCCTGTTTACTCTCTCGCCTGCATCTTCTTGTTTCAGTGTGTACTCGGGCCATCAGTCGATCCTGGTTCCACCGCTGGAGTTGGAGAGCAACGCATCTCTGTGGCTTGCAGCCGTTAGCCAGTACAAAGTGCGCGTCACGTTCTGCTCGTACTCAGTCATGGAGATGTGCACCAAAGGACTGGGTTCACAGACAGAAGCACTGCGGGTCAGTTTGTCTCTTCAGCTGTTGAACAGTGTCACTGAGGGGAAACAACAAACCACAGCGTTTTTCTTGCACAAAATTGAAGTGATTCTCTTCAAATAGTCCTTTTCCCTGCGGTGCTGTTGCACCAGCACCATAATTATCAAGACAAAGTGAGGGAGTCAATGGTGAAGCACTTCACTGCTCCGTGTGTGCCTGCTGATTACTGTCTGCAGCACTTAAGACTGGTCTGTCTGTGATCTAATACAGCGGTCCCCAACCTTTTTTGCGCCACGGACCGGTTTATGCCCGACAACATTTTCATGGACCGGCCTTTAAGGTGTCGCGGATAAATACAACAAAATAAAACTAGTACCGGTACCGAAAAAAGAAAATTTATTCATAACACACGTGAAAAGACCCAGGAAAACCGAGTAAACGATAAAAACGATAACAAAATAACGCTGAAAACCGATAAAAAACCCTGAAAACCATACATTTCACACCTGAGCCTCAACTCTCGCGGCCCGGTACCAAACGACTCACGGACCGGTACCGGTCCGAGGCCCGGGGGTTGGGGACCGCTGATCTAATAGATGCCTAATAAAAATAATTATTAATATTAGAACACAGAAACGATTTTCTCCTTTTTTCTGCAAAGACCAAAATAATCTTATCACTCTCAATCTTCTTTTTCCCCCATATCCAGCTGAGAAATGTGAACCTGTCCTGTGTGCGTACCTGCATGGTGGTAGCAGAGGAAAGGCCCCGCATAGCCCTCACTCAGTCCTTCTCGAAGATCTTCAAAGACCTGGGGCTTTCACCGAGAGCTGTGAGCACCACCTTCGGCTGCAGGGTGAACGTAGCGATCTGTTTGCAGGTAGGCCCACTGGTCAAGGAAAATTAGAAGCGAAAGGGGGAGGGCTGGGAAAAGTCCAGAATGAATGAATGTCAGTGTTTTAGAGCCAAAGCAGGCCATGAATCTGGGCAAAGATTCATGGCAAAGATGTTAATGAAATTCTTGTGCGGTGTCGGTTTGACAGCACTTCATAAAAGCCTGAATGTTAGTGATGTTGAACTTGGAAAGTTTGTGGATGCTTGCATTAGCTGAGAAGAATAAAAGACAACAAGGAGCGTGCAAAGGGTTTATCGATGTATTTATTGATGTATCGATGTAAAGAAACTGAAAAAGTTAATTAGAATTCATCATAAATCCATCAAAAATTAAGATTATATTAGAAAACTGCTACGCAGTTCCGGTTGTTTTGTGTCTCTGCAGACAGCTTTGTTTATTTTATCTCTAACCGATGGATTTCATTTCCTCGTTTATTTAACTGGTTGGTTATTTTTTCTAGCTCCTGCAGTGCAGCTCTGTACACACCCTGAAACACAAGCCAAAACACTTTAACTGGAAAAATGGGGCATTTAAAACTTTTTATTAAATAAAACTATTTTATTAGATAATTAAAGGGTGAAATACAAGACCTTGATTTACCAGCTCACTGCATGTTAAGGAAGAGTTTAGAAAGTGCAATGGTTCATCTTACATTTAGTTCCAGTTTATAAAAACTGAAATAAGTCATGTTTTGACTTTGACTTTTGTCAGTTTTTGGTCTTGTTCTTTTATTTTATAGTTTTATTTTTTTTTTCAGTCCCTGATGATTTATGTGTGTGTCTGAGTGTGTATGAGAGTTGTCCACGTATCTGAATACATACACATATATCTCTATTTATCTGTCCTGCCCTGTCCTGTCAGCCCAACAGGTTAGGGAAACTGGCTGAGCAGGTACTGTGTGATGAGAGTGGCTGTTTGCTCTGCTGCTTGGTCTGTCTGTTTCTGTGTGTTCACGTTTGTCATTTATTTTGCATGAAGTTTTGTCATGCTTAGCCACAGTTCACTATTTTTTTTCAGCACTTAGCTCGTTTTTTCCTCTTCCCGATGAGCTTCAGCTTCTGTATCGCTATTTATTTCAGCCGAGTCCTGCTTCTATCAGCTGGCTCCTGATCATTGCTCTACAGCAGGTTTAGATATACATGATCCACACATTATACAATGAGCTGGCTGCATGAACTCTGCTGCGACTCAGTAAATTAGGGTATAATCAGTAGAGTTTATGTCGTACTTTCATACTTCAATCCACAATATTATACAAACTAACAGGGCATAATTGTTTGTGTGTCTTTTTATTCAGTTTTTAGGATATATAAATGTTTTTCAGCTTTTTGAACATATTTAAAATTTACCATATTTTGTTTTCAGTATATAGACTAAGGAATTACTTATGTATGTTCTGAGGAACCTTTATGTTACTCACAGGTGGTCGTTCAGGTAGACGTGCTCTGCTTAGTAAACTGAATCCTGCTTTCTGTGTTTGGCTGTGACTCACAGACCTCGGTGCAGCGACTCATTGCTGGCTTGTGCTCTGGCTGTAGACTGGCAAAGCGAGTGATGGAAAACATAATTTGTTGTGACCAGTCTCACAGCAGTAATGATGACAAATCCCACACAAAGGGATCTATATCTGACAGCTGTAATCAGCACTTGAAAAATGAATCACTTAGAATTCAGCTGCACGGAAGTACTTTGATTTCTAATCAAAACAAATGATGTTTAGACTTTGTTGAGTCATTTTTTATAAGCATTATTATTTAGAATTTAAATAAATGTTCCAGGTTTTCCCACAGAGCAGGTGATGGAGGTATTTGTGTTTACATGGCCCAGGTTTTGCCAGAGTCCTAACTATCGCAGCCTGGCTGGTTGGCTTCTGGCTGCCCTTTGCTTTGTCAGCAGTAGTTTCATAATCAGCTTCCAAACCCCACTCCACTTAAGCAACATGCAGCGTTAATGCCACAGCTGTAGCACGTACATTATTGACTCATATCTGGATCTGCTTGTTTCTTTCTTTTTTCCCCAGGGTACAGCTGGACCAGATCCCACCACAGTTTATGTGGACATGAGAGCACTACGACACGATAGGTGGGAACACTGTGACAGTATGCATTCATATACATGCATTTAAAACATGACCCGACTTTGAACTAATTAGTACTCAAAGTTTTTTTCTTTCCTTTATTTACGTGTCATATTTACAAAAACAGTTGATATGACGTTTGCTCACTTTGTCTTTTCAGGGTTCGCCTGGTTGAGAGAGGGTCACCGCACAGCCTGCCACTGATGGAGTCTGGAAAGGTACGGCCTAATATAAAACTAAGAACTGAAACACAGGAACATAGTGTGTAACGCTGCTGCTTCCAGGGCTTTTTTTGTTAATTTGAGTCCTGGCTGTCTGCTGCTGTAGATCCTCCCTGGAGTAAAAGTCATCATTGCAAACACGGAGACTAAAGGACCCTTGGGAGACTCCCATCTAGGAGAGGTGAGTTGGTTTTTAAGAGAGCAGAGCTGTCAGTCAGTCACTCTTCTGTGTGCTTAAAGGGAACCTGTTGTGCTTGTTTCCATCTCCAGATTTGGATTTGGATGATTCGCAGTTTAAAATAATCCATATTTATCTCATACTAGACCTCAGTGAAGTCCCTCAGTCCATCCACTCTCTAAGGCAACCTCTAGACAATAAGAAAAACCACTTATTATTCAGTCCCCTTTAAAGCAGGTTACAGTCGCTTTCTGCAATAACCTAAAAACATCTTAGTGTTAAAGTGTTTTGTTTTTTTATTTTTAGCAGCAGAATTCATTCAGCACAGTAGAAGCAAATGTCTATTTACATATCAATGCTGCTTTTTAAAACATCTTGCTGAAATTTGTGTAAAAGCTACACAAAGTGACCTTTTAGGCTGAACAGCAGTTCAATGTTAATGTGATTAATTTACTTGGCTTTTGGTTTTTTTGGAACAAGTTTGCAGGGGTACTTTCAGCTTCTCCCTTATTTCAAGAGGTCACCACAACAAATAGATCTGTATGTTGATTTGGCACCGATTTTATACTTGATACCCTTTAATGGGATCAGCATGAGGAATATGCAGCTTGTGACTCATCATATTGGGTTTGTAGTGCCTCAGAACTTTTACCAGAAGAAAGAGCAAAGTGTGTGCTTCTGAATGTAACAGTCACCAATTGTAACTAATATGTGTATCAGATCTGGGTGAGCAGTCCCCACAATGCCACAGGATACTACACAGTTTATGGGGAGGAGGCACTGCATGCTGACCACTTCAACACCAAGCTGAGCTTCGGGGACACTCAGACAGTCTGGGCAAGGACCGGCTACCTGGGCTTCCTGCGGCGCACCGAGCTGACCGATGCCAGCGGAGGTGAGTGACCAATGCTTAGTCTAACTTAAAGTCTGCAATCTTTCCACGGAAAGCTAATTTAAGTATTTTCTAGTATCAAAACATAAACTGAACAGTCTGACTGTGGGTGTTTGTGTCTCTCAGAGCGTCATGACGCCCTCTATGTGGTGGGCTCTCTTGATGAGACTCTGGAGCTGAGGGGGATGAGGTATCACCCAATTGACATCGAGACCTCTGTTATCCGTTCTCACAAGAGCATAGCTGAATGGTGAGAAACCTACAACACCTTTAGTCGCTAATTGTCAATATGACAACAGAGATTTATTTACTTGATCAATTTTAAAAACGACGAAGAAATATGAATTCTACATGACTTCTCTGTATTTACTTTCATCCACCATCCTCCTCCTCCTCTCTCCAGTGCGGTGTTCACATGGACCAACCTGCTCGTGGTGGTTGTAGAACTGGAGGGATCTGAGCAGGAGGCCCTCGACCTGGTGGCCCTGGTCACCAATGTGGTCCTGGAGGAGCACTACCTCATCGTAGGGGTGGTGGTGGTGGTAGACCCCGGCGTCATCCCCATCAACTCCAGAGGGGAGAAACAACGCATGCACCTCAGAGATGGATTCCTGGCTGACCAGCTGGATCCCATATATGTGGCTTACAACATGTGAGGAGCTAATTGTGGCAGGGTTGACCCCCACTACCCTATGTGGCTTTATGACACTACAGGAGACAGCAGGACAAGCATCTACAGGGGCTTGTAGCAGTTGCAGGCTCGATCTCTGGATGGCTCCGGTTGTGCAAAAGCGATCTGCCCACTTATTTTTTTTCTACTCGTGCAGGAAAAATGTGAAAGAAACATGGATGCAAAACTTGGACACAAACCTCAAGCCTGTTTCTCTCAATTAACTGGTCTCAGCAAATAACTTTTTAAAGGGCATTCTTGTGTTATTGAAGTGAGTTTTGTATGTATGACAAAACCTCATCTAAACCTAGGACACCTGAGAGCGGCAGAGCAGGTGGTTACGGTATGATACAGCGGTGTGCCATTGACATAATTTATTTTGTCAATTTCAAAAATGTTGAATGTTAATTGTGTTTTCCAAACACTTGTGCCATAGAAGAGAACTGATGCCAGTACCCAAACCCTGACTCGAACGACCTCCGACACGTTTCATGTTCAGCCTCCTGCACCATTACTGGTCCGATGCTTTTCACGGGATTTGCCGCTACACCTGTAGGAGCAGCTGCACCCTGAAATGAACCCCAGATTTTTATTCTGCAGCTCAGTACAGATCAAGTTATCGCAACAATAAAGAAGCACACAGCAGCGGCGTCCGAGGAGAAGGAGGAGCAGTTCGTGTTATTTTTTTCGCTCATTTGTGCTTTAGTTTGTAGTGCCAGTAGCTTCCACATAATGCTGTGGTAACTCAGTCTCATCATTTTCTAATTCTGAAATGTGTAACAGAGTTTTATGTGAACAAAAATGCAATATGAGTGATGTGAAAGATGAATGACTGCATACAGTAAGTGCCGATCAGTCGAAGAATAACGTGCTAAACGATAAAAGCCTTAAGTATTTTTTTCAGACGTCTGTTCCAGTCCCAGCTGGAGTTTATCAGCTGTTGGATATGGAGGGGGGGAGGGGGGTAAATATGCAGATGGAGGTTAGAAATAGCAAATTTCGCTCTTATCGTACCCAAAGGTTTGCATCTTTTTGGCTAAGATAAATATACTTGATCCTAACATCAGCCATTACAAACACACACTCATTCATTCCATAAATATTTTAATGTGCGTCCCTGTCAGCTGTGTCGAGTGTGTGTTTTATAGCAAAAGACTGGAAGAAGTGGGTGTGGCTTTTGTTGCAGAATGTCAGACTCATTTTGAGTTACTGAAAGTTGTTGGGTTACATTTGTCATTAAGGCAAATGTCTAATATGCTCATAACACCCTGACCTCCCATCGTATCACATCAACTTTCTTGCTTCTTTTTTCTATGTGCACAACCCTTCAGAAACAGGCATCAGCCTGCTGTAAGTATGTACAGATTTTGTGTAAATTATTGATTGAAGGATTAGACAACAGGAAGCAGAACACAGAGACAAAATCTGGTATATATGTGAACTTCTCCCTTACAAACAGAAGGTTATTTGCAAAGGACTTTCATGTGGAAACACTGGAAGGAGACGTGAAAATCCTTGTAGACATTTTTATGGTATGAAACAACAGCAGGATGAGGTGAAGTACACACCAAGCACAAACAGAACACAGTTATGCTCTGGTGACGGCGGAGATGTCACAGCCTTTACAGCAAAACGTTGTTAACATATGGAAAGATGCATTTGTCTGATATATGGTTAGTTGTCATTATTTTCATAACATGATTTCATAATGAATAAAAAAAGTTCTTTTAACTTGAAGCCTTTCTCTTCATTGGTTACTGAACGTCTAATCAGTTGTTCATAAAAAGTAAACCAGTTTTTAGGAGTGATGTTAAACAGTGAAGCACTTGTTACTGTTTCTAACAGATCTGTCCAATACATAAAGGAACCTATTAGGCTTTTCCTTATTTTATCATAGTGTTACAGTGTTGGATAAAATAAATATGGCTAAGGTTTTCCACAGTGAGTGGCTTGTCTGTTATTGATCAGATCTTTGGTCCGTGACTCTCTAGATGCATTTTTTATATCACATTGACATTTAAGGGTAAATATTGTTTCTAACCATCCACATGCATGTCCAGAGACATGACCAGACTTGGAAACACTTAAAGAGGGAGGACTCAAGTTTCAAGAATTTGGTCTGTTTAACTAATCAGACAATAAAGACCCGATTACATGGGAGGAGAAATGATTAAAGACATCATTTAAGGTCCTCTTCAGATCTTTCTGCTAGCAAAAATTAAAAAAAAAAAAAAAGGAAAACAAAACAAAAATTCCCCAATTGCAATGTGGATTTAAGTTTTTCAGAAGACAAAACTGGATACAAGTAAAAATCAGTATGCAGTAGTTATACTGTCTCTCAGCAAATAGTCAGAACTTTAAAACACCAAAACTGCATATTTGCATTTACATTACAAGCATACGGTTAGTATATTGATCCAAGGCAGGTTTTTAACAAACAGTAAGAAATTCACTGAGTGACTGTTTTGATCTCAGAGAGTAGTCAACAGTGTCAACAAGACTTACAAAGAACATCTGATATTTTCATTTTCATAACACAGAATATATCGATATCACCAATAAGCAGCTTTAAATGACAAGAATCCAAAATAAAGTAATTTAGTACTTACAATTTTCTTCAGTGTGTTTACATATACATGCACACCATAACATAATAATAAGTACTGAGTATGAGAAGTGAGACAAATAAGTAAAATAAAAAAAGTTTTCTTTTTTCTTTGTGATGTTAAATAATATTTCAGTTTTACACTTTACATTACATTACTTTTAACATGTAGAAAAACAGTTACACTGACCAATACCTTGTTTTAAATCCTTAATTCACATATGCTTCTATTTTATTAAGGAGCTCAGATGCCTTGTTCAGTGCCAGCATTTCATTCTCTGATCTGAATTGTCCATTTGGTATGTGGGGATATGGATGGCAGTTGGGATATTGAGTCTTTTTGGGATCCACTCCGAGTGTCTGCAGGTTTTTCACAATCTCAGGCAGATCTCTCAGTTGGAGGCTGTAGCGGGAAACTTGTGCAGCAGTGGCTGAAATTGAGCTGCTGTTGGGGCGTTGTCCATTTCTTTTATAGCATGCTGCTATGAGAGACTTTTCCACTGCTTGATGGACCTTAAACAGACACCACTCTGTGCTCCCTCCACCAGTGTCTTTGTGAGCTGCATTGAGATCACAGCGAGCCTGTCTACACCAACGTCTGGCCTCTTCTCTGTCTGGCCTTGGGACATTTTCATTGTGGGTCCAGAAGCTGTAGGAATGGAAACCTCTATAGCCTCTAGAGAACCTCTCTCGACTATTTCTGTGATACCTGGCCTCCTGATTCCACTCTTCATAGAAGCCTCTGAAATTTGTATTTCTGCTTGAAAAGGTCGAGCCTGCAGCTTTGCCTTTGCTAAGCTCATCAATTTGATTCTGTAAATATTTGAATGCCTCATTGGCGAGATACTGGCAATCTGGATTTTTGTCAGGGTGCCACCTGAGGTACAGTCTCTTGATGGCTGTGTGCCTCTCCTCCTCAGGAAGCCTCCAGATCTCTGCCAAACATTTATCAATTTCCCTTTTAGCTTCCTCAACAGAGGCTGGTAAAGAATTTGTTGATGATTCAGAAGAATGTGGCACAGCTCCTGTCAGTGGTTCCAGCTCCATGCAAGTGTTTTCTTCTGGTTTTAGTGTCTTCTTCTGTGGTCCTGGCTCCATGCATTTCCTCCTTTCTGTTTTTACCTTCTTTTCTCGTTTAAACTGAAACAGATCAACACAGCTGACTTCAATGGGCTCATCTTCTCCTACTTCTATTTTGTATCTCCTTGAATATGGTCCATTGTGACCAGGCAGTTCTTCAATAATAACTGCATAAATGTACTTGTCATCAATGCTGTAGCCAACATATTCCCCCTCTTCAAAGTTGTTGAGGACATTCATGTCCAAGCAATCATGCCATTCTTCGGGGATCTCTGTCCCAGGGGCTACTGGACTAAAAGAGGAACTTTCAGTTTCAGCACTGTCACGAATCTGATTTTTAGCCAGAGTTTTCCGAACATCTTGCAGATCATCACACATGAGGAGTTGTCCCAGCACTGGAAGATGAACCAATGCAATTCTGTTTCCTAAAAGAGCATTAATCTCCTTTGTCAGTGTCATGATGACTTCATTTATTACCTTGACAGCCATGTCATCATTGTGCTTTAAGTAAAAGGTGCACCCTTGTTGCCCTCGTTCCACAGATACATCAGTTTCTTCATCAGTTTTGGGAAGTGGCTGTTTATTGAGCCAGAGAGCTGTTTCCAAAGTTTTGCAGCAGATAATCTGTATACTGCCAAAAGTCTTCTCACACATTTTAGAAGCATCTTCTTGTGTTATTTTGCCTTGAGAATTCTCTCTAATAAGACAAATTAATCCATATTTAAAGGCTCCTGAGGAGAGATGTTTATAAAACCATCCACTAAATTCACAGCCAGTCCCAAGTTCACAAAGCTGCATCTTTGATTCCACAACTCTTTCCTCTGTGAACTCAGACAGCATCTTTGGCTGAAATTTCTGAGGCAGCAGTTGCAACAGCTGATGATGCATGTATTTGTCGTTGCCCAAATAACATTCACTGAGTTTCTCAAGCAGCAAGAACTTGTTCTCCAGCGCTTCTTCCAACCTTTTGGTCTCAAACACTGTGTCGTTGTAGCAGAGTGTGGACGATGGGTATAATTTACCATCTACTGCAGGAAGATACAGAGTCTCAACATTTTCAAGAAGTGTCTCATTTCCCTGAGTTCTGATTAACTTAAACAACTGCTCAACAGCTCGTTTCACAGTTGTCAGCTGGTTCAAATGTAGTTTCTGTTTATCACAGGAATCAGCGTAAACTGCTGCCAAAACATTACAATATTGCTCTGCAGTAGCTTTCTTCTTCACACCAATTTTCTGAAAGAACGGTGCATACACTACATCTTCTGGAGTAATCTTGTACAGATAAGGTCTGAACTCCAAATCATAGGAGAGCGACAGACACATGTCATCAGGCCTCATAAGTTTTGTGTCTTTTTCAACCAACACAACAGGAAGACCAGCCAGCTGGTTTCCTTCAAATCTTTTTGCTTGCAGGTAAGCGTACGAACTTCTGAACACTTTAGCTCGTGTTTTGATCAGCTGGTCAGTTTCACATGGTGACTGACAGATGTTTCTTATGTTACTGGCTACACAGTTTGGAGGTGGTTCTTCATGAGCTCCTGCGTTAATTAGCATTTGAAGACTTTGTGACATAAATGGCAGGTCTATAATTGGCATTGAGGTCCAAATCATATCTTGATGCTCTGGATTTTTATTAATTAAAGAGCCTCTAATTTTCACCATAGTTCCTTCGGCTGCAAATGGTTGGTGGTAGATGGACAGTTCTTTTCGAATATTAACTGGAAAAATGAATTTGATGTCAGCAATGCTTTCCAGCAACCTTTTGTTGTTGTCTTTGGCATCACATGCTTTACTCAAGGCTTCCCTGAAAAGTAATTGTGATTTTAGTTTCAGGTCTTCAATTTTTCCTTTTCCTTTTGCTTCTGATTCCAGCTGGTACGCAAAATTTATTATCTCATCGTTTGACACAACATGCTTCATTCCAAGTTTTCTGACCAGCTGTTTTGCTTTTTCTGTTGTGTAGTCATCTCCTTCACACAGCTCAGTCCAAAATCTGTCAGGTACAAATTTCTCCTGGGGCAACATTCGTTTGTACAGCTCCACACTCTCATCAAAGTAGTATGATGCAGGCTCCAGTCTACCTTGAGAACTGCGAATCAGTTTCACTGTCTTCAGTGAAGAGATGATAGTTTTCTTGTCCTCTGAAGAGTAACGTAGTGACAGCAACAGCTTGAGGCTGTGAAGAATCTGTGTCTCTGTGAGTTTGTGTACAGCAGGTAGAATGAACTTCATGAAATACTGCAAATCATCCAGGACCTGAATGTTGAGTGTTTCTGACAGTGTGTGGTTCTCAGAGTTGAACTTGAGAAAAATGCTGTTGCTGTTAGGTAGGTTGAACAAATCTGGAAACATGACTGAATATTTGATGTTGAGAACATAAACCTTTTTAGGTCCATCAATCCTCACTCGTTCACTATGTGTTGTTTCAAATATTGGTAAGGATTTGAGTTTCCTCACATACTCTTGGTTGTCTCTGGACTTGGATAATCCCGACTGGAGGAACATCTGAAACTCCTTCATATCATCATTTGAAAGGTGGGAAAATTCTGAGTGATTAATGTTGTACACTTGATCCAACACTGAGCTTTGATCATCTACATCGAGAAGCTCATGCTGTAGACATGAATATACCTGTCGGTACATCTCAAAAAAGAATACACGATCAAACCTCATAAAACCAAGTTTGAAGAGGATGCCTGATATGTCTTTGTGTTTCTGTGAGGCAAACACAACACTTGACATGTGTTTCATTGTTTGCAGGAAGTGCTTGTTGTTCAACCTTGGACACACAACAGGTAAAATGTAGCAGTCACTGAAGAGTTTCCTCACATCACTTAGTGTCAGACTTGACTCGTCATCTCTAGAGGTTGGCGGTTTAATTTCACTCATTATGAACATCCAAAGTGATTTCAGCCACTTTATCATTTCGTCATTTGGGACATGAAGACCACTGTGTGGATCATCTTCACAGTTCTCAAGAAGATGCTGAATTAATGGTTTCAGATATTTTTCCGAGCAGGGTAATGTCATTTTTTGGATGATTCTTGAACTTTGAAGAAGTTCAATGTGGTTTTTGTTTGTCTGATAGTCTGCAAATTTGTTCTCGTAGTGAAAGAAGAGATTTTCATATACTGATATCCACTTGGGTGACTGGGAGTTGAAAACTGTCAATACTTTATCTCTTGTGAGAAGAAGCGGAAGCCCATTGAGTAAACTAGAATTGTCCTGGGTGACCTTTTCTGAGGAGAAATCTTTTAAACAAAAACTCGAGAGCTCCGAACATCTTGTCTCATCTTTGATCAAAGTAGCACTTATGGGTAAAGGTAAATCCTCATCTGTTTGGGTTGGATCATTGAGAGGTTTTGCTCGTAGAAAAGTCTGCACAGTGGAGGGACTGACCTCTTTCACTTCAACCCCAGCATCTGTGAAACTTTTCCAAATCTTCTCCATGTTTGTGGAATAAGGAACCAGCTTCATTCCAAGATCTTCCAAGATGGGCATCAACTTGTAGTTTGTAAAGTTTGCAAGGTAAGGGGCCTCAAGTGAGTCTGTTTCACTGACATTACACCAGTCAAATGAGTATTCTTTAATTTTTCTATCTGCAATTTTCCGTGTTGAGCTCTTCATCACAGGGATTACATCAAGGCCTTTTCCTTTCAGTGATCTGTATACTCCATGTATCATTTCATGCCAGTCTGGGCAAACATCCTTGGACACAGTTGGCCAAAAACACAAGTATTCTGTACTGAAACATGAGCCAATAAATGTAAGGGAAACTTTCTTGACTGCAATGCTGCGCCTGATGTAATGCAGGAGATCTGCATAAAGTGGTGCAATGACGTTCTGTTTCAAAATCTCATTCCAGTTTGATTTCTTACTCTTCCCATCTTCTTTCCAAAGGCTTCTCCTGGCAGAATCAACCTCAAAGTTTCCATTTACATGTACTGGCAGTCCAGTTTTCCCTGGCAAAGGAAGTGAACAAAAGGCTTCTCCTTTAAAATCCATGATGAGGTATCCTCTTGTGTTCACACGTGCAGCTAATGATGCTTGGGGAATTTTGTCTGATAGTTTTAATTCGCAGCTGTCTTTGAAGGAGCCAAATTGTTCTGCAACAATCCACTTACTTTGTCTTTTATCTGAGGTGGAAATCACAGTTTCATAGAAAGTCTTGTGTGGTGTTGCGGTTTTGTCTGATTGCAGTGCATTTTGTAGATGTTTTACAAAAGCATCTTTCTCGTCCCGACTTCTTTGTGGCAGATTTTTTTCAACCTCAAAGATGGTTTTAAGTCCTCCTGAATATTCACTGATTTCATGGACTTTGATTTTGCAGATGTTTTTCAGAAAGAGAATTAGTCCTACAGGATCTTCAGACAGGGCAGAGCACAGTTCTTTCATGTCGCGGTCAGTGACTCCTTGCTGTGATATTTTGGAGGTATTTGCATTTGTACCCATTCTCAGAGGTAATCTGAACATGGTGCCCTCTTTAAGAGAAAATTTGTCTGGAAGAAAGGATTTGTAGACATCTACGTACATTTCTTTGAAAGTGTCAGCTAGTTTATAGCCAATGCCATATCGTTGGTTATTTGAGTGATTTTCAATGTATTTTTGATTGGGGTCAGAAATGCAAAGTACTTCATCTCCTGTAAGGATCGAAGGGCAGTCAGTCAGATGGTAAACAGAGTTGAATCCAACTCCGTACTTGCCTATCTTCCCTGGGGTGCTGTGCTTTCCTCCCTCTCCCAGCTGTTGAATTCCCTTAATGTCAGCATCAGAAAACACTTTGTTGTTGAACACACAAAGTGCTGGACCCTGGAGATTGTTCCATTTCTTCCCAAATGTTTTTTGTTTTCCATGTTGTCTTTTGTCCCAGATGAAGTGAATTTCTGTTGCTTCTGCATCATCAGCATTTTGGATGAGCTCTTTAAGGATATCCTTCTTTGATGGATAGGCTGAAATTATGTTTTTAATACGAACAGTCAGCTGTTCCTGCTGTTCAAAGTCAAAAGCTAATGGTGAAAGGTCATCAACTATGTGGTTTTCCAGAGAATGATGCCTTGTTGTTTTGATTCCAAGGTGGCGAGCCATAGCTCGTGGGATATTCTCGTGACATAATGTGACACCTGAAGTGAGTGGCATCCATGGGCTGTCATTGTAAAATAGCTCACTAGCAAACTGCAAAACTCCACGCTCATTGGGTATCAGACAGTCATCAGTGATTTTCAATTTGGCTTCAAATATCCCTTTGTTTAAAATTGTGAGGACAACTGAGATATCACTCTTTGGTAGGGGCTTGTTTCCATGTTGAGCTTTTAATTCTTGCAACACAGTTAGAAACTGAGTGATCGTGAATTGTTTTTCAACACCTATACATTTCCAGAGGTTCCTGAAACTTGTGAAGGCAGCTGGAAGTACGTGGAGATAGGGCTTTGCTTCAAATTGCCCGTTCTCAGCTACACGATCAACATTCACAAATGTATCACCAATGAGGATGAATGGAAATGAACTCGCTTGTTGTGAAATGTAAGAGGCATTTCCAGAGTCACAGATCCACTGATCCAGACACTTATAGCACTCAAAGGCTATTTTGTAATGCATGGATCTGTCAATGGAGTGTGCTTGTTTGCTTCCTTCATGCAGCTGCTGGAGCACCACCTCTGGCTTCGGAGTGCTGTTCACGCCCAAGATCTTTAGGACTGGATCACTGTGGTGTATTTTCAAACTACTATTATCCAGCACTGGTTGTGTCATGTTAACGAGAAGGGAGCATTTGTCACTAAAAACATCAGTGGGCCTTTTAAGTGTTACGTTTCCTTCCATTTTTGCATCACCAGGTGAATATGCTGGAAGAAATGCAGTTGTCCTCAGTGTTTTCCAGTGGTGAGAGTCGTTATCACGAATGTGATTCTTCATCAGTTCAAATAGGCACTTCAAGTGGACAAATGCTTTCTTTTTGTCAATGCTCCAGGTTTTATTAATCGTGCCTGCTTTCTCTGTGATATCTTCCAATGGGAGATGTTCATTTACCATACCAAGTTCCAACAAACGCTGAATCCTTTTTGCAGATCTGAAGTCATTTTCAGATCCATCAAGCAAGCGTCCCTCTTTTGGTTCAAAAAGACAGGCCACTTTCCCTGTAGGATTCACAAGTTTCCTGACATGTTGGAGCTGTCCACCCTTTGTGGGTATGCATGGATAGCAGAGCAGCAGATTGTCAATTTCTTTGATATGAAGGTCAATAGCATGCAGCACAAGGGTATCTCTACTCTTTGAGTCCATTGTAGTTAGGTTACTGAACACTGCTTCTCTGTAGAACTTCTCCCAGTTCCAGGTCCTGTTTTGTAAAACCTTTTCAAGGCCAGCCTGTTTGAAGCTATTTCTCAGCCAAAGTGGAAGAGGAACAACATGATTGGGTCCTTTTGCATATTTCTGGCAAACTTGAACTGCAAGGTCACCAATCTTTTCATCATTTTCAATGCTCTCATGTAGAAATATAACATTGTTCATTGAGAACCATTGTTCTCCATCACTAAAGAGCTCTGGACCAACAGAGTCATCAACAATGGTTGAGTAAAGTGCATCCACTAAAGGCTTGAAAGTTTCAGTCACTTTCTCCCTATCAGGCCAAAAGGTGTGATAACAGTAACTCACCAGCTGCTTATTTTCTGACATTTTCTTTAGTACCTTGAGTACAGTAACATATGCTGTCACTACTGGATCCTGAAGGAGAGCTTTGTTCCAGTCATTTTTCACTCCAGTTTCCCACAGACCTTTTCGGTTGCTTGTCACAGCAAATGTGCCATTTACATTGACAGGAAGACCTGTGTGAATGGGAAGAGGAAGGAAGCAAAAGGCCTGTCCAACAAGTTCTGTTTGTAATGTGCTGAATTTTCCAGTTTCTGGATCATTTTGCAAGGGCACAGCAATCCCTCCAATGGGCAAGGAGAAACTGGCCTGCTTGTTTTTGTGAATGGCCATTTTAAAGGACTCATCTGTCCCAAAGCAGTTGTACAGGAGCCAGAACTGAAGTTTAGTTTCATTAGACTGCTGACTGGATATTTGGATAATTCTGACTGTGCAAGATTCAATTAGTCCTTTGCATTTACCATCAACTTTCATCAGTGATTTCTCAGCATGACGTTGCTTGGACACACTGGTGTCATCAGGAATCTCCATTGCACTCACAGTAGTTTTGGACACAGAGAAGATGGTCTCTATTTCGTTTTCTGTTGGTGGAGTTGATCCATTGTGTGGGATATTTTGGAGGGATAATGTAATGATGTTCTTTAAAAAAAGCAGATGGGTTTGTGAATTCTTAGAAAAGAGATGTTGAAAATCAAGGATATTGGGTTTTTGATACACATTTGTGCTTATTTCTGATTTGACAGCTTCTTCTTCACTTCGGAAAGGTAGTTTGATCAGAGTGCCTGGATAGGGTTCAGGAGGACTTTTTCGGGTGAAATTACAGTCAAAAATGTTTTCATATGATCCAAACTGACCAGGAAAACAATGAAAGAGTCGCTGTTGAGAGAGATGCAGCTTGATTCCAGGATTTGATTTATGTTTAATATGTTTTGTGACATGAGTAACATTTGGATCAAGTATGAGAAGAGTGTTGCCACTAAGGATGGAGGGGACATCTGTCACATGATACACAGTGTTGAATCCAAGTCCAAACTTTCCAATTTTTTCCACTTTGTTTTCCTTCGAGGCTGAGCCAACTCTGACAATATTTTTCCAATCCTCTGCTGTGAACTGCTCATTATTAAAAGCCCAAAGACAAGGTCCCTGACAAAGAGCCATGTCAGGGTCAATCAGGCTTTCAGGGGCATCTCTGTGTACTCTGAAATCCACCAAGAACTTGCAAACATCTGCCCCAGCATCCTCTGCATTCTGGATGAGCTCTTTGAAGATGTCACTGTGTTCATCGTACTCTTTAAGAATGTTTTTTATTCTCATTGTTATTGGTTCAGATTGTCCACACTGCTCTATTCCTATCTCCTCTGGATCAAGGATGTGGGTACTGAGAAAACGAATTTCCAGCCATTCAGCCGCTGCTTTTGGGATTTCCTCATGTATGACATAAATTTCCTCTTCTCTGCAGTTTAGTTCTTTTAGTCCATTTTTGCTTACATCACAGAAAAGAGCTGTTGATCGTGGTTTAAGGGTAAATTTTCCTCCCTCAGCAATGACTGGCACTGGGATGTCATCCTCAACTGTTTTCTTCTCTTTCCAGAGCCAGTTGAGAATTTCTATTGACACTTTGACCTCAGAGGAACTTGCAAATGGCGGTTGTCTTGCTTCAACAGTTTGCTGGACAGAGTACAGAATGCCCAAAATGTCTTCATTGGAAAGTACTTTTCTCAGGCCAAACTTCTGGAACAATGTTCTGTATGGCAAAAATTCACTTGGCACCTTCCCAATGTAAGAACTCAGATCTAGATTATTTGGGTATTCAAGAACCAGATCCTGGGGTGCAACAAACTCGTTCTGGGCCCATAGCCAGCATGTCTCATTGTCCATCATTGTAACAAATACAGAGACATTGTCTTGCATGTGTTTGTAAATGCTGTGCAGCTGTCTTTTGAAGTCTACATCTGTGTCAGGATTAGCCATTTCCAGTGCTTTTGATTTCAAGACTGACAGATTCTCAGTCACTTTTTCAGGTGGTGGTAGGTCTTTGAGACCAAGGCTGTTGCTAACTCTGTCACTGAGCTTCCCTGTTAGTGGCATTACATGTCCAACTATGTCCTTATACACAGAATGTCTTATTTCATTTGGGCAAAACAAACAATACTTCTGAGATTTATCACTGAATTGTTTCTCACTTCCAGGTTGTTCACATGGGATCCATTTAAGCATTTTGAGGCAATGAAGTTGTTTGTGAGAAAACTTTGTCAGTAGATCATTACTTTCCAACATTTCCAGGAGAACCTGAGCTCTTCTCAGAGCCTCAGTTTGTGAGTTCATGCATAGTTTGTCAGTCAGGGTGGCAGCATGTAGCAAATGTTCAGGTGAGACATCTATCTCTTTATTCAGTAATCCGATTTCTGTTAAGCTTTCCAGCATCTGCAGTGAATGAGTGTATGAAGGCGGTGGAAAGAAGTCTGACTCAAAGATGACTTTAAAAGTCTGAATTCTTGGATCAAAAAAGTCAGATGCCTTTTTCAGCTGTCCATTCACCTCAATGAAGCTCAAGTCCTTACTGCTACATTTCAGGGATTCGTTTTGTGAGAAAAGCACCTTACCATGCTGTAAAATCCAAGTCATTGTTTTGTTAGTGTTGTCACTGCTGCAAGCGCCTTTCCTTATGCTGTCAACAAGAACATTGGCTGCTTCGGCGGTGTCCAAGAGATGAACTTTGAGCAGCTGTAACAGTCTGCGGTCAGTCTCAGTAGAACACTGGATTATGGAATCAGGCATAGGGAGCTCTGTTGGTACTGTTAGGCCTGAGATCAGAAGCACAGCTTGTTTTGATTGAGCTGCAACACTGAATCCTTTCATGGTTTGAAACAAAGGCAACTTCAAGAGAAAATCTTTCTCTGTTTTTGAGAGAGAATCCAGATAAGACAGATAGTCTTTCAGTTCTTCTTGTGCTGTGTGAGAGGCAGATGTGAGTTCTGTGACAAGATGCTGGCAATCTAAATTCATCAGGACCTTCAAAACACTCCTTGGAGATGGGCACAGCACATACGAGTCAAGGTCTTGATGCTTGAGCCACTCATTTCCTCTCACCACTGTGCCACCAACTTTGTTCACCAGCTGAGTTATTTGGTCTGGCAAATTCAGCTGTTTACTTTTCTGAAAGATCAGAGTTGTGTTCTGCTGTAGTTTTGCGACTGATACAGTCTGACTGCCAGACAGAGGACTAACTGGTATTAGAGGTATGTCAGTGAAAGGACTTAACTCATTAAAATGACTGTTGAGAAAGCTCCAGAATTCTTGAAACCAGTCTGAAGGTGGATGCTGACTGTTGTTGTTGTCCCATGTAACAAGGTTTTTCCCTGTCTGCTTCCAGTCTGGTGGCAAATATCGTCTTGCATATTCAGCCAAATGGGATGCATCAATGTTGGTGACCTTGAAGAAATCTGAAGAGCAGATTAAAAAGATTTTTTTTTTTTAAAGTTAAGAATAAATGTGTGTGCTAAAATGTGTAGCTGTGTACAAATGACTCTGCATTGTTTAAAATTACTTTCACTTACTTCTTCTGGCCAGTTCTTTCAGATTTGCACTGCAGGCTGGAGTCAGATCATGTGGGATGAAGAAGGGTTTACAGAATGGCAGCAAGACTCTATAAAAAAGTGCAATGGATTCTGTCAATCAAACTGTTAGGAGTTCATTCAGTATAGAAACATTCCTGAACCTTCCAAATATTCAGTTACAATCAATATGTGAATAACACATAAAAATGGCAACATTAGTCATAATCTATGTAACATTTATTTTAAATATTGATAGATGTATGGAAACCCTACCTTGGACATTCATGGCTGTCAATCAAAGCAGTGTCTTCCTCTTTGTATGTGAAATATCTGAAAGAGCCATCACTGAGTGGAAGGAGGTGAAGACCCTTAAGTTCTTTGTATTGTTCATCACCTAAAATGTACTCCAAAAGACTGAGTTTGTCGTCTTTGGTGATGTTATCCACACCGGTCCTGTGGAGAATGGCCCTGAGGAATGCTGGAGTCACATGTTTTAGGGTAGTAGGGTTTGGGTAGGCCTCATTTATAGCCCTTGCAACACTAGCTGGTAAAGTGACAAGATTTTCTCCACATGACACTAAAGCCCTTTTAATGGCAGACAATATGTTGGTGCTTGTTGGGCCATTGCAGGGGAAAACAGCTTCTGATGGAGAGATAAACTGTCTTTCATCTTTAGCAAGAGAGAGGATGGCCACGTTCTGTCTGAATAAGTGATGAAAAACATCCAGAGTGAGAGCATGCCATTTTTCTTTGTGTTGTATCTGAGTGAGATCTGGCCACAGATTGTACACAGAGGAAACAGGGAGGATAGATTTTTGGGCAAGTTTAATGGCATCTTGAATGATCTTGATGTATGCTTGTGGAAACACCTTCTTCATCAGCATTTCATTCCACAAAGCATGTTCGTCATGTCTCTGGTCTTCCTCTTGCCATTTGATGTGTCTTCTATTGTCTGTGAGGCCAAAGCATGCATTGACATAAACTGGGAGTCCTGTCTTATTGGATTCATTGTTTGGAAGGGGGAGAAAGCAGCTCAGTCTGCTCTGGCTACAGTCTCTCTTCTCACCACAGGGGAATGCCAGGTCAACTTGAGGTAAAAAGCTCAACTTCTTTGTAAGCAAATCAAGATCTTCTGCAACGCCCTCTTTCATGGTACATGTTGTCAGAAGCCACTTTGTCTCTTTTTGGTCTTTTGAACTCACAGTTACAACTTTGAACCTTGTTAGACCCTCAGTGACCGACTCCTCTTCTTGCTCTAAAACACCATCTGTGGGGACTGAAGATTTCACTTCAAGTCTGGTGTTAACAGCTCCATCTTTACTAATATGTAACAAGGACACGGAGGTGACATTTTTCAAGAAGAGGAGGCTCAAATCTGCATCTGCAATGAAGCTATCAAAAAGCTCAACCACTTTATCTGAGTCATACAGATTATCAGAAATTTCTGATGCTTCATTGCGTAAAGGAAATCTAAAAATTGTCCCACTGAAGTGCTGATCCTCCATGACAACTGTTGACCATTCTTGTCCGCATAAAAGCAAAATTATATCTCTAAATGGTTGAAACTGATCACTCATATTCAGCAGAACTTCTTGGTCTTCAGCATCATCCAAAGACCACCGAAACCCTCTACTTCTCTCTCCAAATACTTTTTCTTGGGGATCCATCATGCCAAGGTGGCCTGAACTGAATATAGTTGGCACATCTGTGGACAAAGTAAAGATATGTTACTGCTAACTGTTTATCTTTTCAAAAATTACTACTCATATCTGTGATCTAACTACACATAGTTTCACCTGTTATGTGGTAAACAGAGTTGAAGCCGATTCCAAATCTTCCCACTCTGTTTGGGTCATCACGCTTGACACTCCTTCCAGTTCTCTGAATTCCTTTCCAGTCTTCATCAGTGAATCCGGCATTGTTGTAGGCATAGAGAGCAGGACCTTCGTAAAAACATAACAAACTTAAAGCTTATGCTTTCAGTATCTATGTGTTAGTGACACATTCTCTGGAATCTCTATCCCAATGTGCAATGAATGAGATTTTTCCAGTTTTTCCAGGGTCTTGGATAGGTTGAATTAACAATGATGGTGACAGCCAAAATTCAACAGCTTAGGATTCACAACTGTAGTCCCAGCATGTGACATCACATATTTTATGTCGTCTACAATCAGAATCCAGTTTTACAGGGCTTACTAAAAACAGCCACCTAGGAAATGTTTGATAATGTGGAAAAATATGGGGAAAAAACATCCACACACTATACTTTGGGAGAAATTACACACTGAAACAAGCAGAACCTGCTACTTTTAGCTGCTCCTTTAGTCACAAGGGATTGCCACAGTGAGTAGCTCCACTTTTCGACGTGACCCCCAAAGGAAGCAGAATGTTAAATAAAAACAAACCAAAAAGTCCCCAGCAAACCCGGACAGACATTCTTAACTGGAGATGTATTGGCTCTATTTATTGCTTTTAATGTAAATAAATAATAGTTTTTGTGAAATATATTTCTGTTATTCAGTGAATACCTTGGTATGTCTCCAGTTCTTCAGTCCAAAGGCTTTCAGTTCCATAGCTTCGCTCATCATGGATGAAAACCACTTCTGTGGCTCGAGCATCATCTGCATTTTGAATCAGCTCCTGTTGACAAATAAAAACAACCTTGAGCAGAAAATGGCAGTACAACGCTGCCACTGACACAGTTCTGCACAGAAAGCTGGTAGATCTTTCTCACAGCAAGTATGTCTACAGAGGAAAAACAAAAAAGGGTCCATTTCAGTCTAACTCAGACTCACTGGACACTGTAGTCCAAAGTGTCCAATCAGAGTATATGATGTAGTTATTCTTGTTCTTTAGCATACAATGGCAAAAACGTTTTAAGCTTCAAAAATGGTCAATAATTGTGTCAATTTAACTCTGTGGTAAAACTGATGAATTGTACTGCATTATATTTTTTAATATTTTGTCTGATAAAATGCCAGCTCAGTATGGCCGGATGCAAGACAGCAAAAATTTGCAGGTCCTTATAATTTGCAAGCAGCACAAAATCTGGGAGATTTCAGTGAATTACAACCATATTTTAGTTACACCTCCACCAACCAGTGAAGTTTACATCCATGTTTCCATTTTGCCAATTAAATAGAGCTTTTTCTAATCTGAGCTGATGGTCTAAGGACAACTTGTAGACATATTCTTTTTTTACAGATTGGTGAACCTCTGCCCCTTCACTTGTCTCTGTCCAATCACGTTACTGACTTTTACCAGTTAACCTCATTAAATGTTGCCCCGTCCCAACTTATTCAACCATGTTGATCTCACCAAATCCAAAATGAGACAATTTTTTTTTCATGACATAATAAAATGTCTCAGTTTAAATTTTTACTTTGTTTTCAGTTGTTCCATTGTGAATCATTTTTATGTTTGTGAGAACTGCAAAAAGTAGTAAATCTCATAAACCCATTGCTTTCTATTGTCATTTACATTTTATTATTGTTATTATTATTTGCACAGCATCCCATTATTATCTAAAGTAACTGTTGTGTGTTTTTGTTACAACATTACACCGACCTTCAAAATTTGTCCACCATCTGGACATCGCCGTAGAATATCTTTCAGATAATCAATGGAGGGTGGTGCTGTGGCCCCGAAGGAAGTCCTAAACAAAGTAAAAGCATTAAACAGAAAGAAACTAGAGTCTGAAGGACTCTAGGTCCAGACACTTTTCTTTGCAAGCTCCTTTGACTACGATGACCTGGATGACTGAGAACCTTCACAGACATAGAGTCTGAAGGCAAATTAAAACCATGTTGGTCCTGCTGATGCAATGTTAGTGACTGGAAATTGACTAGTAGTTAGTAATGATATTAATAAAGAATCTGATCTTTAAGCAGAAGCAAAAATGGCATTAGTGCCCAAATCCTATTAATATAATGTCTACTCAAGATGTAGGAGAACAGTTACTGCCTCCTACTGTATACAGTATATTAAAAAGAAAGCAAGTCACCGGACTTTCTTCTTTGCCTTTGGATTCACCATGCCAGAACGGGTTCCTGTAAGAAATTCAGAAAATTGTGACATGTGTTACAGCAGTGCAAACTTACTGTCACACTTTTAGTTTTAAGGTTTTACATATCTGGATGTAAATAAAAAAACACATGAACTGTGGGGCTTAATGGATTTTAAAAATAGGTCAATAAAACCTCAGATGAACATCTAAACGTGACATATTACACCATGTCATTATTTATTTAACAAAAATGAAATCAAAATGCAGAAGCAGTGCATAAAAACTCAAATACACACACACTGCTTCTGCAGTACTTACTGAAGTAAGTAAGTTCCATGAACTGGAAAGTGATTAATGGCATTAAATAGCAAAACATTCAGGACAGCTGCCAGTCTTCCCCAGGAATGGACCTCCACCAAAGTGGAGAAGTTTGGCCATAAGGCACAGAGCAACGTTTGTGGGAAGCCAAACGCAGCATTGTTGTAGAAAGTGGATTAGGATGAATTATTTCTGTTTCAAGTATTGCATGCTTTTGTTTGCTTATTCTTTTTAATGTGTGATGTAGTAGACCACACCCATGTGGGAAAGGAGACTGTACTCCTCTAGATCAGATGAGTGAGATAATTGTGTGATGATAGCAAAGGTTTAACATTAGTAATATTTAGAAACACATGCAAACCTTTTGCTTAGTTTACAAATTATGTTTATAGTGCTCTCTTTAAACCTCAGAAAATATAAATGTGAAACAAATCTTTGAACTATGAGTCATTCAAGGTTTTATTTCTTTTGTTCTGATCATTTTGCTGAGTAACAGTGTATTGCACAAGGAAACGATCAATAATTCAAGTGTTTAAGTAACTTAGCCTGAATCTAGATGATCTTACGATTTAGCTACTTCACCCACCTCTCAAACAGACTAAACAGCTACAGTACCAGGGCTGTGGTTGATGATGCACACTGAAATTGTGCTTGTGAGCTCTCTTTGTTCACTTTGTTGCTTCCAAAGCATTTGTACTTTGGAATTAAACAACAACAAAGCAGCAAATACAATTAAACACAGGTCTAAATAAGATCATCTGTATATAATTTGACAAAACTGTATGAAATATTTTTTTTAAGTTAGTAAATTAACAAATAAAGATTTTCTCTATTATGTGATCACAGTGTTTAAAATAGCAAAAACACTTTTTTGTTGTTAATTAGCTAGTAGCCTACCTAAATACGCCAATAAAACAAATAAATACAATCACAATACCTCAGTCATGCCAGTGCAGGGTCCTATCAGTGCCAGGGAAAGTAGTGATGCTGCATCAGTCTGCTGTATATAAAGGCTGCTGATGTCCAATCACAGCAACTAACGCCGGTCTTTTTTTCTCCTCCGAGTTTCGTCATCTCGTTAGAAACGAAACTGACTGAAACAGAAGCAGCAGATTTTCCTCTGAGACTGAATTTCCTCTGATGTCCTGGAAGAAACGAAACTTTCGGAGGAAAGTTGCCCCGCATCCCGCATCATCCAGCTGCCTCCTAGCTAGATGATGATGATGCAGGAAATCAGAGGAAATGCGACTTACAGCCCTCCGCTGTTATTTCACTCTGTTCATCCTTCCTAAGAAATGTACTTGAAGACAGGTATTTATCTTACAAACGTAGTAAAATCCCCACATGAACAATCTTTGCATCCTCAAATGTACAATACAATAGTTGGTTGGCTGCAAAGTAAGCTAGTACACCTGCTTGTATGTTTGCATGTCTCTTATGGTGGCCTGTTTGACCCATAAAGGGCGTAATTGGATGAGTCAGTGCAATCATAATTGATATAAAATAGCAAAAAACTATTGATGAAAAAGGAAACATGACTTATTGTTTATTTAAAACAGTAATAAACCTGTAGGTTAGTAAGCAGGGGAGGCATGGTTATAAAAGAGTGCCAGTCTCTCCAAAAATCAGCATAACTGTGTAAAAAAATAAAGATTATGTCATGTTTCTCTGTCAGATGCTCTCATCATCTGTAGGACAGTGAAAACCCCTCCCCTGCTGCTGTGGGTTCAGATGGCACCATGCTGGATAACACAGTGATCAAGTAGAGCAGCGGTCTGCTCAGACTGTTGGTGTAGTTTTAGTCTTTCCTGACTCTGACCTTGATTCTGATGACATTCCAGTTGCTCCTAAACAGCAGAATAAAACGACAGTTCTTACAAATGTCCATCCAGGTCTATGCCTTTAAATTTAAAGACTTATTTCTTTCATTTATTTATTTTTGAAAATCATGTCTGTACTTTAATGAGTTGAGTCACTGTAAGAAAAGCTAATATGAGAATGTCCTTTCAGCTCCTTGTACAAATTGTTGACAGACTCTGGTTCAGATATTTTTTGGACATTTACTGCCACGTCATACTAGGTCAAGTACACTTGATCTCTCTCTCTCTCTCTCTCTCTCTCTCGCTCTCTCTCTCTCACACACACACACACACACACACAGTGGAAAGTTCCCAGTGGATTTTTCTTCATACAGTGAAGTTAGGAGTAAAACGCAGTCTTTCAGGTTAATTTAAGTGGTATAAGTATTGCATTAATTGTTTACAAATTTTTAACCTAAGGTTAAAAATACTTAACCAACTTAAAAAATTTGTTTGAGTTTGAATAAACTTAAAACACCTGAGTTTCCTAATGTGTTCTCAGCCTGTTATAATTCTAGACAAAGAGGAGTAGCAATTCTAATACATAAAAATATTAATTTCACAGTACTCGATACAGTTATAGATCCAGAGGGCAGATTCCTAATCGTCAAACTATCTATACTTAACCAAAAGCTAGGTATTGTAAGTATATATGGTCCAAATGTTGATGACCCCTCATTCTTCCACGGTTTTTTTAGTACACTCTCCGAACACCTAGACTGCACAATTGTTCTGGGGGGAGACCTCAACCTGGGACTAAATGAAGAAATGGATAGGCTCAATACAGCAGGAACTCAGCGTAACTGGCAGTCCACAAATATAATCAAACAGTATATGAGCGACTTTGGTCTTTGCGATGCATGGCGCTCCCTTCACCCCAATAGTAAGGAATATACTTTCTTCTCACATGTCCATCACTCCTACTCTCGTCTGGATTATTTTCTGGTCAGCAGCTCACTGCTGAGTAACATTACAGACACTGAGATTCATCCTATAGCTGTCAGCGATCATGCTCCTGTATCTTTAACACTAATACAGATGAATAATACTACACCAAGAAAAAACTGGAGATTTAATACATCACTGCTCAAAGACGAAGAGTTTATCAAATACTTTAAAAAAGAATGGACTCTATATTTAGGCTTTAATGACATTCCTGGAACATCAGCATCTGTCCTCTGGGAAGCAGGGAAAGCCGTGATGAGAGGTAAAATAATCTCTTTCTCATCACATAAGAAGAAAGAAGAAAACAAAAAAATTCAGGAACTAGAGAAAAACATCAAATCCTTAGAAAAAGCCTATGTGTCACACCAAGATCAAGAAATATTAAACAAAATACGCAAGACAAAACTAGAATTAAATGAAATTATTAATAAAAAGACTAAATTCTTAGTACAAAGACTTCGCCTGCAAAATTATGAACACGGTAACAAATCCGGACAATTTCTTGCTAACCAGTTAAAAATCAATAAAGAAAAAACAACTATATGTGCTGTTAAAGATTTATCTGGGAATACAATATATGATCCTAAAAAAATAAATAACATTTTTAGGGATTTCTATGAAACTTTATATACACTACAAATAAACCCATCTAAAAACGAAATTGATCAATTTCTCGACAACATAACTCTTCCAAAATTATTAGACACCCAAGCAATAGCACTGGATTCGCCACTGACGCCAGGTGAACTCCAGGAAGCTCTGATAAGTATGCCCAATAATAAGGCTCCAGGTCCAGATGGTTTTCCAACAGATTTTTACAAAGAATTCTGGACAATTCTGGCACCAGTTTTTCACAGGATGTTGCAGGAAATCAAAGAAAATGGTAGACTACCACCAAATATGAACTCTGCAAATATCAGTCTCTTACAAAAACCAGGCAAAGACCCTGTATATCCCTCAAGCTATCGTCCAATATCCCTTATTAATGTAGACCTTAAAATAATCTGCAAAGCTCTCTCAAAGAGATTAGAGAAAATAACCCCCCTTTTAATTCATCCTGACCAAACTGGTTTTATAAAAGGTAGGCACTCATCAACAAATACACGTAGATTACTTAATTTAATAGACTACTCATGCAGTAAAAACACTGAAACCATAATATTTTCTTTAGATGCAGAAAAAGCATTTGACAGAGTTAACTGGAAATTTCTATTTGCAACTTTACATAAATTTGGTTTTGGACCCTGTTTCATAAACTGGTTAAAAATATTATATAACTCCCCAACAGCTTGTGTCAGAACAAATGACCAAACATCCTCCCGCTTCTCTCTTCTGAGGGGCACCAGACAGGGATGCCCACTCTCCCCTTCACTGTTTGCAATTTTTATTGAGCCATTAGCAGCAGCAATTAGACAGGCTACAACAATTAAGGGCATAAAATGTAAGAATATAGAACATAAAATCAGCCTTTATGCAGATGATGTGTTACTTTTTCTCCAAAACTCACAAACCAATATCTCTGGGGTAATTGCATTGATAAATTCCTTCTCAAGTGTCTCAGATTATTCAATTAACTGGTCGAAATCAACAGTTCTTCCGATTAATTGCTCCTTCCATAATTCTTCTCCTTCCCCACTGCAATGTGGAAATATAAAATATTTAGGTATCAATGTCTCTCCTAAACTTTCAGAATTAACTAAATTAAACCACATCCCACTTTTAAAGACAGTAGAAGGCGACCTGGCTAGATGAAAATCTTTACCCATATCACTCATGGGAAGGGTCGCCGCTATAAAAATGATGATCTTGCCAAAAATAAACTATTTATTTTCAATGATCCCAAATAAGCCATCACAAGATTGGTTCAGATCTCTAGACTCGTACATTTCTAAATTCCTTTGGAAAGATAAACCCCCACGTATCAGCTTAAAAACACTACAAAGGACCAAGGATAAAGGAGGATTAGATCTGCCTAACTTTAATCACTATTTTTTAGCCAACAGGCTTCAGTTCATCTCTAGATGGTTTAAACACACCTTCTTAGATGAACCTTGGATAGATGTAGAACAGGCACTATGTAATAACCTAGAAATTTCAGACCTACCATTTATCAGCTCAAACATCAAACGACATGAATGCTTTAAAAGCATCAATATTAGCTCTTCTCTGACAGCATGGTGGGAGTTTCTAAAAATGACAGAGTCTTCATTAATCCCATGCAAACGTACACCTATCTGGAACAACCCGGACATATTACAAAACAATAATATGATAAACTTTTCAGACTGGAGTTGCAAAGGAATTAAATACTTGGAACATATATTGGAAGGAACAGACTTTATTTCGTTTGACAGACAAGTTATACAATATGGGATCAACAAGAAACGATTTTTGGAATATCAACAAATTAAATCCATAGTAAAAAAGAAATTTAATCCCAGTGAAGCTGAATTACAAACACCACCAAGTGTGGTACAATTTCTTAGTCTAAAACTCCCCAAATTATTGTCTAAAATATACAGAACACTTTCTAAAATAGATGAATCAATATCCCTTCCTATTGCAAAATGGGAAGCAGATTTATCAATCAACTTAGACCCAAACCTTTGGTCTCAGATATGCTTAAAAACCTTTCAATGGATCAGAAATCCCAGTTTGCAATTAATACAATACAAAATATTACACAGAGTGCACTATACTGGTCATAGGATGTTCAAGATGGGCTATACGCCTTCCAACAACTGCTCACACTGCACAGCAAATACACCGGACAATTACATCCACGCTCTTTGGTTCTGTCCACCAGTTCAGAAATTTTGGCGTGAGATATGTGAAGACTTATCAAAGTGTCTGAAATGTAACATTCCAGCCTCCCCTTTAGTATGCTTGCTGGGCAACTTGGATGAGGTCACTGCAGAAATAAACACAGCCCACGTTGTTTTTACGGCCCTATGCATTGCCAAGAAAATGGTCCTCATTAACTGGAAAAATAAAAATAATCTTAATTCTAACCAATATAAAAACCATCTAATAGATCACATTAGTCTTGATACAACCTCTGCCATCACATTTGATCAATCCCTTTGGGCTCCTTTGATCGGCTTCATCACCTAGTGGGGGTGGGGGGTCATGGTTTGGTCCTGCCTTCGCTATTGTGGTTGATGTGGGGGTAGGGACGGCCTTAGGGCGTCTGGGGAGTCCCTAGGGACGTTTCCCTGGAGGGCCTAACCTGGGGGCTGTGGCCATGACCTGGTTAGAAGCTCTGGGGCTCTTGGATGGTGTTTTCCTTGTGGCTGCGTACAGCGGAGATGGGGGAGGGAGATGGGGGAGGGTCTGTGCTGCCGGACGTTGGTTACTGGCCTGGTAGCCTGGCTGCCCCTGGGAGGGTCCGGGACGGGCGTGGAGGCTTGGGGGTCTGGGGGTGCTCCGTCCCCCGGTCTGGGGTGCTGGCCGGGCCTTGGGGGCTTGGGTCCTGTCTGTTGTGTCGCCGGAGCAGTGGGCGGGTGGGTGCAGGGGGGCTCAGCCCCAGTGCAGGGGACCTCTGGTGCATCGGCCCAACTAGGGGGCTCTCTAACTGGTGGGGAGGTTGTTACATCTTTGCAGGTGGTCTCCTCACTACAGGAGCTCACTCTGCAGGTGGGGGGAGAGATATAGGAGAGGGGGAGAATGAACTCAACCTGGGTGTCTATTGTCTTGTGTAGTTTGGGAGATGATTGGATGATGGGGTGGGTGCAGTTTTCTCTGGGGTGGAGTCGGGTGGGCTGCCCCGGACTCTGTGGGGCTGGGCAGTGCTGCTGCTGCGGGCCCCGGTCCGGATGGGCCTGGGCCTCCTTGCCCTGGTGGGTTCCAGAGCGTGGGGGTGCCTACTGGGGTCAGCGGGGGAGCTGGCCCCAGGGAGGGGCCGCTTGCCCCTCCCTTTCTTCCCTCCCCATCCTCAGCTGCCTCCCTATTCCCGCTCTACCACACCCACCCACACATGCAGGGCTTGGGGTGCAGGTATGTCACCAGGGTGCAGGGGAGGCACTCCCCCTCTGTCCCCTTCTGGCCGCCTGTGCCTCAATTTTATTCTGCAACCTAGACATCCACATTACTCACACTCTCACATAACACATACATATAGGGCCTTGGGGGTGGGCACGTTTTACAGCATCCAGAGGATGGTCGTTGTACTCCAACCCACCTCTGGCGCTGGTGCCCTACCCTCAATTTTAAATGCCTTTAGACACTGAGGGTTTTCGGGAGGAGCCGTGCTGCTCTCTGAGAGGAAGCTAGTACCATGCTCTCCTGAGTTTTAAATGCACTTTAGAACAGCACACAACAACATTACATATGAGCGGGCGTAGGGAGGTTTGAGGTCTTCACTCACCCCGGTTCTGTTAGCCGTCAGGGCTGGGGGGCTGGGAGGAGGTGCTGGCCGTCAGACTGGGGTCTGGGATGCGGGGCCTCCCTGCTACTGCAGATAAGGAGGTGGTCGGCTTGCCTCCACCCCAGAGAGAAGGGTTACATCTCCTGGGTCTAGGTGCGGCTTGCCCCTCTGGGGGCGGGGGTACCTGGACCTGGTATATAGAGTATGTTTGGGGAGTGCGACTGTCTGTGCAGTGTCTATTTGTGTCTGTCTACACGTTGGGTGAGTGCCGAGTATTTGGTTGTGCATATGGGGGTGGGAATGCACGTCTGTGTCCGCGTGTGCCTGTTTGTCTGTGTCTATATGTCAGGTTGGGTCTTAGACTCAACCTCTCTGGGTACATCTCAGGCCCTCTAAAGTACGGAGGCCTATCTCCCCTCACCACACTCCCTGCCGGTGGCTGATGCCCTTAGACGTTGGTGTGTTGGTGGTCCTTGTCATCTGGGGCTGGGCGCTCATGCATGTACCGGCTCACTCCTGGTGGCCGATTGGCGGGGCCGGGCGCCTGTGGCCCGGCTGGGCTCCTTCCGGGGGGGTGGGATGCCACTGCAACCCCCTCTGGCCTCTGCTCCGTAGCTGCGGGGTGACCTCTCGTTTGGGGCTCTACTCAGCTCTTCCCAGGAGGGTGGCACGGTTCCCCCCCCCTTTGGTGGTCCTCCTCGGGTCCTTGTACTCTGGGGCCTCTGGATATCTGGGGCCTGGATCTCCTCCATACCTGCTTCATACCCTGGTGGACGGGGCTATGGCTCCCCACACTCCCTAGCAGATCGTTACATGGAGAAACCTTTGGAATACAAGCATGCTGATCCACACAGGTATGCACACAGGTGTACACACGGGTGTTCACAGACGCGGACTACACCTTTCTTGGCTGCTGCCTCAAAGCACATTGTGCGCTGTCTATCTTGCGTGCTGCACAATATCGTTTATTATTTAGTATCTACTGTTATCTACTGCTAGCTAGTTTATTGTGATAGTGCTGTTTTTATTATGTTGCTCTTTGTTGTTTGCTTTCTCTTCTGTTTTTTTTCTCCATACAGGAGATCCAGGCGTTTTGTTTGTTTGTTTGTTTGTTTTTTCCTTTCTTCCCCCCCTTCTCACCGTCTCTTCTCCCCTTTGGTTTTCTTTCTCTCCCTCTCTTTCTTTCATTCTTTCTCCCTGTCCTATCCCCCAGTCACGTCTGTCCCGTTTGTAGCAACCGAAAATAAAATAAATACATAATTATAATAAAGGTCAATCAAATGGACCAATATGGCAAGGCCATGATGATCCACTTGGTAAAATAAATCCGCTTGGCATCTTTCTTGGCCTTAAGACAACAATTCTGATGGCTAAAGATCCAAACGGGACACAAAAAAAAAAAAAAAAAAAAAAAATGTTTACAAATTCACAATATGCAAATAAAATCTTAATCGAAAACCATCTCTACCATCAACTGTTAAAGGTGTTTCTGGGTCTCCATAATGCTCCAGATAACATTGGAGCATTATGGAGGCATCATTACAGTAAATTAACTGTATAAAAAGTGAACCATATGAAGACGATTCTGACATGAGCGATGAAACAATAAGTGTAAGGACACATGAAGTATATGAAACTATTCATCAGTTATCCGATAGTAAAGCTTGTGTTTGGATCACATTACTGCAGAACAATTAAAACATGCTAGTTTAAGGCTAGCTCCTCTTCTAGCACTCTGTTTCATTGGGTTTATAATTCATGGCATACTACCAGACTCAATGATGTGTATTTTTCTGAAGGACAAAGCTGGAAAGCGAGTTGTCTGGATAATTATGGTGCTAGAAAGAATCTTGTTTGATAGAATTAGTGTGTCTTTTCCCTGGATAATCAGTTTGACTTCAAACCAAAGCACGGTACTGACATGTGCATGAAGGGGTCAAGGGTCAAGTGGCTATCTTGTCATTCCAACCATGTGCAGTGGTACGGTACACAGTGAAACAAGACAACGTTCCTGCAAGACCATGGTGCTACATATGACACATAACAGACAATCAACACAGGACTGCATAATGTGCAGTGTGCAAAATTGCAAAAAACAAAACAAAGACAGTGCAACATCAGACAGAACAGAGCGATACAGACACAAGACAGTACAGGCACAACAGTGCAATAGAAATGTGCAAAAGACAGCATTGTGCAAAATGTCACTTGGTGTATGAAGGTGTCTCTGTGTGTATGAGATTGTGCAGATAAGTGCTTGGTAGTGACGTGTATGAAGGTGTGCGTGTGTGTGTGTGTCAGTCCAGTCTCTGAGTGTTCAGGAGTCCAATGACTTGGGGGAAGAAACTGTTTCGCAGTCTGGCAGTGAGGGCCAGTACCTCTTGCTAGAATGGCAGCAGGGTGAAGAGCGTGTGTGAGGGCATGTGTTGGGTCCTCCACAATGCTGGTGGCTTTGCGGCTGCAGCGGGTGCAGTAAAAAGTCTGTGATGGAGGCAAGAGAGGCTCCAATGATCTTCTGAGCTGTTCTCACTCTCTGGTGTGAGGTATCAGTCAGGGTGGGATTTTGTCTCCAATTTTATTTAATTTATATGTTGATGATTTGCCCATACAGCTGAGAACCTGTAACACTGGATGTATGTTAGGTAAAACATTGACTCATCTTACATGTGCAGATGACCTGGTTGTTTTTAGTCGAAGTAGTGCTGGATTACAGCAGCTTCTTAATATCCGTACTGAATACGGTGTGCTATATGATATAAACTACAATGCTATCTTGATATGTAGAACCAAGCAGGATAAACAGCTAAATTTCCCTGTGTTTAAACTGTCTGACGATACTCTTGAGGTTCATAAAAAGGTGAAATACCTCGATCACTTTATTACTGATTAAATGAATGATGATGACATATACAGACAATGCTGTAAGCTCTATGTGCAGGCAAATACTATTGCACACAAATTCAGCTTCTGTTCAGTTCCAGTTAAAGTGGCTTTGTTTAAAAAGTATTGCGCACCACTATATACTGCCCCCTTGTGGTCATCTTACAAGCAATGTAGCATGCAGAAGCTGCATGTTGCATATAATGATGCAATGAGAATCCTTGTAGGATACCTAGAACTCTTAAACTCTTAAAAAAATTAATGTTCACTTTTAGATAACGACTGGATGGCTCTAGTAACAGTATAATTTTAGCACTCACAGTGTTCCCATTTTTCATCCAGTCGGAGGAAGCACTGGTTGAAGTGTTTGTGTATTTATTGATTTCTTTTAAGTAATTGTGTATTTTATATATATAATTGTTTTATATCTTTATAATTTTTTATTAAGGCCTAAATGTTATGGGGTTTTTTTACACTATGGCCATAAAGTTTTGCAGCTTTTATGCAAAGACATGTTTGATATAATGACACTTGAAAACTATTGTTCATATGCTCTTTGTAATCACATTTGCTATTCTCTGCTCAGATCCCGATCCCCGATGGTGTGCCTGATGTAAAAGGAAATCTGTCAAAACATATGGACTTACTGCATGTCCTCTCAAACACAGAATTAGACCTCTGGGGGCACAATCACCACAATTTATAAAAGATAAAAGAAGTGGTAAATCTTTGCTGTAACATTCAGTGAAATCACATCATAAACACACACACTGTCATTATTTAGTAAGTACGCTTTATTTCTCAAAAGCCTTGGGTACATGATTATTAAAAAGAGACAGTAAAATTCCAAAAGTAACTATAGAAGTATTAGAAAGACTGGGAATCAGTTTACAAAGGTGTTTGAAATATGAGATTGCTGTTTCATCATTTCATTTTCTAAGTAAAATTGAATAAAAATTGAAAAAGTTTCCATTAAAATATTTTGTATTTTTATTTCCAGAACAAAACTACTACATTAAAACCCCTCAAACGCCAAATACTGCATTAAATATTTTGTTTCATCTGAATGCTAAAGAAATCTTTGCAAAAAACAAACTTTTATTGGAAATTCATACGGTATTGTTTTGGTCCTCATTATCATAAATCATTTAAATTTAACAATACATACTTGGGTCACAGTAGTAGAACTTGCTTAAAACATAGGAAAGTAAATATTTCTAAATGCATATAAAAACACTAGTGAGTAAATAGCATTGACACAAATAAAAAATATTTTTTCTTTAATATTTTCTGTGATTATTACTGTGAAAAATTAGACAACTTGAAATGATTTTGGTTGTGATGCTAAATAATATTTCAGCTTTAGATTGTAGATATCATCCTTTTAACATGTCAAAACACAGTCACACTAATTGATAGTCCATCTGTCTTAAATCCTTAATTCACATATGCTTCTATTTTATTAAGGAGCTCAGATGCCTTGTTCAGTGCCAGCATTTCATTCTCTGATCTGAATCGTCCGTTCGGTATGTGGGGATATGGATGGCAGTTGGGATATTGAGTCCTTTTGGGATCCACTCCGAGTGTCTGCAGGTTTTTCACAATCTCAGGCAGATCTCTCAGTTGGAGGCTGTAGCGGGAAACTTGTGCAGCAGTGGCTGAAATTGAGCTGCTGTTGGGGTGTTGTCCATTTCTTTTATAGCATGCTGCTATGAGAGACTTTTCTACTGCTTGATGGACCTTAAACAGACACCACTCTGTGCTCCCTCCACCAGTGTCTTTGTGAGCTGCATTGAGATCGCAGCGAGCCTGTCTACACCAGCGCCTGGCCTCTTCTCTGTCTGGCCTTGGGACATTTTCATTGTGGGTCCAGAAGTTGTAGGAATGGAAACCTCTATAGCCTCTAGAGAACCTCTCTCGACTATTTCTGTGATACCTGGCCTCCTGATTCCACTGTTGATAGAAGCCTCTGAAATTTGTGTTTCTGCTTGAAAAGGTCGAGCCTGCAGCTTTGGGTTTGCTGAGCTCATCAATTCGATTCTGTAAATATTTGAATGCCTCATTGGCGAGAGACTGGCAATCCGGATTTTTGTCAGGGTGCCACCTGAGGTACAGTCTCTTGATGGCTTTGTGCCTCTCCTCCTCATGAAGCCTCCAGATCTCTGCCAAACATTTATCAATTTCCCTTTTAGCTTCCTCAACAGAGGCTGGTAAAGAATTTGTTGATGATTCAGAAGAATGTGGCACAGCTCCTGTCAGTGGTTCCAGCTCCATGCAAGTGTTTTCTTCTGGTTTTAGCGTCTTCTTCTGTGGTCCTGGCTCCATGCATTTCCTCCTTTCTGTTTTTACCTTCTTTTCTCGTTTAAACTGAAACAGATCAACACAGCTGACTTCAATGGGCTCATCTTCTCCTACTTCTATTTTGTATCTCCATGAATATGGTCCATTGTGACCAGGCAGTTCTTCAACAATAACTGCATAAATGTACTTGTCATCAATGCTGTAGCCAACATATTCCCCCTCTTCAAAGTTGTTGAGGACATTCATGTCCAAACAATCATGCCATTCTTCTGGGATCTCTGTCCCAGGGGCTGCTGGACTAAAAGAGGAACTTTCAGTTTCAGCACTGTCACGGATCTGATTTTTAGCCAGAGTTTTCCGAACATCTTGCAGATCGTCACACATGAGGAGTTGTCCCAGCACTGGAAGGTGAACCGATGCAATTCTGTTTCCTAAAAGAACATTAATCTCTTTTGTCAGTGTCATGATGACTTCATTTATTACCTTGGGAGCCATGTCATCATTGTGCTTTAAGTAAAAGGTGCACCCTTGTTGCCCTCGTTCCACAAAAACATCAGTTTCTTCATCAGTTTTGGGAAGTGGCTGTTTATTGAGCCAGAGTGTTGTTTTCAACATTTTGCAGCAGATAATCTGTATACTGCCAAAAATCTTCTGACATATGTTAGAAGCATCTTCTTGTGTTATTTTGCCTTGCAACTGCTCTCTAATAAGACAAATGAATCCATATTTAAAGCCTCCTGAGGAGAGATGTTTAGCAAACCATCCACTAAATTCACAGCCAGTCCCAAGTTCACAAAGCTGCATCTTTGATTCCACAACTCTTTCCTCTGTGAACTCAGACAGCATCTTTGGCTGAAATTTCTGAGGCAGCAGTTGCAACAGCTGATGATGCATGTATTTGTCGTTGCCCAAATAACATTCACTGAGTTTCTCAAGCAGCAGGAACTTGTTCTCCAGCGCTTCTTCCAACCTTTTGGTCTCAAACACTGTGTCGTTGTAGCAGAGTGTGGACGATGGGTATAATTTACCATCTACTGCAGGAAGATACAGAGTCTCAACATTTTCAAGAAGCTTCTGGTTTCCCTGAGCACTGATTAACTTAAACAACTGCTCAACAGCTCGTTTCACAGTTCTCAGCTGGTTTGAATGTAGTTTCTGTTTATCACAGGAATCAGCGTAAACTGCTGCCAAAACATTACAATATTGCTCTGCAGTAGCTTCGTTCTTCACACCAATTTTCTGAAAGAACGGTGCATACATTGCATCTTCTGGAGTAATCTTGTACAGATATGGTCTGAAGTCCAGATCATAGGAGAGCGACAGACACACGTCATCAGACCTCATAAGTTTTGTGTCTTTTTCAACCAACACAACAGGAAGACCAGCCAGCTGGTTTCCTTCAAATCTTTTTGCTTGCAGGTAAGCGTACGAACTTCTGAACACTTTAGCTCGTGTTTTGATCAGCTGGTCAGTTTCACATGGTGACTGACAGATGTTTCTTATGTTACTGGTTACACAGTTTGGAGGTGGTTCTTCATGAGCTCCTGCATTTTTCATCATCTGCACAAGTTTCTGTGTTGTATAAACTGGTAGGTCTATAATTGGCATTGAGGTCCAAATCAAATCTTGATGCTCTGGATTTTTCTCAATCAACGAGCCTCTAATTTTAACAGTAGTTCCTTCAGCAGCAAATGGTTGGTGGTAGATGGACAGTTCTTTTCGAATCATAACTGGAAAAATGAATTCGATGTTGGCAATCCTCTCCAAAAAATGTTGCTCTTTAATTTTGATGTTGCATGCTTTATTTAAGGCTTCCCTGAAAAGTAATGATGATTTCAGTTTCATGTCTTTGAGTCTTCTGTTAACTTTTGCTTCTGTTTCCAGCTGGTACGCAAAATGTATTATCTCGTCCGCTGACACAACATTCTTCATTCCAAGTTCTCTGACCAGCTCTTTTGCTTTTTCTGTTGTGTAGTCATTTCCTTCACACAGTTCAGTCCAAAATCTCTCAGGTACAAATCTCTCGTGGGGCAACATTCGTTTGTACAGCTCCACTCTCTCATCAAAGTAGTATGATGCAGGCTCCAGTCTACCTTGAGAACTGCGAATCAGTTTCACTGTCTTCAGTGAGGAGATGATAGTTTTCTTGTCCTCTGAAGAGTAACGTAGTGACAGCAACAGTTTGAGGCTGTGAAGAATCTGTGTCTCTGTGAGTTGGTGTACAGCAGGTAGAATGAACTTCATGAAATACTCCAAATCGTTCAGGACCTGAATGTTGAGTGTTTGTGACAGTGTGTGGTTCTCAGAGTTGTGTTTCAGAAAAATGCTGCTGTTTGTAGGTAGGTTGAACAAATCTGGAAATATGACTGTATATTTGATATTAAGGATGAAAACCTTCTTAGGTCCATCAATCCTCACTCGTTCACCATGTGTTGTTTCAAATATTGGTAAGGATCTGAGCTTCCTCACATACTCTTGGCTGACTTTGGATTTGGATAATCCCGATTGCAGGAACATCTGAAACTCTTTCATATCATCATTTGAAAGCTGGGAAAACTCTGAGCGATTAATGTTGTATACTTGATCCAACACTGAGCTTTCATCATCTACATCAAGAAGTTCATCTTGTAGACATGAATATATCCATCGATCCATCTCAGAGAAGAAAACATGATCAAACCTCATAAAACCAAGTTTGAAGAGGATGCCTGATATGTCTTTGTGTTTCTGTGAGGCAAACACAACACTTGACATGTGTTTCATTGTTTGCAGGAAGTGCTTGTTGTTCAACCTTGGACACACAACAGGTAAAATGTAGCAGTCACTGAAGAGTTTCCTCACATCACTTAGTGTCAGGCTTTGTTCATCAACTCTAGAGGTTGGTCGTTTAATTTCACTTGTTATGAACATCCAAAGTGATTTCAGCCACTCCAACATTGTCTCATTTGGGACATGAAGACCACAGAGTGGATCAACATAGCAGTTCTTAAGAAGATGCTGAACAAATGGTTTCAAAGCTCTTGCTGCACATGGCAATGTTAACGTTTTGACAAAGTTAAAAGTTTGTAGAAGACGAATGTGCTGAATGTTTGTGTGATAATCTGCAAATGTTTCCTCACAGCCAAAGAAGAGATTTGCATATCTTGATATCCACTTGGGTGACTGGGAGTTGAAAACTGTCAATACTTTATCTCTTCTGAGAAGAAGTGGAAGCCCATCAAGTAAATTTGAATTGTCTTGGGTGACCTTTTGTGAGGAGAAATCTTTTAAACAAAAACTCAAGAGCTCTGAACATCTTATTTCATCTTTGATCAAAGTAGCACTTATGGGTAAAGGCAAATCTTCATCTGTTTGGGTTGGATCATTGAGAGGCTTTGCTCGTAAGAAAGTCTGCACAGTGGAGGGACTGACCTCTTTCACTTCAACCCCAGCAGATCTGAAACTTGTCCAAATCCTCTGCATGTTTGTGGAATAAGGAACCAGCTTCATTCCAAGATCTTCCAAGATGGGCATCAGCTTGTAGTTTGTCAGGTTTGTCAGATAAGGGTCCTCAAGTGAGTCTGTTTCACTGACATTACACCAGTCAAATGAGAATTCTTTAATTTTTTTATCTGCAATTTTCCGTGTTGAGCTCTTCATCACAGGGATTACATCAAGGCCTTTTTCTTTCAGTGATCTGTATACTCCATGTATCATTTCATGCCAGTCTGGGCAAACATCCTTGGACACAGTTGGCCAAAAACACAAGTATTCTGTACTGAAACATGAGTCAATAAATGTAAGGGAAACTTTCTTGACTGCAATGCTGCGCCTGATGTAATGCAGGAGATCTGCATACAGTGGTGCAATGACATTCTGTTTCAAAATCTCATTCCAGTTTGATTTCTTACTCTTCCCATCTTCTTTCCAAAGGCTTCTCCTGGCAGAATCAACCTCAAAGTTTCCATTGACATGTACTGGCAGTCCAGTTTTCCCTGGCAAAGGAAGTGAACAAAAGGCTTCTCCTTTAAAATCCATAATGCTGGATCCCTTTGTGTTCACACGTGCTGCTAATGAAGCTTGGGGAATTTTGTCTGATATTTTCAAGAGAAAATTGTATTTGAAGGAGCCAAATTGTTCTGCAACAATCCACTTACTTTGTCTTTTATCTGAGGTGGAAATCACAATTTCATAGAAAATCTTGTGCGGTGTTGTTGTTTTGTCTGATTGCAGTGCATTTTGTAGATGTTTCACAAAAGCATCTTTTTCTTCCCAACTTTTCTGTGGCAGATTTTTTTCAACCTCAAAGATGGTTTTAAGTCCTCCTGAATAGTCACTGATTTCATGGACTTTGATTTTGCAGATGTTTTTCAGAAAGAGAATTAGTCCTTCAGGATCTTCAGACAGGGCAGAGCACAGTTCTTTCATGTCGCGGTCAGTGACTCCTTGCTGTGATATTTTGGAGGTATTTGCATTTGTACCCATTCTCAGAGGTAATCTGAACATGGTGCCCTCTTTAAGAGAAAATTTGTCTGGAAGAAAGGATTTGTAGACATCTACGTACATTTCTTTGAAAGTGTCAGCTAGTTTATAGCCAATGCCATATCGTTGGTTATTTGAGTGATTTTCAATGTATTTTTGATTGGGGTCAGAAATGCAAAGTACTTCATCTCCTGTAAGGATCGAAGGGCAGTCAGTCAGATGGTAAACAGAGTTGAATCCAACTCCGTACTTGCCTATCTTCCCTGGGGTGCTGTGCTTTCCTCCCTCTCCCAGCTGTTGAATTCCCTTAATGTCAGCATCAGAAAACACTTTGTTGTTGAACACACAAAGTGCTGGACCCTGGAGATTGTTCCATTTCTTCCCAAATGTTTTTTCTTTCCCATGTTGTCTTTTGTCCCAGATGAAGTGAATTTCTGTTGCTTCTGCATCATCAGCATTTTGGATGAGCTCTTTAAGGATATCCTTCTTTGATGGATAGGCTGAAATTATGTTTTTAATACGAACAGTCAGCTGTTCCTGCTGTTCAAAGTCAAAAGCTAATGGTGACATGTCATCAACTATGTGGTTTTCCAGAGAATGATGCCTTGTTGTTTTGATTCCAAGGTGGCGAGCCATAGCTCGTGGGATATTCTCGTGACATAATGTGACACCTGAAGTGAGTGGCATCCATGGGCTGTCATTGTAAAACAGCTCACTTGCAGGTTGCAAAACTCCACGCTCATTGGGTATCAGACAGTCATCAGTGATTTTCAATTTGGCTTCAAATATCCCTTTGTTTAAAATTGTGAGGACAACTGAAAGATCACTTTTTGGTAGGGGCTGGTTTCCATGTTGAGCTTTTAATTCTTGCAACACAGTTAGAAACTGAATGTTTGTGAAACGTTTTTCAACACCTATACATGTCCAGAGGTTCCTGAAACTTGTGAAGGCAGCTGGAAGTACGTGGAGATAGGGCTTTGCTTCAAATTGCCCGTTCTCAGCTACACGATCAACATTCACAAATGTATCGCCAATGAGGATGAATGGAAATGAATTTGCCCAGTGTGGCATGCAAGCGTTTCCAAAATGAGAGATCCACTGATCCAGAAACTTATAGCACTCAGATGCTATTTTGTAAAGCATGGATCTGTCAATAGAGTGGGCTTGTTTGCTTGTTTGGTGCAACTGCATAAAAACTATTTTTGGTTTTGGAGTGCTGTGAACTCCTAAAATCAGTAGAACTGGATCTGTGTTGTGTATGTTTAGATTAGTATGATCCAGCACTGGTTGTGTCATGTTAACGAGAAGGGAGCATTTGTCACTAAAAACATCAGTGGGCCTTTTAAGTGTTACATTTCCTTCCATTTTTGCATCACCAGGTGAATATGCTGGAAGAAATGCAGTTGTCCTCAGTGTTTTCCAGTGGTGAGAGTCTTCATCATAAATGTGATGCTTCATCAGTTCAAATAGGCACTTCAAGTGGACAAATGCTTTCTTTTTGTCAATGCTCCAGGTTTGATTAATTGTGCCCGCTTTCTCTGTGATGTCTTCCAATGGGAGATGGTCATTTGCCATACCGAGTTCCAACAAACGCTGAATCCTTTTTGGAGATCTGAAGTCATTTTCAGATCCATCAAGCAATCGTCCCTCTTTTGGTTCAAAAAGACAGGCCACTTTCCCTGTAGGATTCACAAGTTTCCTGACATGTTGGAGCTGTCCACCCTTTGTGGGTATGCATGGATAGCAGAGCAGCAGATTGTCAATTTCTTTGATATGAAGGTCAATAGCATGCAGCACAAGGGTATCTCTACTCTTCGAGTTCATTGTAGTTAGGTTACTGAACACTGCTTCTCTGTAGAACTTCTCCCAGTTCCAGGTCCTGTTTTGTAAAACCTTTTCAAGGCCAGCCTGTTTGAAGCTATTTCTCAGCCAAAGTGGAAGAGGAACAACATGATTGGGTCCTTTTGCATATTTCTGGCAAACTTGAACTGCAAGGTCACCAATCTTTTCATCATTTTCAATGCTCTCATGTAGAAATCTGACATTGTTCATTGAGAACCATTGTTCTCCATCACTAAAGAGTTTTGGACCAACAGAGTCATCAACGATAGTTGAGTAAAGTGCATCCACTAAAGGCTTGAAAGGTTCAGTCACTTTCTCTCTATCAGGCCAAAAGGTGTGATAACAGTAACTCACCAGCTGCTTATTTTCTGACATTTTCTTTAGTGCCTTGAGTACAGTAACATATGCTGTCACTACTGGATCCTGAAGGAGAGCTTTGTTCCAGTCATTTTTCACTCCAGTTTCCCACAGACCTTTTCGGTTGCTTGTCACAGCAAATGTGCCATTTACATTGACAGGAAGACCTGTGTGAATGGGAAGAGGAAGGAAGCAAAAGGCCTGTCCAACAAGATCTGTTTGTAATGTGGTGAATTTTCCAGTTTCGGGATCATTTTGCAAGGGCACAGCAATCCCTCCAATGGGCAAAGAGAAACTGGCCTGCTTGTTTTTGTGAATGGCCATTTTAAAGGACTCATCTGTCCCAAAGCAGTTGTACAGGAGCCAGAACTGAAGTTTAGTTTCATTAGACTGCTGACTGGATATTTGGATAATTCTGACTGTGCAAGATTCAATTAGTCCTTTGCATTTACCATCAACTTTCATCAGTGATTTCTCAACATGACGTTGCTTGGACACACTGGTGTCATCAGGAATCTCCATTGCACTCACAGTGGTTTTGGACACAGAGAAGATGGTCTCTATTTCGTTTTCTGTTGGTGGAGTTGATCCATTGTGTGGGATATTTTGGAGGGATAATGTAATGATGTTCTTTAAAAAAAGCAGATGGGTTTGTGAATTCTTAGAAAAGAGATGTTGAAAATCAAGGATATTGGGTTTTTGATACACATTTGTGCTTATTTCTGATTTGACAGCTTCTTCTTCACTTCGGAAAGGTAGTTTGATCAGAGTGCCTGGATAGGGTTCAGGAGGACTTTTTCGGGTGAAATTACAGTCAAAAATGTTTTCATATGATCCAAACTGACCAGGAAAACAATGAAAGAGTCGCTGTTGACAGAGATCCAGCTTGATTCCAGGATTTGATTTATGTTTAATATGTTTTGTGAGATGAGTAACATTTGGATCAAGTATGAGAAGAGTGTTGCCACTAAGGATGGAGGGGACATCTGTCACATGATACACAGTGTTGAATCCAAGTCCAAACTTTCCAATTTTTTCCACTTTGTTTTCCTTCGAGGCTGAGCCAACTCTGACAATATTTTTCCAATCCTCTGCTGTGAACTGCTCATTATTAAAAGCCCAAAGACAAGGTCCCTGACAAAGAGCCATGTCAGGGTCAATCAGGCTTTCAGGGGCATCTCTGTGTACTCTGAAATCCACCAAGAACTTGCAAACATCTGCCCCAGCATCCTCTGCATTCTGGATGAGCTCTTTGAAGATGTCACTGTGTTCATCGTACTCTTTAAGAATGTTTTTTATTCTCATTGTTATTGGTTCAGATTGTCCACACTGCTCTATTCCTATCTCCTCTGGATCAAGGATGTGGGTACTGAGAAAACGAATTTCCAGCCATTCAGCCGCTGCTTTTGGGATTTCCTCATGTATGACATAAATTTCCTCTTCTCTGCAGTTTAGTTCTTTTAGTCCATTTTTGCTTACATCACAGAAAAGAGCTGTTGATCGTGGTTTAAGGGTAAATTTTCCTCCCTCAGCAATGACTGGCACTGGGATGTCATCCTCAACTGTTTTCTTCTCTTTCCAGAGCCAGTTGAGAATTTCTATTGACACTTTGACCTCAGAGGAACTTGCAAATGGCGGTTGTCTTGCTTCAACATTTTGCTGGACAGAGTACAGAATGCCCAAAATGTCTTCATTGGAAAGTACTGTTCTCAGGCCAAACTTCTGGAACAATGTTCTGTATGGCAAAAATTCCTTCGGCATCTTCCCAATGTAAGAACTCAGATCTAGATTATTTGGGTATTCAAGAACCAGATCCTGGGGTGCAACAAACTGGTTGTGAGTCCATAGCCAGCATGTCTCATTGTCCATCATTGTAACAAATACAGAGGCATTGTCTTGCATGTGTTTGTAAATGCTGTGCAGCTGTCTTTTGAAGTCTACATCTGTGTCAGGATTAACCATTTCCAGTGCTTTTGATTTCAAGACTGACAGATTCTCAGTCACTTTTTCGGGTGGTGGTAAGTCTTTGAGACCAAGTCTGTTGCTAACTCTGTCACTGAGCTTCCCTGTTAGTGGCATTACATGTCCAACTATGTCCTTATACACAGAATGTCTTATTTCATTTGGGCAAAACAAACAATACTTCTGAGATTTATCACTGAATTGTTTCTCACTTCCAGGTTGTTCACATGGGATCCATTTAAGCATTTTGAGGCAATGAAGTTGTTTGTGAGAAAACTTTGTCAGTAGATCATTACTTTCCACCATTTCCAGGAGAACCTGAGCTCTTCTCAGAGCCTCAGTTTGTGAGTTCATGCATAGTTTGTCAGTCAGGGTGGCAGCATGTAGCAAATGTTCAGGTGAGACATCTATCTCTTTATTCAGTAATCCGATTTCTGTTAAGCTTTCCAGCATCTGCAGTGAATGAGTGTATGAAGGCGGTGGAAAGAAGTCTGACTCAAAGATGACTTTAAAAGTCTGAATTCTTGGATCAAAAAAGTCAGATGCCTTTTTCAGCTGTCCATTCACCTCAATGAAGCTCAAGTCCTTACAGCTACATTTCAGGGATTCGTTTTGTGAGAAAAGCACCTTACCATGCTGTAAAATCCAAGTCATTGTTTTGTTAGTGTCGTCACTTCTGCAAGTGCCTTTCCTTATGCTGTCAACAAGAACATTGGCTGCTTCGGCGGTGTCCAAGAGATGAACTTTGAGCAGCTGTAACAGTCTGCGGTCAGTCTCAGTAGAACACTGGATTATGGAATCAGGCATAGGGAGCTCTGTTGGTACTGTTAGGCCTGAGATCAGAAGCACAGCTTGTTTTGATTGAGCTGCAACACTGAATCCTTTCATGGTTTGAAACAAAGGCAACTTCAAGAGAAAATCTTTCTCTGTTTTTGAGAGAGAATCCAGATAAGACAGATAGTCTTTCAGTTCTTCTTGTGCTGTGTGAGAGGCAGATGTGAGTTCTGTGACAAGATGTTGGCAATCTAAATTCATCAGGACCTTCAAAACACTCCTTGGAGATGGGCACAGCACATACGAGTCAAGGTCTTGATGCCTGAGCCACTCATTTCCTCTCACCACTGTGCCACCAACTTTGTTCACCAGCTGAGTTATTTGGTCTGGCAAATTCAGCTGTTTACTTTTCTGAAAGATCAGAGTTGTGTTCTGCTGTAGTTTTGCTACTGATACAGTCTGACTGCCAGACAGAGGACTAACTGGTATTAGAGGTATGTCAGGGAAAGGACTTAACTCATTAAAATGATTGTTGAGAAAGCTCCAGAATTCTTGAAACCAGTCCAAAGGTGGATGCTGAATGTTGCCGTTTTCCCATGTAACAACGTTCTTCCCTGTCTGCTTCCAGTCTTGTGGCAAATACCTTCTTGTATATTCAGCTACACGGGTTGCATCAACATTGATGATCTTGAAGAAATCTAAAGAACAGATCATAAAAATAAAGAGAGATTTTAAGAGCTGTGCTGTTTAAAAATGCGTGTATGGTAGGTACAAATGACTTTCAGGTCTCTGTATACTACTTTGACCTACTTCTTCTGGCCAGTTTTTTCAGATGGGCACTGCAGGCTGGAGTCAGATCATTTGGGATGAAGAGGTGCTTACAGAAGGGCAACAAGAGTCTGCACAAAATATAATTTTGTTAATTCAATTTAACAAAAACAAAAGTAGTGATATCTGTTGATCAAACTGTTAGGAGTCGTGTAATGGAGGCGTGGTCTTTTGCTCCACTGCAGGGGAGGGATGGTGCAGCAAGCTCGAGGACTAGTGCCAGGTAGCCTGGCAGGGCAGCTGCATTCCAACTAGAAAAAGCTCCCCTTTTTCAGTGACACTGGGACTGGGAACTGGAAAGTTTGCTGGCCGTTGTCAGAAACGTAAAAACGAAACTGTTCACTGTAAATGAAACTCTTCACAAGCACCCTGTGCCTCACAAGCAGTGTGGGTTAAGTTACTTGAAAAAAGTAATTAGTTACTAATTACTGATTACTTCTCTGCGGCGGTCAGTGGGGGTTGGGGGTTGGGGTGGGACCTGTGAATTTCACATTCCCATGGCAGCTTGCTAGGTGCTTGCTCAGTTTAATTTTTCGCTCTAGAAAGAAGTTTTCATCCCACGCAAAGTGTACAGCGGACGCTAATGTTTTTGTCATTCTTTACAGAATCAAACTTAAAGTAATGTCAGTACTTCCAAGTTTTAAACTCTACATGGTCGTTCTCTCTCCTGCATTCCACACTATTCATTGTTGATCTAGGCACGTCTGTTGCTGCCACGGACATCGCACATGCTTACATCATTGTCATGAGACACTCTCACAAACAAAATTACAGCGGTTTAGTAATGCAGTAATGCAGGGTGTTTACGGGAAAGTAACGAATTACTTTTTTGCAATAGTACTCCTTAAATTACTTACTACAGATTACAGTAATGCGTTACTTGTAACGTTTTACTGCGCATCTCTGCTCACGAGTCATGACTTGGGTTTACAATTTCATTCAATATATGAATATTCTTCGAAATCTTATAAGCCCAGTGGATCTGTCCACCTTTTTTGGTGAACATAGTCGAACAGTAAATCAGGTCTTTTTGGATGTCTAATTACCAAAATTTCTGCTGCAATTAAAATGTGGCACTATGTCACACTATTCAGCTTATGTATGCTTTATTTTGGTTTTATCAGACGTAATGATAAGTGCTAGTTTTGCCTTAAATGTAACAAAACAATGGAAAAACTTGCCACTCAAAATAATAAAAAAATGACAACTTCAGTTATACTTTATGTAACATTTATTTTAAATATTGATAGATGTATGGAAACCCTACCTTGGAAATTCATGGCTGTCAATCAAAGCAGTGTCTTCCTCTTTGTATGTGAAAGATCTGAAAGAGCCATCACTGAGTGGAAGGAGCTGAAGACCCTCAAGTTCTTTGTATTGTTCATCACCTAAAATGTACTCCAAAAGACTGAGTTTGTCATCTTGGGTGATGTTATCCACACCGGTCCTGTGGAGAATGGCCCTGAGGAATGCTGGAGTCACATGTTTTAGGGTAGTAGGGTTTGGGTAGGCCTCATTTATAGCCCTTGCAACACTAGCTGGTAAAGTGACAAGATTTTCTCCACATGACACTAAAGCCCTTTTAATGGCAGACAATATGTTGGTGCTTGTTGGGCCATTGCAGGGGAAAACAGCTTCTGATGGAGAGATAAACTGTCTTTCATCTTTAGCAAGAGAGAGGATGGCCACGTTCTGTCTGAATAAGTGATGAAAAACATCCACAGTGAGAGCATGCCATTTTTCTTTGTGTTGTATCTGAGTGAGATCTGGCCACAGATTGTACACAGAGGAAACAGGGAGGATAGATTTTTGGGCAAGTTTAATGGCATCTTGAATGATCTTGATGTATGCTTGTGGAAACACCTTCTTCATCAGCATTTCATTCCACAAAGCATGTTCATCATGTCTCTGGTCTTCCTCTTGCCATTTGATGTGTCTTCTATTGTCTGTGAGGCCAAAGCATGCATTGACATAAACTGGGAGTCCTGTCTTATTGGATTCATTGTTTGGAAGGGGGAGAAAGCAGCTCAGTCTGCTCTGGCTACAGTCTCTCTTCTCACCACAGGGGAATGCCAGGTCAACTTGAGGTAAAAAGCTCAACTTCTTTGTAAGCAAATCAAGATCTTCTGCAATGCCCTCTTTCATGGTACATGTTGTCAGAAGCCACTTTGTCTCTTTTTGGTCTTTTGAACTCACAGTTACAACTTTGAACCTTGTTAGACCCTCAGTGACTGACTCCTCTTCTGACTCTAAAACACCATCTGTGGGGACTGAGGATTTCACTTGAAGTCTGGTGTTAACAGCTCCATCTTCACTAATATGTAACAAGGACACAGAGGTGACATTTTTCAAGAAGAGGAGGCTCAAATCTGCATCTGCAATGAAGCTATCAAAAAGCTCAACCACTTTATCTGAGTCATACAGATTATCAGAAATTTCTGATGCTTCATTGCGTAAAGGAAATCTAAAAATTGTCCCACTGAAGTGCTGATCCTCCATGACCACCTTTGACCATCCATGTTCACATACAAGTGAGACTATATCTCTAAATGGTTGAAACTGATCACGTATGTTCAGCAGGACTTCTTGGTCTTCAGCATCATCCAAAGACCACCAAAACCCTCCATTTCTCTCTCCAAATATTTTTTCTTGGGGATCCATCATGCCAAGGTGGCCTGAACTGAATATACTTGGCATATCTGTGGAGAAAGTAAAGATATTTTCTGTTAACTGTTTATGTTTTCCTTGCCATGTGTGCTAATTATAGATAGTTTCACCTGTTGTGTGATAAACGGAGTTGAAGCCGATTCCAAACCTCCCGACTTTGTTTGGGTCATCACGCTTCACACTCCTTCCAGCCATCTGAATTCCTTGCCAGTCTTCATCAGTGAATGTGGCATTGTTGTAGGCATAGAGCGCAGGACCTTTGCAAAAACAAAACATGCTCATGGTGTATGTTTAAGGTATCTATGCATTTCTTGATACATTCTCTGTAGAAGATTGTGGCAGGGCTGTGGTCTGTGGGTTCAGGAGGCAGTGCCAGGAGGCTGGCAGAGCAGCTGGGACTGATCTGGCAATTGGTTGGACTATTTCAATAGCTAGCTGGGTCCAGACAAGAGAGGAGTGCCAGGAGTAAGTCAGCTGAAAAGCTGAGGACTTGGAAAGACTAAATGAAACAAAATGAAGCCTATCCTGACTGCAAAGGGGCATTAAAAAGGATACATCTCTACACAGGTTGGCAGTCTGTTGCATAACCATCCAACCTCATTGTAACACCTATGGCCAATTTAGAGTTGCCATTTAACCGATAAGTATGTCTTTAAACTGTTGGAGGAAAACAGTGTGGAGCCCTTCTGGGGCCCTTCTGTATGGAGCTTACATTTTTTTCTCTGTGCCAGTTTGGGTTTCCTGAGGGAATCCACACTGGCACAGAGAAAACATGACCACTGACCAGTAGCGTTTTTTGATACGGACGACACGGGCGGTTGCCCGGGGTGGCATCGTGGTGGGGGGCGGCATCATGGGCATCGGCAAAAAAAATAAAAATAAAAAATTGCTCGTACTCATGCTGCCCCGACATCAGCCAGCGCATATTGGGAATGGCATAGGCACCGATCGGTTTTCTCTCGCCCATTTGCTGGGAGTAAGGGCGCCCTCCGTTTGCGAGGTGCGCCTGCTGCTTGCCGTACAGGGAGGAGAGGGCGGGGCGGCGGGGGATTCTCTGGCTGGCTGGAGCAGCATCTAATAACCAACTCGCAAAATAAAACAAAATAAAAACAAAACAACAAACACGAAAACACCAGACATCATGATACAGACTTATAATTTGCACCGATGTTTTTTCGAAATTCTATACGCGAAAAGTGAGCACGAGAGCCCTCGGTGCGCCTGCTCGCTGCTGAAGTCAAAGTAAACTTTATTGTCATCTCCGCTACAGTCCAGTATATAGAGAGACGAGACGACGATGCTCCAGTTACAGCAGTGCAAGTAAACAAACAATATATATAAGAAGAGTAAGAAAATAAATATACACTTTAGGACCAGGGGTAAAGGGATCAATAACAATTTAAAATTTATAATTTACAGTTTGATGATTTAAAGTCTCACACACAACCCGTCGAAAGGGGAGGGGGGCAGGCTGCTTCCAAATAGAGCACATTTCATTCATAATGATGTAAATCCAAGCCCATTATGCATTCATGATTTGAATCCTGGGTTGTGTGAAATCCCAGAAATAAACCCTAGACAAAGTGAATCTGTGAACTAAGGTGTAGGTTTGTTAGGTTATGTTGTGGTGATCCTTGAGTTGGGGGATTTGTGTTCATAGTGGAGTGCAAAATTAAAACCAATGTAAGATGGACAAGAAAAGTTCAAAGCCATCAGGTGCTCAGTTTAGAAAAAATAGAAAAGAAGAGGAGGAGAAATGAGCAAAAGATACAGGTAAGCAGATGTGTCATTGGATAATGGCAGGTCATCCTGAAACAATCAGAATCAGAACACTTTATTAATCCCTAAGGAAATAATGTGGGTTACAGTTCTTCCAAAAAGAAATGGTAAAAATAGTAACAGTAACAGACTAAACTCCAAACAATACATTATGTTACAGATTTTAATATTAATTAGTCATTGTCAATTGTTGATTTGTCCTGTTCTCATTGTATGACGAATTATGATGGCTGTTTGGTAGCCGTTTGCATACAATGCATACTCTCCCTCTCTTTATATGTGTGTGTGTCATGAATCGCTGTGTGGCAGGCAGGCAAGCAGGAGTGGTGGATCCAAAATGTAGGACTCAGCACACTCACATAAGACACAGACCTTCACAATAAAACAGGAAACTCAGACACAGGGAACCAGACAAGACGCTGAACTGAACAGACAGATTCACAAACAGACGGGGTGACACCATAGACAGACAGAGATACAGACGCAGACTCAGAGGCAGACCGAAGAGAACTCAAACAATAATAATCATCATAATAATAAACTAGAAAATGATAATAATAAACTTAAAGCGCTGGGTCACCAACCCAGGACCATGACAGTGTGTGTGTGTGGGTGTGTGTTTCTCTGGCGAAATTCAGTATGGTTCCGACAACAGTTTTATATTAATGTATAATCCTTAATATGTTTTATGTGTGTGTGTGTGGGGGGGGGGCACCAGAGGGAGTGTTTGCCCGGGGCGCCAAACAGGCTAGGACCGCCACTGTCACTGACCACTGTTCTATAATAGGACATAAAAGTAGTACCTGAACAGAACCAAGGCTACAAAAATTTTAAAAAGACAACTGAATTTTATTTTTACTTTTCCTGTGAAGCTAAAACTGTCAATTAATTTATATTTTCTATATTCATCTTTTTTAAATGAAAAAACAACAACAACAAAAAAAAAGACTGTTTGAAAACTTCAGTTTTCAGTGAATACCTTGGTATTTTCCCAATTCTTCCGTCCAAAGGCTCTCAGTCCCATAGCTCCGCTCATCATGGATGAAAACCACTTCTGTTGCTCCAGCATCATCTGCATTTTGAATCAGTTCCTGATTGACAAATAAAATAACATTTTCTCAGAGCAGGTATTTTTCCTTGTTTTAGCAGGAAAAGTGATATGATCGATGACTTTGTTCCAAGAAGTGTCCCATCTCTCCAGTGAATCAGCATACCAAACACTGAAAGTGACTCATCTAAATGGGATCTAGCCCTGTTTCTATTAGAATTTTAGGTTTCCCGCATTAATGTCAAAATACAGTGAAAGGAGTTTTGGTTTCTGTTGTTAATAATTATCTGCTGTGTACAGTTGCACATATTTTATTAACCTTTTATTTATTTCTTATTCTTTATTTTCCAACAATGACAACCAAAAGTGATTTACGCTTTGTCACATGTTCACTATGTGTGTTGATTTAACTAACTGGTAAGGCTACATATATTTTATTGTTGAACTCTACTACATTATATTTTTTCATATTTCACCTACCTGAGTGACATATGAAGGATATCTGATAAAATGTCAGCTCAGTATGGTCAAATATTTAAGAGCACCATTCTACAGGGTACTCAAAAATTGCAAATAGCAAAAAAATCTGAAACACCTGAATGAACTAGTATTACATTTAAATTTACAGTCAACATCTAAGTTTCCATTTAGCCCACCAAGACAAGTATCTAAGGAATGTTGCTTGCAATACATATTATGAAGCTCCTTGATGCAAATTTTGGGTTTGCCATAATTTTCTATATAAATAAAATGTGTTTATCTGGCACTGTTATAGTTTTTAAGATCACTGAAACCAGTGCTAATTGCACTAACAAATAAGTTTTGTCACATGGGAGGGGGAGGGTTTTTTTGAAGTGATCCAATCAGAAGTAAAGTAAAATGTCAACACTTGGGAGCAAGAGAAGAGTAGACATATGGACACATTTTGTACTTGATTGCAAGGAAAATAAGGTGCTTTGTAAAGCGTGCAGAGTAACTTTTAGAGGTGAAAACACAACAAACCTATATACTGTTTTGTTTTACTCTACTTAATCAACTTTATATTTATATTTTTCTAACTAAAACTAAAAGAGTTTAGGTGTCTAAATTATCACAACCTAAATGAGGTTTTAGTCAAATGACTATGACAAAGATGAAATTTAAAAATCAAATCAAAATTTGCTGTCAAAATGTACAGATTGAAACAATAAAAAAAAAAGCATGTCACTTGTGCTCACATAACAACACAAATTTGTAGCCTCAACAGAAGACAGAGCTTCAAATATGAATGTTACTGCAAAGTGTTTTTGTCACTGTAAACTACATATTTTGTTTTCTGTTCTCATGCTGACCTCCCATAAGGAACCCAGTATGAGTAGAGGTCTCTTTTTTCCCCTCTTTGTAATTAACCGCTGATCTGTACCATAAGTCATCCTTGCGGGGGTTGTCGGAACAGTATGCGCAGTCGCACTAAGGACAGATGTGCTCAGAGGCATGCCCCGTAACGTGTATGGAGCAGTCTGTCGTGCGGCAGGAATAAGTTGTACAAAGTCCATGTAAGTTACGATAATACTTTGATAAGTATGGTAAGTGTGTTTCTAATGTAAGGTATGTTGCTGCGTTTGTATTGTGAGCTATCTGAAAACCTTTTTGTTCTGTACTTACATCCATGTGCTATTTTTTAGCTTAGACATGTGTGTCATGCAAGCTAGCAGCACCCCATGAGAAACGGGCCGAAGTGTTTAAGTGTTCACCGGAGTTTGCACCCTTGGCAAGCGGACTGAGCTATGTGATGAGAGGTGATCTGTTGTTATATTTTATTTAACCGAACTGTGTAACCCCTTGATGCTGTTTGAAGTAACCCCTTTTATTTTATTTAATCTGTGACTGTATATCTCAGAATTACTTGTTTGAACTTACCTGAATTAACTTAAGCTCATTGTTGTTATTGCTCATTGTTATAGTTCAAAAGGACTGTATGGGTATCAATTTTTTCTTATTTTATAGTTTTCACGGTGCTCAATGTCCAGAGAATGAGCCGTGTGTGGTGAGGAAATAAATGGCTGCACCCGTTAGAGACTCTTCTGTCGTTCTTGATGCCAAGGGCTGCTACACTCTTCCACTTGACCATTGTATTGTACATTTCATTGTTTTTTCCAAATTACTACCCTTCTCCGACACGTCTTCCCACATCATGTCTTTGCTATATATGTATGGTGGGGGGGGGGGTCCAATTTCACTGCAGGTGTAAACATTGCATGTGACAAATAAAAAGCTTGATTGATTGATTGATATTTGATCCTTTCATTTTGAAATATCATCACTTCTTTTTAAAACTGACCAAAATTAGTTTATGAATTAATGAGTTAAAACCATGAACATTATAACATTACTCACTGAAGTCCATCATGAGGCCTTGAGCTGAGCATATTTTGCTATCCTGTTTTTAAGAAACCGAATGTGCAAATGGTAGATCTCAGTTTCCAGATCTCAGTAGGAAACCACACGGCTAACTTAGCCAGTTAGCACACCCTAGGTAATCCCCCTTTCTGAAAGTTAGATGTAATCATAATTTACAAAATGGGCTTTTTAATTGGTGTGGTCCAAAATGTTAACTAAGATCATAAATGTACTTGTGAAGCATTTACTGAGGTCAGGACCAAGGGCCTGGTTCCCGCAAACTTCTAAAGAATAAGAAATATTTCTACAACCCTATCAAGTATTTTGTGAAGTGGCTGATATAATGGGCTTTTGGCAGAACATTATACCAACCTTCAAAATTTGTCCACCATCTGGATATCGACGTAGAATATCTTTCAGGTAGTCAATGAAGGGCGGTGCTGTGGCCCCGAAAGAAGTCCTAAAAAAAAAAAAAAAAAAAAAAAAAAGTGCAAAATTAATGGTAAGAAACTAAAGAACATATAGTTTGAACTGAAAGTAACCCAAAATGAGTCCTCATACATTATAGGTGTAGATAATATTGTATTACTTTACATGTATATAGTTACTATTTAGTATTTTAGGGAATTGGTTACAAATATACTATTTCATGGAGATCATTGAAGTTGTGCACTCAAAGACTAATAAAAAACATTTCATATAGGGGTTTGAATATTTACACACTGAGCAGTAATTCACACTGTGTGGGAAAACAATTCCATGTTCAATTACAGAGATAAGACTGGAAGTGTAGGGTGTAACCGTGCCCCTCCCTATAAACAGGCACACAGTGTATGAAGATTACTATAGTTCACTTTCATCATCATCATCATCATCATCAATTGCTTTCACCATGCAAAAATTAATAATATTGTCAGTCAAACATTAGAAATTGACAGTTGAATTTCAGTTGGGAAGTGATTGTTTACCTTATCAGAATCATAAACCTCCATGCATAATTTTCCTTTTATTACTGACATGTTTTTTTCAGTCACTTTTGAATCACAGAACAGTCGTCTTAAAATGGTAGTGTAGCTACACTGAGTTTACATTTAGGAGGTAATAAAATGATTGCAATATTGCTGAAAGCACTTTTTTTTTTTAAATCACAGAAAACTAACCAGTCACCAGTAAGGCAACTGATAAATAATCTGACCTACAAGCAAACTGAAAAATAACATTAGTGCCAAAATCATATCAATATCCATCACTATTCAAAATTCAGGAAGTGCTGAATATCATACCACTTTATTTATGAAGCACTTTTAAAACCAACAATAACAGGGCAAACCAAAGTGCTGTACAACAGCACCAAATATAAAAGACAAACACAGGCCAGAAGTTAAAAGACACAGAAACACGAAAGACCTGTAGCAGTTAAACAAACATATACATAACATTAAAATACACAAGACTTTAAGATCACAACTGTCCCTGAAGGCAAGGCTACACTAAAATATTGATGTTTTATCTTTTTTTTTTTTTTTTTTTTTTTAATTACAGCTTGCTTATATCAGCCTGTTTTTTTAAAACGACAAACTGATGTCTGACCTTCGATCTGGCTTCTAAAAGCTGTAAAAACTTAACATTTTAGGATATATCATAATGAAGTGTGTGATTTAGCAAAGTTTTATCATTGTAATGTTGTAAGGCATTTATGTAGAAAAAAGGTCAACTTTGACCTTGGGCATAACAATGGAGGTCAAGGTCAAATCCTTAACCAACCTAGGTAGTTATGTCCTGCAAGGTCTAGCAAGCCATAAAAAATTGTGGGTAATATAATATTTTCACATTTGCTCCGACCTTGACTTTGACCTGATAGACTGCTAATAAACACACAGACAAACAAAAGGGACCTATTACACAATCACTCCCTTGAGTGCTGGGTGGGGTAATAAGGAGAACTCACCGAGCTTTCTTCTTTGCTTTCAGACTCATAATTCTGGGTTTGGTCCTTGTAAGAACTTCATGGTATTGTGACACATTCTAAAAATTAGTTTTTTGTAATTATCTGCAAATATTTCCAATTATTAAACTAAAACAAAACAAAATATTTTTTAAAAAGTTGCATACAGTAACTGTTATTTAAAATAAAGCAAGCAAAACTCTGTCAGGGATTTGGTTTAATTCTGCAAACTTTTCAGTACTATCCCCGATAAGCAGCCAACTTCCTGGAAGACAGAAAAACAATCAAATATTAATCACCTAAAAAGCCCAACAATTTGTACTTTAAAATTGCTTTTCGACACAAAGCAATTAGGGGTGGGCGGTAGAAACGATCTGAATTTGGCCGAGAGTAGAGATACCGCCCTGCGGCGATTGCGCGTGTTGATGGTGTCATCAAGCTGTGACTGTTTTGGTAGAAAGCATGGGGAGGAGAGGAGGTCCTCATAAAGAAGAGTGGTGCGATGCCGGCCATGTGAACCTGGTTTGGGTTTAAGCAGTCGGATGTTGAGCAGAAAAATATCATCTGGGCGACAGTAATAGCGAAGAGAGGGAATACAAGTAATTTGTTTTATCACCTCAAAACGAAGCACGTTTTGGAATTTGAGTAAAGCCAAAAACCGCGCCTTCCACAAACGCCCAGTCAGTTAAGTGGAAAGAAAAAACGTGGCTTTGCACCTAGCCCTACACAGCAGCAGACTGATATTTTCCACGCCTTTTCCAAAGGCACTCTGTATGAGAAAACGAATCGGGGTGGATATTACAAATGCCATTATGTGTACTTGTGTAAGAACAGGGTGTCGTTTCTTACGGTGGAGAAAAGCGGCTTTAAAATATGATTAAGACACTCGATCCACGTTACAAGGTACCTGACCGCAACAACTGAAATGCCCAAAGTTATGACTAAGTCCGCGAGCAAGTGAAAAAACTCCGGACAATTTAAAATTTTGTTTTAGTGATATTTTACTTGTATTTTTTTAATTCAAAAATTTTTGCGCATTTATCTTCATTTATATTTGTTATCTAAGAATTTTCTGTTACATTATTTGGAAAAAAGATCTGTTACATCTGAAAAATTATTTGAGAGGTTTTGTAATGTAACTTTTTTTTCAAGGTTTTGCACAATAAATGTTCTTAAAATGGCATTCTATACTTTTTTGAAGTGTGTTTATTCTTCTGCAATGTATCTGGTATGTGAGTATGTTCAGTCATGTACAGAAGAAAAGAATATATGGTAATGTATGTCGCACATGTTTTAAATTATATCGCAATATGGATTTTAGGCCATATCACCCAGCCCTAAAAGCAATGCCACAAAAGCTACACAATTAATATATATTAAAATTATAGTACCTCGCTCGTGAAAGTGAATGGTCCCATCTGTTCCAGTGATAGTAGTGATACTACATTATTCTGCTTTATATAAAGACTGCAAGTGCCCAATCAAGACGTCGCACGTTGGTTCCGGTCAAGTTTGGTCCCGTTTTCTCCGTTATAAATTTGGAAACGAAACTAAAAGAAACAAAAGGAGCCATTCTGGTATTGTTTTCTCTAATGTTCCCGCTGAAACGAAACTTTCTGAGCTCCAACAGGTTATCTGTTGACGTCCCACCGCTCGCTAGATGATGCTGTAAACCCATTTAAAATGGTTTTGGGGAAGGGGGCTTTTTCAGCTTTATTGGACAGACACAGATTTTTGAAACATTTGAAACAAAATCTCCTGTTTTTTCAATAGATAGCAGTGTCATTCGTTAAGTAACTTATTGGAGATGGTTTATCTAAATTTCAGGATCGGGACCACACCTCTATACACGAACTTCCGATTCTTCAGGTTCTTCTCTCAGAAGTGGGTCAGACTGTACTTAAGTATCTTAGGTATCTATATTTTACTTGAGTACTTATTAACTTTTTACTTTTACTCCCTACATTTTAAAACAAATATATTTACTTTGTACGTTTTACATTTTCATAACGATCCGTTACTTTTGGTTAAGCGCTGTCATTTATAACGTTTATGTTCGGGAGTTAAAGTGGGTCGGAAGGAGTTCATATGATGTGTTTTAAAAATTATGTATTTTCATTTTGTGAAAGATCTTAGATTTAGAAGTAGTTTTTCACCAGGTGCACCAAGACAAATTTGACCAGGTGCCAAAGAGTAACAGTATGTGAGTATTTACAGCAGTTCAACTCAAAGCTGTTGGCAGTTATTTTGAGATGGTGAATTCAAATGTGTGGGAATGATACATTCATTTCAGGCTTATTTTTCCTTGGTGGATTTGTCTTCAGCAGACAGGTGGTTCAAATCTGGGCAGTTGGAAGTAGTTAGTTTCTGATTGGATAATTAAAACTGAAGGCATTTACATGTCTGTAGTGTAATCTCTCACATTTCAGCTAATCTTACTTCATTGAATATCTCTGTTTTTAGTCTTTATAGTTTATCTCCCCACTCACACACAGTGAGTCTCAAAATAAACCCACACAACAGTTCAAGATTAAAAACTAATTATAGCAGACTCGCGCAGAAATATTTATGAGTCTTTATTTTGTACAGTCAGATCAGACAAATGGGAGTCTCAAAGTCGGTTTCTCTCGGTCTGACACAGAGTTTTGTGTTTTTTTTGGAAGAACCCCTTTTATGTTTATGGTCTTCAGACTTCTGTGTAATATTGATAACAGATACAACTGGCTCAGACATGGATGGAGTTTCAGAAGGAGGTTGCTCACTGGGAAGAACATCTGACATTGTAGGATGTAATTAACACAAATATCTAATCAGCCAGCCACTTGGCTGGAAATCAGTGCATTTAGGCATGTAGACATGGCCAAGATGGCCAAACGAAGTTCAAACTGAGCATCAGAATGGTGAGAAGAAAAGGTCATTTAAGTGACTTTGAATGTGGTATGTCTACAGGTGCAAAATGGGCTGATCTGAGTATTTCAGAAACTGCTGATCTACTGGGATTTTCCCACACAACCATTTCTGGAAGGACAAAAGTAGAAGTAGCAAGCCTGAAAGAACTCCTCTACAGCAGAGGAAAGCTTACAGTCTTTACTGGACTGTGTGTGGAAAAAGAAAAGATGGATTTTAAGCCTGGTTACCTCACTTACCTTTTTACTCTGTACATTTTTATGCCTTAACCTGCATAATTTGTGTACTACTACATTAATGTATTGTACTGACCTCTTGTGGTAAGATCGAATCATGTAACTGCTGTGCTGTCTTATTTGTCAGTTACTGCCTTATGATGGCTCTGAATGTCTCAATGTCAGCGACCTCTATCTCTGTATTTGATCACCACTCCACATAGGCACTATATTTCTTTGCACTATGATCAATTTACACATGTACTCTGCATACTGCAACAGAGCACTGGTCTTTTCAGCCATTTCAGAACTGCTGTGTTTGGAGTGCAATATATGATTTTCCATTTATATTCCATACTTAATCCTTTTGGAGCTTTTTAGGTTGTTAGGCAGGATAATGGTATCACATTGAATTTAAGGTGTTAAAAATACACAGTAACTGATGCTCATGTTAACAAATAAATAAAATTTTAATGAGGAGCCACCAAATAAAGTATCTGGAGTAATCTGGACTTCTTTAAGTTTACTTGAAGACTTTTCACCTCTCATCCGAGAAGCTTCTTCGGTTCTAAGGTCAAATGGTGGAGAGTCCCAGATATAAACCTAGTGGGAGTATCCCCCCACAGAGGGACAAAAGGACCCCCTGATGATCCTCTAATCGCCTGAGCCAAGGTGTGAAACTGGGTGTGGGTCCCAATCAGCCAGAGTTTCGGACACAAATGAAAAGAGCGCACCTTTAAGAGGGAAAAAAGTATACATGTACAATAAATTAAAAAATAAATAAATAAATAAATACAGTGTATACAAAAGTATATAAGAATGAACAAGTGAAAATGCAGTTGTCGTACAGTGATTAGTCCTTTAGAATATATTGCACAGTTAAAAAAAAGAAAATATTGCACAGTTAAAAGTTTGTATTTTCACAGTGGTTTATCCCTGAGCATATTTGTTAATGCAACAGTCCCGGTGTATGTGCTGTTTCTCAGTCTGTTTGTTTTGTCTTTTATTGTCGTGTACCGTGTAACGACGTGTCGTGTTGTTACCTGAGGGTAACAAGCGGAATAGGTGACAGGTGGAGTGGGATGTATCCTCAGATTTGTTCCTTCTGAGGTCAACAATTATTTCTTTGTTTTTTGTGGCTGCACCATGATGACAGTTTTTCCACTTCGTCCCTGTATGCAGACTTATTTCCCGCCGTGATAAGCCCGATTACAGTTGTGTCATCCACAAACTTCACAATAGTGTTGTACAGGTGGATGGTGTTGCAGTATATAGGGTGTACAGTAGAGGACTTTGCACACATCCCTGAAGGGGAGCCGGTCTTGAGGTGCTGAGGATGGGCGGGGCCCTACTTGGACTCTCTATGGGCGGTCACTGAGAAAGTCCTTGATCCAGAGGGAGGCAGAGGTCGTGCAATTCGGTTACCAGCCTGGCAGGGATTATGAGATGAGATGAGAGATGAGATAGCCTTTATTTGTCAGTTGCAGGTCTTTTGCCCACAACCGAGATGACAGACCTTGCCGACCGTACATACAATACACAAACATCACATTGGGGAGACAGGTCAGGCTAGGTAGCGAGGAAAAAAAACATCGAAATGTGTAACACAGAAGGATAATGCAGGAATGCACAGATATCAACACACCATAGCACAATAAACACAGTCAGCAACATGGGAAAGAGTTCCAGTGTGTACATCTGATCTGGGACCGCTGCAATCTTTCGACTGCGCTTCCAACTGACCCGGTGTCCACATCAGAGGGGAGGTAAGCGTTGGAGGTGGCGTTGAATCCGGGGTAGGGAGGGTGATGCGTCAGTGAGTGCTTATCAGTATCAGTATATGTATGTGTGTGCGTGTCCATAGTTCAGCTGAGACAGTGTCCTTTGCCCTGCCAGGCTAAGTAAACAGTCTTCCAGCCAACCCAGGTGGCCTTGCATGGAATGGGAAGGAACAGACTAAACACAGTCGTTATCAGGGAGTTTTGTTCAGCTCCGGCCTTGCAGCTGGCGCCAAAGGGGTATCCGCATAAATGATGGTATTTTTTACTTTAGTGCGAACAGCTCATATGAATTTCAAAGCAGTTCTACAGTCCAACAATGGTCTCTCAATCTCCCGTTGGAGAGCCGTGAGCTTCGCCATACTTGCGTTCTGTGATGTTGTCATTTCTTGTGCTCAAGGAGCCAATTTCTGAGAACTCACGGCAGTGTGCCTCCCCGAGATGTCATCCGATTTGCGCCCAGAGATGTTATTCTGGGCTAGCCCTTCCGAGATGTATCCAGTCTGCAGTCAGAGATCTTATTCTGAGTATTCACAGCAGCCGTAGCCTCTCCAAGATCTTATCCGTGCTGACTCAATGAGCCCATTTTGAGAAACTCACGCCTCTCCCATCGTTCCAATCCCAGCGGGCAGCCTTGTGGGGGTTTGAACAGCCAGTTCCGCTTTCTTAATTCTTCGATAAGTCAGGGCCAAGCCAGCTCTGATCAGCCAGAACCCTGTTACCATGGTTCCGAATAGGTAGATATCTTCAGCACTCAGGCTCACCCAAGCCCAAACTTCTCGTTGAGAAAGGGGTGTCAATTGCATTTAGGGACCAGTTGATCCAATCCATAATTCCTCTTTTAGGTTTTAGAGAACAGACTGTGAGAGAATGTTCCAGGGAAATACAAAAAAAACACGAGAGTGTTAAAAGGTGAGCTGAAATCAATAAAAAGAAGCCTGACGTCACTGTCCTTTTGTTCTAAATGAATTAGGGTTGGAAGGCTGTGGCATCTTCTGTTGATCTGTTCTTCATGTATGCAAACTGGTGGGAATCGAATGTGGCTGGGAGTCCTCGAATGATCTGAGTTCTGACCAGTTTCTCGAGACTCTTCAAGATGACTGGAGTAAGAGCCTCTGGCTGGAAATCGTTTAGGCACTGGATGGTAGTTTTCTTTGGAATGTGGATGATGGTAGAGGACTTCTGGCAGGGTGGAACGGTGGCCTGTGTTAAGGACAGGTTGAATATTTTAGTAAAGACTCCTGTGAATGTCAGATGTGACTTACTGAAAGGAAGTATGGCCTCTAGAAATTTAAGGAGGATTTGGGAACTCTGTCCCTCATTTTGTTAATTACATTCACTGCCCACACTTAAAACAGAAAACACATTTACAGTGCAGTTTTGTTTAGAGGTTATGTGAACATAATGAAAAAAAAAACTCTCCAAATTATAATTCTTGTGAGTTTTAAAGTCTTACCAGTTTCAGAAGAGGTTTGACTTCTTCTTCCTCAAAATCCTCTAATTCAAACTCCCAAAGCCTTCAAAAGAAAACAACAGCATTTAAACTCCATTACAAACAGACTTTCAGGTGTGAGGTGGATGGTCTGAAAAGCTAACATTAAAGTATAAAAAACTGCACTTCCTCAAATGACCAATTAAAGCTTACTCCGAAATCAAGTCATTTCCCTTGTACTTCTGTTGTTAATATGCACAATATGACAACAGAAGTTGTCATGATCCTGGGTCTTCACCCAGTGTTTTCAGTTTTGGGCTTTCAAATTCTGTTTGACATTCTCTGTCTAGAATATTTAGGTTATGTTCTTGACCTTTGTTGCTTTGTATTTATTCCCTTATTTCAGGTATCAGCCTTCCCCTGTGTTCCCCTTTCCTTGTCAAGTTTCCATCCCTGTTTGTGATTTTGTTACTTTGTTTTATTTTTGCTAAGTCTCTTGCCTTTTGTATGTCATTTTCACTTTAACTCCCTTTTTCTAGTTAACCTTGATTTGTTCCTGCCATGTTTCCCACCTGTTCTCCCTCATCATGTGCTATGTATATATGGGTTGTGTCCCAATCCAGCGATCTGTGTATTTAAGCCCTGTGTTTCTCTGTGTCCGTGTCGCAATCTACCATCATATGCTGTGTGTTCTGTATGCCCGTGTAAGTTATTGGAATTCTTAGTTTTGTTCTGTTTGAGTTCACGTTTGTCTCCGGAGTCTGCACTTTGGGTCCTTTTCCTGCCTGCACACAGCCTTCACATGACACATTCCTGTTCTTCCTATGTCTTGAGTAGGGATGGATATTAATAATAATGAATAATAATAGTAATTCTTTTTCAATACTTACAGAGCAGGAAAGAAGATTTTCAAGTGAGCTATGTAGAAGCTTTTGTTTTGTGATTAGTTTTTGACAAATATATACATACATAAATTCAGCTTTTTGTAACCAGATACCTATTTTTCAACCAGCACTGCAAAATTTAAAATACACATTAATACCAGTCATCATCTATCATCGAAATTACGTCATTGATTTTTCTTGTGTACAATATACTTGTGAATATTACATCTCGGAATGAACTCATTTCATTTTATGACGATGTATGAGCTCATTTAAATAAAAAAAAAAAAAAGTCAAAACCCCCCCCAAAACCCTTTATAGCTAAGCATGAAAATCAAATACATTTTTGTTGACCTTATCCTTGCTATATCATCACTTCATCAGCACTTACCTCGTGTATATATGAATTTCAACCCCAGTTTAATTTTTTTCTGTTTAATCTTGCTGTTTTGTTTAGGTTATTTTTTTGGAGCAACAGCGCCACGCTTCATGACTATCTGAAAAATATTCTACGTAGATATCCAGATGGTGAACACATTTTAAAAGTTGTTATAATGGTCTGTAAAAACTCATTATAACAACTACTTTATAAAATGCTTCATCTTTTTTTAAATAGTTTTTTTTATACTCTTATTATGTTGTCAATATATGGAGATTGTTTCTTTTCATATGGCTTAAAAAAATTCCTGCTGCATTATATAAAACTACACTCGGGTGAATATTTTGCCTCGACTGTTACATCCTGTCCAAATGATTCCGGTTATATTTTCAAATAGGGTGATGAAGGGTCTGAATGCCTGGCTAAGCTTTTTTATATGGTGCAAACGTAGGCCAAAACTTAAGATGGCTACACTCCCAGGTTCAGAAGGGGGTCTAGACTTACCAAATATTAGAATATATCAAATGTGTACTCACATGTAGTATATTCATGATTGGGGCGCAAATAACTTGCGCTGTAGCTGGTTGGGAACTGAAACTTCCCTTTCAAAGTATCCACAGTGAAAGAAAAGAGAAAGAAAAAACCAACGAGAATGGTATGCGACAAAAAGAAAAAGAAAAAAGAAAAATAACTTGAAACGTTCCAATTAACAAGGACGGAGGGTGACAGTGTTATATCTGCTATGACATCATACTGGTATTGCTAGGTTAAACACATGTTAATGCAAGAGAGTGTGAGTGGATAAGAAAAGAGTGTAGTGGATTCTTATCTGGAATGAAGTCAATACAACCACGGAGTGATGCCGGAGTCGTGGTAGAGCTGTCCGTCCATGTAGAGTCGGTCCACAGCGATGACAGCGCGGGAGCCTTTCTGGATGAAGCTACGTCGGACTGGGAACAGGACCTTGCGTCGTTCCAGGATCTCTTTGGGGTGGTCGTTTACGCCGAAGTCCGTTCCTTTCAGCTCTCTGCCGCAACTCTTCACCTGTTCCTTCTGTTTGAAGTGGCCGAATTTGGTCGCAATTGGACGTGGTCTCCCGGTCGCCAACCTCATGGCCCTGATACGATGCACTCTTTCAAACGCGATGTTCTTCACGGTGTCCTCAGGCAGCTTCAGGTGTGTTTTAATGAAGCTTTTCCACCGCTATTTCCGTGTCCTCTCCAGCAGATTCTGGAATACAAGAGAGCACAAGGTTATCTCTCATGCTACGGGCTTGTAGATGATAACAGTCTCTCTTTTTTTTCTTCTATGTTTAGCTGGGTCACGTTTTCGGTAAAAGATCTGACCGACTCCCGTAGCGTGGCGTTTTCAGCAGTCTCCAGGGATTCTCTCAGAGATTTAAATTCCCGGTGTGAAATCTCCACCAGGGACATCCTCGCATCAAAACTGGACAATCGCTTGTCGATTGACTCCAGAATGTCTGCAAAGTCATTGCCGGTGTTGTGCCGAAAAGTGATTGTCTGCCAGAAAGTGATTGCAGCTGCTTAAAGCTGTAGAACCCAGATTACTTACGTAGACAGCTACTTTCTTGCAACTGATATAAAGTGCAAAATAAATAAGTAAACAAAACATTTAAAAAAAACATTCATGCATTTGTTATTAGGCAAAGCTATGGAATTATGGAACTTCAACGTTTCTTGTAACCAAATTATGGCACTTGTCACAGGTTTGTTTGCAGTGTATAGCACAGTCACGAATAAATACGGCAGCATGATGTAATAATTAATGAATACAGGTTTAGTATATCTACTCTCGTTTTTTATATTTGTTATGAGACTGCAGAATAGTAGTTAAAACAATAAAGAACTATTGTGCCAATATCCCCATGACTCTATGGGCACATATTGCTCTTGTGGACAATTGTTCCACTTCAGCAGCTCTTCATCAGGAAATGGTCTGCAGTTTTTTCTTACAGGAAAACGGAACTGATTATTTCATTCCGATAATATGGTGTTGCACAAGGTAAGTAACATATTTTCTCAGTACGAAGGAAGACTAATTAAAATCTATGTTTATCCATGTCTAGTATCTTTCCTCCCGTGGAATGTGGAAGCTCCACATTGTTTAAAGTGAAGTACAGCAGTAATTCATAGGCTGTTCCCCATTTGACTAATTTTACATGTCATGGCGACTGTATTTGATACAGTAACAAAGCTGATTTGTCCATAAGCTGGAGAGATGTGATTTAGCTATATCATCTATGTCAGTCCTAAAAGCTGTATCGCTCTCAAGTAAAACAAAGTCTATGATATGTTTCTCTGAGATTTTCTCATCAGCTCTTCTGTATTTATGCTTTCTTCTAGATAAAATAAGTGCTGAACTTTCTGTCAATACCCACCCTATTACTGAATATAATACAAAAAAATTTGTAAGACTCATTGTAAACATGTGTTTCATAAAACAAATTATGACTATATGAGTGAATATATGAGTCGCTAAAGCAACATCCTCCTTGTACTACTGCATGGATCTTCTACTTGTACAGGCAAGAGATGTTGAATCAAATGTAGATGACAGAAAATCCATTCATTTATCAAAGGCTATGACAGACACTGGAAATATGGGCACATATTGCTCTTGTGGACAATTGTTCCACTTCAGCAGCTTTTCATCAGGAAATGGGCTGCAGTTTTTTCTTGCAGGAAAACGGAGCTGCTTATTTCATTCCGATAATATGGTGTTGCACAAAGTAAATAGCATATTTTCTCAGGAAGAAAGAGTAGTAAAGTAAAATCTATTTTTATCCACTTCTAGTGTCCTTCCTTCCCGTGGAATGTGGAAGCTCCACATTGTTTAAAATGAAGTACAGCTTACAGTAATTCATAGGCTGTTCCCCATTTGGCTAATTTTACATGTCATGGTGACTTTATTTGATACAGTAACAAAGCTGAATTGACCATTAGCAGGGGAGATGTGATTTAGCTATATCATGTACAGGGAGTGCAGAATTATTAGGCAAATGATTATTTTGTCCACATCATCCTCTTCATGCATGTTGTCTTACTCCAAGCTGTATAGGCTCGAAAGCCTACTACCAATTAAGCATATTAGGTGATGTGCATCTCTGTAATGAGAAGGGGTGTGGTCTAATGACATCAACACCCTATATCAGGTGTGCATAATTATTAGGCAACGTCCTTTCCTTTGGCAAAATGGGTCAAAAGAAGGACTTGACAGGCTCAGAAAAGTCAAAAATAGTGAGATATCTTGCAGAGGGATGCAGCAGTCTCAAAATTGCAAAGCTTCTGAAGCGTGATCATCGAACAATCAAGCGTTTCATTCAAAATAGTCAACAGGGTCGCAAGAAGCGTGTGGAAAAACCAAGGCGCAAAATAACTGCCCATGAACTGAGAAAAGTCAAGCGTGCAGCTGCCAAGATGCCACTTTCCACCAGTTTGGCCATATTTCAGAGCTGCAACATCACTGGAGTGCCCAAAAGCACAAGGTGTGCAATACTCAGAGACATGGCCAAGGTAAGAAAGGCTGAAAGACGACCACCACTGAACAAGACACACAAGCTGAAACGTCAAGACTGGGCCAAGAAATATCTCAAGACTGATTTTTCTAAGGTTTTATGGACTGATGAAATGAGAGTGAGTCTTGATGGGCCAGATGGATGGGCCCGTGGCTGGATTGGTAAAGGGCAGAGAGCTCCAGTCCGACTCAGACGCCAGCAAGGTGGAGGTGGAGTACTGGTTTGGGCTGGTATCATCAAAGATGAGCTTGTGGGGCCTTTTCGGGTTGAGGATGGAGTCAAGCTCAACTCCCAGTCCTACTGCCAGTTTCTGGAAGACACCTTCTTCAAGCAGTGGTACAGGAAGAAGTCTGCATCCTTCAAGAAAAACATGATTTTCATGCAGGACAATGCTCCATCACACGCGTCCAAGTACTCCACAGCGTGGCTGGCAAGAAAGGGTATAAAAGAAGAAAAACTAATGACATGGCCTCCTTGTTCACCTGATCTGAACCCCATTGAGAACCTGTGGTCCATCATCAAATGTGAGATTTACAAGGAGGGAAAACAGTACACCTCTCTGAACAGTGTCTGGGAGGCTGTGGTTGCTGCTGCACGCAATGTTGATGGTGAACAGATCAAAACACTGACAGAATCCATGGATGGCAGGCTTTTGAGTGTCCTTGCAAAGAAAGGTGGCTATATTGGTCGCTGATTTGTTTTTGTTTTGTTTTTGAATGTCAGAAATGTATATTTGTGAATGTGGAGATGTTATATTGGTTTCACTGGTAAAAATAAATAATGGAAATGGGTATATATTTGTTTTTTGTTAAGTTGCCTAATAATTATGCACAGTAATAGTCACCTGCACACACAGATATCCCCCTAAAATAGCTAAAACTAAAAACAAACTAAAAACTACTTCCAAAAACATTCAGCTTTGATATTAATGAGTTTTTTGGGTTCATTGAGAACATGGTTGTTGTTCAATAATAAAATTATTCCTCAAAAATACAACTTGCCTAATAATTCTGCACTCCCTGTATATCCGTCCTAAAAGCTGCATCACTCTTGAATAAAACAAAGTTTTTCTGAGAGATGTTCTCATAAGCTCTGATGTATTTTTGTTTTCTTCTAGATAAAATAGGTGCTGAACTTTCTGTTAATACCCACCTGGCAACTTTTCTGTTGCTAGGTGGGTATTCAGTAATAATACATGGTGTTCTAGCTAAACCGGTTTTCATGTTGCCTCGTGATCAGCTATTAACAAACTGCAGAGCTCGTGATTCATCACATTTATAACAACTCTGATGTGTCCACCTCAACCTTCACAACTAGAACCTAAGCTCCAAAACCCAAAACATGTCTTTGCGTTAATGAGTTGAGTCTCTTCAACACAAAATATACTAATAGAAGAATGTACCTATTGCAGTTCCCTCCAGGCTTGGATTAGATGTGTCATTAAGGCAAGTGTCTAATATGCTTGTAACACCTTGAGCTCCCATTGTATCGCACTAACTTTGTAAAGATCCTTACTTCTTTTTTCTATCTTGACATCCCTTCAGAAACAGGCGCCACCCTGCTGTATGTAGAGATTTAGTGTAAATTATCAGTTGAAGGAGGAGAGAACAGGAGGCAAAACACAAGGACCAAATCTGATATATATGTGAACTTTTTCCTTACAAACAATATATGGAAACATGTATTTGCCAGATATGTTGTTAAGGTGTCATTATATTCATAACATGACTTTACAATGAATAAAAAAAATGCTTTTAACTTTAACTCGTGCTTCTCTTCACTGACAACTGAACATTCAAATGGGGTCCAATGACATTTTTTAGATTTAGGTTCATTATCTGCTAACACCCAATTAGAATTTCCTTTGTAAAAACAAGATTCTGGTGGAGACCATATAGACATGTTAGGTAGTTGGGTTGATTATACCACTTGTTGGCTTGAAGGTGGTTGGAGGTACACTTGGAATTCTAATTCAACAAACTCCATTTACTAATATGGATGATTAAGATTCACACAGACAATTTTTGAGAAACTTAAGTACATTTAATGATCATGTACAATCGTTTCTTATTCTTTCTAATGGATCTCGTCTCTAATTACGTTTCTTTGAGTTCAGTATATGTAAACGTAATCTTTAAGTGAGCATCACTGTCTTTAAACTGCCCAAAACACTTTGATTCAATGGTTTGTCTAATCTTGTGCATGGCTGATCTCATCTTAGCATAGATGTCTTTTGTATGTTCATCTCAGCCGCAGCTCATGAATTGCAGAGCTCAAGTAATCTTGAATTTGAGCAATCTCAGGCTACGTCCACACGTACCCGGGTATTTTTGAAAACGCAGATTTTTCTATGCGTTTGCACCTTTCGTCCACACTTAAACGGCGTTTTCGGTCACTGAAAACGGAGATTTTTAAAAACTCCGGCCAGGATGGATATTTTTGAAAACTCAGTTTTTGCATTTAGTGTGGACGAGAAAAACGGAGAAAACGGAGAAAACGCAGTGTCAAAGGTGTGCGCATTTTTTGACGTCACACTGTGCGCCACGTTATTGTTTCGGTGAAATTAATTTCTACAATACTGTTACTGTTAATTGTACTCTCTGCAGTGTTTAAATGCTTACATATACACACACAGTTACTGTCCCTCCACACATACGACTCGGTTCTGCTTCTATGCCCCATCCCTGTTTACTATTTCCCACCGAGGCTTCTAGACTTCTGATTGGCCAACATTTCTGCACGGTTAGGAATATATCGCCACCCGTTGCTTTGGCATGTTCCTAGCAGCGTTTTCCTTCATTTCTTCATTTAATTTTTTTAAAACGAAAACGGAAAATCTCCGTTTTCAAAAATACCCATGTACGTGTGGACGTAGCCTTAATTCTACATTGCCATAGATGGTGGTCGAAGTTTAGGGAGAGAGTCAAAGTCAGCAAACTTCACAGATTTTTTGCTGTCAGATTTTACTGGTATTACTGGGTACAGTTTTTATGTCACACTGGCCACTGACACATTAAAATTAAATGATACAGTGAAAAAGTGAAATCACATTAAACAGACACAGTTAGTGTAAAGTAGGTAATCTTTATTCCTTTACGAACTCCTGAATATACAGTAAATGAACAAGGAAGGAAATGAAGTAATAATCTTAAACTTATTATATAATTATACTTAATTATAGTAATATTAGCTAACCCTTGACCCGTATTTAGAAATATGACAGGCATTGCCATTTCTTTTCTTTCATAAGAAAACTTTTATTAAATGATAATAATGGGTTGCGACAGATTTCTGCCAATTTCTTTTGCATTTGCACTTAACATAACAAAATTACATGCTGAGTGTCTTCTGTCACCAAAAGTTATGGATGTCAATAGTAATAAGTGTTTAAAATGTAAGAAAAATAAGTAAGAATATCTCTAAATACATTAGACAGAACTTCTACAGTAGTTGCAGCTTCACTCAGTAAGTAGTCTTCACATTTGCCTTTTGATAAATGTTATATTACAGTAAGTATATTGCTTCCCAGCAGGTATTTACCAAACAACAATGAAGCGGTCCAATGACCTCCCCCCAAGAGTAGTCAAAAATCCCAACTAAGTTGCTTACAAAAAATACTCGATATACGCATTTTCAAAACAAAAAAAAACAAAACACATAATATATCAATATCAGAAATGAGCAGCTTCAAAATGAAAGCAAAGCAAAACAAAGGCATACAGTGATTACATGTTTCCTAAGGGAATATTCATGAAAGTGCACAAAAACCTTTGTTGTTTATACTTCATACTAACATCATTCAGTGATCATTACTCAAAAAAAAAGAAAAAAAAAAAGAATACAACTTAAATTCCTTTTGGTTGTGATGCTAAATAATATTTCAGTTTGCATTGTGGCTATAATCCTTTTAAAATTTAGAAAAACAGTTACACTGACCAATACCTTGTCTTAAATCCTTAATTCACATATGCTTCTATTTTATTAAGGAGCTCAGATGCCTTGTTCAGTGCCAGCATTTCATTCTCTGATCTGAATTGTCCGTTCGGTATGTGGGGATATGGATGGCAGTTGGGATATTGAGTCCTTTTGGGATCCACTCCGAGTGTCTGCAGGTTTTTCACAATCTCAGGCAGATCTCTCAGTTGGAGGCTGTAGCGGGAAACTTGTGCAGCAGTGGCTGAAATTGAGCTGCTGTTGGGGCGTTGTCCATTTCTTTTATAGCATGCTGCTATGAGAGACTTTTCTACTGCTTGATGGACCTTAAACAGACACCACTCTGTGCTCCCTCCACCAGTGTCTTTGTGAGCTGCATTGAGATCGCAGCGAGCCTGTCTACACCAGCGCCTGGCCTCTTCTCTGTCTGGCCTTGGGACATTTTCATTGTGGGTCCAGAAGTTGTAGGAATGGAAACCTCTATAGCCTCTAGAGAACCTCTCTCGACTATTTCTGTGGGACCTGGCCTCCTGATTCCACTGTTGATAGAAGCCTCTGCAATTTGTGTTTCTGCTTGAAAAGGTTGAGCCTGCAGCTTTGCCTTTGCTAAGCTCATCAATTCGATTCTGTAAATATTTGAATGCCTCATTGGCGAGAGACTGGCAATCTGGATTTTTGTCAGGGTGCCACCTCAGGTACAGTCTCTTGATGGCTTTGTGCCTCTCCTCCTCACGAAGCCTCCAGATCTCTGCCAAACATTTATCAATTTCCCTTTTAGCTTCCTCAACAGAGGCTGGTAAAGAATTTGTTGATGATTCAGAAGAATGTGGCACAGCTCCTGTCAGTGGTTCCAGCTCCATGCAAGTGTTTTCTTCTGTTTTTACCTTCTTTTCTCGTTTAAACTGAAACAGATCAACACAGCTGACTTCAGTGGGCTCATCTTCTCCAATATCTACTTTGTATCTCCATGAATATGGTCCATTGTGACCAGGCAGTTCTTCAACAATAACTGCATAAATGTACTTGTCATCAATGCTGTAGCCAACATATTCCCCCTCTTCAAAGTTGTTGAGGACATTCATGTCCAAACAATCATGCCATTCTTCTGGGATCTCTGTCCCAGGGGCTGCTGGACTAAAAGAGGAACTTTCAGTTTCAGCACTGTCACGAATCTGATTTTTAGCCAGAGTTTTCCGAACATCTTGCAGATCATCACACATGAGGAGTTGTCCCAGCACTGGAAGATGAACCAATGCAATTCTGTTTCCTAGAAGAACATTAAGCTCTTTTGTCAGTGTCATGATGACTTCATTTATTACCTTGACAGCCATGTCATCATTGTGCTTTAAGTAAAAGGTGCATCCTTGTTGCCCTCGTTCCACAGATACATCAGTTTCTTCATCAGTTTTGGGAAGTGGTTGTTTATCGAGCCAGAGAGCTGTTTCCAACGTTTTGCAGCAGATAATCTGTATACTGCCAAAAGTCTGCTCACATGTGTTAGAAGCATCTTCTTGTGTTATTTTGCCTTGAGAATTCTCTCTAATAAGACAAATTAATCCATATTTAAAGGCTCCTGAGGAGAGATGTTTATCAAACCATCCACTAAATTCACAGCCAGTCCCAAGTTCACAAAGCTGCATCTTTGATTCCACAACTCTTTCCTCTGTGAACTCAGACAGCATCTTTGGCTGAAATTTCTGAGGCAGCAGTTGCAACAGCTGATGATGCATGTATTTGTCGTTGCCCAAATAACATTCACTGAGTTTCTCAAGCAGCAGGAACTTGTTCTCCAGCGCTTCTTCCAACCTTTTGGTCTCAAACACTGTGTCGTTGTAGCAGAGTGTGGACGATGGGTATAATTTACCATCTACTGCAGGAAGATACAGAGTCTCAACATTTTCAAGAAGCTTCTGGTTTCCCTGAGCACTGATTAACTTAAACAACTGCTCAACAGCTCGTTTCACAGTTGTCAGCTGGTTTGAATGTAGTTTCTGTTTATCACAGGAATCAGCGTAAACTGCTGCCAAAACATTACAATATTGCTCTGCAGTAGCTTCGTTCTTCACACCAATTTTCTGAAAGAACGGTGCATACATTGCATCTTTTGGAGTAATCTTGTACAGATATGGTCTGAAGTCCAGATCATAGGAGAGCGACAGACACACGTCATCAGGCCTCATAAGTTTTGTGTCTTTTTCAACCAACACAACAGGAAGACCAGCCAGCTGGTTTCCTTCAAATCTTTTTGCTTGCAGGTAAGCGTACGAACTTCTGAACACTTTAGCTCGTGTTTTGATCAGCTGGTCAGTTTCACATGGTGACTGACAGATGTTTCTTATGTTACTGGCTACACAGTTTGGAGGTGGTTCTTCATGAGCTCCTGCATTTTTTATCATTTTCTGAAGATTTTGCGACATAAATGGCAGGTCTATAATTGGCATTGAGGTCCAAATCAAACCTTGATGCTCTGGATTTTTGTCAATCAAGGAGCGTCTAATTTTAACAGTAGTTCCTTCAGCAGCAAATGGTTGGTGGTAGATGGACAGTTCTTTTTGAATAATCACTGGAAAAATGAATTCGATGTCGGCAATGCTTTCCAGCAACCTTTCACTGTTGTCTTTGGCATCACATGCTTTACTCAAGGCTTCCCTGAAAAGTAATGATGATTTTAATTTCAGGTCTTCAATTCTTCCTTTTCCTTTTGCTTCTGATGCCAGCTGGTACGCGAAATTTATTATCTCATCGTTTGACACAACATGCTTCATTCCAAGTTTTCTGACCAGCTGTTTTGCTTTTTCTGTTGTGTAGTCACCTCCTTCACACAGCTCAGTCCAAAATCTGTCAGGTACAAATTTCTCCTGGGGTAACATTTGTTTGTACAGCCCCACACTCTCATCAAAGTAGTATGATGCAGGCTCCAGTCTACCTTGAGAACTGCGAATCAGTTTCACTGTCTTCAGTGAGGAGATGATAGTTTTCTTGTCCTCTGAAGAGTAACGTAGTGACAGCAACAGTTTGAGGCTGTGAAGAATCTGTGTCTCTGTGAGTTGGTGCACAACAGGTAGAATGAACTTCATGAAATACTCCAAATCATCCAGGACCTGAATGTTGAGTGTTTCTGACAGTGTGCGGTTCTCAGAGTTGAACTTGAGAAAAATGCTGTCGGTGTTGGGCAGGTTGAACAAATCTGGAAATCGCACTGAATAAAAGCTGTTGAGAACATGAACCTTTTTAGGTCCATCAATCCTCACTCGTTCACCATGTGTTGTTTCAAATATTGGTAAGGATTTGAGCTTCCTCACATACTCTTGATTGTCTTTGGCCAATTGCAGGAACATCTGAAACTCCTTCATATCATTATTTGAAAGGTGGGAAAACTCTGGGTGATTAATGTTGTACACTTGATCCAACACTGAGCTTTGATCATCTACATCGAGAAGCTCATGCTGTAGACATGAACGTACCTCTCGGTCCATCTCAGAGAAGAAAACATGATCAAAACTCATAAAACCAAGTTTAAAGAGGATGCCTGATATGTCTTTGTGTTTCTGTGAGGCAAACACAACACTTGAAATGTGTTTCATTGTTTGCAGCAAGTGCTTGTTGTTCAACCTTGGACACACAACAGGTAAAATGTAGCAGTCACTGAAGAGTTTCCCCACATCACTTAGTGTCAGACTTGACTCGTTATCTCTAGAGGTTGGTAGTTTAATTTCACTTGTTATGAACATCCAAAGTGATTTCAGCCACTTTAACATTTTCTCATTTGGGACATGAAGACCACAGAGTGGATCAACTTCACAGTTCTTAAGAAGATGCTGAATTAATGGTTTCAGATATTTTTCTGAGCAGGGTAGTGTCATTTTTTGGATTAGTTTTAAACTTTGAAGAAGTTTAATGTGGTCTTTGTTTGTCTGATAGTCTGCAAATTTGTTCTCGTAGTGAAAGAAGAGATCTTCATATCTTGATATCCACTTGAGTGACTGGGAGTTGAAAACTGTCAATACTTTATCTTTTGTGAGAAGAAGCGGAAGCCGTTCGAGCAAACTGGCATTGTCCTGGGTGACCTTTTCTGAGAATAAATCTTTTAAACAAAATCTCAAGAGCTCTGAACATTTTTTCTCATCTTTGATCAAAGTGGCACTTATGGGTAAAGGTAAATCCTCATCTGTTTGGGTTGGATCATTGAGAGGTTTTGCTCGTAGAAAAGTCTGCACAGTGGAGGGACTGACCTCTTTCACTTCAACCCCAGCAGATCTGAAACTTGTCCAAATCCTCTGCATGTTTGTGGAATAAGGAACCAGCTTCATTCCAAGATCTTCCAAAATGTTGTTCAGCTCGAGATTTCCTGAAGTTGTCAGATAAAGTGACTCAGTAGAGTCTGTTTCGCTGACATTACACCAGTCAAATGAGAATTCTTTAATTTTTGTATCTGCAATTTTCCGTGTTGAGCTCTTCATCACAGGGATTACATCAAGGCCTTTTTCTTTCAGTGATCTGTATACTCCATGTATCATTTCATGCCAGTCTGGGAAAACATCCTTGGACACAGTTGGCCAAAAACACAAGTATTCTGTACTGAAACATGAGTCAGTACTTGCAACTGAAACTTTCTTGACTGCAATGCTGCGCCTGATGTAATGCAGGAGATCTGCATACAGTGGTGCAATGACGTTCTGTTTCAAAATCTCATTCCAGTTTGATTTCTTACTCTTCCCATCTTCTTTCCAAAGGCTTCTCCTGGCAGAATCAACCTCAAAGTTTCCATTTACATGTACTGGCAGTCCAGTTTTCCCTGGCAAAGGAAGTGAACAAAAGGCTTCTCCTTTAAATTCCATGATGAGGTATCCTCTTGTGTTCACACGTGCAGCTAATGATGCTTGGGGTATTTTGTCTGATAGTTTTAATTCGCAGCTGTCTTTGAAGGAGCCAAATTGTTCTGCAACAATCCACTTACTTTGTCTTTTATCTGAGGTGGAAATTGTGGTTTCATAGAAAGTCTTTTGTGTTGCTAATTTGTCTGATTGCAGTGCATTTTGTAGATGTTTTACAAAAGCATCTTTCTCGTCCCGACTTTTCTGTGGCAGATTTTTTTCAACCTCAAAGATGGTTTTAAGTCCTCCTGAATAGTCACTGATTTCATGGACTTTGATTTTGCAGATGTTTTTCAGAAAGAGAATTAGTCCTTCAGGATCTTCAGACAGGGCAGAGCACAGTTCTTTCATGTCGCGGTCAGTGACTCCTTGCTGTGATATTTTGGAGGTATTTGCATTTGTACCCATTCTCAGAGGTAATCTGAACATGGTGCCCTCTTTAAGAGAAAATTTGTCTGGAAGAAAGGATTTGTAGACATCTACGTACATTTCTTTGAAAGTGTCAGCTAGTTTATAGCCAATGCCATATCGTTGGTTATTTGAGTGATTTTCAATGTATTTTTGATTGGGGTCAGAAATGCAAAGTACTTCATCTCCTGTAAGGATCGAAGGACAGTCAGTCAGATGGTAAACAGAGTTGAATCCAACTCCGTACTTGCCTATCTTCCCTGGGGTGCTGTGCTTTCCTCCCTCTCCCAGCTGTTGAATTCCCTTAATGTCAGCATCAGAAAACACTTTGTTGTTGAACACACAAAGTGCTGGACCCTGGAGATTGTTCCATTTCTTCCCAAATGTTTTTTGTTTTCCATGTTGTCTTTTGTCCCAGATGAAGTGAATTTCTGTTGCTTCTGCATCATCAGCATTTTGGATAAGCTCTTTAAGGATATCCTTCTTTGATGGATAGGCTGAAATTATGTTTTTAATACGAACAGTCAGCTGTTCCTGCTGTTCAAACTCAAAAGCTAATGGTGACATATCATCAACCATGTGGTTTTCCAGAGAATGATGCCTTGTTGTTTTGATTCCAAGGTGGCGAGCCATAGCTCGTGGGATATTCTCGTGACATAATGTGACACCTGAAGTGAGTGGCATCCATGGGCTGTCATTGTAAAATAGCTCACTAGCAAACTGCAAAACTCCACGCTCATTGGGTATCAGACAGTCATCCATGATTTTGACTTTGGCCTCAAATATCCCTTTGTTTAAAATTGTGAAGACAACTGAGATATCACTCTTTGGTAGGGGCTTGTTTCCATGTTGAGCTTTTAATTCTTGCACCACAGTTAGAAACTGAGTGGTCGTGAATTGTTTTTCAACACCTATACATTTCCAGAGGTTCCTGAAACTTGTGAAGGCAGCTGGAAGTACGTGGAGATAGGGCTTTGCTTCAAATTGCCCGTTCTCAGCTACACGATCAACATTCACAAATGTATCGCCAATGAGGATGAATGGAAATGAACTTGCTTGTTGTGAAATGTAAGTGGCATTTCCAGAGTCACAGATCCACTGATCCAGACATGTATAGCACTCAAATGCTATTTTATAAAGCATGGATCTGTCAATGGAGTGTGCTTGTTTGCTTCCTTCATGCAGCTGCTGGAGCACCACCTCTGGCTTCGGAGAGCTGTTCACGCCCAAGATCTTTAGGACTGGATCACTGTGGTGTATTTTCAAATTACTATTATCCAGCACTGGTTGTGTCATGTTAACGAGAAGGGAGCATTTGTCACTAAAAACATCAGTGGGCCTTTTAAGTGTTACGTTTCCTTCCATTTTTGCATCACCAGGTGAATATGCTGGAAGAAATGCAGTTGTCCTCAGTGTTTTCCAGTGGTGAGACTCTATATCATAAATGTGATTTTTCATCAGTTCAAAAAAGCACCTCAAATGCACAAATGCTTTCTTTTTGTCAATGCTCCAGGTTTTATTAATCGTGCCTGCTTTCTCTGTGATGTCTTCCAATGGGAGATGGTCATTTACCATACCAAGTTCCAACAAACGCTGAATCCTTTTTGCAGATCTGAAGTCATTTTCAGATCCATCAAGCAAGCGTCCCTCTTTTGGTTCAAAAAGACAGGCCACTTTCCCTGTAGGATCCACAAGTTTCCTGACATGTTGGAGCTGTCCACCCTTTGTGGGTATGCATGGATAGCAGAGCAGCAGATTGTCAATTTCTTTGATATGAAGGTCAATAGCATGCAGCACAAGGGTATCTCTACTCTTTGAGTCCATTGTAGTTAGGTTACTGAACACTGCTTCTCTGTAGAACTTCTCCCAGTTCCAGGTCCTGTTTTGTAAAACCTTTTCAAGGCCAGCCTGTTTGAAGCTATTTCTCAGCCAAAGTGGAAGAGAAACAACATGATTGGGTCCTTTTGCATATTTCTTGCAAACTTGCACTGCAAGGTCACCAATCTTTTCATCATTTTCAATGCTCTCATGAAGAAATATGGCATTATTCATTGAGAACCATTGTTCTCCATCACTAAAGAGCTCTGGACCAACAGAGTCATCAACAATGGTTGAGTAAAGTGCATCCACTAAAGGCTTGAAAGTTTCACTCACTTTCTCTCTATCAGGCAAAAAGGTGTGATAACAGTAACTCACCAGCTGCTTATTTTCTGACATTTTCTTTAGTGCCTTGAGTACAGTAACATATGCTGTCACTACTGGATCCTGAAGGAGAGCTTTGTTCCAGTCATTTTTCACTCCAGTTTCCCACAGACCTTTTCGGTTGCTTGTCACCGCAAATGTGCCATTTACATTGACAGGAAGACCCGTGTGAATGGGAAGAGGAAGGAAGCAAAAGGCCTGTCCAACAAGATCTGTTTGTAATGTGGTGAATTTTCCAGTTTCTGGATGATTTTGCAAGGGCACAGCAATCCCTCCAATGGGCAAAGAGAAACTGGCCTGCTTGTTTTTGTGAATGGCCATTTTAAAGGACTCATCTGTCCCAAAGCAGTTGTACAGGAGCCAGAACTGAAGTTTAGTTTCATTAGACTGCTGACTGGATATTTGGATAATTCTGACTGTGCAAGATTCAATTAGTCCTTTGCATTTACCATCAACTTTCATCAGTGATTTCTCAGCATGACGTTGCTTGGACACACTGGTGTCATCAGGAATCTCCATTGCACTCACAGTAGTTTTGGACACAGAGAAGATGGTCTCTATTTCATTTTCTCTTGGTGGAGTTGATCCATTGTGTGGGATATTTTGGAGGGATAATGTAATGATGTTCTTTAAGAAAAGCAGATGGGTTTGTGAATTCTTAGAAAAGAGATGTTGAAAATCAAGGATATTGGGATTTTGATACACATTTGTGCTTATTTCTGATTTGACAGCTTCTTCTTCACTTCGGAAAGGTAGTTTGATCAGAGTGCCTGGATAGGGTTCAGGAGGACTTTTTCTGGTAAAATTACAGTCAAAAATGTTTTCATATGATCCAAACTGACCAGGAAAACAATGAAAGAGTTGCTGTTGACAGAGATCCAGCTTGATTCCAGGATTTGTTTTGTGTTTAATATGTTTTGTGAGATGAGTAACATTTGGATCAAGTATGAGAAGAGTGTTGCCACTAAGGATGGAGGGGACATCTGTCACATGATACACAGTGTTGAATCCAAGTCCAAACTTTCCAATTTTTTCCACTTTGTTTTCCTTCGAGGCTGAGCCAACTCTGACAATATTTTTCCAATCCTCTGCTGTGAACTGCTCATTATTAAAAGCCCAAAGACAAGGTCCCTGACAAAGAGCCATGTCAGGGTCAATCAGGCTTTCAGGGGCATCTCTGTGTACTCTGAAATCTACCAAGAACTTGCAAACATCTGCCCCAGCATCCTCTGCATTCTGGATGAGCTCTTTGAAGATGTCACTGTGTTCATCGTACTCTTTAAGAATGTTTTTTATTCTCATTGTTATTGGTTCAGATTGTCCACACTGCTCTATTCCTATCTCCTCTGGATCAAGGATGTGGGTACTGAGAAAACGAATTTCCAGCCATTCAGCCGCTGCTTTTGGGATTTCCTCATGTATGACATAAATTTCCTCTTCTCTGCAGTTTAGTTCTTTTAGTCCATTTTTGCTTACATCACAGAAAAGAGCTGTTGATCGTGGTTTAAGGGTAAATTTTCCTCCCTCAGCAATGACTGGCACTGGGATGTCATCCTCAACTGTTTTCTTCTCTTTCCAGAGCCAGTTGAGAATTTCTATTGACACTTTGACCTCTGAGGAACTTGCAAATGGCGGTTGTCTTGCTTCAACAGTTTGCTGGACAGAGTACAGAATGCCCAAAATGTCTTCATTGGAAAGTACTGTTCTCAGGCCAAACTTCTGGAACAATGTTCTGTATGGCAAAAATTCACTTGGCACCTTCCCAATGTAAGAACTCAGATCTAGATTATTTGGGTATTCAAGAACCAGATCCTGGGGTGCAACAAACTCGTTCTGGGCCCATAGCCAACATGTCTCATTGTCCATCATTGTAACAAATACAGAGACATTGTCTTGCATGTGTTTGTAAATGCTGTGCAGCTGTCTTTTGAAGTCTACATCTGTGTCAGGATTAGCCATTTCCAGTGCTTTTGATTTCAAGACTGACAGATTTTCAATCACTTTTTCAGGTGGTGGTAAGTCTTTGAGACCAAGTCTGTTGCTAACTCTGTCACTGAGCTTCCCTGTTAGTGGCATTACATGTCCAACAATGTCCTTATACACAGAATGTCTTATTTCATTTGGGCAAAACAAACAATACTTCTGAGATTTATCACTGAATTGTTTCTCACTTCCAGGTTGCTCACATGGGATCCATTTAAGCATTTTGAGGCAATGAAGTTGTTTGTGAGAAAACTTTGTCAGTAGATCATTACTTTCCACCATTTCCAGGAGAACCTGAGCTCTTCTCAGAGCCTCAGTTTGTGAGTTCATGCATAGTTTGTCAGTCAGGGTGGCAGCATGTAGCAAATGTTCAGGTGAGACATCTATCTCTTTATTCAGTAATCCGATTTCTGTTAAGCTTTCCAGCATCTGCAGTGAATGAGTGTATGAAGGCGGTGGAAAGAAGTCTGACTCAAAGATGACTTTAAAAGTCTGAATTCTTGGATCAAAAAAGTCAGATGCCTTTTTCAGCTGTCCATTCACCTCAATGAAGCTCAAGTCCTTACAGCTACATTTCAGGGATTCGTTTTGTGAGAAAAGCACCTTACCATGCTGTAAAATCCAAGTCATTGTTTTGTTAGCGTCGTCACTGCTGCAAGCGCCTTTCCTTATGCTGTCAACAAGAACATTGGCTGCTTCGGCGGTGTCCAAGAGATGAACTTTGAGCAGCTGTAACAGTCTGCGGTCAGTCTCAGTAGAACACTGGATTATGGAATCAGGCATAGGGAGCTCTGTTGGTACTGTTAGGCCTGAGATCAGAAGCACAGCTTGTTTCGATTGAACTGCAACACTGAATCCTTTCATGGTTTGAAACAAAGGCAACTTCAAGAGAAAATCTTTCTCTGCTTTTGAGAGAGAATCCAGATAAGAGAGATAATCTTTCAGTTCTTCTCGTGCTGTGTAAGAGGCGGATTTGAGTTCTGTGACAAGATGTTGGAAATCTAAATTCATCAGGACCTTCAAAACACTCCTTGGAGATGGGCACAGCACATACGAGTCAAGGTCTACATGCTTGAGCCACTCATTTCCTCTCACCACTGTGCCACCAACTTTGTTCACCAGCTGAGCTATTCGGTCTGGCAAATTCAGCTGTTTACTTTTCTGAAAGATCAGAGTTGTGTTCTGCTGTAGTTTTGCGACTGATACAGTCTGACTGCCAGACAGAGGACTAACTGGTATTAGAGGTATGTCAGTGAAAGGACTTAACTCATTAAAATGACTGTTGAGAAAGCTCCAGAATTCTTGAAACCAGTCTGAAGGTGGATGCTGACTGTTGTTGTTGTCCCATGTAACAAGGTTTTTCCCTGTCTGCTTCCAGTCTGGTGGCAAATATCGTCTTGCATATTCAGCCAAATGAGATGCATCAATGTTGGTGACCTTGAAGAAATCTGAAGAGCAGATTAAAAAGATTTTTTTTTTAAAGTTAAGAATAAATGTGTGTGCTAAAATGTGTAGCTGTGTACAAATGACTCTGCATTGTTTAAAATTACTTTCACTTACTTCTTCTGGCCAGTTCTTTCAGATTTGCACTGCAGGCTGGAGTCAGATCATGTGGGATGAAGAAGGGTTTACAGAATGGCAGCAAGACTCTATAAAAAAGTGCAATGGATTCTGTCAATCAAACTGTTAGGAGTTCATTCAGTATAGAAACATTCCTGAACCTTCCAAATATTCAGTTACAATCAATATGTGAATAACACATAAAAATGGCAACTTTAGTCATAATAAATATAACATTTATTTTAAATATTGATAGATGTATGGAAACCCTACCTTGGACATTCATGGCTGTCAATCAAAGCAGTGTCTTCCTCTTTGTATGTGAAATATCTGAAAGAGCCATCACTGAGTGGAAGGAGGTGAAGACCCTCAAGTTCTTTGTATTGTTCATCACCTAAAATGTACTCCAAAAGACTGAGTTTGTCGTCTTTGGTGATGTTATCCACACCGGTCCTGTGGAGAATGGCCCTGAGGAATGCTGGAGTCACATGTTTTAGGGTAGTAGGGTTTGGGTAGGCCTCATTTATAGCCCTTGCAACACTAGCTGGTAAAGTGACAAGATTTTCTCCACATGACACTAAAGCCCTTTTAATGGCAGACAATATGTTGGTGCTTGTTGGGCCATTGCAGGGGAAAACAGCTTCTGATGGAGAGATAAACTGTCTTTCATCTTTAGCAAGAGAGAGGATGGCCACGTTCTGTCTGAATAAGTGATGAAAAACATCCAGAGTGAGAGCATGCCATTTTTCTTTGTGTTGTATCTGAGTGAGATCTGGCCACAGAGTGTACACAGAGGAAACAGGGAGGATAGATTTTTGGGCAAGTTTAATGGCATCTTGAATGATCTTGATGTATGCTTGTGGAAACACCTTCTTCATCAGCATTTCATTCCACAAAGCATGTTCATCATGTCTCTGGTCTTCCTCTTGCCATTTGATGTGTCTTCTATTGTCTGTGAGGCCAAAGCATGCATTGACATAAACTGGGAGTCCTGTCTTATTGGATTCATTGTTTGGAAGGGGGAGAAAGCAGCTCAGTCTGCTCTGGCTACAGTCTCTCTTCTCACCACAGGGGAATGCCAGGTCAACTTGAGGTAAAAAGCTCAACTTCTTTGTAAGCAAATCAAGATCTTCTGCAACGCCCTCTTTCATGGTACATGTTGTCAGAAGCCACTTTGTCTCTTTTTGGTCTTTTGAACTCACAGTTACAACTTTGAACCTTGTTAGACCCTCAGTGACTGACTCCTCTTCTGACTCTAAAACACCATCTGTGGGGACTGAGGATTTCACTTGAAGTCTGGTGTTAACAGCTCCATCTTCACTAATATGTAACAAGGACACAGAGGTGACATTTTTCAAGAAGAGGAGGCTCAAATCTGCATCTGCAATGAAGCTATCAAAAAGCTCAACCACTTTATCTGAGTCATACAGATTATCAGAAATCTCTGATGCTTCATTGCGTAAAGGAAATCTAAAAATTGTCCCATTGAAGTGCTGATCCTCCATGACAACTGTTGACCATCCATGTTCACACACATGTGAGACTATATCTCTAAATGGTTGAAACTGATCACGCATATTCAGCAGAACTTCTTGGTCTTCAGCATCATCCAAAGACCACAGAAACCCTCCATTTCTTTCTCCAAATACTTTTTCTTGGGGATCCATCATGCCAAGATGGCCTGAACTGAATATACTTGGCACATCTGTGGACAAAGTAAAGATATGCTACTGTCAATTGTTTATTTAAAAAAAAACAAACATTACTCTTATCAAGTGTGATAACTATACGTAGTTTCACCTGTTATGTGGTAAACAGAGTTGAAGCCGATTCCAAACCTCCCGACTTTGTTCGGGTCGTCACGCTTGACACTTCTTCCAGCCATCTGAATTCCTCCCCAGTCGTCCTCAGTGAATGCGGCATTGTTGTAGGCATAGAGAGCAGGACCTTCGTAAAAATAAAACATTCTCATGGCTTTGTGATAATACATAAAAAAAGAAAAAGAAAGACTGAAAAAAAGAGTGACCCCCCCCAACAATCTATTTCCCTTATTGTCTATTTTTGTTCTTTTTAACATTTTTTCATGTAAAAGTAAAAGAAACGTTAGAAACATATGTTTTAGAGAAAAGGTTTTTTATTTATTGTTAATCAATAAGTACCTTGAAATTTTCCCAGTTCTTCAGTCCAAAGGCTTTCAGTCCCATAGCTTCGCTCATCATGGATGAAAACCACTTTTGTGGCTTGAGCATCATCTGCATTTTGAATCAGTTCCTGATTGACCAACAAAACCAACTATTAACAGAAGACAGCCAATGGAAGCTAGTAGGGCTGCAAAAATTCATCAAGTAATTTAATTCTAAAAAACATTCTCGACACAAACTCTTCTATGCTGTGTTTAACGCACGGCTCTGTAGCGCGCTCATTTGCCAAACAACGTAAAGCTTTTCAAAAACACTGATAACACAATAGCAGCAGTGATGTTGATGTTGGCACAGTTTAATGTGGAGCCAGAGTCTGTTTACACAGAGCAAAGAGTCAGAGCCATTACCAAGAACGGTGAGGTCAGGATGAGCGTCCAAAACAGCAGGGCTGTTCCTGTAATTACCATTAAAACCTTTACCGGAAAAAAGCTCCTGGGAGTTTAGTCTGACACCAGACTGGTAAAAATCATCATTTAATTTCATAAAAGCGATACCTTCAGCAAACAGGGGTGAGGCTAAAGGGGGAGATGGGGTGTACCTGACCTGAGGGTTTTTAAACTTACCTTTTAATAATGTCAGAAAATCTTCCAACAAGACAGAGGAAAGGTACATTTTTATTCCTTAGTTTACTTTGTGATTGAGATTTTTATATATCTTTTGCATTTAAGAAACTGTTTTCTTTAAAAGCTAAAATTTCAATATAGATTTTATTTTATTTTATTTTATTTTTTTTTACAGATCTTGTATGCAGTTAAACTTTAAAACATTGCAGTATGTAAAATGGAAACCAATGCACTGCTGGTTCTTTCTCTTTTGATTATTTATTATTACTCATTAATAAGACAAAAATATTTCTTATCAATTACTCGAATAATCAATTGAATAATCGATAGATTACTTGATCCCTAAAATAATTGATAGCCGCACCCCTACAAGCAATTTTGCCTTACTTTAGCAGGAGAGGTGATGTGAACAATGGTTTTGTTCCAAGAAGTGTCCCATCTCTCCTGTGAACCAGCATACTAAACCCTGAAAGTGACTCGTTTAAATGGGATCTAGCCCTGCTTTAATTAGCCATTTAGGTTTCCTACTGTAACATCAAAATGTGTACAATAAAAAGATCCGTCTCAGTTTCTACTGTTAACATTTATTTGCTTCATCCATTTGCACATTGTTAATCAACTTTTTAATTAGAATTCTTTGCTCGCCAACATGCAATGAAAAACAAAAATCTTTTAAGCTTTATGACATAAATATTACTTGTGTCAGTTTAACTCGGCGGAAATACTGAAAACTAAACAGTTGTGGTTGAAAGTTTACATGGTCGTGAATGCCATGGTAATTTGGGACTTTCCTGATTTCTTTGAACTGTTCTTTTTCCTCGGTGGAATGATTGTACAGCATATATTTTGAATTATTTAAAAAACAAGAATTGGATGCACAAGGTTGAATTTATTTTAGATTTTCTCTAATCCACAGAAGGCCAAAATATAACATATAATATATATATTATATACATACAGTAACTTAAATCTTTTAAGTGCTACTGAAGGTTCTAGAGTGTCTTTTACAATGCCAAGGCCTATTAAATTCTTATCATCATTATTAAATCATGACTGACTACAACTGAAAGTTTACAGGATTTACATTTATTTCTTACAGACCTTGGTCTGTGAGAAGACCCAAAGACCCATTTTTGCCTCGCCCTGGACTTAGAGGGTGCTAACCAAGAAAAAAGCACCTGCTCCAAAATTGGCACCTTCTGCGCAACTAAAATTTGCAGCTTCCCACAAGGACAAGCCAAATACATTCAGGAGAAAAGTTTTATAGTCAGATGAAAACAAAGATTCTGGTATTTGGCCACAATGAAAAGCAGTGAAGCTGAGTCTTTCAAACCTAAGAACAGTGTGCCAGTTTGTCAAGCATGATGTCAATAGCATCATGCTTTGGGGCTGTTTTGCTGTGGTACTGGTACATTACACAAAGGGGATGGAATATTGAAAATTGACTACTTTAAAAATTCTTCAACTTTACATCCAATCAACAGTCAGACAGTTAAAATTTAAACACAATTGAGTGTTCTAACATGACAATGATCCTAAACGCACATCAAAACCGGTTTTGAGATGGATAAAGAAGGCTAACTTAATATATATCTTTGACCCTTGGTGGATTTGGGGAAATCCAAAATAAATCCAAACTTGTGCATACAATTCTTAGTTTTGAAAGAAAAATTTATCCTGACATTCATGCCCCTGTGTATGTAAACTTCTGAACACAACTGTATTCTATTAGTGTTGAATTGTACTGTATTATATTTTCACATTTTCTTCCAACATTAAAGCACACAAAAAAGGCAACTGAGTATGCAGAAGAACCCTAATGTACATGGTGCTTATGTGGTGCAAGTGGTGCAAAACCTCAGAAAAAACAGAATTATAGTAATGCTTGCAGTCAGTTTGCAGTTTACATCCATGTTTCCAATAATCCACTAATTTGATCCCTATCCAAGTCAAGCATCTAGGATAGAGAATGTTGTTTGCGGTACAGATCTTGAAGCTCAAAAAACATGTGCGCACGTTTGACCTGTAAAGCTGATTCCACACACAAGTTTATAGCTATGATAGCCAAAAGAGTTTTAAATATATTTGTTACTACAAAGAAACTGTATCCAAGCAGCAAAAAAGATCAAATAGTCAGACAATACTCACAAGGTACACATCCAGGATTAGTGTTGCAGTATTGAACAATGGCCAGAAAAGTGTTTTTTAAATATTATGTTACTGTAAACCAGAAATTTGACCCTTTAGATATAAAATATCATCATTTCCTAAAACGTATCCATTTGTGTGAAATTTGGTCAAAATTAGTTTATGAGTTCTTCACACTATGAAAGTTGGACACAAGGGCGTAGATTTGGTTTTGGCATTGGTGGGGACGGATGATTCAACCGCCGAACTCTGCCCTGTTTCTTTTTTTTTTTCCCTTTTTGTTTTTGCTTCTTAATAAAAAGAGGAGAAATATACTTGCCTACATATGCTATTCTACGTGCTTTTAAACCATTTAAAATCACAATTCATAGTTTTATATGTGAATTATATAATGTTAAATTACTATTAAACAAATGACTGACTAAGTATTTTAGGCTTTAGTTTACTTCAGCCATAATCCATATAAATCAGGTATCATACAAAAATAAAAATAGCTTCAAATCCAGTTATGACAATAAAAGAATATGACTTTAAGGACTTAACATCATTACTTCAGTTATAGTACACCAACATCTCTGATACATTAGCACTAAGGGAACACTGAATGACCTGGTGGTTTTTGTCCATAAAACTACTCATCTAAGATTACCACAAAGTAAAAGATCTCTCAGCAAAATTATGCAACAGTTTAGGCACAGTATTGCCCCTATCAAATCAGTGAGCTGGGATGTTTTACTCTAAACATGAGCTACTGTTACAGCAACAGACATGGACTACTGGTGACCCACACAACAACTCAATGTCCAATGTGTGAAGGAGCCAAACACATGCCTGCTCCTCTCGTTAACTGAGATAAACTGCTGGCATATTGGTTTTACATCTATACTGTCCAGTCTCTCCTGGTGGACATGGCATACAGCAGCATTGTTTAATCTCATTTGAGTCATTGTTAACCTTAGCCATCTTTTTAGTCTTCTGAGAGCACTGAAGCTTCTTTCAGCCTCAGTACATGTGTTTTATCCTCAGATTACAATTATTATTCTGTGCTTGATGTGCCTCATGTTTGGCCCTGGCTCTTCCCCTCCGACTGCACTAGGACATATTGCCACCTGATAAAATAACACATTGATTCGTGCCATATAAAAAGTGAGACATGTCAATTCAGATTCTTTGTCAAATATACACTAATGAAACAATTTACATCAGCAGCCTAACAACTGTCATGATAATAAATACTAGTTAATCTATAGCACCAAAACATCAGTCAGTCACCTGTGACCTCGCCTCTTCACCTCTGTCTGAGCTACAACATGGCAGAGCTGCCTCTGTCACCTGATAAATAACAGTGAGACATTCCAAATACATGCAGTCACACACGTGCTTCAAATACAGTAATGAACCAACAAGTCATCATCCAATTTCACCTGTGATCTTGTATCACAAATAGGACATACATGACAATAAGTGTAACTGTTGGCATGATGACATTGTATATAATTTGGATTATTTCTTTATCTTGTCAAGATCCATGTCATGATTGTAAATTGTTTAAGCTGTACATTACTTTGTTTGTTTTTTGTAGTCAACGGTTTGGTGCTTTTATTTTGAAAGTCAAGTTCGCTTACAAGTTGCGCTAGTTTCCTCTTTGGGTAGAACGAAGAAAAACACCTGTAAGCGCGCAGAAAGGATGGTTTTTTATTGAAAGACATGTTAAGTGGACTTTAACTACACACGGTTAAACGGTTAAAGGAAACCTCAGAAGAACGGCGGCTAATTCCCTTTTTGCAGCATGCAGCCAACGAGGTATTTATTTATTTATCGTGTTTGTTGTACAGTGTTTTTACTGCTGTGTCTTACGCTGAGTTTTATTTTGTTAATGCTGTATAGTTTTCACGGTGGCTTTGGAGAGAAGTCTTCAAATAAACCAGTGACAGAAAACCACTTGCGTCTGCCTGTGCTTCGAGGGAATTATAATAAGAATAAAATGTGGAGCTGCTTCAGTGTTTCTGTCAATTTGTGCAGATCTTGACTCATCAGTAATGTTTGTAGGGTGAGTGCATTTTTAAAACAATTTGTGCAAACTGCACTACAAGGTGGATATTTGCAAAATCATGACTACCTCATGATATTTTGTCTCAAAAATTAACCTATGAATATGTCAGTACCATTAGGATGAAATTATTGTGTCACCAACATTTTAATGTTAGACATATAATTTTAACAGCCTCTGTAAACTAATATCCTGGCTTGCTCAAAGCTGCCGTTTTCTCTGACAGTTTCAATCAAAATTAGAAATGCTGCTCTGAGACTGAGATAACTAATAGTGCTGCCTGTTGTGCAGTTTCCAAAACACGTTATTCATGGTTACATACAATTTTAGACTGATGTGGGCCAAAGCCTAGCAAAGCCTGTAACGTTATTATGACGGACACATTTTATGAGCTAATTTGGCTTTAAGCGACTTACAGGTTTCTTTGAAAAATACTTATATCCAGGTTCTTCCTTTTTGCTGCCAGCCTCCTCTCCTCCTCGCAGCGCAGGCTTGCCGCTGCTAAAACTAAACAGATCTCCCTGAAAGGCACAGGCAATCACATTCGCCATATTTGTCACATGAGGTAGGACTCCAATAGAGGACGTAATTTAACTCTTTCTGCACCGCTGGGTGAATGAGACGCTGACAGATCGTTTTTTTTTCTTTCTATCGGGTTTGATTTTCTTTACTCGAATAGATCAAATTATTGGTGGGGACAATTCAATAATCGCTGAATATTGGTGGGGACATGTCCCTTCCGTCCATGCCAAATCTACGCCCTTGGTTGGACAGAACCACGGTGACATTAGTCATTGAAGTCTGTTATGAGGCCACAATCGTAGTGTTTTTTTGCTGTCATTTGTCTTGTTATTTTTTGGAAACCGGGTGCACAATGGTGTATCTTAGTGTAAAAATAGTGTTTTATAATAACAAAGAGTTAGCCCGTTAGCACAGACTAGATAACCCTCCTTTGTGACAGTTTAAATGATCACATAATGATTTATTTAAAAGTTATTTACAAAATGGACTTAATGTTTTTTTTAATCAGCAAGGTACAAAATGTCAAAATAAGTAAGTGAGACAATTCAATCATTAGGAAAGCATTTACTGATCAGAGCCAAGGGACAGTTTTGAAACCGGATTTCTAAAGGACTGAAAATCCTTTTGCAACCCCATGAAGTACTTTAAGAAGTAACTGATGAAATGGGCTTTTGGCAAAACATTACACCAACCTTCAAAATTTGTCCGCCATCTGGATATCGACGTAGAATATCTTTCAAGTAGTCAATGAAGGGCGGTGCTGTGGCCCCGAAAGAAGTCCTATAAAAAAGCAACAGTATCAGCAGAGAAATTAAAAAGCACCGAGTTTGAATTTAATTTAAAACAAAGTGAGTCCTCCTGATACACTGATTATAGGAAAGAGCTAATATTAAACAAGCTTGTGTATTTTACTTGTATTCTTAGCCATAAAGTTCTCAACTTTCAATCAGATAACAGCTTGTGATGAAATCAGAAGATACTTTATGGGACAATAAATTTAAAAGGGGCAGGTACTTGATGTATTTTGGATGATAAAACGTTGAATACGAACTTTGCATTTAGTATGTAATTTTAGGGAACTGGTTACAAATTTTTGAACTCATTCATGGAGATGACTGAAGATGTGCACTCAAAGACTAATAAAAACATTTCATATAGTGATTCAAATAATTACACACTGAGCAGTAATTCAATTCAATAAATAATTTGACCTACAAGTAAAATGAGAAAATAACATTAGCGCCAAAAATCATATTAATATGTATCAGCACTTCCTACAGTACTATAGAGCCACACATTTTTTGCGTACAGTACTTCCTACAGAAATACTGTTCTGTATGCATAACAGTATTTCCTATTGTTTTATATACAGTAGGAAGAACTGTATACATAACATTAAAGTAAAATCAAAACAACTCACCGAGCTTTCTTCTTTGCTTTCAGACTCATTGTTCCAGGGTTGGTTCCTGTAAGAAATTCAGGGTATTGTGAGCAGAACAAAGTCATATAACATATCCTCCTGAGAACCAGCCTATTCGTTTATGTCCTCTGTAATAGACATTTGTTTTTTGGTCTATATCTTTTGACTTATTTGAGATATCCCACTAAGTCCTGATGTACTAAATAGAGGACATTCTGGGCTTTCTATTGATATCTCATGTGTTTGGGTGGCCTCTAAGAGGAAGGAAATATACACTATCACTGAATAGCAGCCAACTTCCTGTTAATCAGCTTGAATTTAAAAAATCAAATATCAGCTACCTACTCGCTGCACTGTTTTTAGATACTATGCAAACTAAACTATGAAGAGCCACACTTTGTACATATTTGTACATCCTTTAAGGAGTACATTATACTAAGTAGGTAACTGCAATACCAATGATATTAAAAGATTAAAATCATAGTACCTCGCTTATGAAAGTGAGTGGTCCCATCTGGTCCAGTTAAAGTAATGATCCTACGTCAGTCTGATTTATATAAAGGCTGCTGATGGCCAATCACAGCGTGGCACGTGGACTTCTGCTCAGGTTTTGTTTCATTTTCGCCCTTATTCTGTTAGAAACGGAAACAAAAACAGCCACATTCTTCAAATGTTCTGAGTGAAACGAAACTTTCAGAGCATCTCGTGAAACTCATTCAGTGCTTCCCAGTGAGGACAGTTGTCCCGCCGCTCGCTAGATGATGCTGCAGCCCGTTTTTATCAGAAAACGGGCTGCAGCATCATCTCAAAGGAAAACGATAAAATGTAGACGACAGTGTTCCGCCGTTATTTAACTCTGGTTAATATGGTGTTTTTACCGCGTTCGCACGAAAAGTACTTACATTCAAGCACATTGCTTAGGAAGGATGAGAACGGTATGTGAAAATTGTTGTTTGTGTGCTGCTTGCGTCCTCAAATATCTTCCGCATTGTTTAAAACCAACCACGGCCTACAATAGTTGGTAGGCTGCTAAGTTAAGCTAGTGCACATACTTGTTATATTCGCACAGGTCTTGTTGTCGCCTATTTGGCCGACAAGGAGCGCTAATGCGATCCTAACCTATACAATATGCCCAAATACCGATGAAGGATATGCGGCTTATATTTCACCTGAAACAGCGATAAAACTGTTTGGTCAGTAAGCAGGGGGGCATCGATTAAACAGAGCGTTTCCCCCACAAAAAAATAACAATAATTATGTCATGTTTGTCTCTCAGATGCTCCCATCATCTGTAGGACAGTGAAAACCCCTCCCCTGCTGCTGTGGGCGTAGATGGCACCATGCTGGATAACACCGGTGATCAAGTGGAGCAGCAGTCTGGGCGCTGCTCAGACTGTGGGTGCAGTTTTAATCTTTCACATCCTGACTCTGAGCCTGATTCCGATGACACTCCAGCCGATCCTAAACAGCAGAATAAAACAGACAGTTCTTCCAAATGCCCATCCTGCCAGGCAGGCAGCAGCCCCCAGAATGGACGCCGGCCACACCGGCGCATCCGCCTGGACCCTCACAGCTGCAGCCTGTGCTCCAAAACCTTCATCTCTTCCGCTCACCTGACCCTTCACCTTGCTTCTCACAATAAGGAAAGGAAGTTCAAATGTAACACCTGTGGCAAGTTCTTCCATCAGTCCTCCCACCTAATGGCACACAAGATAATCCACAGCGGAGACAGGCCGTTTAAATGCCCAGATTGCGGTAAGACTTTTGGGCGTGCTTCACACCTGAAGACCCACCGTCGACTCCACACAGGCGAAAAACCTTTTAAATGCACTTACTGTGACAAGTCCTTCACCCAGAAGGCTGGGCTCCTGGCACACGTTCGTCTGCACACCGGGGAGAGACCATACAAGTGCGAGCAGTGTGGCGAGGGCTTTCGCTCTTTGTCACTGCTGCTCTCTCACAAGGCTCAAGAGGCTTCCGGACAGGCCAAGTCACTGTCTCCACCACCGCTCAGCCAGCCTCAGAAAACACAAACCAACAGCGAAGATCTGAAATGCGGCGTCTGCTGTCGCACTTTTGTCAGGTCATCTTATATCAGGCTGCACATTCGCCTCAACAAAGGACAGAGACCTTATCACTGCAAAGTGTGCAACAAGACGTTTGTCAAACTGGAAACATTTGTGAACCACTGTGACAAACACCTGAGACAGAAAAAGGATAAAAATAAGGGAGCGGAAGACAAAGTTGTCAAACCTCCCCTGTTTGTTCCGCTCTCCAGGCCTTCTTCTCCTGAGTCCTTACCTGCTCAGCAGCTATCCCAGGAGGTCAACACACGCTCCAGAGCAAAAGCAAAGATTAAAACAGAGCCATAGCCAGGAGAGCGTCAGCTGAGACAGAAATGGTGGCAGTAGTGTAATGTTGGTGTTTTAAAAGGTTAAATGTTTACAGATGATGGTAAGAAAGGGACAAACACCAGATTGATAGTTGAAACAGTTCCAATTTTTATTTAATTTATATCAATGTGAGTTCACTAATTGTTATTGTAAGATGGTGATTTCCATTGTGAGCAGTTATCTTTAAGCACTATAATATTTTTATTGAGGTATCTTTTAGGCTAATGTTTGTAACATTTCAGAGGCGTACATTGTTCTGATCTTACAATGTTAAAATGAAAAAAAGGTCATATCTTAAACCATTGTAATTTATGGTTTTCGTTAATCTGTTCTTCTAAATGCATAAAAGCCTAGTGGCATGTATGTACAAACAATAAAAAAAATGTAAGTTAAATGCTTATTGTAAAACAATATGCCATTTGATGAAAACTAACCCAGTGTGACTCAACCTTGTCTTTTTTTTCCACCTCAGTAAACAAAAAAAACAACTGGTGTTCCAGCTGTGCGATACAGCGCTGCTTTATGTAAAGTACTTTTGCCCTTCAATAAAAATGAGCAGTAAATGTGCTCTTAGGGTGGTGTGATTGCAGCAATCAGGCTCATCACTATGATAGCAGGCATTCCTCTGGCACATTCATTGCAACATGTGAGCAACACACCAGTCCGCTTCTGCAGCAGTCTCACAGCCGAACAGTTTAATTTTATTAGACTGTTTTTCTATTTTAGATCTCAACCGGTGATGAGCGAATATGTGTCACCTCCACATGGGGAAACTCTTTGTTCCAGCCTAAGGACAGAGGGGAGGGGGAAACAGCAAGTGAACAACTTTATGGGCAGGATTAAGTTAGGAGATTGTCTTTTGCATTGTTGTTGCACAAACAAAAAAACCTTCCAAAGAACACTCATATAAAAAGTACTAAAGAAACCTTCCAATTCCTTATAATTAATACATATCTCAGATAAAGTGCATATAGTAAATGAAGATGTTTGCCTGGGAGTTGTCTGGATTGTCTGTGCTCCCTTTAATGGTCCAGTGCAGGGTAACGGTCATGTGGCGCCTCCAGACAGGATTTCTCTGGAGGACAATGGTTCCACTGATCGAGTCTCCTGCGCATACACTTACTGGCCTGTCTAGCATGAACAATGTCTGCTTCCAGTGTGTTGGCCTGTAGGGAAAAGGGACTAGTTAGTATGAAATCATATTTAACTAATTACGCATCAGATTTTTTTTGTGCTTTTCATGTTTTCACCCAGAGTTGGGGCCGGTGTTTAGCTCCACAGTTGTGCCTCCTGCCTCCAGGCTCTCGAAGCAAACAGTGAACCAGGCGGTGAATCCATGGAAAACTGCAGACTTCTCCACACAAAAATGAAACTGACCCTTCATTTCCTGAGAAACGAACAGTCAAGCATTAGTAACAAAATCCAAGTTGGCTCATTTACAACTGTCTCATAAAAAAAAGAAAAATTAAAAAATGACCTCGAGGTCTCCCACTTGTAAAGTGTACATGTCGAGGGAGATGACATCACAAGGAGCAGCGAGGCAGTCACATGGTTCAATGATGTGGCTGAACTTGGGCTTGGTGAAGAACTCCTGCTGTGCCAAAGGCCTCCAGAAACACAAAAGTATTTAGCACAAGGGTAAAATGAATTATCAGTGTACTCGGAAATTATTCTAACCTTATATATTTCTAGCCAATATGTGATGAACTCTGATATATAAAAATGTTAAATGCAGGAGCATCTTAACCTCCAAGTGCATTGTATTTAGTCAGCTAAACAAAATATTATTGTAAATACTGATGAACAAAAAACAAGTCCCCAGATGAAAAAGTTTCACGTTAGAGTTCAATTGCAACATTTATGATAAGTCAGTTATCCCTATTTCTGTATTGTAAAGCGCTATATAAGTAAACCTTATTTACTTGTTACAGAAATTTGTGGTAAAAAACCTGGCTACGTTACATTGTAACTGGAATTTACATGCATAAAACTGATGATGCCAAATTTTGTGTTATTATTTCAAAATTACAACTTACAAGATAATAACCTGAAAATCTGACATATCACTTTTCAGTAATGGACACAAGCTTTCATAGTTTGGTCCTAATACTGCCAGGTTTTTGTTTTTTTTACACTAGTGGAAATGTAGTAATGGGAACACACATTAAAAGAGTGATCACTTACATTTTGGGGCTATTTATCACCAACCTATCAATATTCAATCAATAAAAGTAATTTCACTTTGTACTGGTGACAAACTACAGCAATTCCTACGTTTAATTGATCGGGCAGCGGGACAGAACAAGAGCTGAAACTGACTCTTCATTTCCTGAGAAGTTTAAAGTTCTAGAGCTCTAACGTGCTGCTGACATGGTAGAAACAGCAACACAGACAGCTCACTGAGCAGTAATACAGAAATATATTTATTGTACTGCTCTGTGTGCTTGTGATGATCAAATCACCAGAGTAGAGTTTTTGAAGAAATAATCTCATATTATTTGCAGCTCCAGTGCTGCATTTTGCTCTCATCGTTTTATAATCTTTACATATTGAGGTTAGATGCTCTTATATTGTTGATATTGTCCCTGATTGCACCATGCTGTCCACAGCTGATTTTGTGTGGAAAAAGAATGATGTGTAAAAGACTTTTTGTGTGAACGTGCAGAGAGCCTGAAGCAGAAAGACTGGCTGTTGATAGCACAGCATCATGAAGCCTGTTATCTCAGACTGGGGTTTTAGTTTCTATCAAGCCAGCTAAATCAAGAAAGCCTGGATGTGTTGAACTTGCTTTGCAGTATAAGTGTTTAAGGCAACGCATGAACTGGCACAAGGCTGTCTCTCAGATATGAATCAGAGAGGATGATTCATTCAAAGCTGGCCATCTAGTGGTAAAACAGATTTTAACACAAGCACATAAAGTAAGAAATCAGCCATTACTGGACTTAATAAAAACACACACACACACACACACACACACACACACACACACACACACATATAGATATATATATCTATATCTATCTATATATATATCTATATATCTATATATATATATATATATCTATATATCTATATCTATATCTATATATATCTATATCTATATATAGATATATATATATATACACATACACACATACATATACACACACACAAACACACACATATCTGTAAGTGACAGGACATTCCTCACTGTCAACTGTGAACTAATGGCTCTTACTGAAGAGGAGTGAAGTCGAGGCCATATGGCCGCTCCCAGAAGGCCATTTTCTCGGCATAATAGCTGTCAGCCTGACATGGCACAAAGGTGAGGGCCGCAGAGGAGGGCCACATCATGCCACCATCTCTAAGCCAGCGGTCCCTGGCCAGCAGAACTGACTCCACCATGAACTCAAACTAGAGCATGGGGAAAAGACAAAAAAACAACAACGAAAGAAGCAATGTGGTATAGTAAAACCTGAACATGGGTAAGAGCAGAAAAGGATGTCCCACAACAATGCATTTTTTTTAAAGTAGCAGGACAGGAAGTGTTATAATTACCAGAAGGCAGTTACCCATCCACTCAGAAACCAGGACGTCCACCTGCTCAGGCAGCTCAATCTCCTCAGCCCGCCCCTGAAGCACCGTGACCACCTCATCATAGCCGTTCTGCTTCACCAGCTGTCTGGTGTACTCTGCCATTGAGCTCGCCTCCACAGCATACACCTACAACACCACAGATAATCTCCTTCCGTGCACTCTATACATCATGCTGTTTCCTCAATGCAGCAACACTCTTTGTCCAGCAGATGGAAGTAGAAGTACACCAATGTTCAATACCTAACTGGTGATTTTGCTCCTCTAAGTAACCACATTTATGTGAAAGATTTTACTTTTGGACCCTTAGATTCTAATTCGTTTTTGTTATTTGGCAGGAAACTTAAACTTAACTCACAATATATGCAGATTTTTCCTCATTATTTAAAAATGAATGCAATCTCATTTCATTTCAATCTGATTTCATTTCTCCTTATAACACAAAATCCAAGATTCAACATTACCATTGAGGGGCGTGCCAACTGAGCGCAGAACAGACTGATGATGCCAGTCCCACAGCCGAGGTCCATTACCCTCTTGCTGCTGAGAGAAGCACTGTTGCTGAGAATAACCTGCCGGTATGCCTCAGTGCGGCTCTTGTCTGACAGCATCTCCAGGTGAAGCCTCTGTGTCGTGAAACATGACTAAATGAAACACAGTGCCTAAAAAAATGTATGTACAGCAAACTGACAGGTAGCCACTGGCAGTTTATTTAATGCTCAAAAGTTAGACATTTTTTTAACTATAATAAAATACTGATCAAAGCAGTGATCAGTCGCATAACTGTGCCCCTGTTAAACCTAACTCTTTATAATGAAAAGTGGCTTCATGAAATAAAACGTTAATTTCTAAATGGCAATATGAAATAAAATCAGACATATAAAATTTGAATTAAACAAGAGTTTTTGATAATTAATCCACTGATAAATAAACAACTCCAAATGGGATCCAAATAAATTCCCAAAACACAGCAGGGTCTAGTTACATGCTTTCTCCCCCTTGTTTATCAGGGGTAATGCATTCAAGAAAAGGCTTACATGTGTATATTTGGAAATCAGGATCTAAACAGCAATCTTTTATCTATTCTGAGCATGGTTTCCCAGCATCTCAGGAGTAAATATATCACTGGAAACTCTGAATCATGCACCACTGAGGACCATCATCTTAAACCAGCACAGCTACATTGCAGGAAAGCGTCGACAAAAGACGATGCTTACTTAAAGTCTTAGTCGTTGCATGCTGGTGATTACCTATAGTTACAATGTAAGACGCATGGCTGCTTAACGCGCTGGGAAACAGTTTAAACTCGCATATTATGATTCAAATCATCATTATCTTCAAGTTCATGATAATAATCTGGACATATGCAAAGCAATACAGTTCTTTAAAATGTCCAACCAGCGTTCCATAATTGCCAAAGTATTCTTCATCTTGCCACGGGTCTTCTATTGAGGGGTCCTCCTCCTCCTCCCCTGCAGCATCCTGGCTCATGTAGCTGGCAGGGACATAACCTATGACCCCCTGCAGCTCTGCCCACCACCACTCTGAGGAGGGCTTGGCGTGCACGAGCAGTCTGTCCCCTCTGCTGAAACTAAGCTGTGAGACCAAAAAAAAAAGTCACACGGTTATTGCTGATACCCCCACCTCCCATTTTAAGGCTAGGATCTCGGAGGTCTGCGGGTCTCTCTGACCTGATCGGTGCTACTTCCAGTGAAATCTGACCGGGCAACGTACTCCTCACAGGACGCCTCATCCTCATCCTCCTTCTCCGTCTGCATATTTGCTTTTGACACTTTCGCTGGTTGTTTTTCTCTAACAAACAAGCCAAACCATTTCACGTGCAGAGCAACTAAAAAAAACTACAAAAAAACCCCACTGTGTGTTTAGAGTGAATCGAGCGGCGAAACTCCTACTTTCAGCTACAGCGCGCACCGCAAACACTTCCTGTTTCGACGTAAGGTTGCGTTATCAAGCCTTCACGTGCTGTCGGAAGTTTCGAAACTGTAAGTTCATCTCAAACGAAATAACACGACATTTAACCCTATCAGAAAACGTTTACTGCATTGTGCACCAAATATTATTAAGCTTCATTATGAGATACGTTGGTCTTCATATTCGGTTTGTTTCACAGTTGCATTTTCGTCTTTCTTCTGGTGTCATATTCACTTCTATTTCCAAATGGCCTCTATGTTAATATCATGTTAAGTAACTGGCCGACTTGAAGCTTGTCTAAAGCGACCCTTCACTGAAAGTTTCCTGAAAGACCAAAGAACAGAATTTCACAATTTCCTTGACAAAAATGTTTGACTTAAAAGAAAATGACTTGAGGGTATAAAAAAATTATTTTTGATCTGCACGCTTTTCCCGTTGCCTCAAATTTAAACGTTAGGTTCTTGATTAAAAATAACCCTGAACCATTCATGCAAATACATTAAAAATTTTTTTGCAAGAAGATAAAACAGATTTAATATACTGCTGGACATCTCAAAGAATTTTAGATATCCTTCCATCCACTTTCTCAAAAACTTAGATCATAAAAGCTATAAAAAGGAAAGCATCCCGGACAAGTCGCCAGTTTATCCATACCTCTATATCAGACTTTAAATTTTTTTTGCCTTATTTATTCCTTTTTTGAATGAATTTTTTTTTTTTAAAGCACTAGTTTTTTTCTAGTGCACTTTCTGCAGAGATTCAAGCAAAATCATTGTTGTCTTGTGTGTCTGCAATGAAATAACTGTATAATATATCTTAATAAAAATAAAATAATGTAAAAACCAAAATATAACAAAAATATTTATTAACAAATTATACAAATTAATAACACACACATGCACACACACAGAAATAAAAAAAAACAAAATACATAAGTTTGAAGCTCAAACAGTTCACAACTTAAATTCCTAAAACACATCCACTGATTCCAGCGAGGAAGAAGGTACATTTTAAACATAGGCCACTTCAAACTAACCAGTTCATGTCAAGAATCCACAAAAGAAAAGCCATGGCATGAAGTTTGAGGTCTCGTTGAGTTTGTATGGGATAAACATGTTTCTCCCTTAACTCTGTAAATCGATAGACTTTGTAGTATTCAGTCCTCCTGAGTGTTTTAGTTTGATGTTCAACATGATGATCAAAAATGTAGAACTGTTTTCAGAAGCATATCACATTCTTGGTTAAAAAAAAAAAAAAAAGAGAGAGTCTCAGCTGTCTTTTGTCTTTGCCTTGAGAAAGGGCTTATGGAGGACGTCAAAGAGTCGTCTTGCCTGTAAACACAAAATGTCAACATGTTAAGTCATCAAACACTTCATCTACGCGGTGTATATTTATACTCAGCACATGTGTTTTCCTCACTTTTTGTGGTCCAAGGCCTGGGCAGACAACCAAATCTTCCTTAGAGGCACTGACGATTCCTTCTACAGACTGAAGAATACATCAAGTCTGTTTATTGATTGGATCATATCCACTGACAACATGACTGAACTACAATTACACACTCGCAGTTGTTCATGAACCAATCAAGTTGCACATCTCCCTTTAGGCTTTGCAGACTCTTGTGGTATATATAGTGAGTCTTTAAAGAAATTTAATAAACGTGATTAATTAATACTTGAAGTGAAAATTGTGAAAAATGAGGCACTCACAGAGAACGCAGACAGCAAAGTAATGGCATCAGTTTTGTTGATAGACTTCACAGTTGTCAGGCAATCTGTAACCTTGAAGTAAGCAGAGATCCAATCAGCATTTTCAGTGTTCATGGTGTTAAAGCTACTGCAAGATTTTGGCAAATACTGTACATTCCCATGTTATCATATCTTCCATGACATTTCTATAACGTCTATTTCTTTTATTAAATGGGTACAAGTAGGCGAAAAGACAAAAAAAGCACCAAGAGCTCACATAGAAAACGGTGACTCTACACACACCTTTGACAGGTAGTCTTTTTCGACTTGCTCCTTCAGCATGTCAGCTGGCTTCTTTTCATACGACTTATACGTTTCCAGGTAGCGGCCTGCCTCTTCTGGACTGGCAGTTCAAAATGAAAATGACAGAAAACAACAAAACACGTTTAAAAAGACAAGAAGTGTTTGACTTTGTCTTTGAGCTTTGTCTTTGAGCTATAGTTTTTAGATGTTGGAGCCAGAATCACACTGATTATTTATTTTATATACGTGTCTTGTAGCAAGCTGCTTACCTCCAAGCCAAGATGAGAGTGCAGTCAGCCATGATGCACATGCGAGCCAGCTCTTTTAACGCATGATGAGGATCTTTCTGTAGTTGAAGAGATGTTAGGGTTAAAACAAAATACAACAACAATTCATTCTTAAAGACTTCATGAAGTCACATTAGGGCTTTAGATTTGCTACAAATTGAGATGTTGTAACATTTTTTAATTTTGACCCAAATCTGAGTCTTCTTACACAGTATCTATTATTTGGCAGCTCTGAGATCTTTATTTTCCTACACACAGTGCCAAAAATAGTCTCCAGCTGCACCTCTTCACACTTCATTTACACCACTGTTAGCGAAACTAATTCAGCTGAGGCAAGATACACTTCACAAATGAGTAGATCTGCATTGATCACTTACATTAAGCTGCTAAAGGAGAGCTGCAATGTCCTGAAAAGATTGTTCTGTCTTGTTAAATATAAAACTTTTGGATGTTTACATTTTTGTCAGCAATTCATAAGGCCAGCTGACGTTACCGACCTGACAGCTGTTATCGTTAGATAATCCACAGTTTCATAGAGGTAATTTGTTTCCCTGTTTCTGTTGTTCACTCGCTTAAAAGCCTCCAATTTTGTTTCTAGTATTACCCAGATGTCCCAAAGCGGCTCTGGAGACACGAACACTTGCAGAACTATCACAAATTTACTTTTGAGTTCTGTGGCAGATGTTTACACAGTATTTAACAAAGGTGAGTATAATCCTTTGAAACAGTGTTTAAATGATAAATGATGTAAATTATATCACCTTATGGTACTTGCATTCTCCTGAGCTGACATTTAGAGTAGTGATTCTTATGAAAAGTAACACTCTTTGCTGGACTTTCTCAATTTTGGACCTGTGGGTTTTGTCTGATCTGTATGTCTGCCTCATGGTTCCATATAGAAAAGAACTGTCAGGGGAACTGAATAATCTCAACATGAAGCTCCACTAAGATGGAAAAAACATAAAGAAAGATTGATTTCCACCTAAAAATCAGTGGAAGCACAGCTGCTGCAGCAGTAATCAGGAGGTACAAAATGAGCCATATTGCCGCTCATCAGAGCTGCAGTGGCTGTCCTCCTAAAATGATGCCACCAACAGTGCACTGCTTGCACAATCCAGCTCTGAGAAACAGTTGGGTAAGTGCTTAAGACTTGGCACAGGGGTTATAAATGGAAATCAGAGTTTTTGTGACAGCTGTGAAGGACAATGCATAACATTAAGCTCAGTGGATGGCGTCCAAGAAAAAGAACTTGCTTGTTCTTCAGTACAAAACTGTAATATTAAACTTAGAGGAGAAAAAAAAGGACATGGAAAAAAAAAACCCAAAACAAACCGATGAATATTGGGAACACGTTCTTTGGGCAGCTGAGAACAATATAAATATGTTCAGTTCAAATGGGATCAAACATGTTTGATGAGGTCTGGATACATTGGTGCAAAAGGTGCTGGGGAGATGACCTTTATAGTTTGCACTATGAATGTCTGTGAATGTACCAAAATACTGTCTGACACAATGACTCCTAATCTCCAGAAGCCGGCAGAAGAGGGATATTCCAGCATAATAATGATCCAAGGCACACTGCCCACATCACAATAGAGTTTCTAAAGTAGAGGGAAAAACACTATGACCTGCCCTTTTCAGGTCAAGCCAAGTATGCTGCCTGACTTGAATCCAACCGAACACATTTGAACCAGTTTAAAGAGAAAGGAGAGAGCAATACAAACCATCCACCGAATAAGAAAAAGAAAAAGTGTACTCCATGAGGAGGAGGACTGAGTCTGTCGTGAAAAATAAAGATGGACACAAAGTATTAAAGTATAAAAATATATAAACTGCAGTAGGTGCACTGATTCTGCTTTTATTATAGTCGATCTAAACAGGATCTAAAATGAGTTACTTTAAGAGCAAATTCTGTTCAGCATAGATGTAATCCAGTTACAAGAAAATGACACAATTTTAAAACCAAGTGATACTGCACAGGTGTGTACCCACGTCTGCTGTCTGTGTGCAAATCTTCTGAATGTAATACCACACAGCTGTGCAAAATGCAGTCATTATATTTCACAGATGTGTAGTGCACAACAAAAGAAAATGAAGCTCGAGCGCAAATTAATTTGCATCACCACTGTTTTGATCCTGTCACAAGACGGCTTCTAGTTGCTTGGAGGTAGTGTAAAAGATTTAGATGAAAACAGAGAGAATAAGAAGATGGTATCAGTCTTGAAATCCTGTAGCAGGAAACTTTGTACAGCCTCCTCCTTTCCTGATATGTACAAACTGAAGCTATTCAGATATAGATTTCACAAGAGTAATGTTCAACAGCTTCTGAGGTACTGAATGATTAAAAAAGATGCAGGAGCTGCATTTGAAATAGAAAAAAAGTGCCTTAATGCATTATTTATGTGACTACAGTTTCAAATCACTTTGACGCATTTCTCACATCAGGAACACCATTCTCACCGCTCTTCTCAAATTAATAACATGCTTCCCCACCAACCTTAGCATTTCCCATTGCGTCTGTACAAACTGCTGTTGTTTCTGCACATACACTCCTTTACATTCCTTTTTAAGAATCTGAACACTTAACATTAGGCTCACATTTTTGCAGTCAGTAAGGTTTTGATAAAAGTAGAACAATAAACACATTAAGACAATTGAGAAAAACTCTAAACTGGACTGTATATCATAAGCATGTGCTATTTTTACTGTATCAGAGGAAATGATACCTTAGAATAGCTGCTGCAGCCATTCAAAGATCTTAATTTGATTAGATTTGACAATGATTGACACAGAGCATCCCCTAATGGTTTGATAAATAGTAATAATCTCCAAGTTACCACAAAGAAGTCAGGCCACTGAATGTTGAGAATACTTTAAATAATCAGTATCAAGGTTAATGCTAAAGAGCATCTTTACTTACCACGTCTACTTGAACCAGTAGAACTCGTAGTGTGAATGTGTGTCCAAGCTGTTTCAGACGGTCATGGATATAGTTTGGGTTGAGATTGTGATACCTCAGACTTTATGTCGAGTCAAAAAACAAACAAACAGAAAGAACATAAACCAACATCAAAGCAAAGCAAAAAAGCATATTTTTTCAACAAATATAAGCATAGAAACCTTTTTTTTTATAACAACATGATATTACAGTAACAGAAAAAAGTAAAACAAAAATGTTCCAGTGTGTGTGCAGTGACAACAACTTTTTCTTGCTCACATAAACAGAGTTTGTGAAGCACAAAAACCCACCTGAGGAAGAGAGCACAGGTTGTCTGTCCCAAGACATAATCTGGCACAACATCTCCAAACTCCCATGGGACACTCCTAACAAACTTCAGAATGGGGTTTCCTCTCTGTAGTGTTAGAAATAAGTTTTGGGGTTTTTGAGTGTCTTTTCAACATTGACAGCAATATATGCTCATAATAGAGTTGACACACTCCTCATTAAAAGCATTAACCCCATGTTGTAAAGGACGAACTAAGAGAGATAGAAAGAGTTGGGTGTAGAAGGTAAATTGCTACACACTTACAGAACACAGTATCAGACAAGAAAGGTTACTTGACCTTGAGTGTATAATAACAGGGTGCTATAGCCAACAAGAAATAGAGACTTCATTGTGTCAATTAAAGCTGACTTCAACATGAAAATAAAACATCACTGGTAACAACTGTAAGGTAGGGAGCGGTTTTCTCACAAGATCCCTGACTAGAGGTTAATGACCGTTGCCATGCGGAAAAACCCTGAGGAGAACAAATCAGGGGGCGACAAGTCTAAACCATCGCATCTCCCCATCAATAGCCAATCACAATTATTTCCTGTTTTCATGTGTCTAATATATACTTTGAATTATGAATTGTACTTCACTTCTCCGTGTGCAGGCTGCTTGACACTGAGGAGTCCACAGCTGTGCAAGCCAAATCTGGGACACTAATAGGAATGCATGAAAGGACGCTACGGTTTTCTGTAAACCATACACCTGTTGGATCAAAGCTATATAGTTTTAATACATACCTGTCGAGGACTGACAATAATGCTGCTCCCAGATCCCACTGGTTTAGGACCGAAGCTGATGCCCGGTTCTGACCTTTGGCCGCTTCCCTCTATTTGACCCGTTGTAGCCTCCTGTGCCTCTTCACTCAGTTTGACATGGGGCCCTTTAGCCAAGTCCTGCACTGTTTTACATTTTTCTGTGCTGGAGGACACTGTAGATGGTTCACTTTGCCTCACACAGGTAACTTCAGCATTATCGCTCCTGGGCAACTTGGAGGCAGCATCTCTACGTGAAGCAGCAGCCGCACTGCTTTTACTCTGGACGATGTATTCTGCGTAGGAGACCGGCTGGGTCACTGACTGAGCAGGCTTTGTGGTAGCTGAAGCTGAAGTGCTTTGTCCAACTTTGGAAGCGAGTTGAAACTGTGGCTTTGGCTGAAACGCAATCACAATGATCAATCAACAATCACAATCAACTCTCTGAGAACCGATAATTTAACTATGAATTAAATCATATCAAACCACCATTCACGAGTCTGGAAATCCACCTGACGAAAACCCTTTATAGATACGTTTTTATAGCTCATTTTTAAACGAATCTTACGTTAAAAATTTAAATTGTATGCTTGAAGACTCGTTTGCTAGCAAGCCTGCTACGTAACCGTGAACTTATTTTTAGCAAAATACAGACCGGTGTTCTTTCTTTAGTGAAAGCAGAATCGTCCAGGTTGATGTTAAATCTCTTCTTCATGTCTGTTGACAGCTGGAGAATTCTCAAGTAAAAACATTAAGTTGAACTTGCAAGAACTCGCTTTCTGACAAACAACACAAGGTTGCAACTGCACTTCCGGGCCAATCCTTTCAGAATAAAAGCACAAGCACACAGCCTTTTCAGTTCCTTCTGTCACAGGATAAAAACAAGCGTTATTACGCGATAATTATGCACTAAACTAGACTGTTGGCATGACATACAAGTAAGTTAAAACAACTTCATCAACACTACCTTAATTTGTCTTGATATTTCCGAATAATTAGTCCACGTTCACACAGACCCGCAACTGATTTGAAGGTTTTTTAACATTCATTTTAAGGACATTTTTAATGCGTGTCATTCCTCATTAGTGGGATTAGGTGTCCCACTTTATCATTCGTTCCTCATGTCAAAGCATTGCCCCTAATTCTGTTTGGCTCTGATTTTCAAAGTGAATACATGTCTCAAAGAAACGTGTCTGTGATAAACCACCTATGCATCCCTGTTGAAATCCAAAGACGATTCAAAGAGAGAACGGTGGCTTAAATATACGTTTTAACAGTTTTTTTTGCCCCTAAATTGAATGGATACAAGAGTCTATGAAGACTATTTATTAAAAATCTTAAAAATAAATCTAGCTTTCTATTCATACCAAATTCTGGAAAAATTATGAAAAACACTTCAGGCCGAAAATATTTCTAAACAAATATCAGCAGAAGTGCATCAAAACCAAAATCCAAGTTTGTTGAGTAAATAGCGTTCAAGAGAGTAGCTTAAACTACATGCCTAAACTATGTGTACAGTGGACTAAATTTCCACACCACCACTTCTGTACACGATATGGCTATAGAGGGTTTTTTGCATTGTAAGCTAAAGTAATTAATAAACAGGAAAACATCGAGATATAAACATGTCAAGTTTTAATGCATTTGGCTGCGCTTGGAGTTGCCTAGGAGACAGTGACGCCGCCATTCAAACCCGCGGAGCATGGCATGTTGGGATACCTTCCCCATCATGGCGGGGCATCTAGTTGGCTAACGACTACGGTTAGCATATTCAGTGACTTCTTAGCTTCGGGCAATTTGCATTCATTTGGCATCCTCTACGCGGGAAGCGCAGCCATCCAACATTAACCCAGTAAGTTTGCGTCACTGAAAGGGCTGTATGATGAACGAACGAACTAATCTGTTTTGTTGAAAGAAGTAGCAGCCAAGTGATTAGCAAACTAGCTAACGAGCATGCTATGGCTAGCGGTAATGTCCTCGCTGGAGAGCAAGCGGGCAATGAGCCGACATTGAGGCCGAGGTGTGCAGGCAGTATAGTTGTCTTTTACTGCTTTCGTGTTGCCTAGCTGGTAAGCGTTTGGGTTAAAGGGAATAATAGTTTGACAAACATCGGAATTATTGTTCTTTAAAAGTAAGCTAACGTTAACTAGCAGCAACCAGCTGCAGTCATCTGTGAATGAATGTTACCCTTAGCAGCGCAGGCCCGACAGCGGCTTATCTAACGTGTTAACGAACTGTCGCAGTTTGAAACTTTGTGTCCCTTGCTTTCGCCATTCATTTAGCTTTTGGTCTGCGAGTACAGGAGGGTTGTATTTCGCAGTTAATCAAAACTGTAGTATAATCTATCTGTTGCTGAAAGGCCAGCTAAACTAGCTCAAGGTAACTGAATCCAAAAATAATGTGTTCTCTGGCGTTAGCCTTAGCTTTAATAGAGAAACGTAACGTCCACTAAACGTGTTAGCTACTTAACACCGTGTGCATCTTAGCGTAGTATCGTTTTTGTTTTCGTTGAAGTAACCAGTTCTGAATTTATCCTTAAGTGAAGCCTTTACGTCCCGAAAGTGGCGTTATTAATAATGTTTGTGAACATTGGTGCTTTTCGCAGGTTATGTATCCATGCTGGCAAAGACTACTGATGGCTTTGTTAAAGCTTTAGCGTTACAAAACCACTTCGTCCGTGAGTAATGTGCGGAGTTTAATGGAAAGAAAAAACCGAATTAAAATCCTCAAATAAGCAATTGGGACCTGATTGTAAAAGATTTATAGAATCGTTTTTCAGATGTTACTTAAGATGTCCGTTGATCTTAGATTTTGGCTAACGAAGCATTATTGCTTAAAACTACGTGGCTAAGTTACACTGTTGAATACTTTTGAAATATGTTTGCCTTCACAATTCAGATTCACCTTTGTTTGGTAGACAGCAAGGGTAAACTACCTGATTCTGGTTATTATGTGCTAAATGGGTTATGATATTGGCTTATAGTAGACATATTACTGGAAGTGCTAGAAAACCACTTTCTTCAGTAGCGGAATAAAAGAGCAATGTTTTGTTCTTTGGACATGTAAATATTAAAGGATACTCATCTGCTAAATCTGTGTTATCTATGTTGATTTTTCTGGTTGATACTTCATTGTTTATTTCCAGAGTAATCTTGAAGAGTGTTAATTGATAATTTTCCAGAAATATACCAGTTTTAATATGGAAGTTGCTGTACAAGACAAGGGACTTAAGTGTTAATCGTCAGTCATTTTAAAAATTAGAGAAATGTAGGAAGATTTCCGTTTGATGGTCTGTTGTTGTTTCACGGTAAAACTTGTGGTTAAATATAGGCCAAGCTATTCTGTTTTTCTTTCAGAATATTGTCTGATTTTGATGTACTGGTTTATATCCTTTTTCATAGATGAGCTACCTTAGTTTCCTAGTAGAAGGCTGTTCTCAAATAATTCATTTGTTTTGGTAAAATCAAAATCAGTATTTATCGCACCATGGCTATATTATTTGTGAGGGAGCATTAAGTTGGCTTGCCATGGGGACTGGGTAGAGTACACTGTGTCTTTTTTTTCTTTCTTTTGTTTTAGAAAAACAGAGCAGCTTTAATCACAGCCCTACTGATTACTTTGGGGCAGTTTTTGTACCTTTGGATAATTGCAGGGGCAAATAAAACACAAGTGTAGTTAAACAAATTTTTCTTCAGACTCATGTTAGGCATTAAGAATATTTCTCCCACGACATTTAAAACCAATTAGATCGGGCTGTTTTTTTTTATTAGATACGTGAATGTTACTTAAATGGTATTACATGGTATTTAGTCATCAACAGTGGTTGACTCATAACAACCAATGATTACTGTTTTGCTCCAAATCAGTAGAAAGTTTTCATCCTTACATGTAGTTTGAGGAAATATTAGCAGTTTCAGTAGCATTACCAAAATGTATACTAAAGTATGGTGAATCTATACTTCTGTTGGTATGGCATCCGTTTGTTGCTCAAGTTAAATTACCTTTTTCTCTCCCTAGAGTTGAGAGAGGGAACAGCACACCAGTGACATTGAAAGAATCTTTTACAAGATCAGCACAACAGCATAATGGAGTGTGCAGTGGACATCCCCTCGGGTAAGCGATGCACAAGCCCCAAAGAGGTCCGAATCTGTTCAGATTTGACCCATTTTGTTTAAGTTTGTTTTTGCCCCACAGATTTCAGTGTTAAAGTGTAAGTCTGTGCCTCAGTAAATTTATGTGAAATGAATAAAATATAACTTATATTTATTGTTATCTCTAATTTATGTGAGATTTAAAATAAATTTACAAAAAAATATCAAGTTGCTTTTAATTTCTGTAAAGCTCCATGCTGAACTGGTCTCACTGCATGATTGAGGATGCCTTTTAGTCTTCATTTTTGGGATGGATAAACCACAGTATTTGTGCTAGTTTCTCTCCTCTGGTCTTCGTTTCACCTTGTGTTTTTCTGTTTCACCATATGCTCCTCTCTTTGTGTAAAGCCCTTTACTTCCCTTTGCACATAGCAAGCCCATTGACATGAAGATAACTAAATGATTAATTAGTCTGTTTACAGTTAATTAGTTCCCAACAAATAATGATCTGTTCAGAATGAGAGTGACTCACTGGAAACACTGCTTGTTATTAGGCATGGACACAAATACGATCATTGTTGAATATTTGAATAGTGATTAAATTATTAAAATACAAAAAAAAAAAATGTAATGGTTTACATGACTGTTTCGTCTGAAAATATTGTTCTTTTGCAATGCTGTGTAAGATGTAATGTCCTATTAGTGCCAGGTGGTGGTAGTATTGATCAGAGCTGTTTGCCTATCACTAGTAAACAATAAGCAGGCATCTGATTGGTAAAAATGTGTTTACATTGTACAAACAGGACAATGTAGAACCAAACGCCACTGCAGCTGCCAAAAAGTCGTCTTTTATCTTGGGTAAAATAATTACCAATAATTAGATCTAGTATTCTCTCAAACAGGTAAAGCTACTATCTAGGTATGCACTGTAATTTGATAGTTGTTTGGGTGGGCTGTGATCGCCAGTGAAAACTAAATTGTGAATGAGATGTCAATCCTTGTATTCCAAGTGTATGGGAAACACAACCTTAAAGCCTGTTGGGAATGATGTAGTTGTTTGGGCACAGGTTTTGCTGCCTGCTGTTCTGTCAGTATCATTGATCAGCTGCTCATCCCATCTACTAGATGCTTGAAACTGGCTGAAGAAGGTTATCAAAACAGACTGAACATTCAGAATATCTCATGCTTCATTATGTTTGACCAGCGCTCTTGAACACCATCTGGCATTCCCCAGAACCATGTACAGAGTTGGTTACAGTTATCCCTCTCTCTAGATGGTTCTGGTTTTCTCTTGAACTGTTTTCACCCAGTGTTGGATTTGACATCGAACAGGATATTCAAGATACCAGCTCCGTGGACACAAAGTCCAGTTTGGAGCACAAAGTCTGTGTGATGTTTTGTTACAAAAGTGTTCGAATTACGCAGGTAATTGTTGAGTGAATTCACAGAGAGTGTGTGGCCATCACCCTTCCTACTGGGTGCTCTTGCCTTTAAAAAAAAACCCAAAAAAACAACTATACATGAAAAGTGGTAAATTACCCAACATGGTTCTCTGGGTATTGTCAGTAAGTTTTACCCATATTCTATTGCAATATTTCATTTTCTTATCATTGCCCGACATTATACCGGTATTACCGTGAACGGTATGATATGACCCAACCCTAATGCTGGTGCTAACCAATATCTGTAAACTGTCTCATAACAGTTTGCTCACAACATTACACTATAAACTAGATGAACCGTATAGAACTAAATGGTATCTGCTTGCTGTAGATTTTTCATTTTCTGTTTGTCAAAGACTTGTGTAATTTGAAATATTGGATTCCCTGTGCAGGTGAGGGGGAGGCACCTGAGAAAGATGACATGAATGCCAAGGAAGAGCTTGAGCCTTCCCACAAGAAAAACAAGAAACACAGAAAACACAAGAGCAAGAAGAAGAAGAGGCGGAGGAAGGGCGAGAAGGAGAGTAGTTCAGAATCTGGTGCCGAGTCTGATGTTGAGCCTCCACCTCCACCGAGACCTGTCAGGACCACCAGAGCCAGGTTGGAAAAATTTAAAATTCTAAACTAAATATGAGACTTGATAAGTTGGCACAGTAAAAATTGTACATTACTTAATATTTAGGATTTTTTTTCTTGCATACAAAAGCAATTGATTAATAAAAGTTTAATTTTCCAAAACAAAATAATCAGTTTTGTTATTCAGAAGTGCTTAGATTTCTGTAGTTGACTCTTTGCCGTTACTGTACATGGACCGATTCATGCTTACTCTTGTGCCTTGAAGGCCTACATTTGACCAGGGAAAATCCTGTATTCAAACCATTGGAAATTATTTGCAATCTTAAATTTTAAGATGTGATTGTTCATTATGTAAGTCATAATTGTAGACAAATGTAATCTGACTAAAACAACACATAGACGTTGCATTTTTCTTTTTTCTTTTTAATGTAAGTAGAAATAACTGAAATTGTAAACCACTAAAATAAGATAAAAGTTGTTTTAAAAAATGTCCTATATTAAATAGGAAGCTTTTCTAAGAAAAGTCACAAGGTGCCTTTTTTGTTGGGCACAGACTGCACGAATTATAAAGATTTTTGATGGATCTGTTCTCTTTTGATGAGCAGTTTGAGAGGAATCACAACATTTAATCAGCTACCTCAACAACCAATGATCTGTGTCCTCTCTAAACCTTGGTGCAGAACAGACACGTGCACATTATCTGAATTTTCTAAAGGTCTATATCTACATGTTGTATCTTTCTTTTGTTGGTACCATTCATTCAATTGAAATTGCATGAATATAACACTGTCTGCATCTCTATTAAAACACTCATGACAAATCAATTTTGTCTAAATGAGCCCATGGTTGCAATTAGGCTGACCTCAACTTCAAAGCCAGTTAACAGATCTATACATCTGCGCATAAAAGTAGCAGGTTTTGCCTTTGACTAAAGACTTAATGAATTCTGAATCAACCCAGTGTGCTATTTCAATAAATTTTCACTGTCTGTGAACCTTTTTTGATAGAATAGCTGAAATTTTTTGTTTCATTTGTGTTAATTTTTTTTAACAGATTAACAAAGAAAAATCTCTTTAACTTAGTTTTTGTTGTATTTTTAGTGCCAGACTGGCAGCAGCTGCAGGAGTTGGAGACCAAGGAATCAAGGAAGAAAGCAAAAAGGATCCAATTACAGGTAGGAGAAAGTCAGACATGGCTATAATTGATGATTGCTTAAAAAGCAATGGTTTAATGTCAACTCTTTTTTTTTTGTCGTTTTCTTTTTTCTTTCTAAATTGTGATTTTCTTCAGATCGTGTTGATACAGAGGGAGAGACAAAATCCAAAAAACAAAAAAGGCATGCAGCTAAAAAGAAGAAAAAAAAGAGAAAGAAAGATGAAAAGCAGGAAAGGAAATCCCCATCTCGCTCCCCTTCTGAAAGTAGCTCTGCCTCAGGTTCAGACTCTGAAGGTGAAGGAGGCAAAGCATCTGGTGGTGGTAAATACGCTCCAGCTGTGGCATCTGACCTCAAAGAACCAGTATCCAGACTGGTTCCAAAAGGCAAACGAGGGGAGGAGAAACCCCTTCCCATCATTGAGCAGAAATCTGAATTGCTTGGAGTCAAAAAAGAAGAGACATCAGATATCGATGTGCCCACAACTGAGGCGCAGGACAGTAACATTAATGAATTGGAGGAGAAGCCTATGAGATCACCCTCTGTAGACCAGGAAGAGGCAGTCCAGATGGCAACAGTTAAAACAGAGTTCAGTCAGGGAGATGGTACATTCAGCCATGCCCAGGAATTGCCTGACATAATCCCAAAACAGGAAGGTGCTGCTCAAAGAGATGACCCAGTACTGAAAGATCAGACAAATTCAATTCAAAGGGCGAAAGTCACGGAGGATGAATTGCGTAATTCTCCTTCACCTTCCAGAACCCTAGAAATAAAGAAGTCTGAGTCAGGCCCAAGTCGGTCACCATCACGTAGTCCCAGCAGGCAGGAGTCTCAGACAACATCATTAGTGAAAGAACGGTCAAGAACCCATTCCAGGTCAACCTCAAAGGGAAAACGATCTGCAAGTCCTATAAAACACGCCGGTTCTCGGTCCCGCTCCGAGACCCCTAAATCCCAGACGAAGTCACTGTCTCCCCCCCGCAAGTCTCCAAAAAGAGTAAGCCGTCGGTCCCGATCTACTTCTCACTCTGTCACCCCTAAAAAGAAAGTGTCAAAGTCTCCAAGGAAGTCCAGGTCTCCGAAACGGCGGAGGAGTTCCCTATCTGTTTCCCCAAAGCGTCGTCATCCTTCTCCGTCTCCAAAAAGAAAGATATCACGGTCCCCTAAACGTGACAGGCGGAGGTCACCATCTCTGTCTCGGTCTCCGAGGAGAAGTCGAAGGTCAAAGTCCCGTTCCCGTGGAGGCACGCGGCACTCCAGGACCCGCTCACCTCGCCGTGGGGGTGGAGTTGGCAGACGTTCGCTGTCACGTTCAATCACTAGACCCCGTCGCTCCCACTCTAGATCCAGACGTCCCTTTGGCCGCTCCAGATCACGGTCACCAGCAAGACGTACTGGAGGGAGACGCTCCAGGAGTCGATCCTTGTCTCGGCGCAAGCGATCACCACTCCCCAGATCCCGTCGTTCAAGATCTCGGTCGGTCCGCAGGAGCAGACGAACTCGGTCACGTTCTATTGTAGTGCTTAAGCGCAGTCGTCGCTCCAGATCCAGGAGTCCCCGCAAACGAACAAAATCCAGGACCCCTCCCTCCAGACGGCGGTCTAAATCCCGATCTCCAGTCAGAAGGCGCTCTCGTTCCCCTGCTAAGAGAAACCGTTCACCACCACGGTCTAGTAGACGCTCTAGGTCTCGCTCATTGACTCGAAGACACCGGTTAAAGTCACATTCACCACCGGCTAGCAAAAGGAGGTCCAAAACTCCTAGGAAGAGTGGAAGAAGATCAAAGTCTAAATCTGAGTCTGCCGACTGCAGGTCTAGGTCTGAGTCAAGTGGTGGGCTTTCTGACAGCTCATCTCCAGCCAGATCCACATCTCCTTCCCCAGTTAAACAGAAGAAGCCCTCCTTGCTTAAGGTTGCTGGGGAAAATGGAGGACTTGCAGCTACAGAAGGTGAGACCTTTTCCCTTCAAAATATTTAAGTAAGCCATGAAAACCAATGTTTTTCTCCAGATGTTTTTATCTTCATAAAAGTGTCCCAATTCATGTATTGCCCCTACTTATCATTAGATTCAAGTAATTCATTTAATTGATTGATTGGTTTAGTTTATGCAAATGTGCATATCTTCATATGATATGTCATTGACGTTGCAGGTGCTTGGAAGCCGGTACTCCCAGCAACATCTTCCAGCTCTGAAATTGGGAATTCTTCAGAAAAGTTGCAGGATGAGCTTGTTAATCAGACAAGTTCAGATTCTCCTCAAAAAGTGGGAGATGCTTCCAGGTCCAGGTCTGTTTCTCAAGAGCCTGGCACTGGCACGGATGGGTCAGATTGTTCGGAAGGCTCAGATGAGGAATCTCCAGTTAAAACGGGATCGAAAAGCCAGAGAAGCTCCTCACGTTCAGCATCTCCAGAAGTACAGAAAAAGCAGCTTTCCCCATCTCCCTCACCTGCGGAGCACAGAAAACTTTCTCGTTCAACTTCATCACCTCGGCGTTCAGCATCAAAGTCTACATCCAGAAGAAAACTGTCCAGGTTTGTTTTGTGGTATTACATGATACCAAAATAATAAAAGAGAGAAATCTCTCCCTCTTGCTTGTTCTGTAGTTGTTAAACTGTTGGACTGTGTACAGATATTAAATGTGAGTACAGTGTACGGTTATCAGTCTTATCATTTACCTTCCCTTAGGTCCAAGTCTCCAGTGAAGAAAAGAGAATCTGTTTCTCCATCAGAGAGGAAGAAGCGGCGGTCCAAATCTCGGAGCCCTGCCCGTCGTCGGAGATCAAGGTCACGGTCTGCCACGCGACGCAAGCGCTCACGGTCCAAGTCACGAAACAAAACGCGCCGGTCCAAGTCCCGTTCTCCAACCCGCAGGAGGCGATCTCGTTCACACTCACCAAATCCCAGAGGAAGGAGGAAGTCCACAGAAAGGAGTAAGCGCTCTAAGAGTCGCTCCACTGGCCGCAGAAAAAGGTCCAGATCAGGAGACAGAAGCAGGCGATCCAGATCTCGTTCACCGGATCGTAGACGCAGGTCAAGGTCGAGGGGTCGAGGGAGGCGCCCAGTATTTCGCAGTCGATCCTTTGACAGACGAGACAGGTGGAAGAGGGAACCTAGCCACTCTCCAGTTCTCATCCTCCGCAAACAACGTCGCTCAGGGTCCCGGACACGACGCAGCACCAGCAAGACTCCTCCAAGGCTGACTGATCTGGGTAAGACATTTTGATGTTATATTTCTAAACATTTATGCAACATGTTTACGTGATTTTTCTTTTTGTGCTCCACATATACAAGAGGTTTTGTTTCTTAATTCCATTTTTTAATCTAAGCTTCCTTTGCCCTAATGTGTTACCCCTCATTCTGTCAATCTTTTACCCTCCTTTCCTCAGATAAGGATCAGTTGCTCGAGATAGCCAAGGCTAATGCTGCTGCCATGTGTGCCAAGGCCGGGGTTCCAATTCCTGAGAGTCTTCGACCAAAAGCCATCCTTCAGCTCCCTCTGCCTACTCCATCTCCTTCCCCCATCTCCTTACCTTTACCTTTGCCCCTTCCAATGGGCATGGGAATGCCGAACATGCCGAATATGCCCAACATGGGTCCAATGGGGTTACCAAATATTCCGGGAATACCCAGCATGTCAAATATCACTATGAGTGCTGCTGTGGCAAGTATGACAGCAGCTACTATGACCGCTGCCTTGACCAACATGGGTGCCCTGGCGGCCATGCCTCCCCTTGCTCCACTTCCTACAATAACTAACAAGCCTCCCCCGTGCCTTGTCCCACCAACACCATCTCTTAACCTGGACCACATCGAGGAAGCCAAGAGGAAAGTCACTCAGCAGGCTAACATACATACCATCAAAGAGCTTACTGAGGTAAACGTGTGGTTTTGCTTCAGATTGATTGACGTTGCTGTTTTTCTGAAATCATGTGGAACAGAAAATATTGTAGTGCAGTGTTTTTTTTGTTTTTGTTTTTATTTATTAATTTTTTAAAATTGTTCAAGGCTTTAGTACATTTATCTTTTTATTTGAGTAGGTTTATGTCTATTGAAAGAATAATGTGTTGGATATAGCCATCTAAAACAAATCACAGTAAGTGCAAATTGAAAGCAGTTAGAATATTAAATATTTGACATAGTGACATAATGTTTTTCAAGGTTCAGTTATATTGAGGTGAAGTTGTTTGTCACCATGCAAAGAACACAATGGAATTTCTTTCACTTGTGTTTTCTACTTTTGAACCCCATAACATTTCTGTAATGGTTCATATATCTAAAGTATGGACCATTCTTTACCTGATGTTTTTTGTTTTGTTTTTTTTGTAGAAGTGTAAGATGATAGCAAATAGCAAGGAGGAGATGGCCACTGCTAAACCACATGTCTCCGATGATGAAAGCTAAACACCCCAACCCTCAAGGTAAAAGTCTGTCTTTATTTCATTTCTATATCAGTCTGTACCTTCGTCTTTATTAGGGCTGCCACAAACGATTATTTTGATAGTCGACTAGCCACCGATTATTTTTGTGATTAGTCGACTAATCAGATCATGCATCCATTGAACGTAAAACGTACAGCTTATTGCACCAGCATGTATCTGCTCTTATATAACTATCATTAGCTTACAGGTTTAAGTATTTAAGGTATGTGCTAACTAAAAATAAAGACAAGATGATAGTTTATTAAATTTTAATGAAGTTTGCAGATTGTTTCGGTGGAGTTTAATAAACTCAGCCGTCTGCTCCTTGCTATCTAAAATATAACAGGACATCGGAGTATACTCTCGAGCATCTCACACTTTTGATAGTCGACTAATCGTGGAAGCCCTAGTCTTTATATTAATTTCATAAATTATGCATTATTCTCCTGTAGGTTCCTCATTCTGCTATGTGCTGCAACACCTTTCAGCAGCTTAATCATTAGTCTCCATCAAATAAACTTTTTTTTAATTTAATTTTTATATAATTGAATGACACAAAGTTATAGCCCATCAAATGCTACAAATGTGAAGTGTCCGTGTTGTACATTCAGAAAGGTGTAGCATTCATTATTTTCTAAGGAATGACTTGTAAACTCTTTGAAATTACAAACATTTTAAAAGCGATTATGAATAATGTGTCTGATTTTTATCTGACTGTTTGCTGTGATTAGTGTGGGCTGATTGTTTGTCCATAATTGTGACTCTGATGAAGTCGGGCCTCATTTACAAGTAATCACTTTAAAATCTTGGCAATTCCAAAGAGTTCACAAGTTCTTTGTTTTAACTACATTACTAAATCACTAAAGCCAACTGTGCAATTTCAACTTTAAACCTTAAAATTGCACATTTACTATTATAGCTGCTCATCTGACAGTTGAAAATATAAATTTTACTTTTGTTCTTGTAAATGACACTGTTTGTGTTTCCCATAGCAACGGAGACCTCTAAATATGTTATTTTTGTTCATGCAAATATTTAGGCACTAGGTCATACATTAGCCTGGAAAGGCATGCAGCTTTTAGTCTATAGCTGGTGGACAACAACTTGTGCACTGCCAAAACGCCTTGAGTGGAGCACCCCCCCCCTCTAATTTTAGTACTAATTTAGAACACAAGCACGTCAACATCAGTAGAGCTATTATAGTTTAAGCTCACAGGGTATACCGACCTGAGAACAGTTCATACCAAACCAAATAATTCAGAAAAAATAAATGCACATTACAGCCCTGTTTTTGTGAATAGATGGTGATTATTTAATCAGTTTTGTGATTTTTGTTGATTAATCAAACTAGACAAAATACCATACATTTATATTTTCCTCTGTCTTTGTCTCTATACAGCCTCTTCCCTCGAAGGACTGAAGGAAAACATTTTTTTGTCTTTTCCCCCCCCAAAAGGACTTTTCTCTCTGTTAGACAGATGACTTGGTTGAGTGGAGGAGCACCATAGTTGTCATACACAACATAGGAGTACTGGCCACTGCCCACTCTGCTCCCCGGTTTGTCGGAGTGAGATACAACCAGACTTCCACCTGTGATGCCACTGAGAAAACTGGGGACTCTGGGGCGTGCAACGGTTGGACGACTGTACTGTGTGTGTGCGCGTGTGTGTTTGTACATAGTGACTTACACCACCAACACCTCAGTGTTTCTGCTTATGCAAGCAGTCACTGTTGTAAAGACTGAAGAGAAAACAAACCAAACTAGTGGCGCAAGTGTTTTTGTAAACTGCCTCCAAGTTTCTCTACATTTGTTTTACCTTCATGCTTTCTTAAGAATTGTGTTCAGTGGAGACTGTTTCCTTGTTCTGCTGTATTTTTCCCTCGGTTATCTCTAGTCCCTGATTTTATAAATAAATAATGCATATTAAGGTAGAGATAGTAGATCCTCACGTGTTTTAATAAGCTTGGATCTCCAGGGTGAGAGAGTAACCACAGGTTCTTTTGAAGGAAAGAGTCATTTGAATATATAGGTTGCCAAAAAAAAAAGAGTGCTTGAATTGTGGCAATGAAAAAAAGAATTTCAGTTCACTAAACATGACTAATTCAGTTTGTACTGCCCTGGGTGTGAGTCTCCCCCCCTGTTTTTATAGCACCAAGCTGATCTTTGATTCTGTCCTGGTCTTTCATTTGGGCTTTGTTGGGATGTTTTGAACTTAGGAACATGTTTTGCTTCAAATTTTGAAAGGGGAGTTTATTTTTCCATCAGTATGGCAACAAGTGCCATTTGTCAGGCATGTCAAGCAGTGCAGATTGATGGGCTGTCTTAGAGGTACTTAAGACAAGTGGTGAATATCCTATATTTAGATCACAGGCAGAAACGGTTGAGAAGGTTTCCTGATGAGAAAAAAGAGGGGTGCATATTTATAGAGTTCATCAGTACAGGTTTATCAGGTTTTTAGTTTACACATTTAAATGTCAGTTGTTTGTGTTTATGGGCCTTTTTTTTTTTTTAAGAGGCAGACATGGCATGTCAGTACCAAGAAAGGTATGGTTGTATTGTACTGAGCTGAGGTTAGCGCATGGTTAATACTGTAGAATGAGTTGACGATGCTCTGTTTTTGTGTATTTGACAATCAGGTTATTTCTCTCAATATGCTTGTTTTGAAGAAAGAACTGTAGCTGCTTGAAATGTACACGTCTTGTACTCAGGTGGCAAATACGAGTGAATTGATATCAAGAAAAGTGTATCGTGCAAACATGAAACGCCCAACAAACCCTTTTGATTTAATTTCATCACATTTAATATTTGCTTTCCATGTAAATGCTATTACATTATCCTGTATTATGTGGGCCGGGAAAACATGTTTCATAGAATTAATTTGTCCCTAACTGAAGAACAAAGACAAACTTGGTGCTCTTGGGAAAACTGACAGGGACGAGCTTCTTTTTTTTTTTTTTTTTGCTGGTTTTACAAAAATCTTGCACTCATAATTCATTTGTTTTCATTAGAGGGAGGAATATTTCTGAATCCATCTGGCTTTGTCTTCCTCCCATGCCCAGGGCTGTTTAACTGTAGGAGGGAATCTGAAAGTTTTAACAAGACTTATTCGGTTGACTTGATCCCTGAGGTAGCTATTTTAATGAAAGAAAAAAACAAGGTGATGCATTTTAGGATTTTTTTTCTTTTTTGGTCATTTGAATATTACATCGCTTGCTTTGTACATAAATGTGTTGATGATTATTAAAAACCTCAATGATATGTACTTCTGATCTCCTGTGCTTTGTTGACTTTAGTCATTTTTATGTGGATCTTAATTTCTGGAGAAATTTCCAGGGACATCATCATGATTGCAAAACATTATTTTGAATATTACAAGAATTAGTATAAATACGGACTAGTAAAGCTTCCCATAGAGGGTGCGTGCATTTTCAGCTGCAAGCTGTGCTGTACTAACATGCATCGCAATCGCAATAAATAAAAAAACAATTATCCAGTGTTTGTGTGAAGAAATTTTCCGTTGTGATTTTAAAGATGTGTGGCGATACACTGGCATGATGGGTGATTTGAAGTGGATTTAACACATCTTGTTCATACTTAAGCTAGAGGTTTTGGATATGTAGAAAAACGAATGGATACTAGTACTACTATTTGGCAAAGCGATGTGAACACTTGGATGCATAAGTAGATGACATTGTTTAAAGAAACTGATTTTGTGCTTTGTATTGCATGGTAAGAACCACCCTTAATGAATTAAATTCTCCAAACTCTGAAACAATGCACTGCTCAATATTCCATCAAATGTCTCTTGGTTCTGTCTAGTGGAGTCAAAGACTTTTCTCTAAATTTACCAGTTTATGGGGGCGTTTTTAAATATATATTTTTTAAGGGAACAGCATGGTTTAAATGATCTCTACTGAATTTGTAGAGTCATATTAAATTGCGGTGGCGGTGTAATTGTGTGGGGGATGTTTTCTTGGCACCCTTTTTAGCCCTTTCGTATAAACAGCATAATTTAAACATCTCAGAATCTGTGTAACTGGTAAAGTAACACAGATTCTGTACACATACAAGGAATAGGGCTCCGGTTATTTCTTTGGTCTCAGTGTACTACATAATAAACAACAGCAACTAAGTGTTGTTGCTGACCATGTCCATCCCTCTGTGACCACAGTGCACCCATTTTTGGTGGAAACATATTGAAAATAATAACACCTTCCTAAAATGTGGGCATGACACTTTTTAAAGAAAAATGCAATTACATTAAAATGATAGAATTCAAGAGAAATTGCCAAGTTATATGAAACGAAATATCAAATTTATATGGTGTGAAGCCGGTGCTGACACATCAGTGCTGTGTTGATGGCAGAAACCTCCATAACAGGCTACGCTACGTCCAGATGAACAGAATCAACTTTTTGGGATTTCCTTACCCTGATGATTGAGCATGGTTTAAGACACTCCATAATAGGCATACGTAGGATACGTAGCGATGGAGCTCAACTGCACAGTCTATACAAGTTATTGATTTGGAAGAGTGTTTGTTGGTGTGTGAGCAGTTTGTATTTTCTCTGTTTAAAAAAAAGATAATGATAGATAGAGATAATGATAATGTTTGAACTGGGCTTGTGCTACTATATCCTCAATGCTTAGATAATTAAAATGCCCTTTCAGAAAATTATTTAGGGCAGAAAAAAGCAGTAGTTATAAATCTCTCCTATAAGTGGTGCACTTTCTCTTTATTTCCACTGTACTTTCATAGTGGAAGTTTTGACACTTAAATCAAGAAACATGAAGTCTGAAATCACGCACTACGTGATTTGCAACAAATGCCCTTAAAACACTAATGTGAATCCCTAAATATTGTGTAGGAACTGCATTAACAGAAGTATGTTTGGGAAGTGACACTTGAAATATTATTTTTGGTATGCAAGCCTTTTGTGTTACTCAGAACGAGCTACACAGGAGAGCCTTCATGGAGATAGTTTGAAAGCCTTTAATCTGTGGATTTTCTTGGTGAATTAAATAAAAAGCTTAACACTCCACAGTGAGAGTTTCTACCAAAGTCTTTATCTGCAACCTGGTCATGGATTAAAGGCTTTGGACTGACAGTGGATCGTTTTCATTTATTTCATCTTCAGTCTCTCACGAGTGAAGTGACTTTTTTATTTGTTAGTTTGCTGTCAAAAGTTATCCGATTTTTCTCTTTGAATTTTAAGCTTGATAACACATTTGTTTCTCGGCATTGCCTTAAAATCTCTCCATTGAGATGGACATTCAAAGCCCTGTCGAATCAATACACGGGCCATTAAAAAATGGTGTCATATTGAAGGGAAAGCCTGAACCTTTGACCCTAGAGTGAGGAAATCCAGTGGCTCTGTTTTTGCTGTGGAGGGAATCTCTCTGGCATTTTTAGGTCCACTTGTCCTCTTGGACAGAATCAATACAAAGTTGCTCTGAGTGACCTTTATCCTTTGTTCAAACATTTCGGTCTTATTTCTCCTTACTGCCGGACAAAAATGCATTGGGCTGAAATTTATGTGAACAAGCTCTGACCTCTACAGTCACCAGGTATAAAAACAAATCAAATCATCATTTCTGGATGGAGAGCTTGGACCTGTTATTGGAATGCTCTTTACCACCATCATCAAATCACCAAATGAGGAAAAATCCTTCGGAAGAATACTGTCACATCCCTCCATAACAATGACACAGACTTGTATAGTTAATGCCAAAGCAGACTGAAGGTTCTTTGGCAGTTTGTGATGACCTGACACCTTACAAAGACACGTTATGTTGCTTTTCCCTTTAATTTGTTACCTGCCTGCATTTCTTCATTTACAGTATGATGTAACACTTTGTAAGTATCTGCACACCCACGCGAACGACTTGTGCCTGCATGTCTGAAACCTTAATTGGGTAAGCTTACATAAAAAAGATATCGGGGAATATCGTGGTATTTTTCTAAACACAAATGAAAGACAGCATGAAAATTCCATTAACCCTACATGTATTCATTCTCATTGTTAATTTAATTGAATTATTTGTAAGTTCTGTAACACTAGATTTGAAAAAATGACTGTATAGTCACTGACCCCTTTATTAGGTAGACATTGATAGAGCTTGGTTTGATTTCCTTTTATGTTCAGAGCTGTCTCAGTTCTTCATAGCATAGATTCAACAAGGTGCTGAAAACATTCTCCAGAGTTTTTGCCCCACATTGACATAATAGCATCACAGAGTTCCTGTAGATTTGTCTACACATCCCTGATGAGAATCTCCTTTTCCACCATGTTCCAAAGGTACTCTACTGGATTCAGAACTGGTGACTGTGGAGGCCACACATAACTTACTGTCATGTTCAAGAAAACAGTTCTCGAACTGTTTGAGCTTTTGCACATGATACAATTTCCTGTTGATAGAAGCCATCAAAAAATGGGTATGCTGTAGTCATAAAGGGACAGGCATGCCTTATACCTCAGGCAACATTACTCAGGTAAGCTGTGGAATTTAAACAATATTCAGTTGGTACTGAGTGTCCTAGATGTGCCAAGGAAATATCCCCCTCATCATTACACCATCACCTTAATTGTCGATACAAGACATGACGGATCTGTCCTTTAATGTTGTTTGTGCTGAATTCTGACCCTACCATCCAAATGTTGCAGCAGAAACCGAGACTCGTCAGATGAGACAACGTCGATTTCGGTAAGTCTATGCATATTGTAACCTCAGTTTTCTGTCATTAGCTGACAGAATTCACATCCAGCGTGGTCTTCTGCTGCATGTCTGATTCAAGATTGTATTGTATTGTTTGTTCAGAAGATGCTCTTCTGCATAATTTGGTTGTAATAATTTTTTTTGAGTTACTGTCATCTTTCTTTGAGCTGCTCTCCTCTAACTTTTGCCGTGAAAAAGGTATTTACACCCAGAAAACTGCTGCTCACTGGATATTTTCTCTGTTTCAGAGTATTCTCTGTAATCCAATATGTAGTAAAATCCCTGCAGATCATAAACACTTATGCCAGCCTGTCTGGCAACAACCATGCCACATTCAAATTGACATTAATTACTTTTCTTCCTCATTCTGATGCTCAGTTTGAACTTTGGTATCTTTATGAGTTGCTACCTTGTGATTGGCTGATTAAGTATTTGCATTTATGAGCATATGCACTGGTGTTCCTAATAAAGTGGCACGTGACTCTATTTTTAAGGGAAAAATAACACATAAAAAAAAGTATTGCATTAAAAGAAAACGTGCACCCCACCCTGTTTCTGGTCCCCCGTTTTAGATTTTTGCATAGTTTTGAAAACAAAAAAACAAAACAAAAAAACCCACAAGGACTACCTTACTTAGAAATGCAAAGGCAGTATTTCAATTCCACCTTTAGATTCCAATGTCATTTTCTTAATTACTATGTGTGGGCTGGGGTTTGTAATCTCAGTTAACTGCAATCTCCAAAAGAACGACTCTGTCTAAATAGTCTGGTCCAATTATAGTCATTTAATTTGTGGACTGCAATTACATTAATCAGTCAGTGTCTTCATGTGTGCTTGTTTACTAACACAACAGTCGCGTCTGCATGTATATGAATGTGGGTTGCATTCAGAGTAGCTAGTGAGTCATTGGATTTTGCAGATCAATGGCCGCCGGTCGATGGATGGCTGAGTGCTTTGCTACGACCACCCATTCCAAGCACCCTACCCATTTTGTTAGGCAGCCAGGAAAGGAGGTCGCATACACAAATTTCTACGCTCCAACCCTTGCTTTCAATTTTCAGAACATGCTTTTCTCCTACAATGCTGCTTCACACTGTAGCCATAGACACAAGCCGGTGCGCACAAACACACTGGATAAGCTGATGAATTCAGCCTGTGGTGAAGTTCTGGATAAGAGTGGAAGTTGTTTCACTATAGTGTGAGGCAGACTAACGAAGACAACAGAGACAGCCAAGACAAAAAGGAGAAAAGAGGATTTGAGAGAAATGAGAGGCTCGACGAGATAAAAGCTGACGAGAGCGAAGAGAAAAGAGGCGAAAAACTGAGAACAAAAGAGAAAATATGATGCCTGTTCTTTTCTTTTTTCTGAGAGGGATTTGGAGTACTGTCTGCAGAAGCAAGTGAGCTGCGTCTGGAACTGTGCGGGTCCATGTACTGGTCAGACGAGTAAAACAAAGGTTGTGACTTTGACTGTACTTGTCGGTTCGTTGTACTGTCAAAACTGTGTGTGTGCACATTTTAGTTCAAATGTGTTTGCGACTGTCCTCAAAAGGACAGACTTCACCCAACACTGTACTAAAGAGCTCGGCAGCAACAATAAAAAATGAAAATGTACGCCTGCATGAATGAAGTTGCACGTGTTGCGTCCATGTGTGAATATTTCATGAGGGCACCGGAAAGGAGCAACTATCGATTTTAATTTATGGATGAGGTTTAAACTAATTCAATTATTCATGTGGAAAAATGCAATACCAAAATATTATCATTTTTCATTTTATCATCCTATATTTGCGTCAAATTAAAATATGCATATGCGTTAACATATTTTGATTTTTATTTTGAACTACTATAATTATTTAAAAGTTAGTGAAGCGTTCAAGGTAATCATGTTTATTCAGCAACCGTAGCTGGAAAACATTATTTTATATGCATGTGTGATTGTGTTTGCACGCCCACCTACACATGCTCATGTGTATTACATTTAGACAAATGAGATGAGAAACAAGTGCTTGAGGTATTTTCAACATCTGAAATCCTCTCAGTTTAAGATGCACCGCATCATTTGCAGCAGACTTACATGTTTAAGTTGGTTGACAAACCTCTTATTTGGAAGAAATCCTGTTGAAATACCTGTGAAAAGAAGAAATATTTAGATATCAAGTCACACAGTTGCCCTCAAATGTCAAGTTCAAATCATGTACATGTAGTGTGTATGTTGGTTCAAAACTCCAGGACCAGCAAACAGCAGCAACACTGTGAAAATAGAATTTAAAAGAGGACATATGCAAATTAGTTTAACCCGGTATTTCATTTTAAAAACATCGCAGCGACAACATATTAAATATTAAAGCTGAGAATTGTTGTCTTTTGGGGGAAAAAGCTATGCTCACTGAATTTTTATACACACAGCACAGTTGACAAAGGATGCAAAACAGCTGCAAAAGAGTGTGAAAGTTGTTTAATGATGCAAAGTAAAAGGTAAGTAATGTGATTGACTAATTAAAAAGGTATCACAGAGTTTTTAAATGTGGTATCTGGTCATCAAATTTAATGAGTTTAGAAGAGATGCTGGCTACTGTCTATAACATTAGATGGATGCTACCTGAATGTAGCATGTTTCAGTAATGAGCACTGGGATAGCATAGTGTCATTTGTTCGTACGTATCTGTCTGGCTGCATTGATGTAAGGTCCTGGTGATTCATTTCTATAGGAAGAGAGCATGAGGTTTGTATACATGAGACATCATAGAATCTATGTGCGTTCAAGGCTGTGCTTTTCTGCGTTTAACAAACAAGGTTGCGTGCATGTATGTGTGCATGTGTCCTCTTCGCCTCTCTGCCTGTGTGTGTGAGACAGCCGCAGGAATGTGTATATTAGTTCCAGCCCATTGCTTGAGAGTGAGAGCAGAGGCAGCACTGTGTGTACGTGTGTGTGTGCGCACACGTTTTTTTTGTCACAGGAATGTGGTGATGATGATGTTGTCCACAAAAGATCAAGGTAGATCAAGGTTATGTGTGCTTATGTCTGTGAGTGTGTGTGTGTGTGTTTGCTGCAGGGAATGAAAGATTCTCTTGTGTCTACAGAGATTAACATTGCATGTGTTCAAGCATCAAAGGTGAGGCTCGGTGTGAAAGGGTCAGTGGGAACACATATATATTCATCTGTTGGTCAGACACTTAGGATGTGCATGTGTGAATGTCATATCTACCAAAGGTTACAACCCAGTGCTCACACCTAAACTCCAAAACTCACTGTCAAGATGAGTGCGTTAGAGAGCCATGGACGTTCCGGTCTATCGCCCATGCTGGACAGTGAGAACATTAAGATAGTGATACAGGCACAAAACAATGTAAGGTCGAGCTACAAGGAGGCAGAGTGGAGCCGTTGTGTTTCATTTTCACTTGTACTAAAGAAAGATCTAGTTCATCACTCATGCTTGACATGTACAACAAAAGCACCGAGGAATAGTGGTGCTGTTTTGTGTGCGAGTATGACTTTTCATCAGTAGAAACAGCCTCCACAGTAAACTTAAGAGTAGCTATTGGTGTTCTCTTATGTGTGTAGGTGTGCGTGTGCGTGTGTGTTTGTGTACTTTACCTGCATGTGTTTCCTTCCTAGAGAATTCACTGTTACATTTACACTGGAAACAGGCAGGTAATCTATTCAGTGTGACCATGTGTACTCATGCACGAAGAACATTCAGGGGGCTCAGATGTCTTATGCAGTAACACTCACTGCAGCAAGCTTATCAAGGAGAACGAAGATGAACACATGTGTTGACAGGATGTATTATCGCCCACTTCTGAAGGCTGTTGAGGGTATTTTTATACTACAAGTCTATGGTTTGTCCTTCCAGATAAGGCTAGCACAGCTCTTCATCTGCAGTCTAAAAGAAGGAGAAGGATGCATGGATGCAAGGTTACTAAAATTAGAAAGGAGAGATTAAATTAAGGGAGACTAATCTCAGAGGCCTTTGGGTCATTATGACCTTTGAAACCTTACCAAGTAGAGTGACCTGCTTTGGGGGCTACTGACTGTACTCACAATTACCTAAGGTGAAACATAAAAGCTGAAATTACTTTTATTACAATATCTATCTATCTGCACTATTTTTTAACGAAATATATATATATATAGATATATATATAGATAGATATATATATAGTTCCTTAAAAATAGTGCACTGTGTGTAAAAGAGTACTCTTCCCTGCGTGATTTAAATATCCAGGTTTGACATTCTGCCCAACCGCAGCTGGCAGATAAAATATGTATACTTGCCACAGGGCTGTGAAATACTCACATTAGTTGAGTGGTCCCTCTGACTTACCTAGAGATCAAAAGTTGAAACCTGGATAAACTAATGTAATCCTCAATAATAAACTGAATCCTTTTGGCTTTGTTATTCCTTCACTGAAATCTTCTTTTTTTCACCCAACAATTTTTTTAAGCATTCATTTTTTAAAAAAAAAAAAGCCTTAGTACTGATCACTTATTTGCTGAGAATAAAAACATTTCTTTGTACCCCAGCCTCATTAGCTTTTTTAAAGCTGGAAGAAAAAAAGACAGAGAAGACAAGCGGACTGAGGCAATTAGCCAGACTTGGACCAATCTAATAAGTCTGTAGTGACTTCATATGCTATTTAAATGGTCATTATATTTGAAATCATGTAAAATTTTCTGCACCTATTATATTCTTTTCAACCCTATCATATTTCATCTTATTTGCTACTTTACTCATACTGTCCTATTCCTTCACATCATATCATCCTTTCATCCATCATTTCATTCAGTCACTTCACATTGAACAGCATTGTGTCGCATTGCATTGTCGCATGTCGTATTATTTTGTGTGTTTTGGTGAGACCTTGCTGGGTGAAATCGGTCACAATGTGGGTGTTGCACTGAGTACCTCCTTGCGATCGCTACCGTCCCTAGTAGATTGCTGCAGTCATCCATAGTTTGCATGGAAGACACTGAATTTTGTCTCCAAACACTTGCTAACCTACCACCAAGTGGTAGTGAAGCTTGAAAAAAATAAACTGGAAACAGACTGTACACCTATGTGGTGAAAGCTGTGCGATACTGCGATACTCAAAAGGTGGAGCTTTTATTTTGACGGGGAATGGCCTCCCTTTCCGGTCTGAGTCACACTCTTCGCAGTTTCCGAACTACTTAGTGAGCAGTTGGCGATTGTTTGCAGACAAGTGGGCAGAAACGTATACTTCTTAGTAACTGATTTTACATAATATCTGCGGGGCAGCCATGTGCAGCTGGTCGGACAATGCTCATTTTGCCAGGCAGTCGCTAGCCGATCTTAAGACCTAAGCCTTAAGACAAAGCAGACAGAGCATCACTGAATCCTCCTGTAGGAATGCATTTTACTGAAAGTATTTTGCTGTCATATACCACAAAAAACAATGATGATTATATTGACTAACTAATAAACTCTTACTCTGACCAATCATAATAGTTTTTTTTTCTTACAAATAGTCTACATCTATTTGAGTATGACTTTTTAATTGTTTTTTTAATTGGTGATTGTAAATTGGCTGTAGGTGTGAGTGTGATAGGGTTAGTCTCCAGCTTATCCAACTGGATAAGTGGATGAAGATGGATGGATGGATGGATTTTAATAGGACCTGAATGACTCTTTAATTTGCAGGTAGAGAACTCAAAAGAATCTCAATACCCCCTTACAATCCAAAACGCCACGTGGTTCTCATTTGCTGTAATTTCTCAGATAGCACTTACTTTAACCATACATTTTAGTCTAATAAAATGCATTATAAGAATATATCTGGTGGCAAAAGGATGTGAAACATTTTCCATCCCAAGTCAAATTTTTTCTTCAATGACCCCCTCCCGCCATTTTTTTTTCAAAGACATTACACTTTGAACATTTTATTCATGAAAAGTGTTAAATGCTGACTCACTTTCACCAACAACGACAAACGTTTTCACTCTGCTGCTGTCCCGGGACTTTTACCTTTGACTGTACTTGTACACATTTTTATACATGACAGCTCTTTTAAAGTTAACTCACTGTTCCCTGACATAGCAAAGCAGCCAAGAAATGTATGTTTTTGCCCGCTGCTGCATGCATTAATTATGGCTTCCATGCAAAATAAATTAGATCTGCAACTTCACTGAGTGGCCAAGGAGTTCAGAGCTCACATGGCTCAGCTTCCTGTTCCTCCTTAACTAAATGGAGTCTACCCAGTCTGAGGGGGGGGAAAATAGGCAATTTATGACATTATGCCCCTTATTTTTGTTGCTTTGGTAAGTGGATATTACATTCCTTATCTTTGGGGTGTTGCTAAGACATGGCTACCATTTAATTTGAAATGAATTACGTGGAATAAGCAGCTTTGTAATTGTATTCTGTTTTAATAAAGGAGAACAGCTATTATGTTAATTTTCATGGCCATTAAATCACGTTTTTACCGTGCGACTGTTTCCTGCAACATTGTGCTGTATTACAGAGGACAGGAAGCCTGATGTGTCATTATTTTTGTCATTCTTCTGTTTTCCTGCAGGACATTTTTGACTTTGAGGATACAAGGGCTTGCCTGTTAGCCTGTCTCCTGTTGTCTCCTACTGTTTCCCGTTTTTGAATGCTTGTATGACAACACTGACCTGTGTTTGTTTTTCCTAGATGAAAACTTTCATTTTTCACCCCAGTTTCTTTCATAGTCATTTGCCAGAAAACATTAATTAATATGCATCATGGTTGTGGTTCCTAGAGTAGATGGGTTATTAAAATGTAATAGGATGTTTGGATCCAATGCTGTTATTTTTATTGGGTGCAAACTTGTAGGACAGTAGAGACTTATTGCTGCTAGGACTTCACAGGAAACCTTTCTATATTTTATCATATTCATGTATTATATAGTAAAAAAAAAAAACATAATTTACCCAAGTTACTCATGTAAATATAATGCTACCTCTAATGTGGCAAATACAGGACTGCATTTTTTGACAGCAGAGTTTGCCCACAAGTAGAAATATTTAGTCCTGGGCTTTTAATTTGAGAGCTCTTATCTGTATCTGTGAAAAGAGTACTTTTACTTTAGTGGTTGCTATCGACCTTCTTAGCCCCTAAAGTGTTGTTCTTATTAGCCAGCTGACAAACAATCTATGCCAAATGGACTCAGACTTCAGATGGGTGCAGCACGTACAGTACCTGTGGGAAACCTTTTAAGTTTTGTTATTTTACTTTTATTTGCTTTGTCCTTTCCGTGTCCTTTTCTGCATCTCCTCTTTCTTTGAGGGCACTTGTGCCTTAGTGGATTTATACACGCTGAAGTATTTGCCATCCCCCTCTCTCTCTGTCTCTTGTATTTCACTCTCTCTGTCTCTCAGTCCATTAGTTCAGGTCAATTTAAAGAGGCTTAATTGGCATGAATTTCGATGATGTATTATTGCTAAAATACATTATGTTGATTCATTCCTTTCTGCTTGCCTATTGTTTCTGCACTAACTCTCCTGTTCTTTCAGACTTAGAACTCCCACTTGCCCTTCTCTTCCACCAATATGATGGCCTTTAACTTCTTACTCACTTACATTACCTTGCATTGTTAGTTCAGTATATATATATCAGTAATTCACAATCCATCCTCTCCTAGATTGCCCTTTAAGCATATGCCAGTGCATTTGTCACCATAGCCTGTTTGCTTTTTGCTCTTTTTAGACTCTAACCTGCACCTCGATCATTGTCTACCCACTTCTTTTTGTTTGCATGCCTGGTTTGTTACAAAATAAAAGTTTTTTCTTTGTCCTCACCTTTTTTTTTTTTTTAGGTCTATTAACTCTAACAAGCTTGAGAACTAGAGGTCATAATGAAACCTGACCACTGAATCAGTTATTCCTTCGATTCTTGAACCTCTTATTTTGCAGAAAACCCCTAATGGCCCTGATCAAGGGGTGACCGAGTGGTTGACCTTCCAGTACATTGCTTTTGGCAAGCAGAGCTGGTGCTGCAGGATGAACCATGATAACAACCGAATCACAAAGGCATAACCACAAATGACATATATTTTCAGAGCTAAAATATTCTATCTCAAATTCAGACCACAAGTATACTTTATTTTATGGTTTCACTTCAGAGATTGTGAGTCTACAAAAAGCTTGTGACAAAGAAGGTGCGACTTTATGATTTACTTTCATCTCATTTTTTTTTCCTTTTACATTATGCCTGCCCTTTAAGCACTGACTATAGCAATGGGCTTTACTGAATCATCTATAAACAAATAAAACCCATCCATGACCCGCTTTTGTACTGAGATATTAAATGATATCAATCAATCATGCCAGCTTACTCTTGGTAAGACTAATCATTCCTCGTTACTTTGTTCGAGCTATGTGACATAAATGGGCATATTGATACAAAGTGACATGAATATTTTCATGGAGTAATGTAGTCTTAGAAACTCAGCTTCTCTCTTCTGCTTTAGACCGAGAGGATTATCCAGCAGTGGCTTAGTTTTAGCCCCTCATAGGACTGGAGGAATATACAATAACAGTTGATTAATCTTTAAATTATAGCCATTTTAGCTCATTCGTTCTTTTATTTATTTATTTTTAAAATGATCTATTTCTGGGAACAGGATGGCTTCTTTGCAGTTATCAGCCTGTTTAGGGATGTTTCTCACAAATTGAAACGTGGCCTCATGAGTCATAGTTCGCTTGGGTCTGTAGAGCTCAATTAAAGAAAATAAGGGAATGGAGAGAGTAAAAAAACTCAATTACATGGTGAAAATCCAACCTTACTGTAATTTTGCAGATAAATTTGTACTCTATGTGCATTTCATGCAAACTTTGTTTTACCGTAATGCCTCATCATTTACCTAAGCAGCTGCTTTAGTGGCTAAAAGTGATGGAATATATTTTAAATTAGTATTTCAATAAACATGTTCTGCATTACTATGAAACCTGTTGAGCTCCAATTAGTGCATTTTTTTTTAAAATTTTTTTAATTTTCTTCGACTAAAAATATATGTACTTCAGGAGTACAGGCTACATGAATGAGCCTTTTACCTCCGCAATTCCACACAGAAAACTTACAAGAGTGCAGAAAGCGACTTTGCAAGCTTGTAGTACATGCACATACATATTGCATATTTTAAACCTGGTTACTTAGTATCCTTGTGCTCATTTGCATTTGTGTGTCTGCATGTGAGAGTACATTGTGTGATGTTTTCCCGAATATATATATATATATATATATATATATATGTCACCCTCAGTGGGAGTACACACACACACACACACACACACACACACACACACACACACACAACAGCAACATCAATCATTTTAATTCCTCTGTCTTGAAAGGTTCTGAAAAAACAAACAAACCTATTGTTCATCATCATTCTAGAAGAGCAGTTCTCTGTTTTGTGAAGATTTCTTTCTTTTTTTTTGCATAATTTTAACAATGCGCAAGCATAGATACGGAACCTTTATTGTTTCATTTTATGTAACATTGCCATGAAATGTGGCAGTGATTGAGATGATGGCAGGTACCAATCAGAGAAGCAGCACACTATTGTGAACGGCCTCGTTGAAGGGAAGTCTTTTTCTCAACGAGAATCAAAATTCTGACAGTAATTTTGTTGGAACACTGCTTAAGTAAACACAGCAGGAGGTGTGTTGCCGCTGCATAAATTCATACTGATGTGACAAATTGGATTTGATACACAGTTTTCTGCACAGGGAGTTTAAACAGAAGCTCGTGCACAACCCCGACAAGAGCTGACAGAGAGAAAGAGAGAATGATGTTTGAGTCTAGCAACAGGATTTCACCGACACTTCAGAAGTCTCTTTTGCCCAGCAGTGCCTGCAGGTCACACGACTGAACAGCTGCCGTATCAATTCAGTGGGCAGTGCAGTGGCTATTTGTGGCTCACCGGCACCTTCAGCAATAAATTACGTGACACAAGAACACAGCCGTGAACACATCCCTCTCACGCCGCGCGCACTCCTCAATCCAGTGTTGTTGTTGGACGGAATGGAGCTTTACCTCATGCGCTTATGTGATTCACAAATATTTAGAAACAGAGAAGCTCCAGCCCCTGAGCAGTGAGACTTTCTTATTCTATTTGATGTGAGATGACAACAGGAACCCCCTTTAGGCTGTGATACATGGACATCAATTTCAGGCACGGTGATTTTACAAATTCAGTACTTGCTATATGCTGAGATAAAAACAAAATGATTATGATAAGGTATAAATATCACAACAAATATATAAGTTGCAGGTGTAGCTATAATATGACATTTAACTTAAGAAGATGTACACGTTAGAACTTTCAGTATTTTGGGTAAAAGCTTTATTATCATCGTTAATCATCAGTGTGATTTTTTTCCCCCTTAAAACCTGTGAACAAAAATTCAGACCACTAAACCAAACACCAGTCCAACAGTCAATTTAATCAGCAAATCAATCAGCAAATCAATCAATCAAACAACTGATTATTGCTTCCCAGTTTTGGAAAACCACTCAAGATAACCCAGTGTGAGAATTTGACCTGAAAGGGACACGACACATGATTATGACATTAAGGATGCTGAAATATTGCTGTTTTTCTGGAAAAATAAATCCATTAGTACTGCAGACTTCATGCTTAAATGATAACATATTAGAAAAAAATATCTCTTGACTCATCCGGACCAATGAACAATCAATATAAACATTGTTTTCTGGTAGATTTATTTGCTTTAACCTCTGCCTGTAACAGTCCATAGAGTATGATCAATTATCGGACTTATATTTTCATGGTACACAAGCATGGCCCATACGTATCTATATTTCAGCACAGCCTCTGGATTTATGTGCACTCTCGTGTTCGGGGTCAATCAATATTAAGTCCTCAGCTGTGTAAAATCCGCATCCCATAAAGTCTGTTCTCAGGAGACTCAAAAGTGCGAACTTAAGAGATTGATACAAAGTTTCCTCTCTGTAACATTGTATCATTTTCTCTGTCTAAATCGCTCTCACCCCTTCTAATTGCTTCTAACAGTTTTCACACTGTCAGCCTCATCCATTAACTCTCCTCCTGTTTTCTCTTTTTCCCTTAGCTGCCACAGTTTCTCCTTTGTTTCCTAATAATCTTCTTTCTCCCGCGTTGTCATCACGCCTCCCATTTTTTCCTTTAATCCTTGTTTCTGTGTCATTCACCCCTACATTGCTTGCCCTTTCACCCCACGTCTTCATTTGAAATGTGACAGCCTTTACTTCCCACTCTCGTCCTCTCCTCCTACTTTGAGGCTGGGAGATATTTCAGTAATAATTGCCTCTGTGTGCAGTCTCAGAATGCCTCGAGAGTGCCAGCCATTGTTACGTGCATGCTCATGCAACCTGCAGGATTCCAGCACCGCTACCAAATAGGGCCGTGCTGCACGTAAAACTAGGTACTGGATAAATAAACCATGAAAACACACACAAAAAAGGAAATGTGGAAACAATTTTAAAAAAAGTCCACATTAATATGAAGTTTATCACATAAAGGCCTACCAGTTGGATCTTTTATTTTACCGGGGACAACAGTTTCTGCATGGATTGCGAGTAATTAATGAGTGATTACTTTCTGTTTTGTTATCAGTAAGAGTACTCATAGGTGTCACTCAGTACAAAGTTGTGAATTCATTCTAGCAGCTAACAAAGAGAGCTAAGGAGGGTGAGTCTTCAGCCAATCTAAAGAAATGGTTAAGAGGCCATAACTTGAGCCAAGAGCAAATTAGACACCCTTTAGTCTAACTTTCATTACACACTTTTCTATAACAGTTACAACCAATTTAATGTTATCGTAACTTATGAGACATTTACAGTTATAGTAACTGCTGAACATTTAAAATGACCCAAAATCAAAGTTTTTAAATACCTATGACTTTTTTTAGTGGATTGTTATGTGAGATCTATCAACATTCACTGGCTGTTCTGCTGGTTACACCCATGTAACTGCTTATTAACATGTGTGCATGGTCAAGACGACCTGCCGAAGTTCAAACCGAGCATCAGAATGGGGAAGAAAGGTGATTTAAGTTCCTTGGAGCGCAGCATGGTTGTTGGTGCCAGACAGGCTGTTCTGAGTATTTTAGAAACTGCTGATCTACTGGGATTTTCTCACACAACCATCTCTAGGGTTTACAGAGAATGGTCTGAAAAAGAGAAATTGTTCAGTGAGCGGCATTTCTTTGGATCAATATGCTTTGTCAATGACAGAGGTCATAGGAGAATGCCCGGACGGCTTCAAGATGACAGGAAGGTAAAAGGTAGGGTCAGAATTTGGTTCAGGTTGTTGGTGGTGTAATGATGTGGAGGATGTTTTCTTAGCACACCTTGGGACCTGTTGTACGAACTGAGCATCATTTGAACACTCCTACTCGAATATTGTTGCTTAGCAAGCTCAATAAACACCAGAAATTTTCATGGATTTAATTTGATGGATGTGTGGACTACAAATCTGCAGCAACTGTGTGATACCATCGTGTCAATATGGACCAAAATCTCTGAGGAATGTACAGCAGCTCGTCTAATTTGAAGTCGAGCTGAGGGGCCAACCCATACTAGCAAAGTGTTTCTAATGAAGTGGCTGGTGAGTGGGTGAGTGCATGTATGAAATGACTGCTGCCATTTGTTGCCTTTTCTTATGGGATGTATGTTTGTGGATATCTTCTTTCTGTTTACTTTACTCAAGTGTACGAGTGATTAAAAAAAAAAAAAATCTGCATTTGTAGGATATAATACTTCTTCTACAATGGACACTTAGATCATTTGCCATTTACAGTGTTCAGGACTTTTCTCTGTTCCCTTTCACCTTTATCGCTATGGTTTTAAGCTGTTACATAATACTACAATATTTTCCATCACAGTATTCATATTCCCATGCCGCTCCACCCATTTCATTACTTCAGACAATATGTGAAACGTTGCTCAAGGCTAGATGCCAATTAAGTAAAAAAGTGAAGTAAAAAGTTCCTTATCTTATAGCCTGTTAGCCTGTATCTTCCAGACTCTGTGTGTTTCCATATGTTGTCACTAAAGCCACAAATTCAACAGAAGCTCTGAAGTTTGGGCTTGGTTTTGTTTTTTATTGGCCCTTCTTTTAATATCTGTTTGCATGTCCTTTATTTTCTTTGGAGCACTTTGTGACAAAGCACTTTGTGACAAGTGCTTTATAAATAAATTGAATTTGATTTGACTGCTCAGCCATATAATATGATGGCAGAGATGAAAAATACTCCTACAGCGCCACTACATCAGTGAACCATGGTCAAGGAAATGGGCATGAGGAGAGAAGCTCTCAGACACCATTATGCAGGTTGACTGAAATACAATTTGAACATTTAATGAGATAAATCGAGATCTCATGTCAAGACGGTACATACGAAATGCAGCTCGGAAAGTGGTGGAGCGCTTCTTTTTATCCCATCTGTGTTGTCTGAACAAGATAAAACAATAACTCCCCCCATTTGTGCGCAGTATTTTTTTGTGTCTGGTTACATTTTTGTACGCAGGCAGAAATAAGAAAAGATTTTCTTTGATGACAGTAATAAGCTGCTTATACTGAACACAGACTTTACTGTAGTTTAAATGGAACATTTTTTACGAGACAAGCAACAGGTTTAGGTATTTCAAGAAAATGCAGCTGTGAGTTCTGGAGCTCAGGTGCTCATTTATTTCTCATTATTTTTCAGACCCAGTGTAGCACAAGCTGAAATAACAAACACAAGAGACACAGTGCCAGTAACTTGTTAACTTTTAAAGAAAAGCATCCTATGAGGAAACATCACTAACTGCTATGGGAGGCTTGTGGGCGCAGACTAAAAAGCTGTGCAGCTCGTTGGTGTGATGAGCCGAGCCCAAAAGACACGAAAAGACAATACCAAGCTCAAACACAGCCAGCTCACTCCTCTACCATCTTTCAAGTGATAGAGTAATACAGTAACTCTGCTGCTTCACCGTCAGACTACAGAGACTGCTAAACTCCTCCTTCACACTTTTAAAAAGATTTAAGTAATTTATTTATTATACAAGTTTGTGTTATGTAGTGATAATTAAGACTATCTTTAATGTTAAATCAGTGTTTCAATAAGAAACAAGCTGAGAAAGTTGTGACTCAAGGGTTTGTTGGGTATAACACATGCAGTATGTTCTATAAAACTATTAGTAAAACATCTCACTAGAAAGCTATACTAAATAACAGCACCTATAGTAGTTCCAATAAAGCAAGGAATTATATGTATATATGTAAATTAATTTACTTGTGATGTTGTGTATGGGGATTATAGGGAGCAATAAAAGATTTAAGGGTTAGTAGTGTGTCAAAGAGACAGAAAAAGTGTTTAAGGCATCAATGAATATTTTAAGAGAGAGTGGGAGCTGTGGGAAGGATGTACAAGCCGAAAGAGAGTTGGTCTGCTGAGAGACGGAGAGATCATTTAATAGACGGGCAGAGCAAATGTGTTGGAGGGGAGATAAAAAAGCTGGAGGGATGGGAGATGAATGAATGGTGGACTAATCTGGACTAAGCAATGGAGAGAAGAAGCGACATTAATTTAATAAGATAGATGAATGAGCAAATAGATGTATTGTGCAATGTTAAAAAAGACCCTAAACTTGGACTGGCTTTGTGACAGTAAAAAATAAAATATAAATGAGAGTAAATGTAGGCATAGACTCAAATAAGGTTTAGACTCATGAGGTCAGAAACCCGTACTATAAAGCTGGATCTGAGGTTAGTGTGGTAACTCGATGTGCTCTCATTCCAGAGCATCAAATGTGGCTGGTATCAGACCCAATACACACAAGGCATCTCTTTGAAACATCTTCTGTGGCCTTATTAGACGTGAAGGAAATGAAGAAGTTTGCATTTTCAGACGAAAGGAAGGTGGTGATGGAGTAAGTCATCGGTTTGTCAACTAGGAGCTGATTACAGTTTATTTGCAAATCTGAAGGTCTGTTTTACAATTTCCTTGTTCTTTTTTCTGTTTTTGTTTCCTTTGGTTGGTTAGGTTTAGGCAATAAAAACTATGCAATATTTTCCTGAAACTGAGACTGATGAAATCATCAAAGCTTTGTACATGTTGACCTTAAAGGCCTGACCTATTATTGTTAATCATCTCTAGGGCCGCAGTAGAAAGAATAAGCTGTAACACATCCAACCAACACATTTAATTAGTTCCATTTTTAGCACAAACGCAGCCACAAAGAGGCAGAAAATACACTAAATTTATGATTTGTCAGCTGCTCTGGTTTCATCTGATTACAAGCTTGACACCTTCAGCAAAAATTAGACATGGAGCGTCACAGAGGAAAGGCAAAAACAGACCTTTTAATGAAAGCTGTGACACAGTGGACTTGTTATCTCTGCAGTGATTTGTCTTACATGTTGAACAGTATTATCCTTCTTTGAATCCTGGTTCGGTATACCTCAGGATTAATTCTGAAGTGCAGTTTTATTTTCACTAACCCACTTGTCAAAATGACACTCTGCTCCACTGCAATGCTGATGATGGTGCGCTGTATTTGTTAGATGTAAGTCTTGCTTTAAATGAGAGTTGTAACCAGAGAATAAGCTGGACCACCACCAACGAGAGATGAATTGAACTCCACTTTTCTACATCCACATTACTTACTGTTAACAGCACACTTCCGGCTTTCAGCTGTAATGACATAATGACTAAAAAAGACTGTCTTTTAAAGATAAAGATAAAAGTGGTACTCTTTACAGGAGTGTTGCATTCATGTGAACACGCAGCAGAATCGAACATGGTGTTAAAACATTTCCTGTGTTTCTACAGTCTGCACAAGTCCTGTTAGTATGTTTAGCTATTAAAGTTTAGCTATTAAAAAGCAGCTTCAAAGTATATACAGTCTCTCTTAGCAAAGAAAGTAAAAGTATTAATTTAACAACAAATTTTAATCCTGCACTTCTTGTTAGACTTCAGTATTTATCACCATTTTCCCATACACTAGGAGGCATCCCATACACTGGCCACTTTACTGCCAGTTTTGCCATTTTGTGCGTTTCAGCTTTTCACTGTGCCCATTAAGATTAATAGTGGTAAGCATTTAGATTCTTAACATGCATCATGCATGATTGGCATTGAATTGAGAAAGTGCTTTAAAGCGGTAGGAAACACCGACACAATTTTCCAGTACAGCACTCGTAATCTTGGCAAGAAGCAAATTGCAGGCAAATATATTCCATCCTTTTTGAAGTTCTTTATCTACTTTTTGTACCAATCGACCAATCGAGGCAGATACAGAGCTGTCTTGATATATCTCATGCGTCGGATGTGATTTGAAAGGTGGTGGGAAATACATCAATACTTCCGTATGGATATACCACATAACACATTTAAGCAATAACACTAATCTCATGCTCAGTGATTTCTATGAATTGTTTCACAACGTGTTAGTCAAAGATATGAGTAAAACTTGTGAGAGGCAACTTAGGAAATACATGATTATTAATGAGGAGTTCCTGAATAAATATGAAGTAGATGAGTAGACAAGGAACAAAAGGAATTGTATGAATGAGATTTTGAAACGGGGATCATTACAGGAGTAATACTACAGAGAAGAAGATATCATTAAAAAGAAGCTTTGGTTGACAGCACACAGTGCTTGCGCATTAGAGTGGTAAGTAAGGAAACATAGGAGACAAACTCTTCCTTACGTAACTGAGAATGTTAATGCGAGACTATTATTGCAGAACTCCTCATCACACAACAGGTCCATGCCCTGCAGAAGAGACAGATGTTAGGCATGTGAAGGAAGATTATTTACCCTCCAGTGTTGTTGCAAACCACTCCAAAAATACATATGTTCTGTGATTTGAAAAGTCTCTGTTTTTGGTTTGGTTAGGTTTTGGAACAAATCTTAAATATGGTCTCTTTGCTTGTGCTGTAATATCCACTTCAAAACAAACTTAGATGTCTGTTTTGATCCTTTATTTATGACTTCTTCTATCATCTTTTTCCAGGTTGACTCCATGCAAACTCTCCCAAATCATCCTGTTTACTTCATGTGTGCAAATATATTTTAGTGTAATTTAAAACAGAGAACCGAGTATGTTTCCACAACTTTCAAATGAAATTATAAAAACTCACAGAATAAATATGACATAAATTAATCTAATTCAATTACAGCAACAAACAAATGTTTAATGTTATGATTAAAATGTGAAAAAGTTTAATCAAAACTTAAATACTGTTATTTGTAAGGGACCATGCACAATTTTAAACACGTGGTACCATTTGATGCATTTTACCACAGTCTGCGTGAGACTAATTTCTATCTGCAGTCCCCTGACAGGTCATAATTAAAACTTCCACAAAGTGACAAAACAATAACAAGCTAACTACAAAACATATAACATTTATAAAATACAAATTACACACCTAAATTACAAAACACACACACATAAAACAAATATATGTCCAATACCACACAAAATTAATAGAATGCAGAATCATTCTATTAATTTTAATATAATTATATATAGACATGGTGCATGTTAAGAACTAATGACTCTGTCAATCGAGGCACATGTTAGATATGAGACATATGCAACACCACATTAAGTCAGATTAAGATCTGCAGCTCAGACTGTATTAGAGAAGAAGCGTACTGTGATTGCTAATTCGTGTACATCCTTCTTTTTGGTTCACTAACTGCATTGCAAAGTGAACTGCTGCAGTCAAGAGCACTTACGTAAACTTCTCACCTGCATTACGTGGGATAAGTTGGTTATTTTTGTTTTGCTAACTTCTCTAAGCTACCTTGCCAACCTTAGGCATCTGTAAAACTCATAATATTTTCCCTCCAGGGTCAGTTCTTTATATGAGCTATTTATGAATTTAATTTTAAGACAGTGCTCAAACATACAAAATCAGGCAGTTGAGTACTAGAGAAAGCTCATAATGATACAAAAAACACCCAATAATTGGATAGACTGCTGTATAATTTTTTAGCTAACCAGTACTTTGTCATTACTTGAAGTATGAGAACCCGATCTGATGGTGTTGGTTTTTAATAAATGATCACAGGACACTCACAGAATCAAAAGAAAAGTGGCATATACAGTACATTAGTAATGACATATATTGTTGACAGTGTAGAGTAGTCTTTACATAGCCTCAAAAATATGAAACACTCAGAAATAAAATACATTTTCGTTTAATCCCCTCTGTTCACCAAAAAGACTGAGCGGAACTATACACATTTGTTAAAATTAATTTCAATGAACTTCAAAACTTTAGAGCCAATGTAGTAATTTTTAATTTTTAAGAGGCACTTACAAATTTAATTTATTTTAGGGCCCGTGCAGCCATTTCATCCCAGAACTTCGTGTATCTGTTATAAAAACGCAACCAGTGCCATTTTTCATGCATGTCATGCATCTAGTTCGTGTATTCATTATTTCTATGCTGGACTTTTGCAATTCATTATTATCAGGCTGTCCCCAAAACTCCCTGAATAGCCTTCAGTTGATCTAAAATGCTGACCCAAGAGTACAGACAGGGACTACAGATCTAATAGTACCATGGTGCCATACTAATGGGCTGGTTGTGGTTCTTATGGTATTTAAAAGTAGAATGGGAGACAGAGCCTTCAGCTTTCAGGCCCCTCATCTGTGTTGAATTTGGGAGACAGACACTCTGTATTTGTATGGTTTGGCTAAAACTGCAAAAGTTTTAGGCTGCTGGAAACTTCCGATGATGCACTGTGTTTCTTCTTCACTTTTCTTTACTCTCTATGTGTTTATACATCACTCTGCATTCAATAATTAATTATTATTAAACTTTGGCTCTCTTCCACAGTGTGTCTTTTGTCCTGTCTACCTCCGCTCACCCCTAACTGGTCGCAACAGTCGGAGCCCCTCCCTGAGCCTGGTTCTGATGGAGGTTTCTTCCTGTTAAAAAGGAGTTTTTTTTGCTGCTGCTGCAGGCCCCGGTCCGGATGGGCCTGGGCCTCCTTGCCCTGGTGGGTTCCAGAGCGTGGGGGTGCCTACTGGGGTCAGCGGGGGAGCTGGCCCCAGGGAGGGGCCGCTTGCCCCTCCCTTTCTTCCCTCCCCATCCTCAGCTGCCTCCCTATTCCCGCTCTACCACACCCACTCACACACGCAGGGCTTGGGGTGCAGGTATGTCACCAGGGTGCAGGGGAGGCACTCCCCCTCTGTCCCCTTCTGGCCGCCTGTGCCTCAATTTTATTCTGCAACCTAGACATCCACATTACTCACACTCTCACATAACACATACATATAGGGCCTTGGGGGTGGGCACGTTTTACAGCATCCAGAGGATGGTCGTTGTACTCCAACCCACCTCTGGCGCTGGTGCCCTACCCTCAATTTTAAATGCATTTAGACACTGAGGGTTTTCGGGAGGAGCCGTGCTGCTCTCTGAGAGGAAGCTAGTACCATGCTCTCCTGAGTTTTAAATGCACTTTAGAACAGCACACAACAACATTACATATGAGCGGGCGTAGGGAGGTTTGAGGTCTTCACTCACCCCGGTTCTGTTAGCCGTCAGGGCTGGGGGGCTGGGAGGAGGTGCTGGCCGTCAGACTGGGGTCTGGGATGCGGGGCCTCCCTGCTACTGCAGATAAGGAGGTGGTCCGCTTGCCTCCACCCCAGAGAGAAGGGTTACATCTCCTGGGTCTAGGTGCGGCTTGCCCCTCTGGGGGCGGGGGTACCTGGACCTGGGATATAGAGTATGTTTGGGTCTGTCTACACGTTGGGTGAGTGCCGAGTATTTGGTTGTGCATATGGGGTGGGAATGCACGTCTGTGTCCGCGTGTGCCTGTTTGTCTGTGTCTATATGTCAGGTTGGGTCTTAGACTCAACCTCTCTGGGTACATCTCAGGCCCTCTAAAGTACGGAGGCCTATCTCCCCTCACCACACTCCCTGCCGGTGGCTGATGCCCTTAGACGTTGGTGTGTTGGTGGTCCTTGTCATCTGGGGCTGGGCGCTCATGCATGTACCGGCTCACTCCTGGTGGCCGATTGGCGGGGCCGGGCGCCTGTGGCCCGGCTGGGCTCATTCCGGGGGTTGGGATGCCCTCAGGCCTCTGGCCTCTGGGCCTGAAGCTCGGTCCTCTCTGGCACAGCTGGCTGCCGGCGGAGCCCGCGGGCACGCCACTGCAACCCCCTCTGGCCTCTGCTCCGTAGCTGTGGGGTGACCTCTCGTTTGGGGCTCTACTCAGCTCTTCCCAGGAGGGTGGCACGGTTCCCCCCTTTGGTGGTCCTCCTCGGGTCCTTGTACTCTGGGGCCTCTGGATATCTGGGGCCTGGATCTCCTCCATACCTGCTTCATACCCTGGTGGACGGGGCTATGGCTCCCCACACTCCCTAGCAGATCGTTACATGGAGAAACCTTTGGAATACAAGCATGCTGATCCACACAGGTATGCACACAGGTGTACACACGGGTGTTCACAGACGCGGACTACACCTTTCTTGGCTGCTGCCTCAAAGCACATTGTGCGCTGTCTATCTTGCGTGCTGCACAATATCGTTTATTATTTAGTATCTACTGTTATCTACTGCTAGCTAGTTTATTGTGATGGTGCTGTTTTTATTATGTTGCTCTTTGTTGTTTGCTTTCTCTTCTGTTTTTTTTCTCCATACAGGTGATCCAGGCGTTTTGTTTGTTTGTTTGTTTTTTCCTTTCTTCCCCCCCTTCTCACCGTCTCTTCTCCCCTTTGGTTTTCTTTCTCTCCCTCTCTTTCTTTCATTCTTTCTCCCTGTCCTATCCCCCAGTCACGTCTGTCCCGTTTGTAGCAACCGAAAATAAAATAAATACATAATTATAATAAAGGTCAATCAAATGGACCAATATGGCAAGGCCATGATGATCCACTTGGTAAAATAAATCCGCTTGGCATCTTTCTTGGCCTTAAGACAACAATTCTGATGGCTAAAGATCCAAACGGGACACAAAAAAAAAAAAAAAAAAAAAAAAAGGAGTTTTTCATTCCCACTTTCACCAAGTGCTTGCTCATAGGTGGTAGTCTGATTGCTTGAGTTTTCTCTATATTATTGCAGGGTCTTTACCTTACAATGTAAAGCTCCTTTTTGTGAATGTTGTTGTAATTTGGCGCTATATAAATAAAACTGAATTGAATTTTGAAAGTTTATCATACATAAACTGAAGAGACTGCATATTATTACTATGACTTAAATGTAAGTAATATTGGCTGTATTTTATTTATCTGTTGCATTAAATTTAATAGAGTCAGTGAGAATTTTTAGGACTGGTTCAATAACATCAGTGTTGTGGCTGTTTTACAGTATTATTTACAATTTTTTTGGAATGAAAATAAAACTGTAAAGATCTGAAAAAACAAACTCTGGACTGATAACAAGCAAAAATGGACTGATTGGTTTTTTTTTAATAGAAATTTCACCAAAGTGTCTTCCATCCATAAAGCCCACAGTTGTTAACCTGACCTTACAGTTTTGGCTGTTACTTAGCAAATTCTTCTTCTTCTTATTCATCAATAATATCATTTATTAATTTATTTTAAAGACATTTCAAACAGTAGTTTAGGGTTTATGGGTTAAGAAACATACAGTACATTTCACCTTTAAAACACATTTATTTATTTGCCTTGGGTGGTGTCTGAGACAATGGACACTATAACGATACAGAGGTAATAGAATATAAATTTAAGTAACATAACAGGTATAAAGACTGAGATGTTACACAAATATATTTCATTTCCCTTTTGCATAATGGCAGGAAGTGTTGATATAATTTCTGTCTTTACATACAGTCTATGGAACGCTCATTTCCCCGAGACAGTTTACTTTCCCCGGTGCTAATCTGAGTCTACAGAAAGCCTCACGCATTTTAGGAAAACTAATCAGTCACGTAGTGTACACGCTCTGACTGACAAATGAAATCACTGTGAGAAAAAGTGGTAGTATAAAATAAAATGGAAAAATGCATGTATAGATGTAAAAACTAAAGGAATTAAAATAAATGTATTGGGTAGACAATCAAATTTCTGTAAACACGAGACTAAAATAACTTTTCATAACATGAAATATTGCTTACTTTTGTTAAATTTTGAACCCTTCTGACCTCAGTACCAGTTGCTCTAGAGTCTTACTTAATAGGTTGCCAGTTTTAGAGTTGTTACTGGGATTTTATGGATAGCTTCTTTGGATCGTCCTAGTCTAACCTCTAGCTCATCTCTAACCTTTTAAGCCGAAATGACTCTCGGCACAGTTTTAGATATAGGGTCTTTTTTGGATAAGTCTGAGTTAAAAGAGAATAAGTGACAGGGCTTTTTCTTATTGGAACTATAGCTTTGTAAAGCTTATGTCAGTATCCATCCACCCAGCAATTTTCTTAACCGCTTATCCATCTTAGGCTTGCAGGGGGGGCGGGAGCCTGGGGAAGAAAAGCAGAGCAAGCAGGGGAAGATAAAGATGAAGAAAGGACCCTGGACAGGTCTCCACTTATGTCAGGATCATTCTTCTAAATCACTTATCAAAACCCTATCTGTTCAAATTAACATGCACAAGCTTGTTTTTGCCTTATTGGATATGTAAACAGCATGTTTCTGAAAGGGGACAAGGGAAAGGGAGGGTGGAGGGAGGGGTTAAGTGAGTAGAGGGCGACACAGAGAAATATGCAAACAAGTGCACAGGCAGACAGAGAGGTAGATAGGCAAACAAAGAGATGGATGGGTGGATGGAAGCTTGTTGAGGAGAGGAATAGAAAGTCCTGAATGCTGTTGCGGCAGGCTGTGCTGACGTGAGGAGTGTTCCCAAACACAGTTAGTAGCGACTGCAGACCAACTGCATTACCATACACACACACTCACACACACACACACACACACACACACACACACACACACACACACACACACACACACACACACACACACACACTCCTGACACGCAGTGCCCGAGGGAGAAAGCTGCTTGCAGGCATAGCTAAATAGAATGGGGACAGACTCTCCTGTTCTGGTCCTGAGGAGGTTACTGTGCAGCTACTCCAGTAAATTTGTAAATTTGTCAAGGTGTGATTGTGGCCATGCAAGAGTATCCGGTTGAGTCGGAATATGCATTAATGCTTTTTGTGTGTTACTAGGCTTTGAGGGACTTTCCACAGGTGTGTGTGTGTGTGTATTTATGCACTTATTGTGTAATGGTGTCCACCTCTCTGTATGTGTGTGAGTGTGTGTGTGTGTGTGTGTTCCCATGAACAGGTCGGTCCTCTCCTCTCCTGTCCTGTCCTCTCCTCCACCCCCTTCTTCTTTCCATGTCTGCGCTTCCTCGCGGAGCTAGGTGCGTATCATTGGATCAGTAGCTGTTGGCTGCCACACTGTCCAATCGCATCTAGGAAGAGAAAATAGAGAGAAAGAGGGGGAGAGCGAGAGGGGGGGAAGCGAGGAAGCGAGGGGGAGATGGGGGAGGAGAAAGAAAGGAAGAGAGGGAGAGAAGGAGATTGATCACTTGAACGTCCTGGGCCCTGTATTCCTCGGAGAAACATTAAAATTTCTACTATAGCTCCAAACAAATCTTTTTTTTTCCTCTTCTTCTTCTTCCCACCTTTCTCAGGCGGAAGGCTTGCAGGTTGTTTTGTTTTTTTTCTTGTTTCTTTTTTGGGTTATTCCCACCCCGGAGACGTGCCACCACCACCACCATCACCAGCAGCAGTAGCAGCAGCAGCAGCAGCAGCAGAGGAATATCTCCCAATATCCCATCCCGGGCACGTCGGATAAGCTGCAGCAGCGAAAGCACGCGGCAAATATTGCGGTGGAAGGGAAAGGAGAGCAGGTCCATGGGATTTCACACCTCTCACCCAGTCTGGGTACGGTATATCCTACATTTTTGTCATTTGAGGATTTTTTCCCTTCTACTGCAGCGGGGATGCAGGTTGAGGCTTTGCATTTGAGTGTGTGTGTGAGTGTGTGTGTGTGAGTGAGTGAGCGTGTTTTGCCGTAGTCAGCTTCAGAGCCGATAGAGATTTAGACAGGGAATTCTACCTCACAGGCAAGCATTTTCCACACTTATTTGTTTTTTATTCTTCTTAATCGCACACGCTTTCCCTCTCGTTCGTTATAATAAGAAAGCAGCGTAGCTTTTATCTGTTCTTTCTATATGAAAATACACAAGGGGAGGGTGGCAGGCGGGTTTGCCTTGATAAATGGAGCGTTATTCATCAGCGTGTGTGTGATCACCACTGGAATGTTAACTAGCACCTTGGACAGCCGACACCAATACAATCTAACATAAGAGGAGCGACAGCGCGCTGATCCTTTTACACTCTAATATCTTTGCAGCTTACAGTGGGTCGGCGTGTGTGTGCGCGCGCGCGCGGATGTGTGTGTGATTATACAGAGAATTGATGTTTCTCTCTCTTTGTGCGCGTATGTGAACGCGTGTGTTAATATTCTGCCCTCAGGCCCTCGGAGGGAGAGAGAGAGAGAGAGAGAGAGAGAAAGCAGTGTCGGCTGGGAAGCAGCTGTGAGTGTGTGTGTGAGTGTGTGTGTGAGAGTGTGTGTGAGTGCGCTTGAGATGGAGAGGGAAAAAGACTGAGCATGTAAGGTGACAAAGAAAGTGTGTGTGAGACATTTAAAAAAAGGTGTATTGCACGCGTCTTAGGTGGTGGGATAGAGAGCAAAGTATGCGTGTGCGTGGTCGTGCGCGCGTCACAGGCTTCCTACCTTATGCTACATGCAGGTCAGGAGCCCTACGGTGTATTCGGGGTTTAATTAAGCGTGTGACGTGACACCCTCCCATCCCCCCATCGGGGTCCTGTGATCTGTGAAACAGTGTGTAGTGAGGATGTGACACAGCAGCCCTGACAGTCTGACACCGAGTTAAGCTGAGCGGACAACATCTCGTTTGCCCTATCTATCACTCCCATATCTATTTTTATCATGAAAAGAAAGCAAGGTGCACAAGCCGGCCTTGTGATGTCATATGTGTGTCTCCTGTGTGTTTGTGTGTGTGTGTGACATTTTATTTATTTATTTTTTGTTGCCCTGTGATTATTCTAATCAGGACTAATTAAATCCATTCTTTCTCTTTTTTCCCCCTCCTCCGCTTTTCTCTGCCTCTCTTTCTCTTATCCAGGCGGCAGTTTGGGCTTGTTATGGGGGTGACCCGAAGGAGAAAGTGACAGCAGAACAGTGATGCCACTGTTTACATAACAGGAGAGACTCGCACACACATACATGCACAAACATATACACACAGACATGCAAGCAGGCTCAAATCGCCAGTCCAAGACATACACACTCACTTAAACAGTTCCACACATGCATACACTCTGAGACGGCGTATTGAACGGAGTCACTGACTGAGTCACTGCACACTCAGAGGAACAGAATCACTGACTCACACACAGGAACACACACAGAAAGACACATACACAAGGGGAAAAGGTTGTTTGCAGGAGCCAGGACTGTGTTGTGTGTGCTATGGGCCAAGCTGAGCAGCAGCTGTGTGTGAGTGTTGGATACCTCTGAAGGGTCAAAGCAGCCGGAACCCTCTGCCTCCCCCAGTTCCTCCCCTTACCCCTCCTATCCCTCCTCTTCCAGCTATCCCCAAAACACATCATCATGTCCGAGCTGAGGACCAGCAGACTTTTATCCCCCCCTTCATCCTTCTCCTTCCACCTCAGGTTTTTATCCCTCCTCCTCTCCCTCTGCCTTTCCCTTTCTCTCTATCCAACCTCCTTATTGGCACAACAGACTGTGCCGGTCATTTCTACAGCACAGGGCCGTATCCGTGGCATCTTGACCCCGCTGCCCTCAGACCTCCTTGGGCCTGTCATTCAGTACCTTGGAGTACCCTATGCCAGGCCTCCAACGGGGGATCGGCGCTTCCAGCCGCCTGAGCCACCCTTACCTTGGCCAGGAATACGAAACGTGACGCAGTTTGCTCCTGTGTGCCCACAGTCATTGGATGAGAGGAGCATACTGGGAGACATGATGCCATCCTGGCTCACTGCTAACTTGGATATAGCAGCGACGTACCTCACTCACCAGAGCGAGGACTGTCTCTACCTCAATATCTATGTGCCAACTGAAGAAGGTGAGTGAACCTAGTGGTGTGCAGTGAAATCTGGGGGCAGGGAAGGAAAACAAGCGTGCAGGATTGGGATTAGGATTACATGGTTAGGTTCATTTTGCTCTACACTGGCTAAGAGGATGATACCTGATTGTGGGAATATTTTGGGCATGACAAATGATTAAATCATGAGTGTCCTGTCAGAGCACAGACATAACCTTGACAAACAAATAAATCTTTTTTTTAAACTATGCCTTGCTCCCTCAACCCCCTCTGCACACTGCTGGTTGAACCAACACTTAATATGCAGACACCTGCGTCAGTCGCCATGGGGTTTACGCCTTTACTTGTGGAGGAAAGTGGGAAGGACACAGACTCACTCATGCATACATATTGGTTCATACACATGCATGTGACCCTGCGCACACGCATACACACATACACACGCCATGGCATTGAACGCTCCCGCCACTTCAATTTATACCCACCAACTGAAAAATGAAGGCAGGGGAGCAAATAAACCCAAAGAGTGATCAAAGGCTGAGATACATAAAAATGGACACATGGACATTCACACACAGCCACAGATGCACACACAAACAGAATAAAGGTGGAGATGGTGGATGGAGCTGTGCAAAAAGTTATGCAAAAAAAAAAGAAAAATTTGATGCCATGCTAATATCTATCTATCTATCTATCTATCTATCTATCTATCTATCTATCTATCTATCTATCTATCTATCTATCTATCTATCTATCTATCTATCTATCTATCTATCTATCTATCTATCTATCTATCTATCTTAACCCATCTCTATCTTTCTCTTGCCCAGACATCCATGAGGAGGGGCAGAGGCCAGTGATGGTCTACGTCCATGGTGGCTCCTACACAGAAGGCACTGGTAACATGATGGATGGCAGTGTGCTTGCAAGCTATGGCAATGTCATCGTCATAACTCTCAACTACCGCCTAGGAGTATTAGGTAAAAATTATCTACATTTCATACCCATCCTGTCTCCAGTATGTATTCAATTTGGCTGTATTAGGTGTATATGCTCATGGTTTATTTTTGTATTGCTTTTATTTTTAAGTTTAAGTCTCCCAAATCCAAGCAGCTACAAGCAGGTTTTTAGTGAATCGCTTCTAAAATGGCTGAATTTGAGCTTCAAAACTGTGCTCCACCCTTCGAGAGAGAACAATAGCAGAGCAATTACTGCCAAGGTGCTCTGGGTATCACTGCAGTGTCATACACCTACTGTATGGTAATTTCCATTATGAAGCGGTAGTCTAAAGGGTGATGGATGGATAATAATTTGAAATGCGTTGTCCACATCTCAGTGGCACTTATTTAATCTGGGAATTTAGTCTTTTCCAGAAAAATTAAATTGCATAGGAAGAGATGGATATTTTACCCCATGACAGAAGCAGATGAAGGTGGGAATGCATAAATCAAAAGGTCCACCGATGGCAGTGGTCACCGCAGTGGTGAGATTTATCAGAATGATCTTACACCAGGAAAAAAAATGCATTAGTTTGGAGAAAACTGCATTTTACATTGTTGCTTTACACTAATTCAGTTTTAGTTTTCCCGTGGGTTGTTGTATTGTTTATTAGATATTACGAGCTATAATTGAGAGTTCAGGGTTGATGCAGTGTGTACTTTGTAAATGAATTTTTTTACATGTAATATTTCTGCTTTTTCTCATTATGTGGGAACTTTCTTTTATAAGATACAACAGGTTCGTTTAAAACAAAATTCAGTTTTTACGTCTCAACACAAAAGTCAAATCTAGAGTATACTTACCATCTGGATTGTTTAATCCTTCAATGAGCTATAAAATGTGAAAACCATTAGTGAGCTGTTTTTACCCAGAGCGCCCTTTCCGTTTATTTTTTCAATTTTTTTCTTTAAGTGGAAACATGTTGAGTATGGGGGTCCCTGGTGGAAAAAAAAAAACCCTGAAGCCCCCCCCTCAAATCTGATCCCTTTTACCTCCATGACTCTCTGACTCATTGCTCTCTGAACAGCAAAAATCTGATTCCCTGTGGTTTTTCTAATTTTAGGCAGCTATGCAAAGCTCACAGGTTGGATAATCAGAATGTCTTAAAATCCTGGTATTAAGCCTTCTTGTGGTTGTAATTATTAAAATTACAAAGAGCTGAGTAGGGCCACAGGAGGGTTAAAAATAAATGCGAGGCCTCATTTACTGTATTACACTAAGGGCATGAACATTTAGTTGTTTGTGTGAGGCCCGTATATTGATTCAATCAATATACAGGCAACACATCCCACTGACTGGGTAAAAGCATTCTAATAAGAAGGTGCCCACTATTTAGAAGTGAGAGTGATGAAAATATGAAAATAATATGTAAGTTAGAAACATGTGGATACTGTATCTTTTCTACTTTAATGCCTGATTTAGCTTATACAGCTAAAAAAATGACATCCTTTATTATAATCTGCATGATTATGTAAATTAGTAATAGAAAAACTAGACTTTTGTTTTGTATTAATTAATAGGTGGCTTTTAATTAAATTTTATCGGTTTATATATCTTTTACTTGCACATGCAAATCATTTTCAGGCTGTTTGAGAGACATTTCTCTCCCAAAAGTAAGGACACATCTGGGTTCCTCCTTAATTAGGCAGAGAATGCTTTTTGAAAATTGGGTTTGAATACATGCTAAAAGGTTAATACGTTTTTAAATGCTAATTTCCAAGGCTTTCATTAGACATTGATTTTATAAGATGGAATAAATCTGCATGTGGTTAGTGGGTGAGAAAAAATTCCATTTAATTCTGACCTTGGGGAAAATATAGCAGCTACTGCTGTAATCATCATTCAGAGCCAAATAAAGACCATCCTACATGCTTCTTTGTGTCTTCACTCCATCCCCTGTGTTTACACCACCTGCGCCTTCTCCATCATCATCACCATCACCATCAAGCTACATCTCGAGTACATCGTCTTCCTTCTCCTCGTCATTGTCACCATAAGTTGGATGCATGAGGTGAGCCCATTTATTAAAAGCGATGTACAATTATGCAAATGAGCATAAATGAAATAAATAAACGATTGACTCAAAAATTTTTTTTCCAGAATATGAAAGCACATTATACAGTTATAATAATCACAGAGCTCTTCTAAACGAATATAATCCTTACAGTGTCCTTCTTTTTGCTTCAGAGAAATTTCTGACAAATGCACATAAGTGGTGAAATGTATTTTAGCATTGCTTTTCTTGCTCATTATACTCTTATGTGCTTGAGGTTCACAGAAATGAGCTTTTGCAGTAATGAGATAGAGGAGTGAGCCGTTAGGATCCTCGTGTTTGGTTAACATCAGTAGTAAAGGGAATAAGGGATAGCTGCAGTTGTAACTGCATGCACATGTAGATTTATGCGTTTATGTCCGTGTGTAATTGATATTTCCTGACATGAATATGGATGTAACTTGTTGATTTGATTCAGTTTGAGGAATTGCAGGAGAGCCACACCACTTTTCATGAATTTTCAACTTCAATCTATCATAAAAACAACTTGTGAATAATTAACAGTATGAATGCCGTAATCTTGTGCCCAACTTTGTGTTTTCTTTTGAGTTTCTTTTTGTTATTGTGAGATAAAGATGCACCACTTCTTCCTTCTCTCTCTGCCTACCTATAGGATTCCTTAGTACAGGTGACCAGGCAGCAAAAGGGAACTACGGCTTGCTTGACCAGATCCAGGCCCTGCGCTGGGTGAAGGAAAATATCGCAGCCTTTGGCGGGGATCCAAACAGGGTCACGGTGTTTGGATCAGGGGCTGGAGCATCCTGCGTGAGCCTCCTCACCTTGTCGCACTACTCGGAGGGTGAGCGAGAATCAAAGATAAAAAGTGTATTGATGTACTGTGTTTTATTCAGTTCAACCTTTAAAGATGGGTGACAAATGAAAAGAAAAACCAACTGTCAAGCAACAACATGCCATCAGCGCAACTTTAGGGTAGTGGTGGACTATCAAGGTTTCCCCCTTTTTTGGTCTTTTGATGATGGCGGTTAAGAGCCCTGGTTAGCATGTCAATCCAGAATTTCCCATAGGTGTTTTCATTGGAGTCGACATCCAAAAACTCTGAAGACCACAATGTATGACTTAAGTAATTTCATACTTATTACATCATTAAGTGAGTCCACTATCCCTATGGGTGGAGGCACTGTCATCCTGGGAGAGAGCACGGCGATCAAGACAAAAAATAAATAAATGCCTCATCGTAGGATAAAGGTGATCAGTCAGAATAACAATGTATTGATTTGCAGTGACCCACCTCCAAGAATCTCCAAGGGGAGAACCAAATCATGGCAGAAAAAATGCCCCCTCCATCCCCCACCAGTCACTTGATCTCCTCGCCATAGATTTCAAGAATTCAGCGATCATTATCACCCATCTGTATGTTAAACTTTTTTTTCATTTAAAAATATATAAAGAGAATGGACAGATTGTGATGGCGGTTGGTAGGTAGGTGGCTGCTTTGTAAGCTCTGACATTTACCATTATGAATCTTTTCAAGGTCTCCAGTGAACCGTTGCAGCTTTCATTTAGTGGTCTTAATGCCTGAAAAAGCCTTTGAATTCTGTGAATAATACAGCCTGCCCGTGACTCATATAGCCTAGGGCTGTTATTATTTTTAACTTTTAACATTTAACTCTTACTTCAACTTAGTATGCCAGATATAACCTGTCTACTTTAAATCAGAATAATGCAGATCTTCGATGCCAATTTTTTTCCCTTGCTGTGGGAATGATTGCTTCTGGATCTATTTATGTGTGCAAATGTGTTGTGCAACCTTCCGGTGTGCATTCAAATGGCTGTGCATCCATGCACACATGTGTGGGTGCATGTGCACCCATATATATGTGCCTCAGTGTATACAGGCTACATCTACACCCAAATTTGTATTTACAGTATGTTTGTGTGTTCATGTGTATCAGACCTGTTCCACAGAGCCATCATCCAGAGCGGCAGTGCTTTAGCCAGCTGGGCTGTCAACTACCAGCCAAGCAAGTATGCCCGGCAGCTCGGTGAAAGAGTGGGCTGCGGCATCGATGACAGCACGCAACTGGTTGCCTGCCTCCAGGGCCGGAGTTACCGTGAACTTGTGGAGCAGAACATAACACCAGCCAAATATCATACAGCTTTTGCCCCGGTGATTGATGGTGATGTTATACCTGATGACCCCCAGATTCTGATGGAGCAGGGAGAGTTTCTGAACTACGACGTGATGCTGGGGGTTAATCAGGGCGAGGGCGTGAAGTTTGTGGAGGGCATAGTGGACTCAGAGGACGGTGTCAGTGCTGAGGACTTTGACTTCGCAGTGTCGGACTTTGTGGATAGTTTGTATGGATACCCAGAGGGCCGAGACACATTGAGAGAAAGCATAAGGTGAGTTGCATTTCTGAATATACTTAAAAAATGAGTAATAAGTGAGGGGATAATAATGTGACATTCCAAATAATATAATTATCAGATTTCTTTTAGAAAGTTAGATGAGATCATTGATACGAAGCTAATAAATGTGACCCTGCAGTCAGAAGTGTGTCAGCTAGCTGTGATGTAATAGTGTGAACAGCTTGATGTTCTGTCCTAAAGAAACAGACTCCAGCATGTCTAAACTTTATGAAAAAATATCTGTCATGGCTGTGACCAGGGATGGAAGAAGCACTTTACAACAGAACTTAGTAAAAATCATAGACAGTTTAACGTCACCCATTGGTTTTGATCTTCACATTTTAAAGTATCAGTGTTAGTGTTTTCCCCAGCACCATGTTGTTTTCTTGGAGCCAGAAGTTAGCTTATATGGATGGAAAAGTGGAGTGCTAATTCATTAGCTAATACTAGCTAAGCTGCATTCATAAACTGTTCCGGTGCAACACATAGACACACATATCAGCTAATTAGCGCTAGGTAACGTGCAAATAACACAGTGACAATTTTACTCACCAAAACTGAAGGAGAAATGTCTTGGATGGCTGCAAAAGAAGCCACAATATTAATCAGATAATCCATTAAAAATGCTCCACAGGGCCCCAATAGCACATAGAAGATAAAAAGGTCCAGTTTATTTTTTGCAGCAGTGAAGGTGAGGCCTAGCAGACACCAGTTAGCGCCATCTGCCTATGATGGGTTAGTCAATCAATGTGGTTATGCCCATAATTCAATTACCCAGTGGTTAAGAGGAGGGAAACTATCCGCAGAGCCCAAAATTGTTTTTGATCCATGCTGTGAATATGCTTTTTGATGCTGCAAAGTTGGACATTTTACCACTATGAAGATTGACTCTCTTTTGCAGCCAGCCTAAAGTGGCACCTGGAGGAATTGCAGTTGGCTTCATTTTTCAGCTCTGGAGGTTGCTCCTTCGTAAAAAGAAAAACAGAAAAGTATCCCTTCCCTTAAAGAGATTTTATGCTAAAATAAAAAGAGTTTCCTTCAAATGTAGTCTCTAAAATGTGAGTAAAATTAAAATGGCAACTGTCAGTAGAGTATTTTGCAGGTGGTGGCCTTTGCAGATTTTAGAAGAAAATAGAACCGAACAACCAGAGTGGGTGTCCTCAGACTGTGTAGCAATATTAAGCTACATAAATCAAATAATCAGCCTCAGCTGATGAGGCATCAGTACAGCTGACAACACTGAAATCTCTAAACAATATAAGCTAATTACACACAGCAGCTGCAGCCCACTAACACACATAGATTACATAGGCACTAACTGTGGTGCTCACAGTTAGTTTGTTGCAGTTCCTTCCTGACTCTGATTTTGCTCCAGGTTCAGCTTTTCTGTTTTTCACTTCTCAGTTTAATCTGCCTCTAAGCCTTCAGACACTGAGCTGAATGAGACTTTTGAAGTTACAACATTTGTGCAATAAGTTATGGGGCTTTCAGACATAAAATGACATCGCCTGTCCCATGGGATCCCTGTATGATCATTACATCGCCTTTACATTATTTACATTTTTTAATAGATCTGCAGTTATAGGTTAAAGCAGATTACAAACCTGAGCTATTTTTACATTTATTGCCTACTGACAATGAACTTGCTGACATGCCTACCTGTTTTAAAGATAACTCTTTACTCCTCTGCCTTAAAGCAAACCTGTTTCTAAAAATTCAGGAAATTAAAAAAAATCAGTCTCAGCTTTTCCTCTATTTTGCCTTCTTTGTCTGGCTGGATGTTTCATTTCAAGTGGCCATACTGGGATATTTGTTATAGTAGTCAAAATTTAGATTATCTGAACGTGCAAACTATCAACATTCAAACCCAACCCCTTTGTTCCTGAGTGAGAGAAAGAGAGAGAGAGAAATGGGGAGAGCAGCTGTGGCCAAGCAGGCCAGAAAGTGGATGATGAGGAGAGCAATGCGAGCAAGAAAAACATTATTTTCTGATCGTTACATGGTGGTCGCGTTCTGAAGCACAAATAAGCACGCCCACACTGTCGTCCTGTCTACTGTTGCCTCAGTCCCACTGTTGGTCAAACAGACACACAGACCTGCGGCTCTAAAGACATCCATGACACAGACAGAAATCAGAGGAGAGAGATGGCCTGTGTTCCAATATTCTTACTACCCTGCTGCTTATTATATAAGATAAAGATTTAGTATGTCACAATACAGTATGTCCAAAACAGTATGCCAAAATGACAAGGATGTCCCACAGTATCCAGTCACTATTTGAAGCATGCAAACCAACATGCTTTTCTGGCTATTATGACTCACAATCCTCTGTGTGGTAGAAGATATGAGCCGTGAATCACAAGACGGATGATTTAAGTAACCTTCCAAATCGCATATTTTTTTCTTAAATTTTTGCCTCACAGACTTCACACTATATTAAAGTACTATGTCCAAATCTAAGGCATACTTCATACTAGGAGACATAGCTTGTAAGGGCGGCTGCAGCCTTGAACACAACAGAATAATAAGAATATACAAGCAGGCCATGGGTCTGAGAAAACCAACCGCCCACATGCGGGTCATAGGTGATGAAGGGATAGCAAAGCCCCCCCCCCCCCCCCCCCCCCCCCCCCCCCCCCACACACAAGTGTTTTAGCATTGAACCCAAAACAGCGTGAACAAACAGAGCAACAACTATATTCATGAGGTAAAGTTCACGGAGAACATGTGTGCTTCACAGTAAACAAGCTGGTTTTTATGTCAGCTGCAGCTTCTTGTTCCATTCTCATGTGTTTATTATCCCTATTTCATGTGACATTTGTTTTGACTCTGCAGCATATACCAATGTAGCCAAAGTATGGACTCATAAAAAACTAGTGGCACTGTAATGAGAATAAATGTAATTTGTTACTTCCTCCCTTCACACTGACAGTGTCTTGCCTCCAGGCAGTGATTCCTAGAATAAAGGAAACCAGCAGGAGACTTAGTGGAAAAAGATACAGCATATTAGTGAGTTTTAGAGGTGTTGGTTAGCAATTATTTTAACACGGACAAAATGAGTTGTTTTCTCCAACTGCTAGAACAAAAGGCTACTTCTACTGCTCCCTTAATCACAGAGGGGTCACTACAGTGGGTTGCTCCACATATTTGATTTGGCAGATTTTTTATACCGGATGACTTTCCTGACACATCGCCCAAGGGATTTGAGTCTCCTCCTGGGACTGAGCCGGGGATCATTTGCTTGTTAGGCAAATGTGTAAACCACTACACTGTAGTATCTGCATGCTAAGCTAAGTTAACTGATCCCTCATTGTAGCTTCAAATATATCAAACTGACATGCAAGTGGGAACAATCTTCTGGTCAAAGGCATGGCAAAAAGCATAGTTAGCAAAATCTAAAAGCCATAGACAACTGTAGACATAGTGTGGTGTCTTAAAATTGAAGCAGTGCAGAGGGACCTTAAACCTGAATTCTTTATGATGCGCTGCATAGGCTGACTGCTTTGGTTGCAAAAAGAGCTGACCATAGTTTCCAGTGATGAGTTTATGGTCTCTAGTTTTGCAGGAGGTATTATTTAGGTATTATTTCATGCAATTTACTGTTAATTTTATACATTATGAGTTAGCTATGTAGTGTAAAACAAATAATGCTTGCATGCTTTAGGGCTGGTTTACTTTGTGACTGTTGAATCATTACTGTATAAGCATGCAGATCCATCTCTTCCTCTTGACATCTGGATTCAAGGTGCAAGACCTTTATTGTCATTGTGCAAGGACAACAGAATTTGAATGCTTGGTATATAAATATCCATTCGCTGTGAAATCTTGTTTCTCTGTAATGCATATAATAGATTTGCTGAAAGATGAGATGATCGATTGACTAAATTTCAAATGTATTTATGATTTAAGGTTCATGTACACAGACTGGGCGGATCGGGACAATGCAGAAACCCGCCGGAAGACACTAGTGGCGCTTTTTACAGACCATCAGTGGGTGGCACCAGCAATAGCAACAGCTGATCTCCATGCTCAGTATGGGTCTCCTACCTACTTCTACTCATTTTACCACCACTGCCAGAGTGACGCCACGCCACCTTGGGCCGACTCTGCCCACGGTGATGAGGTGAGATCAGAGTACACGAGCAGTATCTGTTGCATGGGAAGAGTTATTAAGCACTAGGCTCAAGAAATGAGACTAAATATCAAAGAGGATAGAAGAAAGACTTCGCAAAGGACGGTGACTAATCCAAGTAATTAACTCTAAAGCAAATTAGACAAAATGACTTATTTCTCAAAGAATCTTGAAATATTTATACAATGAATGAGGATCTTTGGGTTTGTTACTGCTTCACATTGATCTGTTCAAAATACTTGATTAAGGAATTCGTTAGAGCATGAAATATCAGAAATGTTCATGAAATAACTTGTGCTACAGGCCTTTTAGGTGGTTAAGTAGTTATATGCTGTGTATGTGTATTTTTCCTGACTATTTATATGAAACAGCTCTTTGTTCATGCATGTGATGACTGAATTATGATGGTAACAATATGGCTATAACAGGACACAAAATTCACATTTTAGTCTAATTTCGACTACAGAGTCATTGTTGGTTGTGTATTTGTTTGTGCACACCAACAACAACATTTCTTTTTCAAAATAATGAAATAAATGTAAAATGCATAATTGGCTATAATTCACAAGGTTTTCAAATGTTGTGCAATATCAGTAAGAAAGTACTTTGATCTTTTCACCCTTGCATAAAAAATGTCCACTAAGACAAGTGAAATACATTTACAATTAGCTTAAATTACCCATTAAAGCCAGCAGTGCAATTTCAGTAATGTTGCCCATCTCACTTTTTGCCACTCCACATGTGATTCAACATTGTAACGAAGCTAAGACCCTTTTAATAAATAATTGAAGCTGGGCTCTGCTGCCAGTGCATATGGGTGCACAGGCGATGATATACATAAATGCCTGTTCTTTGTTTGTCCCACCCCTGGCGCTGATTGGCTAATCGTAAGTGCTTTCCTTGGCTCAAGTATGTAATAGCTGAAGGGCGAAAGCGATATGCTGGTGTACAGCTCTACTGTAGTGCTCTGTTAGTCAACATAAGATAACATAACATGAAAAAGCATAAAAAATATTGCACTATCCCTGCTACAAAGTAAGATCACAAACAAAACATGTAATATGAAAATGATTAGATACCAGAGTATGGAAATATGATCAAATTAAATGTACAGGATCTGACTCAGTAGTGCTTCAGTCATGCTTATGGTTGAAGTCCAGAGAACAAATGTATTGACTCTAACATGAATATGTGTGTATATGTGTAGGTGCCTTATGTGTTCGGCGTGCCCATGGTGGGACCCACCGATCTGTTCAACTGTAACTTTTCCAAAAACGATGTGATGCTGAGTGCGGTCGTTATGACCTACTGGACCAACTTTGCCAAGACTGGGTGAGTTAATAAAATGTCCACTGCAATGTGAGATGTTGTTCTGTTGGAAAATCCCGCGGAGAATTAAGCAAACACAAGCAAAAGTCCATAAAAAAGACAAAAAACAGAGGATGGCTTCGGCGTCATTCAGTCTTTTCAAACGGAGAAACCCGTTTCTAATTTCTGCTATTAATACGTAATCCCCTCCCACATGTGTAAAATGTCTCATGACTGAGAATGAAAGCCAAGACACTTAATCACATTTTACAAGTGCAAAAGAAAATGCACAGCTGTCAAAGTCAAAGATCAGTCGTTCCTTATCCTTTTTTTTTTATTGACTATGCAAAGACAAGGTTTTGGCAACGCAAAGTGTTGTTTCTGTAAGTGTGGACATTTCAGTCTTGATTTTACTGGAATAAATCTCCTCCAGGCTTGAAATAGGACAGCCAAGTTTCAAGTCTATAATGTTATCAAGATAAACAGCCTCTCCACTTTGCAGCGCTTGATATCCTTTCCATGTGCTTTAAGATTAATAATAAAGCTTAACACAAGGAACCGAGCTATCTGTCAATGTTTACACACAGAGAGTTCAGTCAAAGAGGGAACAAAGAGGAGAATGTAAAAGTTTTGATTGTTAGCATTGAGTTGTAGGCATTGGCATGAGTTTATTGAAAACAGCCAGGAGTAATAAGCTTAATCGCTCAGCTTCTTTATTAAATTAAGTAATATTTAACATAGCAAATAATAGCACGAGAACCACATTTCTCCAGAAAAATTTGACTGCAATTGTCGTAGAAGTTGAATTTTAATGTAGCATTAGATGAAAACATCGCACTTTTAGAGCAACAAAAATAATGAGCTCACAGGCAAAGGATATGTTATTGTAATGCCTTTTCCTTCAAGAGCTCTCTGATGTCTGATGAGAAGACGGCGCTGTAGACACAATAATGAAAGCAGCACCGCAGACTAATTTTGGCAAAGTGGGCATACAGGTTGTCTGTCATGTCAATGTCTTGACAGGCATTTCTTCTGGGACCTTGGCAGAAATAGTTAAAGAGCTCCTGCTCTTGAAAAAAAGTCCTTGAGGACAGCCAAGGTGATGTCCTAAAAGAGGAATCAATTGATTAATTTGCTGTTGCTTGACAAATGTCTTCTCTTCTCTTCTCTTCTCTTCTCTTCTCTTCTCTTCTCTTCTCTTCTCTTCTCTTCTCTTCTCTTCTCTTCTCTTCTCTTCTCTTCTCTGATGCAATGAGAAATATAGTTTATTCAGTATGTTGAATTAAAACTAAGTAGCAAAGAGCAATCCAAATTATTAAAGCAGACTGAAGTGGTCTGCCCATAGCTTTGAAAAATATTGCTGCCACAGAAAAAGCCCGCATTAAAACTTTACAAACCTGACAATCCACACTGATAAGAGTGCCTTTTATCTTTCCACGCTGACATTATATACAAGATAAAAGTAATTGTTGAAGATGGACCTTCTTTCTGCAGTGCTTGAAGTGAGTAATTACCAGTAATTAATCCAATTGAGGCTCAATCCACTGAGACCTCTTCAGATTAACAGAAACATCTGTGGTCTAAACCTTGATCTAAATCACCGCAGAGCCTCGCTGTTTCACAGCGTAAAGAACCAGGACAGTGCGCTCACATAATTTGACTGTGGCATGAAATAAAGATATCTTTAATGTGAATGCATTAAGGCAGTCACATCGCATTAGTTAGCTGTTAGCTGTTTCTAGCCCATAGTCTGTATTGTCATTACCGTCGCAGCAAGCCGCAGCGCAAAATCACCAAGTAGGCATGTGAAGATTTCAGTATACACTTCAATTATCAAAGGGGAACTTTCTCTGAAGAAAGATTTCTCTCGGCTCTGAGTGCCTCAGATGGTGATGGAACTCTGCGACAGCTCAATTTAACGGGGGAGATGTGATGCTCCCTGATGTATATTTTGCACGCCTCTGTGTGGGCGTATAAATCCTCAGCTTGTGTGCATTTGTGTGTCGGTAGGTCTTTAAGCTAGCAGCCTTTTTGTGCTGTTCATAAGGTGTTGATTGACAAGCGAGCACATAGCACGTAACTGGCAAGTCTGTGAAGATGCGCTGCCGTTTGACTCCCAACATTTTAGCTGCTGACACAAATAAGTCGGTAAATCGACAAATAAATGCCTGTCGGCATGTGTCAGAGAAGTGATTTTTCAAGCTATTTCCACTGTACCACGCACACATTCATCTCTAATGTAGATATCTGACAGGTTTGCACGCAGTTCAAACTGCAGGAGTTTGAACTGTGCATTAACAGGAATGTTCTGTAAGAGGCATATAAACTGCACAAAAATCAATGAACTAAAACGAAACCACCTCGCAGCTATGTTTACAGGAAAATAAATCTTGTTTTGCGTTGTAGCAAATATTTTTTGCCTCTGGTTTGTCTTATGTCACTTTAATATTGATTAGAAAGTCTGATGAAACTGTTGTGCCAGCTTGAGCGAAACTCAGCATCCTCGGAGGATGATTGCCAGCACAGAAGGAGCTGAGAACTCCCTGACATTTGAGAAGCAAGGGAAATAAAAGTCATTGATATTTATACGTCAAATGAATATCTGAGCCACACGTGGTGCGACATGAGATCATTTGCTAAATGTGTTTAATTTCTTTGTTTCTTTTAGTATTATTTTCTTTAAGGTTACAGTTATTTGTTAGCAACAAATAAATCCTTCTCTCGCATTTTTCAGTGATCCAAACCAGCCAGTTCCTCAAGATACCAAGTTTATCCACACAAAGCCTAATCGCTTCGAGGAAGTGGCTTGGTCTAAATACACCCCCAAGGAGCAGCTGTATCTCCACATTGGCCTCAAGCCCCGTGTCAGAGACCACTACCGTGCTACCAAAATCTCCTTCTGGCTCCAGCTGGTCCCACACTTGCATCATGTCAACGAGCTCCTCCAGTCGGTGTCGTCTTTCACTCACAGTCCCTCTCCACAGGATGACACCCCTTACTCTTACACTAAGCGTCTATCCAAAGGTTGGCCTCCTAGCAGTACACGCCACCCGGGTTCCCCAGGAGGTACTCCACAACCACCCGAGCCCGCGTTAGGACAAGGTGGAGAAGAAAATGGGGTCCGTGTCCCTAATGAGGACTACTCCACTGAGCTCTCAGTGACTATTGCAGTAGGAGCGTCACTGTTGTTTCTTAACATACTTGCATTTGCGGCTCTTCTTTACAAAAAAGACAAAAGGCGTCTGGAACATCGTAGGCCACGTCCGCTTCCCCCACCGAGGAGAGACATCACGCCAGCAGACGTTGCAGCCCACCTACAGGGGGAGGGACTGATGTCATTACAGGTAAGTCACAGTGTGGGTGGCTGCACATGCTTTGCACATGTGATGAAGTCTAGATTGCGGTGAGTCATGGTGTGCTTGTGTAGCCACAGAAATCCTCTTCAAAGATCTTTGTTTAGCTTGGCGGTTTGTCTGTTTGTTTGTTTGTTTGTCACCAAGATTAGCTGTAATTCTGTAGCAAAAGCTATAGAATTACATCAACCTTCTTGGAGAGGTGGAGCATGGGCAAAGTAAGACCCCATTCCATTTTTGTGTGCACAATCAGAGCGCTTTGTTTGAATCCTGCAAAATTGGGGATCGGCCTTGGCAGAGGTCTGTGCTCCCTGAGTGCCCTTTCAGATTCAAGCTATATGGAAAATAATCACGCTCATTGTCAACGAGTCAGTTGAGGTTTTGTGTGACGACGTAATTAAACTCTTGTCAGTGTAGCAGCTGCCAGTAGAGCACTCTTGCAAAACACAGCCCGTCATCAGCAGACATTATCAGTGTGAGGATCCGTGTGTATCTGTGAGTGTTGATGCATGTGCAGATGTTAGCTGTGTACAATTGCCTGAATTGCTTTCATTTGCTTCGAGTTCATTCAATATCTGGCCTCTTTGGAGCATTGTTAGCCGCTTGTCGCTTTTAAATCTCACACAGCGAGTGCTAAATGTTAGATATGTTTTATAGCTGACAAATCTTAATTGGCAATTGAACTACAGTAATCAAGTTCAGCACAACAGCTGCCAGATTTATGTTTTAAGTCCGTATTTTCAATGCTGTGTTTCTTTAAATATAAAAATCTAACATTTTATTAGAACGTATTCTTGGGTTTTACATTATTCTGGCTAAGAAAAACATATGATTGTAGAACAGGAGGCAAAACTTGGACTGTTGAGGAGGGCCGCACCAATAAGCTTATTTATAAAGAAATAAAATTAACTGACCAAAACTAAGTTCAACTTATTCGTGTGGCCCTCCGCAAAGGTCCCAGTTTTCCTTGGGAAAATTAATTACCCACCGCTGATGTAGAGTAATACCTAAAAATCAGTCAAATAAAGCCAGGAGGGGTTTATATGACAAATAGCAAGAGGTAGTTAGAATTTGATTTGATTTGTTTTATGGATTCAAGTCCTAACTCTGTGTGGAGGTGCTCAAAGCTGGCTCTGATTCAGGTGCAATGAAATCCCAGTTTACCAAGACATTTGACTCTTTAAAGGCGATGTCACTAATGTGAATGTCTCACATCGGTGTGCAGGTGCATCTAGGATTTTTAAAAATGGGGTGGCATAGGGGGACCCGAGTACCAGTCTGGGGCTGTGGAATGGAATATCAGAAAATTGGGCCAATAATCAGTGTTATATTGATTTTAATTGCAGACAGACCTCTTGCTTCCATGAACATGCATTAAGAGACATGCTTGCCCTGTAACAATATAGTGGCTTCACTGAAGCACAAGATTCAATCGCAGGGTAATGGAGCTAACAAAAGGCGGTCTGGTTAGAGCCTTAAATATGTTTTATTCAATTGAGTTGTAGAACAATGACTCATACATCGTTGCACCATTTCAAGGTAAAGGAGTTCGAGAATGGTCGGAAATATATATGCAATTAACACACAAGCTTTCAGTTAATATTATTTTATTATTTATCATGTTTTTTGCACTTGTTCCCCCATAATTTCCTTCCACGATTGACAGAGGACATAACTAACAACACTAAGACGCAGAGTGGCTGCCAATCTTTACCATTCATCATGACTTTCATACAGTGCAAATTCCTTTAGTATATATGAAAGATCAGATGCAAATACCTCTAAGCCCATCTGACACATTTTGTTTTAAGCATTTTTTAAAATCAGGTTTCTGATTAGAAATTATAGTAAAATTTCATTTGAGACTGAATTAAATGCCTTATTTTCAAAAACTCTAGTCAGTTCTTGGGTTTTCAACAAATCCAATTGTCTTCTGCAGCCAAACCCCTGTTGTCCATCTGTGCTGGTTTTGCAGAATCCTTTTTGTACAAGATGTAGGAAAGGCTTGCAAAATCACTAAAGATTCAACTGGAAACAAATGATTCAAAATGAATAACTGAACAATAGCCACACAGTACAACAAAATAATCAATAAATAATAAATAGAAGAGATTACACAATCACTATGCCCTGTGCTGTTGTTATAATAAATAAAAATAAAAATAGAATTATGATATATCAAATAAATAAATAACTCTAAAACCAGTGAATACTTGTCGTGTCGAGCAAGCTAAGCCTCCATGGCACGGTATTGCTTCAGGCAACAAACCACACTTTTGCTCATTAAACCGTCCCTTTAACCATTTAAAGCCTGAACCATGAAATAATTGCCAGAAAATTCTATTTTTTTTTTTTTAAAAAAATGGAGAGTTGGAACTATTAGACAAATTTGTTTAAAAAATGAATTTAATAATAATTTCTGTTTTTTCATTTGTGTCATATTTGCTGCATCAGGCTTAAAATTGTATTGTGTCATTTTTAAGTTATTCAGGGGGAAAAATCACACTGATGATGTAGAAGTCTCAACAATGAATAAAATACTGTGTTTCAAATATGATACACAGACATTAATGGGTCAATTTAAGGGTTTATTCTTATTTTTCTATTTTTATTTAATGACACATATCACAAATGTGTGACACGGTGCCCAGACTACCGTCCTTTACATGTTGAAATCGCTACATTCAAAAACATGTTCCTATGCCTGAACATGTGAATAAATATATTTGGGTGTTTAAATGCAGATTTAATTTAAATTTAATAGCATTACTGCTCAAAAAGACTTATGAAGGATTATGTTGTCATTTACTACCCATCATTTGAATCACGTGTGTATATTTGATATATCAAAGTTCTCAAAAAGTAGGGTTAAATATAATATTTTCTCCAAAAAAAAAAAAAACATGCCATGTCTAAAATATCAAGTAGTGCCTGAAAGGGGCAAACAACATCATGATAATAGTCTGACCACATTGATAAATGGAACTTGACCTGATTAAATGTCAGATGATCTTATTCACATCTTCTCGTTGGTGGTGCTGTGAACATGGAGGCTTTTCCCGACAAAGGAAAGCGGTGCTTATTTTGGAGGAGGCTCAGTGTCTGGTTTAGCCAGGTTTGAAGTGAAAGCCTTCTATTATCATATGCTACCCACTGAGAGCTTTCACTTGATATTGCTTTTTCATTTTAGATCGAGGTGGCATTTAGAGGCTTGTGCATTCATTATATATTTATATAAACCAGTGATATTTTATGCTGGTCTCGGATAGCACCTGCTAAATGGTATTTAAAGGGAAGAAATTGCCCACTGAAGTAGATATGACGATTAATTGTTTATTTTACTGAACTGTGGCTTTATACATAATTGTGCTGATGTTGGCCATGTGGGGATTTGGTGTTTTTCTCAGATTTATTTCACATGTTATCTTTTATTCAGGAGTAATGATAAATTAATTACTTGATTAAATACCCGGTAGATTAATTTATCATAGAAACAATACTCGGTTGCTGCCCTAGATGTGGTTATTTAATAATGAATTCGTTTTTCACCTTTTTTTTCTCTCTCTCCACTTGACCTCATTGTTTTCTCTCGTCCAACTTTCCAAACCTGTAGGTGAAGCAGCTGGAGTGTGACGCTGCCTCAGCAGATGAACGGAACAACGCTCACCATCATCACACCCTGGATACTCTAGATGCGCTGGATGGGTTGGACACCCAGGACATCTACAGCACACTGGACACTGTGCGCCTCACCTGCCCACCTGATTACACCCTCACGTTGCGCCGCTCACCCGACGATGTCCCCCTCATGACCTCTCTGACCCCGGGATCGCTGCCCGTGACCCCGGGGTCTCACCCCGTTACTCCTGCGACGCCAATGACCCCAATGACGCCTGGATCGGTGGCCGGGTTGAGGATGGGGCATCCTCACCAGGGATACACACACCATAGCCCATATAGTAATACACACTTGCCACACACACACATCTCCACGCACACACACTCCACCACGCGTGTATAACCGCAGCAAGATACCGCAGCACATAGATACAACACACACCCATACTTAAACACACACACACACACACACTGAACAAAAGACTTAAATACCTCTACTAATTACCCTGCAGGATTGTTACAGAAGGAATGACAGAGAGACATTTTTCAGTAACAGGATGTAAAGACAAACAGCTGTGTGTTGCATGTCTGGGAAACTGAAACCTAAAACTGGATCAGACGAGATACTCATTTGCTCATAACCCGATGAGCCAGGACAGCCATCAAATGTCTGAAAACCTGCTTTGGATTTTAAATTGCTTTTTCTACAACTGAGGAGGAGGATGAGGAGCACTGTGGCAAAGGGGTCAGTTACTTTACATCTCTTACTGCACCTGAGCTGCGCAGTGCAAACCGTGCTGAGGCTGAAGAGAGCAGATGTAGATGCAGAACTGAGTTATGAAGTACCACACACACAGACTGCTGATGTCAACTTGAACAACCTGTGAAATGTGAATGTAGCATTTTTTTTCCATTAAAAGATCAAAGGCCCTATCTGCCAAGGATCAAACTAAGCTGAGGAGAAAATAACAAATTTCAGCGAGAGATGGATGTAAAAAAAAACAAACAAAAAAGGAAAAAGCAGAGAAAGAGGAAGAGGGGGATTGAAAAGACAACATAAGCTGAAGGAAAAAGTTTGCGCGATGGTGGGAAAGAGATTAAGATTTCATTGAGAGGGATTTAACAGCTGTGAGAGTGAGGAAGACAAAGGGAGATAGAGTGATATGAAGAAAAAAAACACACACACAGAAATGGAAAGTGTGCCAAGAGAAAGAAATTAGCTTCAGAAGAAGAAGGGGCCTCTGAAGTGTTGCCAGACTTACTGAAGAATCACTCTAACCAGCTATGTGTTAAACTCTTGTAAATAGAATGGAAAGATACAGATGATATATTATGATTTACAGCATTTACCTGCTCTTGCATTAAAACATGACTTATTTAACCACATTATTGCTTTCATTTCAGATATTACTATATTATTGTATAGATATCCTAAAGCAAGGCTGGTTGTCTTTCTATCTCAACCCACTGTAATATGTACACAGTACCTTTATTTACAGACTATATTTGCTATGCACAGTCATTTGAGTAATTCTTAACAATGTGAGCATTTAGGTACTTGTTTAGTTGTTGAAATATAGGACATTTTTCACTCCATCCTGTCTTTTTTTGATCATTGGGAAGATGAGCTAGTACTGTGTAGATAATGCAATATTGGTTTGATGATTGAGCACCAGCCAAAAACCACGAACCCTTTGAACCTTTCCTGCTCTCCTTCCCTTCGCATTCCTAAAATTCTTCGTCAAGGCCTTACCCGTATTACCTAAAAAACCAAAATGTAATCTGAAGATTTACAGACAGATGGTGATTGTTCAGGAGTTCAAAAATCACCGCATGTCTCCCCAAACATTCAAAGAACAAAAGGCTTAAATACCTCGACTAATAACCCTGCGGGGTTGTTACAGAAGGCATGAGGGAAAGTTTTTTTTGGGACACATGCTGTCGAAAATCACAGCATGTCCCTCAAAATTCAAGGATTCGTTCTGTTGTTTTTTTCAAGCCCCACTGTTTTACGAACCCACGACTGAATTGCACCCATTAAAATATAAAAGCCGCCATCACACCTGCCAACCCCTCCTAAATAAAACAAAGAAGTCTTGTTGCTTAGACTCTCTTGACGCTGTCACCCACAGTCTGTAGAGAAATGTGGCGGTGTCACCAACGATTTATCGGTAGTAAGCCCGATGTTTGGCTTACTACCTGCCACCATGGTGCCAATTGTTTGCCAGATTTGATAAATGAGGTGGAGTCTGGGTGGAGCAGAAGAGGGGACAATCACAGTTGCTTTGTGTTACAGTGTGAGGCAAACATGCTGCTTTTTACGCCTTAACATCCTCTTAATGGAGCAATATTTTTTCCAAATTTCTATCAAGACACCGGGAAAGCAGTTAAATTAATTATCACTCTCCCCCCCCCCCCCCCCCCTCCCCACCCAGACTACATCATGTGGAAATAATGGCTGATTTTAGCGTGAGTACTTGCTGCTTTGGTCATCATAATAAGATATGAAGCATTTATGAAGTCATAGTCTTATCTGGTTGCTACTGTGAAGCTAAAAACTTTGTTTTCTTTGCTCCAACTAAAAACCCCGATTCCAGGAACTTCACCAAAAGCCATAACGATGGCGCTGAGAAGCTCCCATTTTACTCCCTTTTATTTCTGCCTTCCTTGTCCTGATCTGTGTCCTATCCAACCCCTTCCTTTCCCCCTCCCAGCCTCATTTGTGCAGCTACATTGCAGCTTTGACAGCGAGGCCTATTTAACCTCCTCTCATCCTAAGTAACTTCTTCATGAGAGATTTTAGTTACCTGTCAACAGAATACATGAAAAATGAAAGCTGAAAAAAAATTGTGGATGGTAAGCAAAGACCTTTTACAAAGAGATATAAAAATAACATTTAACAAATGTTTGATTGACTGAATATTTTTTTCATATATGGGTTTACTGACTCAGCGGATGGCTGGATTGTGTCAAGCATAAAACATTTCTGCTGCATTTTTGAAAAATAAAAATATCAGTATTTTACAATTATGAGCATTTTAAATGCCTTGTATGTCTTCATTTTTAAAACAATGCTTTCAGAGAAATTAGAGTGAAATAGGAGGATTCCAGTAATGTCATCTCTGTTTTGATTAGATAAAGTGGTTGTTTTCCGTTGGATATTATGGGCGATATGCTGCATTCCTTTTACATCGGAAGTCTGATGTCAGAGGTGGGAGTGACTTCATTCCAGAGTTGACTGCTTTACAGTATTGGTAGCTTTGAATGCAAGGGAAATCCGCATTTGTTTTGCTCCCTAGACATGTGATGCTGTTCATCCATCACTTGCAATACACAACACAATGCTTATTTTTCTGTGCTTAATACAGCTGTGCAGGGCGTTTACAGATAGCGTGTGGACGGTTCCCTATGTGTGGCTTATTTAGCCATTAAGAAATACACAACAGAGGTAACACTTGTAATGTTGTATAACATTACAAGTGTTATAGTCTTAATGCTGTTTACACTCACTGCTGCCATCTTGGATTGTACCGTCAAGATTGGTGGGGCTTTCCAAGCGGGAAATCCAACTTCAAGGAGTGCTCCAGCTGAAAATTTGGACTCAGACTTGAGATTTCCTACTTCCCACTTGAAACTAAATACATGTCAGCGCCCGTATTAGTCATAGCAGTAAATAAATATGATATGTCATTTATTATTTTAAGCCAGTTTTAAGTGTGGGAAATGCTGTTGAAGAATGGAGTCTTACAGAAACAGCTACTAATAGGAGACTAGCTTAGTTTAGCATAAAGAGTAGGAGCCTGCTACCTTCCCTGAAGTTCCCCATTACTGGTGCATATCTGATTTGTGCCTAAATAAGAATGTATGGCTTCAGGGTCTAGTTATGTGTCTCTTTCTTGGCTGGGAACAGTGACTTCCTGGGGCCTCTGCTTAGGACTTGCTCGGCCAAGAAATGGTTTCAGCCAAATTATTTTCAGCTCCTGGTAAAACTACAGCTTGCTGTTATCCCACTTAGTTTTTTGTAAGAAAAAAAGAAGAAAATTATGTGTAGTAGAGTTTATAAATCTAAAGTATCTTGATTCTAATCTATATGCTAAGCTACATATCTGTGTGAGAACAAATGAGAGCGTGCTATACATTGTCCTGAAGGAATACAGGGTGTTTCCCAAAACGTGGAACTATTCCATTAGATTTCAAAGCCATGTAAAAAGAATCATATATTGATTATGGTTAGCTTTACTCTATAGTGCATATATGGCGCAATTACTGAAGCCACCACTGCAGCAAGGAGACATTACTGTAAATCATCATGGACTAACAGCCCCTGCCAGCTGGCCACAGAGACCCTGTAAGATGTGAAAGAACCAAGTTCATGGCTGACTTCCAGACCAGATTGATGTCTCCTACATTGTGTCCCTGCTCTAATCCCATTAACTAGATATAACTGCGGTTAATTTGATTTATGGAAGGCAACACACCAGAAAGCATGAGTTCAAGTCATGACCAGGTTGTTTTTCTTTTTTTTAAATTTTGGTTTGACATCAACATGTGCATGAACGAGCCCTGAGAAGCTGCTGCAAACTGCACCGTCAGTTTGACAGTTCGGGAGAGGGGTGCTTTTTAATGAATCAAAAGCCATTTGGACACTGAAACGCTTCCTTCGTAACGTCTTTAATCTTGGCTTTCACTTCAGTGGTTCCAACTGGATTAATGTCATTTCATCAGGAATTTTTGAACAAGTGCACTCAGGCTTTATGCGTGCTAATGTGTAGAGATGGTGAGGCTTTGATTATTTTTCAGTTACCTGGCTGAATTTATATCTAACAGTGAGATCTGCCTGAATGTAACTAACTCTATGAGGCTTACTGCTTTACATTTGTCCCTTTAATGCTGTTGTTTTTTATTCGAATGCCGTTCTTCAGCATGTTACAGTTCGCTGTCCTATGTGTGATATGTTGTGAGCATTGTGTTTCCATATGGAGAATATATGTCATTTAGTAGACATATTCTTAATGGGGTGTTCTATCCACTTACTTTAACGGAGACTGCACTAAGGAGCTGTTTAACTAAGACTATGGGTCTACAGAAGTGCAAGCAGCTCTGTGTGCATTTATGCCCAACGAGGCTTTGAGTTAAATACTGACATCAGCATGCTAACATGCTAATTGGCTCTAACACAAAGTGCTGCTGAAGCAGAAGGACAGCATAAGTTAATTTTGCATCTATTTAGTCATAAGTCAAAGGACCACCAAGCTCATTAACCTTCCTCAGAGAAACATGAATGTACAATATTTCATAGTAGTTCATTCAAAAGTTGCTTTCTGGCTGGACCAAAGTAGTAAAGCTACACCGATTTTTTTGTATCGTTTGATCATATAGTTTATGTCAGACTTCTAATTTGGCCCGTATCTGTTGAGATTCTAAAAACACAAGAGTGTCACTTCTATCTCCTCCTTTGTTTCTTTCTTGGAAAATTAAAAGGCTGAATAAAAAAAGAGGGAGGAGAAATGAAGATAAGACTAAAAAAGCTGTTGAGCTAGAAAATATTAAAAGAGGAGCATAAGTGGAGGATGCAAGACGAATGATAATGGGACATATGGGAGGGAAAGTGAAGGAGGTAATGGAAAGAGAGATTAAATAAAGGATGCATAGAAGGAGGAGAGGAGAACTGATAAGGGTAACTCATTAAGGAATGGAACACAGCCTGCCTGGTTGTTTATTGGCGTGAAGGTTCGCAGTACTTAATCACTCCTGCCAGAAAGCATGCACCCAGCATGCACACTTAACCACACACACTCCTGCATGCAAGCTCACACATTTTTGCATGTTTCCAAAATACCGATGCATACACCATGCGCATGTTCACGCATGCATGCCTCTACACTTGCACACACACTACTGCATGCCTGATGGCAACTTGAGTCATTGAATCATTTTCTCTGTGGTCTTTATCACTCTCTCTCACTATCGCTTTATCTCTTCACGGTTCCCCGTGCCTCCCTCTAATCCTTCTCTCCTGCTTTTTTTTACTTCGTACTTCTTGTCTTCATCTCCCCCTTCTTACTTCCTGTCTCCTGTTGGTCTTCTCGCTTCCACAGTCCCCCCTTTCCCCATTCCTTCGTCACCCTCCTCCCCCTGTCTGGATGTGTTCCCTCTTATCTACAACCTTGAAATGATCTTCAAAGAGTTATTGCAGCCGAGCATGTGAGGTCACAGCGTCTCCAGTCTCTGGTCTTCTCATTTCTCATTTGCCCGCTGCTCGTCTTTCGTTCCACTCCTCTCTCCTCTCCACTGCACTTCACTACACTTATTTTTTTTTTGCCTCTCCTTCTTCCATCTAATCTGCCCTCCTCCTCCACTCTCTCCCCAAGCATCATTCTCCTTTTTTTTCATCTCACACTCCATTTCTCTCCTTCTCTGCTACCATCTATCTCTACCTCATCTGGTCTCATCACCTCTCATCTGATCTTCGCTTCATCTCTGCCTCCCTTTGACTCTTCTCTCTCTCTCTCTTTCTTTTCTTTTTGCCCAACTTGTGCACTTCCCTCCTTATGTTATTCATCCCTGCTTTCACTCTGGCTGTGTCTCCTCTAAAATACTGTTGAAAAAGAGGTCAGACGGGGTTCCTTTGTTGTGCGTTTCCATGCGTGTTTTTGCATGTGTCTGGGGTTTTGAGTGTGGGTGTGTGTTGTGAGGATGTTATACGCCTAACTCTCTTTCAAGCAGCCGAGAGCCCCGCAGTATGTGCACTCTCTAATTAATTAAGCGTAGGATGCTTTAGTCTGAATATTGCTCATCTGTCTCGCTTGCTTTTTCTCTGTTGACTGTCTCTCACCTCTTTCTCACCATTATGGTACCATCTACCTACCTGTTAGGACATCTTCTCCTCACCTCTCTCTCTGTCTTTGGTTTCTCTATTCTTTGCCTTGCATTTTCCATTTTGTCTGTCTTTTCCCCCTGATATGCTCTGTTAGACTGTCTCTGCGGGTGAACTGCTACATGATTCAGTTTTCTCTGATGCCCACTGCTTTTCATAAAGGAGGGTAAACAACAGCAGTAACTCACTTGGTCCAGCTGAGGTCAGCATTGTTCCTGATAATTAAGAGAAAACATAAGCGAGAGCTTATTGCAAAGTTTAATTTTTTAAAAACCTGCAAAACTTCAAATAATTCATGTTTTATAAAGCAGTCACATCTGCTAATATAGACCTAAACCAGTGTTAAAGTCAGATACAAAATACATATATAGATATATTTGCCAGTAACACCAGGGTATATAACAAAAACAGCAAAAAAAACCCATTCCCGCTCCCTGCATGTGTGCCATTTCCAGGCAGTCCTGCTGCTTGACATGATTGTTTGTGAGTGTGTGTATTTATGCATGTGTTTACCATTCACTTGGGCCATCCCTGTCTGATCTGTGTACTATGCTGTCAGGCAGACACAGAGAGAAAGATAAAATAGAGAGAAAATGTGTGTTATTGTTGGCCTGTGATGCCTGTCAGACAGGAAGGAAGCTCGGCTCTTCAGAATTTACTTTCCTTACTGCAAAAGCTCTTACCAAAAACACACACTAACACACTGAAGGGCACTGCAGTTTCAATCACACGAAAGGAATTGTGCTGACTTACATGCATATCCATGTCAGTGCATATCGATATTAGGACTTGTTTGCCCCCAAAAGGTAATCGAGTTGCAAAAATGATGCACTAATCACGTTAATGTCCTTACAAAATGAGTAATACACAATTGCAAATGCAGCTGTGTTTGTTAGGATTTTGCATTGACTTTCATTCCTTGTGGAAAATCAACCCAAGCTTTAACCTAACCTCAGCTCACACCAAAACCTTAACCCTTAGCAGGGCCCCAGACATTTTATCTTTCTTCATTAGCACTGAGCTTTGGTCTCTCTCTCTCTCTCTCTCTCTCTCTCTCTCACACACACACACACACACACACACACCTACACACACACACACACACACCTACACACACACACACACACACACACAGGGGTGTGAACTCTCTGTGATCCTTAGAGGATAAAATCTGGTCATCTCACACCCTGCAACCTTGGTAGCTGCAGGCAAAGAAAACTAAAGTCATTTTGAGTTATTCTCAAATTCCTTACAAGTTCTTGTGCTTTATGCCCCAATGTCCCCTCAAATAGCTTAGAAGTTAGGCTAATTGGTATTGCAATGTGACCCTCAGTGTCACACTGAAACCCACTGTGCTCTGAGTTTATCTGGCTGCTTGTGTTGTTTAAGACTGGAGTGCATCTCCGTGTTCCCACTGGGCCTCATTTAATAATTTTTTCTGCACGTTTGCCACATTAAAATGAGCTGAGCAACTGAGTGTGATAAATTAATGCAGAAAATATCTCATTGTTATTGCTCATGTTATACGTTATGGCTTATTCTGTTTTAGCCTGCCATATTTTGCTGCTTCGGCCATATGATTTGTGACTAGTTCTATCCAAGACTCCTAGTCTGTTTTTAATTTATTTCTTTTAACAGCAGCCTGCTGTGGTATCTGGCACCGAGATAGCAACAGATCCTTTAAGTCCTATAAGTTGCAAGGTGAGGGCTCGATGGTTTAGAGTTGCTTGTCCAGCACATCCCACAGCTGCTTGATTGGTTTGAGATCTGGCCAATTTGGAGTCCAAGTTAACACCTCAAAATCATTGTTCTACTCCTCAACCTTTTTTTTGTGACAGAGCACATTATCCAGCTGAAAGAGGCCACAGCAATCACAGAATGCTGCTTCCATAAAATGGTGTAGATGGTCTGCAACAATGCTTAGGTAGGTGGTACATGTCAAAGTAACATCCACACGGATGGCAGGACCCAAGGTTTACCAGCAGAACATTGCGCGAAGCATCACAGCACCACTGTCAGCTTACCTTTTTCCCATAGTGCATTGTGGTGCAGGTTTTCCCTGTATAAGTGACCCACCCCGTTATCCACATGATGTAAAAGAAAATGTGTTTCATCAGACCAGACCGGTTTCTTCCATTGTTCTGGGATCCAGTTCTGATTCTCACATGCACATTGTTGGCTTTTAGCAGTGAAAAATTATCAGCACGGACACCCTGAGACAATGCAGCCACATATGCGACCAACTGTGATGCACTGTGTATTCTGACACCTTTTTTTTACCAGAACCAGCACGGAATATTTAAGCAATTTGAGCTACAGTAACTCATATGTTGGATCAGACCACATGGCCCAGCCTTCACTCCCCACACCCATCAATGAGCCTAGGTTGCCAATGACCCTGTCGCTGGTTCACCACTGTTTCTTTCTTGGAGCATTTTTGATTAATAATGACCACAGCAGACTGGGAACACCTGACAAGAGCTGCAGTTTTGGAGATCCTCATACCCAGTCATCTAGCCATGACAATCTGCCGTTTTGTTCAACTTTCTCAAATCCTTACACTTGCTTGTTTTTCATGCTTCTAACAACTCAACTTTGAGGGCAACATGTTCTCTTGTTCCCAAATAACAGGTGCCAAGAGATGATTAGCAACAGAATAGGAAGATACTGAAATGCTGCTGTGCAAGCTATTCCAGCAGAAGGGTTTACATGAAGACAAAGTGGGACTTATGGATACTTCATCCAAGGTCTAAATTAATGGTTAAACAGTAGCTCAGTGTCCCAACATCTGGAACCATGAACAGCCACAAGTAGTAGTAACCTCTCTGGAGAAGGCGATTAGAGGCCAAGATAAAGGTAACACAGAGGGAAGTTAGCCAACTGTTCGATCTGCAGAAAGGAGTGATGAAAAAGGGATTCCTAAGAAGTACAGCAAGATGCCCATACGTCAGACCTTAGAAACTGCCAAGCAAAAACTCACAGTCTTTTCTAGCTGCTTGAAGAAGTATAACATAGAGATAGAACCCAGGAGGATAAGCCAACTGTACTATACTGAACCATCCAAGGTGTATTCTCAGTGCCAGGGGAACAATATAAGAACACAAACACCCAGGCTAAAGCTGGAGCAATACTGGAAGACCATGTGGAAAAAGGACATAACCCATAACATGTGGCTGGTGGAGCTAAGAGCTGACCACAGCAACCTACCTGAACAGGATCCAGTAATCATCATAGTAACAGACATCCAAAACAGAATCTCCAGCATGGAGAGTTGGACAGCACCAGGCCTTGACATGATAAAGAAGCTAACTGCAGTTTATGAGCATCTGGCAACACAAAGGAATCAGCTTCTAATGGATGAGACACACCCAGAGTGACTGGACTGTCGTAATCCCTAAGAATCTCCAGATGGGAGCAGTTCCATGCAACTACTGGCCAATATCCGGCCTCAGCACTACAGGGAAGAGTTCAGGAATAGGCACAAACACCAGAGGGGCAGAACACTACTGGTAGATCAGCAAAGCAATCACTCAAGACTGCAAGACCACACTGACCAACCTGTGCACTGTCTGGATGACAAGAAAGAGTCAGACTCAGTGCCTTAATAATGAATCCTGGAATGCCTGGAAATGTACAACTGTACACCCTGAGACTGAATGCTAAGTTGAAGGAAGGAGGCCTAGTGAGTATCAGAACCACAGGCTGATAGAAGAAGTGTCTTTCAGAGATGCCCCTGAAACAATCCAGGACATAACAGCAGAGTGCAAGATGCTAGCAAGCAGGACATACATGGTACACCATAATCAAGCGGCTGGTGTAGTATACAGGAACATCTGTATGGTCTTAAAGTCTTGAAGTCATAATGGGATACTCCCCTTAGTTTGGGTGGGATTGACCAAGCTAATATCCTGTGGGACTTCCAGATGTCTAACCTACCAGACATAGTAGTAGTGGACAAGCAATCAATGGCTGTAGTGATAGATGCAGTGATAGAGGCTGTTATTTGTACACCAACATCAGGAAGAAGGAACATAAGGAACATAAGAGGCCCAAGAAACACAAAGGGATGAGAGAAGAACTCGAGAGGATGTGATGAGTGAAGGCAACAGTGGTCCCCATGGCAGTTGGAGCACTTGGGGTAGTGACCGCCAAGCTATGCTAGTGGCTCCAGCAGATCCCAGGAACAACATCAGAGATCTCTGTTCAGAAGAGCGCAATCTTAGGAACAGCAAAAACACTGTGCAGGACGCTCAAGCTCCCATGCCTCTGGTAGATTACCCCAGTTTGAATTTTGATCACATTTGACACATTCAGAGAACAGAATTAAGTCTCTGAATTGCATCTTCTTTTAAATTCACAGTCTACTCTCTATGTATTGGCTAGAATAGAATAGAAAACAATAGAATGGAATAGGACATTTTTATTGTCATTTACAAGTACAAGAAAATTAAGTGCAGTGTTAAAAGGAAATGTGAGAGGTGAGACCTGAGACTTGGAACCAACCCTGTTGTTTTCCCCTTTATAAGGTGCAGGTAACTAGTTGATCTCTTGGTTTAAATATACAGTTCAAAGCTGTGCACTGTTCTTATTATTGTGGTTGTTTTGTTTTGTTTTTTGTTTATTTGGCTGTATGTTATTATATTGGATCAGAAAGCAGCAATTAATGTACTGATTGTGCTTCAGAGTGGTTTAACAATTTCTTGTCATTGCAGACAGTGAAGGCGCAGCGTGGAAACTGTACTTTTTCCATGCACCACATAGAGCTTGAGTGATGATGGGCATTAAGGATTTTCTCTTATATATTTTTGTCCTTTTGGGTTAAAATGTAGATCGTTGTGCATACAGCGTGTGACACGTGATGTTTGTTTTTGATATTTTCCCTGCAGTGATCATCCTGTCTTCCCAGTACTATAGTTTTTAATTTAATTTATTACTAAAGCAGATCTTTTAATTGTTTATTTGGTGTCTGCTGTTACATGTATAGAAATATATATTTTTTGTATTAGCATTAAACCTTGTGAACTAACTGCATGTCTATGGCTCATTTCCTATTTAAATAGTACCTCCTACGGGTCAAAGAAATATAAATAGATGAGGCTAAAAAATGAAATATAATAAAAGATGGATATTCAGTAAATGTGTCGCCAGTCCCTGCATTCACAATATGAAATCGATCCTATGAAAATAATAAAAACTATGGTTTAATTGAGTTTAATGGCAGTGGGGTAGAAACTGTTTTTTAGTCTGACTGTCCTTGATTTTATTGTCTTTTATTTTATGCCTGATGGCAGAAATTCAAACAGATTAGGATTTGGGTGTGATGAGTCACACAAAATGTTTTGGGCTTTTCTGAGACAGTGGGTGTTGTGAAGTTCCTCTAGAGAGAGGAGAGGGCAGCCAAAGATTTCCTGGGCAACCTTTATAACCCCCTGGAGTGCTTTCTTCTGCCACTGTCCAGCTAGAAAATCCCACACAGAGACAGGACGTCAGTAAGCTTTCTATTGAGTAGCAATAGAAGGACAACAGCAGCTACCAGTATTCCACTGAATTTGTTCACAAAGCTCAAAATTTATATTTACAGGTTTATAACAATTGTTTTTTTGTCAGCCGTAAAGCCCCTGTATCCTTGTGTTCATATGATGACAGTATTGTGCAAGGAAATGGTTGTTATTCTGTGCCAGTTCCTGTTGTGTTATGCTCTCCATTGAGTAAAATATGTGTAGAAATGTTCTTACTATGTCTTACTAAATAGGTGTGCGTGCAAAATTATAGTCACATTCATGAAATGGGCATACTAGTCAATTTTGTTCTTATTACTATGCATAGGTTAGTGATTCACAATCATTCTAGCTACACAAGCTACAGTCAGTGCACTGCCATGCTTTGGTTTTGCTATTTAAAGAAATATGTTTACCTTGATGTATTAAATGGAGAAAAGTGCTGAGGTTATTGTAAGATAAAAGCCTGACTGCTAAAGCAGAATAATTTTGTAACAGAAGAAACAGAAGAAAAATATAGTGTCCACGGACGAAGCCGGAAAGGGCACAAAAGGCTTGGACTGCAATAACTGAGGTGGTCAGTGTTTTGTCCCTTGAGACTTAGGGTCCAGTGCAGTCAGAAAAAAAGACAGGTTTGGTATCAAAGCTGATGTAATAAAAATAAATAAATAATAGGAGGAAGGAGCAAAAAGGAATGGAGCAGGTAGAAAAGACAAGGACAGTCTGTCAACTCAAGATGAAAAAACCCACAGCAGTTATTGCATGTCCAGAAGCGGGATGGTGCAAAGGAATGAGGGTACAAGTTAAGAAATCCAGCAAGGATGCAAATGCTAAATATTTAAAACTGAGATAAAATCACTTTTGCAGTGGTGAAACCTACAGTAGTAGTGAAATCTAGTAAAACCTAATAATTCTAGTAAACGCAAATATACAATCAGCCAGTGTCATGGCAACAATCTGGTGAAGTTCAAAACAAGAATCAGAATGAGGAAGAAATGTGATTTTTGTGACTTTGAACATTGCATGTTTGTTGTTGCCAGATGAGCCCGAGCCATCTCCAGGGTTTAAAAAGAGAAACTATCCAGTGAGCAGCAGTTCTCTGCTTCAAGGTGATAGGAAGGCAACAACAACCAAAGTATGCAGAAGAGCATCTCTGAACACACAACACATCAAACCTTGAAACCTTCTGGACTACAGCAGCAGAAGATGCCTTGTCTGATGAGTCTCCATTTTTCCTAACGTTTGGGCGATAGGGTCAGAATTGTTAGACCACAGCTTTGGCATAAACAACATGAGAGCTGAACAGATTCATAAAAGAAAATTCTGTGTGTGAAAGGTTTGTATGCATGGTTTAAACAAAGATTTGTTTGTGTGCACTGTTTTTAAATGAGGCTCAGTGTCTGTACAATGCCACTTCCATTCCTGCCTCAGACAAATAAGGTATTGTAAAAGCCCATACCGAAGGGAGACATTCCTTTGCATTTTTTTAAGGTTGTTTAAATTCAAAATCTTTGACTGAAGCTATGTAATCCAATCTTCAAATGAATGAATAACATACTTCTGGACATGAAAAAGATCCAGTATTCTCTGGATTTCAAATAGTCCTACATTGTAGTATTATTAGATTTGTATTACAGTAGTATTATATTTACAAACATATAATTCAAACCATGTTTTTTTCCTCCTGCAGTGCTATTACTTACCCTTTACCTCCTGTCACCTTACAGCCTTTGCTCATTATGCATCCAGGATGTGGAACCTCTCTGGCCTCTGTGGTTTAAGCGACAGGACAAATAGCTCTGCTTTTCTAGTCTGGTCATGTAGAGACAGATGAGACAAACAGAATCACTTAGCTAGCTAGCCAGGTACTGTACTGTCTGTGTACTGATTCACTTGACAGATGCACAGGCCGAGTCCACAGAGACTTATGTACCCCTACTTTTATCTAGCTTGCTCCAGACCTGCACAAAGTCACCTACAATTCCTGTGTACAGTATGTGCAAGTGTGATTCTTGATTTTTTTTGGTCAATGTGCATGCTTCTCTGCTCATGCGTGTGTTATTCAAAGCAATCCCAGGTGTCTCTGATGTAACTCAGGATAGTAAGCTTGCAGCTGGGAGACGCAGATAACTACCAGGATGATTGTGTGTGTGTGTGTGTGTGTGTGTGTGTGTGTGTGTGTGTGTGTGTGTGTGTGTGTGTGTGTGTTCAATTATTTCAATGTTGTATGCACTCTGGATGTGGCCTTATGTAGTTAAGCTGATTATAACTGAATAAGATTCCCATTTGACCTTGTCATGGTGCAATGTTTTCTCAGGAAAACAGACCAAATAGCCCTCAGCTCTGTGTTCTTGCAGACCTAAGTATACCTGACAGTGTTCACACCAATAGCTGTCTGATAGGGCTCTCTGAAAAAGGTATAAAAACCCAAGGACAGATCAGGTCAGGTTCCGAGTATGCATTTCATTAAGTACACAAAGTTATTCACTATTTAAGGGCTTAGGTAGGATTGGTTAGAAAGATATTAAGAACTTACTTTTGCCTGCACTAATAAAATACAGTTAACGTTTCCTCATTCAATCTTGCAAATTGAGTTGCTTTAAAAAGTAGCAAAAGCTGAAATCAAACATCCTTAATCATCCAGAAATTGTAATATGCCACATCAGTAAGCCGTTTACTTCTGAGGTTTTAATATCTTCTCCTTGGTGTCTGCAGGAAATGAGAAAAATGTTTTGTTTTTTTTCCCAGCAGTTTCAGCTGTTGTTGGTGAACACAGCTTTGTTAGTACTGGTACGGGCAATTTTGTATTCTGCTCTTCAGCTTTGATGGTTAAGCTGATATGACTTCCTACCAGTGAACAAACTCAGCACTAGAATACCAATAAACTGAGCAAACAGGGGAAAACTGCAGTTTCTCAATTAGGTGGAAGGTGACACTTGGATCTGGTGCAGATCCGCTCCACGATTTTGGCAGATGAAACAAGTGTGTTGACGTGTAGTAGAGCCATTATAAATCTTTGCAGCACTTAGATCTTCTTCACCACACGCCCACGCATGCTTATCTGTGAATTTATAGAATGTGTGTATCAGGGGGAAGATTAAGTCAGCCAGCTTTTATTTTATTTAAAGTATTCTTAAGTGTAGCAGCGAGCGTATGTGTTGAACAGATAAAGATAAAAGGCAGGCCAGGCGGAGCAAATAGTAAGGACTGTGTTTTAAAGTGTTTTCCTAGTGTTTCCTCTTCTTTCTGTGCAAACGTGCGTTTATATGAGGTGTTTTGGAGTAAATGTATCTTTACAGATGTTAAGGGTCAAACCCTTTTGGCTGTAAAGGTTAAACTCAAATTCCCTTCTCATTCTTTGATGTTTATCTACTCTCAGGCTTCTCCTCTTCCTCTCCTCCTGTTAGTTCTGCCACAGTACATGAGGAGAATCACAATTTTCTTTTCCATCTCCCATTTTTCTGCCCTCAGAAATGCCTGTGACCTGTTCTTTCTTTTCTATTCTTTCTGTCTGACTCACCCTGCTTTCTCCCTTTCACTTTACCCCTCCTTTCCCCTTTAACCAGACAGTTTCACAAAACCAATATTTTCTGCTGAGAGCGTGAATCCGTCATAGTCTGGTTTTTTTCAGAAGGAATGTTGGTCTGTTCCTCTGCTTCTTACTGTCTCAGTATTGACTAGACCTACAACTTCTCTTTAGGAACTTGTAGGGGAATCAGAAATCTGTTGTATAAACACTCTGCTGGAGTTTGATATCTACTGCTGGTCCCAGAACAAATCCACTTGTCTGTTTCTCTCAGGAGAAGCAGATTCACCATTGCACAGCAGAGGCTGATTCCCCGTGGCCAATTCTGTTGTGAATTCACAAACTCAAATTCACTTCAAACAACTTTTCTGCTCTGGTATCTTGTTTCATCTTTCTTTTTGCTCTTTGAAATTCCTTCTTTTTCTTGCTCTTTCTCACATACACCCACATGCACACACATACATACACTTGCAGAGCCCTGTTGCCAAACTTGATGGATTCCCACTTAAATTTCTGTCTGAACAGGCAGATAGAGTGCAGGTGTGTCACGGCCAGCGGACGCAAGGTCATGGACAGCAAACAGGTGTGTGTGTCTGTGCAGGAGTGTATTTTCCTAGGCATGTGTGTGTTGTGTAGTGCCTGTGTGTTTGTCACTCAAGAGGCGTGTTTGACTACAGGCTATGATTTAGTTTTAGTGCTGACATTAGTGACTCTCTAAGTGCACCTCCAACAACAAACTACTACCTCTGCGCCCTGTAAATCCTTTAACTATGCTTAAGTGTGTGCAGCTTCTGTGTTTCAGGCCTTTTTCTGACTGATTTCTGTGTGTTTGAATGACAATTCTGCATGTTTCAGTTTATTATTGCATGCCATATATTCTGTTAATAATCTTTATTTTAGTTAAGCGTCTGTGTATAAGTGTGCAATCGTTCAAGCACTGGAACAGTCATGTGTCTGGGAATGTGGTTCGTTTTTTTTTAGCCAAAGAGCATCATGTAAGTCTGGTATTTCACTTTTCAGACAGAAACAGTTGTCTCCTTTTGTACGGAAGTCTACATTCGTGCTCATGGGGTGGTTTGATATCCACTGGGTGGAGAAACACTGACACAACACTCTCAGCAGGAAAGGTTTGTCTCTTACAGGAATCAATGGCCTGCTTAGAATAACCACATTTCATCCGAGTTTCACCCTTGGCTTTGCAGAACTTAAATCTGAGCCACGATCTGTGCTGTCAGGAGAAATGTAAGAGCAATATTTTACCTTGAAGAGACAAAAATGAGTTCTGGAGCTCCACACACTTACACAGATACATGCACATCCTACACACATCGAAATAGATCAAAATTATATATCACGAGTTGCATTTCTGCAGACAGTTTTCGTTTCCTTCCCCATAAATTGTTCTGAGCACCACGGAAAAAAATTACAACAGGCATCAGTAACTTACAATAATATAAGAAAGCACCGTAGAACTATGTATGTAAACACTGCTTTGAAGTATGATTGAAATCAGATAAGATGCACCTCTTTACAGCACACCAAAAAAAAACAAAAACAAAAAAAACTCTTGAGGCCAACCACTTTACTTCGTTTTTTCTATTGGGCCACAGATCCAGTTTGCATTTTATAGTCTTACAGCAACTCTTTGCCTTGTCACATATGGTAATGTGATTGTAACCTTGGCATTGTTCACTCTGCATCCACTTTTCTCCAGATGGCTTCATTCAGCCATCAACCCTACAAGGACGGAGAAAACCTGTAACAGAGAGTGAACGGATGATGCCGAAAACAAATTTGCACTAATATAATAATGGTTAGGATTTTATAGTTTAGGGCACATACTTAAGAAACTCTAGACAAACTGCAACCTGTAAGGGTCACACAGCCAAGCTTGTGATCTCACGTGAACCTTTCCTGACTTTCTGCTCTTTAAACAGTTACGGGGTTAAGTAACAGGCTACACAAGACTATAAAAATAAAATGATGTACAGTGAAAAAAAACATTTTTAATTTAAGTTTTTAAATTATTTTGTAATTTAGAAGAAAGTTAGCTTGTGATAGGTTTTTCGTAAAGCTTGCTACTGTGAACTTTGATTTTATCTCTCCTGTGTTTTATGTCACAAACATCAACTGTGCCCTCTCTGTTTTCTCCAGCCAAAGTATCAACCTAAGGTTCACAGTGAAAATGCAACAATAGCCTCACAGTGAAGCCACTTTGATGGGATGAGCTTAGTTCACTATAATATCTTTGGTAAGAAGTAGATTTTTGATACTGTTTAATGTTTTTAGGGGCTTCATTGTATTATTTTTTTAATGCAACATCCTTTTTTTTTTTACCTTCTTCAGTCACTGTTAACAGTCCCAGTTGTTTATTAGTTTTATTCAAATTTTGCCTGTATTTTTTCTAGTTTGTGTTATTAAAAACAACAGATGAAAAACAAATTTACTACAACTATTAGTTTTTCAAGCCTTTTTCAAGCCAAGTAAATCTCAGATAGAAAAAGAGTCTAAAGATTTTTTATGTAAATAACAAAGAAAAGAAACAAATAAAGCTCTTATACAAGTAAAATGTATTTCAGCAAGGCTCCTCTGACTTTGTGAAAGACATCATCTGTGTTAGTATACTAGCTAAAGAGTAAAGGTCTGTCCATCTGACTGGCTCTCCACCTTTCTGTTGCTCAGTGTCTCTGTTGTGTGTGTGAATACATGCTGTGTATCTTAAAGTGCATCACAGGTCATGTTTGGGCCTCCAGAAAAACTGAAGGATCCCGTGATTCAATTTCCCCCCATGGGGTGGTACCATAATTCACTCATATTTTGTTGAGTCATTTCTGATAATTAAAAATAAATTGGCCAGTTCGCTCTGGAACTGAATTTAATGTGACGAGGAAATGTGCACAGGATCAGATGTTAGCTTGCATGCAGTAGTCTAATGAGATCTTCTTTAATTATTTTCACTCATCTGTTACACAGAACAGAAACTGCACAAAGCATTTGACCTCTTTTGCAAATTGGAAGATACAAAGATGACAAATAATGATTGAATCTGATTTTGGCATCAGTTTGTGGACACACCCGTGCATGTGTGTGTGTTAGAGCTGGCCATGGTGTTAATGTGAACTCTGCACCTTGGTCTGCAGCTCAGGTGTCACTTAGGAGTTTTTCCAAGTCCAAGTTATAAAGAAATCTAATTAAATCTAAATTATTATTTTTTGCTGAACAGATATTTGAATGGAAGCATTTCATTTAGAAGATGCATCACATTAAATAACAGCTAGAACACAAATATCTGTTGACGCCAATAAAGAAATTGCGTGGCTACAGCTGTTGAGGGTCAAATATTTTTCATGGTGACTTATTCAAGACATCAAGATGAAGAGAAAACAAAGGAAACGGCGATTCTCTGGACTTCCTCTGCTTGTTTGGAGACAGCCTAACCCAACCAAACCACATCAGTGGGAAAGCAAACAGACAGGACTGAGCAGCAAGCTTTGGTTTGTGTGTCTGATGCACATCTTCTGCTATCAAAATGCAGAAAGACCAGTACGTGTGAGTGAGTTTCTTTGTTTACAAAATTGTTTTCATGTGTCTATTTGCATATTTTTATTCATGTATGTGTGGATGTCAGTTTGTCTGTCTTTGTGCACACTCTACAGGCTCCTTCAGCCCAAAAGTGTTTCCTTGTGTTTGTAATTGTTATTCTGTAGCTGATCGCACAAAGGCCACAGGCGACGTTTAATACCTGTACAGCCATGTGTGCTGATTGGGGGTGAGATACGGTCAGTTGACTAAGGTTGTGTGTTTTTGATAATGTCTGTATCATTTACTCCGCCGTAGCTTTTTATTTGTAATGCATCTCTTGTTTTTGATTTTGTGCTTTTCTGCATCTGTGCATCAATATTGGTTACATGTGTGTCTGTGTGTAACCTTATATAATGTGTTCTTGTGTGTGTGTGTGTATGTCCAGGGAAGGAAATGGTCTATTGGTACCTGGGGATCAATGAGCAGTGTTATTGCTAGCAGCAGCCACAGACAAACAGTTGAACACTGCACTCATTCACAGCGAACAAGAGCTGAATACGAAAGTGAGGTGTGATTTCTCATACTAACACGCGTGGTGCTCCTGCAAACACTAATGCAGTATTGCAAACAGTGGAGGCAGGTAACATTTCCACAGCAATTATATGATCTAATATGCAAACTTGGGTCTCAAGAGCCTATTTAATAATGAACAGACTTTATTTGGAAGGAATTTATTGCAAAATATTTTACTCATTAGAACTACTTCCCTTTGACTTAGCAGTGCACATCTGATCCTTCTTTGGGTGTCTAAAGAGCGACAAAGTGGTTTCCTCCAGTTTAAAAAGCGAGAAAATTATTTGATCTCTGTCACAGCTTCGAGACTGAATTTTTATCAGATGATCTTTTCATGGTGGAAAATGAAAGCCAGTCAGAATTTAGACAGACTCGGTTATATAACCACAACCACAAAGTCTAAAGTTTTACACATCTTCTTCCTGGCGGTCGTCATGGCAACATGGATTTAGATAGCGAGAGGGTCTTACATTTTCAATGATTTTGCCAGCCCAACCCAACGGCTTAAACGCATGTGAGCGTGTCAGCAGGACTGATGACCCTGAGGCTGTTAATATTCATTTATGCTTGCCATTTTTCTCTCCATTTCCCAGTTCTTTTCTCTCTGTTTAGTCTCACTCAAGCTGGATTTGTAACATTTGGTGTTTACTGTTCACTTAAGGCTTCTAAAGTTTGGTAAAGTTTTGTTTCTGGGAACAATAGTAAGCCAGAGTCTTATAAATACTGTAGACATTTAACATTTAAAACATTTTGTGCCAATAATTTAACAGTGCTTTTCCACACCGATCTCGGGGCTTTTGATTGCTCGGTCTCAAATTTGCTGCTCGTTTGTCCGAGCGGCCGTTCCTATCAGAGGCATTAGTGAGATCTAAACATGCTCTTGCCACGGGGAGTTTTCCGCTGCTTTCTCAAATGTCATTCTTTGAGAACAGATTGGAGGGAAGTGTGCTCTTTATCAGAGGGGCAGGAGACGGTGAGTCAGTGGATGCAGAGCTTTGATGATCTCATAAAACCAAGAGCCAAATCTCCTCAAGATTACTCAGATGTATTAGGTTTAATTAATCTCTTTGGGCCACATCTTAGATTTGGCATAAGAACACGGGTAAGACTGTGGCCACACATGAATGTACTCAGACTTATCATAAGCAACAAATACATCTATTTTTAATATTTTAATACTCACGGGGTCTCAAGTAGTGTCTTGAAAACATGCTTTGGTGTCTTTGAGGAGTTAAGGATAATAAACAATTTTTTGAAGCTATTAAGGACATGTGGTCATGCCCCAAATATCTATCACAAGTGTTTATATGCTCAGAATTAGACTAACACGCACACACACACACACACACACACACACACACACACACACACACACACACACACACACACACAAATATTTTCTGAGATTTCCAACGAGCCATTTCCCAGTTAGTTTTAGCGTAAGATAAAGAAACCAGGGGAAACAGCTGAGCAAACCTCCTGATGTTGGGAGTTTTAGATTTACTGTTTTCTCTCAGCAACGTTAACTTGAGTCCAGTGTTTTTAAAGACATTGTGCTCTTATTAAATTTTATTGACGTGACTGAATAAATATAACAGATGGTGTGGATTTAAAGGATTTAATTTTTATATTGTGGGATTAAATTAATATTTGTTGTAAAAAGCCTTGTTTTTGCTTAAGCCGTGTAAATGTAAATAGGAGTCACAGTCAAGGATTTACTCATTTTCTGTGAGTAATTAAGTGTATCTTAAATGCTCTTTAAGAAAATTTGTTATCGGGCCGAAAATATATATCTAGTTTCCGAAATCAGTGTGTTTATCCATTTATCAAAAATAGTGATAGTTTGCAAGTCAGGGCCTGAAAAATAACTGTCAGGACAAGTCTGATGTAGATCCTGTGCTCCTCCAGCACAAACAGCTTTTCTCTGTGTATTTACATGTTTGCGGCCAAGCCTAAGCTACCAACTATCCACCACATAAAGAAGGAGATCTGTGGGAAATCCTGCAGAATTTCCTGTTTGCAGTGTTTCCTTTGCAGTAACAACACATCAGTAGACTCTGTATACGCTCAGTGGGCACTAAATACAGTATGTGTGTGTGTGTGTGTGTGTGTCACACATTCTTATTATCTCTATGTGTGTACGTGTTTGCATGCTGTGGATATATGAGCAGCTGCGTCTGTGTGTATTTTATGGAGGTTTCTGGGCTTGCTCTGTCTTTCATTTAGTCCGTTTCTCTACCCGTTTTTAAAATGCATGCAGTAAGTGGATGCACGTGTTATTGCACACATTCTATAGGCACAATCAGGGAACACGAGTAGTGTTCAGCTTCACGTTGTACTCTTCCACTAAAAAAAAAAATAACTAAAATGATAAAAAGCAAACTTTTGATGATATCTAAAGTGAAAGATCCTTGCTAAGTGAGCAACCAACCACAAACCAGAAAGAGACTGAACAGAACAAAGCTAGCAATGCAGCAAAAACAGACGGTGTCAGTTCAGCCAACAGCATGAATCAGAGGCAGGGCAAGACTTTGTGCTGCAGCTTCAATGGAGACGCAAGAACCCGCTTCCTTACCAAAACAAAAATCTGAAAGTCTGACACACTCTTGGGACAAAACAAAATTAAACATGTATTTCTTGGGGGAAAAAACAACAACTTTGCTGTGGAGGTTGAAAATATGTCAGGACATGTCACTGCCTGAAGGCAAACCAGCTGGACAACACATCAAATTAGCTTCCTCTTTTTGATTTTTTATTTCTTTTTTCTATGAATCCCCTCACTGGTGCTGCACCCAGCTGTTAAGCTAGAACTTATTGTGTTGTATATTTCATTCAGAAGCACTTACGTCAAGGAACTGAACAGTTACACAGATACATATATTGAAAAGGAAATGAGAGCAGCAATACGTAGATATTTAAAAATGTCAAAAAATGGCACATGAAGATGATCACTGGGTGGCAGTGGGAGCAGACCAGAAAAAAAGCTGCTGTCATCAGCACATTATTGATAGTTTCAGGTTATAATGGCTTTGCTTTAAACCTGCATGTTTATAATTGGATTTCACTAACCACTGCTGCAGTGAATGAGCAAGTGATTGTAAAGCATGAATGAAATAGCTGACACTGACCTGCAAAGGCAATGTGATGCTCTGCAGCCATTTTCATTCTCTGTCGGTAATTTCATAAGGTGAAATGTTTATGTTGTTGAATTGTGCCGTGTGCTGCCGTGCAAAATCTTCCCTATTTTCCATTGTGAATTATTACATTTTAAACTTCCATTGGCAGTACTGTATTTAATCGTGCAACTGCTAACATACATTTGAATTTAAGAGAGAGAGAGAAGTAGAAAAAAATCAGACATGAGAAGAAGATGGGAAAAAGCGAGAGATAGAGATCCTGGAAATGGCATTCCATCCCTTCTAAATCTCCTCTGCCTTCATTCTTAATCTCTTCATCTCTGTTACCCTTTATCTTTCCCCCATTTTTATCTATGACTCCTCCCCTCCTAGGCTTCAGGAGCATTACATTGTCCTTTAATGTTGTGAAAAAGAAAGAGGGTTGGAAGGATGAAAGAGAGAAGATGTTTTTAAGAAGATCAGATTAGACTGCTTCGTCTCACAGCAGATGCATATGCAGTGCCACACGCCACACACACACACACACACACACACACACACACACACACACACACACAAAGCAAGAGAGAGAGTCAGCAAGTATGCATCTTGCCAGAAGTCATGAACAGAGCATCAGATGTGATGTGATTATTACTGGATTAGGATAAATCCAGCATGTGTGTATGCACATGCCCACACTGTACTTTGCATTAGCTGAAGTGTATGTGGATGTGTGCTGAACCATATATAAATGTCCGAAACCCCGTGGAAGACAGCATTAATCCCTCGAGTCAATTATACTGACCTTACTTTTTATCTTTCTTTACAAGCTCCTCATCCTTTCAACTCTTTATCATGCTCTCTGTCTCCACTAAACCTCTTTCCGTGTCCTTCTTCCAGTTCTTGGTCATTTTCTTGCATGTCTCCTAAATCCACTTCCCTCTCAATGGCTTTCCTGCATTGAATCTCGGGATCATTGTGCTCTATCTGCAAAATCCCCTGTCACATCTGATCATTTGAAACAGTGTATAACCGTATCCAGAATACCACAGAACGATGATGGGCATTCGATAATGGTTTGAAGACTCTGCACTGAAACTTAAATGAAAGACATTTTTATATATTAACATACTTGTGTCGTGTTTTTCTTCCTCTCTTGGTCCCTCTGCTTCGTTCTGTGGTTCAAAGTCTGAGTATTGTCTGAAGGAACTCTGCCTGGAAGCTGGTTATTATCTTAAGCCCAAAGGAGTACAATAATAATAATTCTATTGAACTCAAGCTGAATTTGAGGATTTCTCCACATCAGCGATTCACTGTCAGTTGTGCATGCTCAGCTGTCTCTTGGGATCTTTGCTAAAATGCATTGAAAAATTGCAGAGGATTTAGTGGCAATGTTTTCAGCATTTTCTCACACTTTCAGTGGATTTAGGCCAAGTACGCTGAATTTGATGACTCTCATTAATGCAAACAGAAAAGCCTCCAGCCAAGAAACGTCATTGTTTTGCCAAAATGTGCCTCCACTAGTTTACACGGTGTGGTTTATATCACTTGTATTAGAATTTCTACACCTCATCAGTCTCTGTATGTACTCTGTGGGACTGTTTGCTTCCTGTTTTGGCAGAGAGGTCATACAGAAACTGTGCAGTGTAAATGACTGTTGTTTGTGTGTGTGTGGTTGGCACTGATCACTTCACACTTCAGTGATGAAGCACAATTGTCTTCTCTCCAGCTGGTCAAAGATTAAAGAGCATCCCTTCCACCAAAACACACATCCACTGTGCCCGCTGACAATTGACGCCCACTTAGTTCACACTTGGTCTTTGAATGCAGCTTGCAGAGGGAAGTCTTCATTATTTAGCTTCCAGGGAAGAGCTAAGGACAGAGCGGTAGAGACAGTCTGTGTTGATCAAAGGTCCTGCAAGCAGGATATTTAAACTGAATCAATGAAAATTTGATTTTGCAAGGTTGATCTACAAAGCAATGAGTCTTCATCTTAACTGCTTCTTTGTTGTATTTTTGCTGTGGGATGTCTTACAAAGGAACTGTCAGGTAGAGAGCAAGGTCGCTTAAATAAGGCTGTGGGGCAGTTTGAGAATTTCTTTCACTGTTTACGCATCCACCCTCATCTGGTATTTTAGCACTCTTAGGACAAAGAATTTTATAAACACCGCTAACCTCCTGGAATGAATAGAAAGCAGTGGTGACATGTTTGTTTCTTGACTTGGTTGTAGCAGTAAAAAAAAAAAGTTTTTTGTGATTTCATCCTTTCCCATTGCCTTCACTTCCTCTCGCAGTGGATAATGCTTTTCTTCCTGCTCTAATATTTCACCATTTTCTTTGTGTCAACTTCTAATCTGTGTTTACTGACACAATTACACCCTACTTATAACTGCTGCTACTTTCATTGGAAATTCTATTCTCATTTTACACTGCTATTTTTCCTCCACTGAATTTTCAACAAGCAGCCACTCTGTTTCCTGTTTACTGCAGCACAGGCATGCCTAATGTATGAGAATAGTAAGGGTGATATGTGTTTACAATCCTGTTAGTAATGACTCCCATTGAGCAATGTGTGTGAATGTAAAGGTGGGGTACAGTTAGCTGGATGGATTCTGCCAATGCCTAGGCCACAATCTCCCCAGCCAATTACACCGATCAGGCATAACATTAAACTTTATGACCACTGACAGGTGAAGTGAATAACACTGATTATTTCTTCTTTGTGGCACCTGTTAGTGGGTGGGATATATTAGGGAGCATGTGAACATTTTGTCCTCAAAGTTGGTGTGTTAGAAGCAGGAAAAATGTGCATGCATAGGGATTTGAGTGAGTTTGATAAAAGGCCAGATTGTGAAAGCTTGACAAGAAGAGGATCTCCAGAACTGCAGCTCCTGTGGGGTGTTCCCAGTCTGCAGTGGTCAGTGTCTATAGTGGTCCAAAGAATGAACAGTGGTGAACCAGTGACAGGATCATGGATGATTGATGCACATGGGGAACGAAGGCTGGCCCGAGTAGTCCAATCCAACAGACAAGCTACTGTAGCTCAGTAATGAAATGCTGGTTCTGACAGAAAGCTGTCAGAATACACAGTACTTCACAGTTTGCCGTGTATGAGGCTGGATATCTGCAGAACAGTCAGAGTACCCATGCTGACCCCTGCCCAATACCGAAAGCAGCAGCACAAAGAAGGTGGGCTCTTCTGATTAATTACATTTTCTTTTACATTATGTGGAAAGCCCGGTTACCTGGGGAACACCTGGAACCAGAGTGCCAGGGAAGACAGCAAACCAGCAGAGGCAGTCTGATGCATTGGGCAACGTTCTGCTGGGTAAACTTGGGTCCTGCCATCCATGTGGATGTTACTTTGACATGTGCCAGCTAACTAAGGATTTTTGCAGACTATATACACCGTTTCATGGAAGCGGAATGATAGCTGTGGCCTCTTTCAACAGGATAATCCTATCGAGCATCTGTCGACTGTGCTGGACAAACAAGTCTGATCAACTGAGGTCCCACCTCGCAACTTTCAGGACTTGAAGGCTCTGTTGCTAACCTTTTTGCGCCAGATACCACAGCACACCTTTGGGGGTCTAGTGGAGTCCATTCCTTGACGGTCAGAGGATTAACACAATATTAGGCAGGTGGTCATAATGCTATACCTGATCAGTGAATATTCACTTTTACACCAATAGTTGTTTTGAGTACACACATGTGATAGCAGTAAGTAAATTTTATTTATAAAAACCTGTAGTCCCAAAGCACTGTACAATCAGGATAAAAATGCAATGAATAATCATAGTCATTGAAAAATAAAAAATATAGTTAATGGCAATACAAAAGTCAGTTAAAACACTGAATGAAATAAAATAAAATTAAATAAAAACTCAAACACTTCCTATCAATAAGAATCTCAACAGAAAGTTGAGTCCACAGACTCAGCTGAATGAAGTTGAAGTGGAAGATTGAAAGTCTAGGTGCCACAGACTGAAAGGCTCTGTCCCCTCTAGTCCTCAGTCTTGTACAAGGATCAAACAACAAATTTCAAACCTGGACTGAACACAAGAAGCAACAGTGTGTTTAATAAGAAGCTGAGATAAATACTCTGGAGCTTGTCCTTTTAGTGTTCTGTGTGCAATTTGTCTAATATTGGCGAGCTCATGCAAATTGTAGGCTCAGTTTGTAGCCACTGCATGCCACACATCGCATGCCAGGAGTGGAATACAGTGTGGTTTTGTGCTGCTGTTGTCCATCTGTGTTCAGAGATGCTCTTCTGCATACCTTGGTTGTAATGAGTAGTTATTTGAGTTACTGCTGCATTCCTCTCAGCTCAAAGCAGTCTGGGCATTCTCCTCTGACCTCTGACATCAACAAGGCATTTTCACTCGGACTACTGGAATAGTCCGAATTCCAGTATCAACAATTTCAGTAAGATGCCATGTTCAAAGCGTCATAAATCATTTGCCATCTCCATCCTTATGCTCCAATTGAACTTCAGCAGGTCATCTTGACCATAAGTACACACCTAAAAGCACTGAGTTGCTGCCATGTGAAAAAGTTCAAGTTCGCCTTGTTTCCATTCTTCCATTTCCATTCGTTCAATCTTGTTGTTGTACACTGCAGGATGATGTCAAAAATTATTTATTTGTAGCTTACAGCAAAAAATAAATTGTTCATCACAACTAAAAAGAGTGGTAACACGTGCAGTAAGCCAAAACAACAGCACTTTAAATTGTAACCCTTTTAACTCCTTTATTTATGAAACTCCTTGCAGGCAGTGCACTTTGGGAGTTTTAATCTTCATCATGACTGCTTTCTATGTCATGCAGTGCCAGTGCGCTGTCATCTGTTGCACAGACGCTTGTTCTTGTTCTCACAAAACTGTCTGTTGTCTTCTGAGTATATTTAGGTGTGTTAATGAGGCCACCTTCCTGTGTTATTGGCCAGTAAGCTAAACTACAGGTTAACAGCTTTTATTGGGCTTTTACCATAGTGCTTAGGTGTCTGTGCGTGTCTGGAGCCAAGGACAGGTTCCCTGCGGCGTCAGACTCCTCATTAACCTTCACTTCATCCTTCTGTTCCTGTCTTTCCTCTCTGTGTCGAATCCAACATTCCCGGGTACCTGTGCCTCTCACTTCTCTGCAAGCGCCAGCATCCACATCAAAGAATATCCTACGTGGGAATTTACTCGTTCATTAAAGATTTCTGTCTGTTACACATTGCTTTTTTCTCCCCAGTCGTTTAATCCCTGCTCAAATACATTTTCCCATTAAAAAAACCAAACGGTTTCATATGTGTTTACCAGGTTTAGTCTGAATAAAATTAAATTTTTACACACCTCTCAAATGACGTATACTTTGACAAACAGAGTAAGCCAGTGAAAGAAAAGACTGTCGATATTAAGGCAAACAGCCTTACTTAGATGCTAAACGAAAGCAAGTATAAAGCCTCATATAAAGCCACAAAATGTTAGATTTATGAAACTTTTGATCTTGAAATAATACTGTCTTTGACAGGTCACATATAAAAACCAGATTTTGAGCATCCATGTTTGAGTCCAGCTTTAGAAAAAAACTAAATAAAAAAACAATGCTGTTCTGATTTTTGGAAAAGTGTTATTTCCTCTCCAGTGCAGTGTTACCATAGTAAAAAACACATTTCTGATGTGTTTTCACTCCATCAGTTTTGCTGTACAGAACATCCCCTCAAGCTGAGTGGAGTTTAAGTGTGAGCAAGATTGCCACTATTGTGACAAGAGTAGCATCTTTACTGTCTTTTATGGCTGTCTCTCTCTGTCCTTCTGTTCCTCACATGCTCTATTTCTCTTTCCTTTTACCCCACCTCGCCCTCACCCCCCTTCTCTCTCTCTTTCACTGCTTCTCCCTCAGTCTCGCTCTTCCTGCCGCTGTCAGATGGGAATGACAACCATCTGCAGCCCTCCTGCCCCCTGACATCTGGAGATGGGCTGAGAAACCGCGACAGCAGCACACAGACACGTGCCTGTGCGCACACACACTGTCCTAATGCTAGTAAAAATGTTTCTCCAGAAAGGAAACGAGACAAGGAACAGGGTATGGGGTGGGGCAGAGGTGAAGAAGTAGAGAGCAGAGTGGAGCTCAGAGATATGGCTGATGTCTAATGGCATTAACATATCATGCTGTCATTATTCAGAACAGATTTTATTCCTCTCAGGTAGACAGTAATGTGAGTTATTGTGGGAGAGAAAAAAGTGAAGGTGCATTAATGAGGACTCTATGCCTATATCTCCTCAGGATGTCACTTTCAGAACTATTTCTGTCAAACAGGCTGTCATATTATTTATTTATCTATTTATGATTACCATTTCCATATCCAGAATTATGTATTGGTTTAAGGGTAGTGCAAAAAATGGTGAAAATAATTAAAAAACAACAACATTATTCTAAAGAGATATATGAGCAGTTTAAAGGTGAACGTGATTTCAATCCTCCCTGCCGTCTGCGCCTTATGTCGTCTGCACCTTTATACTTTAATGATTAGGGGTGCTGCCATCAGTGCAGTCCTCACATGCTTGTCTCTGGATTCTTCCAGTACAAAAGTTTATTTTCCATTTTCAGAGCCAAATTCTGCTGCATTATGTGACGCGTGGCTGCAAATATATATATGCAAAGCAATTACTCCTGTGCACACTTACAGCCTGAATTTATTGTGTATATCTGAGTTCATCTTGTTCAGATTTAAGACAGCATTTTCTGCCTTATCAAGCAGAAAATTTCCACCCTATTGCATGCAGTTTCTTTTAAGCCCTCATACATATTTATAAATTGAACCTTAAATAGCTGATTTTCGGACCACTTGAAGGGAGTGAAAACATCTGTGAGCAGCGCACTGACATTTTACTACAAGAGTTGGAATATTGTTTGCAACTGTAGTATTCATTTGCAATTGTGTGTTTGACTAAGTGGTGAATAAAGGTTTAGCGTTCGCTTTAAGCGTTGTTTTTAATCGCTATCGGCCACTGAGGGGAAATATCTGCCGTTTAGCTGCTAAACGCTCCACTTTGCTCACCAGCTAGCCACAAGCCGTGTCCATCTGCTGTTTGGCAGTGGGAAGGTAGTATGGGGTCTTGGTGGAAACAGCTGCCCGCTCCAGCTGGATACACCACTGATGAGAGAGAACTAAAACAGTAAATGCTGCTGGCAGGAAAACTAAAACAATGAGTTTGAAGATGCTATGCTCCATAAAGCTGAGTGGAACTGCAGAGTTGAATAATTAGCTTTGGGTTTATCACCCAAAGTGCCCATTTTCACACACACATAAAGTGCCGAGTCATTTGATCTATAATATTGATTACAACAGCTTTAATATTTTTCAACTGGCTCTAAACAAATTAACAAAAAGTGCATTATAGAACAACAATATGTCACAGTAGACATGTCTATGCATTGATGAGCCAAAGTGCTGTGATCGCTTTCAGATGCAATAATTCAGAAGATTATCTTGTATTAATGCCATGTGATGGTCCTGGCATATCTAAATCTCATCGTATTGTATGCATTTACCAGCTTTGGCCCAAAATCTCAGCTGTAGCAAAGTTTGTGATGAGTACTGACCTTGTGCCAAGACAGGAGAGACCCTTAACTGGCGACTGGACGATGTGGAACGAGCTGGAACCAAGTGCTGAAATTGAGGCTTAATTCTACTTTCCAGGTTTGCGAGTCTGCTAAGGTCCACTTAGGTCTGAAAGATAAAAATATCATCATCAGATGGTGACCGTGAGAGTCCGTGTGGACATCTGTGTGTCTGTTTGGTTTTCTGACTGTGGGAATTTGTTCCCCGAGAATTTACATTAGGATGCAAAACCTGTACATGTACGCCAGGCAGTGGATATAAATAAGACGTCAAAGAAGAATACCAGGAATGACTACTTGGATTTCTTGATTCCAGCTATTAGTGACAAAATATAAGCAAGGCTTCAGGCTGACTCTCAAACAGCAAAAATCACAGTTTTGTTTTTTTTAAAATGGCCACTTGAGGCTACCTTCAAAATTTATTAAATCCTATAAACAAGAAACACTTGCCACCCCCATGTAACACTTATGGAAACCCATGCCATTAAGCTCCCAGCACACATATAGCTTTATACTCAGAATGTTTTAAAATTCTGCAATTATTGAGTTAGCGGAGCGCTGCTCGCTTTCACACAGTTTGTGCCTCAATACTCAGTAACCCCGCTCTCTATCTTTATGTCATCTGCCACTGTATGCCTGAGTTGGTTTCTAAACGCTTCCACTTTACAATAATAACACTTACAGCTGATCCCAGAATAACTGGGAGGGCAGAAATTTCATGAACTGACTTGTTGTAATGGTGGCATTCTTTCACAAATGTTTGTAAAGACTGCATGGCTAAGTGCTTGATTTTATACACCAGTGGCAATGTGACTGAAAACATCTGAATTTAAAGATTAAGAAGTGTGGCCTTATTTTTTTGTCCATATAGTTTAGAAAAGACAGAAACATCTGCACTGGATGGTGAAGTCCTGTAAAGCTTCTAGTTGAATATTTTTGTCATTTCTGTCTTTATGATATGAAACTGCATGTGATGAGAGACGGGGTGGACCTGAGAAAGCAACTCATGAGTCACAGGGACCTGCCTTAAATCATACACTGCTTTATTGTCCTTTTTTGACACGACCAGGGACCATTTTATTGCATTTAATATGACTCGAAACCACAGACTGTATGTAAAAAATGGACATGGTCATAATATCACCCACTGGGTTCCAGTTTCCAAACTTTAAAGCGCTGAATATATCATTACGGCTGCTGCCATGCTGGAGTTGATTTTTGGACACAGGAGTTACCATATTTGGACTAAAGTGTCTAATTGATCAGCTAACACTAATAAGCTTTTTTTTTTAGCAAGCTGTAACAGTTAGTAACAGTAATGACATGTTACAATTTCACTCACCAAAACTCAAAGCTCAAACGTCTTTGATTGCACTACAAAAAAAAAACACATGTTATTTGTCTGATAATTATAATAAAACACTCCAACCAGGCATGAACAGCACAAACACAATCCTCAGACTCAATTCAGTGACTCAGCAGCCTAACAGACACTAATCATCTGCAGCTTTCTCTGGCAGGAGACTGATCAATCAAACAGCCATGCCTCTAATTTTAGCCCTTAGCAGAACAAATATTCCCCCTCTGGACAATTGTATGGATAGTTGTTTTTTGTTTCTTTGGATAGTTTTAAGTAGATAAGTAAAATATGCATTTTAGGACTGTTTTGATTGACAGGTGGATGGTAGGCATCTGTAACAAATAGCTGACTCACTTCTGCTAACTGGAGTCACTAAACTGGACCTCTCTGCAGTGTTTGTGGCGACGATGCCTAATGGTTGGCTCTAATTAGCACCAAATTAGCAAGCAGCTGTGACTGTGTGCATACAGCCTGTGGATCCACCTCACTCAGCATATATATATATATATATATATATATATATATATATATATATATATATATATATATATATATATATATATATATATATTTTTTTTTTTTTTACGGGTATTTAGAAAGCACATATCCTTATATACCACAATGACTCTGAGTAAGGATGAAGCATGAAAATCAACAGCAACATTGGTAACTTTCTTACTCTGTAAGTCACTTTCCAGCCTTGAACTTAGCCTGAGCACAGTGCCCGCCAGTATGATAGATGGCCAACTTAGTGCCTGAACTAATTAAGAACACAAGCTCTTGAAGTGGTATGAAGGATAGAGTCGTCCAGAGAGTTTAATCAGCTTCTTTCATCTCAGTCATTCTTATAGCTAATTCAAAGGACAAGCTCTTGTAGGAGATGAAGGATCATATTTCTACTAGAACAAAATTAAACCGAAGTCCCCGTCCTCCCTAATGTAAAAAACGCCCTAGCTAAGGTTGAAGTGAAGCAGTTGTTTACAAACCCTCAATGTGCAGTAAGACAAAAAGGTCAAATCCTCTTTACGTGTCTGCTTCAAAGATAGTTTAATTAAGACAATCGATATACAAAACAACAACAACAACAACAACAAAAAGATTATAAAGAGCATGGCTTTAATCATTATGTCTCGTCCAGACGGAAACTGTGCAGCTGTTCAGGAAAAAATGATATCAAACATCAATCGTCTGAGTTTCATTTGTTTCAGTTTTGGGCTGAAGAGTTATTCAGTACCACTGAACTGAAAGCTGTTCTATCGTATTCAGGATTCAGCTGTGGTGAGCCTTCGTTTAGTTTAATTCATTACTCTGTTCGTTTGAAACCATTTGATGAGCTGCTATACCCATCAGTGCTTTCTTTTGCTAATTAGCAAACATGCTACAGCCCAAATGTTTATTTATTTTTTTCATTGCAGTGACACTTTTTTGTCTGTAACCAGGATCACCATGTCTCTCCTCTGGCAGCCTATATTGCTTGCTGGGTAAGAGGATGGAGGTTGAGAGGGGGTGATGTCTATAATTACAGGATTACAAAGGATTTAATTAAAGGCGTGAAAAGGTGGCCTCAATGTGAAACTACACAATGTTTTTGAAATTATGGCGACATGATCGGAGCTGAGTAGACGAGAGAGTTGGAGTGAATGATGAGAGTGGAGTGGACTTTTCTGCAGCAAAGGTAATGAGATAGGTGAGAACACCAAGGTGTAATCAATGAGGTCTGAAAACAGTCAAATGGGAGCCAACGTGCTCCACAGTTGTGACGAGCAAGTTGCTTAGAGTTAGTGGTGAAGTGGTTAATGAATAATATTTCTGGATGCTACTGCTGAGAATGCAGCATAGAGACCAATCCATGAAGCAGAACAGAGCCTGGTGTCCTGACATTACATGAGAATAAACGTCTAATCTTCAAGTCGTAGCAAAACTCTTTTTTTTTTTTTGCTTTTCAGGTGTGATTTTCCAACATTTTTAAGCTATTCCACAATATCACAGTGGTTGTTACTCAGCGTGGCATCTCATTTTGTTGTTGCAGGATAAACAGTACAGTGTAGTGAATGCAGGCATATATTATGTTATATATTATTATTTAAATCTAATCAGGAGGGATGCATTTGTGTGATGCTCAGAAATGACTTGAATTAATGTTTTCAAGATGTTTCAGAGGAAGACGAGACCTTGTAACATTAGGGAATTTTAATTTGTGTGTGAAGGTTCAATGCAAATGTGTTCCACTGAGATAATTACAGATTTGGTGTTTGATCTGCAGTACAGCTAATGTGCTTGCTCGGGTACATTAGTATATGCTTATCCAGAAGGTCTATGTGTGAGAAAAAAAGAAAAAAATGTCTCGAGAGAGAGAGAGAAAAGCATTTCTGCGTGTGCGTGTTTGAGTGAGTGTCATGACAGTTCTTGCTTTTTGTTGTGTATATCATTTTCAGTCTGCAATCTGACACTAATGTTCCTGAAGTGCTTGATTAATCTTGTGTTGTATCGCTAGTTATTTATGATGTTTTGTTTTCTCGTGGTCTGTCACTGTCTCATATATAACTCGTGAGCTTATCCTAGCCTATTATTTTTTGGAGATCAGTAGGCTGTCATTTTTGGCACTCTTTGAGTAAACTAATTAAATTACTATACAGTTTCTTTCAGATGTAAGGCAGGTGTTTGCCTAAAATGATATTAATGCTTCAGAGCGGGCTGGACAAATTAAAATGTATGACTATTACCAAACATTTAATTAACATGCCTTATATCCAGACGCTAGAATTTCAGGGAAAGACACTTTTCTGTATTTTTAAACTGGCCTTGAGAAATAGTTCTCCATGCTTTCTGAAGATCTTTTGTCCTTTTTCACCCATTTTCAGTCCAGTCCTTGATGTGACTTGTTAAGTGTCTTAACAAAGAAAAATTCTACACATTACAGTCAACATAGCATAGAGAAAATTTTAAATCATATCTTTGTTATTAGCAGCTTCTCACAAAACATGACAAACATAATAATCTCCATTTCTGTAGGGGAAATTATGAAAAATGCTTTATATTAACACAGTTTGACAGGCATAACACAGTATTTTTTGCGCTATAGGGGATTCCCAAAGAGCTGTTAGCCAAAACCCTGACGTATTTCAGCATGGACTACAGCACAGACACCTGGAAGAAAAAAGAATAAGTACCAGGCTTAAAAAGCCATGTACAGCAGATTAACCTATATGAAAGTCATGTCTTTGACTATAATCCCTAACAAAGTGCATACCTGGACAAGTAAGAGTACACTCCACCTTGATAGAAAAATGCACTATGGATCACTGTCAGTCATGGATTGACCACCGCAGAGCGTGGGATCATCTTGACAGAGGAATGGAACTAAAGGCAGCCAACAGCCAAAAAAGAGCTTTAAATGTCCTTTAGGAAACCTGGAGAACTATTCCTAAAGATTACTTAAAGAAATTCCTAGAAAGCTTACCCTAGAGAGTTCAGGCTTTGTTAAAGTATAAATAATATCATATTAAATATTGACTTTTAAGCTTCTTACTCTGTTTTGACCTTATTTACTGCATGTCCATTTATGTTAATCAATCTTTGCACCCGTGTACCATCTTCCTAGCAAACATTGAAACATTGAACATTGAAAAATGAGATGTGGTTTAAGACTTTTGCACAGCATTTTATTTTTGTAAATATATAGATAGAAGCTATTGTTTTAGCAAGAGTGTCCTCACACCAGAAACCGTATGCCAGCAAACATCTGGTGGTAATGGTCGTCACAGAGAAGCACAGAGAACAGATTTTCTTTTATAGCATCAATTTCCACTTTTCTCTTTCACCAGCCATTAAAAATGTGATTTGCTACATTTATGTAGAGGAATTCTTCAGTTTTGGGCATAAAAATAAACAGTGCCCACCCCCCTTTTTAACCACTGGATCCCAGCTGTATCCTGTCAGTCCCAATTGCAGTCAAAGTGATATTCTCCTTTATAGTTTTCTCCTCAGATATTTTATCTGAGTCTTGAATGTCAACATTTGAGCTGAGTTAGATCACAGAATGGCACAGTTTGTTTTTACCCTTCAGCCATGAGTAGGAAACAAGGCTTGAAGGGCTCAAGGGAGCCGAGAAAAACCTCTAAAAAGTCACAGTTTGAGCTAGTTAGCGCCACAGCTCACTCACACCCTCCTGTGAATGGATCTCAGGGTCATGAATGGTGAGCTGCATCAGTTAGAGTAACCAACTGTCTAAGAGCTGAAACACGGTGAGTACACAGTAAAATACCACAATATTTTTTTTATGATTTTTAAACTGGAACCTGGATTTAATCAACCGTACTGATGAGGTTTTTGGTGAAGAACCATGACAGAGGCAGAAGAAACTGATCCCTGATGGATTCTGAATCTCTAATGACGAAACAGACAGTGATAAGAGTCCCATATTGTAGGGTTCAACTGAAAGGTTAATACAGTAGCATGTGTTTAAAGGTGGCTTAGCTTTAACAGAAAGAATAAAGAATACGTTAATTTATTTCTTTATTAGTTAACAAGCTTAATGACTTCTGGTTATAGCTTCATAAATACAGAACCAATAAATACTTTTAAGAATCACAGTCTATAAGAAACACACCAGTAGACTATTAAAGGAGTGACAAAGCAAGACAAATGTTTATTTTACATTGAATAAATAATACATGCTGTTTATAACAATGTCGTGATGTGGAAGCAAAGCAAATTTCAGGTCCGTGTTCTCTTTAAAATTCTACTCATAACTATCCCAAACATGCTGATAGATGCCATGTGAAATTAAATCATCTTTCATAAGGTGGCCATGACTAATTTATGGGCCTAATTAGAGCAAGTTAACACAATATTAAGTTATTTATGTTGTGTCTCTTACACAGTGTAATGAAATCTTGCGTAATGAGCTGCCCCTGACTGAAACAGCTATGGAGCAAAAACACGAGAGAAACAGAGTGACATATTTAGCAGTGTGAGGGAATGAAAGAGCTGTGATGGAGAAAGGAGGAGAAGAATTTCCCACGCGAGCCTTTGTTACTGAGGTCTTTTCCTATGACACTTTGTATTTTGGTGTTTTATGCAGGGGTGCATTTGTAAAGGACCTCAGGATATCAAATGACATGTTAGCTTTTTGTTTTACTCTAACCACATCTGGATCTGGTAGATCCAGCTGCCTTCTCCTCAGCTCCCTTAATTTCTGCTTTTTCAGTGATGACTTTCGTCTTCCTAAATATATACAAAATAATGATGACCCTGTGTCTGCTGCAATATATTAATAATATGTCTTTAATAATATATATAATTTAAAAAATATCCTTTTTATCCTTTTGCTTAGTTATAGTTTCAGACTATCACCCCTTTGCAACACATTGAGTTTAATTTGTTTGCTAATAATAAAAAACACCCAACAGATTAGAAGAAAAACTCACAATAGGTCACACAAAAGTTATAATATATATACAAATGAATATAATTGACTGATTTAATGATCCCCTACTTAAGTCCATACAACGGCTACCTGAGTGGAGCCTTCCTATAACTGCCCACTGGGCGGCTAAGCTCCACCTCTCATTTGGCCAGACAGGCCTTGACCCCATAGAGTGCTGGAGCCTCAAATTAATAACAGACCAGTGCCACATCTTTATAGAGCAGCACACCTTTAAAGTCAGACTACAGGAAGCTTAGCTGTCATTCAAACCACAGATCTGAAAATTTACAAGAGAGTTGGCCATAATTAAATTATGTTTTACTGTCATGTATGTATTCACTCACTGGTCACTTTATTAAATACACCTTGCAAGTACAGAGTTAGACTCCCGCTTCCTTCAGAAATGCCATAATTCTTCGTGGCGTAGATTTAACAAGGTGCTGGAAACACTCCTCAGAGATTTTGGTTCATGTTGGTGTGGGCCAAAATCGTTTTGTTGTTCTGGTCAGCAGGGTAGGCTGTGGCTCAGCCGATACGAAGGGTCCAAAAGTGTCCCAGGAAAATATCCCTCACACCATTACAGTGCCAGCAGCCTGAACCGTTGATATAAGGCAGGATTTATGGATGCTTTAAATTTATGCTAAATTCTCACTGTTGTATCTTTGTATTCCTGTCAACTCAAAGCACTCTGAGCAGTCTCCTTTGACCTCTTGCATTAACAAGGTGTTTTCATCCAGAAAACTGCTGCTCCCTGGATATTTTCTCCCTTTCAGCTTCAGGGTAAAGATGATTGTTCTGGAAAATCCCCGTAGATCAGCAGAATCTGAAATACTCTGGTATCAGCCACCATGCCACGTTCAAAGTCAATTAAAACACCAATCTTTCTCATACTGATGCTTGTTCTGAAATGAAATTAGCGGAACAGGTGTACCTAATAAAGTGACTGGTTGATTACATTTATCAGACAGATAGATAGATTGATTACACATATATATACATATATAGATATATATTTTTAACATGCCAGCTTTACTGACACAGGGGAACTCAGAGAACATGTACAGCAATTAAAGAACCAAAATGCTGAAAAAAAGGAAAATTGAATAATGAAAAACTAGAAGTGAGAGTTAATGAAATGCACAGATTTTTCTCTGCCAGGACTTTCAAAACGTTTTTCTTTTCATACATGAAAGCCAGCTGAAAAAGAATACATAATGTACATGATTTGAAATTATGTATCAGCAAACTTCTCTCCTCCTGGAGCTGTATACTTCCTGAATTCACGAGTCAGCACTCCAGCAGTTGACCTAGATAACACCAAACCCAGGAGATAACAAAGATAGACAGCACTGATGACCAATGTACTTTCTTAAAAAATCTCACCAAGAGAGACAAACAGAGCCAGAATACAGAAAAGTTCCTTGAAAAAGCTTTAAGATGCCTTTACAAATAGAATTTTATTTAAATTCATTTAAAGTTTACCAATAATCAAAATAGTCAGTTCAAAAGTATTCAAATCTTTGGAAGTCATTATAGCTTACATAAAGTCTGCATATAGTTTGCACACCTGGGTGTCACATTTTGCTGGGCAACTCCTGTCAAGCTCTGTAAGACTGGATGTGCTGCAGATGGCCATTGCACTGCAGTACTGTCATGGCTGATTACTTTGGTTCACTGTTGTGCCGAAAGGTGAAACATCACTCCAATCTCAGGTCATGTCCGTCCTGGAACAGAACGTCTTCAAAGATAATGCATTCCCTGCACCAATCACGCAGGTTCTGCTCTGCAGTCTGCAGGCTTCGATCTGTATTGCATTTAAGCATTCCTATAAGCATCATTATGGTGTGAAGCTGCCACCATCATGCTTTACTTTACATTTACTGGGATTTGCCAGACATAGTGTTTGGAGTTTTGTCCAGATAGTTCAGACTTTAACTCATCACATTAAATTACTTTTTTCCTCTCATGTTCTCAGAGTCTTTTAAATGCAGTTTGACAAACTCCCAGCAGCCCACAGTCTCTTCTACGGAACCAATTTGGTTGGAAAAATTGCCTTTTTTAGTAAATGAAAATTACACTTGTAAGAGGTTAAGCGTGCAAAAAGTGAGGGGATCTAAATTTTATCTTGAAGTGACTGCAGGCTGTGGAGTGAGCAAGCAATGCATTCCTTAGTAACATATAATGAGATCTTCTTTTTTTTTCAGCAATGACTGGGTACAAATTAAAATTACGTACAGTATATTCTGGTAGGGCTCCTTTACTTTGACATTTTTGGTGTTGGCAGGCATGATGATGAAGGACTTCAGTTTCATCTCCAAGCATTGGGTGGACAGACTAGATGTGATTGCTTGGTGCAGGGACTAGGGGGCTTGAGGGGAATTGTTAGGTTAAATCTAGAGAAACACACTTCGTGGTAACTCTGTGTTATTGACAGGATGGGTGTCTTTTTTTTTGTATGACCTGGTTTTGTCTAGTGTATTACTGCAGCTTTCAATTCAGCTCAGAGACATTTGTCAGTAAATACCTCAAAACTCTTGGCTGCCAGCTTCTCGAACTAAAATATTTATTTATTCTTAGAACCAGGGGCCTGAGAGCGGTAAATATTATTTTCTGTGTGCCGATAGCACACAAATAGCATCGCCGATAGCATCCTTTATTTCCTCACTTGTTAAATACAGAAAATTGGACATTTGAGGTAAAGAGGCCATGTTTCACTTTACAAAACTGAAAAAAACAAAAACCAAGCCTATAACTGGTGATAAAAAAAAAAGCTAAGGGATGAGAGCTAATTGTTTATGCAGCGTGTAAACCATTTACTTAATAGTGTGGGTCATTCTCCATAAGCCAAAAGCATAGTGCCTTTAACCCTCATTCTCTTTGCTCCTCTTTTTTTCTCTTGACTCCCTTCATTCATTCTCTTCCCCCAAGGAGCCTTTATATTACATTATGTCTTCATTCCTTACTTGTTTCCAGTCAGACAGACAGTGATTCATTTATTATGGTCCAATACATTCCAATAACAGTGATAAGTATTGTAATGAAGTGAGCTGGGACTGGGCCTAATGCTTTTTACAGTCATATTACAGCTACAGGGAATCGGTGCAGCATGTGAGAGCTGCTAAGCTCTCACAGGCCAACACTGCCTGCAGAGACAAGGGTTATAAGGTGGTGAAGACTGGATCATCTGTTGAAAAACATCAGAGGGAATTTTGCTGGTGAATGTAAAGCATCAAATCCCATCCACTCAGATGTCTGCGGATGTTCACTTGTCGACTGTCAAGCCAGCAGGTATGAACAGTCATTCAGGATTAGAGCAACAATCCATTATTCAGGCAGCTGATGTGAATTCTTCAAAACTTTTCAGTGGTGACCTTATTTGCACATCTGCTGCTGCACTTCAGTACTGCTGCCCCCTGTGGTGAGTAAAAAAAAAAAAAAAAAAACAACCTTTCGGTTCTGCTGGAAAAGTTTATTGAGAGACCTAGAAACTCAAGCAGTTTTTCTGTCCAGGTTAAATAAGATGATTTTTTTCTCTCTCAAAAATATCGCTTTAATGACCTAAAGGAATGCAAAGAGCCTCTGCCAGGCCTACTCGCTTGTCACTAACTTACTGTGACAAATGGGGGTGGGGTTACTTAAAGGGGACAACAGCTGAGGAACATCAGTCTATTTTTGCTGTCCCTTCATTTAAGTCTCACAGAAGGAGGTGTAATCTCCACGTGGTGCCTGAAAATTAGAGAAATATTCAGTGGAACTTGAAAATATGGAAGCACATGTTACCAACAGAGGATCTCCCAATTAAGCAAGCTGCAGTTCAGCTTCTGCTTCAGTGTCCTTGAAAAAGTTGTGACACATCAGATGGATTAGAATAAGATGTAGATCCTAACCCTAATGTGTACATCAGAGACAGCCTAAGGGCACAGGAGCCAATGAAGAGACAGAGGTCATGTCTTCTGTGTAATTTGTGGTATCATGGGTGCATTTAATGGTTCGGTGAGGGTAATATGGTATTCTATGTGCTCAGACTTTTTTCATTGCCCAATATATTTGATTAATATTACATTAAATTTAGTTAAATACAGAAGTTTATTATTTTTTTCACCAGAATAATCTTCTGGCAGAGTGGAGAAGCCAGCTTAATGAAAATAGGTCAAAGTCATATTTACTATAATATAGTAATAAGGAGGCTCAGATGGATACCTCATAGTTTGTCTCTTTAGACTCTATCCTATTAATGAGCTTATTTTTGATGTCAGATCAAAATGACAAATGACAATATTTTTTGTTCACAAATTTCCACATTTCAGCTTAAATTTAAAAACTGTTCAGACAGTAAGATTATATGAAATAAATAAAAGCCAGAAGCCCTCTCGAAATTAAAATTATATAGAAAAATGCCCTAAGTTAAACTTCTTAAAGAAGTTATAAGAGCCTTTATCCGACATAAGAGTTTGAAAATGAGTTTTGGCGTTATTTTCTGACAGCTACATGCATTTGAGAGGAGCAGCAGCCCGAACGCGGTAACTTGTTACCTCTGGGTTTCCAGAGAAAGCCCCTCCTTGGATGGACCCTTCTCCCCGAGCGTCACTCGGTGCACTGCAGTCCAGTCCCCCTTTCCAAATACACATCCACTGTCCCATACACAAACACACGCTCTCACACATTCACACAGCGCCAGACGCTTATGCAAATAGTCCGCTTGCCGCTCCTGCCGCTCTACTTTTGTAGAGACGCATGAAGAACTCTGGATGTTGTTAACGTACTTTAAAAAAAAAAAGTTTTGTGGAGTTGAAAAAAAGTGTCATCACTTTTCAGGATTTTCTTGGCTCTCTTCTAAGGTGATAACTTTCTTGGGAATTCACTCCAAGTATCGGACCTGATGGGCGGATAAACTGCATAAATTTGCTTTTAAATTTCCGAACCGTGCAGCTGGATTAAAGTCAGCGTTTGATGGTTAGAATGAATAATTCCATTAAATGATTAACTCCCCCGGACCGAAGGATTTCAAGGTATGTTGTGAAACGCGGTAAAATAATCTATTTATCTCCAATGCTTCTTGCTCATCAGCATGATTTACTTAAATTTTAACTATAGGTCGAAAAGCTTTCTCATGTTTGGCTCTATAGTTGGTCTGTTGAATTTAAATGTTTGGCGTTTTTATGTTAATTTTGCGATTGGGTGAGAGTAACAGAGCGAGCGAGGGAGAGGGCGGGAGTATTTCTAGCCTCCTAATGCGCCCTTTGACTTAAACCTTCATTCATATATCGCATCAGCCACACCGCTAACTACTTAAGCACACGCATGCGCGTCTGTATGTCTTATACTTAAATATCTCACCTTTAAGACAGGTGTGGTGTTCCAGCATGGCTCTGTGGCTTGAGTATAAGTAAAAGTGTGAGGAGTAGCACTGTGGTCTCTACTTAAAAAAACAGGAAAGAGGTTATTTTGACAGAAGTTGTTGGAGAAATTTTGGTGCTCTTTGCTTCTCTCCATTATTCCTGACTTCCTTTTCCTCTTTTGCAGTGATAGTGTATTGTCTCCTCTAGTAAATGAAAATGAATCGGGGAGTGAATGTGCTTGTGGCTTTACTGGCTCTCCTGATGCTGGCACTTGTTGTGCCCACGAGCAAGTCCTGCCCCAGGACCTGTAATTGCTACCAGGCCAATGAAGTCCACTGCACCTTCCGCTCGCTGCTCGCTATACCTCCCGGTCTGCCTGCACACACAAGACGCATAAACTTAGGGTATGGAAACACACATACATCCAAAACAACAAAGTATACTGCTCACACATATGTAACATATCAGAGATAACGAGCTAAAGCTTTTTTGGGTGTTTTTTTTTCTTCTTTTTTTTTAAATCAGTCAACACAGGGATTTTTTTTAAAAAGTATACAGATGGTGTTTTGTTCTCTGGCAGGTTTAACAGCATCAGGAACCTCCATGACAGGTCTTTGGCTGGGTTAAGGAGGGTGGAGCTTCTGATGCTTCACAGCAATGACCTCCATCATCTTCCAGATGCAGCGTTCAGAGACATGAAATCGCTACAGGTAAACAGGAAGAGGAGAAAGACAATACTTCTGACCTTTCTCACTGGGGTTAGTGAATCTAATTAAACAGAGAGTGGGCAGTTTTATATATAAAATGCCAAATTACAACAAACAGTCGCCTCAAGACCCCAATGGGTAGGAGAGACAACATTTTGTGACAGTGGAGATAACAAGTTACGATACAGTAGACCAGTAACATCTGAAATACTTGTAATTAACACTCTTAATAACACTCTAACTATGAGAGATGAACATTAAAACTGCTTGTCAAAGAAGGTTTCTGTTACTGATAACGCCAGTAATGTATGATTATCAAGATAAATAGTATTTGTCAAAAAGGTTTGGTGTAATTTAGAAACGACGCTACACTGATAAATGTGCCCAAATCCTGCAGTCATACTATTAATACTAAACTGATTCATTAGCTAAAGCTCTGATCTGCAAAACTAATCTAGAATTAATCAATCAAAGCGAACAGTCATCATTTCGTAGATTCAAAATGTCAGCATTTTTTTCCCAATTTCTTTATAAGTGATGCATAATTTAGCAATCATCATTCGTTTCACTGCTTGGTGACAGGAAACACACTGGACATTTCAGAAGCAACCTGAGGGCAGAGTTAGCAGCCCTTGGGGAAATGATATTACTCAACTAGCAATTGTTCCCTTCATCTCCCAGGCAGATGCTGATATATTTGCCATTCTGTGGTAATAGGATCCATATTTTCATGTGCTGACGTCTTCACATGCTTGATCCGTCAGCAGCTGGAACTATTCCAGCTCAGTAGCCTCCCCAGAGGGCAGATTTAACGTAAGCCTCACAGAAACAAAATTCCACAACCTGATTTTCATGGTGTGCCTTCTTAAATTTCTGGTGGGATCTTCACACATGGCTGGAATAGCAATAGATTTCTTACAGTTTCCTTTTGGGGAAAGTGCTAAATTTTACATTTGGATAATGAGAGGATATCCTTTTAGTTTGACCCGATGCACAGCATGAATATTTCATCTGGATATGCTGTCAGCAGTAGTTTTGTAAATGTTTTAACTATTTTCTTGAAATCTTTGCTTGTATTTTTAAAAAATTACTCAGGATCAGTTGTTTCTACTTGGATTTTTACACATCTCTTTATTCTCATGTTATAGACTCATGTTGCCAGCATGTGGTGTCCAGTAACCGACTTTTCTTTTCCTTTTAAATCAGCCTTAGATGTCTGTCCTAATCCTCCATTCCTTCTGCTCATTTCATTTCCTTTATTCCCACAGATACTAAAGCTAAGCTATAACAAGCTGAGAGAGATCTCGTCATCACTGACCTTCTCTGGCCTGACCTCACTGCTCCGCCTGTATTTGGATCACAACCTCCTCCAGCACATCCACCCCCGGGCCCTGCTCCAGCTGCCTAGCCTCCGGCTGCTTCGTCTACAAGGAAACAGGCTGCATCAGCTGCACCCTCACACTCTATGCACATTGTCCCTACTGAATACATATTACTTTTCCACACTCAGGTGAGCTTGTACACTTCAAACATTCAATGTAATAATCAGTGCGAGGGAAATCTGGTTTTAAAAGTATAACCAGATTTAGTTCTGCTGGTAGTCCTGAGAGTGAGGGCAACACAGTAATTGTTAACTTAAATTCAGTCCAAGCAGCCATCTGCTTTGATTCAGACTCTGCTTTCCCTCTGTTTTCATATCAGTTTTTTCTTCTTCCCTTTCTTTAGACACCTGGACCTCTCCAACAACAGTCTAACCACCCTGCCCAAAGACGCTTTAGCAACAGCACCTCTGTTGGAAACTCTTATGCTGCAGGCTAATCCGTGGAGCTGTGACTGCAGGATGAACTGGTTTCTTTCTTGGACTCTGGCTCACCCAGGTGACTGCCATTCCTGAAAAAATCATTTGTTTACGCTTATTGTTTTGTCTCTCTAACGTGTTCAGGAGAAGAAATAGATAAGGTGAGAAGGAACATTGGGAACGGACTGAGAAACAGAAGATTGTTTTGTTGATATTTCCACTTTATAAGCCGAGACCGAGAGCTGCATGCCAAAACCATTCATTTTAATGCATCTGGTTTTGTTATCTGAGAACCTTTGACCACTACCGCCCTCCACCTGCTTTTTGTCACAAATTATTCATTGTTTCTCCTCATTATCTTCCAGTGTGTTTTGTGGCTGTTATTGAGATGTGAGAGAAAGCTGGGCTGTGAAATGTGTCTCATTGATATGCCAGACTTAACTTGCCATGACTAATCCATGATGACAGCACTGATGTGTGTCCGCTGAAATATAGGCTAATGATTCCTGTGTAGTAATGAAGTGATGCATATTTCTGATTTATGTGTAAATTAAGTAACCATACCTAATTAGTAAGAGATATAAAGTGTAATGAATGCTTAAAATATGCTGCCATGACTAATAAATGACTATAATATGCAGTTATATGTTGAAAGAGCTAAAACGTGCTATTGTGTATTTGCATAGCTGCTATGACATTAGATATGGTAAGGCTGTCTTTTGTGATATCATTTTCTCTGTTTCCCTCTTTCAATTAGGCTTGATGAAATGTCCTGGTGGCCCACAGTGTCCATTATGTACATCCCCCAATTCACTTCAAGGGCAGGGCTTGCTTGAACAGACTTCTTTAACGTGCAATTCACCAGTGATCCCGTCCCCAGGAAAAGAGGCACCTTTAGGGACAGAACCCAGTGAAATTAAATCAAGTGAGACCTTCAGAGAGCCCTTAGGCAGTGCCTCACTGGGTTTGTCTGACCAGCAAGGGTACAGTGTTGATCTGAGTTGCAACATCACTCAATCATCCGACTCCCAAGATATTGCTCCTCCTCCAGATCTCTCCGTGTCCTCATCTTCTCCTCTTCCTCTCGCTCTCTCGCTCTCTCTGGAGTGCCCCGTGGAGAGACAGAGCTATGAGAAACTTTGGAGGATTCTGGCTTACTACAGCGAGACTGCAGTTCGCCTCGAGAGGGAGATCATGCTGAGTAAATCCCCAGCGTTGGCCTACCGCTATAGGCAGGCAGCAGAGACAGATGGATATTATCACACTGGAGTCAAAGCTTCTCTTAAAGCCAGGCCTCAGTGGTTAATGCAGCCAGCTATTAGCATTCAGCTAAACAGAGCGCAGTCTAATGGACATAAGGTTCAGCTTATATACTCAACAAGAGTTTCTGCTCATCTTGACCCTACCTCTCAACTCTCATCATCCTCTGCTGCTTCTCACCCTTGGGTGCTGATTTCAACTAATCATACTACCACAGCACTGGCAGCAGTAGCAGGCAGTAAAGTACAGCTACCCTGCCCAATTCTCACTTCTGGCAACCCCAAAGCACAGTGGATTCTCCCAGATGGATCTGAACTCCTCTCCCCCTCTAGCACCCTAGATGGCAGGCTCCGGGCTTCAGGCTTTGTTTTACTGCTACAAAATGTACAACTGTCAGATGCTGGGATTTACTACTGCGTTGCCAGGGCTGGAAGGGACGTAGATGTTCTTCCTCTGCATCTGGCAGTGGAGGAGTCCTCTGTTCCGCATTTAGGAGAGCAAGTGGGGCCTCCTGTCACAGGGACAGTTGGAGAACCTGTCAGTTTGCCTTGCAGGATGTCTGGTTCACCAGAGCCTTATTTAAGCTGGATTTTGCCAAATGGAAATGTGGTACGCCGAGGAACTGCTGTGCCAGGTGGACTCACCATAGAAACAAATGGGAGTCTCTATCTGCCTAACCCCTCCCTGAGGGATGGTGGTCATTACCGCTGCACTGCAGTCAACCACTATGGTAGAGATGCTCTGTCAGTGCAGCTGATATTAAATTCACAGCATATCCCTGCGCTTAGGACTTCGTTTCCCAGAGGACCACAGTCTGCTGCTGGCCGGTCAACCAGGATAAGAGCTCCTTTATTACGTGACATGAATGAAGGATCAGGGGATGGAGAGGAAGTGGAAGAGGCGACTGTTGGAAATAGAAAACGCCCAGTGTCGTTTCAGGGACCCCCAAACAGACGCTATCCGATTGGAAACCCACGAAGACGTGGGCCTGTAAGAGAAGGCTCCCGGAGACGAGGTGGTGCAGCTTTTTCATCCACAGACCAGAGAATAAACCTCTTTGAGAACAAACGTAGACTTAGCACAAGCAAAAAGAAGATAGATCCGCAGAAATGGGCTGACCTTTTGGCTAAGATACGTCAAAGGACTGCTCTCGCTAATCGTGGCCAACTTATCACAACAGAAAAGCCCACAGCTGCACCGGTCCAAGAAGCTGAAGACAGAGTCACAATAGAACACGAGGAAGATGATGATACAGATAGAGGTAGAGGTCAGGGAGCAGGACTGGAAGCAGAAACTGAAGGGTCGTCTGTTGATGATATAGTTCTTCAGGAGGAAGAGTTACAGCCCATTCAACCTGTTAACACAGGAAGCCAGACAAAAACAGAGATAAAAACAGAGACTGAAACAGACTCTGAGACAGAAGAAGGTACAGAGAGGTCAACAGAAAAACAGATAGAGAATGAGACAGACACACTCAGGCAGGCAGAGATACCGGGTTCACAAACACAGACAGCAGCAAACCCAGTGACACGGAAAGAACCGGTCACATCTTATCCAGTGTCAGGAACAAATGAAATTGTCCCAGAACCAGTTGAAGGAGATGAGCGAGAAGTGAACCCCAATCCATCAAGAACGAGACCACAGAATCCCCGACAGCGGTTCTTCCCTAATTTGGTGCCAAACTCCCGCCCCCAAAGACCTTGGAACTCACACAGGAAGATTGGACAGCGGAGACGAATCATCAACAGGCCCAGGGTGCAACTTGTGACCCCAAACCAACGTCCCCTGGAACCCACAAACCCAATAACCCCTGCTGTGACACCTGACACCACTACAAATCAAATCAATATGTTGTCGCTGGTCTCAGCAGCCACATCTGCGGGAATTTTGTCGACACAGAGAGACCATATTAAGACTGCTCCAAACAATGTTGCTCTGAGTCTTTTTGACTCTGCTTCATCATCTTCCTCCCCCTCACAGACTCCCTCCCCCTCGTATACAAACAGATACACACCTACAGCTATAATGACTCACTCAGGCAAGAGACCAGACAGGGAAGAGATACCAGACAGTGAAGAGTCCACTCTTTTCAGCACACCAGCACCCACTCATTCTAATTTTGTCATTTCAGAAACACATGTGCCAGGCACACATACCTTAGCACACAGTATACACAAACACACAGAAACACAAACAGCCTTAGGCAAGCATATTGACACACCCCCAAACAAACACAGTAAAAAGCTGGGGAAGGATTTTGTGAGCATACTATATGAGTCTTCCTCTCCAGCAACTCACTCCTCCCTTGTTTCCTCAGTTTCCAGTGCAGCTACTGCAAAAACCATAACAAATCCTACAACTGCCCCTAAAAAGGTTTATTCTAATGCAAATGCCAGCAGCTCTAAAAGTACATCTTCTGCTATGACTAATGAGTACAAGCTTCCCACAACAACTGCAATTAATCCTAAGACTACAAGTTCCACCATATTTGCTAGGACTATTATTCCAACATCTAGCACTACCAGACATACTGCAAGTGCTTCTACCTCTGCTACACCTATTCTTACACCTACTACTCCCGCTACTATTCCTGTAGTTGAACTCTTTACCACTACAATAAACCCTAATAATAATGCTTTTATTTCAACTACTACTGATACTAGCACTAGTAGTTCTTCAAACTCATTTATTGTTACGTCCCGATTTCTTAACCCTCCATCTACTGCTACTGCTTCTACTACATCTGAAACTACTAAAACTACTACTACTACCACTACTCCAACATTTACAGTTTCAGCCAAAATTCCCTCAACTTCTAGGGCAGCTACGCCTAGCACACTTTCCAGTACCGCTGCAATAATGACATCAGCAAATACCAAAACATCATCCCGGGAGAGGCCAAGCATCGACCTAGCTGACCCCAGAGAGAGGCTTGCCTCTGGTGCTCCAAACCAGAGTCGGCCCCCCACTGACTGGAAAAACGCCGGCGCTAATTCAATTCCAGATTCACACAGCAGCAGGACTAACTGGTCCCCTTCATTCCCTGTGGCTCCTGGGGTGAGTCCAAATGAATTCAAATAACATTTCTATTTTATAGGTAGTGCTACCCAAAATGGGTTTTAAGGCAAGCACACACACACACACACACACACACACACACACACACACACACACACACACACGCACACACACACACACACGCACACACACTACAAAGAGAATAACAGCCAAACTAGGACCACCATTTGTTCTTTTCTAGTGTTAAGTCAATTGCAAATTAATGTTTCCCCATTTTTACTTGCTTTTAGTCATTTAGTAATTTATGCAGTGGGTAATTTCTTTAAGTGCACTTTTAAATGTAATTTGCAGTTTATATACACACAACTCACATTAACATTTCTTTACCAAGTGAGTGCCTCTGATGCTCCAAACCAGAGTTGGCTGACCCAGAAAAAAACAACACACACACACACACACACACACACACACACACACACACACACACACACACACACACACACACACACACACACACACACACTACACCCAACTCTGCAAGCCCTTGGGGCAAAATCTAGATCTCCAAACAGTCTAATCTCTATCCACATGACCTGCAATTAAAATTAAAGGATGTTTATGACAATTCTCCAGTTTCACGGATTCTCCAGAGCTCTGTCAGAGATCTAAAGAAAAAAAACAAAATTAAAAACACGTGTTCCACAATCAATAGCATTATGTGTTGTTATGCATTATGTGAGTCTAATCCCATGGGATTTAAAGTAATCAATTGTTAATTAATTTACAGGCCTTGTTGGCAAGCCTCAGTAGATTAAACAGGTCTGTCTGAGATCACTGTGAAGCTATATTATATATCTTTTTCCACAATATCCTTAAATTTTTTCACAAATGTGTTTTAATTTGCCTGCTTGCTGTAGGTTGTTGGAAGTCCTCCAGTCACTGGCTATTTAGTTAAGAAAATGAAACTCAAAGGCCAACATAATTCAGGCCAACATAATGAAACATTTTAAACTTGTAAGGTTTAAAATGTTTCATTAGTGAATCCCAGATATCTTTAAAGGTTTGAATATTTTAAAGGAGTCAAATTCATTATCCAGTGATTTAATGTGCTCTTGTAGGCTCCAGTCGTGAGATCCAGACCAAGGATTGCAGACCCGCACGTCAGGACAGTGTCATTCCCAGCAGAGAGCACTGCCAGGCTGACTTGTGAAGCTAAAGGAGAACCAAAACCCACCATCACGTGGATTAAAGTCGCCACAGGTGTGCACACTGCAGCATGCATTAAACAAAACACCCTGAGCTATGTCAGTGTGTAATCCAGTTTACCGCCACTTTAAATCTGTTGCATAAACTCAAATCATGGAACAGGCTTCATGTTTATTCTTTTAATTTTGCTGGAAAACGCAGCAGTGCTTATTTCGCATTCACCAGTTTATTGCATATGTGCATGTCTGTATGGTATGGTCTAAAATCTATTGACTTTGCATTTAAAGCAGAGTAATTAAAGGTTTACACTCTGAGGTCACTAATGCTAAAGGAAATAAGCCTCAGCTTTAATATGTGCTATGAATGAATACAAACACATTTTACTGTGATGAAAAAAACCCCATTAACAACCAGCATATACACTGGCATGGACACAATAGGCTTTTCTCTTGCTTGCCATGTGGGAAAGACATCGCAAGCAAGTAATGGAACATTTTGTGCACTGCATCGCTGACTTTACTTCATGCTGTGCCATTTGGTGTGCGCCCGTTCCTCCTTTCCTCTCTGTCTCTTTCTCACCCTCTTAACGTTTTTCCTCACTCTCTTTGCTCGTTGCTGCTCTTTGTCTGTGTCTGTCTGTCTTACTCTCTTGCTGTCTGTCTTTCACTCAGGAGCGGTGATGTCAGTCCACTCCAGAGCTCAGCGTTTTGAGGTCCTGTCAAATGGCACCCTGGTTATCCAGAATATTCAGCTGCAAGACAGGGGCACATACATCTGCAGTGCACAAAGCATGCTGGGTCGTGATAGGTGAGGTTACTGATATATGTTATGCATACAGTATGGTTGTGTAATGACAACAGGGCACAGTATTTTAATATTAATGACATCAGCCTACTGTAATGTGCAATTAAATTACTCAGCATAATGTATATTGGGGTGCAGTTATGCTTGTTGAGTCTGTTGTTATAACAGCAAACAATGACATATGCAGTAATGCAAACCTGTATATATAAAGTATGATTTGGTGTCTCTTATGTGATTTCTGATAGAGTCATGCATTGTGTGTATGCTTTTGCATATTTCATAAATTGAGGGTTTTTGCCCGTCTTCTTCATGGCAGGTTGCTAACGACCCTGGAAGTTTGGACTCGCCCCCCTCGTATGCAGCTGGCTAGTTACAGAGAAGCCACCATTCATCAGGGCGGAGAAGTGCACTTGGAGTGCCAAGCGGATGGTGTTCCCGCCCCTCTGCTCTCGTGGGTTCTGCCAGATCGTTCTGTCATGACATCCGCTGGCCCCTCCACCAGTCGAATCAGTGTGGACACGAATGGAACTCTTCATATCTCAGTAACTTTACCCAGTGACCGAGGAGTGTATCGCTGCGTGGCCTCCAACTCAGCTGGTGCTGCCAGCACCTCTGTGCGTGTACATGTGTCCTCATTACCTCCGGTGATACAGCAACCCAGAGAGGAACACCTGCTCTTGTCTCCGGGGAGGCCAGTTTATGCTCACTGCTCAGCCCGAGGTGCCCCTCCACCAACTCTCCGCTGGCGAATCCCAGATGGGACCCTTGTTCGCCCATCCCAGTTTCTCCACGGCAACCTCTTTGTCTTGACCAATGGGACACTGCATATTCGAAAAGTCGGGCCAAAGGATTCTGGGAGCTATGAGTGCACAGCAAGTAATGCTGTGGGGACCGATAAGAGAACAGTGAAGTTAAAAATTGAAGGGGGAGCAGAAGGAGAAAGAGGACAGGGAGAAGTAAGTCATAAAGGAGTAAAAGCTGTTGCTACTGAAAGGCCACCTTCTTCATCACTCATTAATGACACAGGTCTGAGTATCTCTAACCAGCCCTCAAACCCATTTAGCTCCTCTAAATCTCCCTCGGAAAAATCCAAGACGTCGCTCACCTCAAGCTCTTCTCACTCCTCATCTAACCCTTACCGGTCCTCGAACTCATCACCTAAATTTAATAAAACAGTCACTGCCTCCCACACACACTTTACCAGTGTCAAAAAAACAAATTCTTCTTCTCTTTCCCCACCCTCCACGGGGTCAATAAATAAGAATAAAGTCTCACCCAGTATAACCAACACAAGAGTTGCTTCCCCTACAGACAGGAGAGCCTCTACTGTTTTGAATCCCTTGCTCCTCTCCCCTTTTAGCAAAGCCCGTATTATTTCTACATCACCATCTAGTTCTACTGTCCCACAAGGGGGGATTTTACAGCTTCACTGCTCCGTAACTGGCAACCCAACCCCTATCATTATCTGGAGGACCCCCAGCAGGAAGCTAGTGGACCAGCACTTCAGGTACTGGGAATGCCCACATTTGTATCACTACATATGTTGTTGATTTTAATAGCACTTCATCTAATTTAATTATCTACGTTTGAATGAAAGTTTTGACCGGCGTTTGAAGGTGCATCCTAACGGTACCTTGTCAGTCCAAGCTGTAACGGAGAAGGATGCTGGAGACTACCTGTGCATTGCACGGAACAAGGTCGCAGATGATTATCGCCTCCTGCGTGTTACTGTAGCTGCGAAACCCGCCACGATTGAACCAAAACAACTGCTCACTCAGATGGTGTCAGTCGGGAAACCACTGAAGGTGAGCAGAAAAACAGAAATGTCAATTAAATTGCAATTCTCAGACGCTTCTGATGCAAAGTTTGTTTGATAAATGCACACAAGCGATTAATATTTTATTTCCAGTCTGTGTTTCTCACTCAATTTTATTTGAATCTGGGTTGTTATTAAGTTATAGTGTTTGCACTGCATATTTCCAGTGAAATAATTAAATTCATTAATTCATTTTATGCTGTATTGTTTAAAATATCTGGCAAGAAATGTCTAAATCTGAACTGTCCCTCTCTTATATAAGTTTACTGTTGAGTTTTAGTGCTTAGAGTTATTTCGTGCCAGGGTTGGTATATTTGAGTCCTAAAGTTCAGGTTTTAAGCTGGGATCTAAAAATGTTTTATATTATTTGGGTCAAAAAAGAAAGAAAAACCTGCCGACTCGTAAATGTGCAGCTATGAATCATCAGCAGTGTTTTTCAGCAGAAAATAAAGCACACATCAATATTTAAAGGCTTGGTGAAAAATAATGTCAAGAAAAAAAAACAAAGCAAGTGTGGGATTTTTAAAAATAATCATTTTAATTTAAAGATTTATGAGCTGTGTTTTAGTGTGAGTGTGAAATTTGTAGTGGCTTAGATGTGTTTTAGAGTGCAGCATGTAGTTGTTATTTATCATTTATAATGTTTCTTACGACTTCAGCTTTCATCCCAAACAAAAAGTCAACAACCTTTTAAATCATGCATCACTGGAACACTGATCCTCTGCAGGTGGACTGCCAGGCATCAGGGCTGCCTGACCCAGCTGTCCACTGGACCTTACCAGATGGAACCATGGTGAACAGCGTGTTGCATGGGGAAGACAGAGGAGGCCGAGAACAACGACTAACAGTGTTCAGCAATGGGACGTTACTGGTTCCAGCAGTAAGCGCTGGAGAAGGAGGAGAGTATACGTGTTATGCTGAGAATCAAGGCGGCCACGACACCATGAAGGTAAGACAAGTAATTTCTTCATCATTATAATTAAATGTCTTTGTCATGAGCTGCATGAGTTATGAGTGCTTTCAAACTGAAGCTTTTACACAACTAAAAACACTAAACAATTCAATCATCTGTTCACCCCTTCAAGGTCAAAGTAAAGGTTATGATGACATCTGTTCCAACTTTTACTGATGACAGAAGCTACCATGTCATGAAAGTACGCCAGGGAGCAACGGCCCGAATTCCATGCCGAGCCACAGGAAACCCTACCCCTACAGTGACGTGGTTCAACCCTGCAAACCGTGTTATCCCACGAAGTTTAGGATCTGGTTATTATTCTGAACGAGTAGTGGTGGTTTCAAATGGCACTCTGGAGGTGCGCGTAGCTCAAAAGATCGACACGGGAAACTATACGTGCCAAGCAAGCAACTCAGCTGGGGAGAGGAGCAGGGTGGTCAGGCTTGAGGTGGAGACGCCTACCTATGGATTGCATGGCCGAGTGGAAGGAGGAGGTTGGAGCAATAACAGTGGAACTGACACCAGATCAGGGGACAACATGAACAATGGGGGGATAATCCGCTATGGATTGTCTGGAATCACAGACAAGCTGCATAACAACAGCAGCAGCAATGACAACGATAATGAGAGGATAAGAAACATTGTACCAAGCAGTGGTGTTAATTTGGCAATCAGTAGCTCTAATCCTGTCCTTAAGAATGATAGTCAAAATGGATTTAACGGGCTTGTGAGTGGAATTACAACAAAACTAAGCAGTAGCGTAATCAGCGTGGGGGTGAACCGTGCAAGGAATGTAAGCACTAAAGCAGATAATACTGGAATTAATATGAATAGACTTAGCATTATACACAACAGCAACAGTGTAGGTAACAGTCGCAGCACAGTTAGAGAAGGTAGTGCTGAGAGAAATCCTGCACGGAATATCAATGAAGTCATTGCAGGAAAGGCTAGTAATGACGCTAATACGAGCGGAGAAAATGGCAGGTTAAGTGGTAATTCGAGAAATGCTGGAGGCTTTAGTAGCACTGTGTCTAATAAAGCAGTTGGGACAAGCACACACAGAGGGGATGATTTTAATAGGAGCAGTAATCTAGGAAGGACCGACAGCAGAAATGGTGGTGAGTTAAGTAGTAATACTGATGCTAAAAACTCCCCCAACACAGTACTGGGTGTAGCAACGGCGGTGAAGCAGCAAGCAGTTAAAGGTCAAACTATTTTTTTGCCATGCCCTTCCCAAAATTCCCGTCAGTCGCGTCTGTTCTGGCTTCTGCCTGGGAATGGCATGTTGCCATCTCCCTACTATGGCAGTCGTCTTACTGTGCACCGAAATGGTACCTTAGAGCTGCGGGGTGTTCGAGGGAGTGATGGTGGTGTCTTGGTTTGTGTAGTGAGAAGTGAGAAAGGAGAGACAACAATGCGGGTGGAGCTGGAGGTGTCAGACCGGCAGGAGGAGGTCAGATCTCCACACAGGGAAGAAAGGGTTGGTTTAACAAAGGTGCCACTCTCAAGAGGGTTAGTGGAATCAGAGCAGTCCTTAAGCTCAAAGCCAGCGTCACCTGTGCTTTACCCGAGAAGCTCAGTTACTGAAAAGCCTCGGCAAAGTGCAGTGAGATTGCCTGCACCACCTCACCCAGTTGGCCCCCCATCCTCAACTGGCACTGCCTCAGTGCCCACTGTGATCACCCAAACAGCCTCTCTTGTGAGCATCATTAATGGAGAGACCCTTCACCTGCCTTGCCCTGCTTCTCAAACACCTGGCTTTACCCGCGGCTCATTCACATGGACCATGCCCAGTGGCAAGGTGCTGTCCCAGGGTGAGAGTGGTGATTCAGGCCGTTACTTAGTCCAAGAGGATGGAGCATTAACAGTGCAGCAGGCCTCTGTGTTCGACCGTGGCACCTACACCTGCAGATCCACGAGTTATGACTCTTCCTCAGTTTCAGTGATCACAGTTCCTGTTATTGTCATCGCCTACCCTCCGCGCATCACAACAGGCCCCTCCCCTGTGACCTACACCCGCCCCGGTGTCGCTGTGGAACTGCCCTGCCTGACCATAGCAACACCCCGGGCGACAGTTACCTGGGAAACACCAGACCTGATGCAGCTGAAGGTCATGGCTCAGCCTCGCATTTATGGGAACCGCTATCTTAGCCCTCAGGGTTCTTTAGTGATACAAAAACCGACAAGCATGGATACAGGATTTTACAAATGCACCGCCAAAAACGTGATAGGGGTGGACACCAAGGCAACCTACCTGCATGTTATATAACCGGATGAGATAACAATACACGCATACACAATGTCATGTAATAGAAGCACAGAGACTTCACTTCTTTGTACTGGTGTATAACCTGTTTGAGTGCTTACACTCTGTGTCCCTGATGCCCAAAGAAACTGCAAACCCCTGTGTGGGAGATACTGATAACTCTCAGAAAGGACACATTGCTGATATACAGTTTATGTCTCATTTATGTATTTGAGGTTTTGAATCAGGGGTTGAAAAACAGGTACAATGTTTCATGCAGGTGGTCTACACATTTGGTGTCTCACTGGTGTAAATCCTGTTTTTAATTAGTGCTCATTTCATCATTGTGGCAAAAATGCTGGATTTTTTCCTGCAGAAATGGTCTTGTTTCCCCACCGTGTGCTAAAATGTAAGAAAGGGGGAATAAGAGCAAAATGAATCGTTCACCAATACAATAACATCTTTTCTTTGAGTGTTTATTTGTAAAATGTAAAAACATTTTCAACCCTCGTGTGAAAGATCAAAATGCGCTATATCCATTTAACACCGGCTCATTATTTAGCTTTATTACTTTACATTTTTGCTCTAACACTGAACAACAATGTACTACACAATGTAGTATAGCAATTTCACACTATGCACTGTGGCCCACTCTTTAAACCAGCTGACTCTCTAGTCCAAAAACTGTGCAACGTCCATTTTGCTCCAGTTTGCATTGATAATAACACAGATTAGTTCACTGCTAGTGAGTCGCCCTCCTATGAGTGGTTGGGCTGAAACCATTGGAGCATTTCCAGTAGCGAGAATACAGCTGATGTAAGCCGTCTTTATCTCTGTGCTACATGTGATAAACAGCAACTTTTTTGCAATTTATATGTTAAACCGCTTATCTGCTGATAACGTTCTGCCAGCGACGCCACACAGCATCGCATAACATGTCAGTTTTTCCTTCACAACTGTTTCCATTCACATAGGTACAAATGTAATGTCATATAATATGATTGTGTTTCATCTGTTGTATATTTTAAAAAATGTTCTTCTTGGGTTTAAAAATGTCATTTTAAAATGTTGTATTTTCATGTGCTAACTAGGTTGGATTTGTTGTGGTGGTCTATATGTAACAAACCAGGAAAAAGAATCGTATTTGGCACCATTATTTGCACTGAACTGCTTTCGTTAAAGCGTTCACAGGCATGTTGATGGAGGGCTTCAGTGTTATGATCTACTCGAAAAAGAAGATTCTTCAGGACTTTGTACTCACCTTCTGATTCCATTACATTTTCACAGCACTAATGGAGCCGAACATACGGTACAAAACATTTATGTTTCAACAAAAGCCAGTTTTTGAAGAGTAATGTTCAGGATTATTGTGATATTAACTACTGTATAGATGTCTGTCGGTACAAGCACCTGTCTTACGCCTGTGCACAAAGCCAGGAGGTCATAGTTATATGTAGTCACTTAATCATTTTTTAAAAATATTGTCCTTAAATTATTTGCCTTGTACAAACTCTGTTGTTAGACGGTCTTAAAGGGAGAATTATTATTAAATATGAATATGTTTGAAGTCTCACTTTCCAGTGATGAATGCTTCCTAGACTTTTAACACCTTCATTTTATAAATAAAAATGGGAAAAAATGAAATGTCAGTGGTTGAGTTTTGTTCTGAAAAGCAGCATGGTGCAGACAAAGAGTGAGTGCTAGTTTTTGGAGTTAGAAGGAAAAAAGAAAACACCTCGTGGGAGGGTGGGAGCGCAGAAGGAAACTTTTCCTTGAGTGTATGATGAGAACAGAAACTCCTTATCCGTGGCTCAGCTGTCAGACGAGGAAATGGGGTCTTAACAGTAGATGAGACACGTGTTGATGACATCATATTCGCCTCTCTGGGAAATGCAATAAAACTCCCAACAGCCTGCAGAGCAGCTCCACACGCCACCCTGCATGAGCTCACACCTGGTGTTTACACTGGGAGTCCAGTAAATAGGCGATGAATACTTTTGATTAATCCTGACCTTATGTACTGTATATACGAGCAGTGTGACGGTGCACTATATTGGCCATTAGTATAAAAAAAAATATTGGCAGGCAGCTAGAATAAGGGAAAGCGAAGGAGTGCGAGCAAAATACCTCTGAACTGCTGCCAATGCCAAAACTGACGAAAATGCTGCACCAAGTAATTACTGCATGTTTTTTTTCTCTGGGTTGTCAACACAGCGTTCACACCATACTTACAGTATTTAGACTATTTTCACCTTTTTCAGCTGTGCACCACTTCTGCGTTTCTGTTTTGCATCGTTCTGTGAGGCAAAGGTTTATATCAACGCCACTCTCAAACCACAGTTTGAAAAAGTTTTTTTTTTTTTGCTTGCATGTTGCCATTTTTAATTTATATAATTTAGCAAGTGTAAAGTCACAGCACAGGACATGTAACACAGTCCAGCACCATCCCTAGCCCTTGAGGCTAAGGCAACCCCATTTGGTTACTTTAGCACTCCTACATAGTCCACCAGTTGGCCCAGGGCAAATTTTTTTATATATCTTATTTTTCATGACACAGGATTGTTAAGCCGTGGTTACGAGTTAAATCAGGTCCAGCTTTATCTGAAAAGAGTTTTTAGCCTTTAAAAAGTTCCAAATGTTTTTTTCCTCTCTTTTTCTTTTCTTTTTCTTTTCTTTTAGCCGTGGCCTTAATGCTCTGTGATTAGACCATTTAGTCCAAATGAATGCAATCAGCCCAAACTTGTCGATACTATTAGTCAGACCTGAGAAAATCAGAGCTGCTGAATAATTGAAGAGAAATGTTTCAAACAATGCGAAGCTGAAGCATATTGATGTGAAGTAGTCCACTGATCAAAGGCGCCACTGATTAGAATCATTGCAACGCACCACCCAATAACTTGGGGAGTTTGGTTTGAGTTCTGTGTCTAGAGAAAAATAAAGGGAAAAGGACCAACAATAGAATTTTGTTTTGAGCTCCAGTACTGAAGAAGCCAGTTGTTTTCTGTGAAACATGTTTTGAATTATCTTCTTTATGACGCTGGAGAATTTCCATCCACTGTGGCACTTTTACTTAATGGTTCCATGTTTGTGGTCCCTTTTAGCAAATAATTTACTGCCAATCTCTTTTTGTGCAATTGCAAACATACAAGCATATAACTAACTAATTAAGCATCACCAAGGCATTCTATTTTGGATCTATTTTAGTTGCACTTTATTCTCTGAAATGACAAGATTACAGTGTGGGTACAAAGCTCTCGACTGGATTGAAATGCACGCAATCCTGACGAGAAGAACTGTAATGTTGTCATTTAACAGCATGCCTGCAGTAGCATCATTACTACAACTGTCTGTGCCTGTTCCTCAGATGCGAGGCTGATCTGATCAACTGCAACTGCAATTTATGATGACAATTTCTTGTCTTTTATTTATGCTAATAGCATCATAGGGATAATATCACAGCCCCATCAATGTTAATGAAACAATCATCAACTACTAACTAAAACACACTTTATAGGCATCAATATTGAACCCCTCACACTCCCACTGCTATACTACCTGGGAAATTCAAACGTACACAGAACACTTTGTAATGCAGAACCACTCATTGCTGCTACATCTGCTCACATTTTACATATTCACGTGGATGGTGTCATCACAAATTCGTCATGCCAGCTGAGTCTGGCATACTGACAAGACGCATGTCACGGTCCACCCAGCTTTCATGTTTGAATCACAGTGAAAAGACAGACAACAGCTAGTCATCTGTTTCTGTGTTCCTATTTCTCATTGTGTGTGTGTGTGTGTGTGTGTGTGTGTGTGTGTGTGTGCGTGTGCATGTGCATGTGTGTGATTAATGGAAAACACTCTCACAAAGAAAAACTTTTCCTTTTAATGAGTAAAGGCTCCTTCTCTGAAGGGTTTTTCTCACCGTGATGGGGAGTCAATTATCTGAACCACATGCGGAAGATATTTCAGAATCTACTCTGCTACACAACTTGTAATCAGTAACGAAACGGCTGCATTACTCCACTTCACTGCTGCACTTTATACCGCGAATGTATTACACCACCCACTGAGAGGCCTCAGACAGCTTCATTACTTTCCTGTCTTTAATGTTGCTTTAGAACAACAATACACATTGGAGTGAAAAACACATTTTGTTTCGACGCCTCATTAGGCTGCCCATCACGAATGTGTTTTTCCATTTTTTCCCCTTAATTTTGCCGCTCTAAAGGAAATAATAATGATATGAATGTATGAAAATGTTCTGAAGTCTTTCGTTTCACAGCAATAATGATTATATAACTGGAAATAATTGGAAAATTATTCCTGCATGGAAGAGCACTTGGGAAAAGCGTCGCTTTGCACATGACAACTTCACCCTGTGGCTTTGGATGAGTGAATGCTTTTTTTTTTTTTTTTACATTAATTCAGCTTGATGAGAGCTAGATGAGCTCTTTGTAATGCTATGTTAAAAGGGCAGCTCATCTAATCATATATGACTCTATCTACACTTATTATCTGTTATTTCATGTGTAAATTGGAGTGCCTATAATCTGTCATTCATATATAGTAGGTTTTCCATTGGGTATGACTCATATCCGCCTGCATTTAATAAGCCAGCAGGATGACTATTTTACTAAGGATCCACCTGTGCAGTAATGAGCTGATGGAAAAGAGAGATTAAGCTGAAGTGTGTGGGAGGAGGTGTACTGTAGCAATTATCTGGAACTTGACTTTGATTTTGTAACTCGTGCTTCAGTCAGCTGTTGTCTGATAGATTTCATAGACGTGACTTAATAGGAACACAGATGGTGACTTAGAATATGAGGGTTACGACCAGAAATTTTGAGCGTATAGAGCTTATAAACGTATGAGATTACAAAATACCGAGATTGAGAGATTGCAAAATATTATTATTTCACCAGCTGTTTAAATAATGATATTGTCTCATAAAAAGTACCTATACACTCAAAACATACGTCCAGTCACACATACTTCACACAGTGAAGTATCACTTCGTACAGGAGGCTCTGTTTACAATAGCGCTTGGGCCCATTAGCAACTCATGCTAGTGTTAACAAACACTCTGTCCGCATACACAGTTTTCTTGGCCGTATGTTTCTGTTGAGTCAAAAAGACATTCTCAGAAAGAGTGACCAGCCCAAAAGCTGTGAAAAATAATGGCAAGTGACTTCACTGCATACCTGACCCATTTTAGCAGTTTTGTTTAATTCCTCTGTGACTTTAGCACTGAGGAAAAATTATTCTTAATAAAGCAGAAAATGATGATTCAAATAAAGTCCTTGAGTGTTTTGACCTACTGGCAATATTACATCTAAAAAACTTCATTCCCTTTCTAACAGCACTGATGCGACTTCAGAAGAAGCAGCACACCAACATGACTGTGATTCTTCTGAAAGCAGCTGAGAAATAATTCATCCAGCCAAGCCCATCAAAGAGCTTAGCAAGGTCCAAGGCCATGTGTTCTCAGTGTTGCTCAATTGAAACACATTTAATTCATGCAGAGTTATGCTGCCTTTTAAACACTTCATCTGAAAACACTGACCCTACATCTGCACTGCATCATCCCACATACCCCATGCAACCAAAAAATGTTATAGTCATTCTCTTTTGGCTTATTAAGCCCTCCCTTTTCCTCCAAAATACCTACGTTTAAGAATCGACTTTATAACTTTTATCCGTCACTTTATTGAGCTAAAATGTCATAGCATTTAATATTTTGTAGTTATTTCTTAAATTTCTATGCTTTAATATCCTAAAGATAATGGACATATGGCAAATGGACAAAACCATCAGGCCACATACTAATTACACCTACAGGAGCTGCTCAGCCATAGAAACCCATGCCTTGAAGCTACCGACACACAGTTTTTGCACTGATGTTAATGTCAGGGGGGTTTGGACCTCAGCAGTTATTGAATCAGCAGCGCACTGGGGATTTTTTATGCACTATGTATTTCAACACTCAGGAATCCTTTTCTGTAACTTTATGTCATTTGCCATTTTTGTGGCTGAATTGCTGTGATTCCTAAATGCTATATTGCTTTGGCAATAATACCACTTACAGCTCCATTTACAACCTGTTGCAATGGTGGCATCCTATTATAATAACATGCTTGAATTCAGTGAGCTCTTAAGAATCACCCATTCTCTCACAAATGTTTATAAAGGCCGACTGAATGGCTAGATGTTTGATTTTCTACACCTGAGGCGATGAAACTGAAAACATCTGAATTCAAATATTAAGCCCATGAGCCGCCCCATTTGTTGTATTGCAGTGGAGTTTCAATATGTGTTAAATAAAGACTAAATGCTATTACATGTTTCAGGACTTTGCCCCTGGTATGTTATCGCAACACCTCCTGAAACTGGGTCATTACATCTGTATTGCATATGAGTGTCAATTTCATTGCTGTTGATGCTTAAATTATATCTTACCTTTGAAAGTAAGTGTCTCAAATATGTAAATCATACTTTAGGGAGAAATCAGACAAGCCCAAAAGAAAAATAATCCATTCAGAATGAAACTGAGGTGCTGGACTGTAACACAGAGTTCAGGACGGTTCATGTCAGCATTCATTTGAATTCAACTGAGAGCCAGTGACCTCAGCATCATATTTTTACACCATGGAGACAAACAGTTACAGTATCCATCATGCACTAATGCTGAAGCCGGACTTTGGGTGTATTACAGCACACACAGCAGCTGTACATGTGTGTTTGTGTGTGTGTGTGTTTGAATGGTTTTGTAGAGTATGTGTGATATGACTGTCACGTGTAAGCCGATGCAAAAATGAGAGCGTTTGACTGGTAGGGTGTGTTGGTCAGCTGTTAATGATGCTGTCATCTCAGGGAGGCTCCTTTCTCAAGAGAAAAGCTTACTCATGGACTAACTGGCTGGCCTACTTTTACTGAAAACTGGATCCCTGCACGAAACACACACAAACAAGAACATCCACAAGGGCCCAGTAATTCTGCAGTATTTTGCGCTTACACATGCAAATTTTGGTCAGGTGCAAACTACAAAATGGTAAATGCTTTGCTTTTTTGTAACGCCCTTTACCCTTAACACTTGTAAAAAGTGCCTCACCCATTCACCCATACTCACCAGCATTAGCAGAGGTTTCATGCAAGATGTTAGCTTGCCAGCTATAGTAGTTTTGTGTTTAATGTCTTGGCCATAAACACCTATGCACGTGGAGAGGCTCGGGGATCGCCGGACCTGCTGTTACACCTTTGATCTTTGTCTACTTTTTGATCAACATGTTGCCAAGACAACTGAGCTCAGGTTCAGTAAATCACCAGACCTGAACTGACTTTCTTTATTTATTCTTTGAATGAATTATTGGTTTATTGCTCTGTTTATGCAGTTCAGGTCAGACTCCCGAAAGACCAGCGGCTAAATACAAAACTAACAAAACAAGCTGAGAAAACAGATAATGATGCATCTGCTCAACAGAGGGCTAGAGACTGTTTTCAGCTCTCAAAACTAATTTTGTAATATGACTGCTAGTTTTTAATATTTAGACCCTAAAGGGCAATTCAGCCTTACCCACATTATTTATTTTTCTCTTCATGCAATGCTGAAGTCCAGTTCTGGAAAAAAGCTAAAAACAATAATCATTTCAATAGCCCAACCTCCCTCCCACTGTGTTTGTGTATTAAGGCCTGATATTTAGAGCAGCGCATTAGGACATTTATTTTATTTTTATGGAAATCCGATGATCTTTAGTATGCAGATAAGATGTGTCCATTAGAGGGACAAAATTCCAAAATGTAAGTAATACTAGGGCCAGAGTCAATATTGACACTGGTTATCAGTGCTTTTTATTAATGTTACTGTGAAGGAAGGAAATTTGCTACACAGAAAAGAATGGTTAGTTGAAAGTGTGAGCCGCATACTTTTGAGAGTGCTATTATGTGCTTATTTGATTGGTTTATTTTAAGGATTTAATTGTAATTTTGTAAATTAATAATAAAATAACTGAAATAAATAGTTTGTCCTGCCCACAAAAGTGCCTGGGATACAAGGCAAACTTGGGATGAGTGTTTATTTTGGAGGAATTTTGGTCCACTCTTCTTTACAACTTTCCTTCATTCACTGGTGTTTACAAGATTTTGTTTTTGCGAAGCTCTCTTAAGGCCCCAACACAGAACTCTAGACAGGTTGAGACCACTGCAGCACCTTAATTATTTGCTTTTTTTCAGCCATTCTGTGCTTGGGATCATTTTCCTGTCACACAGATGGCCTAACATTTCACTCCAGGATACTGTGGTATACAAACAAGCTCATAATCACAGAGCATTCATGTCTTGTGGCTGCAAAGCAAACCCAATTTATGACTCCTCCACAACTCTGCTTGTCAGTTTGCATGAGGTGTTTGTGCTGTTATACTGTGCCAAACATCTCCACTTTGGTCTCATTTGTTTTAGAAAGAAGCTGCTTTCCCTAGGCAACCCTTTCTTGTAGGACACACTCTTTTTTGTAATTGGACTGTTACAAGCTTTAGCACATAGCTATCTGAGGTGTGTAGAGTTTGAGAGACGGCTCTAGAGTTTTGGGTTTTTTGCAGTTTCACAGTCTGATCTTGGCTTGAATTTGAAGGGATGTCCACTCAGGGGAAGATTGTGACATTGTGTTAACATGCACTCGAATGCTTCAGACCAGCAGACTGCTGGAAACTTCTCCTTTCATAGAGTTGGTCACACTTGCTGATAATCTATTTATCAAGTGCATTTGATCAGCAGCAGAACTGACCCTCTTAATTCCTATCAATTCCTACAGAAGCAGAAATAGTGTACTTGTAGTATTTCACAGGACTGCATAGAGTGCCATGAAACTTTTTTTTTTGACCATGTTCTTTTGGAAGTATCAAGCCCACCATTTTGCATCCGCCTTTGTGGTTTTGTTTACTTGGTCAATATTCAATTAAATTAGATTAAAATCCTGGTTTGGCACAATGTCGCCAACCAAAAGATCTACATTTATTAAGTTATATGTTACTAAACAATAATTGATCTGACAAGTAGTACTGCTTTTCAAGTCCCTATACCATCTGTCTTGTTTTGATTGTATTTTCAGACAAAGACACTTTTGATAGAATATTTTTGGCATATGAACCTATGACCAGGCTGCAGTTTTTTTCTCCCTTCTTGTGTTTCAGTTGTATATTGTAATAATAATGCACTATTGTTACAAAATCCCACGGCCCACCTGGACTTGCCTCATGGCATGCCATTTGGGAATGGTGGCGTGCCATTGTTCTGCTGTAGCGTTGCATATTTGGCGATGAAATGATCACAATTGACTAAAACAACACAGATTTACAGCACAGAATTAGATAAACACAACAAAAAGAATAGTCTGGAAAAATACGGGTCAGTGAGATGTTATAAATACAGATTATTTATTATTTTCTTTGTGAAGTAAACCAGTTTGAATCAATAAGTGTCACTGCTTTGCTCGCTGTGTCATATCTCAGCCCTGTGAAAGACCTCAGTTTCTCTGCAGTAAACTGATTAAGGCGGGTGCCTGGGAATATTGCAGAAGGGAGTGTTTCCATTGTCAATATAACTCAGCAATTTAGAAGAGAAAACATAAACTTTCACCAGATATGATAAATTCTGTGTCACGCTGGGAAAGGGACCCTTTCAAACAAACAGATGCTCTTGTGGTGTGGGAGAGCCCATAGAAACAACCATGCATCACACTCTGATTCATGGCTGGAGAACTGCTGATTTAGTACTTAAAAATGTAATATTGTGGAAATGCTGCTTACACCCCTTGTTGCAAAAAAACCCACCCACACACACGCACACACACACATACACATTAAGCTCTTGGTTTGGCGCATGCTGTAATTATCAACATAATTTGTAGAGATGACCGTTTTTTTTTTCCGGATGACAAGTTGAACCCACGCTATTCACTTTGTACCTCGCCACCCAAGACACACAGAAATGCACAGCTGCACACGAAAACTAGCACACGCTCATCAGGTGTCTGAGATAATGAGGCTCTCTCAATTCAGCAGCAGGTGAGCTTGCCTTAGGTGATCGGGGATGGAAAAGATTAGCGGAAAATAAGAGGATTGAAAAAAGGGGGGAATAAAGGAATGCAAGAATAAGGAGACAAATATGAGGAGGATTAGCAAAGCCAATAAATAGACAGATGTAAGTCACTACATGTGAAACAAACATGGGTGATTTATGAGACTGTGTCAGAGGATTCTTCGGAGCAGAAAACAATAATGATTAGACAGTGTAAATGAATGGAAGTAAGATGGATGTGGACAGTTGGCAGAATTGATGCTGGTCTTGAAATTGATATTGTTATGACTTATATAATAAAAAATATATATTTCATGCATTTCCTACAGCACTTGGTGCCAGTGTGGCTCACCAGGTTGAGCTTGGTGACCCATATGCTGTAGCGCTGTTGTGGGGAATTGCTCATGTGCTGGGCTATTTGTTGCATGTTTTCCCTCTACTGTCTCTCACAGCTTTACTGACCACTGTCCTGTCGTAATAAAGGCTAAAAAGCCCCCCTCCCCCCAAAAAATTACAGCACTAATTCATGAGAGTGTTTGTTCATGAAAGACACTGCTGACAAAGACAGTCAAACACTACTTGTCTGAACACTTAGACCTCTGGAATTCATTATACTGCTAGTGCTATCACATCAAACAGATGTAGAGAAAGGGGGGAATTGTGGAAATGTGGACTGTGAGACGTAAACAAGACAAAATAGGACTAGAAGGCAAACTGGGGGCAAGGGGCAGAGGAAGAAAATACAGTGCTGAGAAAAGAAGGTGGATGAGGACAGAGAAGTGGAGAAGCAGGAAGAGATAGGGGGAGGAAGGAGGCAATGGAGAAACATCTGTTTTGCGTCAGAAGCAGGTTACAGGCTGATAGTAGGCCTTCAAGAGACTGAATAGAGAGACAATTATAGGGGCGAAAAAACGGGGCAGACGAAAGAGGAAAAAGTGCAAGGAGTGTGGAAAACATTACACAGATAGAAGTGTCTAATTGGAGGAGACAGACATTATCATAAGCTGCAGACCTCTAAGGGCATGTCTTATCCTGTGTGTGTGTGTGTGTGTGTGTGTGTGTGGGGGGGGGGGGGGGGGAGCAATGGTATATCAGAACTGCGAGTTGAGGTGCCTGTTGATGTGTGTTGTTATATGTATCAGCTAGACCTGAATATTGTTATTTCTCATTAGGGAGGATATTTTTGCTCCAACTATGTTTTATGTTTTTGTGTCTGTGTGTGTGTATAGGTGTGTGTCTGTGTGTGTGTGCTGAGGGGGAGAGAGACTGAAAGACTTAGAGATAAGAACAGACAGATAAGAGAAAAACTAAAAAAGGAATATCTATGAGGAGAAGAAACCATAATAAAAGATGAAAGCGAAATCTCTGCGTGGGAGCAATAAAAGACTCTGTGGCACACAGAGGACTGGTTAGTATCAGGGAGCCATAATAATACACAGCCCTGGGGAAGCAGGGGGCTTGTAACACAGCAGTTTTACTGTACCATTTGCCCGATGCCCTATAGAAACCTTCAAACTCCAGCCTTTTCTTTTACACTTCCCTAGACAAATATCAGATCAGAGAAAATGGTTAAAAAAAAACCTTGAAGTGTCGAAAATTTTTTGGAAAGGTTCTCTCTGGTTAAAACATTTTTTCAAGGTTGCAGCTAACTATTTATTCTTCAGACTACAGTTTAGTTCAGGACACTTCTTCATAGGGCTGTGTCTTTTACAACAACAGTCAGGTATCTTTATATTAAACACAGCAAACCCTTGTTCTATTATACCCTCGGTAATTTGACTTAATACCATTTTGTGAGAGCTCAACAGCACCATTTTATTTTTCAACCAAAGTGTGGCAGTGAAGCTGTGAAAATTAGGTTTCTTAAAATCACAATAAGGACTGAGGAACTCTGGCACAGGCCCAGACACAGTAATTATGCACTTCTCTACTGAAAGACAAGAAAGGAGGTCTTTCTAATGTAATCTCTTCTTTTGGGATGTAAGTCAGGGTGAGAGGCAGAATAGAGGGAGACAAGAGAAAGAGTCAGAGGATAGAAAGACAGGCAGTGCCATTTCAGACTCACAATAAAGGCTGGATAATATCAATCCCCAGTTATGGTGATGTCTTCTTATTCCCTAGCCTGTGTCACAGCCTACGTTTCTATTAAAGTCAATGAAGTAATGCTCTTCTCTGCACAATGACTTACAGAGAGAGCTTCAGATATACCAAATATACCTTCGTTCCCTCGTGTCTGTCTTAGCTTAAATGTTGCAATACTTTACTGAACTGACAGGCTCTACTGCACTGCAGAAACGTAGTGACTTATACATCTTATGGAACATATAATATAATAAAAGATGCTTGTAAGTGTTTGCAGCTGAAGTAGAGTATGATTTGCAGGGAACTGGATGTCTGCATAGAAAATACAAGCAAGCAATTCTGTTTTATGAACTTGATTAAAAATACAGATTAATCCTGTGTGTTTGCATTTATGTATGAGCATGCATGTAATCGGTATATGATATGAAGAAAACCAGCCTGGATCCTTGCATAATGCTGTGTTTAATCTGTGATCTTTGCTGGGCTTATCTTTGTTTCCCATGTGTTTAATGTCAGTAATGAGTGTATATTGCTTGTATTATAGGAAACCATATCAAGGTACCCTTCTCGTTCTATATGAAAATATTTTCTGCTTGTGAAAATCTGAATTAAAAAAGAATGCATGCCCAAAATATAAATCAGCTAAAGTCAGAGTCATGCGTGCATACATCCTGTGTAGAGCAGACCAGACTTCAAAACCGGGCATTTATGGTACTGTGTTTTATTTTGTGTGGGTATCTGCAGAGTGGGCATTCAACCTACTCAACCGACTCAGATGTACAGCGTGTAACTCATTGTGGATGATGCTGTGCATAGTTGGAAAATGGATTGGTTGAAGAGTTGGTAGCTTAAAAAATACATTACAGACATAATATTAAAAACAAAAACAAAAACTCAGCATGAAGAGCACAAGAGTGGCCGCAGCCCATCCTTTTCATTGTTTTTAAGACTCAGTTTCACTTCAGCTCTTTGAATCTTGTATATTTCCAAGGCTGGCTGAAAGACTAATAACAGCACAAGCAGGAACAGCCCACAGACAGGTTGTTTGTGACACCACCTCCTGTAAACAGCTACAACAGGTAAACAACGGTCTGCAAAGCTTGGTGTAGGCTCTGCATACAATCAGCACACAGCCATGTGTAAGCCAGAACATTGTGCAGAGTAGACGTTCCTCACAGTTAATGTATTCTATAGTGAATGTATAATGTTGTCATGCCTTGCTAAATATATAGTGATAGACAGTATAGTAAGTATACACCTACATAGTTCACCCATGGTGTCTGATCAGTGATGCAGTGTCATCAAGAAGAAATGGCAGCCTGTCAAGCAGGATTAAGAACACATTTCACAACAATAACTACCACAAGGAGTTTATTTATTTGGAAAAATATGCGTACGCAGTTAGGACAAAAGTGTGTGTTTGTAATTACTTCATATTGAACCAGTATTCATCTTTCACATTTTAATTATGTGACAGCAATTATATTATTAATAGTGCAGAAAAAATAAGCCAAATAAAATTCATTCATTTTCATGCCAAGCCTAATTTATAATCCTCTGCCTGGAGAGCACAGAGTATTGAATGACTGAATGATTTCAGACACAGCCAAGACATTAGGCGCACAAGCTAACATGCTAACATTCACAGCTAGCACTTGTAAGAAACAAAAAAAGGAGGAGGAGGAATATCACCAGTTTTTTTTAATGTAGAATTGGAAAATCATTTTTGACCAGGTGGTGGTGCCAGAGTAAGTTAGTAGGGACTTGCCAGATTCAGTAAAGAAGGAATGCAAGAATGTGAGCGAAACATGAAAGCTAAACCAGGTTTTTATGGCGCTTCCAATATCAGCATAAAAAACAGAGATGCTTGCCTCGTGGTGGAAGTGAAAAAAACAGAACAAATAAAAAAAGTTGGTGCTTTAAAATTTCATGACAATCATCTAAGGCTGTGCTTTTTGAGATATTTCAATCTGCACCAAAGTGGTGGACTCAGTTGGCGGTACAGCCATACCACAATGACTTAGAATAAGAACCAAAATCCACAACTTCAGAGACAAGGCATGGCTAAAAGTCTTTGCCGAAGTAAAAAGATCAGTTACACAGGTAGTAATAAAGTAAACAGAGAAGGCTCTGCAAATTGAGAAAGCTGAGGCAAAACCAGGTAACTGACCTATAGCAAAAACAAAACTATGTGAACACTACTGGACCACTACCTGCAATCAACAATCTGGCAGAAAACTAAGGCAGCATATGCTGCTTAAATACACAATGATACAATTAGACACAGGTGAAACACATTAGTGCCGAGCAGGTAATCATACAGGAAGGATAGAGAGGGCAGGAGGAAGGCAGGGTAAATGTGAGGAACAAATTATACACAGAATGAAGACAATGAAAAAATATGCAATAACAAGAAAAAAACAGAACATAGTGTAAATAGTGAGCTTAAAGCTTTCATAATAATAACAAGAAATATCCCTGCATTAGATCTACAAAACACACTGTTATCCATACTAGCGTGAAAAATCAAAAACGTTTTTGTATCAGTGTGTCTCCACACATGGCCTTGCATCTATGCCTAAATTTGTTCAGGCATAAATACACCTTTAACTGTGCATGTGTAGCAGTATGCAATAAATTAATATGAATAATAACCCAGTGGATGCTAAATCATGCTTTACATGTGCCCATGTTAAACTGTGATCTCTGTGATTTTGTGCAAAAGGAGACTACTCATGTGTGTATATGTGTCCATCTGTGTATGCATGTCTGGGTGGTAGACATGCATACACATGCATAGGCAATGCCACGAGATATTCAACAGGAGAGGTTTGTGAGTCAGCAAACCTGAGGCTTTCTGACTCACAAACCGACGACTGGTGGGTGGTGTTTGTGTAAGTGTGATGTTTATGCATGGGTGCGCAATCGGAGGGATGTGTGCGAAAAAGCCACATGTTTGTGTCTGACATGAGACTATGTGAAAGGGCAAGGGATGAGATTGATGATTAGAAATGACTGGATGTGTTAAATAATTGTCAAAATGTTTCGTCTTTCTCGCTCTGTGCACGTTATGCATCATAAGACTGATTGCAGTTGTATAAATACAAACTTTAAATAATTTCTCTCTTATCCGATGAGAGCCATATGTCCCCCACAAAGATTTGGTTCATGACCATGATTTACTGCCAAAATATAATCACGAGCCAAAACCTTTCATGAATTAAAACTAAATAGGTTAGCCCAACCCAAGCTACAGGAAATTAGTGTGATGCTACAAAATAGGGTTATCGTGCCATGTCGAGATGCTTTTGCAGATCATCCTAAAAAGTTTATTTTTGTAGATTAGCATACCTCTCTTAGAACATCACATACTCATAGCCAAAGGAGATTAAGGACAGATGATATAGGGTAAAAGAAAGTATGGAAAAAAGGAACAATCCACTTAAGAAATAAACTAACAAATGATTTAGGAGGGGATAAAATAAAAACAGAATGCACAGTTAAAGAGAAAATAGGGGGTTGGGAAGGGGATAAAAGCAGCAGGCCCTTGAAAGACGAAGAAGGAGGAAAACAGGGGAGAGGAAATATCTCCTAAAGCGATTTCTTCATATTTAGACAGACAGATAAACAAAGGAGTCAGCCTGCCAACTCTGCCTATCAGACTGATTCAGATTCACTGTCTGCTGCCGACTTCAATATGCTGCACAGATCAAGTGTTCCTAAACATTTCAAGTTGGGAAAATTCAAAACATATATCACTGCTGTAGGATCTGCTTTTGGGACCTTGACATCTGGATGATGAGCTAAATCTACTCTTTGACCTCAGTCACTTCTGTCTTAAGAAATGTAACCCTGAAACTGAAATAAGGCAGGAAACACACTTACACTTAAGCATATTATACTTGTATAATCTTCTTACAGGCTAATAAATATTGTTCTATAGTCACTGCATTTCAATTCATTTCAGGTTTAAAGTTTAAAAAAAAGAAGAAGAGAGAAATCAATTGATTTATATTCCTTGTACTTCCTGGTGGTACTTTACACTGGCTAGCGTGCTCACTTAGTCTCAAGGGCAGCGGGCAATTTTTCAGGTCTTCGGATATCCAGATCAATATTTCCTCTTCCGATTGTTTTTCACCTTTTACAAATGCAGATAAACAGAAAAGTGTGTTCGCTTGTATGCAAATAATGCCAGTAGAAATAGGAATTGGGCCAAAGGCTGTTATCAGCTCCAGGTTTTTGAAATGATCAATTTTCAGTGATTGAGTAACTGTTTTTTTTGTTGTTGTTTTGTTTTCTTTGTGTTTGTTGAAGCCGCAGGTTAATCACATTTTTATTGAATCTAATATTAAATAAAAAGATTGGGCAAACGGTAAGCATTACTCCACTAAACTAATAAAAAAAAGTGTGCTTGCATCTCCCAGTGAGATTTGTTCAAAACATCAGAGGAATTAGAAACAGAAGAGCAGAAGCTGAAGAGATCGGCATCATAAGGCGTTTAATTTTTTGCATTTAATTTCATTTTTTGTGTTAACACTTTATAATTTGCTACATATTAAATGTAAGCTGTTGGTAATCTGCTAAATGTAATGCAATTACAAATCCTTTTCATATCTAGTACCTTTGATTTCTGAGAAAAAAGTGAAGATTGATCTTAGATCATATTATTTATTTATTCATAGCTTGGATTTATTTTTCTTTGGGAATCACATTTATCTTTTTAAAACTTTAATTATACAAATTCATGAAGGAAAGCACTTTTTAAGACAGTAACTTCAAATCAGTTCTTCATTATGCAGACCTGACCCCAAACATGTGATTTGCTTATTAACAATGAGTGTACTTTGTTTTTAAAATGGATTCTTATCATTTATATCTGCAAATGGATCAGGTTAAAAAACAGATTAAGGTTGTTTTACAGACATTCATTATCCTCAACTACTTTTTCTCTGCAGGTTCTTGTTATATCTGTTAGTATGCAGCATTGTGCGTCGCTAATCACAGTCAACACAAGCTGATGATTTTGGTTAGTAGGTAGTTGCCCGGTAACCTGATGGCATCACAATATACAATTCATGGCAATTTTGTAGTTATAAATTAGATGTTATTGTTAAATAATTTATAAAAGCATAGATACATTGCTGCTATAGATTTTTAAATGTTAAAACAGGTCATTAAAGCTGACATTATGATGTCTGATATAGACAAGACCCTGCAAGCGAAATGTGAAAAGTTTGGTTGCTCAATTCCTGATTGGAGTTGTTGTCCAAAGGAACAAACACACAGAGATAATTTGAGTATTATAGTAAGATTAGAAAGCTAATATGAAATGACGGAGTCAACATGACTTGGGAAAATAGATGGATGAAACGCATTGCTCCAGAACTTGTTCTGAGCCAAACTATAGTGCAGTATTAAGGCTTGGCATGTTTACATTCTGGGATCCTGAGTAAGGCATATTTGTTTATATTTTAATCAGGTGGAATGAACTTGAGTGACTTGTTTTTTTTAATTAGACATTTGTAACTGATTTAGTGCCCATGTATTTATGATGAAGAAGAGTAGCCGTAATTTGATTAGTTTTCAGATAGAGAAGCTTTGTTGAACACTGAGTAATCGCTGGTATAACAAGAATGTATATGAAATGATTGACTCACAAAAGCAGCCGGTTTGACAGCAGTAAAGATCATCCAGTGAAAGGAAACTTTTGATGTTTGCTCTACAGAGGTTGTTTTGAGATGAGGTTTAATCAAAGTTTGAGCAAACACTTTTATCCTCTGTTTCTCAGAGATTTGATTGGCATTCACAGTAATTGCAAAATATGTTTACATCTAAGATTACTGTGTATTAAAGTGCTTAGCATTACATAACTTTGAAGGGCAATCCAGCATGAAATCTAACCTCTTGTTTATTCACCTCAGTAACACAGTGAGGTTGCCATTTTAATTCGTTGGCAGTGGTTAAGTGTCCTGTGTTGAAATCACTGATTGTAGTATTTAGTTCAGAACTATGACATGAATGAATGTACGCGTCCATTCAGAGCACTGTAGTAACACTTCAATGCACGTGTACGCTATCCAGCTACTCTTAGTGCTACGCGTGCAGCTGTACTTGTCAGTGTGAACACATCTATGCACACAAAACAGCATGTGTAAGTATAAAAGTATGCAAAGTATCTGAGGGATTGCAGGTTTTCTGCCAGATAAATTGCTTGTAAGATATAGCAAAACACCGGTGTATAGTATATGAACATTCAATTACACGGATGATAGCATTTCACACTAACCAGGCTTAAAGATCAGACAACTGGAAAACATAGAAATAGGAGTTCATTAATGTCAGTGTGGAAATGCAAGTACATGCTGTGGAGAGAGTATTTTGTGGTATGTTTAATACTGTCTATAATCTTTGTCAGAGGACCCACCAATCCACCATTCAGTGAAACAGCAATTTAACGAGTGTGCACCATTGCATCACTGCAACATGATGGATGGTTTGACAGGTGATGACAGATAACAGAGACACCACCCTTTTGTCACCCAATTATTGGGTTTAAATTTCTTCATTTTAGGAGAAATTTAAATTGTAACTGCCAAGACAACTTTATGATGTCACTTTAACACAGATGAGGTCAGTTGACATTGTTGCTGTAAAACCTTTTTTTGCAAAAAAACCCCCATCTGAACTAGTATGGATGGAAATGTGTCGTTTGTATGATGAAAAATGTGGTGATCCGAGAAGAAGGACATGCTGAAATAAAGCTAATGCATTTACAATGCGACTCCAAGTAAATTCATGGATAGCAATGAATTTTTTCTTACCTCAGTAGCATCTAACTGAACAGTGGAACTTAAGGTCCCACCCTGGTAGTTGCTCAGTGAAGCTCAGTACTATTAAACTAGTTTGCAAGGAACGCTACGCAGAGTCCAGAAAGTTTTCCCTTTATTTGAAAGTACATACCATCTCAGCTTCTCTTCGAAATCCACACATATTTTACTTGGTTTTTCCTCTCTTTTTCTTTAACATGCCTTTTCCTTTGGGCAAAGTAGCAGTTCACCGATCAATAATGTTTGCAGCAGATGTGAAAAGGCAGAGGTGTGTGGGTGTCAGAAAACTACACATATAACAGCACAACATAAAATATACCTACTCGTTACCAGGTCTTACGATTAGGAAAGAACAACCTAAAATGAACAACACATGACACATTACACCATGACATATTTATTTAGCAAAAACTAGGCCAAAATAAAGAACCGCTGACTGAAAAACAGAGAATACCCCATGATTCACAAGCTTGTTAAAAAAAAAAAGTCATACAGAAAGTATGTGTAACATCCTTGCGGAGGAATTCTGGTCCACTCTTCTTTACAATGTTGCAACAGTTCATTGAGGTTTTCAGCCATTCCTTTATGCACAGCTCTCTTAAGGTTCTTAAGGTGGAATGATGACCTTTAAACTGCCAGAAGTGTAGTTTTTAATAGAGGCGATCACACTTGTTGATGAACATTTAATCAAGTGCATTTGATTATCAGCACCTTACTGCTGCTTACCCTCTTAATTCCTTTGGAAGCCATAAGGATATATTGTTTACACACATACTTCTGCATTTTAGTGTAGCCTTTGTTAAATTAACAACGACTCGATATAATACTTAGAGAGCCCACAATAAGACAAAGCCAAAATCAAGCTGACGCTGCTAAAAATTGACTGTGTCATCCAAACACACATATGGCTATTTCCACTGTGCCATGCATCTCTATGTTGCTTCAAAATATAAATGCATCGCAAAATACAAATATAGGAATGTGGTTTATTTTAAGAACGCCCAACAAATCTGCTCATATCTGAGTTAGAGTTGGTAAAACAATAGAAGCCATATATTCCAGAAATCTACTGAACCTTTTTTAATTAAAGGAAAGTGAATGTGTGGCATCTTCAGTAGAAGTGAACAGACAAAGAAGAAAAGGCAGAGACAGAATGATGCATGGGTCTTTTGTTGCAATTTGCTGAAATTAAAAAAGTATAAAATTACACATATCTTATACTTTAATATTAACCACGAGTTTTGTACCTAATTAAAAAATTATAATGATTTTGAAACAGAAAAACAATGCTATTCTGTCAGTACACAGTACCATCAGAAACAGCAAGACACTGTCACAAATTGTCCCTGATGCATCTTTCGGAGACTGAGTGTGTGCACAATAGTTAGAAAAGCCATGCTATAGGAATGGGTGACTGTGGCTTGTGGTAAAAAGGTTTGAGCTTTGAGTGCTCAGCTAGAGCAGAAAAGTGCTATATGAGTACTAGTCCATTTACCAGTTTGGAAAATGCGGGTCAAATGGGTTCTTTTAAAAGGGAACGACAGCCCAAAACAATCTATTTTCTTGTTCCACTAACACGTGCACATAAGCACATACTCTAGGCAGTTTCCATTGAGTTGTCAGAATCGGTAAGAAACAGGTGTGGTTCAAGCCTGGATCATCTGAAGAGAGAAAATGAGGCATGACCCATGTGCTCTGCTTAATGACAGCAAAATCATGACCTTATCCTGCCCCTGCCTTCATCATCCTTTTCATCTTTCCTTGTTTCTAATTCTTCCCATCATCTGTTCATTCCCCTTTTACTTTCCTCTCTCACTTCAGCACCCTTCGTGTCCTTTATCTCCTCTCACCTACTCCTGGCTGCCTCACTCACCCTCATTACCACCATTTTCGTCCCATTGGAGTGACTCAGCAGGTTTTTGACTGCCATCTCTCTCACTCATCTGGTTCTCGCTCGGGGCATCACATTCTCTCTCTGCGTGTGCAGAAAAATCTACTCCCAGAATCAGTTTTATTGGACATAATTAAATGCAATATTGCCAAAGCATGTTGCACAAAGTTTAGAGGCAAAATATAAGAACCTGGAATATAAGTTGTGCACGCAAAAAAAGAAATTTAACATGTGGTAAGATTTAGTTAAATAATTTTGCAAAAGTATGGCTTCACAGAGGCTGTAGCCTGCCTTTACGAGTTTCAGATAGCAGAACTGACACGTTCTTTCTGGATGGTTTGTTTCCATGATGCCAGGTTTGTGTATCTTGAACAATCTCAATTGCCAGTGTGTAATGTCTCTCTCAGTCTCTGGCTGCTTATAGTATTCATTTAATCTGTCTCTCGGTATTATCTGCTCAGCTTATTATTGTTTTCACCTTGTGAATTTGTGCATGTGTGTGGGTGCCATTATGGCTAAATGCACTCTGGGCCAGCACAAAGGTGGTTTTAAATACTTTGGCAGGTTTTTATTTCTATTGGCAGATTTTGTCAACCTGATTCCCTTCCAAGTGAGAAAGATACAGATAATAAATGTGTACATGAAGGTCGGGTTTGATGATGGCTGTGGTCTGACCCATATCAACGTAGTGAAGTGTACCCTACTAATGGAGGCCAAGGGGGTCACTGGCCACCTCACATTCATACACTCTTTATCTGGTGTATAAATATGAAATACTTCATGAGATTTAACTAAACCTTTACTGGGTAGTACCCTTTTCTCTCTGCCAACCTGGTACAACTAATCGCCACATAACCATATGCCCAACCCATCCTTAGTTGGGCGTTGGTTGCTTTGTTTCCTGCCTCACAACTATTCTATTTAAAATCTTGTTTCCATTAGATTTTATGATGATACTGATGAAGGCCACATGCTGAAAAGTGCTGGTCTAACAATAAGGTTGTTTCTTATACTAAAACTGTTGCTGGAATTTTTTTGTTTTTTTTTTGTTTTTGTTTTTTGTTTTTTGCCAGAAACCCTTTTAGAGTTATTTGATTTACACCACCATCAGGCTCCCTGTGTCCTTAGGTGAACTTTGTTAACCCGTTTGAAAGTGTGTGTTTTCAAAAGGGACAAATACTGTGAGCATAGCAGTCCATCAAAGACCACAAAGGGGCATCTCAGCAATACACTCAGGTTCGATGCCCCTCAAAATTAGAATGGGTTAAAGAAAATCTCATATAACTGAGACATTTAGATGCTGTTGCTGTATGTTAAATGCACTTTTCTTTTTCTGTGGTTAATCCAGAGTGAATGTGGGCTACTGTGAGGCTGTGCATTGCCAAAGCAGCTGGTTGAGGGGACTCAATCTTCTACTTTTAGTGTCGCAGAGCTTGTGGGATCACAGGGTTAAATTTTTTGAAGGAATTATATTGTTCTTTATTGAAAATGAAATTATGATTTGTTTGGCATTCTCTGTTTGTTGTACTTTTCTTGGTACTTTTTCAATTCAGACCTTTTGATTTTTCAGTGTTGATCTGTAGCCAGGTTCAGGAGTTTGCTCAATCTCAGAATGAAAATATTCTTGTCTGGATAATATTAAATCCGTCTCTGGTGAGCCCACTTCCCTGATTTACAGTCAAGGCACAGCTCTGGCTGATTTTTTGCAGACAAAACCTTCCACGAATTGTCGTGAGACTGGGCTCTGTCTAGCCATATCTCTCTATCTCAACTCAGAGCAGAAGCTTCTCCTGCTTTGTAACCATCTTTTTCCTCCTGTCTGTACTTCTCCTTTCTAACTCACAGATAAATCACTCATGTCTTTCAGTCTACTTCATTCCCTGCAGACTCCCTCATCTGGATAAAAAACACACAATGCTTGCTGCAGACTGAAGCCCTGGTGTTCCCTGCATCTCTCTAAAACATCAAATAACTGTTGTCCACTGTGCAGTGGACTTCATGTTCTCATTGGATTTTAGCTTCTCTTTTCCCTCGAACTATTATGTTTTTCCTCCATGTATCCCTTCTGTCTGTGACTCCTTCCCCCTTCTCTTCATTCCTCTGCTTCATCACCCCTTCTTCTTTTCATAGCCAGAGGGGCTGTCTCCATCCCAAGCTGTCTCCCTTCATCTTTCTCCTCCCTCCTCACATCAATATCCCTCAATCTCTCCTTCTCCCCATAAATAGAGTGACCCTTCAGAGTGCTGTCGCCTCTCTGCCTCCAGACTCTTCACCATCTCTCTTACTCTCTCTCTCCTGTGGGTAAACATGACCCATGCTTCGATCATCCTCTTGTCATTTTGTCATTATTATGCCCTCTGAACTCCTCTTCATCTCTCTTTATGTCCTCTCTCTTCGTTTCTTCGCTCCGTCTCTCTCCCTCTCCTCCCTTGGTTCATCTTATTCTCTTCTTCTCATCTCTCCAGCGATGACAAATACTTCACTCACTCTTTGGCTATCTCTCAAGAAAGCCGCCTCTCCTTCTTACTCCTTCAATCTGGTGTGTCATCTCGCTTTCTCTTTGAAGATGACATGGCTATCCCTCTGTCCTTTCATTTCCCTTAGAGAGAATGACCCACACATCGACACCAAATACTCAAAAAGTACGTATGCTTGTTAAATATCTTTCAAATAAGAGAGCTTCAGCTCTTCTGAGAATGTTGTTGCTAGGCCATAAGATCAGAATGGTTGCTCCACTTCATCTCTCTTCGAGCCAGTGAAGTTCTCACACATAAAAAGAAGGGAAATTCTGTTTTATTGATCTTACCTTATGCACAGTATCTGTTGAAGCAATAAAAGGTCTTCCCAAACCTATGGATGTAAGATTTCACTATTGTCCACTATTGTCTAAGATGTTATAGTAACACAGCACTCAGATTACTGGTAGTGGGCTTAATGTGAAACTGAACCAGTAGCTTAGAAATAAAGCGGTATTTTACCAGATGACGGGCTCTGTGGTAGTTTTACTTGTTAGTTTAGGTTGTGTGTCTGAAGCGTTTTCCAATCAGCATTGGCTTATGTATGAACCCAGCAGTATTAGAAAGGCTTGTTCAGATAATGGGTCAGCTGCCATAGGTGTAATGCTGATATAAAACATCAGGTTGTTCAATTTAAAACAGTTTCCAGAACATAAATGCTAAAATGACTTGGTTTCAGACTTGTTTTGGATCAACTGAGAGGCAGTATACGATAGGTAAGGAATCATACAAAGCTATTCAAGGGTATTCACATTTTTTTAATAACATTTTTTTTTTGAAAAATCCATAAGATTAATCTATTAACCAAGGTCTTTAAAAATAGTGAAGTAAAATGTTAAATTAGAGTGGCATAAAATATAGTTACACAAAGGCACTGACTACAGGACAAGGGTTTATATATTGTGTAGATTTCACTGTATATCTTGAGACCTTATTTTATACTATATGGATAAAAGAACGAGGTGAGATATTTAGCATTTGTTAGTCCCAGAGATGGGAGATTCACAAGAAATAGTATCGAGCCAGCCAGGAGTCGAACCTAGAATCTTCTGATCCGTAGTCAGACGCGTTATCCATTGCGCCACTGGCCCTACTGACCATACTTGCGGTGTGTCTGTGGGTTTCTTTTTAGCTGAGCTGCAGGGGCGCGATAGAGCAGAGGGTTCAGGGTGTGGTGTCAGGGGAGGCTGACCCACACAGCTGTTCTCCATCACCTGGTCATGCTTTCCTTACTTCAATAGGATGCCTGGACCCGACGGGGAAAGCTAGACAAACAAGAAACAACTTGTAAATAACCCTATCTAGTTAATCCCTAACTCTGTGTGCTTCCAGTCATTTCTACCACAGTCACACTTCTTAATCTTTGAATTCAGGTATTTGCAGTCCCTTTGCCCCAGGTGTATTAAATCAAACACCTAGGCATGCATTCTGCTTTTATAAACATTTGTGATAGAATGAGTTGTTTTTAATGGCCCACTGAAAGTGTGGTGCTGTAACAGCATGCAGCTATTGTAACAAATGAGTTCGTGGAATTTCTTCCCTTCTAGATATCCACAATCAACTTTAACAGGTATTATTGCATAATGGACGCAGCTCAACCAGAAAGTGGCAGACTGCATAAAGTTACAGAGCCGGGTCACCGAATGCTGAGGTGTATAATATGTAAAAGACTCAACAACTGCAGAGTTCCAAACCTCCTCTGGCATTAACATCTGCACAAATACTGTGTGCCAAGAGTTTCATGGCATCCAGTTTTCCATGGCAGAGCAGATCCTATAGGTGTGATGTGTAGTTGGCCCAGTCCATATATAGCCTATCTCACTGTCTCATTTCCACTCTTTGTAGTCTTACAAATATATAGGACTACTTTCCTTTATCTGGACATTATCCCTAAAATTAGAATGATGCTGAAAAATGAATTGATGCATTCATTCATTAATTCTAGCCTGAACTGTTGTAATTCATTATTAGCATTTTTTTTAATGTTCTTTAGAAAACCCTTCACTTAATCCAAAATGTTGCACAGTTTTCTTCCTGTTAAATTCAAATTTTTCTTTCCTACTATTGCAAAGCCCTTGCTCAGGTGGCTCACTTAATACTGTAGGGTCTTTTATTTACAATATAAAGTGCTTTGAGGCAACTGTTGTTGTAAATTGGAGTTATATAAATAAACCTGAATTGAGTCCCTCTAAATGTCTTTTTTTATTCTTACTTTGTTGACAGTTTATCTGTCCCTGTCTGCTTTTGAAGAGATCAACCTCTTCTTACGATCTGTGACACTTTTATTTCAGCTTTCTATCCTCCACCCTTGTGAGACCCTTTTACCCACAAAATCATTACAGTATGAGTGTCTTACTTTCTCTCCTATTACATGTTCATCTTTTTGTCATTCTCTCTGGTATGACAAAGGCTGGCCCATACTTCAAGAACAATTTCATTCTCTTTATTCCTCCCTCTTACTCTTTCCCTCGCCTTTAACTCTTCTATAAAAACATTTTTTGTTCATTTTGTGTTCAGCCGGTACTCCTCTTGTTGGTCACACCTCAAGCACCTCTTGTATTGCTGTAGTTGCCATCTTCTGTTCCCATTATCATATATTTCATCACACATTACCCATCCCTCCTTCACTGACCATCCACCATTTCTGCATTACTCATTCCTGCTCTGCTTCCTATTGCCTCAGCTCTCCACAAGTCTAGACTGTCAGGATGAGTTATAGAGGGGATATGTGGTCAGCGGGGTTATGAATGATTCAAACAGCATTTGCTTGTTTTTTCATATTGTTGGACTAAAATCGTAACATTATCAATCTATAGGGGCGTGTTGTACTTTTTGGGTTTTTTTCTTGTAATGTTAACTTTCTTATTTGAGTTTTAAATGCAAGTTGCCCTTGGTGGCATAATATAATAATATGTGTAAATAATACTAAAGTGCTGTGTATGTATTCCTGGAGCTACTTGCAGTCCCTCCACATTGTTTAATTTTGATCATTTAAATTTCTGTCCTCTCTAAGTAATGAATCTTGGCCCCTTAGCTGGTAACTGTGTTTGCTAAACAATACACAGATTCCCTGGGTGGATATTGCTGAATTAATGGCTGTTTAAAAAGAGAAAATAGTTTTTGCATCCATTCCTGTGAAAAGAAAATTCCAAAGAAAATCACTGTGAAAAAAAGAAAGATTGCTTTAAGTGCTTAAAAGTTCTCAGAAGAAGAGCTGGTTCCAAAATCCCAAAATCCTACAACCATATGGTATTTTTTTGACCTAATTGATGTCAGAATAAACTGAGTAAGCAGCCTCTGGAAACTAGAATCCAGGACAATAAAATGAAAAACCCTAAAAGCTGTCGTGTCCCACCTTAATGAGTGAACACATGTTTGCAGGCCATACATATAATTTTTAGGCCTGACTGAGATCACTATGACATCTGCAGCTTGCACTGCAATTGTGCTGGTGTGGGCTGCGTGTGTTTTTGTGTGCAAAGAGCTTGATGTGTCAGGCATATGGGTGGGTTGTGCTTTGAAAAGTTGTAATTCTCCTAAATTACATGCACAAGTCTGAAATGTCTACTAACTTTGTGTAATTTTGCATTTTGCTGCTGCTAAGGTTTGATTTTTTGCCGAGTCAAAGAAGCATGTCTTGGCAGCCAAACACTAGATAGCTGTTGCTCTTGAGTGGTACGCTGAAAAACAAGTGAAAGTGCTACAGCCAAACTCTGTTGGTTTAAGAGGCATAAGGACAGGAAGAGAGGTTAAGTACAGTGTATGTATGTGTAATGGGTTACAATTGCCCTATTAGCCTAGTTATTTAGCTATCTGCTTCTCATCAAACCCCACTTACAGCACCATCTTCTCTCATCAGAGGAGCTAGATGTTAAAGCCGTGTGTGTAGATGAGCGCATTAATGACTGAAAGTGTTTGTCATTAGTAGCTATACTTCGTTAGTGAGAAAATGTGTGTCTATAGGTTGTGTGTGCTTGTGCATGCTGTGTAAGCTTTATGGTTTAATTATGTGTGTAAAGAAGGATATGCGTGTGTGCTGTTGACATGCCACTACAAATACTCTATTCCCTGCCTGGAGACTTGTCCCCTGCAAGAGGTAATTTTAAACATATGGTATACAACATGACATATACTTAAACCACAGACTCTCTGCAACACCATACACACACACACACACACATACACATGCATACAAAAATCTAGCATGGTCTTGTGCAGCACCACTTCGCTGCAGGTCTTTGGGATCAGTATAAGATCTACATTTAGATACAAGGGCAGCGTACAGACATGCAGAGATTGAGAAAGGCTTAGAGTCAGTACGAGTTTGAGTGTATGTGCATGTTTGTGTGCAGTGAAAGTTCCCCAGCAGAGATGACATTTCATCTCCTGGAGCCTATCTCACATGGTAACAATTGTGCCCAGTCCTGCTGGCACAGATTATACATACATATGATCTAGGTGTAATATGTAATGCACACAAATGTGCCAGCTGCATGGACATTTGGGGTATAAACAAGCACACAGCTATGCATGCAAATATATTGCCCTTTTCTCTGCATTAACACATACACAATGCACACACAAATCCAATCAGCACTAATAGCAGCTTGAACATCTCTTCTGCACTAAAAGCCTCATCTATTGACAAATGTGACTCTCTCTCTTTCTCTCTCTCTCTTTCCCTCTGCCTGTCTCTTCTTTTTTTGTGCTTCCTAATGTAATAGTGTTGTAATGGTGTGTAATTGCTGCTTTACCATGGCAATCTATTGTGGTAGATGAAACCACACTTGAACAAAGCAGACCAGAGCAGCAGGCAGCAGACGAACCACAGTGACTTTCAGATGTGTCCTGTTTTCAGAGATAAGTAGATAAATTAACCAGAAGGAGAAATGGATAGTCACCACTAACTGGTGGAATAGCAGTGGTTTTCTTTTGGACTCACTGATCAAAAAAATGTTGCCGCTGGTCCTGGGAAACATTGCATTTGTAAAATCTTGACTTTGCTTTCTTCTCTGCCCACTTTTTACGATTATGCTGTGTGCGTTTGATTCAGTTCCCTGGTCATTTGGCTCCAGGCCTTTGAACTCATGGCTGATAATATTAGAATTCCTTTTGAGGAAATATTAAAGGAATAAATTGATATAGGAGAGCAAAGAATACATGCTGTGCTGCACTTGAAATGTTGAATGTAATGGCATATGCTGTTTTTTGCTCTCCAGAGCAATAATATTGTTAACAGTTTCAGAGTCTGCATTCATTGTCATAAATTCATGTTTGTTAGCAGTTCTTTTCTTTGAACTGCTAACAAACACCTTCTATGTTTATGGGTCTGCTTAGACTGAAGCCATTAAAGGTCGAAAGGGGGTAGGTGGTAATGATTATGCAGACAGCTGATGGTTGTTACATAAGCTGATAACATCAGCTGTTGTAACAACTAAATGCTATTCCACATTAGCTAACGGTTCAGCTGACACTCTTCTGTGCAACCTATTGGCAAAACCTCATATAGGACACACAATTTAAGTTGCTTTAGCCTGGCTACTGTTCCTGCTGCACCTGCAAGCAACTTTGCAACACACCTCTTGCCCAGGTTCACCTTTTCTGCTGTCATTGCTCTTTTTTGTGCTGGGGGTATTGTATTGGTTTTTAGATCCCTGCCTTGTTTTTCTCTGTATGTGCATAATAACACATATTTGGCATGATGGGTCTGTCCTTAGACCCATCATGCCACATATAAACTATCACACATGGAATAACTGTCCTGCTTTTACAAAACTGGTGCTAAGCGAACTGGCTCTAGGACAACTTATATGTTTTCAGTTGGTAATTGTTTATCCATCTGCTTACAAGCAGCTTCATGAAGCCTCCTCTGTCACTGAGCAAGTTGCGAGATATGGCTGGTAGGCAAAGGGTTTAATATAGATTTCTGTTCCTTCCTCCTGTGGTACTAAACTTAGTAATTTCACTGTGGCATCTCTATAATCATTGAACTGCACAATCCCCTTCTTTTTTTCTGAACCTAAGTATCAAATCACAACCCTTTTTGTCTCTTTTTGTGTATATATACAAGTGTTTATCATCCAGTGATTGTTGTTGTGAATGGACACTAAAAACATGTAACTGAATTGAAGGTATCAAAAAAGTGTATTTAGAATAAATTATGAGTCTTTTTATCTGCTGCATTGTTCGTATGCTGGGGTAAAAACATAAAAAATGAGGCAGCAGTATAGAAAAACGAATTTGAACAGAGCAAATAAAACAGTTTTGGACAGAATATATATAAAACACTTCATAATGTGACATTGAAATGGTCAACATCTCAACATTTTCAAAACTGAAATTTCAAATGTCATAAACAAACATATCTTCATTTGACATATCTCTAAATTGAAATGTTAAACGAAACCAACTGACAAGACATAAAGCTGAATTTCAACAGCAGATTGTCAGAACGTTGTCTTTTATGCTCAATATCACCAAAGCCAAAACACCCCATATAGATATTAGTATTTTAATACAGGAGAGCTATTTCCAGTTTGCTTACGTTGCCGTACAATTTTCCCATCATTTCATGCTCCACATATGTTTACGTGTGTCAGGCGGTGGGTTGTAAAAATGCTTTATGGCGTCCCAGGAAACACTGACCTTTCCAGAAAACCACTGATCTGTTCCAAACAAACATGATATACCGTGCGCATGCGTGTTCGCGAGCGTGTTTGCGAGCGTGTGTGCTTTTGAGCTTGCGTGCACGTTCATGTTTTTAGGTAGTTGTGTGTGACATGATGTACAGCCAGTAACATTCCACCCCACAAGCCATCATTAACTATGATGTACAGCCAAATGTCGTTATGTATGGTCGACTGCATGATTTACTGTTAGAGACATAATGGAGTGGCCACTGTAATGAACTTGCTGAGTGTTTGATGTACGGGTCTCTGCTGGAGGGAGAGAAGTAAATACTACGGCCATGATGGCAACAATTACTGTGATGATGATGATGATGAAATTTCTCTCGTCGCAGACGCAAGTTCAATTTCTAGAGGGAGAGAAGGAGGACAAAAAGGAGGAGGAGATGAGTAGACGAAGGAAGTGGGTAAAGAGAGGAGGGAAGGAGGGGGAGCAATTATAGTCTGCTGCTGTAGCAAACTTTGATGTTTTGACAGCCAGCCACTGCTGGAGGGAGACAGTGGTGATGATGAAGATAATAAATGGTGATGACACTGATGATGGAGAAGTTCACACAGTCTTTAAAGTCTTTTATTATTGAAGATCTGTGGAGCCAGAGCGTGCCAAACTAGGTCAACCACCCACCCTGCCTCAGTGTCCTTGAGCACTGCAATTCAGCAGATGATTTTGTGCTCAGATCTTAATGAAAGGGTTTTAAGTGTTTGCAAGATCAAAAAGTATTATTATGTAACGAAAATGGCACCGTTGGGAAGGAAGGAGTCACAGGTGAGGATTTCCGAGGATGGTTAAGGAGAGCACAGACTTAAGGCCACGAGGAAACGTCAAATGATTTCTGGTAATGACTAGTGTTAAAATCTTAATTGAAGTTGATACAATATACTTTACCTCATTTGCGTATTTAAGACTTACTTTTGTAATGTAAATATACATAATATTCCTAATTATAATAATTATGATCATTATTCCACAGCATAGCAGCCTACAGTGGCAGAACTATAACCTTACACTTAACCCTTAAGTCTTCTGTTTTAAAGCTGGAAAGCGCTTCACCAAACCAAACACAGTCTGACTTTGCCCCCTAATGGAACACAGCCTATATTACCTTCTAGAGCAGTTTTACCTCCATTTTCTGCACTGCTGGATGAATGAATTAACTTCATTAAAAAATAAATTAAAAAAAGACAGGAAAAATACAATCAATTCATTTTTATTTACATAGCTCCCAATCACAACATTAGTCATCTCAAGGTACTTCCCATTTTACGTAATGACTCTAAAACACAATAATGCCCTCTAAGCAAACACTTGGCACAGTAGATTAAAGCAAATAAATAAACATGCCCTTTTAACAGGAAGAAACCTCCAGCAAAACCTGACTCGGGGAGTGTGGACATCTGCCTCGACCAGTTGGAGTAAGGAGAAAGAGAAGAGCATAGAGAGAGACAACGAAAAACAGACAGGGTAAAGCACAATGACCTCACCAGAAGACTGAATGCAGGCAAAATCATTAAAACTCACCGAGCTTTTTCTTTTTCCTTCTTTTATATAACAAGCACGGCTAATGTTTTTCCTATTATAAGATGCCCTTTATTTCTCAAGGGCTTGTCAAAGTGGATGAATGCTCACGCTTGACTTGGTGCCAAATACACTTCCTGATGCAACCCTCTCATTTTTCCGGGCTTGGAACCGGCACTAAGGCTACACGAGCTTGTGACCCCGTGAAGCTGGACTTGTCTCATTGCATGTAAGGTGAATGTGGTAACCACTACACCATGAAGCCACTTTTCCCAATACAAATTAAAAGCACTAATTCACTTCACTGAATTATTACATAGCTAAATCTTCCTTGACTCAACTGCACCAAAAATGTAGATTACAGTATCACAGGTATAGTCGTGTGGAGTCCTTAGTCCACTTCAACACTAATACACTTGGTTCTGGATTATTTCTAATTAATTTAATTATTAATTTTTCAGCTTCTCTCTTCATTTCCACACAATACATTGGTATCTTTAAACTGAAAGTGCTAGAAATCCAATGAAAAAACAAAAGCACAAATTAAATTATTAAACTATTTTATTCGATTTTTTTAAACAGCGAGCACCTTCATGAAGCCAAAGTCGTTTGTTCCAACTTTTGTCTTTCTTACATATGAGTTGTGTTCTCTTTGCATCCACAGAATGGAAAAGTCCCACAGCAAGGCTGAAGCCAGGGTTTCCACAAAATCTTGTCCCAAGTCAGTTGCAATTCAACGCCCTGTTCAGCTCTATTGGCCTCTGAATGAGCATCAGCAAGTGCCTGTTCATTTGGGAGTGTGCTTTTATGGCTCTCCACGGCTTTGGCGGTCTGCTCAAGGATTTCAGCATATCGGGGCTCAGTATCAGGAGTCAGAGGCCGAGACTCTGAGGGATCGTGGAAGAGGTTATACAGTAGCGGCGGGTCATGGTGAGTGACATGCTCTCCATGACAAAGGCAAATCTTTGTGTCATAGCAGCCACCGGCGCCCGGGGGAAAAAAGTTGGGAGTGAAGAAGTGCACCTTGAAGATAGAGTCACCTGTATGGAAACACACATCGGTGAAGATATCAACATAGTGTGGCAAGACAAAAAGTGAACAAAAATTATCTTTATATATAAATGTATGTATTGAAATCAGGTCAAATCTTCATCTAGGTCATAATCATGACAAAACCATCAATTTGAACTAGTAGCACACAAACCATTACATTGTTCTTATAGAAAAGATCATTCAAATGAAAAATGACTAGAGTCAGGAATTAGCAAAAAGAGTCAGGAGTCCAACCAATGAAACGTAATTATTTGCAACAGCCTTACTTTGACCTTTAAAAATACACATTTCAGGGTTGGAATTTACTATGAAAATAAATAAAAAACACGAAAAACAAAAACCATCTTCTGCTGTGACGCACGTATCCCAAAAATTGATTTGGAAAGACTCACTGTCATCAATCATTGATTTTTATGAAGCTGGAAAGGTTGCAGCTCTAGAGTTTAGATATTAATCAGTCTACAGTGAACAGTGAACCAGCTGTGAAACAATCACTGAAGCATCTATTTTAATGAGTCTAACACAAATATTAGGGAAGGTTTGTATATGAACTGATGAACTGTGCAAAGTTGATGTTCTGAAGTGGGACAAAGTTTTTGCTGCACTAAGAAATAAGAAAGAAGTTTTTTATGTCCCTCACTGTATTTATTCAGCTTACAATATAAGACATAATAAGAGCACATATAATATGGATGTACTTATTTTATCCTTTAGCCAAAACACCAGACACACCGTCAGCTATTGTTACTACTCTAGGCTAATCCCATCACGTGGTAATAAAAAAAAAAAACAAAAAAAAAAACAGGCTGATGTCAGCATGTTGTGATAAAGCATCAATGTTTTATTATAGCCTTTGCCCTTCGGGGGGCAATTGAGGTCTCTGAGTGCTGTTTTCTATTTCAAATTTTTGTTACTGAGTACTAAAATTTCTTTTGTTTATATTTACAGATCACATTAGTTAAAAACTTTGGGAATTTTTGGCATTAATATCCCTAACTGTAACAAGAAATAAGGAATAAAGAATCAAAAATGTTGATCTTCTAGGTTTATATATGTGTAAACTTACTGCCAGGTGGGTGCCAGCGCACTGCATTCAGGTAGATGCCACAGTAGTGGAACATGAACTCGTGCTCTGATCGTGCAACTTCCCCCTCCAACAGCGGCATGAGGTTATAGCCATCGGATTGTCTGGAATAGAATCGCAAGAAAGAGGTCAGAACGATGGGGTAAAATACAATCGGAAACTGTTTTAACCTTTTCAAGAAAACGGGAAAGAAACAAGACTCAGTTAATACAATTACACACAATTTAAAAAGCACTTGTGGGATTGAATTGATATACCTGTCTGGTTGTTTGTCCTTGGCTAAAAATTTAAGGGTGGGATACAGATCCATGAGGCTAGTGGGTTCATCCACCACTTTTCCTGCTCTCAGCCTGCCTGGCCAGCGAAAAATACCAGGTACCCTGATCCCCCCTTCCCAGCCCCCCATAGCTTTCCCACCTACATGTGAAACAACAGGAGACATAATAAAACACAGAAATGTGATTTTTTTTGGGGTTTGTTTGTCAATAGTACGCATGAGATTTAAAATTCTACAAAAATGTCTGAATGCCTGCTATAAAATCTTTAAAGTTTGCAATTTAATATCAGTAAAAAAACAGCTTGACACATTGTTTACCTTTATAGATGCCGTTCCAGCCTCCTTTCTGCCCAGTTCGTGAATCAGAATCTTCCAGATGCCCACCATGATCGGATGTAAAGTACATGAGAGTATTGTTGGCAATGCCAAGGGAATCCACCGTCTCTGTAATTTTACCTAAAAAGACAAGCGGCAAGGTAAGATAATAGGATGAGGTTGATTTCAAAGGAAAATTAAGAACTGCACAGATTCCTAATTGGTGCAGAGCAACTGATTCACTGAGATCTTGCTTTCATACATTTGGCCATATTTTGTAGTGATTATAAAAACATGGTTTGCTGACTGCCACAAAGCTACAAGCCACTGGATAATATTTAACATTGCATGCACATGGTGGCACACTTATTTCACCACCCTCACTCACCAATCATCCAGTCCACTTCTTCTAGGTTGTCACCGTAGGCACCATGCCGACTTTTGCCAGCAAACTGTGGTGTTTTAAACATTGGTGTGTGGATATGGGCCAATGAGAAGACTAGGAGGAATGGACGATCCACATTCCTAATGAGCAGCAAAAAGGAGTTGAACACTCTCTCAAAGGCCTTTTTTATCTTTTTAATTATTGCCTGTTTTCTTGTCATGGCAATGGGGACAAGCAATTTCCTGTCATTGTCAACCATAACCAACAATAAACTAATCCCACTCACATAAATTGCCCTGTGAAGCTGAAGTCTGATGCAAACTAAACCACTAGCGTTGTCTGTGTGACATTTGATGCTCTATATAGAGTTTTTTTAAACTGCTTCAATGAGTTGAAAACAGTTCAAGTGAATCAAAACAACACAGGTCCACACACACAAGAATCTTAGGGCGTTTTCACACCCAGAGTTCATTTATTCTGGTGCGAATCAGTTTATGAGTTTATAAACTTGCATCTTTTTCCAGTGTTTTAGTTTGTTTTCATACAGAAAATAAAAAAATAAAAATGACTAGTTGCTAGTCCATACAGCCATTTGTGTACTTTGCACATCTGTGATACCTGACATGCCTCAGAATTCAAAGCATACCTGGCTACAGGAAGGAATTTAGGCCATACTTGAAGCATACACCAAGCTGTTGGGTCAGATTCCGTTCAAACCATAAACAAACCGGTTTGGAGTTTGTCTGGAACCAGACAGAGACCACCGCCTCCGAAGGATCTCTGTGGGGTTCTTTTTGTCACATGGGTGCAATTACTATCTTCACATCTGCACAAACAGATGATTTGTGCAGATGTGATTTAAATGGACTGTAGGTGTTAAAACACCATTAAATGTCCCTCAGTCGCTGAGAGAAGCTGCAGATTTTGTAACAATTTTTTGTTTTGAGTACATTCAAGCCATTGCTTTCATAAAAACGTTCCAGTCATGTTAACTGAGGATATGAAAGTTATCATTGTAGACACTGCCGATTACCGTGACCAATCTTACGTTGAAATTTACGTAGCTGCCACAAATGGGGTATGGAAATGAAAAACTGTTAAGAGGAAGACACTTTTGGTCATTAAAATTAACAATAGAAACAAATAAAATACAACTATAATTAAATAAATTAAATAAAATTAGGCAGAAAATAAAATAATTGACATTACCACTAATAATGAACATATGGTGATATGGATAAAAAAAAAAAATATCACATAATCCAATAAAAATCCAATAAAAAAAAAGAGAGAAAATAACTCAAATACTTTTTTATAGATCCTGTTTTAGGATTTATTTTGATACGATTTATTTTGGTAATGATCCCTGTAATAACTATCTGAAATAAAGAATGTCCTAATTAGTAAGAATCATTTGAACTGATGTCAGTCTGAGTTCAAATGTTAAGGTTAATTTCCTCACAAGGGAAACAGAAAATTATCAGTATTGTTGGAGATCAATCAGCTGTAACTCTAACATAACCATCATATCAAGGTTAACTTCCTTGATAAGACTGCAAACAAAAGACTACCAGTAAAAGCCTCTGCACAAAAGCCATGTGATTATTTGTTTTGCTCCACCATTTTTACCTCTTTATAAAGTTTTGTGCTTCTCCCAGCAATCTCTGGGGCAGTGTCTCCACGGTCATCGGCTGTTCGATTACTTCTTGGTTCCTCATAATGATGCAGTTCCATGTTGGCAAGAACTTAAAGGGCACATACCACACAGCGGTTGCTAGGATGCAGAGAAAGAAAAGTAGTACCAGGAGCCACAGGCCGACTTCAAAAAGGCCACACACACGGGCACACATCTGAAAACATGTAGCACATAGACACACAAACGCTGGATTCAGAAAGATTTGTCTGTTTGTTCTTCCCTAATGACAATGTTCACAGTTATTCCCAGTTTACTTCTAGTGTTTTTAGAAAGCATTTTGGTTTTATAGTGGTTTTCTCACCTTAGGTTCTATACGCAGGAGAACAAATTAGGTACTCAGGTAATTAGGTACTCGTTATATAATGTTTGCCAGCAACACCTGATTACAAACTACAACTCCAGAGATTATATATAACTGACTCAGTCCTCTCTAACAAAGCCATTTAACCATATTTTCTCCATAACAGACATTTTATTGTACAGATATTACTCCTGGGACCCTTCTCTATTAATTTACTTTTGTGCAACTTCATGATACAACCACTAGATGGCATCAGAAACTACCATGAAAGTTAATTCTTTTCCCTTAGTGAAACAAGTAGTACATTGTGTCCTTTGTTCACACTAGAACAGAAAATAGAAAATAGTTGTATTTGTTAACATTTGACGAGGATGAAGTGGTTCCTGGTTTTTGTATTTGCTTTTAATCATTTTTAATGACACAGCTAACTGGTACCCCCTGGTTTCTCCTGGGAATACCAATGCTGAGGTGAGGTACCATCAATAAACGTTCATGTGTTAACGTTTTTCTTTTTTTCTAGAATAAGTTTCTGGGCGGCGTAACTGAATTTCGCATTTGCAGTTTGTGTTTTTTTTTTCCTCCAACCTCTTAAGCACATGTCTAAGTGATTACACACATCAGTTAATTTTGCTTTGGGGCAACTAGCACAACGACTCTTTGTTTTCCAGTTTCTTACTCATCGTCTGACAAGGATATTGTATCCCTCAGGATTTCTTATAATTCCATTCTTTTCAGTAAATATGCCTCTGTGAGACTTCTTTAAAATAAAATGTACCTCATTATGATCTTGTTGTTCTTGTTATGATTATAATTGCATGATCATGCCAGGTCTCTCTTGGAAATGACATTTTTAATCTCAGTGAGATTTTTACCTGGATAAATAAAGGATCAATAAATGAAAAAAAAAAATGTGTGCAGATGAAAACAAAGATAAACTGACAGAAAAATCACACTTACGATTGTGAGAATTCCAACTCCGAGCAACATGGTCAAATTTTGGAGCGCGTGCTGGAAATCTACCAGCACGTCGCTGCCCTCTCCAGGCACACAGTCATTGAACAGGGTGAATGGTAGACCATAGAAGTAACTGAAGCCATGCTGGTTCGGGTGATGACAGTGATCCCCTCTGTGTTTGCAATTCACACCCAAGTGCCATTTACCTGTAGATACACAATGAAAATGAGATATAGAAAGATGAGATACCAGAACCATAAATCCTGGGTATGTTTCTTCAGATGAGTTACGGTGCATGCCAAATGCAAACCATATGAATTTCAAGTGCTGCCAGTGCCATCAACCTTTTCCCACTTTCACTGGTAAAGTGAGGAAATGCTGATGTCATCACAAATTGTCTTCTTGTGCTCAATTAAACATGCCCGGTGTGCAGACCTTTAAGTGCCATTTTCCAAAGGGCCATAGCACATTATGTCATCTCACCCACTAGACCAGTAGTGTATCCTTGCTGCTGCAGTCTCTTAGCAAAGGTGGTCTCACTGGGTGCAAGCCCTCCTGAACCTCCGAGGAACAGCAGCACCTGGACACGCCCTGTGCTAACCATTCCTAGTCAATAGATGCACACATGCACAAAAAATAAAAAAGGTTAATCAAATACGGAACATGGAGTTTGTCCAGGTTGCTACTTGCTGACTGAGCAATATGTCTGTTACCTGAGCGGATTGCATAACGGCCCGTCATAAAAGCAGTACGACTTGGGGTGCAGAGTGGAGCAGCTGCAATGTGCTGAGTAAGCTTCACCCCCTCAGAAGCAAGTCTGTCGATATTTGGAGTTCTAAAGAGATTGAACAGATATGATGAAGGGTCTTACCAAGTTTAAACAGAGACACATTTTTTTTTGGCTGGATGCACATTCAGATTATTGGTAATTCTGCTCTTCAGACTGAAAAGGAATGGGAGATCAGCCACAGACAAGTGTGCTAGTTTAGCCTGTCCCTGCTGCAGATTGCACTGTTTTGAAATCATTTACAATATGGCACGTATTATATTATTATACACATTTAGCACATTGTAGTAGCAAGTAAATGAACAGATCACACTGTGTGTATCACCTCTACAGGATTTTCTTCCTGCTAATCACCATTGTGAAGATGTGTGATGATGAGGATTTAGGATGTAGTGTGAAGGAGTATCTCATTAACTCCTTTAGCACTTTAACAAGGAAAGACTTGAAAGAGAGGGTTTATATGATGGTGCGGGGACTGAATTTTCAAATGATAACATGTGATAAGTCACTTAGTTAACAGGTTGTGCTAACTTCAGCGAATGCTTTTGCAAGTTACACCACCAGGATCTGTCATACGTAATATTATAATAATATTATATTATTTTGGTTTCCATGTACCCCAGTTTTAAGAAACTAGAGACACACAAATATTCGTGTATTTAACAACATTTTCAAAACGAAGAAAGCTGTATTTCTGTAAAATTAAACAGTGGTGATAACAATATGGCCTATTAATAACTTTTTTTAATGCTACATTACATAAAGTCTGGAATGGCTTTAAAATTGAATGAACAGACATATTATTTGGTATGAAGATTAAAATTAACTTTAGCTACATTACATGCCGTTTTTATTAGGGACTTAAAAGAGAGTTTAGAGTTTAATACAATTCCCAAATATTTATGACAGCCTACAACCTGCAGTTTTTTCCTCCAGATATGTAAACATTAGATTGTACAACAGAGACGCCTTACTTGGTGAAAAGCATACACACTAACTGAAAACAAGACTAATTCAGCCATATGGAAACATTTAAGAGAACATCTGCAAGTTTGTTTGTTGTGTCAGTTTCACTATTTCTATACACAAAGAACAGTTCATGCTTGTGTGTAATTAGCAGTGCCATGACATTCACCTGTGATACAAGACTGAGAACAGGAAAATGTTTATATTTGCTTTCAACTGAAGGCCAATTTCACTATTACCACTGACAGTGTGTGACTGGCTGTGTGCTTTCACACATATCTGAAAAACATTGGATTGAAAACATTAATGCAATGCTGGACAGCATTAAGGTCAGTAAGAGATCTGTAGTCCTGAGTGACAGAAGGACAAACTGTTTTGATGACCTGTCAGAGCCAGAGGAGAAATGCATGAACACAATAACAAAACAGAAGTGAAGTGCATGTGCAGACAATAGCAGTGTGTACGAACACAATGAGAAAGGCTAGCATGGGTGGGGAAATGACTGAAGTGCATCAAAGGGATCAAGAACAACTGTAAAATGCCCAATAGTGCTCAGACACTTGTAATTTTATTAAATGCCTGACTTCTTTACTTGCTTGGGTTATGGGCCATTCTCATGGTGTGGCTTTGCAACGTTTACTAAAGGATCTTAAGTAGTTCCTCAATTGTAGTTCATCACTATCAGCTAGTGTTTCAAAGTGTTTAATTACTACAGAAGGTTTTTTAAAAATGCACATGTCCTTTAAAATGTATTTATTTATTTATTTATTTAGCCAGTAATGAAATTCTAGAAAGGTGAAAAAATAAACTTAACAAAGAATAGTGGAGCGAAACACACAGCTACACACATTTCAGACTTACCTAATGGTGTCATTACCGTAGCACCCTATATCACCAATTCCTAAGTCATCAACAACCATTAGAACAAAGTTGGGCTTCTGGTCAAATCCCTTCCCTGTGACACCACTTCCTGCTGTCAGGAGCAGGAAGAGAAAAGGGACCAACAGGACAGACCTAAGAGCAAAACACTGGTTATACATCTGAAGTTCTCTTAACCTCTCAGTAGAATATGTGATTTTAGGCTCCCCCCCTTCCCATATCTTGACAACCAGGGGTCAGAGTCACTGACATATTTTCCGAACCCAAGGTTAGTATTTTTTATCATCATTGGCGATTAAGACGTCGATTATTCGATATTTAAATAAAACCTATATAAATTCATCAGATTTCTGGACTCCGTATTAGGTTTTGGACTTTGAACAAATAAAACTTACGATTTCACTTTGGACTCTCTTGCGATTTCACTTGTGACGTGCAACTCTTTTTTTTTTTTTTGGATCACGTCTTACATTTTATATACCAAAAACCTTTTTTTCTTAATGTATCAACGTGATAACGATTCTTAGTTTTGGTTATAAAACGAATCCAGAATATGACGCGTCTATTGCTGTGATACGTGTTTTGCAACAGTGGCACAGTTTATGTGTAAAAAAAAAAGAAAAAAGAAAAAGTGACACATAGGTGCTGCTGCTCTGAAGCTCGGACTGTCGGGAGAGCAAAAGTGAAATCAGATAGGTGCCTTTTATCTTTTGTTTTAATTTGAGCTCTTTCAACGGGCTCTTACCGTAGCTCGTGTGAGAGCAATTGCATTTGCAGTTGTCTCGATAAGCAGAAATTTTTTTCCATCCGAACTCACCTCATAATGGGCTCTCACAATCATGAATCCATAAACACAGAAGTTCCTTCTTAGCTAAATTCTTGGCCCCGCCTCGCTGACTGTACAGTACTGTTTCAAGTATGAGCGCAGAACCTTTATTTGTACCGTAATGTAGGACATAAAGGCACAAAAAAACTGCTGTGGCCTGCAAGTTACTGGTCGACACCCCTTGTCGACTTTTGCCAGATCTCGCAAAACTAATTCGGGATCTCGCAAAACATTTGCGAGATTTCGCAAAAGTACGTCTTAATTTTTTTTCTCCCATGTCCCCTGCGGGGCTCCGTACTTTTTACATATCTTTATCTACTATTATTTTTTCAAAGTTATGATCAATGAATAGTTATTCAGTCCAGTTTAAAGAATTAAGGGGTTTAAGTGGTATGGAAAAGCAACATGTTGCAAACTATAATGGGAAATAGATGTCAAAAACATAACTATAGCTCTTTTATAGTATATAATAAACTCATGGACTTATAGGGCATTTGTTATACCTCAGAACATCTATTTGTGAGGGATATTTTTACACAAAATTATTCTCTTGTATTTTTCATGACTCATTTTATCTCGATACCAAAACAAGACCTTTCATGAGAAATCATTCTACCTGATTAACTTGTTGGGAGCAAACTCTATTAGTCACTACCTCGTCTCCATAGTCACCTTCACTGTTTGTTTAATTGGACGGCTTACGGTTGGTGTGGGCGTAATGCCTGGGGTGAGGGGAGGGGGGGGGGGGGGGGGGTACCAAATGTGTTCATGAAGATAGGTGTGTTTGGCTTACCAAGAAAACATTATGGAACTTCCCACATTCTATCTCTAAGAAACTGATCAGGTGTGTCTTTATAGACCTGTCACAATAAATCAGTTGCAACGGGAGAATTATTATTGTGTGGCTGTCGTTCTATAAATACCTGACATATCTACGATTTTTTTTCTCACTGAACTTTATTAACCTTTCGACAGATCACATACACAAAAAGCCACAAACACAAAATGGAATAACTTTTACTGTATTTATATCGTATGTATGGTAAAATAACAGTAATTGAAGCTTACTCATTGGTCACAACCACATGCTCATAAGACCCATAGGGCATTGGTGTTTACCATACAGAATTGCACTCCCTGCCCACTTCATTAGGTACACCTTGCTACTAGTTGGACCCCCTTTTGCCTTCATAGCTGCCTTAATTCTTTGTGGTATCAATTCAACAAAATGCTGGAAACATTCCTCAGAGATTCTTGTCCGTACTGATATGATAAAATCATGCCGTTGCTGCAGATTTGTTGGGTGCACATCCATGACAACAATCTGCCGTTCCACCACATGCCAAAGGTGCTGTATTGGATTATAATCTGGTGACTGTGGAGGCCATTTGAGTACATTGAACTTATTGTCATGTTCAAGAAATTAGTTTCTGATGATCTGAACTTTGTGAAATGATTTGTTACCTTGCAGGAAGCAGCCATCAGAAGATGTATCCACTAGTTATAAAGGGATGGACATGGTCAGCAACAATACTGCGGCAGGCTGTGGGATTTCAGTGATTCTCAGTAGGTATTAAGGGCTGAAACTGTGCCAAGGAAATATTATATTTGTTATAACACCACCATTTGGCCTGAACAGTTGTTAGAAGACAGGATAGATCCATGTTTTCAGTTTCAGTTTTCATTGTCCAGTTTTGGTGAGCTTACATGAATCCTAGCTTCACTTTACTGTTGTTAGCTGACAGCAGCAACGCCTAGTGTGTTTTTCTGCTGTTAAATTGCAGATAAATTGCACTTTTGGAGATGCTCTTCTGTGTGGCTTGGTTGTAACAAGTGGTTATCTGAGTTACTGTTGCCTTCCTATTACCTCAAAGCAATCTGGCAATTCTCCTATGATCTCTGACATCAATAATGCATCTTCACTCAGAGAACTGCTGCTGATTGGAACTTTTCTCTTTTTTTGGACCATTCTCTGTAAACCCTAGAGATGGTTGTGGTGTTTCTGAGTTTCTGAAATGCTCAGACAAGACTGTCTGGCACCAAAAGGGTAGCTTAAATCACCTTTCTTTTACATTCTGACACTCTGAATTTTAGCATGTCATCTTGACCATGTCTATATTCCTAAGTTTCCAGCATGTGATTGGCTGATTAGAAATTTGTGTTAACAGGTGTACCAGATGAAGTGGCCAGTCTACATGTTTGCCATTAGATTTGAGCACATTAACAAACAAAACATACATTTTAGAATTAGCAATAAAAACAAACACTGCTTTGACTAATGGGAAATCTAAATACTAATGTATTTTGGCATAAACCAAAGTAATTGTTAAACTACAATAACTTTAGATGGTGCTAATTCAATTAATCTTCTGGTGACCTTGAATGTCCGTTCTACAAAAATCCATTACATCACTGAAGAGTTTTTGATGTATACCAAAGTGATGAACTGGTCTATCAACAGTGGCTAAAAATGAAAGAAAAAGAAATCCCACAAAAACTGTTTAATTGATTCCTCAAACATTATTTACACAACTCCAGAAGAACACAAGTGCCAGATGACAAAAATAAAAAGGACAGTTCCTACACAAAAACCACACAGAATATTTAAATAAACAGGAAGTCAGAAGAAGAACAAAATGAATTGTCTATATATGTGTAGTAAATCAAGATGTATACAGGATAGGAACGTGCTTCTCCCATTGAGATTATAAAAAAATCTCTGCTTGTGTCGCTGTGTCGTTTTTTTTATGATGACATTATTGTTTGTTTTCCTATCAGGAATATTCAAGAGCATATAAGGAATAAGGCAGGACTGGTCAGTGCCATGATTGATGCCCTAGTGTTATGTGGCAAGTGCACTTCAGGACCCAATGAGTTTACAACACTCAAGGTTTACATTCTGGTTTGAATGCTTTGTTCTGATACTTTGTATTGCTGGGATCAAGCACCATGAGGTGACTGTAGTTGTGAATTGATATAATATAAATAAGACTGAATTATTGACCGGGAGTGTTCCGGTAAAATGTATTGTTGACCATGATGTCCTCAGTGCAAGTAACACATATCGAATTTTTCTGGATTATTGTACGAGTCTCCATTACAGGAAGTTATCTAAAAGAGCATCGCAGGACATTTCAGTGCTTTTGTTCACTGCAGGGCAGTACTGCATTTAAAGAAAAAATTTGTATTTTGAAGGCATCGGTGGCTAGTCCTATTTGTATTATTATTATTGAGTGGGTATTTTTTGTGCATTGTCACTCCTGATACACTATCCACGTAGTTCAGTGTTACAAGAGAAAACAGCTTTTGTCTGTCACAGATTACAGGTTAAGAAGGCAGATCGCTGACACTGCGTCTGACCCACAGTTTGTAGAGTGGAATTGATCACAGATTATTAACATTTCTCAGCTTGAGGCTAGGCTGTTAGCAACAGTCTCTGTCCTGTATTGCAGCTATATGGTGCTTTACAAGTAACACACATTACATGACCTGCAGCACTATGCAGCCTCTATAGCCATATATCAAAGTTTAAAGGGAGCAGGGCAAGTACAAAACTTCAAGGCAACAAAAAAGACATTCAGAAGTTACGATTTTTTTGTGTGTGTGCTACATTTGGAAAAAAGCAGTAGCGCTGCATCCTTTGCATTTTACAATAATATTAACAAAATAGCACAGCAAACAAGTTGACTAAAGACAATCTGTCGGCTCCGAGGCACGGCTGCTAAATGTAAAGGATTCCTATAAAAAAATCACAAGTGAATGCCGTTTGTAATGTGGATACATGAACAATAAAAATACACTGTTACAGCAGCTGGCTTGCTCAAATAAAGAGACACACAATAAGAAGAGTTTTACATCTGCCACCAGCAGAGGTGGTTGAAAGAGTTTAGATTGCAAGATTAGCTAAAATAACTAAGACTGCAAACGGCCCGACTGTGGACACACATACAGCAGCTGTTATGTTTGTGTTGTTATTATTTTACATGCATGAGCAGTTTAATTTTAAAAAATGTAACTGCGTAAATGACAGATTAAGAATGAATACAGAACACTTTCATTGTTATAGCCTCCTACTGGTTTGCTTGTCTTCTCAGTAACGGATGGGTAAAAAGTTAAAGGTTGACCCAGCATTAAGGGTGGTTAAAGTGTTAAGCCAGTTCATCGAGTCTCTGGAACTGTTGGAGGAATAAAACAATATTCTTCTGAAAAAATATTCCCTCATTATGTATTTTGATAACGTTGTTGGAGACCTGGGGGGAGATCTTGGACTGATAAGTCCATAGTTTATGGATCCCATTGTTTTCATTCTTACCAAGCGATTAAACAGGCAATTTGGATGGGTGTATTTTCATCTTGTAAGAGACTTCAGCCATCAAAGTGAAATGTTTTAAATTTAGAATAGCTCAGAAATTTGAAATTTGAAACAGCAACAAAAAAATCTCCCTGCAGCATAAACCATCCATTTAGGCTTTTCCTTTAATTTGTCACCCTGTATATCTTCTCTGTGTGTCTGTAGATTGCTCAAGCCAGGCTGTGTCAGTGAAAGGCACTATAGAGAAAAAAAAAAAGACTGCTTCACAACTACACACATACTACATCAGAACAAAGTCTAATACATTACTACATGACCTCCATTGAATTTGTCCATGTCAGGTGACCATTCATCCATTTACAGAAACAACACTGGATTAGACTTTACTTCATCGTACTTTAGTAAGTTTACACAATATATTTTTGTTGGCTTGTTTTTGGTATTTCCTAAATTAATATGCCTTGAATGTTAGGCTGTATTTGATTTGTGTCATCTTTTAATGTATTCAACCGACCGAGGAGAAACGGCAGTCACTTAACAGGATTTTAAATCAAGCCCCTTCACCTATCAGAAAACAAGCACACACATTCAGTGACATCGGTGGTCATCTAAACACATTTGACCACGCATCCCAAGAATACTAGTCTTTAAATCCTTTACCACAGCTCCTAACCAGAATCCACAAAATGCTTGCTACTGTGTCCCCCTGTTATCCAGTTAACCTGCATCTGTACTATAGATAATTGAAAAAGAAATGTCTTATCTAAATGATTTAAAATCATACGGGCAGCTCAAAAATGGCAAAATTGTATAAAATTCCAAAGAAACAATTACAAGTTAAACACCTACAACATCGATTTCAGTTACTGTTTTATATTTACATTGAATTAATCGTAGCCATATAAATAAAATTAAAAGGTAGGTATATAATTAATCCATTTTATGGTTATACGTAAATTGAGATTAAATCTCTTTAATGGCCACTCTGAAAAAAATTATAATAATTTGGCTTAAAGTAGAGTGTTTGACCAATTATTTTAATACATTTTTTATAACAATAATGAAAGCCCTAAAGATCACATGATCTTTATCTAGCTCCTTCTTTCCACATTTATGCACACACAAGAATGAACGGATATTATTCACACGCACACTGAGACACATCCACGCAGGCTCGTGCAGAGCAACATACAGACATAGAAATTCAGACTGAAACACGCAGCCCTACTCTGGGGCCTCACAGTAATTTAGCTCTACAGAGGATAGAGCCGAACAGTGAGATTGCCACTTTGCTAGACTGTAGTTGGCCCGGGTGGTAAGGTGATCGTTTCAGGTCTAGGAGGAGTTCAGAAGGTTGCTAAGAACTGTAAATAAAGAAAGGAGGAAAAATAGATTAATGGTTAACACGTTTAAAGTATTACATGTGAATATTTATATCAAAAATGTGTTCTTTGCATTTTCGTTGTGTGTGTGTGTGTGTGTTTTTGTCATACCCTGGGGATCTGACCGAGCCTCTGCTGCATCAGCTTTGTGTGGAGCCTCAGGGTCTGCTTCTAGTCACAAAGATTGACAGTCAGAGAAAAGCGAATAAAACAAACGTGGGAACTCATTGCTCAATTGCAAGGTTGTACTGCCAAGTTGAATTTCGCAAGTATTTAAGCAACAACCTCCAGAGCAGAAAAAATGAAGCCAACGCGCAATTGCCCAAAAAAATTGCAATTCCTTAAGGCTACAATTAAAAGTGAATATATGCTCATAGATCCCCACAAGGCTTATAGTTTGCGTGAAAAAGGACTTTGGCTTTGTGAGCACTACTGTATTACCGCCTGTCTGCTAGGCTTCACTTTCGCTGACTCAAACAACTGAACTGGACCTAAGTTAATCACCAAGTTTGTTCATTTAAGATCAAAATGCAGAACTCCTATACAGCTATACTATTAAAGCTGAGGTTTCAAAATTAAGATTCGCAGTCACTCTGTGACATCATGGTGGATATGCCCATCCTTTGTATACAGTCTATGATTTAGCTTAATAATGTTTCTACTAATTAGCATCAAGTTATTGCGTCCCTTCTCTCAAATATGAGGAAAAGCGTTCATCTTCCTTCAGTGTGAAACTGCTTCACCAGCTATACAGAAGTGTGAGTTTCTAAGGAGCTTGATTTCTTGGGGTAATTGCTTATTATCCAAACCATGAAAATTAGTTTCTTACTTTTTGTGTCACAGTGGAAAACTTATACCTATTCGTGAAGTCTTTTAAATTATTGTTAATGAAGCAGAAACTAGCTGCAATTACCACCTCTGCTCTTTACAGAGGAAAACTGCATGTCTAAATATGTTTAATCAAATTAAAAACACATATTGTCTATTACTCTAAATTAAAAGAGTTACTTTGAATCTGACTACTGGCCTGCACTGCTATAACTGGATGCCCTATTACTCATGTTGACTGCAAATTAAAACTTTGCTGAACTGGCAGTAATAGGATGCAGGATGCAAGGATGGTGTGAGTCGTATGTTACTGACAACAGTTCACGAAAGGGAGCCAAAAGCTGAATTTAAAAGAACTGGTAAACTTGAAAACCCGTGCTTTTAGGACTACAAGTAACAAACACACAGCTTGCCCACTGGGCACAGTTAGGATGAAACTTGATTTATCGGAGATACAGATAAAAGATGAATAATTTTCTTTTGTAGCGTCATTAAAGCTTAACAGATCTGAAGCTCTGATGGGGGTTGGCATTCATTTCAAAGAGCTTGGACATAAGCAGTTCTTCTGTTGCTAATGTGGGCACCAAACTGAACAACAAACACAATTTTGGCATACACTTCATTCATTGTTGATGAGGGTCAAGAAGAATTTCTTGTCTGGTCAAATACCAAACCTTGCGTACAGCAGTTAAGATAGCTACTGTATAAATTGAGTTTTCCCTTTGATTTATTATTATTAATTAGTTTTCCAGCAGCAACAAAAGGATCAGATAATTACCCTGTCTATTTTTGAAGCACAGCTTCTTCTGTTGATAGGTGAAGTATCCAGCGATTGCTCCCACTGCAGACACAACAATCGCACTAAGGATTGCTGCTAAAGAGCTTGAGCTGGCCTCTGTAGCACAACAAACAAACAAACAGACAAATAAAGATAAGTTATACCAGCAGAGAATGTGCAGTCAAGTTCAGCAGTATCCTATGAACATGCCACTGGAACTGTAAACCTATTGGTCTGAGCATTAATGTGATCTGTAAAAATCCATCTATAACAACTGTAACTGTAACATTGAGTGTCAGCACTGGGTGCCATTTTGCAGTTGAAAGAATGAATATCAATTTAGCAAAGAAGCTCACTGACATGACATAATGTGTGAATTATGTGTGTATGTGTGAGACAGACAGGGGGAAGGGAGGGAGAGATGAAGAGCAAGCAACAGTGTGTGTGTGTGTGTGTGTGTGTGTGTGTGTATGTGTGTGTGTGTGTGTGTGTGTGTGTGTGTGTGTGTGTGTGTGTGTAAGCGAGAGAGCGAGGCTGCATCATCTCGTTCCAGAATTTTCTGATTCCTTTTCATTCGTCTGTCATTTAAACTTCCCACAGCATTCACAGTGAGCATTCACAGAAATCTGTCTGCACCTGTAACCCAGTTACTATGACAACACCAAAATGAATAGTTTTCATGCTGTGTGACAGCACACAGCCAAGTATAGGTACTGGCACATACATCACTAAATTGGCTAAATTGTGAGTAAATGTAATTAACTGTGCATCTAAATAATGTTTTTAACAAACAAAAAGGTTTAAGAGACCCTATCAAACTCATTGTAATAGGTGGCTACACTAACACTACATATATCTGGCACATGATTTCATGCTCTTGTGTTTCCAACTTAAAGGCGAGGCTTTTATTGTCTTGTTGTGGCCTGAGTCGACAGTGAGACTTTCAGTGCTACAGGGGTGAAATTGATGTTGAGGCATAAAAGACAAGTTCGAAAAAAAAAAGAATAAAAGAGGACAGGAGATCCAGAGCTCACGGCGAGAAAAGCAAGGGAGTGGCATGAGTCAGAAAAGTGAGACGAATAAAAAGTGGGAATTAGTCAGTTAAATTAAGTGGAATGAAACCGGAGAGTATAGTGAGTCAGAAAAAGGAAGTAAAGGTGGGTGGAAACTGACGTGTATGAGCATGAATGCGCATAAACGCATCACATACAGCTGGCACACAACTGTTTCTTGAACAGAGGCATTGACATGAAATAATACTAAACGACACTGACTATCATCGAAATATGTTTTCCATATCTTCAATAGAGTCGCTCCTGTAATTAAACATTTGGGCACTTGTGAGTTAAACCTTGAATCCATTTGGTAGATTCTACAGCTTTTGCTTCTTTTATAAAATAATTCTTAGATGTTTTTTAAACTTGAAAGGAAGGTTTAAACATGCAAACCTACCAAAGCTACTTGACTACACATAATAATTAAACTCAGATTTGTTGCACAAAGACACAGCTTTTATAGTTTTACCTCCCTTTACCACTACAATGGATTCTAAATTGAACAATCAATAAAGATTGAAATGCTGACTTCAAAGGTTTAAAAAAAGGTTAGCATTAACTGTTTCAGAATTACAGCCTGTTACAGTCAATCAAAGCCACTATACTTGGTTATGAAAACACTTTACAACATCTAGCCAAGTCAAGAACACTCTCAAGGAAGTAGGTGCGCCTTTTTCAAGGTCTACAATCAAGAGATGCCTTCACGAACACAGCATTTACAACAAGGTGTGAACCCCTGGTTATTCTCAAGAACAAGAATGCCAGATTAGCTTTGCTGGAAAACATCTAAAACAGCCTGCAGAGTTCTGACAAACATGGAACAGATTAAATAAAGCTGAACTAGTACTATGAAAGCATGGAGTAAAAGAGAAACAGCTTATGATCCAAAGGCATGTATGGCTACCAAGGGGAACGGATCCACTGGTATTTACTGATGATGTGACTGATGAGATAGCCCGTCACAGTGCAAATAGATAAAAACACAAAGCATACTGCAAAGCTACCCAAGAGTTTCCCAAGGCAAGAAATTTGATAGGGCCAAGTCAGTCACCTGATATCAACCCAGTAGAGCATGATTTTCAGTTACTGAAGACAGAACTAAATGCAGAAAGACCCACAAATAAGCAGCAACTGAGAGTGGCTTCAGTAAAGACCAAGCACAGCATCTCAAGCAATGTGACATTTGGTGATGTCCATGGATTCGGGGCTTTAGGCAGTCACTAACTTCAAAGGATTATCGCCCAAGTAATAAAAACAATCTTTATGAGCCTCTAAAAATGGGGCCTATGTATAAAAATGTTTATAATTCAAAATTAAAAGTCTGATGTAATTTAAAATCCACTGAGCAGTGCATAGAGGCAAAACTCCAAAATTTAACTGTAGTGTTAGAAAGACAATGTAAACAGACTATAATTAAAAGTGACTGAGATGACCCGATCAATAATGGGGTTGTAATCAGGGTGCTGCTGTGGGGCTTGAATTATTTGCTACCAAAACATTCTGGTAATAATCATCACAGTGAAGTCATAGTTGGCCCAGCAGCGATTCACTTCTGAAGTCTGTGTCTTGTGCACAGAAATATTGGTGCTCAGGACGCTGTGAGCCCCAGAAGTCAGTGAATATTTAGCAATGCTACAAATGAGTAATGCTCATGTGTATGTGCAGGTTGGGAACTGAATAGATTTTTGATCAGTGAATATGGAAAGAGATTATGGTGAAAGGTTGAGAGTCTTAGCCAACTAAGTTGCATGCAGGTTTGTGGCACATGTGGATTGTTACTTTAAAACAGGAAAACAGAAGAGAGAACTCACTTTGGGGCTGTTGATCTGCTGTAAAGAAGAGAGAACACACAAAAAGTTAGCAACACAACAACATCACATTCAGTTGTTCATGGTAAACTGTTTGTATCCTTTCATCTGCTCTGAAATGAACATTTAATTCTACTGTTTCACATACTGAAATTCAAGTTATTTCCAATAAAATTCGATGTGACACACCCCTAAAGACCTGCTTCAAACACGAGAGAGAGACATTTCTCTGTGATTCTTGTATCCTGTTTGCATTGACAAAGGCATGCCAGTAATATCCTGTCTTTTTCAGAACCACATTGGGCCTATTTCTGCTGCTGCGGCTACGATCCTATGTACGGTATTTGACTAGGATTTGCACTGTAATATTTTGCTATCATGCGTATTTTTGATCACAAAGACAAACAGAAAAAATAAAATCCTTACCATCGCTCCCTGAGGCACCCAAAGCAGGCACTAAAGAGAGACAGAAAGACAAGAAAGGAGAGAGAAGGTATTATTTAAATGTTCTAATGATGCATGTAAAGCATTGTTGCTGAAATGACAAAGTGGAAAAAAAGAAGACACAAGATTGTATGAAACATCCCTTATGTACAGTTACAAAGATGGCAAAGATATTGATTTTATAGCATCAGAGCGATAAAATATCTCACAGAGAGAGAGCGAGAGAGAGACAAACACTTTCTCTAGCTCTTTTACAACCTGATCTTTGATTTTATCCACACTCAAACAACCCTGTTATCTCCTGCACTGCCTGTCTGTATATGTCTGTGACATCATCCTTGCCCTTTACTTGCTTCGACTTGAAGAAGCTGCTAATAACAGAGTACTAAAGAGGAGTCTTTCGCCCTTCGCAAGTATATAAATGATTATACTACTTTTGAGTTTTCACATTTCAGGAGGGAACTGAGAAGCTGCTTCAGGAAAATCTGCTGTTCCCACATTTCTGTCATATTGCCGCAAGGTTAGTGATTAAGCTTTTGTAAAACAAGTCAGTTCAGCACCTTGTCATGGGAGCAAGGCACTGAACCAACAGCCTTCTTCCAATAGAGAGACAAGAGGAATGAGAAGAATATTTTATGAAAACCAAACTACACTGATTGCTATGCTAACTTTGTACATACAAAGGACATTTTTAGTTTGGATACAACAATAAATTCAACCATTATAGTTATGAATGAATACCAACCATCTTCGTTTTTATTTTCGTCGTTTGACAGAGGTGCTAAAAAAAGAAATGAAATAAAATTAACAAATACCGTGGATCAATAAGGAAATGAAAAATTATTCTCGGAATGGGGATTTCTTATCAGATGTTTATGAATACATATCACAAATCTAACACACTATAACATGGTGTTTCTGTCCCCCTTTCATTGGATTTAAATGAGAGCTGCCAGCGTCTCGAGCTCAGTCACATTTAACTACACAGTAACGGTTAGCATTTGGTTTCACTTAAACGAAATCATGCATAGTTTATACACTTCTTGCTGGTTATGTTGTACAGGAGGTGCTAACAGTATGAACTAATTTTGCACTGAAATGCATTAGTGTTAATATGAATACATTCAGTGGTAGATGTACTATACAGTAGGCTAAACACCCACTAAAATATTGACCACTATTTACAAATAATAAGTACTCTAAGAAGTTTCAAATCCCAATTTAACCCTTGCTCAAGACCTACTGTGAATGTGGTGCATTAGCCCTGTTGTACCAGGCTCTAAAGCTACCAGAGGACCATCTCAAACCCCAGTCTGTGATGCAGTTTTCAAGTGATCAAGTGCTAAAAAATGTTTGGTAGAGGAATAACTTTGTTTTTTTTTTTTTTAAACCTTTATGAAGATGACAACAGTCTTGTCACTAATTTCCCCTGTAATATTTTACATCTTAATGGCTTTAAGACTCTAATTTCACCACTTAAAAATAATAGATAATTAGGTGATGGCAGCTAAGGCAAAAGCCTCAACTGGATATACAAATACAACTATTCATAGTTGATCCCTAAGATCTAGTCGCTGTGGTAAACAGGGCTAATCTCATTGTACTGGTTGTGTTGTTTCATATCTTTATTTATTCTGGACATTTTCGGTTATTGGTTACAAGAATAAACTGAATTTTAATTGTTATGAGCAATTACTAACCACCTAACTCCTGGTGTGTTACCACCCTCTTCTCCACGGGACTTTCCTGGTTTAACCCTGTATATAGTAAAATAGTCAATAAATGGATGAATAAATGAATCAATCAATCAATCAATCAATCAATCAATAAATTAGACAATCAATAAGCCTGTTAGTCAATCAATCTTGCCAATGTGTTTTTAAAAACACTGAAGTAAAAAGCATGTAGCCCTCCATGTCGATGGGGCCATAACAGCTGATCCTTAAGATCTACAGTCACTGTGGTAAACAATGCTACTCTCTTTGCATCGCATAGATTGTACTGATTTGAAATTTTCAGTCAAAACTACACTTTAGGCTAAATCTACATCAGTATCTGTTGGTGCTGTATTGGTCAGGCACTTCTGTGCATCTCCATTTATTTTGATCAATAACAACAATAAACTCAACAGCAATTGTTATGAGCAATTACTGACCATGTGTTTCCTGCTCTGCAATTGACGTCTTCTCAATGTTAAACCCTGGATCTGGTAAATAAACAAATAAATAAATAAATACATACATACATAAACAGAAATACAAAATCAATCACTGTACAGGAATTTTATCTAGATAATGCCAAAACATATTGAAACACATGTAACACACTGTAACACTCTGTTCTCAGTCCTTCATGACCCTCGTGAATGCCCTGCAGAGGTGTTCTCAGTACTGAAATACTGAAACACAGCCAGCTCCAAGGGTGTAACTGTGATCTTGTGAACCAATGTTGACTTAGATTAAGGGATATTGTCTGTCACGAACAAAACCTTACCCTACTATATATTTATTGGGGAAAACCCAAGTGACTTAAACAACATGTGGGACTCAGTGTACAGTGTTAGGCTGGCCAGGGCAGGGTGGGGTGTGATCACCGCATTAATTTATCACTGATAGAAACCTCAGTGACCTATTTTCTAGGGACCTATTCAATCTGTTAATAACATCATGACAACAAATACAATTAAAATACCAAAATAATTTATTGATAGGATGGATGTTAAATAACAAACCTACATTACTCTCATTCTGACCCCCACATCTTTTCTTCTTGTCTGAATAGTTCTTCCAGGGTAATTGGTCCTAATTACTAACTTCCTTTCCCATCTCAGTGCTTGCACTTCTAGGGACAAGCTAAGCTAAAGCACAATGTCTCCGTCTAAAAAAAGGTAAAGCCAAACATAACCTTAGAATAGGACATACTGACATGAGGTCAGCATAACATTTAGTATGAAAGAGCACAAACTCCAGTTTGAGAAAGAGGGTGTTATAAGATCAATAGAAATAAATTAAGGGAGACACTTCTATTTTCATAAACCTTTACTCGGGTCATTTGGCAGGCTCATGACATTCATAATTTGGAAGATAAAATCAGCCAAGCCAAAATCCCACCTCAGAACCTTCCTAAGGGAATTATATTTCCTGATAGAAAGGCACAGATGGATTATTTTGTTCAGAAAACAGGGAGTTGCAGAAAAAATATAGAGTACGTTACACCTCAAAAAAGCATTACAGCATGTACATATTTTTTAATGAGTGACAATGCAAAGGTTCTGTCAGGAGTAATTTTATTAGTCCCAGAATCAAAGAATCTGTCAGTTGAGATCGAATCTCAAATTTAAAATATGTAGCTATGGCCAAGATCTAGAAAGCAAAACTGCAAGAATGAAAGGCATTCTTCAGATCTGTTTGATTTGAAGTGTCTGCTCAGGGACAGGCAGCGCTGCCATATATTCAGAGATTATGGGAAAACCCCAAGATTCAACTGATCATCTTAAGGAAAGCTCTAAAAAATGTTTCTGCTCAAATGATTTTCAAGCCATGCAGATCCTCATCTGTTGTTTCTGTAATTATTTAAAATGCTGTAAATGAACATTTCTGAACATCAGCTTAACTTGCAAGCTTCTGTGCATTTCATATAACTGAATTTAAGGAAAATAAAATGTTTTTAGGTCTTGTTTAGAGGTTATATGATCAAAAGAAGGAGTCATAATGCCAAATAATAACCGACCTGCATTTGCAAAGGGCAAATACAGGTATGTTTATTGTCTGTATGCTATTATTTGTGTATATATGAGGCATATAAAGGTCTCTTTATACTACTTGTTATGACTTGCAGTTCTACTGTCACACAAAATACATGCTTATACTGGAAACAAGGGACAGCACGTGATGTTTTACTAAGAAGTTTGTGTAATATCCCATCATAAAAGACACTCAAGAGATCGCCTCATCTACAGAATACATGTGCTTGGCTCTGTTTACAACTTTTTCTCTGTGGTCTTAGCACTGAAGTTGATATTCATTGTCAAAACTCAGGTGCATTTTCCATATTCATGAATGCATGTACAAGAGTGTGCAAAATATGCACTTGAATATCTTTACTTACTTATAGTGACAGTTTCATCTGTGGTTGTGAAATCATCTGTGGATGACTCTTCATTAGCAGATGGATCAGTTGGTGCCTCCTCATTGGCTTCTAGACCTACTGTTGTTATGATGTCATGAAGTCCACTCTATTAAAAAAATATTATAACACATATGAACCCATAGTACAGGACACATTTACTCACTATCATAGCAACCTATTAATGACATCTGTAAAATACAAACCTTAATAGGTGTGAATAAGAAGTTTTACTTTTTAAAAAATGGTATTAACCTCATCTTGAGCAGGTGTTGTATTCGCATTTGTGGAAGGTTGCTCCTCCTCATTAACTGCTGTTTGTGTAGCTTCTGGAGTGTCATCCTCAGAATCAGCAGCTGGCCATGGATAGAAGTGAAACAGAAGTAGCGAAGCATTAGTTCACTGATTTTTCCTTTTATAGCCCAATTACCACATTCCGTGGCATGGGCTTTTAGGGCTTGTTTTGCTGCACAGTTAAAAACAATACAAGAAAGACATGTAAGAAACATTTTACATTACAAAAGCCATTCCTTCAAAGTTACATCATTTTTTTAATGTAATAGTGCAAAAGTTGAACCTGCTTTTTGCTGCAATGAAGAATGAAGATTTTTATTTTTAATAAACTGCAGCTTTGCTGTGAGATATTAACTACCTGAAACATTTTACAGCAAGAGAGGGAAAAAAAAGAATAAAAACAACAGTGTAGTATGAATGCCAAGTATTAAAAAGTGAGGAAACTGACAGCAGTTTATTTATCTAACAAAAAAGAGAAACAAAACAAAACAACAAAAAGCACCACGTTTCATTATTGCTTTAAATGTGCATATATGTAATTCTATTAATCACCTTGTGTGGTTGTAGGTGCGTCAGAAATAACTGGTTCTGTTTCTCCAGTCGTAGGACTCGCTGATTGACCCTCCTCCCCTGCAGGAGCATCTGTAGCCACTGGCTCTGTGCTTACATCTGCAGCATTTGCTTCATGGATTAATTCAGCCTCAGGGTCAGCAGTGGGCTCAGACTGCAATACTTCCTGTTTGGCACAACATTTTATTTAAATAAGCAACGGTCTATGTAACACTAGGTGAGATTTTCAAACGGCTGACAGGGACCCAGGACTGAACAGTTCAAACAAAATATCTCAACTTCTCACCTCAGTTGCAGTGACCACCTCTCCAAGGTTATGCTGGTCGATGACCTCTACATCTGCTTTAGATGTGGGAGTTTCAATAGATGGCTCTACTGTTGGGATTATATCATCTGCACAAAGTTAAGTGAAAGACGCAAGTCAGAGAATAATACAGTGTGGGATTACATACTGACAATCAGTTTGAAACAGATGGGAAAAAAAGCCAATTCATGGTGCCACAGCTGGCAGAACCTGTGCAACAAGCTTTTTTAATCAAACAAAAAAGGCAGGCATGGCGACTCAAAGTCCACCTCAGTGTCTCAAAGAATATTTTTCCATGCTTTTAAACCCATAGAACTTCCCGATGATACCATTCCCTATTTTGTACCTTTTCTATTTGAAAACCAATATTGCATTGGTTCCTAATATAATAATATATATAATAAAGTTTCTACTAAAATTTTGGCATGATTTGTGTAACCGCTGATTATTAAAAAGCAGCACGCCTTAATCGCCTTCCATCTGTTGTTCCTCTAAGTCATTAAAGTCATCTGAGTGGTGTTTAAGATGACACATACATAAACTTAGAACCGCACCCTGGCCTGATTGGTGCCTGATGCTACCGATCCAGCCAAAAACAAACAAAAAAAACTGCTTGACATACACATCGATCACTTGTGACCTGCTTCCACATCAAATGCAGTCTTAACCTCAGCACTGGCATTGCAACTCTGTGCTAATGAGAAAATGACAGAGATGTGCTCTTTGTCAGTCTGTGTGTGACAAGCAATGTGTGCGTGTACGCCTGTGACATTCCCCCGTCGCATGTGACAAGCTCAAGCAGTAAAGTGAGCTCTGGCTTGATTGTTCTTTGCTTGCTGACGTCAGCAGCACCCTGATGCTGGTTTATCTGAGCAGATCTTCTTTCACAAAACACCCAATATTAAGGCAGGACTGATTAAAAAAATCTAATCAAATACCTCTACCACTTTTTTAAGAGCTATTCATTGCAGGGTGGATTTTCAATAAAGAATCACAGGGCTTGCCAAGTGAGATTGTATCAGAATCAGCGAAGCCTGGAGGGAGAGCAGCAACACATCTAAAGTATTTCCATCGGGGTGAAAATCTTTTAGTGGTAACAAGTACTGGCTACACCCTGAATCCGTTCATCCACACAAACATACATCCATATTGCAGGAAAAAAAAATCACACACACAAACAAAAGCAAGTGCACACACACTGCAGCATGAATATTTGACATGCAAACTCTCATGGACCACTGCATGGCTCCTGAAACCATCATAGAAAAAAATCTCTTTGTTCCACTGAATATCACTACACCAGTTTAACAAACATTAATCAGTTTCCATAAAGAGTCATACATTGTGCGCATGGATATGTGTGGTATGTATCAATTTCACTATCTTAATCAGTTCTTTGGAAATTACTGTCTTCATCAGATGTGCTGTAGCATGCCACTTCAGGCTAATGGGGTGGAACAAAGTTAAGATTGAAGTTGATGAGTCTCGCCAGAACACCTATGATGAGGCACGGAAAAAACACTACATTCATCAAACTGTTCCTCAGACAGCTGTCAGTAACCTTCTGCCACAATCTTATTAATAATCTCTCAAACCATTAACTCTAATAATGAGTCTCTATTTGTGTGAGAACGCAGTGTATGAGACATGAGGATATAATATAATTCCCCCAGTTCTTGTGCATGTGTGTTTGTGTTTATGAGTGTGTGTGTAGAGGCTACCCCTCTATGCAAACTCCTTTTTCATAGAACATTCTGTTCCCATCTATTAGTTTGCCACTTCCTCGTTTAACTACCTCTCCCATAAGCATTGCCCAGTCCAGCAACACTTACATGCATACATACAAACTCATGTAATGTTCCCTCCTCCCCTCCTGTCCCCTATCATACAAACAGCTACATGTTCACACACGTGTGAAGTTCATGTGCACACATGTTCCCATTCACCCTCGCTCTCTGAGTAAGGGGAGCCCTGTTTTGTGTTAGCACAGCAGTGAAGCCAACTGTTGCACATCCCAAGCGCTCTCACTCCTTGCCTTCCCTATCGCCCCTTCCATTTCACCAAGTCTCGACTCTCTCTCTCTTTCATTGCCGCTACTTTCCCTTGAGGCTGATGAGTCATCTGTGTCTCTGACATGGCCGCACGCTATTGTGTGGCGCAAAACAACTGTGCTAAACTGCAAAAATATCCCCTGAGAAAGAAGCTCCTAAGTTAAACCAGTTCACCCATGTGGGAACGTATCTTACTATCAATTAGACTGGCGGAAAAATCTCTCTAACAGCACCTAGAAGCTCATTAATTAACAAAAATTAAAGTGTAATAAAGAGAACTTGTCTTGTTGGGTTTATGCCGTCGCTGTGAGTCGCTGGAAATGAATGCCGCCACTATTAATTTTATTATTATTATTGATTAGACTGCTGATTGATTTTTTTCAAATACTGACTAATTTAATTGGGTAACAGAATGAAAGCAGATGTGGGAAATGTGGGAAATGCCTGATATAATTTCATACAGCCCGAGTGACATGATCAAATGTCTTGTTTTGAATATCTGTGCAGCTACAAATGGGAAGTATTCAACATTTTAGATATAAGTGAATTATTACTTAATCATTCAACTGCCAACTACATTTATATCAAATAATATACTGGCAATGAGCAGGCAGTTAACTGATTATTTCTAGCTGCTCTCCTGAAAATGACGACTCTTGGAAAAGACATATTTCTGCCTATAACTCCTGGCAACTTCTAGCTCCGTGAGAGAAATTTTATAAGCATCTTTCCACACAGCTCATTTTGAGTCCATCTTCACCTTTCCGTGTTACATAACCGGCAGTTTGCTTTACTACTTTTTTATATGACATGTATCTAGAAAGAAGAGTGATTGATAACAGCCATCTGGATCTATGCCAAAATGTAAGAGTTCATCCTGAAGTATGCTGTACCTCGCCTATACAGTATAATTCAACCAAGATGAAATTGTAATATAGCACTTAGGATAGCAAACTGATATGGGCATCAGCTTTGTCATGGTGGCACTCTGGCATAAATCAACATGCTTTTAAAAAAAAAAGAGAGACAGAACTGTCATGACAAGGAACCAGGAAAAGTGGTTCTTGGGAAATAAGGTACGAACTTTAATTAAAAGGAAATTCCACTTAAATATATGTGATTGCAAAGCATGCCACAAAGAGGTGTGGTTCTTATGAACAATTAATATACTGTGTTAAATAATGATGTTTCTGTAGTTTACAGCATTTTAACTAGTTTCAATGTTTTCAGTGATATAGTGTTTGTGGGACGGTACAAAGAACCGGCCCACATTTAAACAGGTTTAAGACCTGAATTTTATAAAGCATTAAGGAGCAGAAGTTTGGGTATGATACAGTAATTTTCACGGGTTGTATCTGCGACTCATTGGTGAGTTTTTTGCAGTAGTGCAGATCATAGCCGCTGGCCTCGGTTATTACAAATTAATTTTCTATGCCAGCTTTTTTAAACAGGCAGCACATTTTTTGTCATATCATATTCATATTATAATTTGCATGTGCTATGGACATTAGTGAAGTGCCTTGATAGTGTTGTCGTTATACTACATGTGAAAATGTTCACGTGCTCGTTCGGGATCAATAAAGAAAAACACAAATCCTTGGGAGGGTTGTGTCAGGAAAGGGGACTAGTATAAACATTTGCCACATCAAAGATAGCAATCTATATACTGTGAAAAGCCCCTTGTAAAGAAATGACTAATAAACTTATCTTATGTTATCTTATCTTATCGTAGAAAGATAAATAACATGGACAGTTGGGAATTATACTAGTATGTGGATATGTCCAGTGATGGAACTCCTTATCTTGGCATTTTATATTACGCCCTAGCAAGCCTGACAATAAAAAGCTGAATTTGTTTTAATTCCTATTACGTTCTCTTTTTGTTTGTTTTGGAAACTGAAGAAGAGTAAAGGTGTTTTTTTAATGGAGTTTTAGCTATGTAACAGACAGGACTGTGCATTACATAAATTGGAATCTGAAACATGTTACCAGCACCATGAAGTAAAAAAGGACATTACTCTCGAGCTTTTCTGGTTCCTACCATGAGATTTTGTGCGATTTCCTGTGTGTAGCTGAATGAGTAATAATGCGTGTGCATGCCCTGCCTTGTAAAAATACACATGAACTCATTTGTGCATGTGTGCCACGTGACACAGGTGTGGTTCTATTGTGTTTCTATGGGATAGAAAGTGCTGTGTTTACCCCAATCATGTGTCTTAACAATGCCCCCATAGAGATAATGCATGTGTGGAGTGTTTGTGTGCATGGGTGTGGGTTTCCCTTATCCACCGAAAGAATGATTTATGTGTTAGCAGTTGAAGGTGTAAACACAGACAAGTCTGCACACACACACACACACACACACACACACACACACACACACACACACACCTGGCTCACATCACAGCTCTTTTTTCTTTTATTTGTTTCTAAGGCAAACACATGTTCTCTAGTTGAATTGTGCACACCGATAAATAAAGCACACCCATACTCCCACATGTTCTGTACATTAAACTTCTACCCCTCTCCCACCTACACATACGCACACAGATGTTAAGGGCCCTCGGGAAGTGTAAGGCGCTGAGACTAGTTCTGTAGATGGGTGTTGTCTACAGCTGGTGCTGGATCTAGTTACTGACACTCCCTATCATTCAACTCTATAAATCGCACTGTAACTGATGTGCACATATACAGCTGAGCTAGCGCCCCATCTTTTTTGGTGTGACTAAGAATTGGTGTGCACACATATGCAAGTCAGCAAACACACCCATTGAGATTTTCTGTGATTAAGTAGTCCAACATCTACTGAGTTTAAAATCACATTAAACTTCTGCAATTATTGACAATGTGTGTGGAAAGAGAAGGGGAAAAAGCACTCTCTTTCTCTGTCTGTCTGTTTATATGTGTGTGTGTGTGTGTGTGTGTGTGTGAGAGAGAGAGAGAGAGAGAGTGTGCGTGTGTGTGAAGGTAGTTCCTCTCTGATGGTTTATCTGGTGATAACCGGTAGAGTGAGATTTTGCCAGATTGCATCCATGCGCACCAACGTCCAACTGAATTTTTTTGCATAAGGATAATAAAACTAATTTGTCTCACTTTTTCCATGCTTGTGTATCCTTGTTTTCCCTCTCAATCAGCTACATTGTTCCTTTATCTTTTGCCAACAGCCATCCACTTTTCTCTTTAGTTTTTCCTCACTTTATGTGTTTTTCTCAATGCAGCTTTCTATTCCTGCGAGTTTTACTGCACATTTAAACAATCTGGAATCACTGCATGTGCCGCAGGGAAGGGCAGAGGCCCATGGGCCAGCTGAAGGAGAAGGGAAAGGAAGAGGAGAGAGAAAACACGAAGAATGAGAGATGCAGAGAGGAAAAGAATAGATGTGGCTCAATAACACATTGAAACAGAAAGAGGGAAACGGGAATCAATTATAATTATTTATGTAACAACAATGGAACCACCACACCCCTATGGACCTAAACTCCAGTCCAAAAAGAAATGGCCACATGACAAGACACACCTTTTTTTAATGATGATGTCTGGGAAACAAAGCTGGAACCCCAATATAGTAATAAAGATGGAGGGCTTTTCATTCGCTTAGCCAGAACTGATAATAACAATAATAACATAGATTTTTTTTTAATCAGCTAAAGGTTAATTGAATTGAAACGTGACAGGGATTCAGGCAGACTGGCAAATGACACAGTGGTAATTGTGCTCACACAAGCAAAGGCAAGAGGAGAGAAAAAGACAGAAAAGGAGAAAGACAGGTGAGAGCCAGAGGGGAGTAAAGGTGGGGGGAGAAATGGAGGCAGTGAAATAATGACCAGCACAGTCAGTTAGTCAGACATACAGACAGACAGACGAGGGGAGAGACAGACATAGATAGATAAATAGATAGACAGATAGATAGATGCACAGATAAAAAGATAGATAGAAGCCACCATGCACACTAACACATGAAATGTTCTGCTGAAGAATGCGCTGAATTAACTGGAAACAAATTATTACCTTGTGCCTTGGCGTGCGTAGCCAGCAGGCTTCCTAATAGCAGAATCCACAGGTATGACATCATGGGAACACGGCGAGGCTGCGAATAAAATCGGGGTTCAATCTCCCTTTTCTCGCCCTTCAACAATGACAATTAACTGGCGTGGAGGTTTCAGGTAGATCTGGAGGGCGTGCTCGCGTGTGTGCCGGTGCGTTCTTGCGCGTAGGATCAATCCAAGGTGCTGAGATGCTCAGGCTCAGTGCGCGCCGCCGCGGATCCGTCGTCCCCTTTGTCTGGATTGGGAGAGAAGGTTCGGTTTTTATTGGTAGGCGGTCTCTTCTCTCAAATGAAGGGAGGCGGACTGACTGCTAGGTACGTTGCTGTGCTGGCATTCACATGACTTTCCGCACTAATTAGTGGGCTTTTTGTCTGTATCTCTCTGTTAAGTATTGCGAGTATTTCGGGTGCATACTCTTCGTTATCAAGCCCGATTAGTGCCGATTAGGACTTGTGTCATTGATGATAGCAGCCGCCATGCACTATTTTAACTCGAAAGTGCCACTAATGAGTATAATCGTGTCATTCATTAAGTATTTCCCAAATTTTGATAAAGGGTCCAGCAAGACCTCGAAAGGATCTATCTCTTATGTGCTGAGGTCATAGCTGTGGGGATGGTACTATGAGTTGGGTAGGGTAGTATCATCAGCAGTTAGATAAGAGCTGTATAAATTATATATGTTGTAAAATGTACTTTGGTTACCATGTTACCTAATATGACGATTGCCTTTAAAATAAAGTAAAAAACAAAAACATACAGAACGGCTGCGAGATGAAAGCCAGATTTATACAGAAAACATTAATAAACCTGTAACCATCCAGACAGCAAAGACAACACTGCACCTGCGCCTCACTCTTTATCACAACTGTGTCATAACCCGGCTCATAGGAAATGACAATCAAGAGGGATCAAACACTCATTTCCTTTCAAAACCAGTGGTAACCAGATAACAAGCACGCCATGATTTACCCACAGAATAGTAACAGTCAATAGCAGCTCTGAGCTGGCTCTTATGAAAGCCACATAAATATCTTGTCGATCCGGCCATGCTCAATTTACAGGCCAAGGAAACGCATCGGATCCAACTAACACTTAATAACAGGTGATGTTTGGTTAATTTATGGTGGCAGAGCACGGAAGGCCTCAAATATTCTCAATAATTTCAAATATTACCCAAACCCCAAAAGTATGTTTCCAGCTACTTTTCATCATGTCTAGTTTCTAGGTTGGTTTTCTGCTCCCTTGAAGCAAAGAAATAGCCAACCTCCTTGGGCTGTCTTCATGAGTACTGTAGGAGCAGCATGCTGATTCTAACGATGTTTCATGGGAAATTCAGTTTTGCATAGCCATTTTCATGTGCAGTCACTAATCTGTGGTCAGGGACACAACTTAACCTATGCAAGATACACACACCATACACTACTAAAACTTGCTTAAACTAATAGAATTTAAATGGAATGTAAATAAAAATCACAGAGAACCCAGGATGTGCTGCAGGATCCTCAGTACCCCTGCTTCCCATGGCCTTGGCTGAGACACCTAAAGGGATTTTTTTGTCTGTTTTGTTTTCTTACAGCAGCTTATCCCTTCATGACTTAATGATTTCCACATAAGTTTAATCATGATTTCGATTGTGTATTCTACATTTATAAACTTATGCCAAGATTTAAGATTAAGTCTGTAATTTGCTTCAATTTATTAAAAATATCATTTTCTGAAGAGGACAGAAAATCACTGATGTAAGCCTTAGGTCTGATTTTGATGTTAAATTAATGTTAGGTTTCCATTTGAGAAAACCACACATGACCTCATGCACACCAACCAACCGACCAGAAGGTGGATCCGAAAGGGGAACATTTTCCTTTCCTCACCATTTTTAAAAAAAAACAACCCTTTCCTCTCTGCCAAAGTGAAATGCGTGTGCTTTTATTAATCCACAGGTGGCGCCATTAATTCAAATCTTAATTAACTCCAAATGTTCAGGGCTGTGTTCAGATATAAAAACACAGAAGACAACATGCCACCATCTAGGGCAGTTTGTTGACATTTTTAATGAATTTTACACTACATTTTGTGTGCTGTGTAGTACATTTGCATGTATTTGACCCATGTACCCACTGAAGACAATAATATGAGTAATTTGAGAAAGTATAAACACTGACACATTTTCACTTTCCTCCCACCAGGTGTCATGGAAAAATTAAAAATTAAAAAAAAACCTGAGGGGATGGTTTTGAGTTATCTTGGCAGAGATGAATCAGTGAGGTTTGACCTTTAGACTTTGGTAATAAAAAGCCTGTTTCTCTTATCCTTTAACGGCAAATAAATGTAAACAAGAAAAGCAAACATGTCTACGCGAAGAATCAAAACACCCACAGCCACCTTTACATGCTAATCAAAACCAGCAGTCACATTTCATCCCGCTTCCCCGTTCTCTTTGGTTCCTCTGCCAGTCGGTATAAAAACACAACAGTAAGTTCAAAAAAGGGAAATGTTTATTAGTGTCATAACACAATGATTACATCTGACACATTTGTCATTTAGAAAAAAAACAAAACAAACATACATAAAGCTTCAATTTGAGATTCTTTCAGTAAAACGATTGTTTATTCTGGGGAAAAAATTATTTGCTGATCTCAGCACAACATTCAGACGTCAGATCCATTATGCACCAATTTTTCTCCCCTTCAGATTGATGTCATCGAAGAAGCACAAGTATGCGTGTATGTTTATGTAAGCCTAATGTGAGGATCTCAACCAAAAAACAGTCTGTATCTGTGTGTAGCTGCACTCAGGTCATATCAGAATAAGTGGTGAGGCACATTGACAGTGGGCTGAGTTCTATATGGGTTTTTTTTCTGTTGCATTAAAGCTACAATGCTTGACAGCAAATAAAGGATCCGATTTTTCGCATTTACGGTTACATTTTGTGTAAACAATTAAACTATGAAACTCAAATTGTGAGAGTGATTTCTCTCCTCAGCCAAAAAACAAAACAAAACAAAATCACATAATCGAAGTTTTTCAACCCTTCTTCTGTATTTTCTACTATAAATTTGTAGTATAAAAGCACTTGGTCTTCAATACTTTGGTCAGCAACAGATTAACAATAACAAAGATTACTTCTGTGTGACGAACATAAAATGACTTTTAAAAAAATAAAGAAAAAGAAAAATGGAAATGGAAATGTAAAAAGTGTAGTGGCTTTCTAAAGCTCGGTCCATGTTTACAGTCATATTTCTTGCAGTTCATTTCAAATTGAACATTCACCAGTGCACTCTTCTGCTTTTGTTTGGTTCAACTTGCTGTTGCAAATTAGAAATTTAAACAGAAACGTAAGCATAACATTAGAAGTTCTATCAAAAACAAGTTCCCCATTCTTTAACTCATCACTATTGCCATTAATCACCTAAAATCAAATAGTATGAAAACCTTTATGTAAGGAGATTCTGGAGAGGGTTGAAAGGTAACACGTAAAGATCCTTCCATCAAGGCAGGCAACTCTAAAACGAGTCACATGAACCACTGTTTGCAAAGTGCAGCCTGTGTCAACTCATAAACTAGTATACTGCTCTGTGTTATTCATTGTGACTGATTGAGAGAGCTAACAACTGAAATATACTGCATGGATAATCCCATGGATCCATTGTGCAATGATAATGCCACATTTTCTTCCCGGACATGTTAATGAAAGCGCAACTAAGGATGAGTGTGTAAATTTGGACTGTCTACGAAGTACGAAGGTCAGAAAATCAAGGAAAAGGTTCTATTAAGACACTTGACGTTAAAGAGGCATTGTTCCACTTTCACTTTTTTAATGTGTGTGTGCTTCAACTGAGTATAGCAAAACAAATTAAAGGCAGCATTTGGGTTCCCACCTTTTCTCCACAGGACTACAGTATAATCACTGGCTGTTGGTCCTAGTCTGTACAATCAGAGTATAGTTTTGGTGCAAAGTACGATCGCTTTGGAAAGTTTGGCTCACATTTTGCTGAAACACTCCTTGGCATTGGACCACACCTGGATTCCCTGTAACAGTACACAAGTACCAGAGAAAAGGAGTGACTTAGAGACATTGAAAGACAAGACAGAAATACTAAACAGTTAAGGAGTGGTACTGCTGAACAAAAGACCACATGCTAGGAATTTATATAAATACACAAAATACACACAAGAATAAATGCCCACACCTTCTTACACATACTGATCTGCATAATGGCGTAGCTTATCAGCGCCTCACGCAAATCTTTGTCTTTCTGCTCTTTAAAATGTTCGATGTCGTCCCATGCTGCTCGCACAAACTCCCTGGTGGCACAATCACAAAGACGCATGATACTGTTAGTCTGTTTGCGTGGAGAAGAAGCACAGGGAGAAGAACAAAAGAAGAGGTAGAGGAAGAAGAAAAGAAAAACAATGCAGCATTTGCTTTGTTCCTTATTCTTATTAGGTTCTAGTTCCTGTATTTTCTACTGATACCACTGGCTTTTGTTTTTCCGTTGAAAAAAACAAAAAAAATTGAATAGAACTACTTTTTAATTACACACGGAACCTCAATTTGTCTCTCAACACTTTCAGCAAATACCTCAGTTCACCAGTTTGTGCTGGGGAAAAAAAATTATCTAGTCTCCTGTTATTATTCTTTGCATTTATGTTGTTCAGTTGCAACAGTTCAGTCAGAAAACAGAGTCAGATTATGTGCTATATTTTTCACACAGAGGAAGAACAGTGAGGAAGAGAAATTTAAAATAGGGATAATTTCAAAATAGGTAAGTGGTTGATAAGATAGTGTTGTGCTTACTGGCACTCGGTGTTCTTCTCCTTGACCGTTTCCTCTCCTTCCTGAATACTCTGCTCCAGGGCTGCTAACCTGCTCTCTTTTTGCTCCGGGCTCTCTTGGCCAAATAATTTACTGGTCATTCCCTTCAAAGAAAAGATTCGCACCGTCTGCACTCACACACAAACAGACACACACGGAAAAACAAATGCACGCATTAAATTATGTTCACAACAATTTGGATCACAACGGTGTTTTTGAACACACGCCCACTTCTGGTTCTTAATTTGCACATATCGTGCGAGGAGAAAGACAGATTATAAGCCAGAGTGTGTGAAAGTGTGTTACCCCAGTTGCCAGCTCTTCTTTCTGTTGTTTCTTTTGGGCAAGGTCCTGAGCTGCCATCTCCAATTCATACTGAATCAGCTCATGTTTTCTGCACACTGACCTTAACGCACACACAAATTCAGACATATTTTAAACCCTGACAGTCCCAAAACATGAATGCATTCTGCTACAAAGGCTATAACAGTCAACAGAATGTATTTACATTTACTGTAAATAAAGATGTGGGCTGCGTCTGATCTACAAAACTGACACTCTTTTCTCTGCTGAATGACGTTTTAATGCTTACAATAAAATTCAATTCATTCAGAAGAATAGATTTTTAGCAAACATAAAATAAGAGATATAGTGTCAGAAATGTGTGCTGCATCACTACAGACCAACTAAGAGGAATAAAGCATGAAGTTACACACTGACCAAAGCAACCCTTGTGTGTTTGTGAAAGAGGAAAAACAAAACAAAATAAGGAATAGATGAGGTGGAAGGTAAAGTATGAAAAACAAAATGTCCAGGCTTTCCAAGTTATGCAAGCAGAAGCCTTGTTGGTATGAAGTCTCCTTTTACTGTTTACATGACTGTGCTATGGAAGACATTAACCTTTCCAGATATTAACAAAGATAATGATGGCTTCCTGTTCCTGCTATAAATCACTGCTGCATCGGTAACTGAGCTAGAATACCTGCTTCAGCACAATGATTATTGTATTATGCCTAACGTCTAATTCCATGTTTTTACATATGGTGAGATTCATGTATGCAACTTTTATGCAAAATGTAATAAAATTACAGCATATTCAGAGCATCTGTCTACCCTGATAAGTGTGTTAACAAAACCATCTTGTAACACAATACAATACCTGACGGCGTCAGTGTAGAAGAGGTATTCTTTGAGCTGGTCTGCAAAGTGCTCTTCCTCCTCCAGAATGTCATCAATTGATGCAGCATAACTGAGATAACACGCAAAGTCACTGTACAATTGAAGCAATACCAAACAAACATTATGTGTTTGTGTCCATCACCAATTCAGGTAACACCTTTACTTACGTGTCCATGTGGTGTCCAGCACTCTGCAGTCCATCTCCCATCTCTTTCTCTATTGCGCTCCACTCACTAAAGACAGAAAAATGTTCATGTATACTTGACTTGAATGCAGCAGCTCTCTTTGTTCACTAAACAGAAAAATGGCTGTCTGAAATAATGATTGTTTTTTAAGTAGTTAAGTATCTATTATATCATGATAACCCAAACAAAAGGAGATTGTGTGGGCATACAGAAACAAAGAAGGCAATTGAGGCATATCTATGAAAAAAGGAATTCCCTAATGACCCACAACAATACTTTAATACTAAATGCATTATTACTGCAGGGAAACTTTTTAAGTGACCTAATTCAATATAAGGTAAAATATCATCTGCCTAAAATGTGTTTTTATTCTGCTTATATAAATGGATACAGTAACTTATGCTTGTAACTATAATTTGATACAGTAGAAAACAGAGTAGAACAGGTGTTCCTCACCTGAAAACTCTGCCATAGTTACCATGGACTTTGTAAACTCCATATATCCTGTCTGCTACTCGCTAGAAGAAAAAACAAAACTAATCATTAGAAACAGACCTTAGACGGTCTGCTTTAAAAACCTTGAAGAGATACATTTGGCATTAGAGTGCAATTCAATAACTTTCTATTATTCTCAATGTCTTGGATGCAGCCAGCTTTTAAATCACTTTTAAATAATAAACGTTGGCATGCTATGGAGTAGACGTCCAAGATAAAATGGTGAGTGCCCTGGAAAAGAAAGTCAAAATTCTAGGAAAGTAGATACAGATTTTTGTATTTCAGAGACAAAAATGTTGGAATTTGAAGTTCCACAAGCAACCACCAACGGATGCCCACGGCTTGCAAAAAGCATCAACTTAAGATAAACCTCAGTCTCTCTAAACAAACGTGCCAAAACTTACCGCTCGAATTCTGAGTAACTGAGAGATGACGCTGTTCAGTTCATCACTGTACTGTTTCAGTGCTGTAAACCGCCTGGAGGCAAAACAAGAAGAAAAGTAACTGATTGAACAGTATTTTCTTTTACATTATTCACTCTAAAAATTTGTTCTTTCAGTTTGCCTTGGAACAGAATAAATTATTACTTAATATGGTGGTAAAAATAAAATTTTCATATTTGTGCTCATAAATATATCCAAGTGATTATCACACATCTTACACCCTGTTTTTGCTGCCTGATTTTATAATGAATATTTCATTTATTCTAGTTATTAAAAATTCCTGAGAAAGTATTTCACAATAGTCTTAAATCTGTTTAAGTTGTGTAACTTGCATAAATCCTAGAAAATGGAAAAATTAGGTTATGTTAGGCTGTTTTTACACCTACTTGTCAGGATTCTTGACTCTGAACATGGCACTCAGAGACTTGAGTCTTGAATCAGCCTGTTAGGGAAAAGAATTACACACAGCGAAATATACGAAGAAGTGCTTTAAACATAACTCAGTTTGATTTTGTAAAACACACAAAAAATGCGGATATGAAATTCAGATTAAAATGATGAAAGCATCAACAGAATCATTTACAGTGTATAAAAGATTGAAGGAGCCACAGGCTGGTTTGGTTTTAAAGCTCTGAGCTGAGATTTGCCACCGTCACAATTTTTACTTTTGAAACAAGACATAATGATTGCAGTGCGGGATCTGATTGGAAATTCAAGGGACACTGCATGCTCATATGCAACTTACTTTTGAACTGGAAATTAGTTCAAAATAAATCACACAGTGTTAAGCAGACATGTATTTCTGTCATGTTTGCCACCTGGCCATTAGTTTGTGGCAAGAACAGTTTATACAGGCAAAAAAGCTTACCCTGGTTTATTGTCCTTCTGGACACTGGTGGGACCAATAATTTAAAAAGGGATAATCATACTGAAAGTAGTGATTCAGCCCATAAGCTCATCAGGAAAGTATTTACAGGAGTCATTGATCAAAAGAGTGGGCAGTGGTTTTCCCATGGTCTTCCATGAAACCATAACTTTAGATGCCCCCTGCTGGCCATTAGAAAGAATGCCAGTTTCTGGCACTTCCAACATCAGCTTTCCTTGTCAGACCTGGAAACTACTTGCATCTTTTACACGTGTGACTTGAACTTGTGTCTTTCACACTCCATCTGGTTGTACCTTGTCTTGGAAGCCTGTTTCCAAAACCGCATCTCTCCATCCCTTTTCCTGAAGAAATGACAGGAAAAATACATGACAGACTCGAAAGTCAGCCAGATTGTATAACCCCTCTCCAAAAAACAACCCCAAAAAACAAAAAACGGGGTATTCCAGCTACAAAAGCGGCTGCAATGAAGAGACAAATTTACCAACTCTGGGTGCATAAATAGCTCTTAAATTCTTTACAGTTCAGGGTTCATCTTTAACGTCAGTTTGAAATCTGTTATACTGTGAATGTGGAAGGTGTGAATATACTACATGAATGGCAAAAGATCTACAAGGGACATTATGCAACTTATGTTAGGCTGCTAACCTCTGTAAGAAAGAGGAAGAAAATTTTGTCATTGGAGAGGACCGGATGTGATGCAACACGCAACAGGAAATTTTCCAGGCCAACTCGCCGCCGCTCAACAAAGTCTGGATCTAAGTTGTCTGCTGAAAGCTTGTGCCACACAAACTCGGCCTGTAAGAGACACAAACAAGGGTGGAAACAAAAAAGGTAAATGGCTGAATATTATTTACTATGCAGTTGAAGGTAAGCTGTATTAGTTATAGCCACTTAATAATTTCCATTTAATTCTTTTTTAAAATTATTGATTAGTCCTTTCCCACCACCTACGCATTACTCACCCTTTTCTCTGGTAGCGGGGGGATGATAATGTAGGGATAGGTGACCAGCAGGTAAGTTCGGAGAAGCTCAAACTCACTGTAGCGTCTCCACAAAGTGTCAGGTGCCGCTGGTGTCCCTCCCTCTGTTTCAGCAGGCCTGGACAAAGACCAATGAGAAGAAATAGTATATCAGGTGTGTCAAAAAAGTGGTAGATGCTTGAGCTACCACACTTTCATTCATAGCACCTTGCCAGTTGACACAACTGTACTGTACATGAAGTGACTATATTTTCCCAGTTCAATACTATAAAAATCAAGACAAAAAGGCAAATTTGTTGTGCAAACTGTAATACATCTGAGATAAAAAATAAATAAATAAAAAAAACACGCAAAAGAATGCAAAAATGGAAGTGTTCGTACTCCACCTCTCTCTACTTTTTTATAAGCACTAAATATTTGCATATGATGCACCTATGATGCAGACAGAAAAGTGAATGCTTCACTTTACAACCTACCGTATTTCAATCAGGTACACAGTGTATGTTTCCTGCATGTTAACAGTGTTCTTCCCTGTTCTCTTCTCTGCCTCTGCCACATTTATCTCCAGTTTCCTCAACAGAGCCGTCCCTCTTTCCACCATCTGCACACACCAGAATAAATTATGAGTATGGAAGTCAAAAAAAGGTAAACATATGTAAGAGTGTTAGCGGCAACGGACAGGGGCTAAAAGAACAGAAATATGCATTAAACTTGAGTATAAAATAAGGGTCATCTGTTTTGGTTAGCTGGAGATACTATAACAATAGTACAGCACACAGAGTTATGGCAGGCGTGTGCAGGTCACAAGACAAGACCATAATCACCGAAATACTGGGGGGGAAAGTTGCTTTAGTATTCGGAATTCAATCTTTCTAACAGGTTAGCACTCAAAGAGCAGAATGGGCAACATGGCTAACATAAACTTAGGTTTAGCGTTCAGACTTAATAGCTAGCAAGCTAACATCAGGAAGACTAAAGTTTAGGACTAAAGTTTGACACAGTCTTCGCAGAAGCAACTTTAAGTCATTTAATTAATTTAACGCTAAGCCGCAGAAGGGAGTAAGCTAAATCTAGCGGGGGAAGCCAGTGAACGTTTCATAAAACTCCGCAGGCTTTTTGTAGAAACAGTGGAAAAGTCTTCGACGCTCCAACTGGCTAACATTAAATTAGGCCCTATTTGAAAGGTTTTCAGCAGTAAAAACAAAAAAGATTTTTAAACCTCAAGTATGGTTATTATGAAGAACAACAAAGGGTACGACCGTATTTATGATGTTGTTCTCAGATTCCGTGGAAGTGATGTCGGTATTACTAATCACGGCTACTTCTTCGCTACTTACAGAGTCTGCCATGGTTATAGGCTGCCAGAGTACTGCCGCCGCTGCTGCTGTCAGCTGAGCTGGCAGTGGACTGGTGCCTGTTTTCTGCGCACGCGCAGTTCACGGCTGGGAAAATGGTTTGCTTTGGGTCTGTGCTTTTGGTTTCGGTGATCATTTGAGCGTTTTAGTTTTTGCATCTAGGCAAATTATACGTACGTATTAAGCTATTATTATCCCACACTCGATCTCACGAGATTAAAGCAAAGACTATATATATATATATATATATATATAGGTATTTTGTTTAGTTTTAGCATAATTGTTAATGTTCAGATGTTACAGAATTAAGGGGATTTCCCTCGTGATTATGCAAAAACATAAAAAAACATAACATGGTTGCACGTGTGAAATAGTTGCATAAGATGTGTCTACAAGTTGCAAAGCAGCTTTCCATGCAATACTCCTCATTGTTGAACCCATTACCCTTTGCATAGCTTATTCGACACCTTTTTTTGGCAATACTGACATCTGCTGGTTGGATTGTGGCACTCATTCGTTTCCACCCTATACTTTGTAAACGGTTGGTCTTGTTGCAAAATCCCAAGTGTGTAAATGTTCTCCTAAGTGTAAACGTCCATTGAATGATAATAAGCAGTGAGTGTGATATATGTAGACAGTTATCTGAATTTTTGCATTGTGGTTTTGGAACTTTTACCTATTTTGCGTTACTCTTATTTCAGTATTTCTCCCTTTAATTTAGTCTTGAATCCAATTCTGCTTTCTTTCTCTTGGTTTTATGTTTTTTTTTTTTAAAATATATGTAGGCTTTGATTTTTTTTCTTTACTTGTGTTACATTTAGCTCTTGCTTTGTATGCTGTGTATTGCCTTTTGCAAAGTATCTTTCAACATTTTATTTCGTAAAAAAGGACTGTGCAGTTAAAAAAATGCTTGCTTTCTTATATGGCTAGAACACTAGTTTGTTGGTTAAACATGATATAAAATGTGCTTTTAGCAAATGAAAAAGTAGCAGCCATTGCCCTATACATTTACAGTATTCCTTGTCTTACACAATGACTTCTTGCCATTGTTTTTATGGTCAAAAAAATGTGAAAAAGGTGTCATACATGATGAGTTTCCTCACTGTGGTCATATCTTTTCGTGCCTCATTTTTTTTTTTTTTTGTAGATGGTTGTGGGCCCAGTTCTGAATGAGAGGGATGTGGTATTCCTCAGGCTAGTAAACAGCACAGAAACACGGCCTTTTAGTTCCTGTGGTCACGCTGTTGTTCAGTGTTTAATGTTTAAAGAGAAGGGTGGAGCAGGATTTAGTAAGGAAGCAGATGCCACTGGGCATAGAGTGGTTTGATGGAGTGTTATGGGATGTGGGGTGGATGGAGTGAGAAAAAAGGCATAAAAATAGAGAAACGTTATGATGGTAAAATGAAAAATATAATCATTACTTTTAAAATTATCGATGGCACAAATGCACCAGGTATGGGTGGATGGAAGGAGTGATGGTGTGATGCGGTTTCAGGCTGCAGTGTGTCAGGAAACCAAAAGCTTGAGCTGTGACCAGCCGTTGTCTGAGCAACAGCATAGCTACCATTCTTTCCTGCCACTGACCTCAAACCAGCCACCACCACTTCCTGTCCACATATACCCGCACGCACACAAATATATAGACACACACACCTCCAGCCCTATTTGGCTGTCTATAATTGGCCATTTGACAACTTTTTAGAGCTCGCTGACCAATGTTCTTGAATGCTGAGCTACAATAAGCTTTGCACAGTTTCTGTGTGTATGCGTGACTGTTGATATTTGGAGATTCTGAACAAAATCTGTTGGGTTTATCATAGATGTAGATATAGATATATAGACTTATAGAGACTCATTATCTCTGTCACAATGACTGCTAACTATTATTGTTTTGGGAAGTGAATATTGATTCAACTGATAAAATTAATATTGCGCATGCCAAAATCAATTAACTACTGCAGTTTTAATCTAGTTTTAATGCAGCTCTGTTGACCAGAGAAACATCTTTCATATCTACTAACTGAATATTACCGTATACCCACCTCTGTACTGCCTGATAATTTGTAAATTCATTTGCTAGAGAAAACTGTTCTCTGTTGGTGTTTTGACTTTTGAACAGCAGATGGTAGCAAAAATCAAATAAAGCAGGCTACAGTCATCAATATGAATGAATATAACTGGTTTCTTGACCAATCACAGAAGAAACACAGTAGTGGTGCTAATTGCCTGTAATTGTCAAATCATGACAGACTAGCATTTGTACTCTGAAAGTGAAACAACTAAATGCAATTTTCCCTGACATAATTTGTCTTTTTACACATTTTAGATGTGTTATTATTGCATAATGAATACTTTCAATGAAAAAGCATATTACTGTAATATTAATGGGTTTTTGGTAATGTTTACAGTACATTATGTAAAGATCTAGCAACACAACATCCTAAACACTACAAGGAAACGTGTATTGTGTAGTTGGCCTGCACAACCAGCCATTACACACTGCACAAATCTCTGCACAATTCACTCTGATGTACAGCAATATACATATGCAGGGACAATCAATTAATATATTGCATAACATAAATATACATGTGTATGTCTTAGCTGAATTTTGATTTTCAAAATAGACTATTTGAAGACAGTAATATAATATCTCACTGTAGAGGTGCCAGAGTGCTTTTGGGAGATCTGTTCGGGCAATCTGCCCCGTTGTTATGGCCTGTTCAATACTTGTACAGTTAAGAGCATGATTTGGAATACTAGCTATAAGTCAAACCTGTTTGCTGTGGATGTTAGATTCTGCCTGGGCTACCCTTTGCCACCAATTATACATCTGACTTTTATGGACAGAATTTTTAGGCGGTGGAGGGTTTCATGTTTGGTTGCCTCTAGACCACCTTTCTACATTTCTGGGCACTGGCGAGAAGTTCAGCCCCAAGCAGAGGAATTCAAGTATATTAGGGTCTTGTTCAGGAGTGAGGAGGAGTGGACTGGAAAGAGGGAATGGTGCAGTGTCAGTAGCAATTGATAGGTTCTATTGATAGGTTAAGTTGAAGAAGGAGTTGAATATGAAAGCAAAGTTTTTGATTTACTAGTTGATCCAGTTGTTTCTTAATTATGGCCACAAACTCTGAGTAGAGAATAAGATCACAGATACAGAAGTCAGTCAGAGCTTCCTCCCTAGGGTGTTACCTTAAGAGATAGTGTGAGGAGTTGGGTCATTCAGTGGGGAGAGCTGCTACTCCTCAATATTGAAAGGAGCCAATGGAGGTGGTTTGGGCATAGGATTCCACCAGGTTCATCTTAGATGTCATGTTTCATGTATGTCCAATCTGGAGGAAACCTGGGAGAAAACTCAAGATATGCTGGAGAGCTAACATTTCTTAGGTGGTTTGGGAATAACTTCGGGTCCCCCCTGGAAGGGCTGGGGGAAGTGGCTGGAGGGATCTGGGCATCTCTGCTTAGACTGCTGCTTCTGTTGCAGAAAATGCATGGATGTATTGATAGATGGATGGAAAAAAATTACAAATAATTTATCAATAATTTTTAAGGTTTGAGTGACATCTGTGATTGCATATCTTTTATTCATACTTTGTCTTTATGACCTAAAATCCTGTCAGAATATGTATTTTTGTTTGCCTTTAAAAAAAAATGTTTTTCATGGTTTTGAAATAATTGCACGATTGGCTTAGATACAATCATTTATGGGATTTTTTAAAAACCAGATCTGGTCAATAACAAGTTTTAGGAAGTTGCATTTTATGTGTATGTTTAAGTGTGTATGTGTGTACATGCTGTATGCACAAGGCTGGTCACGAAGATCATAAAGAGGAAGTCCTTGTGGTCAGTAGAAAGGAACACATGTTTTGCTCCATGTCATAGTCTCCATCCTTCATTTTCCTCTCATTCATCCTTCTATTCTTGCCTTTGAGAGTGGTGGAAAACTCATGCAGTGTGTTTATTTGCGTGGGTGAGTCTGTATAGCACACACATGATGATGCGGTATACTTGGGATTACCTACAATTAAAGTATGCCCTTGTGTGTTATTCAGATTTTGTTCAATAAGATTGCATTTTTTTTATTAGGTCTTCGTGTTTTTATTTTTTAAGTGACCCCCGTAAACCTAATATTTGACAGTTTATTATAGTTATACTCTTATAGTAGCATTAGAAGCTTCTAGTTCAGAGTTGTCTATTTCAAACCGAGCCAAATGGCATATATACATATCTATCTATCTATCTATCTATCTATCTATCTATCTATCTATCTATCTATCTATCTATCTATCTATCTATCTATCTATCTATATATATATATATATATATATATATATGTATATATTACTGTCTTATATATGTATATATAATACTGACTTTTAAAAACTTTACCACTCCTTAAACACTCACAATGCTTGCATGAAATCCAAAAAATATTATTTTCTTTTTCCTGCTGTCCTCCTGATTTCCTCTCTCTCATCCATCACCAATGTGTTGACAAATTAAGACAAGCAAGTCTCATTGCAGCCTTCTCTGCATGACTGCCACAGCTTTTCAGCAAGCATGTGTATGCTGTTACCTTAGACTCTCTCTCTCGCTCTCTCTCGCTCTCTCTCTCTCTCTCTCTCTCTCTCTCTCTCTCTCACACACACACACACACACACACACACACACACACACACACACACATGCAGTGTGAGTGTGAGCAATGCAGTATAATAAGCAGCATGGCAGAAATGTGGTCAGCTTTGCCCCATGTGCAATCGTTGAGAAGCCACATTAAAGCTTCTGGGTATTAAAGGACAAGCCTTGGTTGGCTGGGAGGGAATCTGTCATGCAACACAAAAACTGTGTTTTTCACCCTTTTCCCTCTTTCATGTCTTCTTGATCCTTTTTTAAAAACTTCTCTTTCCAAGTCTTTTTTCTAATTTCTCTCCCTTTCTCTTCCAAATTTTTTCCTCTTCTTCATTTCTTTCATTCTGTGGCATATTAGACTTGGTTGTAATACTCCAGTTTAAAATGCTTAGACCGCTGGAATGTTCCGTCAAAGAGGTAGGCGGACCCAGGGGGGCGGGACAGACCAACATAACCAATTAAGGAGGAGATTGAGGTAAGACGGACAGCTTCTAAATGGTGTAATAACAACCTACTAAAATGTAATTACAATGCAATAGCAATAGACACTTCTAATGACAGGATGTATATGCCAACGTGATTTCCTAATTATGGCCTTGGCATAATGGGTGACTGTTAACATGGCGTGGAGATTATAGAGAGGTGTCTGAATACAGAAATTTAACCACACTGACTTGTGCAGTGTTGAAGGGCATAATGACCTGGTAGATACCTGGTACCTGGTAGAACTCAGAAGTTAGGAAGTTCTATCAGGTATTGATCAAAACTAGAATTGCATAAGGATCAGTACTGAATGCTATAGTTAGTGTGAGCCTGACTGACTAATATGATTAAGTAGTTAAATATCCACAGTCCATCTTGCTTTCAGTCTATAGACTAGGTGATCCATCCATCCATCCATCCATCCATCCATCCATCCATCCATCCATCCATCCATCCATCCATCCATCCATCCATCCATCCATCTCTAACAGGAGGAGTGGATGGTGGCGTCCATTATTACAGAGCATCCCAGAATAGAGTCTCGTTTTATTACAAGTCCCTCTGGTTGCCGTGGCTACCCAAATTACAGGCCAGTCTTCTCACACATAAAAAAGGTTGTGCTGCCGAAAACCAGCCACCTCAATAAAGGATGGATTAGAAAATCCTTTGCTTTTTTCCCTTCCTTTCCTTTTTGAAAGGTTTTCTGTACATTTTTTTCCCTCTGGTGTTTTGTTTTATGTTGGGGTGCAGCGGTCTTCTTCAGTGGTTCTGCTCCCCGACCCTGCGGCGGGAAAATACGCTCACTTGTGGGTTTCTGGGAAGGCAGCGGTGAATGAAACATCTGCTGGGAGCAAGATGTATGTAAGTGTGTGTACATGTGTGTGAGAGAGAAAGAAGAAGAAGAAGAGAGTACGTGCATATAGGGACATGGCCTTTGCATCATGTTTGAGTTTGTGGATCCTTTTAAATGACACCAAAACAGTAAGACATAGTAAAAAACAATTAATATTCTATAAGTTTTACTTCATAGTTTTTTTAAATGACTAAAACTGTAGGAAAATACAATATTTATTTATCTCATTCTAATGAAAGATTTTGATAGTTGAGTAAAAACAAAATTAAACAAATCAAAAAACGAATACCTTCGTTTTAGGTGCTATGCCAAAGCAAAGACAGTAACAATGTTTCAGCTGGAAAAGTAAAAATATTAACTTCATCAAATGACACCAAGCATCACTCACTTAAACACATACTGCCAGTTTGAGTCTTAACATGCTTTACTGAGGTTATGTCTGCATTGTGACATCCCAGATGCTAGGATGTTGTTGTTAAGCTATGTTTCTGCAAAGAAGAAAGCAGTTATGCTTGGTAAACCTCAGAAGATATGATCTATTTTGTTGTCTGCAGAGCAGACATTAGCACTTGGGACCATCATTTTGGGCAGTCTGAAAGCCTACCAATGACAGCTTACCATGCTTTTAGCATACCTGCTTCCTGGTCCATCCATCAAAGTCTTTCGGCCTAGGTTTAGCAGAAACTATGGCTTAAACTAAGACAGCAGTACTTTTTTCTTATTGTTACCTTTGTGCAAAATGTTAAAACTAAACAAAATTATCAAAGTTGTTAACAAATAGAAGTTGAGAATGAAGTAGTTTATTTATACTGTTATGGTAATGTTAAAGCTGGCTAGTGAATTCAAACCATGGATATTTTTGGTGTGAGGTGACGGTGCTAACCACCAGTGTTGTTCAAGTTACTTGAAAATAGTAGTTAGTTACTAATTACTGATCCTGTTACTTTACCGATTACTTATTTTCAAAACTAATTAGTTACTTTATTACTTAGTTACTTTTCAAAAACACGATACACAACCTGAATACTTAATAAAGCAATAGACCTTTCAGCCCAATTCTATTTTTTCTGCATAATCCATCATATAAAATTAAATCAAATGAAAAAGTCTCTTTGTTTTATTAGTTTTAATCTTTTAACTTTTTGCACATTGCATCAAGCAAAATATAAATTATATGCAACAGTCTTTGACTTGAAGAAATTTGTTTAACATTTAAAGCTATTTTCTACATATTTCAGCATATAAAATACAATATGTTTTGTGTTTACACTGACTCTTTCAAATAGATGCAAGTAAAACACAGCAAAAAACATGCTCTTAAATCTATTTTCACCTGTTTAGCAGGAGTGGGGTGGATGGAGGTTTCCCAGTGCTGCAGCGGTCATGTCAGTGGGGGGGATCTGGGGGTTTCTGTGTGATTTCATGTTCCCGTGGCAGTGTGCTAGATGCTTGCTCAGATTTGAAGTTAAATTTTTTTGCTGCAGAAAGACAAAAACATTAGTGTACAGTGGACACTAATGTTTTTGTCACTTTCAGACAAACAAAATCACGGTTAAGTAACACAGTAATGCAGCGTGCTCACAGGAAAGTAACAGTAATCTAATTACCTTTTTACAAAAGTAATTCCTTACTTTACTCATTACTTGAAAAAAGTAATTGGATTAAAGTAACGCTTTACAAGTAACACATTACTGTAATACCATCTCTGCTAACCACTGTACCCCATGCTCCCAGAGCAGAGAAAGGTCCCAGCTGGCCTCTCTGGAGTTTGCATGTTCTCTCTCTTTCTGTATGGATTATCTCCAGGAGTTTCGCTAGGTATTTTATTTTATTTTAATTATTTGGAGGGGTCTTTAAGGGATATTTATTCCAGTTTGCTAAAATCATGTAAAAAAGGTTATAACGAACAGTTTTGAGGTACAGTTCACTGAACAGTTTACTGAAGGAAATCTGTACCTTTATGAATATTCAGACCGTTTTTAAGTAGTCATCATTCTTTTCCTTCAGTTGCGAGATGACTGTTATTCATAGATAACTATGTGTATGATGAGAGATGGAGCTGCTTTTAAAAGATCCTCTCTTACATTTCAACTGTGAAATACATTCTAAGGATCAAATTTGGTCAAATTTGACTCAGCAGTCTCATTAGAATGGTTGCATAAGGCCTTGCTGTTTTCAAAAAGGGATACTCTCATTGCTCTGTGACTGTTGTAAATACAAGCAATATCTTTACATTTTATTTAGCTATGTGTTTTTTTCTCTGTGCATTTTCTGAATTGTGGGCAATTAACTAAGTCTTACCTTTGTAAGACTGGCTGGTAATCACAAAACACACTATACAAGCAAAAGTAATGAGCCACTTATCCACTACTGGAGCTTTTATGACATCCCACTCTAAATCCATAGGCGTCAATATGGAGTTGGCTTTTACTCTTCTGAGAAGGGTTTCTACAAGAATTCGGCATGTGTCTGTGGGAATATTTGCTTGTTCATCCAAAGTGCATTTGTGTCAGACTCTGATGTTGGACTTTGGGGTTTGGCTCGCAATCTCCATTCTGCATCATTCCAGAGCTGTTTGAGTCAGTTTCTTCCATGCATAAGTCATCCAGCCATGCATCCCTTTTACCACAAAGGTAAAAGGGATAAGGGGCACAGGCCAGCCCCAGAAAAAAACAAACAAACAAAAAACATAGCATTGTCCCACCTGCACCAAACTTCACAGCTAACACATTGCAGTCAGGTAGGCAACATTCTGCTGACATTCACCAGAACCAGACTTATTTATCAGGATGCAACAAAAATAGAGAAAATTAAGTTGTTACTCCAGAAGGCACATTTCCACTGCTCTAGAGTCCAGTGGTGACATGTTTTACACGACTCCATCAGACATTTAGACATTTATTTGGACATCAGAAATTTGCACTCCGCTTGCAGTGGGTTGACCATGAAGACCTATACCACAAAGCTCCTAACTCAGTTTTTGCACTGTTAATGCCAGAGTAGGTTTGGAACTCTGCAGTGACATTCATGTGCTACGTGCATCGGGACTAAGCAACCCAGCTCTGTGACTTCACATGTTCTGCAACTTTGTCAATGAGTTGTTGAGGTTGAGTTTATCATAGAATATCTAGGAGGGAAGAAATTTCATAAACTGACATTACTTTATATTACAGTACCAGTGGGCTCTTTAGGAAGGCCCATTCTTTCACAAATGTTTGTCGAGGCAGACGCCATGGCTAGGAGCTTGATTTTACACACCTGTGGCAATGCGACTGATTGAAACATTTGGATTCAACAATTAAGAAGTGTGGTTTAATACTTTTATCCATACAGTGTAGCTGTCAATGAATATGTGACAACCCCACACATCCTCAACAAGTTACAGCAACTTGTGTGTTGTTCCTGATTGCTAATACTAATTTCTCAGGATCAAATCGGTCTATTACTTTTTTCACAGCAGAAGCAACTGAAGCCCATTATAACCTATTTCATCTTTCACCAGGGATTCAAAAGTTATGCTTTTTGGTAAAAAATGCTACCATCTGAAATATTATTTCTGTTGGTTCACCAAAAACAGATTAGTGACAAACAAAACCCTGACTGTCTATTTGAAACTTTGTCCTCAACCTAGGCAATATGCTTGTGCATGCAAGTCCATTTTGAACAACTGTGCTCTGTACAGCCGTGTATGGTAACCCCTTCCTGTAATAATCAGCAATTATGCAGTCTTTTCCATGGTTGTGGTATATCTTGAGAGAGAAGGATTATGGAGATTCAAAGGGAGAAGTTAAAGCTAGAGACCAAAACATTTTGGGGATAGATGAGAGATGGGGGTTGGAAAGCTCTATCATCAATAAAAGAGGATGTTTTTGACTGTTTTTTTTTTCTTTCCTTTAAACCAAAATGAGAAATATAGTGTGTGATGCTTACTCTTTAAACAATGTGAGGACTCCTTATCATGTGGCAACCCACCGGAAATAGGGCTGTGACCCATCTTGGGTTCCTACCCATCGTTAAGAAGCTAGGGTTTTACGGGAAGTGTGAATGTGGTGTGCGATGAAAGGATGGGATGAGATGTGTGTGTGCATGTCTGCTTGTGTGTGTGTGTCTGTAGTGCATGCTGTTATTATGTTGCTGTGGTTGTAATGATGTAAGATCGAAGGGAGTAAACAAGAGCAGCACGCTATCTACAAGCAACATATGAAAACATCATGTTTCTGTGGGTCTTAGCTGATTAAGAAATAAATGATAAATGTGTAAAAAAAAAAAAATTAGAACAAATTGAGAACAAATTCATTTTGGTTGTTAAACATGACTGATGCTTATCTGAACCCAGTACAGCTACAAATCTAAAGCTTACCAGCAAGACTCCAAGTTACTTCTTTGTATAAGGAGCAGCACAAATTGAAGTTAGTTGAAGTCTGGTCATCTCTATCAACCCTGATAAATATGCCATAAATGTATTTTGCTTTCCTTGGGCTACTTTTTTACTTGCTGTAGGGGCACAGACGCCCGCTAGTAAAACATAACACGTGGTTAAAAACCTTCAGGCAGACTTCAAAGGCGTATAACAGGAATGACTAGCTGGTGTCTCTAGCTGTCCACGTGTAGAGCAGAGGACCCAAACCATCCCAGCTTAATTTGGCTAGGTTGGTTTGGGTCCACTCCTTAGAGTTAAGCGTTGCTGCAAATTAACAAAAAATTGTTCTCAGTGATTGCCTTTAACCTATGATGAAATATTCCTTTTTTGTATAGGACTGGTTTCCAGGCTGATGATTGAGGATGACAATGTCCACATCCACGGGGTATAAGGGGTCACTAAAGATTTGATGAGTATCAACTTGCGATCACACTCAACAGATCACAATGCAGTTCAGTGCCTGTTGGAGATTTGGGGTCAACATTTTAGATAGTTCTCTCAACCACCATCATCACAGGAAACTCTTTTAGAAAATATGTTTCACGCATTGAAGTTGCTCTGTGGTTGTTTGGTGGGCCAGTACCACTTTTTTTCTCCTTTGATTTGTTACCCAACTGTACATTTTACATTTTAGCAAGTACTGCATTATTTTATATGCTGTGTCATACATGGCTATAAATAACTTAAATATAAATAATGTAATTGTCAACAGCAGGGTGATCCTACACACAAATCCACTAGCTGGCTGCAGGCAATTTCTGCCAAAAGTTTGCATGCTCTCCTTGTACCTTTGTGGTTTTTGTCAGGTAAAGGCGTGGGAGTGGACCCAAAAGCAGATTCAAATGACAATAAGACAGAGAATTTAACAGAACGTTATAGAACACGGGGACATTTGCTGTGAATGCAGAAATGTAGCGTGAGTCTCTGGCGTGGAGGCAACTGGAACAGAGGGAGAGGGACGTTAATTCCTAAGTGGAGGTAAGATTGGCAAAAGGTAAGTATTGAGTTTGGGAAAGAAAGCCCTATTTGTAGATGGGAGGCTCCGTGAGCGGGGGAATTGAGGGAGTGTCCACCTGAATGAGTATGATGCTCTGACCTTTTATTTCAAGGGATTCTGAAGAGCACGGTGAGCCGTATAGCAGGCAGGTGAAAGTGATTGAGTAGTGGTGGCTCTGAGGAATGCGCACACAGACTGAAAGAGTGAGTTTGATGCGATGTGACTTGCATTCAGGAGAAAATAGTGCAGGTGAGTCAAGTCTGGGTCTAGGAAGAAATTGTGGGGTTGTAGACGAACTGGCATTGAGTGGAAAGCTGGGCTGGTTTATAATGCTGGCCTGCTAATTGTCATTCCTGGAGGTGGATGATGCAGGTGTGAAAACAGGGCTCTGTGTCCCCATGGGCGGATACAAGAAAACCAGAGCCAATGCAGAAAAACACCAAAACAGCAGACACTCACTTGGATGATGACAGGTACTCCTGTTTCCTCCTACAGTAAAAAGACATGCAAGTTAATTGGCAAGTCTAAATTATCCATGTGTGAATGTGCATGTGAACGGTTGTCTGTCTCTCTGTTAGTCCTGTGATATAACGGTGACCTATCCAGGGTGTACCTTGCCTCTCACCCTATGACACCCGGGATAGGCTCCAGCCCAGCTTTAACCCTGAATCAGATAAGTGGATGGATGGATGGAAATCCGGTGTAAATGTGAATGCTTGTCTGTCCCTCTGTGTTAGCCCTGTGACAGTGATGTGTCACAGGATGTGCCCCACCTTCTCCTATGATAGCTATAATGGGCCCTTACCCCTCCATGACCCTAGATTTGATAAGTGGAAGAATATGGATGGATGGATGGATGGTTATTATGAAGTGTTATCACGATCTGTCTGGCAAGCTGATCACATAATACAGTAAGTCCACTGATGGGACAATAATAATAATAATCCCCAGGTAACAAACATCCAGATTTTTTCCCTCCCGAAATAACACAGTAAGACTTGTGCTCTTTCTCTCTTGCTGCCTTATCCAACCATACCCCCCTTCATCCTTCTGCCTTGTCAATCAGTAGAAGGAGGAAAAAGTCATTAAATCTCTCTGTTGGCCATATATGTAATTACAGTCTGCCTGTATGTTGCTAAATACGCCCCGGCGCTAGTCTGGTCTCCCTGGTCATGTTTTTTCCTCCCACCGGTCGTGTTTGAAGCCCTTATAATTGGTGCAGGCAGCGTGTCAGGATTACAGGCTGCTAGTTTGAGACCCCGAAGCCCCCTCCTCCTTCCCTGCCTGGCCCCCCATGCTGATTACCACAAGTTTAAACCCTAAAATCCCTCTTCCCTTTTTGTGTTAGAACTAGATGGGAGATCATTAAAGTCTCATAACTATAATATTTTATCAATTTTAGATATTGTACAGTTTATTTGGTACAAATTGTGAAAGTTTTTTTTTTTTTGTTTTTTTTTTACAGTAGGTGCCATTTAAAGTTTTAATTAAAATGTCTCCAACGTACATAGTGTACTGTTTCAGTCTTTTGTGGCTTGTTATCCTCAATTTTAGGCATACCTTAACAAATAACTCCAGACTGTTTCATTCAGTCTTTTTCACTACTTTGTTATGCAAAAAACAAACAAACAAAAATATATATAAATCTTTATCACAGATCGTGTGACACAAAATGACGCAAGGGATAGAGTGAGATATAATGAAATCATCCAGTGTGGTGATTCCTAAAAGGAGGAGCTGAAAGAAGAAAAAGAAGATCTATACATCCGTGTTTCTCTCCCTCTATAAAAAATTATCAAGGATCACATTGCTACACTTGTAAAGGTTTTTTTTAGTGTGTTAATTAAGTCTGTGCATATTTGACTGGTGCCTGCAGGACGCCTGTGGTCAGTTGTCTACCTCTCTCATGTCACTCTACAGACCTTTTATTCAGAGCACCCCCGTCTAACTACGCAGTCAGTGAAAAAAAAATCCTCCTTTGCTGATGCCAAGCTCATCATTTAGGTTTGACCATGCTTTCACCCCAAAACTAGAATTTAGCATTTGAGTGAAATCATTTGACTTAAAAAAAGGAAAAAAAAATCCTCTTAATGTGTTTGGATGTAGCATAAAGTTTACAGTGCTATAGGGCTACCTCTGTCTCACTGCCAGTCGTAAAACTCTTGTGGGTTGAGACAAATGAAGGTTGTTTGGGCCATCAAAGCGTTTAAAGTTGAAATGATGGAGCTGATGGTCAGTGATGTCAGAAAAGATGTTGACTTTGTCTGAGTCACAGCAGTTTCTGGTCAGTAGAGCCCCTAATTTTTCGGTCTGTCCGTTGCTGTCTCTGAGTTTGTGTCTCTCCCTGTTAACCTCTCTTACTCTCACATCATCTCACTCTGCTCTCTCTCACATCTAAAAACTGCTGCTCGCTTCTCCAAGTCAAAAGTGCTGAGTGGGGCCAGAGATGCATGCATTCAGAAATATGAAATGATTATTGGTTTATATGCTATGTTCCTGAAGATACTTCAATGGAAAAATCTTTATTCCAAACACGATCAAATTAATCAAAAATGAAAGATTTTTGTGTCCTACATAACAAGGGCACCTCTTCTCTTTTAGATGAAACATTAAGAGTAGCGGTGCTAATTTCCTTCTCCCTTGTCGGCCACTGCCATATTTGGATGCACATATGACAACACTGTGACCTTTGCAAAAATTTGAAGAAGAGTTGGGTTTCCAAGATTTCATACTGTACTGCAAAGAACTCAGATATGATTCTTCTTCAGCTTAAAATCTGAATGAAATACAGTAGCTGTGCTAATTCCAATATGGCTATCTTTTTCATTGACGCTGATATGCTTCATGGAAAGTGAGTTCAGATATTGTTTTGGGGAATGGAGGTATAATTATGATATGGGGTAATGAGGCTGTTGATCATGTATGAAGTCAAAGCCATGTATGAAGCTGTTGTCTACTGTGTTGTTTTCATAGGCCTATGTGTGCAACATGTTTTTAACAGAAGCCTGGGGGAAGGTAGAAGCTACTAAAATATGTATTGCTTATGTAGCTTAGGTAAGAGATCATTTAGAACCCTAAGGGGCTTAGACTGTAGTAAACCATAACAGTTAAATACTTCAACTCATCTGTAGCCTTTATCTTGAAACAGGCATTTGAATGTGAGGACCTTAATTCTCAAAACCATCTATAAATGAGCCTCCTCTAACATAGATGAAGTTTTTGGTCAAACTTAATAAAGTATCCTGATATGCAATTGTAGTCTTGATGAAAAATTGTATGTATAACTTATATAAACTGTACTGTCACATGTTAGGTCTGCATAATGACTTGTGCTTTGATCAGGTCAAATGCACACTTATGCTGTATCCTTGAATGAAACACTGTCCTGTGAATCCTGTACACTAATTTCTATTTCAGACAGACTATAAACTAATCTCTGGAAAAACTGTACAGTTTAATATTGTGAAGATGGATTAAACAAATTCATTAAACCAAAGGACAAGAAACTTTCTAAAGCAAGAACTTCAAACCTCGATTTGTGATAGTGCTACCGCTTTATTGTAATCATCCTGATGTGTGTTGTTCACCAGGAATCTGTGAGGTTAAGTGAACATCACAAAAACAGTTTAATGTGGAATTCATTTTTTAACATATGGTGCATGCTAAAACTCCCCCTTCTTCATTAACTTATTTTTCAGCTTTGGGTTTCCAACCAGCAGCTTCTAAGAGGGTTCTCTGGTGTCTCTGTGGCCTTTTCACCCTATTTGCCGAGTTCTGGATGTCACGTAGTGGTACACTGGAGTTTTCAATGGACTTTATGAAAACCATTGTAACCATACAAACAATAGTGAAGTATCCAAAAGGGCCTCTGAATGTGAATGTCTTCATTCAATAAACAGCCGAACAATAAAACACCATGTAATTTCCCCAGTTTCTTTTTGTTCACGGAATAAATATTTCTCTGTCTTTGAACAAATGAGTCTATGGGTGGGACTGGCAGAGGCCATACAAGAATATTTAATTTCTTTAAATTTGATCAGCTTGAACCTTTTTTCATTCCCTTTTTTTCTGTTGTTTTGTGGTTGCAGTAGTACTGAATGGTTATCAGCTTTTTATTTATTTGAAACTGGCCAGTTGTTGCATTTACTTTTACTTACTGTGCACCACTTCCTTGTGTTCGCTGAACATTTGTATTTTTGTCATAGCTGGATTTCCTTTCTGCCGCTATAATATATCTATGTTAAAGACTCCAGTCTTTCCACTTGTTCTCTGTTACTCTACACCCCCCAACCTTACCCAGAAGCCCCCACCCCCAACCCAGACATCTGTCTCACCGCAGCACAGAGCCACGGTGTGACACCGTGCTATAAATACGAGCGCACACAGACACACACAAACACATACACATATACTATAAATACCATCTCTGTGCAAAACACACTGCTGCAGTATAAATATTTAAGTATAAATGTGTAATGAATTTATTGATATGTTGCCCATGCCAGCAGGCACTGTTTTGAGCCGCAGAGTGGTAAACCAGTGTGGTGGGATTGAAGTGGTGCTGAGGGATTGTGGGGACGCATGTTCCGAGTTAGGCAGCTGACCAATCGGTGGGCTGGAAGCTGGAAGCCGCATCACAAAAAGAGCTACTGATCAGTACCAGTCTTCATAGCCATCCATCTTTCTCTTTTGCTCTTTCCTTGCCCTCTTTCTTTACTCTCTTCTCTTTATGATCCCTTTTATTCTTTCTTTCTTGTTTTTCATGATTCAACTTTAATTTTTTATCCTTTTATTCCAGCCATTCTTGCCTCAAAAACTTTTATTTACACAAAAAATAGTTACAAAACTCTTCGAGTATGTTTCTGGTTATGAATGTAAATATCTTTTAGTGGAGTTGTTGCTTACTAAAAATCTAGAAACAACTGTCCTAAAATTGTTGGCATCTGTACTGTCTATAGATGTCAGTTAACAGTTTGTTATATTCTTTCTTAGTTTTGAATCTTATGTCTGCAAATGTATACATAAAGCCTGTTAGGTGGAAAATCTTATGATTTAAATGCTTTGATTCCCACCAGATGGAGTAAAAGTGTTAGTTACAATGTGTCATTTTTTTCATCGTTCTAAAAATATGAAAAAAAAAATAGTTTCTTTTAGTGTTCACAGTGGCTATTGTACTTTCAGTTCTAATGGGAGTAGCCAGTATCACTTCCTTTTGATAACAATCATGATTTGTCCTACTATGCTCAATAAAATTGTTCCAGAGTCTCAATTTCCTTCCTTCGTAGTAGCTGTTCCATTCTCGTAACTATTAGCCTCATGGGAAAGTATCTGGGTGTATATTTCTATAAATACCCCCTGTGCAACAAGTGTTCTGGAAGAGCTGGACTTCCAATGTTCAGTTTTTTTAAACAAAAGAAGTGACTGCACCATTAGACAGGCGCTGATCCTAATCCTATATAAGATTCATTTTTGACTTTTGTCCAGAAGTGGAGCTTAGCTCTAGATGATAGTTGTGGAAGTAACTTTGGCAGTATTTTCCAACATCATCTGTGTTACTCGTGACACATCCTTATGTTGTGTTGGTAAAAATTTCAAAAATTGGATAGTATATTATCCTTTTTTTCTGATGTTTGACCAAGTGAGTTGGGCTGTGTCAAACCAAAATTATATTTACTATTGGATTTACACATATGTATTAACTTTTATACAAGCTTTGGAATATATTCAAAACATTATCCAGAACAAATGTTAATCTCACTTCAAAGAAACCCACAGCAAATGAATCTTCTCCCCAGAATAAGTTGTTGATGGCAACAGATGTCGAGATATTTTGCCCTAAAACTTCTCTGGGGCTGTTATCCATTAGACACTTTAAACAGCCCTGCATATTCCTAGTGTCTATCGTGCATTTTGTGATGGATCACTCCTGCAGGTGAAATGATGAGTTTCTCATCACTTGATACTTTCACTTCCTTTCCTTCATTTCCATAACAGGGCTTTGTTTCTGCTGCTTTGGTGATCTCACTAGTGTTATTGACAGCAATCTTGCATATGACTGTCAGGTTGAGGTCTGGATCACTGCTTGACATTTTGTGTTTGTGTGAATGGATGTCAATAACACCACCCAGCTCAGTTTGCATAAGACTTTGGTTTTTAAGGGATTAGCATGTCTACACCTGTCCATAATTACTCTGAGCGCTTTCAAGATTCAATCAACAGCACAAGCTACCTTGGTGTGACTCTGTTTTCTTTGTTTTCTCTGGCAAAACTGCAGCTGTAGCACTGGTGAGCATCACCAACATCAGGAACAAGATCGAGATCTCCTCTTCAGAGCCCAGCCTTGATTTCTTGAGTCTGCATGGTTTCATTTGTGCGTCACTTGTACTGACACACAGATCCACAGCCTGAGATAATGGCTAATGGGCTACATATCATTTGAAACTGCCAGGCTGGACCTAGAGCAGAACTGTGAGTGACCCTTACAGTCACTGGAATGATGCACTAGCATGTTGAAGAAACCTATAGATCTTGTTCTAGCTGAATGCACTTTCTATAAAATTAATGTGAAGAAAAATGTGGTATCTTACAAATTAGTGTAATGCTATGAAATGAAAATAGCCTAAAGGATTGTTTTCAGCTGCTTGTTTTTGTGTTTCCGTTTGCATTTTCTCTTCCTGTTTTTAAACAGATCTTTCGGTCATCCCACTTCCCTTCCCTTCACTTTCTCTGTCTCCCTCTGTGATTCTCCCATCCTCCTTGCCACACACCTCTTCCCTGTGTTCTCTCAAAGCCAAGTTTCTATGTCCTTCTTCCAGCTCCAGTCATCAAAGGTCACTACATCTCTGATTAGGGCAAGTGACTGTACAAAAACCTATGTGTGACAGTAACTTCACTTATTTGAAAAGTTGACTTCTATGGAAATACTGTTTTCATGTCTGTCTCATGCATTCATTCTGTGTTTATCTTTGAGCAAGCATGGTAATCATGTTGTCACAGCTGATTTAAGGGTGCCCTCTCTGTCTCTGTCTTTCTCTCTCACTGGATTTCTCTCGTTCTCTTTTCCACCTTACATGTTTACTTTTTATGTTTTATCTTTCACATCCGTACTTTTCTGTTCTCTTTGTCTTTGTGCTTGTTTGCGTCTTAACATTTTCTCCATCTTTCGTTCCTCCCTCTCTTTCTCACTTTCTCTCCTCCCCCTTCACTTTCTTTCCCTTTTTCTGCCCAAAGTTCTGGAGGCCAGCTGGCATGGTTTTCTAGTGGTGTAGTAAAATATAAATATAATAAGGACGTTTTTGAGCTGGTGAATCCATTCTGAGCAGAGAAACATCACCACAGAGCCCACAGATGTGGCACATACTCAGGAGAGAGAGTGAGGGATGGAGAGAGGGAGGAGGGACAAATCCCTCATTTGACATTGAGAATACAGCAGCAGCATTAGGCTGCATTATTGTTGACATTACCAAAGTACTAGACGTGTTATTAGGACACTTAATAATACTCATTTCCAAACCCATATTTTTTATTCTGGGAGTGGAACGGAGTAGCTATGTATGATTCATAGTTTAGAAGAATCTTTTTTTTAATGTTCATCTTCTCAGATTACTGACTATATAAAACAAAGTGTTTTTGCACCTCTTTCTTAAGGGCCAAGCTCCTTTTACACCAACTTTCTTCTGATTTGCTGCACCTTGAAAACAAATAGTTTGTATAACAAGGGGGTGAGGCTTCTGTGCTAGCTAGCCAGAGCAGTGTTCCTGAGATGATATCACCTCTGTCTGACATCACATACATGTCAAAGAGTTTGAAAAGATGGATGGAAAGAGTTTCAATAAATAAATAAGTTAATAAATTAAAAAAAACACCACCTGTAACTGAAATGGAGCAAAACTGCCAACCTGTCCAGGGTATACTTTACCTATCACCTTATGACAGTTGGAATGCAGTCCACCTCCCATAACCCTCAGCTGGATAATTGGATGGATCGATGAATGAAATGGCAAATTTGGAGCAGGCCATTTTTAATATAACATTTCACTGTAACATGAACACACACGTGTCACCCCCAATGGAGTGGATTTTATTGGCATTTTAATATGCAATATCTATATTTACTTTACTAAGTGCAACTTTGTAAAAAAGCATTAATGCTTATCTAAATGTTGCACGTGTTCACATGCATGCGTGCGTGCATGTGACCTCTCTATTTAACAACTTGTGGCTGTGTCTATACCTGCAGTTGGGTACTTCTGTATGCATGTATTTGAGTGCATGCATGTGTGTTTCCATCTCTCCGTGGCTATGTGTTTAATGTCAGAGCACAGCACAGCCTACTTCAGTCCCCTGGGTAGCTCTTTGTTTGCTTTAGCCATGCGGTGGCTAGCCTAGCCCGCTAACTCCAAGACACATTTAGCCTGGGCTCCACTTTTATATCATCCTGCTTTTATTTTCCTTCTGTCTGCTCTCAAACCAAACACTCTGCACTGAACTGGACTTTAGCAAGACTAGTATTGGTGCCATTCTCAACCATTGACAGACAGGTTTGGTCAGTGTGGTTTTCACTGGCTGACATGTTAGCTCCAGCTTACCATCTTAACTGCTGGCACTGGCTAAGTGGCACTCACTGCCAAAAAAATGTATGCTAAAATATATAAAGGCTACAGATAAGCTCAGCATGCCCACGTTGTTTTATCTCCTTGTTTTGGAAGATTAAGGCTTAGAAGATTTCATATATTCCCACTGTGCTGCTTAGAAGCCGACTACATATAGGCATAGTTTTAGGTGTTTATTGCGGTCTGGGGTTTGATGCTGGAGTGTGTGGAGGGACAGAAGAAGAAGGAGGAGGAGGAGGAGGAAGAGGGATGGTGGTTTTAGCCACCAGCTGTTGTTACCTTGAGCATAACGTCCTTTAACCCCCATTACAGCAATCCACCACAAGCCACAAACACGCTAGCTTCAACTGACTGAAAAACAACCCAAACTCACTTGTTTACTAGCTAATGTGCCAAGCCATTTGCTGTCTCTTACTCATTCAAACACTCATTCAAAAACTCTGTTTTTTTTAAATCAACTTCTTAATTTACATCTTGCTCTCTCATTTGTCTATCCAAATTTCCTGACATAGTCACAGTCGCTTTGTTAAATTTTCTCACTGTCTTTCATTATGATTCAGTTTTTCTGTATAATCATTTCTAACATCTTTTCCATCCCTTTCTTTTCACTTCCTTTTGGAATTTTCTTTCATCTGTGTCTTCCTCCTTTTGCCCGATTCAGAGCCTTTGTTGGTTAGGGCCCCGGGTATGCGTGGGTAACCCCGATGCCCATGCAAAGGCTGTGGACTCATTGAGCCTCAGTGTCAGCAGATGAAAGCAGAGGGAGATTCTGGGGCTGGCACCCATCTCCTTCTGTCCTGCCACCATGGTCTCTTATTTCACAGAGAAAATTAATAACTTTAACAAACATCAATGAATGAGGGCCTGATGCTTGGTTGGTTTGTCGGCTGGCCTGGCATATGTGTGTGTACTGTGTACACATGCCTAGATATGTGTGTCTTTGCGTTTACGGTTGTGTGTTTGAGCTCATACCTTACTTTATGTGAGCCATTTTAGTTCTGCTGAAAGAGCCTGACAGGAATAGTTTACAGGAATAGTGTACAGCAGAGAAACTGACAGGTTGATGAATAGTAACAGCGAGACAAGATTTTGGGTGGGGGTGTGTCAGGCTCCACTTTGGTTTGATCTGATCAGAATGTTGTCTTCTTGAAACGCTATAGTGTCGTCTTTTGAGGCCAAGAAGAACTGAGAGATGGATGGATGAAGGGAGGGATGGATGGATGGGAGAATGTGACCACTTCTGAGGCATTGTCGACAGCCACGCTGAATAGGCAGCGGGCCTGCCTGGAACCACGCCTGTATTTATGATCTTCAAAGGAAGGATGACACACACACGCTCACGCACATCCACAAATTATTGATAGTTACAGGAAAACACATGCTTGTGCAAGTGTGGCACATGCAAATTTGCATATAGATTTCTTCTCACACATAATAAACAAAGAAAAGCAATTCTTACATACATGGCGCCAGCCTAAGTACCACCGCTGATAATGTGTATGTAAGTGGTCACAGCAGGTCAGTTTTAGTGAAATGTGCATTGCTGTTTAGCTATAAATGGCACCTTTATGGTCAAAATGGTGCAAAGGTCTTTACAATGCCTATAGAGGTTTCACACGTGAAGTTGTCCACCACATTATATATGAAACAACCACTGGGGAAAATGTGTATTGTAATGTGTAATGTGTATTATAAGTAAGAATAAAAAAAGTCCCTAATCTGGAAATGGAGAAAGTTCACCTTCAGTGTAAAAGTTGTGCCTTAGCGCTGCAGTAAACATTTCAAAGGTGCAACTTTTACTTTCAAGCAAATATTTTATAGTTTCTTGGAGAGTTGGTGAGTGTTTGCAAACACAGACATTCACTAACTACAGAGCACAGTGACAGTCTGATAGCAGTGAAACCAAATACATTCCAAGGAGGTCAAGAAATACACCCTACAACATACACAAGAAATCAAGAAAGTTTTTCCTTTGTAAATGTTGGTTGGGAGGAAGGGGAGGTCACTGACTGCCTATGTGACCTCCATCAACCTACAGCAACCACTCAAGAACCAGTCAGGGAATAGACTACATATTTTTACTGGTGAATGGTGGTTGCCAGCTCAGATTCTAGGCCTGTGTGATTGGGATGTTACATCGCCACACATCCAAAATGGCAGAGAAGTTAACCTCGCATGGTTAGCTGACATGTGACTGAAAAATCTCAGTACCTGCATCAGCATCTGCAACTGGTGCAAGAACAAAAATGTGCAAGATGCTAACTTGGCGAATGATGGCATTTTCGGGGTTCAGTCTTTTGCTGTTTAGGAGAGCAAAGGAACTAAAAACTCCCAATAATGTGATATTTAAAGCAGTGAGGCACAGTTAGCTTGGCTATCCCTGAATTATCTGAATTATCTCTGATAATTATGACATCTACATGCGGTATGCACATGTAGATAGATTTTTGGCTGTGAAGTTGACTGGTGGCAGCAGTTGACTGGTGGAGACTTCATGAGGTTGCTAAACTGGTGAAAGAAATACGCTGTTTTACGTGAAGAGTGGGAAAATGTCAAACACTTAGAAAGCCATCTTCATGTTTTGTTAATAGGATAAGCAATCCAGAGGATGAACTGCAGATATAAGAACTGCACATTTATATTAATTCAATCATAATTTCACAGACACCATCCATACATCCATGATCTTCTTAGCTGTGAGGAAGTAAATAAGTATACTGCCCAAGTAGTGACACCTTTCTTTTATTTGTTAACACTGCTACGATTTAAGGAACAGTCATTAAAAGAAACTCTTAACAGTGATATCTTTGAAAAGTCACTGACCATACCCCAAAAAAGCTTTTTATTCATGGAGTAGCAAAAGTTCCCGATAAGATTGAACTGCATTATGGGAGCTATTCCACTTTGCGAAGCTAGAACCAAATTTGGCAAAACACTGACACCTCTATCTGACAAATTTTGATTTATTTGAACTAGTCTGCATGCTCCATACCAGGAAAAGTTTAATGAATTTACACAAGTGTCAGTATGTGCTCTGTTTCAGCTTAAAGGCAAAAACAAAAATAGATGGCTGTTTACTCTGTGTGAATCTCTCTATTTGCCTTTCAGTGTCCCATCAAGACACATGAAAAGCAGGGTTGCAGCAAAAAATATTTTACGGTGTTTACAGATACAAATAATAAAACGTAAACTGTGGAAAGCCTCAGCCTTGTACAGTTTAATTCATTCCAAGGAGCCAGCATTGAGAAACAGTGGTGAGACCGCTGATTTTCTGCTGGCAAATATTTGAAGAGCTAATTTGGAGGGGTTGGGTTTGCTTGTGTGTGTGTTTGTGTGTGCATGTGGATGTGTGCTTCACCTATAGGCAGCAAGAGAACCAAATAGCCAAAAGCTTTTAAATTAAAGATGTCCATTTTAGAAAACTGACATAAAGTTAGTACTATTGGTTATTTATTAGAGCACTCATTTAAGACTAATTGTCCCTGCTGTAACTCAGTCAGTCAACTAGCCGTTCAACAATCTGTCAGTCAGTCAGCAAATCAGTTTTTCTGCCAAGCAATCTACCTGCTAAACATCCAGGCAATTAGTATGTCTCACCACTGGTAATTACCCTATTACGCAGTCAGTCATCCAACATCAAGCCAACTAATGACCCTTGATCTTTATGCAGCCGGGGAAAAAATGTGGCAGTCTACTCCAGGAAATTGATTGCTTTAATTGATTGTGATTGTTGTTTACAATGTAAAACAAAAAGCAGGGCTGTCAGAGTACAGAGCTGTCAAGGGCACAGAAAGACATAGACAACAACTGGAAATGTGAAGTGGCAGCAATAAAGGGCAAACTTGTGTTTGCTGCTTGCCTGTCTGCCAGCAGAGTGTGGACAGGACTCTCCAGTGCGCCCTGTGCCCAAGAGGGGCGGGGTGGGTGGCAGAGTATAGGAACAGAGGGAGCAAAGGAGAGAGAGGAGGGCAGGACTGGCAGGGTGCGGTCTGAAGTGGCAACAGATCGTTTTGGATCACTCAAATCCCTTCAATTCAACTGGAAAGCTGCAGCTTGTTGCACGCCGGCCGCATATGGAGAGGAAAAGCCTTCAATCCAGAGAGGGCACCAACCAAAGAGCAGGCAAAAGTGGCTGCTGTTATGACAGTTTCCCAGAGGAAAAGAAAGAGGGGGAGAGAAACCACAACACTGCAACTTGGATATCAGTAACCGCTCTCTCTCTTTAACTCTCTCACCCACCAAATCGACTTTGAACCTGTTTGTTTAAAATGCACGGACTTTACAGCCTGCACACTTACTGTTGATTCTGTAAGGCGGTGCGAGCGAAGTTTCTCAATACAGGGTCGATGTTCTGGAAAAGCTAGAAACTTTTTGGTATCCAAATGGTGCCCCGTGCAGCCGAGGTGCTGAGCTTCTTTTATCCGATTTTTTCGGACGTGGATTTGCAACTGTCACGGACGATGGAGTCGGTAGCCAAACCGCGGAGGTACTGAAGACATCTCTCTCCCCCGGGAGAGTCCTCCCTCCCCCCGGGGCGATGCGGATCTCCTTCCTCCTTCTCACCGCCTCTCTGTGTGCCTTGGTCCTCCTCCTCCTCGCACCTGCCTCGGAGGGCTGCGGGCCGGGGAGGGGGTACGGCAAAAGGCGGCTCCCGAAAAAGCTCATCCCGCTTGCCTACAAGCAGTTCAGCCCAAACGTCGCCGAGAAGACCCTAGGAGCCAGCGGGCGTCCCGAGGGCAAGATAACACGCAACTCCGAGCGCTTTAAAGAGCTGACGCCAAACTACAATACAGACATAATCTTTAAAGATGAGGAGGACACGGGCGCCGACAGGCTAATGACCCAGGTGAGAAGGGGGATGAATGAGTAGCCTACGTATACGTTCGCAAAGATGCGATACAGGCCAGCGTTCCTAAATATACCTGGTATTGCAAAAGGGGGAAAAGCTTTCTTTCTTTTTCTTTTCTTTCTTTTTATAAAGAAAGAATCGGTTGAAAGTTGATTGTAGCAAGCATACCACAAGGAGTTGAGTGACTAGGTTAGTTACACTGTTGCATCCAGTTGTCTGCTCAATATCTCTGGTCAGTCAGATGTTTGAACTACAGTGATTGATTTCATTGACTCCTGGTCCTCTGGGTTTTGCTGCCTGACATACTGAACTGTTATAGACTTTTAGTGTTTCTTTTACTCACGCACCAAGTGAGTCTCGGTCGTCGCCAATCTGCACGGTTTTCATGCCTAGACATAAACTTTGGTGTGCGTAAAGTCACCGCCTTCGGGTCCCGGGGCATCTTTTCCCATCAAATATTATTGTCAGTGCTGTTTTCATATCACAATGTTCATTTGGCCAACAAGCACACACCTTTCATATGAAATGTGCCATGTTTTTTAAGCTCTTTTTTAATTGTGAACCTTTAAACAGATTGGCTAATTCATTTAATCCTACGTTCATTCATTGATCAAAGGATTAACATAAACCACAATAATAATGCTTCTAACAATCTGGAAAAAACCCACCTGGCACATTTTTAATATACAATGACTATTTGCAGATTCCTTTGTGTGTGTTTTTTTTACAATCTGAGGTATCCTGTATTTATTTTGATGATGATTATTATTATTTTAGTCACTCATGCTTTCCTGCTAGTTATCCTAGGTAGTTATCTTACTGGGCTCTGCTGTTGTCATCCATGATCCATCTATTGTCACCACATAATGCCCCTGATTAACAGACTTATCAGAAACAGACTGTCCACACTGTAAAATGTTTTTTCTTTTCATTTGTTGATTGCCACGATGTAATCATTCTTCAGAGACATTTCATTGCAATAAATGTTTCATATACGTTTCTTCTCAAGTTTAAGTGATACTGGGACTAGAAGATTTCTTTATGTTTCTAACAGTCTGCTTTCCTTTTGTTCTTGTTTGTTCCTCTCTTAGCGGTGTAAAGACAAGCTAAATTCTCTGGCCATCTCTGTGATGAACATGTGGCCAGGTGTGAAGTTGAGAGTGACGGAGGGCTGGGATGAGGATGGTCATCATTCAGAGGACTCATTGCATTATGAGGGGCGTGCTGTCGACATCACCACATCAGACAGGTAGGCTAGAATAAGTTATGTGCTGTGAATAGGCCGGGCGTTGGCCAAAGAACATTTAAACTGCTTGTAGTGCGTGAACTGTGACACTCAACTTATCTGCAATGTGATGAGTCAAGCAATTGGTAAACAAATACACCGCATTTTTTTAGCTGATAGCAAGTTCTCATATTTTAGTCTGAATGTGGGAAAAATTCCTTCCTTACAACTTGTCTACATAAATGTCAAAGTAGAAATGTTCTTTTTTGTGAATTTTAATTCAGATGGACTCATGCTGGAAATTAACTATAAATTTTTTGTCCTCCTGACAGGGACAGGAATAAGTATGCTATGTTGGCTCGCTTGGCTGTAGAAGCTGGATTTGACTGGGTCTATTACGAGTCCAAAGCCCACATTCACTGTAGCGTCAAGTCAGGTAAGAGATGGAAATTAGAACAGTGCACAGTATGTATGCATTATCAAAGTGCCTCTTTGTGTGTTTTTCCTTTTGTGTTCAGCTGTTATTACTGCTAATGAGGCTGATGCTAGACCATTTGACAGTGAGCCACTAATGGTTTAGTTTCCCATTCATTGCCTTTATTAACACTCTGGGTGTGTGCTTAAGTGTATGGTCTACTGGGAGCCAATCAAAGCAGGTTGTGCACCTGTGCTCTTTGCCCAGTTTAGCCTCACATGTTGGTCTTAATAGATGTTGTATAGTCATTATGTAAATCGTTAGTTATCAAGGTTTTAGGATATTTAGCTGTACAACATGTGGATGAAATGAATGAAAACAAATGTAAGTAGGCTTTTCTGCATTCAGTGCAAGCTAATACTCTATATGTAGTACCACATTTGTGGTCAAAAACCATGAAAGATATATGGTGGTTAAATTAAAATACTGCTTGACATAATAGTGTTTTCTGTATTCTTGACTGTATATTCAATCTGCATTTTTGTAGTAGATCTATAATATTTCAGTACACATACTTTATCAGATACTTTCTTCATGCAAACAATAGCTGAAAGCATTCCACCTCCAGCTATTCTAACTTTTAAGACACTTAAGAAATCCATTTACCCATGTCTGGTACCAACCAGTTATTTGATGCCAAACTGCATTCTAGCAGTCTGCTGAGGTTAGTAGCCTGTGAGATGATTAACTCTCTCTTTGTTCGCTATTGCTTTTCCTTCAGTAGGTTTCTCTGAGATCGCTTATCTGAGTCTTATCACCCCCTGGTCTCTGCAGCCTTCAGGCTTACTGACACACACCTTGGACAAATATTTGGCTGCCTTAAGACAGCCCTCTCACACAAACACCCACGCACATTTATACTGATTCATTTCTGTTTCACAATTATTTTGCATTAATTATTCTATTCTATTCTATTCTATTCTATTCTATTCTATTCTATTGTTCTCCCAGTTCATTTAAGACGGTAGTACCATATAGTGCTTAGTAATAGCAGGATTCTTTGCTAAGATTCGAGCCCATTGTGATGTCTCAGTGCGTATAGAACCGCTGAGACTGTGCATGTGCATGTGACCCAGTTTAAAAACAATATCTAGAACCAGAGTCTGTGTACTTTCCTGGCTCTCTGACCCCAGGCCGTGCTCTGACTGTGGTGATACAATCAGCTGGTTATCCATTAGCTCTTGCCGACTACCCCTTTTTGCCACCTCATCTCGCTGCGTCTTAAAGGGCCAAATAGCTCAGATATACTCTGCAACACTGTCACTTCGGCAATAGCAAAATAAAATAGTAAAAGAAAGGATGTTTCTCTTTTATTACTCTGCTAACTGTTAACATGAAAAATCTGCTTCAGAAAGATAGAAATACAGTACATGTACATACCATGGCACTGAACACTGTTTCCATAACAAAGGACAATACATGAAAAATATGAAGTTACAGCATTGGCTGATATTTTGCTTTGTTGTCTTTTTTTGTAAGATTCCCATTACTCCAAGAAATTGATTTGCCTTAAAAAAATGTTTTGGGAACTATTTCATGTATTTCAAATCATATAAATTTATTGTAAGCATTATAAAAATGGTTACAATGACACATAACCATATTTAAAGATTGCCTCACACAATGAAAGGACAAGTAATAGTTTAAAAATCCAGCGATCAGCTCTTAATTGGTTTGTTTAAAAGCAGATAAAAACATTATTTTTCTGAAGTGGGTTTCTGTGTGTGCATAGTTTCTAAGCACAAGAAGAGGGCAAGAATCAGATAGACAAGAAAGCAGTTTGAACCTTGACTTTGAGTCATAATGTATACATGTGTTAACAATCCACCACTAATCCACTGAGATAAAGTTCTTCGAGAGTCAAAGTCTTACCTGCTTTATACTCAGTGACCCAGAAAAATGTGAAATCCCTGTAGGAGACCAAATGCCGCGGTGCCTGTTCTCCTCTCCCGAGAGGACCTCCAACATTTCTCTCTCTTTATGCTTTTCATTCTTGCATTAGCACTAAATAATTACAAATAACATCATCATGTCTTTTGTTCTTCAATTCAACAGAACACTCTGTGGCAGCCAAAACCGGTGGTTGTTTCCCTGGTGACGCTCAGGTTGTCGTTGAAGGTGGTGCTGCTAAACAGATGCGTGACCTCCTCCCTGGTGATCAGGTCTTGGCTTCCTCAACAGCAGACGGCCATGGTCCTTTTCTCTACAGCCCAGTCCTATCCTTTCTGGACCGCCAGCCCAATGCCTCAAAGATCTTTTATGTTATTGGGACTAATGCAGGATTCAATATTACTCTCACAGCTGCTCACCTGATCTTTGTCACAGACTGCACTGCTGGGCTGAATCAGCCAGAGGAAGAGCCCTTATCGGGTTCCACGTGGGAAGGCAGGCCTAGATGGGGAGTAGGTCAGAGGACGGTTTTTGCCAGCGAGGTCCAGCCAGGACAGTGTGTGTTTACATCGGCAGGGGAAGCGAAGTCACAGCCAAAACTTTCAGTTGTGACCTTTGTGAGCGAGCAGAGGAGCATTGGCTTGTATGCCCCACTCACCCAGCATGGGTCTATAGTGGTAAATGGTGTATTGGCATCTTGTTATGCTGCTGTGGACAGTCACCATTTGTCCCACTGGGCCCTGGCCCCACTACGACTCTTCTACAGCCTGATTGGGCCATCAGAAGCACAGAATGATGGGCTGCACTGGTACCCTTGGCTTCTACATTGGCTAGGGAAAATGCTGCTGGATACTACACACTTCCACCCCTGGTCTGTTGAACAATGACATAGATAAGAGGCGCAGAGACATGTTTCACCATGATGTCTTCTTTCAGTTAACACTAGTATGGAGCACTAGAACGCAAAGCACAACAACCTTTCTTTTCACAAGAAATCAACTGAGGGACCACCAAAGGCAATTCATTTTATAATGTAAATATGTTTTGTAGTAACTCCACTTGCCTGTATTTGCTGTACTTCAACAAGTTCTTTTGTTGTTCATGCAAATGAGATAAAGAGAGAAAATGAGACAGGACACATTATTCTAGTAACAGAAATATGGAAAAATAGTATTTCCAGTTTTATTCATTTCCAAAAAAATGTAATAGACATGAAAAAAAAATCTGAATTCTGTTTACCACAGATCAAAAACAAAGATTATACTAAAACAATTGCTGAGAAGTGAGACTGTCGGGTTTTATCCTTCCTTTGTACTGTATTTACTCCAATCTGACAATATTTGAGCTTATTGATACAATTTTGTGAAACCTCTTTAGTGTCTCAGGCTTAAGATGAACACACAAAGAAAAAAAGAGGAGAAATTAGTGACTGAACAAGGTGAGATGTGAAACTTTAAATGTACATAGGTATTTATACAGTTAAGTCATGGACTTTACTTAGTTTACTGTTAGATTCATCACTGCAGTAAATTCACTGATTCTTTACTCTTCCTTTTAGAGTCTATATTATATATTAGCAAATAATTTACAGAAAAATATTTAACTAGACAGTTTATTAAGTTCATTACTTTGTACATGATGAGATTAAATGTACTGGTGTTGCATTGTTTTTTGACATCTGAAAAGGGGCTTTGTTGTAACAACTGGATGGCAGAGAAAGAGTATGAATACACAGTATTTGTGTTACACTTTGTACACATACTGTATAATTCTACTTCACAACATTTGTCACTTACTGATGCAGGATTGATTAAAGGTGCTATAGTGGCCGCCCTGTCTCTGCCATCCGTTTCTACACGACTTGATTGTGTTAAACAAATTTATGTGGCTCATTTAAACGTCTCCTTGTTGATTATCAGGTGTTTTTAATTTAAAACTTTTTTGTTTTTCATTGTTTCAGGTTTCCAGTTTTCAGATCAGTACACTCAGGCTGTATTCAACTACTGTATTAAGTAGCTAGCTAGGCATCATATTAAAAACAGTACTTATTTTTATTCTTAAGCGTTTAATAGGTGTTTATTTGAAACTTTGCATGGTCTTTTTTGTCTTCCGTCTTTTTACACTTAGCAGTATGCCAAGCAGGTCTAATCTTTTTTGTTAAATGGCTTATTGGAGATGAATAGATATGTAATATATAGTTCATATTTCCCGCATGCCCCTCCCAGTTGAGTTGCTATGTGAAGACTCAAACATTGCAGTCGATCTGGAAAATTGAAGGCATTCTTTTGTATGACTGCTCAAAGAGTTGTCACATATGTATATTAAGCTATTGTTGGAGAGACTATTTAAAGATCTATTTTTTAAAAAATGTAAATGTAATATTTTTTCTGGCAACTCTGTTCATAAAATTTGTATTTGAAATATAAAGGTTTTCTCTTGTTTGTAAACTAAAATCTGTTGTGCTTTTATCATAGCAAAAAAATCTAAACGAGATCGTGACAATACAATACAAAGTATCATATAGATATAGATTATCTAATAAAGTAAACTTTCATGGCTATTCTGCTTGTTGTAATAGAAATGCTTTCCGTCTTTTCAAGATCTATGCTAACAAAATGGACTAGCAAAAGGATTTCATAGATAAAACATAAATAACCTATTGGTCACTTTATAAAGTGATACATCTATAACTTAATATAACAGCAGCTGTGGTTAGGGTGGGCTGCTGTTTGGTTTCAGTACCAAGGACAGCAGCTCTCAGCAAAGCTCCTCTTTCCTCCCCTTGATGCCTGAAAGCTTTTTCTTTTTTCCAGGATAGGAAATTAGTCAGTGAGCACAGTACCCCCTGCTGGATGCTTCAGTATTTGCAGTGAAACAAGAAGAAGATGAAGAAGAAAGAAGTTTCTGGCTTTAAATCCAGTCTGATTCCTTTTTGGATGTTTAGCTTTTTTCCCACAGTTGCAAAACGGAGGTAGGTAAGGATAACTGGTGATTCTGAACTGGCTGTAGGTGTGAATGTAAGAATGAAGGTTTGTCTGTTTCTTTCTCAGCCCTGCACCAGACTGGGAACCTGTCCAGGATGTAGCCTGCTTCTTTACCTAATGGGATGAAGTAGATGGATGGATGTCATGAAGAACAACACGCTGAACACAACTTGTTTTTCTTAGCTGAAGAAAAAAACATGAATTAGTGAGAAGTACTTTAAAATTTTGTTCACTTTGTTCACATGACCAATGATCGCAAATAATGAGCAGAGGGAGAACTGTTTTTTGTTCCCATCTATCTATATATAGTTATTTATTAGACAAAGAACAAAGTGTGTTTTTATAACCAAATTTTAAAGCCGGCATTAATAACATTTAAAATATAATTTTGATTTGAACAAATTGGTGGATTAACCAGTTAACAGAACAAAAAATTATTTTAGTAAGTAGCAATTTTGTTAATTAAAAATATTGTAAGGTTTATGCCACATCTTACACTCAGTGTTGGCATGATAAATTTAGTAGGAACTGTAAGGTACTGTACATTTAATAAATAAGAACCACAGACAAGTAGCTATTATATTTTTTATCTTTAATATTGGTCAGTTAGGTACAGGAAAGTCCTTTGTGTCATACCCCATAGCTCAACATAGGAGAGTGTTACATAAAGACAAATACAGAGCCAGACCCAGGTAAACATGACCAATTTATACAAAAAGGGAAAAGAAATAGTGATTAATTTGCCTTAATGTGAAGCTGTTGTTCTCACGTGTTATAAGGCATTTTAAATATACATGAACGAAAGAAAGAAATGCAGTCCAAAGTGGTTTAAAAATACTGAAAACCATTAGAAAATGTCCACTTGTGTCTGGTTGCTTGGAATTTGTCTTTATGTGACAAGCCTCCATGTAATTAGCTCTGTTTGGACCACGATACCTAGCAACATTTTGAGGCAAGGCTGATGGGCAACCAGCAGTAATAATCAGGACTGATTTGAAAGAGAATGGCGGAAAAACACACACCGTGACTGCCCACCACCATCTTATAAAGTTTAACAAAACACATAAAAAAATAAAAATAAATACCTTGTTTCAACTGCCTCAAAAGTGACCCAAGTATCACTGTCTTAAATTAAGGGTGTTCACACAACAACACATGGGAAGTCAGCATGCACACAGTAACACACATACAATATGAATGTCTTTATAGAATATGTATCTGTCATCACAGCTTGGTAAAATTACACTTATACACAACAAATGCACAATAACACCTGGAACCGTAATACCAGCCAGTGGAAAAAGGCCCAAATACATTTGAGTTGCCCTTGTCCGGTCAGAAAAACTTCCCCTGGTAGGTTGTGGCGGTGGTATCATCCAATAACAATAGCCTATAGATAAAGATTTCTGATCTCAAACAACTCATAAACACACACACATACAATCGTACACACGTACATTTTCTCTCAGACTTATTACATGTTAATAACATCATGAGAATCGCTGTTAATTCAGTGACTGAATGAATGACTGAATGTGAGATAGTTTTAACTACCTACGCGGCTACGTCGAGAGCAGTAAACCTTACAGAAGTACAAAACACTCCATATCATCCACAGTTGGCAATTCTGTTGACATAGTTACATTAGGCTATATGTAATCATTGCTTGGCAGCATATAAAAATAAAAGAAGTTGCTCTGGTGCATATTCATAATCATCTGCATGTGAGTTAAATAGTCTCTTTGCAAACAGAGGGAACTGTTTTCGGCACATTTATTTATTTATTTAGTTAATGAGGCTGGCTCAGTTATTATATATTTGATTAGTATAAGGGTGTTGCCATATCTATAAACTATTGTACTACCAGTAGCAGTTTCTTGTTTCTGTATTTTGTAGGCTAGCTTTTAGCAAGCCAGGCTAATGCATATTTGAAATCGCTTGATAAGGTAAAAAAACAAACAAAAAAACAACAACAGTCAAAAATAATTTATCAATTAGTCATTAATACCATATGAGACTCCCAGACCAGAAATCATAATTATGGATTCCTTGTTTACTTGACTGTTGTCCAGTAATGTAAATCCAGTAATATGTTGATCAGTTAACAACATATATGCATTTATTTGGATTTTAACAACAGGTTCATACTACCTATACCACCACAGAGTCTAAACTAATACAACAACCAAGGGCCAATCTTCTATAAGTAAACAGTTAAAATAGAGATAAAGGACATGTTTTATCCAATGGAGTTTGTGCCAATGGCATCATATCAGGAGTGTGATCACTAATCTGAGAACTCCAGTCCTAGTTAAAGATCTGCTGCTGGGCTGATGAGGTTTCAGTACCATGTAAGTTCAAAGTTAGAAGGAAAGTGAAGTTGCAAGCTAGGAGTTGGTTCGATTTTTTCAGCGTTTTAATCTGCTTAGTGACTGTTTCTACTAAAGTGAAGTGTTTTTACCTTTTGCTCAGCCTTACATTCTCTTAACAAATCCATTTTTAGACGGATGTGGGTGTAAGACGCTCTGCTACACCTGACATCATACTAACTACAAACGGTCCTTGATATCTCATTCCCAGTTTAAAACATGTCAATCGACATCTTTCTCATGATGACGAGTGATCAAGGATAAAAGATTTTAATGCCATTTCAGCTGCAACCATTTCAGGGATCACCATCCTTGCATTTATTCAGTATGAGCTCGAGTCTCCAATCACTTCCTCAAATATCAGGTAATTGCAGAGAAAAACTGCTGAAAGTGAAACCTGTGAAATGGCTACATCTGTAATTTATAAATGTTGGCAGAAATCCACAGAAATGCCAACATCCACTTTTAGCACAGTGTAGCAGACCTTAGAAATGCATGATTTCATCCAGGGCTGTGACAGCTCTGCTTTTATGGCCAAAGTCCTAGGAAAGATACAGTATCAGGGCAAGAAAGGGAAAATGGGCAAGAGGAAGAGAAACATAAAGAAGGAGCCGGACTGTGGTCCTGTCCTCTTGTAGATAAGAGGCAGCCTCACAGCCTCTGGGTAAAGTTTTCGGGAAATACTCCTTTAGTGCCGTTTTCTTTGTTTTGCTGCCAGTCGTCTTGCTTTACTCCCATCAGCCAGCCTTCATCCTAAGCACACAAACATGCAAGCAATCAGATAACAGTGTCAGTGTTTCTGTGGCACAAAAGCACATGAGTACGCGTTTGAATTTTGAGTTTACCTGTTCTTCGGGGTTGTCAAAAGTCACTACTAGCACCACATCACCGGCCTTCATCTCCAGTTCATCTGTGTCATTGGCAGCATAATCGTGCATCACTTGGACCTATTGTATATAAATGCTAACGTGAGTTATCGTCGTATAAACAAAATACATTTTACATTTTTAGGTTTTCCCATTTGGTCTCCTGTTTTACCTTGAACAGAAAGCCAGGAGGCATCTCTGCAGATTCTGATGCTACTTCTGTTGATTCTGCTGCTACTGCAGGTGTCTGGACAATAAATACATTTAAAAAATGCTTAATTTATGGATACATTATTTAAATAGTAACATTTCACCTTAAAACACACATACATGTCCATTAAATCTTATGTTGTTAAAAAGTGAAAAGAAAATGTGATGGCAGAATTTTACTACCTGTCTTTTTTAAACAAAATAACGACCTCATCAGATATATTATTTTGTGACTAATGAGATAGAAGGATGCACTTTGTCTTTTATTGTATAGTTGATTCGTTAAAAGACAAATGTAGTTACCTAAAAAAAAAAAAACATTGCCAAGTATAAGGTTTACAATGTGCATCACTTTGTCTTTCAACTGTTCCTTTAGGAGTAGAAACAGCCGATCATCAGCTCCATGTCATCCTATCTCTAGCATCCTCTTCTTTCACACCAACCCTCTGCAGGTCCTCCTTCACAACATCCATGAATATTCTCTGAGGTCTTCCTCTTTTCCTTTCTTGGCAGCTCCATCTCCAAAATTCTTCAATATATCCACTATTTCTCCCCTGAACATGTTCAGCCTTGCCTCTTTTACTCTACCTGAACTGTTGCTTTGATACACTAATTTTTAATCCTGTTCACCCAGTAAAAAATCTTAACATCAGCACTGCCAACTCTATCTTAGCCTCTTGTCATTTTGTGGGTGCCACAATCTCCATAAATAATAGAATAAATATAAAATCCAGAAAAGGGTCGTTTTTGTTACATAAAAAAATGCAGCTCTAAGTTAATTATAGCAATCGCTACATATTATAAATTAAACTCTTGCGCTCACCTCCTCTTCCTCCATTGCTTCTTCTTCCACTACTGGTGCAGCCGGTGCAGTTGGTGTAGCTGGTTCAGCTGCTGCAGCTGCAGAGTCTCCCTGGTAGCAGAGAGAAAGATAAATAACAAGAGAGGTTAAAAGGTGAGACAGATAAAACCTTAAATTAAAGAGGGGCAAAGAATGAAAGAAAGAAGAAACAGACAACACGAGACAAAGACAAGCACAAAAGCCTAAACAGCAAAGTCTTTGTTATTACAGGCATGCTGCACAGATGCAAGATTAAATACTACTGTACAGTTGCAATAAAGCTTTTGCACAGAATACTATGTGTGTGGATTAGCAGTGACTGGGATTAACTGAGTGTAGAGAAGCAGATGTTGCTATTCTTTTCCTTCCCTCAACAATTTATTTTCAACTTGCCCTCTTTATCACATTTGATGCATCCATGCTTCAGGTCCAGATGCATCCTAAATCTTTCCATGTCAAGATTTCTCCATCTGCCACCTTTTATTCACATGATCTTTTTCTCTCCAGTACCCCATGCTCAAACCTCTTTCTTAAGAGTCGATGCATCCATCATTTTCATCCAGATGCATCTCTATATTTTTTTCTCTCCTTGGTTACCTGACCCTCTTCATTATCCAACACAGCAGCAGCTGGGGGGGCTTCCTCCTCAACTGCATCTGCTGGAGCCTCATCTGCAGGTGTTTCATAGTCTGTGGCAGGCACCTCTGCGACTGGTTGGCTTTCCTCATCGCCCCAGCCCTCTTGGGCTTCAGCTACAGTGTCATAATCAACCGGCTGGTTTCCATCATCCCCCCATCCCTCTTGAGCTGCAGCCAAAGGGTCATAGCGAACTGGCTGGGTTCCGTCATCCCCCCAGCCCTCTGTAGCAGCTGTGATGGGATCATAGTGGACAGGCTGCGAACCATCATCCCCCCAGGCCTCTGTAGCAGCAGCCACAGGGTCATAGTGCTGTGTGGTTGCTTCTTCTTGGGCACCACTGTCCTCAGGCTGAAGGGCAAGGGTCAGGTTTCAAGGAGTCAGAGGGCACAAGAGATATTTTACCTTCTGGATATTCTAAGGGCTTCATAAATCAAATGGGATCAAGAAGAATTAAAAATAAGAGAAAGCTGGAGATGTTGTATGACCAGTTTAAGACTAATAATAAAAGTAAAGTATTGTTAATGTAGAAAGGGGTTTGATATTTTTTAAAAGTGTAACTAAATTGATTTAGAAGAGGTACATTTATAAGAAAGAAAGGAGGGAGTTTGAAATGTTTAAATACTAACAGGTCATACAAGTGATTTTGAATGTTTTAGCCCTTAATGTAACAACTATCTTTTAATAAATCTTATACTGGCCATATTGATGTAGCCAAAATACTTCTCTGTTTCCAAAGGATGATAGTTTTCACTTTGTCTTTAAAGAACACTCTGTAAGCATTTGGAAATTGACCAACTGTTGTATTTTGCAAAGGCAAATGTTTTCTATTCTTTCCCGATAAAGGGTTTTAGTTGCTCATCAGGTCTAGACTGCAGGCAAGCAAGTTTTGCACCTGGACTCATGCTACAAAGCCACGCTGATAGAATCTGTGCAAACAGAGGCTTGGCATTGTCCAGGTGAAATAAGCTAACTGTGTATGACATTGTCTGTCTACCAGCATAAAACCTGCATATATCATTTAGCATTAATCAATTTTTTGCACCACGGACCGGTTTAATGTCAGACAATATTTTCACGGACCGGCTTTTAAGGTGTCGCGGATAAATACAACAAAATAAAATGATGCGACCAAGACAAAAACTGTGGTATTTTGTAAATATAATAATAAATTATTATTATTATAATAATAATTGTGTAACTTTATTAGCAGCGTCCTCCTGAAATGCACCAACAACATTGAGAGTAACATCCTCCTCTCTGCCCCTTAATGCTCTCTGGTCACTATGGTAACACGTAAATATTTCTTTCAAAATAAGACACATAACTACAACATGGGAAAAGACCCAGGGAAACCGAGTTAATGATAAAAACCCAGAATTTCACACCCGGTTCACAGGACAGTTTTCTAATTTGTCTTGGTCTTATTTACGTTCACAGTAGAAGGTGGAGAGATTTGTTGATTTTCTTTAGGCTAAATGTTGTTTTAAGACTGACAGCAGTTTTCAGAAATGTTCTTGAGCCCTATATGGGCTCTGCATGGCTTGAGAGCCCCAAAAACATGGCCACTCAATATCGTATTTTAGCACAATCCCTTGTGTATAGAGTATGGAGTGTATTTCTTTTAATGACATAATGTGTCACAGAGTTCAAAAAAATATTTATTCTCTTTTTTTGAGAAAATTCTGACAACATTCATATTCTTAAATAGAATAAATAGAATAGAATAGAACAGAATAGAATAGTTCTTTATTGTTATTTTACACTTTTTGGTTTTGGCTTGACTATTTTAAAATATTCAATCATCGTTTGGAAACAGGGCTGTACTTAATGTTAAATAAGGGGCTAAAACTCTTGCAAAATGAGAATGGTCTTTTGAAGGGATTTGAACAGCGATAAGTATTATCCTTATCAAAATAATTGGTAATATTTAAAGATAAAAATAAAGAAATGTATCTTAATTGAGCAGAAACAGGACCATGGAAGATCAGAATATGTCATTGCTCACAAGCATTATCATCATAATTACCATAAAGCCCATGAAGATTGATGTGGAAGTACCAACCTTTACAGAAAAGGTTCAGATTAAATCAAAAGACAGATGAGGGTTAAGGAAGGGTGGCAGTAGAAGGCAAAAACATAAAAGCTGTCAGCTTTTTCCCATCAGAAGATAGATGTTGGATCTTCTGTGTGTGGTTAGCAAGCATGGTTTCTAATCCAAGGCTATGTTCAGATGGAGAAAGAGGAAGGAAGCTTTGTAAGAGTAGACATGTCAGTCCTTTCTGAGCCATCACCGCTTTGCCTCAGCCTCAAATATAGCAAAACTCCATGATTGTTGAGACACGTCTCTCTTACAGCGAGAGGAACGAACAAAAACGTAGGTTAATGGTCAAAAGGCCAAGCTACGAAAAAAGGCTTTGTGAAGTTGCCCAGTAGCTCTTGTTAGTTTACCAGACTCGTTTGTATAACACAATCCACAGCAAGCGTGAGCAACTTCACTAAACTTTGAGAACACAAAAGATCCCTGTGTGTCACATGAACCATGAAAATAACATGTAAAGGCTACATGTTCTATCAGTTTGACATGTGAACATACAGGTACAGCGTGTGAGGGGAAACAGAAAGGAAACAAGTCAATTCAGTTGCAAATGATTTCAAACCACAGAAAATATTTTTCACTATTAATATTATGTTTAACTTTTACATTAGAATTTACCATAAAACACTTGGTACATTGGGGCTTTTAAAGGTCAGTGGTGTTTTGAGGAGGCAAAAGAAAAAGAGTGATTTTAATTGTTGACTGCACACAAGACACTAATTATATGGATTCAGTATGTATAACTGTATGAAATGTCAACTTAGAACTGAATTGACTCAAACTCATTCACAAGCTCCATTTGTGCTGTTCAACAATATCTTCAGTGTCTATCAAATCACGCACTGCAGACACAAAGACGATGCACAAACAGATTTGGGACAGACAAATGAAAGAGGTCAGTGTATTGAAAAGCTTGCTAAACAGAAAAGCTGTAATAGAAAAGGCATAATAGGAGCGGGGCTTCTATAATGTATGACTGTTATTAAACTGATGGTTACTAGAAAAAAATAGAAATAAGTATTGATGAAGATGATGATAATTAGATTTTTTTGCTAATTACTGTTGCACATTTTTTTTTAGCATGAGTATAGATGGCTTACCCATGAGTCCCAGTTTGCAGGCTGTGGAAAACAAAGGAAGTAATAAATACGAAGAGCAGAATACTTTACAGTGTTGTTGCTTTTGCCTGTTACATTCAATAAGACACGCCCCATGCTCTAGAGCTACAAGCCCATAGCATAAGATCTCCAGCAGAACAACTGTACAAGCACTATGTGGTAAAGTATTAACAGATGTGTGAAGTCTGAAGGGGTAGATTTGTTAAATATATTAGCATATTATTTAATTGTGTTAAAAACTAACAACACTCTCAGACCAATGGATAACAATGTCACTTGGAACAGAGGACAATATTTTAACATTAAGATTTGGCAGCCTGTATAACTAAGTCATAGAGCATAGCAAGAGCATTAGGGAATCCACAGTTAGGTTACATTTTTTGTAATTTTGCCTCAATATACCAATATAGGCAATATGATTAAAATTAAACATTCAAGATGAGACTGAAGTGTTAACTTTTAGCTTTAATTCAAGCATCTAAAAAAAAGCCTTCCGTTAATTGATTATGAATTATAGCCTTGGCATTGTAGGGCCCCCCAACCAGTAACAGCAGATGGCTTCCCCTCTGAGCCTGGTTCTGCTCAGATTTCTTCCTGTTAAAAGGGAGTTTTTCTTTCCCACTGTCTCCTTGCTTGCTCATATGGGGTCATCTGATTTTGGGGGTTTTCTCTCTTATATTGGAGGTTCTTTAAAAAAAATATATACATACATATAAAGGGATTAAGGAAAATATTAAGATAAAAGATTTTATCTCTCATTTGAGGCAATAACTGTTGTGATTTGGGGCTATATGCATGAACTTGAACAGAATTGAACTAAAGTGAATATTATACTACCACTAGTATAATGATTAATTAATATATAGTCAAACTATAACTGCGCTCTATGTACTTCTGTGCACTTCACAGGAGCATTTCTGATAATAATTATCAGTGATTCGTAGCTTTTCACCAGATCAATATTTTTACTGTACTATTAGTTTTGGTTTGCTCATCATGTACTTTCGTGAAAAAATATCTTTTGGCATGTTGGATGTTTAACAACTTGTTTAACAACTTTTTCACAAACTAAATGTAACTCTGCTAATTTTAGTTTAATTATACATTATGTGTACTTTAAAAAGCTCTATATACTGAGCTTCAGAGTGGGGAATTTAAAATGTATGGGTTTGTCATTGCAAGCTTCCTGTCTTTCAAGCTATGTAAATCACAAGTAATGGCATGTAGTAACTTTGATCAATACCATGCATAGTATAAGCCAAACAAAAAGAGATAATTTAAGTATTCGAAAGAATAAAAGCACCTTCCCAGTAACGTGAGGAACGTTTAAGTTATTGAAAATTTGTACAGTCTTGGGGACCAAGAAAGAACAGCAAAGCAGGGCTGTAGTCTGCAGTTCATGCCATGAGTGATCCATGGAAAGTGCTAAAGCAGGAAGAAGTGTACACTAGAGGCAGGTGTCTACAGGTCATCATGCCTTCATCTAACTCTTTTTTGGTATTTTGGAAAGAAGCAGAGCAGGCAACACTTCAAACCATGCCAAGCTTACCAAGTGATTTCAATTTCTATTCAGACCTATCAAGCTTATTTCAGCATATTTAAAGTGAACCAACCACACTGGCAATGGCAGATGTTGTTGGCTAATCCTTCATTGGACATCTCATTCTTTAACTCAGTTCATTTGGAATTAAATATCATGAAATGAACTTAAATTCTGTCTGAATAGAAACTAAAACCTCTTGTGAAGACTGACATATCTTAAAAGAGAGAGGGTCTCTAGGATCTTTATCTTCATGCCGTGAATCATCCACCTGTGTGACCGTGGAGGCTTTGGTTGCTGCACTGAAAGAATCCAGGTCCATGTCCAACAGGCTGCTCACTGCAGGACTGTCAAACTGATAACAACAGGAACAGGAGGGCTCATTGGCTAATTGGGCACAACAGTGGGAGGAGGGATAAGGACAGAATTGAAAAGACAGAATAGAATAGAATAGAATAGAATAGAATAGAATAGGAGAAATTAGAGGAGGGGCAGATCAGAAGCGGGTGTTCTGACCTGCGCAGAAAAGGGGAAAGCTAAAGGGGTTTTTCACAGTTCATCGACAGCAGCTGCTCACTGACCTCTGTAGGGGAGGTGACGTTGATATCAGGAGTAGCTGCAGCATCAAAAAGGTTGATGATATTCTCTGTTTTTAGCTCTTTAGATGGTGTCACCTTGGGTGGAGGAGGCACTGCTGGTCTGAGCTAGAATATAGAAAAAAGGCAGAAATTAATTCCTTCAGCTAGACAAATCAATTGGAATTTTCTGTTATGAATGCAAAATTCATATTATGCAGTTTAATTTTGTTGGAATGTACAAATTACATTTTGTATTCCTTTGTTTTGAAGTACATGCCAGATGGATCAACGTAAATAAGTTCTACGATAGTCTCACAAAAACTTTACCATGAAGCCGTGAATGTGTTTACATATACGATAATAGCCTAAACTGGGGTTCTATTGCCGATCACAAAGAGTTGACCTGAACTTAAAAACAAATGAAAAAAAAATGTTTTGAAAAAACAAACAAACAAATAAACCACTTACAGCCCAAAATCCACAGGTATGGCAACCCTATGTCTAAGTGATGATGGCTCCCCAGAAACTAAAACACTAAATGATCCTCTGTGTATTCTGAACAAAGAGAAAACATCAGTGTGTGTGTGACACTGTTTGTCTACCTTGGATGGGGATTTGGGGATTGGGGGTGGTCCTCCTGGCCTGAGAGTGTGGTTAGATGCCTCTTTACCACTGAGTAAACAAGATAGAGAGAAAGAGGGAGAAGAAAAGAAAAGAAATTACAGAGAAAGCAATGAAGACGGCAAATGATATGAGATAAAAGCGCCGAGGTTAAAGAAGCAGCTAAATGCTAAAACACAAGATTGTAAGAAGGGTTACAAGACATGCACTGCAAGATTTCAAGCTGAAAGTGTTACAAAAGCTGTCATGCAAGAAAAGTGAGTCCCCTTTCATGGTTTCAAGTCCTCTCCTCTCATGCAAGCAGGCTTTGTTTGTGCCTCCAGTAAATCGTCACAAGCGAGCAGTGATAGAGGCAACTCCTGTTACAGAGAAGATGCTCTAAAGTGGATAAAAGCTGCTCCAGAGCTGCAGATATTAAAAAAACATTGACATATACCTGTAACTTAAAGCTGCAACAGGTGATTTTGTACACTGTCTGTTTTAGATGGCAGTGAGAGGTACGTTTTGAAATGTCAAGCACATCAAGGAATTTGGTGTTTAGGATTCAGGGAAAGACAACAATTCTGGAGCTCCAGAACTCCAGTGTCCCCCCTAAGATCCAGGCTTATTTTGTGTCAGCATCTCTGAATACGTATGCTGAGTCATATTACCACAGACAGAAGCTGCAGCTCCACTGATGTGTGTTCACTTATGGATCCTACAAGGACAATGCATGTTTATATATCTACAATTTAGTCATTTTAATCTTCTCTAATCTATTTTTGGTCCATAGTTTTTATGATGGACCTTTGCTCTATTGTTGGATTTCAGTTCCTTGGTTTTCACTTGACTTGAAAACACTGAACACTACTGACTAATGCAGGACCGACTGAAAATTCACCTTCTACCTTACGGTGAAAGACAGCATAACTGTTGCTAACAGTGACAGTCTTGCGTGGCGCAGCATATAAGACACACAGGTCTGCTCAACTCTATCTGCAGCTCTGAGCACGAAACTTTCCAAAAGTACTTCTTTGAAATCACTTGCACAAATCAAGCATCCAGTCCTCTGAAAACTCCCAAGTCTGCAGACTGACTAACATACACGCTAGCTCAACAGACAGGTCAGTTGGACAGACAGACAACAGTTGTTTCATCATTGTTACCCCAGCTGCTTCCAGTTACCTCCTATTTGCTCCTGATGATGAGGCGCCGCAGATACCTGTCTTGCTGAAAGGGGGGGTGGGGGATTCAGGGGTAGCTCTAAGTTAATGTATGCCATTTTGTTCATTCATTGCTGTTTTTGATATGTGGTGTAATAATCTAAAAGATTCACAGTGATAGATTATTGCACCACTTCAGACATGCATCATAAATTAGTGATGCAATAGAGAGATCAGCCTTCAACATAAATCAGTTAGGATCATACATTTCTCTAAAATATTTATCCCTTACAAGCACTCATAGAAACTTCTTCTATCTGCTGTTAATGCTGATCATCAATAAATGAGTTATTTTTGGAACCTGCAGGATTTACAAATTAAAATAAAACTCTGCTCATAAACAGTGTGGACAAAAAAAGATGTATAAATAACCTCCCCACTTCATTTATGCATCAAAAACAATGGTTTTGCGCTCTTCCTAAGGTAAACTAGTTTATGAGGCTCAGCATTCTGAAATCACTGTCAGGACTTTTTATACAAGCAGCTGTTTCAGGTAATCTGAAATGTTTCCAGTACCTCAGCTGTGTAAAACCCAATTTTATCAAAATAAAATTTGATTAAAATTAGTGCTGTCAGCGTTAATCTCGTTAAAATGACGTTAACGCCATAACTGCATTAACGCGGCAAATCTCCGTTAGCGAGTTAGTTATGCCGTTAACGTCATTTTAACGAGATTAACGCAGACAGCGCTAATTAAAATAGAAAAATAAAATGATATCTATTTAATTCCACGGATCCCTCCCAAAGCTTAACCTCTTATGTAAAAAGAATATAAAACAAGCAGTTTCCAAGTACCTGAGAGAATTTAAATGACGGCTCATTGCTCACTAACCTAGTTGTGTCTGTTTCCTCCAGTTTCTCCAGGATGTCATACATATCCTGATCCAACTGTAGAGACATAAAGATGGTGTGTAAGATAAACATTTTTATATCACCTATTTATTTATTTAATTAATATTAAATTTCCTCCTGCCACCTTCTTTAATTTTTATATTTTACACTGCAAAGGCACCCTCCTAATAGGTATTGTTATCCATGTATTGTAAAGTGTGTTTGCTACAGTTTGTTTCCAGCGTCGGGTCCAAACAAATTACTTAGAAACTTTTCTCTTTCAAGGGAAAAAAGAGAAATACATTAAAACAGACTTTGCACTAGGTGATAAACAAGGAAGGTTAGATCAGATTTTATATTCAGCTGCAGGCCCTGCTGACATGGTCGATGGCCTTGTCTGGCCTGAACTGTTATCTGATATACTGCATCCATTTCTCTCGTCTAATCTTTATCTAAATCCATCACTGCTAGAGGCTTATAGAAGACTCCTACCCGACTCATTTCTTTGTGAAACTTCTCCTCAAAACCAGCCAAACTCTGGAAGGTGCTGACATAAAACCCAACACGACTAGAAAGGGCAGAGAAGAGAGAGACAGCACTGACTGCATTAACAGCTTGACTTCATTTAATATGCCTATAAGCACAGAAGAAAGTGAAATGCACTGATCCATTTAGGAAAAATCAAAAACACATATTCCCTACCTGTTCCAAAGTGATGGCAACTCTTCTTGCAAGTCAACATTAATCTCCTCAAACACCTTCTGGGCCCTTTCCAGCTCCTCCTCAGCCTGAAATTAATGAATTAGAGTATGTTTGCAAGTGTGTTAGATGTTCTGGTAATGAATTAAATACATTGTGTATGTCTGTGTGTGTGTGTGTGTGTGTGTGTATGCACAACATCTCTTCCACCACTGATTGTGCTTAATATGATTTGTTCTTTTTGATGTTCTCATTTTCAATTTTCCCTCATTAGATTATCAACAGAGAGGACAGACAAGCACAGGGATCATCTCTAGAAAGGCTTCCTGAAACTAGCTTATACTGACTTCTTTGTTATGGTAACATATATTTTACTGCTGGGTTACCAGAAAACTCCTTACAATTGTAGAATAAGGTAAATATGTACCTGGCTCCTGGAAAGACTGCTTTGGGCAACGTTGTGTGCAGACAGGATACCCTGAGCCCATCCTGGAGTGGCCCTTTCCAACAAGGATGAGGGCTACAAAACAAACATTTTTTTTAGGTTTCTTACATGTTGATTCACCTGAATAATGAACTGAAAAACAAAATAATTGTTGAATTTTGCATCTGAGTGATTACAAACACCGCACCGCATTTGTTTTACCTTAGTAATTTTAATGCCCCCGTCCTTTTTCTTGGTTTTGTGTGTCACGGCATAGTTATGCCTGGCACTGTCGTAATCTACCAGCTTCCTGTCCCTTTTAGCTATACGAGTCTGAATAAAAAGGAAAAAAAATGTATTATTCACTTTCTTCATTTATATCGAAATGCTCAGTATTCATACAATATGCTTTCCAGCAAGGTCACAATATATAAAAGAGACGCTCACTGCCACTGGATTAACATTTAAGACCAACGATCTTTTGTTGAGGTCACGACCTCTTAACTTACCTTAATATCAGGGAACTGGCCCAGGTAAGTATCCATGGAGATGAGAGCATGATCAACCAGCTTCTGGTGGTAATCAGTCCAAAGCACATCACAATCCTGCAAGATGAAGGAATGTACAGAAGCACACATGCAGGCACAAGACAGACTGTTTAACATTATACGAGACAAATCTCCTGCAGAGCACATTTTATATTGGAGTAGCATGCAATGTGAATATATTTCTCCTTTACTTTGTAACTTGTTTCAGGAGCTCTGTCGCATCATTTTGACTTGTGGTCCTCACTAAGGCAAAAGCCTTTTAGCTAATTGCAATGACTTCTTGCTATTTGTGGCTAATCAAAAATGACCTCAAGAATACAATTAGAGGACATTTTAAGGATCTCTGCAACATTTTTCACCAGACGTGGTTCTACGACATTCAGCATAATATAAAGTCTGCAGCAGTACAGTTTTTCATGCTATGGGACTATAATTGCTTGCAGACATGGACAGCCTGGATATTTCAGAAGAGCGGTTATTCTATTATTTTCTAATCAGCTTGGAGGACTCGTGTAGTTGAAACCATTTATAACACAGGATTGGCGAACATCCTTCCGTTTACCTCATGACGACCAGACTTGTAACACTCAGCACTAAGTGGGCACGCATACTCGAAGGCAAAAAAAGTATAACCCCTGTATCACACAACTTTCAGGATGTCTAAGCGCACACATCCTGTACACACATATAACCTACTCACTTAATATAGCTTTTAAAGAAATAGTAAAAAGTGTTTCTCACCTCCACAATGGAGTCCACTTCATTCTTGCCGTACCAGTCTTGCTCATACATGTCAGCTAGACATGCCTGAAGGTTCTTAGAGGACTCATGCATGGCTAAGGACAAACATACATCCTCTACATTAGCTTGTATTAGTGTGTATTCATACGCCAATGAAAGTGTGTTTCTGTGTGTTTGTGTCTCTGGATTGACTTGTGTGTTCGTGCGTGTCACCTTTCACAGCCTCGAGGTATGCTCTTAAATCCCTCTGGAGTTTGCTGCCTTCAGCCTGAGGATGAAACACTAAATATAAGCCTCATCAAAAAACGCCAATCGTGTATTATATGCTGTGGATTCAGACTCAATGCAGGCTACAGTTTATCCTATTTTAGGCCATACTATTGTTGATATCTAGAAAATGTTTAATTATGACTCCATGAGTCACTGAACTGCACTCTTACATATTGTTTGTTGAAGTTGATTACTCCCTCTTCAAAAGCGACATCTTTGGTCTCATCTGCTTTGCCAAGTTTCTGCAGAACCTGTCACACAAATAATGATTGAAAACATCAGACCTTACAACGGATTCCCAGCAGCTTTCTGTTTTGCCATCAAAAATCAATAGTATGTCTTTGCATTTGGTTAGAAACATGAAGTGACGATGTAAAACAGAAACATACACACACATGGCAAGTCTTTTTTTTTTTTTTTTAATATTTGCCATATTGATGGGACATATAGCCAAAATCTCTATACACAGTCTAATTTCCCCCTTCGGTAACATTCACACAGACATAGTATGCATGTAGGGAGGCACCCGTATCTGCTTTCTGTCTATCTTTAGCCTTACAGCAGGCTTTATAATACCTTTAGCTGGACAAATAGCGCCCCCTCCCAAATATTGAGCGCAAAGTGCAGGTGTTTAAAAGCGTAGTCTGTGGCCTCCTCTACAACCTATAGTCCACATATTGCTGCATGGTTGTTTAATAATGGCCTCAGAACGTATGAGATGATGCCCCTTACTGAGTAACATCACTCATCTGCCAGTTTAGATAGGAGCCTTCAAATACCAGACACATCAGGCTAGATCATGAGCGGGCCTGCACCATATCTGACTGCAGTACGTGTCCGCTGTGTGACAGTGTTTTAAAGCAGGGGAGCAGCCTATTTCAAGTGAACAGCCTCTTCCTTAAATACAGCAACCTCCACGCTTATTTGATGATGTCGTGATGCGACACTGCGCCTCTGTGGAGGATGCGGCATTACTGCTTCGTGGCGTGAGGGCCGGAGATATAAATTTACCACACAGCAACGCGTAAGGGAGACGCGCTTACCTTTTCTTGCGCTCTGGTTAGTTTTTTCTGCACGTTACTGGCCACTTTCCCTGCAGTGAGCCCCTTCCCCAAATTCAGCTCAGCCATCTTGTAGCGTAGATCAGTCTTTGGATGCGGGAGGGAAGGGAATAAAAGCAATAACGATCGGAGGGACCGCTACGGTTACTGTTGAGGCAAATGCATCAATGTCCAGTTGAGAAACAACGAGGACAGGTGTAGTTGTGTGAGGTTATGATGTACCTGTGGGAAAATATGTGTGCAGAAAGCTAGCTTGTAGTCTCTAATATTGCACTGCTGTGTGTGCGCGTCCCTGACAGGAGAGGAGGAGGAGGATGCTGTGAGCGATGATCTTAAAGGCACAGATGCTGCGCGTCCACACAGGGACATTTTAAAACATCATTAGACAATAAAATAACCGCCGACACGCGGGATGTGAAGAAAAATGACGTGTTTTTGAAGTGACAGTCAGAAAGGTTCTTTTGCAAACGTTTTTAATTTCATTTCTATCTGTAATTTGACTTTTTAAATACCTGACCCGAAGTCAGGTCTTGAGATCATCAATGTCTTCGCTTTGCGAGAATTAAACATTCAGCAGAACTTTCATAACTTCCAGCAAACTGGCGATAAACAAGAGGGCTACCTTTGAGCATGCGCGGTTTTATTAACGCCCCAAAACTCGTCCGTCCAGCTCCGCTAATATATCGTTACGTAATAGGTAACATGAGAGGCTGGTTTTACTAAGGAGCAGCTGTGCGTAAACTGACCCGAGGAGTAAACATTTGTAACTCACTATTATAATCATTCGTTTAAAAATTATTCTTGTTAATATTTTAATGATGTGTTTGGTTTCAAATGGAATGGATCCAAAATATAGAGTAGAAGTATTTATGTTTCAGTTTAAAGCGCAACTACAAGGATCTTCTCTACGCACATTCACGGATGATTAAACGAAGTTAATCCCAAATCAATATCATCTGACAATAACGCAAACAACCGTGGACTACATCAGGTTTTATCTGGTTCAGATGCGTGGCTCCCGTCTCCGACACGATGATGATTTCTCTCCGGGAGGGGGCACCATCAGCACGCTACATACATCCGCATAAGACCACTAGAAGCAAGGTCTTTCACGCTAAGCTGTCTGATTTTGACAAAAGGCTGCTAAAATCAAGGCAAAGGCCTGATACTGTGTAAATTTAGCCACTTTCACGAAGACGGGCAACTCAAAATATTATTCTTGGTATATTTAGAATAATCCGAGCATAGTGCCAGTTGGCAAACTTTATAAAAATATTCCTGCTGTACACTTATAGCTTAGGGAAAAAAAATCAAATTTATTATTATTATTTTTTTTAAAAAGACAAAAAAGAAAGACAAAAAACAAACAAACCACCCATTAGAAAGTGCAACCCTTTATTTACACTGGTTGTTGGTGCCGGCTCGGAGCTCTCCGAGGTTCTGAACTGACACTATATTTTTTGCTGAAGGAGCTCACAGGCAGAAGAGCAAACATGAAAGGCTATTGAAATAGTAGGCCGGCACTTGTGTTTTCTCTACCATTACACTAGATGTAATTATATCTTGGTTGCATAATGTAGCATGAGAGCCCGCTTAAGGAGAAATCCTACTTACACATGACAAGAAAAATGGTTTAGTGTGTGGAAGCAGCTGTTCCAGAGGGAGCGATTATACAGTTTAATTTCATATTGCATGTAATAATATACCAGGCAAAAAGAAATTTAAAAAAAAGAGAAAAAATGGAGAGAGAGAGAGAAAACGTGCCCTTTTGTCCCTCCTTTGCATCAAACTGCTTTACAGTAAATGTCTCCTTCTTTCCTTCTCTCTCACTTTCTCCTCCTCCTCTTCCCTTTCCCCCCTCCCATCACTCCATCTCCCGGGCTCTTTATCCCCGACAATAACAACATTTGGCCACGAGTCACCAAACCCATTCGTTCACATATAATCACAGGAATAGAGCACCCATCCACCTCCCCCCTCTCGTGCTGCGGGAATGGTTCAATCCGCTGAGAGTGAGAAAGACGGGGAGCACAAAGGAAGCAGCGCGCATACTGTTCGTTTAGGAGGGAGATAATTGGGTGCGTGATGTAAACATGGAATAAAAAAAACCTAAGACTGCATTTATTTTTCACAATGCGCTGATCCATTATCGGTGTTTAATATTACATGAGGCTCTGGCTATGAGCCACGTATCTGTCTGGACAAGGGAAGACAGGCAGCAAGTGAGAAATTGAAGCCAAGAGTGGAGGAGAGGAAAGAGGAGTTGAGCATTCTTTCATCTTCGCTTCAGGGTTTTATCTGGAGTTTCTCGCAGGCTTTGGACCGAACCCGCTTCATTAAGACGTGATGTCGGGTTTTTAAGCTGACCACACCATCAAGAACAGATTTCTTCTTCTTCTTCTTTTCACATGCTTCCCCCCTTTTGAATATAGAATGACAAAAGGAAAACACGCCAATATGTTGCATTTCTGAGGTGAGTGAGTTTTCTTTGTTCAGTACAAAATGCAGTTATTTTATTTTATCATACCACATTGATTTTTATGGAACCACAGAGTGCCACAAGAATAACAGTAATAAGAATAAATACATAAATAACATGCAGCACCTTACCAATAGTGTAATTAAAGAACCCTCCATGTTTCCAAATGTTAAAGCGGTTCCAACAGCCAATTGTGTAGCCCACGGCATTGTGCCAATCAGTGTAATTGCTTTTGAAAATTAGACACAGGGAGGACCCTCAGCTCAAGCTATTGTTTTCCCTCTATTGTTTTCAAACCGCTGCTTAAGGGAACATTTAGTGCTCTTACACAAAACACGAGCTCTTCGAGGCTACTCAAAGGTCGCATATCAGTGACAGCCATGCGAATCCTTCATGATGTGTGGGAATTAGTAACGTGAAAGATTGAACTCTGTATTTAACAGCACTGTGCATAACTAGATTGGACAGAATGTAAACACGAGGAGCACAATTGATCGGAAGGGTCGATGGAAGTCACGTGCGTTCACATTCTATCTATCTATCTATCTATCTATCTATCTATCTATCTATCTATCTATCTATCTATCTTTTTCTAACTATTTTCTAACTATTTTCTATCAAACTTACTATCTAACAATATTTAAGCTATAAACAAAACATATAGGGAGCAGATCTCTTACTGGATTTCTACATAACCTTACTCTGCCCCGGGGTACAGTAATAGCACATGAAACATCTTCGTAATTAGTAGTTTGCCAGAGCAAAGGAAAAGTAATTATAGGCAACAACCCAGCCTATAAGTGCTCAGCCTTTATTTCCTTTGTTAAAGATGCACACGTTGTCTGTGCAACTCGCTAGTTGTGTTCTGCAAATGTCACAGCTCCAACGAGTGTTTATTAAAAGACGAAATTATTTTAAACTGATCGAAACAGAATAACTTCAAGAATAAAGACTGTAGTTATCGGCTTTATTCTCCATATATTTTAGTTGTAATTACGTGTGGTGAGGAATGTATGCACAGCTGTTAATGTGGTGCAAGAGGAGATAAACAAAAGAAGAAAAGCAGACTTTCACATAAAAAAATACAAAACAAAAGAAAGCAAGAACTGTAATAGTGAAATGCTAGAGCGGGAGTTGCAGGGGATGTAAAATAGAGTGTGATTATGTTGAAGTTTGGCTGCTCTAAAATTACAGCTTATAAGGAACATTGTGGCCTTTTCCAAGCATGAAAAATTACAATGTGCATGCTAATAGAAAAGCTAAAAGCACATCTACTGTAGGTCCCTTGAGATAAAATGATGGATTTGAAGGTTGTGCAGTGTTTGAATACAGGACTACACAATCTGGGATTGCTGTGAAGGGATACTATGGGAGGGGGTGTTAAGAAGCTGCTCTGTAGTGACTGTTTGCTATGTTGCATTGAAGAGTGAACTGGTGTCAGCTCACTGAGTTTCTTGCCTTGGTAGCTGTTAAGTCTTTTAATAAGACTCTCTGATTCATTTCCATGGCTGAACTTTTGCCTTACTACAGGTGAACTTGAGGCGTGTTCTGAGAAACAAACAGCTCAAGGATTCAGCACTCGAGCTGTTTGCTGGAATTCAGTTTTACCAATCATACATTTGCATTCAGCTCAGGATTCAACAAGTCTGGTAACAGTGCTGCTTCACCAGTGCACCTGTAGGTCTTCCAACACAGGATTACACAGTATAATAACAATTTCAAGCAGAATAAATGCAGTTAACATTGACTCTCTGATGACTCTCTTTTACTTGCCATCCAGCAATTTTTAGTCAGATCCACATTCTCTAAATGCACCAACGCTATACACCATAGTTACAATGGTCAGTGGGTGTTATTTACACTTCAATCTGCTCTTCTTTGATGTTTGGAATAATGTCGGCTCTTGACATCAGATTTCAATCATAGTGTCATGAAAGGACCGCTTTGGTCTGTGTTTTAAATAATGGGGCAATGGCAAAGAGGCAAGAGGAAACTGGGGACTCAAAACTGTGCCATCTGCAATGGGAATCAAACACATACCTTCAATAGGTCCATTTGAATCCACTTTAATCACTGAATGATCAACCCATATGGCGCTTTCCCGATAGTTACGAAACCATAACAAAAAGCCCACCAGTCTTCAGACTTAGGACTCTGGCCAAATTGGCAGGCTGAAAAAATGAGACGTCTATCAAGAAGTGGACACTTATTTCTCCTTGTTTCATTTCTTCTTTCTTATTAGGTAGCAAAAATGAGAAAATTCACATAAAAATTTCTTTGTATAGCACAATATCTGTGATTTTTAGTTTGAATGACGCTATCACTCCAGTGCATTTCCGTTCTTGAAAGAAAAACAGTCCAGGGAAGGTAAACAAACAAAGAAATCCTCCCCATCCAGAAATGTAATCAACACTGGGGAAGATCTTAGCTAGAAATGCACTAATAAAATTTGCTGAGGGGAGGATAAGTGCCATATATGGGCTGTCATTCATACAGAAGATATAATTCATGAATTGCCAGTGTTACCATGCACTCTATGTACCCGGCTTTGACAACAGATTATGTAAGTGCAGCATGAGCCAAGAAGTCTCAAATTCAAAACTGAGCACAAAAAGTCTGCAGGGACCCCTCAGTCTGACAGCGCTAGCCTGCAACAGGCAGCCTCAGAGATATTTGTTATTCAGCTAACGGGATGCGTACAGGGTTAAAGAGAGTTAACGAGGAAAGAGTGAAGAAGGATGCTGTCTGTCAAACTGCAGTGAAATAAGAACAAGTGATTTCAGGAAGAAAGAGATGGTGCAAACAAAGAAAGAGGCGGAGAGTTAAAAGAGCCAGGATAAGGAGTGTAAGTGCAGAAGGAAGAGAAAGGTTAAAGTCAGTCCTAATCCCATTAATGCACGCCACTGCTGTGCTTCACGCTGCAGTTTCCACATGCTGCTTCAAAGTAATCATCACATGTGTATTTGAGTCATTCAGCTCACCAGTGCACAGTGTGGGTACCATTTAAATGATATGAGCACTTAATGAAAAAAAAATGTATGGAGACCAATGTGCCATCTGTATAATGCTGCCATTGTCAGGTTGAGAGCCTTTATTTCCAACCAGATCTGACTCAGAGCATGTAAAAGCCCCCAGGCAGTGTGGCATTTTATGTGTGTGTGTGTGTGTGTGTTGGCTGTCATGTTGGTTTGTAGCTGGAAGGGTCTTCTAATACCATCTAAGTAGACATGTCTCTGCATCTGCTACTATTTATGTGGTAGCTGCACACAGAATTTCAAAAACTGTGTATATATGTGCATGCAGATGCACATCATTCAGAACTGTATGTGTATTTGACCAGAGCTTATATTTAAAAAAAAATTAAAGTCTGGTCACAGAATGTGTGAGGCCGTTGGACATTTGTCACACGTGGTGTTATCAATGTAAATGGTGCCAAAAAGAGTAAAGGGAAAGTAGTGCTGCAACTGAATGCAGTTATTCAGGACGGGTCTACAGAGAGACTGAAGTGTGAGGAGGCCAGCTAATAGAATCAGGGAGAGATAGAAGACAAGGCTTTCTACAGAGAAACTGTGTGCCACAGACTACAGTTGTGTGCTCACATCACCACACTAGTTTTCAGTCATGGAAATAAATTAAACGCATTTATTCACAATGTCTGCATGTATATAGTGGATATTGTCACTTGGGTTTTGCATCAGCAATGAAAAAGGGGCTTTTGTGAATGATCACCTGGCTCTGCAGTGTTTTCTTGTAAATTGCTTTGGCACATTGTTACTGTTTCGGTTCAGTCTTGCCAATCTCGGCAGCCACTTTGCAACTGTTGGCAGCTGTTTTCAACAATTAACTTAAGATAAATGCACTGTATGCCCATCATCAATTGGCAGACTAAGACAAATCAAAACTCGAAGGAAATTGGTGTTTGGACTTTGTTAAGTAACCTATAATATGGCTGTTTATGCAAATGTCACTCAATGTCTAACTGATGTGTAAACAGGAAAAAGGCTGTTTGTCAGTTGCTATAAACAGATATCTTAACTTTTAATCTTAATATGTAAGGAAGGGACAAGGATTTTGGTATCAATAGCTTTCTGGTTTCATCTCATAACCCAGTATTTTAAGACTACATTTACAATGGAAATGTCTATATTTTGCAACTAAACACTGAGAGTCAAACGGGTTGACCTGATGGACTCTTAGAAGACTAAGAGTTTGCATAAATATATGTGAAAAGGCATTGCAGTGCAAATTCTCCTTTTTGTGGATTGTTAGCGTGCATTGTGATATGTAGTCATACATCAGCACATTTGGGCAAAGACAAATGAATCCGTGAGGGATTGAAGAGGAATTTTAACGCTGTGGCTTAAAGTAGGTCTTGTGTTCAGCAGGAGAGAAAGAGAGAGAGAAGGAGCAAAGTAGTTGAAAGCAGCAGTAAGACAAATGATGCTGGAAAGAGAGATGGTGAAAGACAGAGAATGAGCTGTAATCTGATGAAAGCCTCTTTACTCCCCTGTCACCTCACCTTCAGGCCACAAGCGATGACCAAGGCTTACACAGAGATCAATGCTGAGGCCGCTAGCACACAGACACACCGAGACACCAAACACATACACATGCTTCAGACATGCGCACGCACACACTTAATGATTAACTTTACAGGGACTTTCTCTTTGTCGCCAAAGGGAGGAGGTCCCCACAACAGATTTATGTGCACACAACATAAGTAATATAAATGCACGCTCACTCCTAAGATCGCTTCACTTTAAATGCTGTAAGGCTGCCTGTGGTACACGTGCAAGGTCCAAAGTAGATAGATGGTATACTGGTTGGGTAGAAACTATGATATTACATCTAAAATGAAGAACACATTTTGTTGCCTTTGTGTTTTAGGGGTTTATAGGTCACTCAGACATTTCAATAGACTTGTAGCTCAAAGGGAGAAAGCAGGAGTGTGAGGAGAATGCTTCACAGCTCACATACAGATCACTCTAATGCATTTAAACCCCAGCAATCAAATAATCCCAGCCAACACTGTTTTTTTTTTTAATTTCTGCGTGTATTTTAGAAAAAAACAAAACAATCAAATATAAAAAAGGGCAAGGGAAATGAATGAGAAAAGGGGAGATCTGGGTGAAGGCGAGGAAGATAAGCAAGCAATGAAAGCTATTTAAATCCTTGTTTTTGTTACAAAAAAGTTTAATAGTAAAATGATGCAACTCAAATTGGCATTGAAATAGCCTTGAGTTTTGTTTTCGCTAGAACAAAAGTAAATAGGAAATTGTGTCATTAATTTCTTTTAGCAATAACAATGCACTGTTCATTGAATGAGCTGTACCTTGTTATGACTGTTCTTTTACAACAACATTTTACTTCCTTATTTGCCATATTTACTATGGTAATGAGACATTTTTAAGCTTTGTAAATTGAATTTTTTTTTATCTAAGCATGTTGTCCATGATGTAGTTTAAATGTAAATGGATTGATGGATGGAAATAAATTAGAATCCTCTGAGGTCCATATATATATATATATATATATATGTATACACATATATATACGGAGAGAGGGAGAGAGAGAGAGCTCGATCATCGATAATGAAGCAACAGTTCATGAGATCAGTTTTATCCCAGGCCACTCGTGGCCACTACGGATATGCCAGAGAAAGTCTTTGAAATTGAAATTCAGGTCTCACCAACTATCATCAACAATACACCAAATGTGGTGAAAACACACAAAGTGTCTCTCCTATGATAAAAGAATAAAAATAAAAGATTAGGTCAAATAATCTAATGACTATATTCAAGCACTGAACATGTCTAAAGGTTCAAAGAACTTCACACATTCACACGCGCTTTGTACATACAATTTAAAATGGGCATGCATGTATGCATGCATATGTGTCCGTGGAGTGTTTTTGACTCTTTGACTCTGATTGTGGCTGGTTTTAGCCGCATTTAGCTGCTGAGCCAAGTGCCTTTCTCTTTTCATTTTCCCTCTATACTCCCCCGTTCCTTATCTATTTACTGTTTCACTGGGCAACTTTTCTAACTGTTATCTGTCGAAAATCAGGCAGATGTTGTGCGCATTGCCAATATGCAGATAGATACAAGTGGCAGTAATGCTGGTGGGAGATAGTGTCATCTGATGTGCGGATTATGCTGTGTTATCAGTGGTCAAGTTAGCTGTTCCTAGCAGGCTACATCAACCCTCAAGCCATTGAGAAATGTCCTGGTGATATCAAAGAGCAGCTCAGCACTTTGTCATTACCACTGTAGGAACTAGTGCAATTGGCACATCATTGTCATACCTTATAATCACAGTGTAACGCCCAGCTCTGCATGACAAAGGTCACCAATGCACACGTACTGCCTTTTCTTTAAAGACGGCGCTGACAAAACTGTCACATTGCTGCTAACCTCCTTATTGAAATAAAGACCACTATGCTTTCATAATGGTTGAACAGCAATAATTTTACCTTTCATGTCAGAGGTGAGCTGAATAACAGTAATTTCAGTGTCTCTTTTTTTCTACAGCACTCTTTAATGAGAGCAGGTGTTAGACTGGAGCATGATGCTATATGTCTTTCACAAGCTAGCCAGATTCCTCACACACATAGACACACACACAAACGCACATACACACACGCACAGCAGTAGTCTTTTTGGTGACAGATGGACTAGATGGAAACAGTCATCCTGTCACATGCACACGAACGCTGTCCCTTTCTCTTTTCACTAAAAACAGAACAGAAGTGTGACGACGCGGATAAATAGTAACCATGACGTGTCTGTTTTCGTGAATCAAAATATCTTAAATAGTCGGACAGAAATATGAGATGAAAAGAAAAGCAGACAGCTTGAAAGTCTTACCTTGGTGTGTGCAAATATACAAATATTCACCCACATTAAAACCATTGACAAGTGGAGTGAATAACACTGTTACAGTGCAGCATTCTGCTGGGAAGCTTTCTTTCATGGCATTCATGTGGATAATATTTTTGACATTTGCCACCCACCTAAACACTGTTGCATTGTGGCAATGACAGCGTCTGATCCCTCCACCAGCACGACAGCCACAGTGCAAAACCTGTTCAGGAACAACTCGAGGAACTCAGCAAAGAGCCTCAAGCACTGGTTCGGCTTCCGGACTCACAGATTTCAGTCAGATCACGTAATAACCGTGATCCATGGAGGCCCCACCCAGCCAACCTACAGACTCAAATTATCCAACACCCCTGTGCCAGACACAACAGAACACCCATGGAGACCCTCTGTTTATTCCCTGATGGGTCAGAGATATTGTGATTGCATGAGGGAGACACAAAGAATTAAGCAGATGGTTTTAATGTGGCCGATCAATTTATGTCAGCTTGTAAACAAAGATTGTTATGTTTTGAGACATAATTAATGTACCCATGGCTCTATGAGCGATAGATCAAGAAGTGTTTACTTTGAGTTCTCCAATATGCCAGTAAAACAACTATACCAGTTTAACCTTCAATAATAATGTAAAAGTCCATCAATATTTGACCTTTTCAACATCTGAAATGTTCACCATCTACTTTCTCCACTGTCCAGTGATCCTGTGTAGTATCTTGTCAACCTCACCAGGGAGCAAGCTTGATATGTCAGTAATACCTTTAATATTGTTAGGAAGGTTTACCGTAAACTAACCAGACTAAATCTTCATCCCGCTTTAACCTACTGAACTACAGCTCACTGACCGTCATTCCCATTTACTGTAACACACCTGCAGGTAAACCTTCTGAAACAAAAGGTTTGACTACACAGACGACATGCACAACATTAACCCGTCAGCAACTCAGGGTTACGGAGGACAATTATGCATGTAAACACTCACGCAGCAATATTTCACATTTTAAAGGCACATTAAGTTTGGTTAGCTGTGATTTTTAGCATCAGAGTCATTAGAATCAAAATCAGAATACTTTATGATTCCCAGAGGAAATTATGTGGTCCAAAGAAGTTAAAGTACCACATTAAATAATACAATATATTACAAAATAGCTGTAATATGTAAATATGCCCAACATATTATTACACAAAATAAATATGAAGTATAAAGTTGAAATTGAGGTACCCCTCTTATCAAATCTACATTTTGCATTTGAAGATTTTTGCTGTCAAGCACAATACCAGTCGATGCACGTCTGAGCTGTAACACCAGAAAGCAACATTTTAAAAAATTTAACAGTATCATCACTGTACAGAAACAGGTTGTTCCTTTGTACTCTCGACAGCCTTTTTGCAACACACTGTCAAGAGTTTTCTAGAATTTTTTTTTAAAGTGAATATTTTCACAGTGTGGTCTTTTTATTATGCAGAGCAATGACAGCAGTGTTTTTTTGGAGTTGAGTCAAAGATCTCAGAGGCAAATATTTTAAACCCTCGACAAATGAAACAAAAACTTGTCTGCATGCCTGGATGTAAAAAGGGGCTGTTTTTCTAATATTAATGAGCATAATGCAAAACATATTTGCTCACTATTGTTTTGTAAATACACTTTGCATTTTGCCAGCGTGAATCCCTTATTCTCCATTCTTAACCATACATATTGTTTGCTATATTTCCTCGGCATAGGCTGGATGTGTTGTCTAGATTTGTTTCTTTCTTCTTCTTTAAGTTATATCCACTGTTTTCCTTTTTAACACTGAAGTCTCCCATAAACACGTGATAATAGGATGAATTTCACAGTTGTTCCCACCTCCAAACATATTCTTGTTCTTGAAATTTGGTGTGTGTGTCTGTGTGGCCTTGCTGTTTTATGTTGCGCTCTTTCTCTGTGTAATTTCCCCCCTCCCTCTCCCTCTCTCTTTCTCTGTCCGGCCTTTGCAATCCCCAACCCTGAAGAGCAGCGTGTCCTCGTTCTGGTGATGCTCCGTCGCCAGCGCTCAGTTAGGGGCCTCTGAAATATTCATGCATATACACACAAAACTAGAAACACACACAGACACAAACTATTTCAAACCCTTCATCTTTTTCTCCCTGTCAGTTTGCCCATATCTACAGAAGATTAGAAAATATAATTTATCTAGCAGCAGGTTTAGGGAGAAAAAGCTTTACACTTGCAAACACTCACACACTCTCATGTCGGCGGCAGACGCTGAAACAAACTACGCAATTCCTCTGAATTTCTATACAATACAGGTTTTACAATATTTACTGTACTTATATACTTTGTTTTTGTTTTTGACGTGATAATGTACAGGTGTGAAATATTTTTGCTTGAGCTTTTTTATATAAAATGTTTCTTTTAAAGCGTGTATACTGTTTCTGCATCAAAGATCTTGAGAACAGAAAAGTCAACACACTCGCAGAAGTGAAGTCACACCTCACTGTAAAAAGCTCGCACAGTTTTGGGGCCAGAGATAGAAGCTGGCATGTAGCAGAACAAATCATAAAACACTTATTACAGTGCCAGCAGTGTTCAGATTTGATCTGTGACCTTAGACTATCATCTCATTTGGAGGAAAGAGGAACAGTAGCAGAACTCCAGCAGGGAGCACATCAACAAGCAGAAAGGTTATTACGCTGCCAGCGGTTTTGATATGTGTCCTAACATTATTGGCCTGTTATTTTCAGTCTGACAGAGGAATGCAAGCAAGGATATAGTGGAGCAAATCATCATGTGTATTGTGTCAAGGGGTTCTCTGGTTTGATTTAGGGCTCCTTTTTTAAACAGAAGCTTTCCTTTAAGGTTAACAGCTAAACATTTAGATTGAGCTGGCTCTTATGTTTAACTGTCGTGCAATGTGAGTAACTTAGGTCACCAAAAAGAAACAGATTTTTTTTAGACTGAACAAACATTTGTTTCTTCATGTTGTAATAAGAAAACCTGCGCATTAAAGTGTTGTGCAAAAAGTAATTATATTTTGCTACCAGGGAGAAACTTTCTTGTCATTTTAAAGTTGTTTTGAGCAACAGTTCCCCAGGCTTTCTGTCAAAAGTCTCTCAAAGTTTTTCTTTGGACATTGCTTTTTCACTAATTCTCAGTCAATTCGTGGACTTTTTTTTATATACCTCTGAGCACTGACCTTAGAAATCATTCAAGCAATAAAAAATGCACCTCAGTAAAGGGATGAACCTGTGTTTTGTCTACACAGAAAACTTGGCAAAGAATCTATTTTAAATTGTACCTTTAGACACCTTGTTACTAGCCGCCTGTTACCAAACCATAATTTGTTCCCATTTATTTTATTGAATGCCAAAGATAACACGATTTGACAGGCAGAAAATAGCATTTGTGCACCAACAAGATGATTCTGAAAGAGCTGTTAGCTGAAAACTTGGCAAAGCTTGGCACAGTGTGCAGTGTGTCCTTAGAGAAGAAGTGGAAGGCCAACAAACTGTCTACATCAGATGTATCTAAAAGACATGTCGTTAAGAAAGAGGAAAATTTCAGCAAATTCTTGACACATGACCCAAAGCTTCATCAGAAATGGCCTCAGTAGAAGGGTGACTGTTAAGAAGTCATTCTTATGGAAGGGAAACAGTGAGAGAAAATGCAAAAGTATGACAAATTACACAAGATCTAAACTCAAAATTAGTAACAACTGCTGTTATGGAGTAAAGAATCCTTATTTTATTTTTTTGGTTCAAATTGACAATGCAGTAAATGCATACCTGGATAGAAAAACACACAGTGAAACAATATCAGCTATGGATTGGATCCCCCTCAACATTATTAAAGCACCGTGGGATTGTTTTGACAGAAAACGAAACAAAAGTCATCCGAAAAAGAGCCTTCAAGAAGCCTGGACAACTATTCCTGAGGACTAATAATTTCTTGTAAGAAATTACAAGAAGCTTTGCCTAGGAGTGTTAGAGAATAATACCAGCTATACCAAATATTGACTTTCAAACTTGTTAAAATTGTACAGACTCAGCAAAATACAAAGCTCCTCTTTACTCTTCAGTCCAGTCACATCTATAAAGTAAACATGGCATGCTTACCTTCTCCCTTTCCGCCACCATAATGTGGTTGAATGAGCACATGTGAGGTACACTGAAGTAAAAAATGAACTCACTTAATGCACTCGGATAAAATCAATGTGTCTAAAAAGGTTTGTTTGGTTTCTCTCTAGACTTTACATGCAAAACCTCTCTGTGCAGTATTATGATCTGCCTGATCTATATCCTCATTCTTTATTGTTTTTCTCCATTATCCTAAAAAAATAAACACAATGCTAAGTGATACATAACATCTGCCACATGTGTCAGCTTTATTGCTGATGTATTAGGGCAACAACAACAGTTGCCTCAAGGAGCTTTATATTGTAAGGTAAAGACCCTACAATAATACAGAGAAACCCCATACTATTCTCTGTAGTAAACAAAAGCACTGGACAAACTCAGTTACATTGGCCTGAGGCTCAGGGTGAAAAGCTGAAGGTCGCAGAAGTCATAAGAATTTGTCCCATGGGTACACTGAATACCCAAGCAGTATTTTATATCCATTCATAATTATGGTTGTTGAAGTAGTTCCTGTGAACAGAGTGATCAATAGACAGGATATTACATTACCTCTTGATCTATGTCAGTACCAGAGGTAAACATGTTCTCATATGGAGCTTCAAGGAAATGGCTGTTGAGGCCATAATACACTCCTGTTGATCTAGCATTCGGTTCAGAGGATGTCCTACTATGTTGGTGAATTCTAAAGAGGTGCTGAATAGGGTCAAAGGTCAGGACTTTCTGTTGCCAGGAGCCTCAAAGAAACCATCACTGATTGGCTCTTAAAATGCACATTCCCTTGGAGACGAGCTCCCTGTCCCATTTGCGGGGTCCTTGTACCGCTGCTGGTTGTTATAGCAACAGACAAGACGTGACATTGTTGCATAATATGCTGTTTTTACTCTTCCCCGTTCTGACCTTATTGGTGGGCTATTTTCTAATCAACTATTTCTCTGCTGGTGCAGGGCAACAGGTCACCGCTGAATGTTAATGGACTTAGTCATCACCCAGTGAAACAGACCTGAGGATGAAACTGGATGGTTGCTGGATGATTGCTGTTGTGTTAATGGAAGATTTATGTAATTTACCAGCCTGATATGACATTAAACATTAGAACAGTGCTTTGGATAAAAGGATGGTACTCAAACCCTACCATTTTCCTTCTGTGTGAGCTTAAATAATGTAAATAATCATTAGATGGAGACATTTTAGAACTCATTGGAATCCGACTAGTTGTGCGACAGTATCTCCCTGATGTCTCCTTGTGACTGTGGGGGTGTCAACAGTCCAGGCTTAGCATGCTTGTTAGCAACCAATGTGTATCTAAGCAACGCACCATGTCATCCAAGAATTTATGTGTCTTTGAGCAGCAAAGTACTTCATTTTTGTCTCCATCTGTAATATTGGATGCGTGCAAGGAGAAGAATTGAATTCCACACAGACCTGACAAACTAATCAGTTTTACTTTATCAGATTTTTGGCAAATGTGATAAAGAGCAAACAATCACCAAATGCACAAAAACAACAACGTTTTATGTAGTTAGAATTGTAGACAGGGTTCTGATTCAGAATAAGAAGTAAAGGACAGCTTTAGATTTCACTATGTTCTTATTCTTTTTGGCATTGCGGTAGAGTCCATTGTCAGGAATACTCAGTTGGGTCTTCCTCCTGATTCAGAGAGCCTGTGGTGTAACTAAGCTGCAGCATTCACAATCTGTTTCACCACTGGAGTGGAGGCAATTATGAAGTGGAAGTCTTCCATTTGCTTCTCAGTTTTTTGTTTTTTTTACCAACTCTGCACAGAATGTAAAACAGTACAGTTTTTCTTTTGGTTTGAAACTGAAGCTCAGGATGTCAAGATTTTTTTAACGATTTGTTAGAAAGGAATAGGGTAAATATTTCTCCTTTAGAATGAAAAAGTCAAGATTAAGCTTTCCTAAACATTTCCTGTTTTGAATAATTTATAGGCTTGTGCAGCATTGGCAGTATTATACCCTTGCTTAATTCTTTCAAGTTTGCAATACTGAGCATGCATGTTATTGCATTTTTACTTTTTTTTTTACTTCAAACCTTGGAATGTGGCCAACCAGATAACTTTCTAGAAGCTTTTCCTTAACTTTATGAACCTCACCACCCTTTAGTTACTAAGTTTTACATTAAGATTCCATTACAGTGCCAGTGTGTATATGTATGAGCTTTACTGCTGATTTTTTCCTTTTCACTTGGCCCAGCCCTTTCCTCCTTCCATCATAGTTATGCAGTCGCTTATTGAATAAGAACGTTGCTTTTTTCACTGCTGATGGTGTGTTCTTATTCTTGTTCTGTTCAATAAGACTACATGTCAGACTGACATCTGCTTACCACTGAATTCTTCCTGCTCTAGCGAGCCACAAGATGAAGGGCTAATATGCTCTTTATCTTATTTTCCCTGCAGGCGGTGAGACTTACTATTTACAAGTAACATTTAATCCAGATTGAAATTTTATTCCATTTTCATTTCTTGCAATGTCTTTTTTCTGTGTCGTACTTCTTTCCTACAATACATAATGTCATAGCGTAAAACGTCGAAAAGCAGGCCGACTGTGCACTCCAGACGTGTTAAGATGCTAAACATCACCTTGTGCGTGCTTGTAGTTGAGTCTGCTTGCCACAGTGCATCATCATCACCCGCTAATTCATTACTAAAGAGCACGGGCTTACTTTTCCTGTGTAATCAGGCGTAATATGAATGTGTATGTGCCCAGGTTACATTTGCATACATGTGTGCATTCTTTTAAATATAAAGCCAGGAGAGGCAGAGTGTGTGTGAGTATGTCGTCCATGCTTGGATATGACAGGAGAGTTGAACTGAAGGATAACGCCTTAAAAAGGTGAAGGATCCAGAGTAACAGAACTTAAAATTTAGCATGCATCCCTATGAGACTATAAAGAGAGCAGACTCCATTACACTGATGTGCACTGGTAGCAGAACTACTGAACTATACTGTACCTAGGCCAATATAACACACAGTAAAATAATTTAAGTCTCCTCAGTTCCACCAGTACAGAGAATGTAGAACAAATAGTTCCCATTTGTACAGGATTTACATTTTAATGTATGACCGTGTATCGTTTTTAAGTCTTTTAGTAAGTCTGGGACTTTATTTGACAAAAAGCTTAAGATTTGCAGATTCTGACCAAGATGACATGAATTCACATATGTTCAGTGGACACAGCTGAAAAGCAATAATCTGTGTGAAGAACAGCTTTAGAAAGTGCCTGAATTGCTTTAGAAAGTGTTTGAACAGCTTGATAAACTACTGCAGCCGTTCTTTCGTGAAATAACGACAATGCACAGTAAAATAGTCCAATAATGCTTCCTTTAAACGTATCCACAGTTGAGTGTGTCTTAGTAGGTCTTAATTTGCGTCTCAGCTGGAAATGAAACCATTGGGGTTTGGTGCCTGAATAAGTGTGGAGCTCTATGTGGGTGTTTGGCTAATAGCGCAAGTCAATGATCCATGAATCTCATGCTTTACACTGCAACTGTATGTTTCTTTTTTCCTTTCTTTTCAAAATTGATTTGAAATGGACTTTTAGAAGATGCCCCAGTGCTACTTTTTATTTCTGAAACTGGAATGTTCTGTATGCTATTATGTCAGGCCAGAGTTTGACACTGTAATTGACTGACATTCCCCTCAACTAACTTTGCTCAAAGTCTGAGAAACATAACGAACTTTGATCAGTTTCTCACCTGATAGCAGAAATGCTTCTAAAAAGACCAAAGTGGAAGTCATGCACATTTTAATCCTACAAAAGACCGCAATCGCTTGAAGAAACATATGACAAAGGAGTTTCTGAACAGCGTGTATTTGACACCAGATGGAGCTGATCTCCTTGTGTGTTTTTGTGGCACAAAGAAGATTCATTAAGAAGAAAGTTATCAAGGAGACCGTGTTATCAGCGCTAGAATATGGTACATTATGCAAAGGCACATCTCCTAGAAAGCAAACTGTGAACTTAATAGCTTCTCATAACATAATATTAAGAGCATCCAATGCATCACCTACCCTGTGTATTTACAAATTAAAGTCAATTACACATAGCCACCCATCTTCTTCTGCTTATCCGCCTCTCCTATCCCAGCTATGACAGCAGGAGAGAAGGGGACGGCTCATCAGTCTGTAGCGGGGCTAACACAAAGAGATAGACAGGCATTCACACTCATATTCACATCTAGAGCCACTTTAGAATCACCAGTTAACCTAACCATGTCTTTGGACTTTGGGAGGGTCCCAGTACCCAGAAAGAACCCACACAGGCACAGGGAGAACATGCAGAGTCCACACAGAAAGTATTAAAGGCCAAGGACCTTCTTCCTGTGAGGCAACAGTGATAACCACTATATACTATACTATGTATAGTAATATACATAGTAATAACACTGATTTACTAGTACAATATAACCTTGCTTTTACATTAGTCATTGAACTTTGGATTTAGTTATCTATACTTAATTGTGCATTATTTTTTGTCCGCCAAAATCTATGCTTTTCTATACTCGCATATGAATTATGCTTATTTTTTTTATATATCTATTTATATGTGTTTATTACTTTATTTAATCAGTAGTAGTATCCTAATATTGTCATTATATTCTGGTTTCACTCAGTACAGTCACAACACAGGCTTTCTATTCTATTCTATTCTATTCTATTCTATTCTATTCAACACTATATTGCTATACTGAAGTATGGACTTTGTGAATTATCAACTTGTTTTTCTACGTCAGAGAAATATATACCTAAATCTACCAAAAATCTTTATTTTCATTAAATCATAAATTTGGTTACTTAAAATGCTAATTTTAGATTTAGGTGTTACAGGATAGGTATATTCTTAACCTGGGTAAATGATTTAAAAGCCCAGTAGAATATTTGAAAAAGTTACAACACAGAGTATTTGTTGAAAACAAGGAATATTTGTTCTTTTAGGTCATGTGAAATGTTTGCAGAATGAATGGTTTTAGAGAAGAGTTAATGTAATATTTCAGTGAGTGAACAGATCAGTGGCAGAGCGCAGGCACAAGCACTGATGTGAAATTATTAAGGGGGTTTTTACATTAATCGTTTGGTAAACCTTAGCTCTGGGGTACAAATGAGAGGTCTACAAACAGCCTCTTACTTGTGTCACAAATTTCCCACGCCATGCAAATTTATGCAAATTCATTCTGTTGTTTTTTCCATGGCAACAACTAGAATATGTGTGTGTGTTGCATAGCTCCTGCAACTGGTCAAACTTTATACTGTACAGCCAAGTGAATGATAGTGGCTGAATTGCATTTTATCTGCAGCAGTACTCATGGTTGTGCTGAGATGTTTCTTTTTTCAGAAATATTGAGCATGCTTAGTGTATAGTCAGCACTCAGAGCTGAGTACTTAAAATGAACAATCAATAATAATTCTCTCGTTCTTTTCCTCATCCCTTCTCACTGTTGCCCTCTCTTTCCATCATTCTTTTTGTCTGTCCCGCCCTTAGACACGTCTCCGTGGGTGAGGCCCACTGATCCAGAAATTCCTTCAAACCCCCTCAATCCCTTCCCCCTACCTTCTTCTCTCCTTTAGACCCCGTCGCCTCCACTTTATCCACCATGACTTCCACAAGCCAGCTGTTTGGCTTGGCTGAGGTGGGGCTGAGGTGTGACCAGGAGATTGAGAGGAGATATGAGATTGTGCCCTCTGTGGTCTGCTCCATGTGCTGCCTCTTTGGAATCATCTATTGCTTCTTTGGTAAGTGATTAACTAAAAAAAAGAAAGAAAGAAAGAAAGAAATCAACATTAATGAAAATTTTAATAGCAGTTTGTATCTTAAATATGAAGCACTTTGAACAGCCAATTATATTAGTTTATGGAAAAAGAGAGAAAAAAGACAGCAAGGTCACAAATTGCTGGAAATGTCAAAGTAAACCTCCAATATTATAAAGATAGAATCATCTTAAAATGTATCCAAGATCAATATATGACTTTCTTTCATCCATTATGCTCTAATCTTAAGTTACCTCAAAGCAACTCTCTTGCATACAGACTAGAGCCCTTCTGTGTGGCCATCTGCCAGCAGCAGTAATAACAATGGAAACGTTGCGAGTCAATTTATTTTTATGTACAAACGCTGATTAAAAAATTGCTAAAGCATGGTGCCAAAACCCCGTGAAATCCCTACTCATCATTTTCAGTTCATTCTGCTCTGCTGGTCTATGTATATTATTGATTTAAGGGCACTACAGTGTAGTTCTCTTGTTTCTGACTCTGTGAGTCAATATTGAGCTCTCATACAGCAGCAAAGACTACTGTGACTTTAGTGGGTGTGTGTTTTTGCTTCACTTTGGTGAATGAGTTGCACTAAAACATGGCGAACACACAGCGTGGACTGAGCTCAAGTAAAATCCAGATATTAAAGCGATCACGATCAGACTAAAACATGCTGTCGTTCCGCTTCTTATTCTAAGTCATGTTTCTTTTTCTTTTAACTAAAAGTTGTAGGAATACTGATTTTTTTAAAACTTGCACAAAGTTTTGCAATTAATAAAAAGCGCCATGCCAAAAAGGCAGCAGACCTCCTGTTGTGTGTTTTTTTAAATCTCCTCTGTGTCTTCAAATGTCTGGACTCATACTGTATGCACAGGTCCATTCATTAAAGAACGAAGTCCTTATTGAGCCTTAGTTTTGTGCTCAGAGAGAGAGACTGCATTTTATTGGATCATAAGTGAGGGTCACTCTAATTAGTTTGGATGCAAAGTCATTACAGGAATGTGTAATCAATAAATAATCAGGGTAAAGCGATCTCCCTGTTTATCTAAAGGAATGATTAATGTGAGAAATACTCACAGCTATTTTTTTCATTTAAGTGCCGGAAATTTTCATCTTCTTGGCTTTCTGCAAGTTAATGATAGTTTGGCACAGCCTGTAGGAATGAATACACATAAGATCAAATGCATAGCCTACTAAACTGGGATTTTTCTGTACTTTACAGAATTAAAAAAGCCTGAGAAGACACTTTTCTTATGCATTTATTGATATTGATGTGATGTGATATCCATCAACCTTTCCACAATGATTTCTTTCTTCCATAGGAGAGGTGATTTTACTTTTGCATACAGTGTTTTGTGTACAGACAACTGAAATCACACAACACATAAAGGAGTAATTCCTCAAATTCACAGGTGTGTATTTAAGCCTGAAATGTTCAGCTGCCGGTGAAACAAAGAATTTATCCAACATGGATATATATCTGGTATGAAATCCTTGAAATGATTTAGGTTTTCTTTTTTTTCTTTTTTTTGGTACTGTTTATAGTCTTGCATGGTCAATATCCAGTCAAAGAAAACACATAAAATTGGAGTCAGATTTAGAAATGGTCTGTTTGTAAGCCGGTGGAAAATCTCTTTTGACAATGAAAAGACAAATAAACAAAAGATAAACTACTGTCAGTATTTACAGGAAACACACAGTGTCAATTTAGTGACTGAAAAGCAGAGGCATGTTTATTTTTGTGGCAGGTCTCATTACATATGTATTTTTAGGAGGGTTTTTTTTTCCTTTTTAACCTGAATAATTTGGAGCAAATTATATGATTTACGAAAGTTTGCAGAACACAAACTTTCGTAAACCATGTGTATTGAGCCATATTTCATGCTTAAAAGAAAAAAATATTATTATGCGCCCGATCTGCATTTGATTGTTGCCACTAGGATAGTAAATAAAGTTTTGGTGCTGTAGGCAGACTTATAGGATTTTAAGCAGAGAAGCCCCTTGTCTGGATTAATCCTGCAGTCGATTGGAGATGTCAGGTGCAATCAGGGAGCAGCTGCCCCAACCTGCAAGAGCCCCAGAACAACCCGTATTGCTGTTTTTTGGATGAATATTGATGTATGTTGAATATGTTGAACCTCTGAGAAGTTGTATGCAAATGCAGAAGGAGGGATTGAGAGCACATAAAAAGCATTAACATTCACTGTATACACCAGTATTACACTAGTGTGAGTCAGGCTCCCTGGGATTTTTTTTTTTTAAGAAATTTGACAGCATACACATAATGTTTCTTTTATTTAAAAAGGGTATATCACACTGTTATTCAAAGATATTGCAAGAGCAGACTTTTGGCGTTTTTTGGGGGGGGGCAAATGACTCTTCTGATCAACCTAAGCTGAACCACTAATTGTAAGCATAACTCCTTACTGGTTAGTTATACAGTTCAATTTGAAAGAAATGTGAAAACAAATTGCATTGTGATCCTTGTTTTGCAATCTTACAGCACTGCTGTAAGATTTAAAGTCTCAATTTGCCCATCATTTCTTTATATTTTCTGACAAGGAGCCAGACTTTATTGTATTGTTTTTGAAGTGGCCTCGAGCAACGGTTCATTAGGCTGTCTAAAGGTCTTTTAAAGCTTTTAACTGAAAAATGGCTGTTTTTCAGTTCATTCTATGGACCTTTTTATTTATTTACATTTATTCTTTAAAACTTAAGACTGACCAATGAATCTTTCAAACATAAAAAACGTACCTAACTCAAGGGAGGAACTGGTGTTGCATCTACAGATAAAGCAACTTGTTACTTATTTAATGTGTGATCATTTTGACAAAGAATGGAACAAAAGGCATTCAGTATCCAAAGAAGAACTCTGAATGTCCTTCAAGAAGCCTGGAGAACGTTTCCTGAAGACTAGCTCAAAACCTTTGAAATGTGTATAAAGAACTGCTGCAGAAGTCATCACTCTTTTTTTTAAAAAATGTCACATTCATTTAGTAAGAATCCAAAATGTGATGTCCTTATTTCAAAATTTTTGCATACAGTACATGTTCTTATTTTTATATTAGGATAAAAGTGTATACTGTTATTATGCTGCATGTTGCTGGCTGTGATCAAAGGTGTCACCAAAAATCGTTTCTTACATCCTGCCAAAAAATCAACAGCAAGAAATAAGAGACGTCAAATACACAACGGCGTAATTTTACTTCAAATTCTTTACCTCCTCAGTCCTACGGTGTCTGTTTGTCTCTCTGTTTGACTCCATGCATTGTCACTCTCGGAGCTATAATTACTCTTCTGCAAATGAGATGCAGAGCATATTGTTGATGTTTCTTGGAAACCCCGCAGTCACATTTGAACAATATGAAGAAAACCGTTATCAGCAGGAAGATTGATTCTCCCTGCTGATAAAGTCCTCTTGGTACTGCAGAATTTAGTTTACCTCCAGTGAGTTAGGAAGAAAGGGTTAGCTGTCATTTATTTGAGTCAGAATTACAAAGTTGTGGCGGAAATGATGAGTGATGTTATTGGAACAAGATGGATGAAGCAGAGAAAAATGTCGAAAGACATGCGTGAACAGATGGGAGAGTTTGATGGAGGGAAAGTAGGGAGAGCAGAGAAGAGGAATGAAGGGAGTGGGAGGGATGGGAAAAAGGTGCAGCAGCAGAAATGTTGGAAGGATAGCAGGCTAATGAAGGGAAAGAAGAGGAAAAGATGGCAGAAGTAAAAGAAAAACAATTTATTTTAGAATTTATTTGCTGATTTATGGGGACCATCAAATATGAAAGAATATTGTTGCGGATTTGTGACAGCTGCTGACCAAACACATTTTCTGCTAGCTGTAGATGTTATGGAAATGCTTGAATTACTCCGTGTCAGGACTTGTACCCCTTGAGGCATTCTGTTACAGAAGAAGTGCAAACAGCTGTGATGAATACAGTGGCTTTCACTGCACACAGCAACTGAAAGGTATCTAGGAAAACACACACGACAGAGGGGAAGGAATAAAGGAAGCTATAAGAAGTGTGTCAAATAAATGAGGTATGGTCACAAGGGGGGAGGAGCACGGATGGTGGTTAGGATGAGAAGAGGAGCATTGTTTGACTCAGCTGTGCAATGCCTGATTACACAAAGATAACAATCTGACGTTGGGTCCCCTCGAGACAGAGCCCAGTCAGAGAGATGGAGCTACTGAGTCGACATAAAGGGGGACACAAACATTAATAAACATAGAAACAAGGACAAGGAGATTTAAACTATTGATAAGACGAGCCTTTAATCTTTCAGAGTATTTTTTCTTTGTTTTCATCGAGTTAAAACACTTTAAGATGGAAAGAAAGCCAAGAAGGACAAGAGGGAACATATGGGGGAAAGGAGCAGCTGTTCTATTCAGCGAGCCTGCTGACTAATGAATGTGGATGACCTTTAGTAATATGATGATGATCATATTTTAAAGCAATTTCATAAATGTTTATAGAGCGAGTTTATCGCTTCTCACCATTCTGCGGAGAGGAAGTGCCTCTCTCTTTCTTGCCCACCATAGCGTGGTTGCTGTTTATCATTATTTTTTTTTCTCTGTTCATTATGCTTTCTCCCTGGCATATTTTATCTTTTCAAATGAAATACGATAAGATCCTTTTAATTTCAAGAGCCATTTGCAAAACCACAAACAGCGTATAGTTAATCACTGGGCTGAATGGAGAAAACAGTGCGGTGTAATTACAGAACCAAAGCAAAATGTTAAATCGGGAAACAAATACCTGTGACACTTACTGCTGATATACACTAATGGTTTTTACTGTTCCATTAAAAATGTAATTTTGTTTTGCTACAGTCATGGCATCATCCATCCCATCAGCAGCTGTAAATGTTTATGTCTCACTAAACCAATGTTCTTTAAAGTAGTCTATAGCTTTTAGATTTTTCAGTAAGTGTGGCCAATGATGAAGACAGATAACACATTAATGTAAGTTCATGTTAAAATTAAGAAGAATCAAAATTTGGAAACCAAAAGGTTTTCTTTAAAGGGTTTTCATACATCAAGAAAGGTTACACAGGTTACACGCCTTTGGAGCAGAGGATCGCAAGTTCGATTCCTGCCTGGGGTGTCTGTATCCAGTAAGGGTCCTAAGGCTAGACCCCCTATGCTAAGCGAGCCTACCGCAGACATGAGCGAGACAGATAAATATGAAGGCATGCCGGCTCGGACGTCGCCCGGATCAACAAGGTCCGCGTCAGGTGTTGAGGAACCAGGGCACCCTGACGACAAGTGGGCTACTGGAACAAGAAGGCATTGGTGGGCAAGAGACGAAAATAGGGCGTTGTTGGAATGCTACTACACAAGTAACCCTGGCGGAAGGGGCTACATGAATAGGATGAGGGACCTATGGATTCTTCGATACCCAACATCCACAATGACGGCGAAACAACTAGTAGCTCAGTGTTCCAACATTCGAAAGAAGGGACTGCTATCACAGCTAGAGATTGACGAGGTACAACATAAATGCTACGGCAAGGAGGAGTCAGGACGCCAGGTCAGGGGGGAGATATCATCACCCCCACCCGAGATTGGGTACATAGCCCCAAGTGCGATAGGAGAAGGATCGTTGAGTGCGAGAGGAACTGACCTGAGAAATAGGATCATGGCCAAGCTTGAAACCTGGATCCCCCGTAGCCGGTTACCAAGATTACGTACCCTCAGAAGGTCTGCTAGATGATGTTAATGCAGCACTACGGACGATACCTACAACCACGATTACCGACACTAACAAACTAATCTACAATACGGCAGCAGTGATCAGTGAGATGCTTGGCTACAAGTTGAACAGCCACAAGGGGCAGTACCCTCCATGGAGAAGGAGGCTAGAGAGCAAGATCAAAGCAGCACGGAGGGAGGTTAGCCAACTAACGGAGTTGCAGAAAGGTGCGGCAAAGAAGGTGCATAAGAAATACAGCAAACTGTCTATACCTGAGGCCTTGGAAACTGCCAAGCAAAGACTCACAGCCTTGGCCAGCCGCTTGAGGAGGTACACCAGAGAGATAGAAGGCAGGAATAACAGGCATGGAAGCTCCTGTCAGGCATCATATTGGCTAAGATGAACAGGCACATGGGTCAATACATGAGTGGGGCACAGAAAGGGATTGGCAAGAATACCAGAGGTGCAAAACAGTCAGCCGAGACTGCAAGACCAGACTGACCAACCTGTGCACTGCCTGGATTGATTACAAGAAGGCCTATGACTCAATGCCCCACAGCTGGATCCTGGAATGCTTAGAATTGTACAAGATCAACAGGACCCTAAGAGCCTTCATCAGGAACTCAATGGGGATGTGGCGTACAACACTAGAGGCCAACTCCAAGCCCATAGCACAAGTCACCATCAAGTGCGGGATCTACCAAGGAGATGCTCTGTCCCCACTGCTGTTCTGCATAGGCCTGAACCCCCTCAGTGAGATCATTAACAAGACTGGCTACGGATACCGACTACGGAACGGAGCAGTTGTCAGCCACCTCCTGTACATGGATGACATCAAGCTGTATGCCAAGAGTGAACGAGACATCGATTCACTGATCCACACTACCAGGCTATACAGCAACGACATTGGAATGTCGTTCGGACTGGAGAAGTGTAGTCGAATGGTAACGAAGAGAGGGAAGGTAGTCAGAACTGAGGGGATTGAACTACCAGAAGGCAACATTGCAGACATAGAGGACAGTTACAAGTACCTGGGGATCCCGCAGGCGAATGGGAACCATGAAGAGGCCGCTAGAAAGGCTGCAACAACCAAGTACCTGCAGAGGGTCAGGCAAGTCCTGAGGAGTCAGCTGAACGGTAAGAACAAGATCCGGGCCATCAACACCTACGCCCTGCCCGTGATCAGGTACCCTGCTGGGGTAATAGGCTGGCCAAAGGAGGAGATAGAAGCCACTGACATAAAGACAAGAAAGCTCCTTACCATGCATGGAGGGTTTCACCCCAAGTCCAGCACCCTGAGGCTGTACGCTAAGCGGAAGGAAGGGGGCCGGGGACTGGTGAGTGTCAGCACCACAGTCCAGGATGAGACAACGAACATCCAAGAATACATTGGGAAGATGGCCCCAACTGACCGAGTGCTCAGTGAATACCTCAGGCAGCAGAAACCCAAGAAAGAGGAGGGAGACGAGGAACCATCATGGAAGGACAGGGCCCTGCACGGTATGTACCACCGGCAGATAGAGGAGGTGGCTGACATCCAGAAATCCTACCAGTGGCTGGACAAAGCTGGACTGAAAGACAGCACAGAGGCACTAATCATGGCAGCACAAGAACAAGCTCTGAGTACAAAATCCATAAAGGCTGGGGTCTATCACACCAGGCAAGACCCCAGGTGCAGGCTGTGTAAAGATGCTCCAGAAACAATCCAGCACATAACAGCAGGGTGCAAGATGCTAGCAGGCAAGGCATACATGGAACGCCATAACCAAGTGGCCGGCATAGTGTACAGGAACATCTGTGCCGAGTATAACCTGGAAGTCCCGAGGTCAAAATGGGAGATGCCCCCAAGGGTGGTGGAGAATGACCGAGCTAAGATCCTGTGGGACTTCCAGATACAGACGGACAAAATGGTGGTGGCTAACCAACCGGACATAGTGGTGGTAGACAAACAGAAGAAGACGGCCGTAGTGATCGATGTAGCGGTTCCGAATGACAGCAATATCAGGAAGAAGGAACACGAGAAGCTGGAGAAATACCAAGGGCTCAGAGAAGAGCTCGAGAGGATGTGGAGGTTGAAGGTGACGGTGGTCCCCGTGGTAATCGGAGCACTAGGTGCGGTGACTCCCAAGCTAGGCGAGTGGCTCCAGCAGATCCCGGGAACAACATCGGAGATCTCTGTCCAGAAGAGCGCAGTCCTAGGAACAGCTAAGATACTGCGCAGGACCCTCAAGCTCCCAGGCCTCTGGTAGAGGACCCGAGCTTGAAGGATAAACCGCCCGCAGGGGCGAGATGGGTGTTTTTTTATTTTTTATATACATATATATACATATATATATATATATATATATATATATATATATATATATATATATATATATATATTTATTTATTTATTTTTTTCAGCAGTACAACAGCAATAAAAAAAAAATCTGTATTTTATTAGAATCATCCATCCTTCCATCCATTTATCCATCCATTTTCTTCCGCTTATCCGGAGCCGGGTCGCAGGGGCAGCAGCCCAAGCAGAGAAGCCCAGACCTCCCTCTCCCCAGCCAGCTTGTCCAGGGGTCCTGGGTCTACCCCGGGGCCTCCTCTCGGTGGGACATGCCTCACCCATGAGGCGCCCAGGGGGTATCCTTGTCAGATGCCCAAACCACCTCAACTGGCTCCTTTCGATGTGGAGGAGCAGCGGCTCTACTCTGAGCCCCTCCCGAATGGCCGAACCTCTCACCCTATCTCTAAGGGAGAGGCCAGTCACCCGCTTGCGATCTCGTTCTTTCGGTCACTACCCACAGCTCGTGACCATAAGTGAGGGTAGGGACGTAGATCGACCGGTAAATTGAGAGCTTCGCTTTTACACTCAGCTCTTTCTTCACCAAGACAGACCGGTACAGCATCCGCATCACTGCGGCCACCACACCAATCCATCTGTTGATCTCCCGCTCCCTTCTCCTGTCACTCATGAACAGAGATGGGCAGTAACGCGCGTTACTGTAATCCGATTACTTTTTTCAAGTAACGAGTAAAGTAAGGGATTACTATTGCAAAAACGGTAATTAGATTACCGTTACTTTCCCGTAGGAACGCCGCGTTACTGCGTTACTAAAACCGTGATGTTTTTGCGAGAATGTCTCATGACAGTGACGTAAGCAAGTGAGACGTTTGTGAAAACAGCTGTGTACAGAGCAACAATGGATAATATATCAAGTGCGGGAGAGAGTATGAGCATGCAGCATTTAAAGCGTGGAAGTACTGACCTTATTTTAAGTTTGATTCCATAAAAAGTGACAAAAACATTAGTGTCCATTGTGCGTGGGAAGAAAACTTCTTTTTACAGCAAAAAAAAAACCCCTAAACGTCCAAGCAAACACAGAGTGCACTACGACATAATGGGAAATTCACAGAGAAACTCGTGGATTCTTCCACTGACCGCTGCGGCACACCTGCACCAGGGTAAACCTCCGCCTACCATACTCCTGCTTTACAGGTGAAAATAGAGCAAAAGGACCACTAGTCTTTGATGTTATTTATTTTCTGCTGTGTTTTACTTGCATCTATTTGAAAGAGTGAGTGTAAACACAAAAAAAAAAATTATTTTATGTGCTGGAATGTGCAGAAAATAGGTTTAAATATTAAACAAATTTCTTCCAGTCAGAGAATGTTGCATATAATTACATTTTTGCTTGATGCATAAAGTCAAAAGATTAAAACTAATAAAACAAGTTTTAAAAAGGGACTTTTCCATTTGATTACATTTTGTATGATGGATTATGCAGAAAAAGTAGAATTGGGCTGAAAGATCTATCGCTTTATCACCTATTCAGGTTGTAAATCGTGTTTTTAAAAAGTAACTAAGTAACTAAGTAATTAATTACTTTTGAAAATAAGTAATCAGTAAAGTAACGGGATTACTTTTTGGGGGAAGTAATCAGTAATTAGTTACTGATTACTTTTTTCAAGTAACTTGACCAACACTGCTCATGAACAAGACCCTGATATACTTAAACTCCTCCACTTGGGGCAGGAACTCATCCCTGCCTGACCCGGGAGTGGGCACTCTACCCTTTTCCGGCCGAGGACCATGGCCTCAGATTTGGAGGTGCTGCATTTTCTATTTGTATTTCTCTTGAGTCTCACTCACAGAAATATTAAATTAATGTAATCATAATTGGATATGTTTTTTGCCTCAAGTATAGGATACCAGATTTCAGTTTAAAAAGGGAAATTGTAGGCTTAATTAAAATAAAACCTTGAGTTTTGTAAGAAAACCTGACGAGTTGGAATTTCATGCATCTCTGGACCTCTTCTGCTGCTGTTTTCAGATTGCTCACACTTCATTGATGTGCACTAGACTTGCTCCATAGTTTCAAACTGAAGACCCCTGAAGTTGAACTGTACTGTTGCTTTTTTGTGTCTCATCTTGTCACTTTGATGTGTTTAAATTCTGTGTTTTTTTCCCCTCAGGCTTGTGTGTAGATTTTATGCATTTGTATGCTGGTCATATCTTCACATTGGTTTATTTTCCATCTGTCCTCCAGGCTATCGATGCTTCAAGGCCGTGTTGTTTCTAACAGGCCTAATGTTTGGCTCTGTGGTCATCTTCATGCTATGCTATAAGGAGAGGGTGATGGACACTCAGCTGAGTGTGGAGGCGTCCGTGGGCATCGGCCTGGGCATCGGGACCCTGTGTGGTCTGGTGACGATGCTGGTTCGCAGTGTGGGGCTGTTTATGGTGGGCCTGCTGCTGGGCCTGCTGGTTGGAGTTGCATCACTGGTGGTAATTTGCCTATTTTTAAGAATTATGTGTGTAAGCCAAATTATTAAACAATACATGCATTTGATATATCAGTATTACTTATATTGCATGAATAACACTGGAGCTAAGGATAAGAAAGTAGTTTTAATTGTCTATAGAGTAAAGGTGTATAAATTAACTGCATGCCATTACTATGTATCTGTAATTTTTGTAAAATAAACTATACATGAAAACATGACATTGTCAACAAATCCATCATACATGTTTAGATATTTTCCTGGAACAATCCACACAAAAATGTCCCGGGTTATTTTTCCCATGATTCTCCCCTCCAACAAGTTTCATGAAAATGTGCCCAGTTGTTTCATTGCAATCTCAGCACCAAAATTTAGAGGTCTATATTTGTCCATGTGCCACTTCTGCAGTGAGTTTTGAGGAAATGTAGGTTTTGTAAAATTGTACAATTGTAGGGTTATTTTTTTTCTTAACTCTGAAATAGCATTTAGATTATGATTCCAAATTGATTCACATACAAAAAAGCAAAATGGAACACTTTTCCTGTCTCTCTTAGGTCATGGAGGAGTTCTACCACCCCAGAACAGTGTGGGTTCCTCTGGGTATTCTCTTGGGTTCTGGGACACTATTTGCTGTCCTCACACTACAGTGGCAGCGCTGCTTTGTCACCCTCTCCACTGCCACATTTGGCTCTGCCATCATAACCGTAACCGTGGATTATTTTATAGAGTTGTTCGCTTTGGTACACTACGTTTATGAGAGACTCAAGGTAAGAACATCAGCGTATGCTTCTGTGCATCTTTCCGAGTACATGTTTGTAAGAAAGACAGATATTATAAAAGTTATTAAAAAAAACTTGTCTGTTATGGAATATGTAATTCTGACATAGTCCATATTCTGACACACATATTCCAGTGATATGTGTGTCAGACTAAAAGGAGATGTAAAACATATTTTGAAAAGGGGTGTGTTCTTTTTGTTAGTAGAAACAGGACTACAAATACTTTTCTTCAAGTGCGGAATGTCGATAAAGGCCTTGCCAGGTCATATCAATTATATTTATAGAGCATATATCAAATAATTGCCTCAGCTGGCTTAAAGATTTGCACTAAGTCTGCACACCCTCTGTGCTCAGGCACTTGGCAAGAAAAAGCTTACAGAAAAAAATCATTAAAATTGGGAGGAAATGGAGAAGATAAATTCTTTAACTGATCAGCAGTTAAGGATATAACTGACACTGGAACTGTATTTTTTGCAGGTGGATCCCAAGAAGCCAGTGTGCTGGTTTACTTGGGTGATCATGGGGGTGTGGCCTGTCCTGGCACTCCTCGGAGTGCTGATTCAGTGGAAAGTCACTGCAGAGGGATTTTCTCACACAGAGGGTGAGTGTTATTGCTTTATACATGTGAAATGCACTACACACAGGTACACACACACACAGGTCTTTATCACCAGATTCCACATTTATTTATAGTTTTCCCTGGGTTATGACTGAACACAGTCTGACAGCTGTCGGTCCCAGCTGATTTCCCTCTCCCTCCGCTCCTCTCCGTCTCACTATAAAAAGGGAAGGAAAAAACCACCAGTCCAAATCGCCATCAGCTGTTCTCACCGGCATCTCCAGCACCGCCCCGTTGAGCTCACTGCACCACTCCTCCCCTGCAGCCGCGCCCGGGACCACACCTCCGCCACAATACACAACTAAACTCACCAGAGCAGACTGAGAACCTATTTCAATGTTTGTGGTTTTTTGCATCTTGCCAGAGAGGAATTTTTGGCCAAGTTTAAGTTTGTTATTCATTTTGTTGTCCTCAAAGCTTTTTTATTTATATAGCACCAAATCACAACAACAGTCACCTAAAAGCACTTTATATTATAAGATAAAGACACTACAACAATAGAGACAAACCACAACAACCAAATGACCCTTTGAGCAAGCACTTGGCAACAGTGGGAAGGAAAAAACCCTTTTAACAGGAAGGAACCTTCAGAGAACCAGGCCCAAGGAAGGGCAGCTATCTATCGCGACCAGTTGGGGGTGATGAGGCAATAGGTTATATAAAATAATTTTTAAGTGACTAATATACTGTCCATTGTCACAGCATGTAATCACCAACAAAGGTGGACGTCACAGATGTTGGTTTGGCACTGGCGTTTTGATCTGCGACACTATGTTAGTCTTGCCTTGGTAAACTTGAGCTTGTTCAAGAGATTTATTTAGAAACTTCTGAAAGGTTTATAACTTTTCAGAGATTTTAAAATGTTGTAAACCATTAGGTGACATAATTACGTATGTGGATTCTCAGGGTCAGAGATTAGTATAATATGTAAGATGAATGCAGAGTGTTCATCTCTCTCATCTGCAGTCAGACATGGCATTTCGGAAAATGCCATGTTTTACTGTCATCAAGGAATCCCGTTTAAGAGAACTACATATATGAGTTATGTATATGAGTATATGGAAATCAGAATATCTCTCCAAGTCATGAAGTATTTGCTAGTTTCAAGCTCTTGAAGAAATTGTTGGAAGTATCATTCTCTCCACAAAAACTTTCAGTAGCTGTCTACAGATGTTAGAGTTTTAAAATACTTAGATCCCCTCTACTGAAAAACCAGACATATTGTAGTACGAACAGACAACATGATGGCAGCAGTGTGCATTGCATACACAGTAGGCTTGTTTGAAATAGCCAGTAGCCTGCTGCTGCAGCCTCAAAATCTCACGCTGTTCATCAGAGTGGTTCACATCATGGAAGTACAGATCCTTGCAGGAGACTTGATGTCTCTCACACATTAAAGGGAATTTGATTTCTATACATTGTGTAGATGTTTTTGGACAAATCTGAGAAGGAAGAAGTGGATTTGTTTACCATGAAATAAAAGAGTAATGCAGATCTCTGTGAACATATAAGACAACCCTTCACTGGATGTTGCCTTCTCTCACTAGTCATGGCTAGGGATGGGTATCGTTTAGGTTTTATCCGATACCAGTACCAAACCGATACTTTTGAAACGGTGCCGGTGCTTAACCGGTGCTTAAAGAATGGAGAACACAAAATTGGTCCAAAAACCTCTCATGTTTAGCTGTTTTTTTGTAAAAAGATAATAATGTTAGCCTTTTCTGCAGCTATAGGGGATTTATGGCATCACTCTTGGCTGGAAGCAGTGCTTAATCAATGGAAAAAACACAAACTTTGTCCAAAAACCTCTCATGTTTAGCTGTTTTCCACTTTTTCTTTGGTCATTTTAGCCTTTTTGGCCAGGGTCAAGGGAGTATCTGCCATCAAACAAGAAGACAGCCGCATGTAACTACGACGGTGTTTGCTAGTTCACCTTACGTGCATTAATGTAATAACGTGGTTAGCGTACTCAACGTAAATTACACACAAACAACATTAAGCTACTCACGCAGAGAAGAACGGCTGCTGCTGCCATCATCATCTGTCATCATTTCTGCTACACTGGCAGGGCTAGGGGCCAGGACTCTCCTCTTCGGGTTTTTGGGGGATGTTGCTAACTCCGGGTCCGATAACAGGCAACCCACCCGCAGTAGATGTGCCTGGTGTGAGGTCTCGCAGCAAGCTATCAAATACGGCGCATTTCTCGGCTTTTAACAAAATGCTATACGTTGCCAGGTGTTTCATCAGATTCGAGGAGTTACCTCCTTTGCACAGTATCACCTTAAAGCAGGCTGCTGAGTTTGCATCTTTTGCTGTAAAGTACAGCCAGACTTTGACCGCTTTGCCTAGGGCATTTTTAATCTGTAGCTCTGCTCTAAAAGAACGTACATACCTGAGCACGCCTACTACGCTTGCAAAGGTAAAATGATTGGCTAGAATCCAAAGTGTATGACATTTCAGGAAAAAAAAAGCACCGAAATAAAGCACCGAAATGTGCGCTGCTTTTCGGTCTGGTTACTACCGTTTATGTCAGAACCGGTGCCATAATGGCACCGGATACCAGTACCCATCCCTAGTCATGGCTCAGATTTCCCTTTTACCCATTTTCCCCAGTTTACCTGGTTTCTTTTTTCTAGCACAGTCAGAAGGAGAATCTAGTTGTCATTCTGGTGGCTACAAAACCCACATCATCATAGTACCCAAGCCCTGGCGCCATGGCAGTTTTCTTGCACTGTCATAGCTGAAAGTGCAATTATCCATCAGTAGCAGTGGGCCATAATGGGAATGCCTGGAAAGAGGTCTGCTCCCTTATGCCCTTGCTTCTTTCTGCTACCTGGTACACAGGCAAATTATCTGCTTGTCATGAAGACAATCTCAGACCTCATACAGACCTCCAGATGTTGGTAAATAAGAAACTAACTCCATCTGTTAACTTTTAAAATGCGAAAAAGCATTAGGAGGAGGGCAGTTTCTGCATTATTTGGTTAAGTGCTTTCTGATAGGTATCAGGCAACTAACATCTGTTGTGGACTCTTGATACCTCGGTAGGATTTACCATTGGTTCTAATTGCTCTGGGAAAACCTCCTGCTTTACCTGATAGCTGAAATCTCTCTTAAGATACTGCCTCTAATAATAGTACCCTCCAGGATTGATTTTAGTGAACAGTGAGTGACTTATGTGCACCATGTTATCACTGGAGAAGATGGATGTGCAGTTATTTCAGTGACAGATTCTTGTTTGACACCTTGTTGGGTCAAGGGTTAGGTTTTTTTCCTCTCCCTTAGGACAGTGCAGCTGAAGCAACATCTCTGCTAACTCGGTTATTTTATATTTAGCACATGGATAACATTAGGCAGACACAACAATTGTATGTCCTTCACAAAGGACACTCACAGGGCATGACCCTGTCAAAACAGCTTTCGTCTCAGTGCGCGTGCAGTACGTTAACACACAAGCTTGCATTGTAGCAGAAGCAAAGTCTACAAATTGAGCTTGTGCTCAAATCACAAGAGCCTTATCTTTGTCCAGAGGGACGGCAGCGGCAGACATCTGTGTATCAGTATCGTGGATTTCTTCATGCGCCTTCATTCGTATTTGCACAAGATAGTTGAGTCACCCCCTGACTCAGTCAGTTTTAAGTGTGCTAGACACCCAATGACGCGCTGTCAAATCTGGCACATTAATGCACGTGGAGTGTTGGTCTAATCCCATCATGGATTAGTGAGTCTCATGGTGTGTAACGTCACAGTCCTCTGCTGTGTCACGTGTGTTGTGTGAAATAAACCAAATTTTAAAGTGCAAATTTAATGAAAATGCATTTATCTGAGAATGTTATGCTCGTCATTTCACAACTCACTTGGTTTGATCTGCTACTATTTCCCAAGGTGGAAAGTAACAAAGTAAGCATATTTTGTTACTCTACTTAAGCAGAATTTTCAGGTACCTGTACTTTAATTTTACTCCACACATTTAAACACAAACATCTCCACTTTTTACTCCCTACATTTTAAATACAGGCTTGTTAATTTAGGTTTTAGACATTTGATGTAAGTAATTGTTTCGCATCACAGCGATTTGAACCTAAATGGAGGGAACACAATCCTAAAGGCACTCCCATTGGTGCATCAATCACCGGTGCTTATCACACACAAACAGACGAAAGAGGAATAAACATAATTTACGCATTTACAGCCTTTCTGAGGTTAAAAAAAATCCTGGAATGATTTGAAAAGCTGTTTTTGGTACAGAAGGTTGTTGTTGCAGTACTTCAGCACCTAGCTAGCGCTGCAGCAGAGGAGTGAGCAAAAAGGGAGCAATATTTTTAAGTGCAGTCATTTCTTACAGTTCAACAAATACCAGGAAACAGCCAAAGTTTTTCTGTGCAGTTTGTTACAAGATGTGTCTGTTAGCTAAAGGTATAGCATCTGCATTTCACAGAGAGAGAAAAGCAGAACAGGAGAAGAAGAAGAGAGTTTTTTTTTTAAATTTAAGAATTACTCAGTGTTTCTTTGATAAACTTGTGATTTCAATCATACATGTAATGTTGTCATTCAAGTCAGGCTTTTTTTGAACAGATGGATGGCATAAAATTGTGTTTTTATATTTTAAAATGTCTTGCAAATAACTTTGAGTATAATAACTTTGAGTTATTCAAAGATTCCATGAAAAATGCTGGTCAGTTTAGTGCAGACTACATTGTTAGTTTTCTGCGCTAGGGTGGACTCGGGTAGGGTAGCTGTGGTGTTCATGGTCAGTGTTAGGTTACATCATAGTAGCTGAAAGATGATAATCAGTCATGATGTCTCGTTAAACATTTGCTTATATCTTTCTAAATTTAGCTGGCTAAATCCTCAAAAATCAGCAACACAGGTCAGCTAATCACAGCCATAAACTAAATATAGTAAGCTTGTCATAGACATTACTGTGATTGTTTTCGCTGAACCACTACAGTTGATTTTGGGGTTTCCACACCTGCTGAATCACACTTTAACCCCAGACTGTCTCATTTTTCCTGTTTAATGTGGAGGCAAAACCACCCATCTGCAATGTAGGCAAATGCAAATAGAACATTTTTTTTATTCCCTTTGTTTTTCTCTGATTGTGCTCTAGATAACAGCTGTGCAAGCCGAGTACTTTCGTTAGAATTTGAATTAAATTGAAATAAACTTTGTGTTCCTGTCAATCGCTTCATTGTGATATTAATATAACACGAGTATCAGTTAACTTGACAAAAAAACCGAATAAATAAAAACAAAATAAATACATAGCTGGTAGAAATGTCCTCTAAAGAGATTTTTTTACATTTTATTACTGAGTAATTTTTCCGAGCCTGTGCTTTTTCTCTTTTACTCAAGTAAAGAAGCTGAATCAGTACTTCAGTATTTTTTAACACAGGATTCAGTACTTCTACTTGTCATGAATAGATAAGTGATGAATATATGTACGTTTGACACCTCTGTTCCTCATGTTTCCACCTGAACAGACATTTCATCACTTATCTACTGCTTATTGCTGTTTGTTTACATTACACTTTCAACACAAGCTTTTCCCAACTTTCAAACAGCAACCAAAACCTTAATCTTATTCCACATATGTTAATTAAGGATAAAAGCTAACAGATAAGAGATACATTAATGAAAGTGTCTTATACTAATATAACAATGACAATAAGGCACGGCGGGACCACAGATCAACATTCAGAGCCATTTTATTCACACTTCTCACCACAGAAAACACCCCCACACACCTGAGTCCCCGTGTTTTAACTCGGCTAGCGTGATTACGGATGCCGTGCAGGTGCGTCCGCCTTCCCTGCACAGCAACGCAGACCACGCCCCACCACACATGGCAATCTATCTTCTTTGAAACTTGTAGTATTGATTTTGTCAAGGCCACTGGCCTGACAAATCCCAGCTATATGAAATCATAACCATGATGAGGATAAGGAACACTGTGTGTGTGCGGGCATCACTCTTGTGTGATTTTGTGCAGGGTGGATTCTGAATATACCGACACTGGTGTTTTCACCAGAATGTGTTATTGACGCAGCCTGCCTTAATCTGTTCTGAAGGCAGCCACAACACAGATGGCAAGATCGCACATACATGTCCTCAACACAATATGTGAATGCAGCAAACAAACACAATACACCCAAACAGACAAGGGCAGAGACAGAAACACTGAGGGTTAGAACCTCATTCACTGGCTCACTCGCTCGCTCATACCTCAACTAAAGGAAGAACGAAACACACACATGCATATACATGCAGCACACACTCAGCCATTTGATCTTTGCCTGTGTTTGACTTGCACCGTCATACAGTGACTTAGAAGAAGTCACACATGTCCTCAAATAATGAGATTAAAAAGCAGGCTACTGCAGCTTCCAGTCAGAGGGTGTGGGCTCAGAGATAGAGGAAGCTTTTCAATGCTATTTTCAAAACTGTGCAATTGTGAGGGGAAAGAGACCTAGGAATAAAAGAAGTAGATTATCACACAGTGTTTCTTGTGGAGAAATAATATAAAACCAGACCATTACATGACAACCATTCTTCCACATTGTTAAACAAACACAAATATGGTTTACTGCTATAGATACTGATGCAAAACCAGGTAGAAAGATAGATGTATTATACATGTATAGTATTTATTTATTCTGTTGTTTCTGAATAAAAAATAATGCAAGAAAAAGGAACGGCACTCGGAGAGCACATTCTCTAAACTGTTCTGCAATTTTAAAGAAACTGATCTATATCAGCAGTGCAGGTTAATGGATTCTTTCTTTGACCGTGCTTTACCTCCCCACCACATTTCACAAAATGTGTCCTAGCAGCTTTGCATAAAAAACAGGTAAACAGAAAGACAAACAAGCAGCGCTGAACACCCACCTCTATCTCACCTTATGCCTTGGTGAAGTAAACAAATTATAACCATGAAATTTTTGAGAGATAGAAATTAGAACTGTTTGCCCCACTCCCCGTGCACATAAATAAAAATAAAAAATTATATTACTATTATTATCATTATTTTTTTATTAGTAATTTTTATTATCAAACGTAGATGTCAGCATTACATCTACATTACACAAACCTGTGCATTACTAGTACATAGTGTTAGAGATGGACCGATCCGATATTACGTATCGGTATCGGTCCGCTACTGACCTAAATTACTGGATCGGATATCGGCGAGAAATAAAAAATGTAATCCGATCCATTAAATATCAAAAAAGCACCTCGCAAAACTTGCGACATGGCGTAACTCGGCTCATAACCGTAGCACATCGCAGCAGTGCGGGTCACGTGATAGAGCGGCTGCGTGTATTTGTAGCCTCGCTAGCAATCCGGCATTTCATCTCCGAGGAAGTTATCCCAGAGAGAAGTAAAGCAAGTGTGTAAGTTCATCTCTGAATGTTTGTAAAGCATTCCCGCGTTAAGCTTAACAACAGATATATGGAGTGACCGCCTCTCTCTCTCCCTCTTCTGCTGCTACTTCAATCATGAAACTGATTAATGATCAGCTGATCGGCTTTTCTGTCGCGAGTCCATCTCTCTTGTTTTTCTTTTATTGCTCACTTCGCGCCAGAAAGAGGAAACCAGCGGCTGAACAACAGCAGCACGTTTAAGCTTGATAAGCTGTTGTTAGAATTTATTTAATATTACTTTCTACACCAGGATCCTTTTCTACGTAGCTGACGGCTGGTAACTGTGCAGGGGCGGATCTAGCAAAGTTTAGCCAGGGGGGCCGATAGGGCATGAACAGGGAAAAGGGGAGCACAAAGACATACTTTTCTTTCTTATTCTCATTTAAAATGTCTAGCTTTTAATAAATAATTATCCGAATCTTACACCCAAAGTTTTAATCTGATGTAAAATGTATAGAAGTCCATTACTGTATATAGTAACTATTAAGTCTAATATACCCTAGTAAGCTGTAGTACTTTTTCCTTTGGGAAGATACCATCTGTGCAGTCTGCAATTTTGTTGAAGAAAGGTGTTGAATCTATTTGATTATTCTTGAAAAATAACTGATTTCTGTGTATTTTTTTTTTCACACTGCATCAAATTATAGTTGATTACGTCAATTAAGCATCATGAGGTGGAGGGTGGGAGGTGGTTCCCTATTTTATTTTATTTTATTTTATTTTTTTTGCTGGGAGTTTTAGAACCCTATTAGTTAGGCTGCTTAATATTTCTGCTAAGTACTCTTTAAAATACCAGAATAGGGAGGATGGAGTAGGTTTAAGTTTATTAGATTGATCAGTTTTGCTGAACTATGAAATATTTTGGGTGCAGTGTATTTTTTGCATACAGGTATAACAGAATAGCTTTAGTGTTTGTTTGTTTTTAACTTGAGTATGAACTTATACAAAAAGCAGCAAGATATTAAAAAAGCTGTTTTATTGATTAAAAAATACATTATATCGGATTCATATCGGTATCGGCAGATATCCAAATTTATGATATCGGTATCGGACATAAAAAAGTGGTATAGTGCCATCTCTACATAGTGTATACGTTGCTGACATTTTGCTACATAATTCTGCACTTTGGCATCATTGGAATGTGCTGTCATGCATACCTGTAAATAAATACTAATGGAATAGTGATGCCTGAATACTTTCTCTTCGACCCAGTATCACAGCAAAGCATGTTAACATATCAGGTTGTTGTCTTACACAATGAATAAGAGATAGACAACAACTGGGGGAGTTTTCTAATAGTGTGGTAACTGTGCAATAATAAAGAAGTAACAATACGGAATAGCATCTTATTACCAATAAATTACCAAAGTAATATCCAAACAATAACCAAGTGATATTGTATCAACAGTGGTTACACTGAATACGGTTACAGTGAGATGTATGCGATTGGGTAACAAGGCACCAAAAACTAGGTAACACAGTAGAAACAAACAAATACCAATAAGGCAAACAAATTAGTAATAGTACCATAGTATTCTAGTATAACATCATATATAATAGCCTGCTAGCAATAAAATGCTAATATTTGGATGCTTGATTTTTTTTATGTTTATAATAATAAATTAACATTAGTTGATGCTTTATGATATAAGAATGCTATAATCATTTTATAACACTGGAATGCATCCAACCGTATGCCTTCTGCACTCTTCTTTGTTTGACAGTAACAATGTAAATACTGTGGCTTAATCGTGTGGAAGCACATGTGGTAGTTTCTGTTCAATAACCAGGAACAAACAAAATTTTAATCTGCATATATATGAGTTTTAATTTGTATCACATTTGCTACATAAGCCATATTTTTGCAATTTAGTCATTAAAAATGTGTCATGCAATTTATATCATTTTTTGAGGTTTAAAAAAAGTCATTCTGATGATGCTGAAGTCTCATAAACTCACAAAAACACATGTATCAAATATGACACACTGGGCTTTAAAGGGTTAATATCCTATTAAAGCAAACTTCAAGTAATATGATAATTATTCTTAAAGCATGTGTGGAAGTTACCACATTATTACTGAGCTGTAATGAAAAGTCCTACTATTATTTGCATTACTTAACGTCCACAGCATGTAATCTTGAATTAACTTTTTTCAATTACTTTTTATCTGCTAAAAGATTCTCTGCTGGCAGTAAACGGAGGATGAGAAATTGTGTGGAGGAGAGAAGAGAGAGAAGTAAAGAGGAAGCAGGTGTACTGGGGGAAGGGCAGAGTGAGGATAATAAACTGGGGCACAATGGGTAAGCTGGGCACCCAAGTGGAGCTGTGAGGAAAATCATCTGTCAGCTGACTGAATAGTGTGCAGAACAGGGCCATGAATGAATTAGCTCGCATATGTTTGACTTGTCTCGTCTGTTTTTTTCAGGGGGGGTTTGCCCCTCTGTGTAGATACTAATTGAATATGCACCGATTCACCTATGCTCATCAGGACTGTCACTAACATAGCCTCTCAACACTAACCCCAAAAGCATTTTTTTGTTATTTGAACCTAAACTCTGAAGCACCTTTTTAAAATAGTGGACCCCCCCCCCCCAACACACACACACATACAGAAGCATGTGGCCAGAGGGGCCTGACGTGGGGTGATCCAAGGAAAAGAAAGGGGGGTATTATTAAGCAGTTTCCTTGCCAGATGGTGCCCTGTTGTCCCCATGCATGAAGAAACAACAATAGACCTCTGAACACTTACACTTACACACTCACACATAAGGCAGCTGTGACCAGTACAATACATCTGTAATGGATAAATACTGGAGCTCAGATAATAAATATTACACAGATGTATATCTAACCACTGAATGGAAATGCCTACAAACACCCATACTCAAAAATACTCCTGTGTGTAATGGACGGAGAAGCAGGATGGTTTACGGACATCCTTTTCTGGGCAGGGTGCAAAAATAACACACTCACCCACTCACAATATGTCAGGAGACTGAACAGCTCAGTATAAGTACATGCAGAGAGGAAAATGATTTGTCTGCCAACAGACTGAACAGAATAAAGGAAATGAGCAAATTGGCATCAGTATTTTTATTTTTTTATTTTATTTTTATAGCCTCCGTTCAAAATAAACCTTGAGAAAAGTTTATCATCTGCATTTAAAGCTATTTAAAATATTTGTACAAGCTCTTGCCTGATTAAAGGCCTTGCTTATATTCCTTACCTTGGTAATTTTGAATATGTCTGTTCACTTGACTTAATCACTTCTCTTTCTTAGCAGTTGTTTCAATGTCTCACTGTGGGATGGGCCTCCCTCATATTCCTCAAAAGGATTTATCTCATTAAGTCAGTCTTGATTGGCTGGTAATGGCAGTGACCGTGTCAGGCAGAACCACCCACCCTTAAGTAGCTTGCGCCACTATGCAGTCAATATTCAACACACCTGAAAGATAGGCTAGCTAGGCCAGGGGTGGGCAATCTCAGTCCACGAGGGCCGGTGTCCCTGCAGGTTTTAGATGTGTCCTCGAACCAACACAGCTGATTTAAATGGCTAAATTAGCTCCTCAACATGTCCTAAAGTTCTCCAGAGGCCTGGTAACGAACTAATCATGTGATTCAGGTGTGTTGACCCAAGGTGAGATCTAAAACCTGCAGGGACACCAGCCCTCGTGGACTGAGATTGTCTGGCAATACAAAAGGTCTCCATATCCAAGAGTGAGACATCAAAATCAATGTTAGGAATGAAAACTTTGGGTTATTTATGTAACCTCTGTTCTCACAGTAGCGTAAGTGAGATGTTTCACCAAATAATCCTTCTTGCTGGCTGAAGTGAGAAGAGGTGCTGCATCCCATAGCACAATGTCTCACTCATACAACTCTGAGAACCGGGGTTACACAAGTAACCTAAAGTTAGTTTCTCTATAAAAGCTTTGCTGTTTTCTCTTTATCCTGAAGTCACTCCCTCTTCATTATCTATCGTTCTAATTTTCTTCTCCTTACCACTAATTATCAAAACTTTTTTTCTTTGACTCTAGTGGTTTTAAGTCGACAGCAGCGAAAGGTCCAGCTCATGCGGATTCGACAGAGAGAAGAGAGGCTGAAAAAGGAGAAGGAAAACAAAAAGAAGAAAAAGAGACAGAGCCAGAAAGCAGGGCACAAGCAGAAGACTCATTCCCATCACAACCACCAGCAGTACCACCACCCAGCAGCATCTCACCCTCATCACCAAACTCAGATCTCTCAGCCTCCTAAAGTTCCTCCTCCTCCTCCTCAGACTGAGCCTGGCTACCACCGCAAAGCCAACTCCAAAAGGCGCTTTGATGGAGATGTGCTGTCTCCGGTAAGCTATAATACTGTATCTATTCTTAACAAGGTAATTAGATGAAAATCTGAACATCCTCAGTCCAGGTCATTAAAATGTTTGTGTTCTTCGGGTTCTCTGAAATTAGATTTTAGATAAAATTCTACATTCAAGTCACAGTTTTAATTTGAGTAGAATGACATCAGTGTTCCACTCTGCACAGTTAAGTGACAAGTTCAGGACAAATAAGTGTAGGAAAAACAGAAACTGTTTTATTTATATACAAATGCACTGCACAGCAAAATCTTTATTCTCTCTGTGCTAAACTCCTGCCAGAGGGCAAGTCATACAGTTTGACAGCCATTTTTGCTGATATCTCCAGGAATTTATTTAGCTGTACTTCTGTTAAGCGTGCACACAGTTCCTTCGGTGATCATGCCAAAGTAACGAAGAAAGCCTTGCAAATTAAAAAAATATATATATGTATACTTAACTAATTGTTTTGCTACAATAATAATAAACTGGGACAATGAAAAGTAGACACACAACTACACCAGTCATGCTCAGCTAAACATGTGCCACTCAACACGACTGGCTTATATGTTCTTCCCAACTGCCAGCTTTAGCATTTCAGAACTCTCCCACACATTTCTGTTTAAGATTCACTAAGTGTCCTCTCCCTATAATGTCTGGCTAAACTAAGTGTCTGCAGGCTTCAGGTTCATATTTAATGTTAAGATAAGGGGTAATGATCCTCTTCAATGGGACTTCAGAAGAAAACTGAACAGGGATAAAAGTGTCACATGTCAGACTTTTCATTGAAGAATAATTGTACATGAGTGTAAGCTTTCGTGTCTTGCTGTATTTACATATGCCATATACCCACCGCATCCCTTTATTTCCTGTCTGTTCACAGAGTTACATCAGGAGTTTCAGGGACAGACAGACAGACAGACGGGCGTACTCCCACAGTAGAATGATGAGCCGGTCTCGGATGGCTGAACTTGACTATGACTGCGGCTCTCAGGTGCCCCTTACAGCACCCAGTGGACCCCCAGTTCGCATCTGAGGCAGTTAATTGCACAGATCCACACACACACATGTGCACCATCACAGGCTACTTCAAGACTCACTGATAAGGATAAGAAATCTAACGTAACCTAACCGTGCCAACCCAATCAACTGCCTATTAAGCCAACAGGAGCTCAAAGTGCTCCAGAGGTGGTGTGACCCACACTGCTTTTCTCCTGTCAGACCCACTGAAGTATTTATTTGGTCTGTTTTTTCCTTTTAATGTCTAAAAACAGTGATTTTCTTTGTCGAAAGTGTGAGAATTATGAGTCATCATATGTTATATTTGGCTTCTCTGTAATTGTACTTACATGGAAAACACTGGAAACAAGTGAAACTCTCTTATGCATAGTTATTTAAACTGTCTCTGTTGAACATTTGATACGAAGATTTATACTGGTTGGTTCAAGCCATACAAAGTCATTTCTAGTGGGGAAGAAAAATCACTCCACAGGAGCCCCACATCATGTTAGAAAAAAATTGCATCACTTGGCTTTCATCAAGTTAAAATAAAAGAACACTTTACTCCAAAGGTAATTAAAGGATTAAACATTTTGACTTAAGGAAGCATCTGCTGTGAAAAATGACTGAAAAGCAACATAAAAAAAATCACAGCAAACACTGAAACTCAAAGGGAGCTCTTCTCATTTAAAAGGTCATTCATGAAGTCTGCATTTTATCTTCACTGACAGCTTGTAAATTCAAACATGGCAGTGCAAGGCCTGTACTGCTTCAACATGCAGAAAGAGACAAGTTTAGGTGTGAATTGGATTAAACGGTTTACACCAAAGACAATGTTTGTGTTATTTCTGTTGTCAATTAAGTGTCATTCCCTGTGCTGTTGTGATTTTCAAGGAGACTGTTTTTACATCTCAACACTTTCCTTGTATCCTCTATTCTATTGTCAGCCATTCCAACTACAGACCTGAACAGGATACTCATCTGTCTGCTCTTCTATCCTCTCTCCATTAAACATTTCTGTACGCAATGTGATTTTATTTATTAACAGTGCTCTTGTGTCCCTTTTTGCTCTTTTCCACAAAGCTTCTGTTAAAGACAAATAGCTGCTGCCCGATATTAATCATTTTGGAATTTGATTGATGTAATGAAGTCTGAGAATAATAGGCAACAGTAAAAATGTTAAAAAAAAATAGTGTATTTTTGTGTGTGTGAGTGGACACATGAGCCCTGTGGCAATTGATGGAACATACCAAATACTGGCCAAGGAGAGGGGGGGTTCGTTGGAATGTATGTGCAGCATGCTGTGCATACATTAAATTCTCTCTTCTTTACCAGTTGGTGAAAAATGGTATGAAAATGTTTGAGTGAAATGTTAAGTGATTAAAAAAAAGAGGCAGCATCTTTTTTTTAAGATAAGAGAATGTGAAGATAAATGCACCTGCAAGTGGCGCCCTCTGATGTTTACTTCTGGACCTTTTTTTTCTGGCGTTTCTATGTATGTGTGTGCATATGGTTCATGTGTACATGCATTTGTGTGTTACTCACTTTGAAATTGAAATGAGTTCCTTTAATATTGTTATACTAAACACTGAGACAGGAGAAGGACTCTGAATGCGAGATGTTTAAGTACAGAAGGACAAAGTTGTTTTGTTTTGGGGGGGTTTTGCTTTTTTTTAAATTAAAGCTCTCTGGAAACAAAACATTGTAGTTCATGAACACTATTGCTACCAATGTTGCAATTCCTACTTATGTTGAATATTACTATAAATGGAAGACTCGGTAATATGAAAGGAACATTTTTTAATTAAAATTCTGCCTCAATATTGTTTTTTTTTAAACTATTACTTATTTCTGAGGTTTAGGAAAACAAAACAATCTCACTGCACATAAATTATAAAATAAAACTTGAGGTATGTAAGTTAGTGCCTGGATTCAGCAAAATTTACAGTACTTTTAGGCCCGAGGACCAGGGATTTTTATCAAAAGCCCATTACTGCATGTTGATCATTGTGTATATGTTTCGATTGTGCTGTTGTCATGTCACAGCTCTGACATTTACACTTTAGTTTTCTGGTGCTGGGCTGATGTAGGTAAAAATAAAAACTCTCTTCCTATCTCCAGTTCTCTTCTGTCTGTAAAGGGCTTTGAAAGGCATTTGAAGCATTTTCCTCTTTTTCACATGCATTATGCCTGTTACATCAGCTTCTGACCTGCTGTTTACTGTTATTAAATGTTGTTTCACGGTTGTGGCAGTACAAGTGTTATTTTTGGTTTTCTGCCTATACTTCACTCCTGCTTTGATCTGCTTTTGTGTTTTTATTGTAGTGTAATTCTAAACTAAACATTGCCCCTCCTCTTGCTTGTAATTTGGGGACGAAAATGAATAATTCTTTCACTGAACTTTTCTTTTATGTTGTCGTTTTTCTTATTTCTAATATTTTCTTTGATTGCCTATTATATAACATTTCTGTTGAGAAAACCTTTGATTGTAGATATTGACTTGTAAATAATTTTTACGTGTACAAATGTTTGGCTCCATTTTCATGTTTGCACCACAGTCATGTATGTAATTTATGCAGGCTATTACTTTCTGGAGTAAACCTGTTATATTGTGATTCTGCTGTATGTCCAGTTTGCTTTGATTTGGCTGAGCGGTGGATACACTTCTCATTCAGGTGTTTCAGTGTTTCATGTTCAAATTTAGCTAAGAAAATGGACTCTGATTCGTCCTTTTCGTATCATCCAATTTAAATATGTAAAAATCACCTGATTATTATTATTATTATTATTATTATTATTATGTTATTAAGCATGGATTTCTATGGACCTAACATATGATAAACATTGTGATTCTATAATTCAGTGGTCTTGTTTTCTTTACATTGTCATTTGTGTGTGCACAAGTGTTGGAGCACAAATATCAAATACTTTTTAATTCAATCTCTCTCTCTGACACTCCCACAAATACATGCGTTACATAAGTTTAGTTTAGAATTAGTCCCTAGAATAAATCAACAGATATTTACCTGTTTCAGAACTGGTGCTTGTACACAGATATCAGTAGGTGATGATTCTGTTACATATTTTTTTCATATTTATTGATGATGCAGTGATGTGCAAAAGTGTTGAGCCACCCACTAACCCACCACTCACTATTATATGTTGCTAGGAAAATGAGTGAAACATCCAAAAACAGAGTTTGTGCAATTCTAATGAGCTTGAAAGTCAATATTTGATTACTTTTATTCTTCAGCTCAGCCTGACCTCTCTTAGTCAAGCTTTTTTGTCATTTCTTGAAATAGTCTTCAAGATTATTTCCCCAGATTTCTGCTTTGGCCTTGGCTGTTTTTTGTGTAATTTGCAACACCTCACCCTTCTTTCCCTTTCCCTCTTTCTAAAGAATAGCTTCTTGACAGCCACCCTTCACACTGAGACCATTTCTGATGAGGCGTCAGTTAACAGTAGATGGATCAACTGAAGGTCCTGAACCACTTGTCAGGTCTTTGCTGGATTTTTTTTCTCAAGGACGTGACTTTCAGAAACTGTTTATCTGCTGTACGACCTGACACTTCTTTTGTCCTCCTCTTATTCAGTTTTCCTCAGATTTTTTTTTGAGGACACACTCCACATCATGCTGAGATATGCATTTAAAGAATCACCTTGCTGGTGTAAAAATACTATATTATGCCTGTTAAACTGTGTTATCTTCAGTTTTTTCTTTCATATATTCATTCATTCAAACATATACTTTGTTATTCAAAAATAACAAAGTATATGTTTTTTGCAACAGGCTACAAGTAACAAAGTAGCCACAACAATGGTTCATCCTTTCAGTTAAATTCCTTTTTTTTAAATATTTGCATAATTCATTGGTCAGTGTTATTTGGCTTAACAAACATACAAACAAAACAAAAAAGCTGCATTGCTCTGATAACGGTCATGTACAGGAACTGCCCTGAAGATGAGTGCAAAAAGCCAAAACTTTGCAAGACCTTCAAAAAGAAATTTTAAGGTCTTTGAAAGAAATTGCAAGAAAGTCTGGCTCCTTGGAAGCAAAATGTGAAGATGAGCAGGATGGCTCAAGTCTTTTAGAGAGGACAAAGTGTGCAAAGTAAACAGAAAAACGAATTCTTAAACACCAGATATGAGCTTCAAAATATCATTTTTACTCTGCAGGTGTTGGCTGTGATAAAGAGAATCATTAACATAAATGATGGGGAAAAAAACAAGCATCTGGATTTCCAGTCAGTTGCATTCTTATGTGCTCTGACAGTGTAGGTTTCAGGCTACATTAGCAGTGTAGCTTCATTACAAACTGCAGCAGTTATGTAACGACAAATACAACAGCAAAACTAATCAAGAAATAAGAAGTGCAGTAATGCTTGAAGCTTTTTGCTTCCTAGTAAAAAAGAGGAGAGTTCACAGAAGTGAGGAAACTTTATTTAGAGGGAAAAGAACACAGGAGCAGTTTGCCCTTTCTGTTGATTCAGTGATGAAAGCACACCGTCATGGCTCCACTAATTACTGGAGTAGCAGTCACATACTTCTTTATGTTATTCAGCGTAATTATCTCTTTCTAGATCTTCCCTGTGTCTCTGTCTCAGAATAACCTTTTCATTACATTTGTCCTCTGTTTTTCTCTTCTTCCCTTCTTGCTCTTTCTTGCAGGCTCATTTATTGTTTCCGTGATTCCTTTTTCTCTCCTCCACCCCAACAAATTTTTATCTCTGATGACATTTTCAGTCCAGTGGCTTTAGAAACAAACTGCACAGACTGTAATTCTTGTTGCTCTGCTAATCTGCTTTCTGCTGGAGACCAAAAATGACAAAGGGCCGCTCGTTAATGTGTCCTTGTTTCGTTTTCCCTGCACCAAGATCAGACTGGTTACTGATAAATTCAAGAAAGCCACAACTCGTGTTTTGTGTATAGAAGAAAATTAAATGTTGACAGAAGAGTGTTACGCTTGGCTGGGGGAGCTAGTATCTTTTGGAAAGCTAAAACGGGCCACATCAGTTGATGCATGCAGTAGGAAGAGAAAGTTCATAAAGATTTGGATGAAAATGCACGCATGCTGTCTGAGGAATGCTAATGCCTAGAGATATGAGTTACAGAATTTGAATAAACTTTCTGCCCAGCAAGTGAAATCTTTTATTTGGGTTTTTGTCAGAGCAAAGGAGGATACCATGGTTACTCATACACATACCATCAGACACGTAGCACATGCTGGAGAGCTCAAAGGTCAAAACACAACTGAGTTCCCTTTTCAATAGTCTAAAACCAACATCTCACTTTCCTTGAATCAGTTACAGAGATAGCCTATCTTAATCAATCAATGTGCATACACATGTAAAAATCCTGAAATACACACAGTGAAATTTATCTGACTGCAGTGCTTCAGTCAAATTGATCTGCCATTGATTGTTACAGTGGATGATGGGATAATTCGGCAGTACGAGTTGTATTCATTTGAAATATTACTCTTACCACTAAAATATTTTTGCAGACAAGATAGATGCAAGATACTTTTGTTTGCAGCAAAAAGTAACACAAATAAAGAAAAACATCCTGGAATGCCCTTCATTTAAAACAAGGCTAAAGGCATTGTGCCTCTACACTGCGTCTTTCCTGTGACGCTTAAAGTAATTTATGTGTGGATGTACAGTGGTTAAATTTCACTTCCATGACATTGCATTTTGTATCTAAAAGTAGGCACAGCTTATTAATCATTGTAATTCTAATAGGAAAAGATTTCATTATTGGTGCTATTATTTTTAAGTAACGTTGTTTCTTCTTGTTTACATGATGTCTTGCTGGTGCTGTGTCGACTCACTGACAACCTGTGGAAGGAAAAAAAGGGGACACTGTAAATTGATACAAAAGGGAAAGAGTCTATTTTCGCTATGCACAGTGTCTGCATAAACGATGTGAGAAAACACCCCATCTGCCGTGCTAGTCTGACAATAAAGTTCTACTTAAGCTTAACATTCAGTGCAGGTGTTATGCTTAAGGTGAAGGACTGTGCTGGGACCAACTGGAGCACTGACAGTGAAGGTGCTTGCTCAGGGAAGCCGGTGCTGTAACTTTCATGAAAGTGTCTGTACCCAGATTGATTCAAACTACAAGATTTCAGGGATAACTAAGAGAATAGAAGCTAAAACAGCTTTGCTACTATGTTGCCACACTTGTATGTGTAGACAGTTATGAAAATGTAGTGGCTGTGATTGACAAATGCAAGAAGGAAATTATTCTTATTAAATCTGGTAGCTTGTTTCAACCCGCTGATGTGAGCAGACAGTCAAAAGGCAGGTGTGATACTGAAACCAGACTTACACATGAGGCATTAGCACTCTGGCTCATAGAATATTTAATCTGGATGAGAATATAGTAAATCAGAATGGTTTGGTTGACAAAAATATCGTATAATTTACTAGCGATTTTGTAGTTCATTAGGCTACCTCAACATGGACATTTTTGTGCATAAAAGTGTATATTTGTGTTTGCCTGTGTGTGCATGTACGTGTGAGCTCAAACCTCTCCATCGCGGGTCTCAATGGTCTTGATGAGAACAGTCTTCTTGGAGTGAACCTCTGATGAGCGCTGATGCTGGGACTCAGGACTGGTCTCTGTAGGAACAAATTCACACATGCAGCTCTTTCATAAACTGCTTTTATTCTTTCTGCAGCTACACTGAGATAATTTAGTCACTGATATTAGTTAAGCATTGCACTTAGAAGTTTAATGAGCTTTGAACAATTTCACATGGCTGTAACATTAATGGAACATCCACGCAACATCCTTGTGTGAACTTTAAGCTGTCACAAAGTGCTCAGATGGGAGGTACTAACAGAGACTAATTGCACCTTCTTACTGTTAATCTATTAAATGAAGAGGGTAAGTCATATGATTATTAATGAAGGTTAATTCTTGCCTCCCTGAACCACAGAGGCATGAAGGTTTTAGTCATATATCCCCACACAGTGGTCAGAATGTGTCACTGCAAAGACACTATATGTAATGCCCTTATAATAGCAGCTACCATATACAGTCACAGCCTATAATTAGACCTTTTATCCCCCCCTTATTAACTCATGCCCAATAGATTTTAACGGTATTTATGCGTGACAGGAACAAAGGGTGCAACTTCTCATACCTCTGAATCCAATGGAAGAATAAGCAGACTGGACAGGTATGGTGGTAGTGATTCTACAGAAAGAGGAGCATAACAAATTGGTAATGAGTACGACATAAATGCAAAATCACAAAAAATTAAGGTAGTTTTAGAACAGAAACACACCTGCTCTCCTCTCCTTCCAGAAGCTTGCGGTAGGTGGCAATTTCAATATCGAGGGCCATCTTCACATTGAGGAGGTCCTGGTACTCCCTCAGGTGGCGGGCCATATCATCCTTGAAATCAGTGTGTAAGAAGTGCTTAAAATATAGTTCTTACCAAACACAAAATCCTGCTACTTCTATTACCCAGTGTAAAATGCAAAAGATCAGCATGACATATCTAAGCGTATTACTTTCATCTTAGCAATATCTTCCTCGAGTCGTGCAATGGTATCTTGGTAACCAGTAGCCTCGCGGGCCATGCGATCCTCCATGTCTCTCATCTGGCGCAGCAGAGACTCATTCTGCAAAGAAACAGAGACATGAAGTCCTTGAAAAGAAGGGATAAGAAGCTTGAAAGAGAGTAAACACACCTAACAGAAACAGAAGTTTAAGGCTGTTTATGGCTGACAATATGGTTATCATGGAAATGTAAAGATGATATCAATCAGAAAGAAGAAATGTAAAATAAGAAGCCAAAAAATAAAGTGAGAAAAGGTGCTACAAATACTCACAGTGCCCTTCAGTGAGTCAATCTCGCAAGTGTAGGACTGGATCTGGTGTCTGAATTCCATGGTCTCCTGCTTGGCCTGACGCAGTGCATCATTGTTCTTGTTCACGGCCTGGTTCAGATCAGACACCTGAAGACAGAGGACAGGAGGATTAACAGTGCAACAGCTAAGAACCACTATCTGCATTTTACGTGTGCATGCCTCCATTCTACCTTAGACTTGTACCATTCTTCAGCCTCTGCAATGTTTTTGGCAGCAATGGCTTCGTACTGCATGCGGATGTCCCTCAGAGCAGCAGTGAGGTCGGGCTTAGACATATCCATCTGGATCTGCACCTGAGTGTCCTGAATCTGGCTCTGCAGCTCACGGATTTCCTGCAAGGAGTCCAGAAAAAGTCAAAATCCGCTCGTGTCAAAATGATGAATAAGCAAACATGTGAGTAGCTACCGGGACATTAAAACGATACCTGCTACTTCAGTTGACAAGTTAAAAATAATTCAACATGCGATAACACGTCAGATCAGAATATTTACATATAGAAATCTAATGTGTCAAATTACAAATTCACCCAGCTGTCGACTGATGCATTCTGTTAGCAACAGGCTTTTTTTTTTTTAAATTAGCCAGCCTGGATTTCACTCAGTTGTTGTCTGATCTAACTGAAAGTTATAAATAGCTTTGCATCTGTTCACAGGCACACCCTCTTTTTCTCTGTCACACAACAGCTGACATAGTCTTTTGACCAATCAGCACTTTGGCATTTCTGGCAGGTCAAAGTTCAAGCAAAGAAGACAAAATGAGAAGAAGGGACTTCAGCTGTGCAGACATGTGTCTGAGTGTGTGGCTCAGAATATCATTTGATATCTGTAAGTGAATAAGGTTAGATCTTTCTGTTGCCCTGTAATAGTTAAATTATTGTTAAATTTTCCTACAGACATGAATCTATGTAGATGGGAACGATATCTGTGCTTTAACATCAGTAGTTCTCTTTAGGTGGGTTTAAGTATGATATCTTTGATCTCACGAAGAGCTGCATGCCTGTGGAGACTCAGATCTAATATCACAGCACAGTATAGTAACACACAGGTGTTATATGATACACTATACACCATCCTAGTGACACACATAATAGATATAGAGAGGATGGGTGGTTTTTACTGCTCTCTTATTTCCCAAGTGGTTGCTACAGCGAATGGATCGGATTTTATGCCAGATGCCATTCCAGACGCAACCCTCCCACCGCCTAATTGTGTGAAGCCAACCAACCAAAGCTGGTAAATCAGCAAACCTCTTCATGAATCTTCTTGAGGAAGGCAATCTCTTCTTGCAGACTCTCAATACGTCTCTCCAGGTCCAGCCTAGCGAGAGTGGCACTGTCCACATCCTAGATAAGAGGAGAGAATGGCAAAAAAGAAAATGACCAATAACCAACACATTTAAAAAAAATGTTAAAATAAGAAGAAAATTAAAGGAGAAAAATGACTGCTCAACCAAAGGAGACAAAGTTTCTCTCTGAAGAGAAAATGACTGAGCTATAGATGAGTGATTTAAGGAAATAGAAGACTTACAGATCTGAAAGCAGACAGGTTGTTCTCAGCTTCTTCCTTCTGGTGAATCTCTTCTTGCAGTCTGCCAGAATGACAGCAACATACAAAAAGGAAAAGAGCGAAAAAGAAAGCGGAAAGTTGAAACAAAAGTGAAGACAAACTGTTGGAGTGAACAGCTTTTCCCCCGGGGATCACTTACTAGACAGATAAACTAGTTACCACCTCTCAGTCCTCCAGCCTTTCTGCTCTTTTCGTCTCTCAGTAAATTCAGAAGAATAGAACCGGCATAGACAATGAAACATCAAAGTTCAAGTTTTTATTTGTATCCATGTCCACACACACGCACACTTCTGCACTTGCTCTTTGAGTCCTAAAGCTCTGTTGCAGCTGTCACACTGTCAGAATCAGAAGGGTAACAGTGTGAGAGCAACACAGGCCTGTCCCGGCGCAGTTTCCAGAATTAGCATTTTGCCGTGCACTTTGAACAACTGGAAAATGCAGAAAAAAATGCCGTCATGCACCTCACACATAATCACTACCGACACAAATACACACAGCAGATGCTATTGGCATTTTTTTGCGGTTTTGAATCATGTCATCGTCCATGGAAACGTTCAGTGAGAATGTTCAATGAGAATGTCAGCGTGCATGCGTTGCAACTGTTTGCATGTGATATCAGAAGGAGCAGCTGGTGCTTTAACAAGTTTCACTGAATGTTTCAGGCAACCATTTAAGCAGGCGTGATACACAGAGAGTGAAGAGTCAGAGTGCTGTGTGTGTTTGAGCCTGTCTTTTGATATACATTTTATTTAAGTGATGCTGCATGCAGCATCTCGCAGTGACAGAATTTCACAGAGATGATTTAGTCGCTCCAAATAGATTATTCAGCGATACACCCACACTGCAGCTCCCCGTGCTTTTTTTTTCTCTCATGCTCACGTTCTGTCACATATGCAGTGCACATAGAAGAAATGTGTATTTGGTGGACTGACTTTTGAAATTTTTTCACTTTTTTAGATTTATTCTTCTTTAAACTCACCAAACAAACAGGCCGTGTGTATACACTTATTTTTATCTGTCTTCTTCTCTCATGTCTGACTGCTTTCTGTCGAGCTGAAACTTAATCTGTCTGCCTGTGAGTCTCAACTCTATTCCTATGAACCTGCAGATCTCCCTCTCTCTCAATTTTCTTCTGCTGTGTCTCTCGTGAATAAATTATAAAACACCTTTGTAATAAGCCATTGGACCGTAACAATTACTGAAGCATTCCTATTCTCAAATCTCTCCTTTGTTACTTTGTTGTTTTCATATGACCCAAAAGAGGAAAGACACTCTTTAGAAATCAATGAGTTGTACTTGATGCCACTTGTTTGTTTTATTTTTAACACACTGGATAAAGTGTTTTCAAGTCTCCTCCCCCCCTTCTGCTTTCCCGTCTTCTGATTTTCTCCTTCTGTTCCATCTGATAGAGGTTTGGTGTGTTGCCAGAATGTGAGATAGCACCTTCCAGAGGGTGGGGGTGGGGGGTGACGTCACAAATATTTATTGTATCACATGATTTATTTATTTTTTTATAAATGTAACAGAATGAGCTTTTCTTTAAGTAAAAAGGCTCATATCCCCCCATGTTTCAGTTAATTCAAACTATTCCATTTGTGTTTGGCTTTAGACTTAACATGAGACTCCTGTGTACTCCTACATGTGAGTGCATGTGTTTCCAGTAGCTCACTTTTATTAAAGCCATATTACATGAGTCAGTTTTTTATATATATATTTTTCTTTACTCATCATTTGTTCATGAAGATGTTTATCTACATATTGGCCCAGTCCCATCAATCCAAGCTTACCTGAGCTTAAGTTTCTGCAGGTCATCAGCCAGGTTGTCTCTCTCCACCTCCACTCTGGCACGCTGGTTGGTGATGGCCTCTATCTGCCTCCTCAGCTCCCTCATTTCCTCCTCATACAGCTCAGCCACACGCCCAGGCCCCTCGCGGCCCCTGAGCTTCTCGATCTCCACTGTCAGCGCGGCATTCTGCTGCTCCAGGAAACGCACCTTCTCAATGTAGCTAGCAAAACGGTCATTGAGGTGCTGAAGCTCGGCCTTCTCATTGGTCCTTGTGTTGAGGAAGTCTTGGTTCATGGCGTCTGCAAGGTTGAAGTCGAGCTTCTCCCCGGCATAGGTGCGCATGGCCGTGGAGGAGCCGAGCCCGGCCCCAGAAGACAACTTGAAGCTAGAATAAGAGGGAATGCCGGTGCTCTTGACTTCGTAGACTCTGCTAGACATACGGCTGGAAGCGGAGCTGTGGGCTCCTCCTAGAGAGGAGGAGAACATCGATGACAGTGGTGTTGACCCAACACCAGAGCCAAAGGTGCGACGGTACGAGGAAGCACTCTGGGCTGAGGAGGTGTAGGACTTGCTCATGGCTGGTTGAGTTGTTGGTTGAGTTGTGGATTTGATGGAACCGCTTGAGGTGCTGAGACCCAACTGTCCCACTGGGCAACTGGGAAGAAAACTAAGTGAAGAAATGCCAGCCACTGAGTGCAACTATTTGTAGCTCTACCACCCCCACACCCACTCATAAACCCAACCCCTCCTCTTGATGTCTCTGTTCACCCCGTCTGCACTCCCATTACTCCACCCCGCCACTGTATCACAACCCCTTTTTTCATTGATTACTTTTGGCATTTTAAATCAGTCTGGAAGATTCCTTCATTGGTTAAGATGCATTAGCAGTTCTTCAAATTTTACCCAACAAGTCTTTTTTTTTAAATATTTTTCATAACTGCCTCATTAGTAGTGGCTTTTTAAACCCCAGATTTAAGGGCAGGAGGTGAAAATTAAATACCTCTGGTAACCAGTGTTAATCAATGTGAAAATGTATCATAATTGTAATTATGATTTGAGTTTTTTATTTTGGCTGTTCCAGCTTTATTTTCTCTGCGTAGTTCATTGTAGAAGAAGTTCACTAAAAATGACTTTTTCAGGTTTTTAGGAAATTGCTCAGAGGACATTTTTGTTCAGTTCATTGTCATCTCTTGAGATGTTATCTGTTGGAGTAAAAGCCTTTCTTTCATATTTCTTTATGCTCTTCAGCGATGCATTTTTGTCCAGCCTTCTTTTTCTTGTCTTTCAGCCTCTCCCTACCCCCCTTGTTGCACCTTTTGCCAGCCCTTGATTCAGCTGTTGAAGGGATCTGGTTTCACGATGGCCTTCTGCATGTATGTCTGTTTGACTATGGATGATTGAATGAATGGGTGTAAAAATCAGTCAGACAGTCCCTTCACTTTTGTACAGTAAGTCTAATATGGGAAGTTTTGATAGAAATGATCAGGAGCTGTTAGAAACACTGCATCAAATCATGGTTATATTTTGTATGAAGCTTCACTTAGTGGAAATTGTCAAACTTAATTCAGTTTAGGCTAAAGAAACTGGCTCAGAAAAGCACATAACCAAAATTAACATGAATGATTGTTCTAAAATATGGCCAACATCATGTTAAAATTACCATTTTGTGTTATAAGTATAAGGAAAGAATGTGTTCTGCTCTGTCCTAATGTAGCACATCAGAATTTATTATATGCATTGTTTAAATTAGTATGAAGCTATAGAGTTACAATAGAGTTATGTAGCCTTGGTTATATAAGAAATATGACTGACTACTGCCAGGAAGGTCACACGCTCAGCTTTGTCATCAGAGCTCTCTACCCGACTCGCACACACCGAGAGTAGATGGATAAATCTGTGCGTATCAGTCAAGCGCTATCTTGTTACATGCATCCTGAATATTTAAAATAATTAATGTCAATACAAGTTGCAACTTTGTGTAATTCCATATATGAGTGTTTTAAATTTGTCAAATTTATCAGCTCAGGAAAAAAAGAAAGAATGAAAAAGAAATCCATCCCAAAAGTTTTACCCATTACAACACAGTTCTGACATAATACACAATCACAATGCTGTCATTGCAAGCATATTGAAAATTCTTTGTTAGATTTCAGTGTAGATTGTGTTTCTGAATATTATGAAAATGTAAATATTAATGTAAATATTATTTTGCCACAAGTAGAAAATGTAAGGAAAGTCCAGCATTTTCTGAAATACATATAAAATCCAGCGTTGTTGAAGGCTGGAGCCTATAGGATGAGGAAATTAATGTAATGCTCTCACTGGCTGCAGCTGAAAGCATACTAACACTTGAGGAATCTCTTCCCTCTCATGTGTCATAGCTGATGATAAAAAGGATGATGATGACTAACTCTGGTTCTGTAGGATGCTAAATATTCCTCTGAGTGCAATCTACCAGATAAAAAAGCAATGCTTACAACAGAACAAAGGCATAAAGTACAAATATCTGAGCTGTTTTGCAAAATTTAAAACCCTGTCTGTAGCATTTCAGTTCTGAATCAAAGAGGAAACATGCCACTAATGTACGTGGGAGTTGTGGCTGTTGGAGGAGTTGTGTGTGGTCGTGCACATATTTGCGTTTCACAGAGCAGTCTGCATGTCAGCTGCAAATGGTGTCAACTCTATTTTTAGATTTCTCGTTTGTTGTGTGGCCACTGGACTGGAGATAGAGCTTGACTAGTTTTACTGCCATGCTGTGAGATTATTGTAGCTGCTAATCAAAGTCAGATAGAAAATGTAAATAGGCCTGACCTAAATTGGCTCACTACACAAACTGTCTGGTGCCACGTCATTATTACCAGATAAGAGTGATTCAAGATGGATCTCTTGCAACATCAACAACAAAAAACAACAGTTTTATATTTGTCTTTTTAGTTTTCACTATCTTTGAATGTCTAAAGGCTTCTTGCATTCCTTTAAAGTAAACAAGAAACATCAAAAACCTGAAGAATTTATGAAAGGCTCAAGAATTTTTCAAATTAAAATTCTTTAAATATTCCTGTCACATTTCATGAGCTATAACATAGTAATAAGGGGGGTCACTATTACTTCAGTAAAGGTCAGACAGCTTGTCATACATACAAGGATGGTGAATAATTAAGCCCCATCTTATCTTAATGACCTCAAAGTACTGTATCACATTATTAGAGCACTTTCCTCTCAGACTGCTGGTTTACTTGTGGTTGCTAGAGTATTTAAAAGTAGAACGGAGGCAAAGTCTTCATTTTTCAGGCCCCTCTTGGTGGAGCCAGCTCCCAGTTTGGATTCAGAATACAGAAACCTCCCTGCTTTTAAGATTAGGCTTAAAACCTTCCATTTTGATAAAGCATGTAGGATCATATGATTCCCATGATGCACTAAGGATTTTTTTTCGTTGCTCATCTTTTCTTCACTCTGTGTGTTTATTCACCTCTCTGCATTTAATCATCAGTTGTTATTAATCTCTGGCTCTCTTCTACATTGTGTCTTTGCCCTTTGTTCTTCCCTTCACTCGAACCAGTCACAGTAGATGGCCATTCCTACCTGAGCCTGGTTCTGTTGGAGGCTTCTTCCTGTTAAGAGGGAGTTTTTCCTTCCCACTGTGGCTAAAGTGCTTGGTGAAAGGGGGTCATATAATTGTTGGGGTTTTCTCTGTTTTCTTTATATTATTGTAGGGTCTTCACCTTACAATATAAAGTGCCTTGGGGGAACTAAATAGGGAAATACAATTATTTAAATTCATATTTGGTATTAGTATCAGTCTGTCTAAAGTCAGTCACTAAAATATCCAATCATTATTATTTACAAAAATAACATATTTTTGAGTTTTTAGTCTTCATATGTAATGAATCATAATAGGTGATCTGACTTTTCTGAGGTTGATATTATATGAATCATGTGAATGAAGTACTTAATTTAGTTTAATTCTTTGGCTTATGAATTATTATTTGTCAAACAAATGTGATTTCCTTTACCCTCCACTGCCAGCTTCGTTAGTGGTGATTAGCACATTTTAGCATGCTAACATGACAAAAAAAAAAACAAACGTGATCATGATCAAAATTAGCAACGAGCTACCTGTTAAATATCACCATGTGGGCAATGTTCTCATTGTGAGGATGCTAGAATGCTCACAGTGTTACATGGGAGTATTTAACTAAAGTGCAGCTCAGTCCACACACTGGGATTCAAGGATTTGCTAGGCTCCCTTCCAGGGCCATTTGATTGTTCCATCGCCAAAATCCCATCAAGTCTGGGTAAGATCCCTGTCTTGGACCAAAAAGTATATTACATTCTAATGATACCATTACTGAACATGAATCCTGTGGTCTATGTCATTCAATTTCCCATCCAGTTGCAAACATCTGTCAGACGAATGAGCCTTTCACCCCAATAAATAATGTGGGGACACCAGCAGAGATGATGGGAAAAATCTGATATGTTCTCGATGTGACTTGACTGTGGTATCTGCTGTCGTGGCAGGAGCAGTCATCCAGGTGTTTTCCCGTTAAAGAACACATCATTAGCTCAGGACAGAAAATGAGCTACCTACAAGTTGCCTAACAACCCCAGATTCATAACTAATACACCATGACCCATAGCCTAGAAAAGACTCCCTTAAATTAGAACCAGATCCCAGAACGGCTGGGAAAAGCATTATAATACAGACACATGCACGCACCAAGTCTCAGAATATCAACAGTGCATAGCAGCCAAACCCTTTACTCAGGGCATGTCACAATTCTATTTTGGAAGTAGGATGCAACACTGCAGTATAAAAATATCAGCAGTAATTTCCCCACACACACCCCATACAATACAGCTTTATGCCTGTGTTCAACTCTTAGTTGGGAAATACCCAGACACTTTAGATATTTGGATTCTAATCCTTACACAGCACCCCCATGGAGGGTCTGGCTGACCCCAAATTTATCTTGGTTTGCATGACAACGACCCCAAACAGCCAGAGTAATAAAGAACAAGCCTATCTTCAGCAACAAGAAGGCTAAATTGTCCTTCAAACGATCATATGATCTCCCATATGTCACCTTCCTCCTATAGGACAGCACTGATCTCAACCTCAGGAGCAGAAGGATCCGTGACGATCTATATCCAAGGCAGAACTGTGGCAAATTCTTAGACCCTGTGGAATGCTAGTGCAGTCAAAAGCCATGCAACGTGGGTGACATGATGGGAAAATGGAACGATGTGAATACTGTTTGGGGATTGTTTTTTAAAGACTGAAACTAGAGAACATACATACAATCTGTAAGCTTTTGTGGGAGTCCTGGAGAATCGTTACATAGCCCCTGCTTTATGGATACATTGTACGTGAAGGTGAATACACTTACAGTTTGGAAAATGAAAGAAAAAACAACAAAAATTAGAAGTGAAATATGATATAACTAGCATCTATAGGTGATTAGGGGTCAGGTGGTTTCATCATTCATGAACGCAGAATGCTTGTTGCCCTGCAACCACCCAAACATGCATACACACATGCCAAAGAGCTGAGCCCTAGCACAAAAGTGACTCTGGGACTAAAAGGATCCGAGTAAAGGCGAGGGGAGGAAAGAGACGTTCGTGTGTATTTCTGTGTGTGCAGTATGTGTGCTTGCACATTAGTGATTACATACAAGTGTGTAACAACTTTATAGACCTCTTTTACAAGAGAAACTGTTCCAGATTTTTTTGGGTCTATCACAGGAGAGAGATATGATATCAAATGCCAGCAGAAGCACAATGTGCCTGAAATAGAGAGCAGCAGGCTCCGCATCAAACCATTTCAAACCATCAAATCATGAGTCACGCTAGATAGAAAGGCTCCTTCCTATTTTATGAGACCCCAGTACAGCAGACAGTCAGCTGCTAAAATGAAGAGAAATTGATGTTCACAACAGGTATGCATTTAAAAGTGTAATGCAAATGTCATGACACAAATTTCACATATTATATGTTACTGACCAAACTGTTGCAAAAACACAACACTGTGTTTTTAATGAAATTTTAGTATGTTTCAGAAGAGTGGCTTTTCAATTACTGCTGTTTACTTCATACAGCAGCGATTACCACTGTTGCCTCACAGTAAGAAGGTCAAAGGTTTTAATCTGTTGTCTGAGGATAGGTAGTCAGCTGTCACAAATAAGTCATTTGGACATCTGACTTAAAAATAACAAGAAAAATAAATTGAATGTGCAGCAGTTGAAGGTTACATACAGCATAGAGTCAGATAAACATATATTGTAAGCTAGTAGCATGATTATATATTTAATTCTTCTTCTTTTTTTAAACCTTTTTCTGTTGTTGTATTGGATCAGTACTATAAGTTAGTTTGACTGCTTTCAGCAAACACCACATGTGTAAAAGGAAATGATATGTATGCCCTTTCTAATCCCTGAGCTGTGTCGTGATTTAAATATTTTATATATATGATAAAAAGCATTTTGAATGTTTTTGTTTTTGTTTTTTGTTTTTGTTTTGTTTTCTTAGAGTGGTGTACCTCCACCAACAGCAGCAGCCACAATCTAACAAGTGCCAACTGTTTTTTCACAGACACAAGATGGAGCAAGAGGACAAGCAGAAAAGAGAAAATGCTGTGGCACTGCTTACTCTGGGGGGGAAGAGAGTTCTGCCATATTTAGTGGAGTTTCTATTAGCTATAGCTCATCAAGTGTTGACAAAAGAAAATTGCCTTGAGATGGAAGAACACACACAGAGTAATAATAATAATTAAGAATATAAATGTGTAGCCTACATAAACATTATATTTGGGAGAGTAGGGCTCATTATTATGTGGGAATCCTTTCCCTTGGTCTGGTCTCCTATTACACTGTCCTCTTACCTGAATTCACTGAAGGGCTGAAGAATTAACAATCTCGCCAAACCTTTGACTGTGGAGCACATTATTTTTTAACTATTTTAATAATAAACCAAAAACCTTTAGCGCTAAAAAAATAAATAATTTAAAAGCCTCATATTTACTTTCAGCTACAAGAAAGTTAACCTCGGACAAATCCTTAATGAGGCAAGAAATTAAATATGAGGCTGTACTGTATACCGTTCAATTGATGCGACTGACACATGTGCACATGTTCGAAGGAAGAGAAATATATCTACATTTTACGTGAGAGGACGCACAAAAAAGAAAGAAAGAAAAAAGAAAAACAAATATGGATAACGAATGCATGACGTTCAGGAACGGGCGGACTATAAAAGTTAACGCTTTCGTTCACCATCACTCCCCAGCCCCCCTTTCTCAAAGCCGTGATGACGTAGGTGCAGGTTGAGCTCCTGTATGGAAGAGAGCTCCCTGTTTCTACAGATTCTACGTTATTTCCGCAACTGTGCCGTCGTTGAGTCGATATACGTTGCATGTTAACAGTCTATCCCCGCTTCTCTCGATCTCCACGCCCCACCCGGTGACTGTGAAGAGTTACTTTTCTCTCCTATTAATTTTTTTTATATTTTTCCCGTCACATGGGCTTTTAGGGCTCAATGTGAGCTGTCGACTCCACACGGGCTCTTCCTTTTTATCAATATGGACGTTTAAAAGAGTGGAAACGCAGAGGGACTCCGCATCTTTCTCTCTCCGTCTCCTCCTCTGCTGTGAAGCTTCGCAAGATCATGCAACACCTTAAACCATGGCGAGCTCTGCTCCTTTTGACGGTGCTGTATCAACCAGGGATCTGTGATAAATACGGTAAGAAAATGATGGAAATGATAGTGGAGCGGTAATCATCGCGAAATACACTCCTGGGATATAGTCGCAGTTTGATGTTAGCAGATGACTTTACCATGGTGTCACCTTTACCGTAGGATACTTTATCCTCTGTTTTTGGTTTTGTAATGAGTTCATTTCTTTTATTATACTCTTCTTATCGTTCAACAACGGACTGAGAGATGTGTCTAAATACAGAGGATGTTTAATGAGATTAAACACGGGCAGAGGAGAGATGGAGGATGTGGGGAGTAACAGGGAAAACAAAACCGAGTCTTAATGAGTAGTTTTTTGTTTTTGTTTTTTTTTTTTGCTTATGATGCATTAAGGGATCATTTTAGGGTACTATTACACATACAATACCACTCTGACGCTCCTTGTTGGGCTCAGTTTCTATTTGTTTGTTTTTTTATTTTCACGCTTCCAAGAGAGACAAGAGAGTGGGGAGCCGCCAAATCCACTTGTTAATGAATAACGCCCACACTAGTGTGTGTAGGCTCTACAAAACATGATGAAAAGTAAACAGCAGGGGTATATACATGTACATCACTAAACTAACTAAAGCTGTACTTAATAATATGACCACCTAATTCAAGTTCAATAAATATTTTGATTACTGGGCTGAAACGTGAAACCAGTTAAACATTTCCACTCAGTAGAAATGATCGTGACATTAGTAATAGTCCCTGTCATTTCAATAAGAATGCTAGGAATACAGGTTCAGCTTTATTATTTCAAACTGACGGCAGCTGGGTTGGGTTATGAGCTTAGTTCTTTTAGTAGATTGATGCATTGTGTGTGTAACATGAGCAGGTTGAGATTTGTGATGCAGGCAGTGAATTCAGGGAGTAATTCAGAATTAAGCTGAAAAAAGCAACTGTTCTCTCTCTCTCTCTCTCTCTCTCTCTCTCTCTCTCTTCATCTTTCTGGTGTGGGCTTCTTTGGCAACAAACACAAGAACAACCCAGAAACACTTTGTGACAATTTAATGATAAACATGATGGCAGGACAGAGCTACTTACTTAAAAAAGCTCTATAAAATAAAATGTAAAAAATCAACACAAAATGTTGGTGTGTTAGTTCTTGCTTTTGAAAATGTCATTAAAAAGAATAATGTGAATTGTAAAACCCATAGAATAATAAGAAAGCGCATAAACTAAAAGAACAATGAAAAGCCGTGCAGCTCAAATTTCAGCACCATGGAGAGAAACCAGTAACCACTGTTGCTTCCCTTTGTCCATTCATCCGATAGCACCTCTTCTTTCCTCCCATCTCTCTTCTTTCACACTTTCATTTGATGATCAATCCATCCATATGTCTGACTGTCCGTCCTCTCGCAGACCATATGATGCTCAGTGTCTGAGGCGCTCCGCTCAGTTATTTCTCTGATGCCCTGACAAAACAAACACTGTTTGATAGGTCAGGTTTCCTCAGCAAAGCTAATGGATTTACTGGGATCTTTGTGATACATTTTTTGATACATTTGTGATACATTACGATACCTTGCTCTGGTATACATTTTACTGTTCTCTCTCTCTCTCTTCCTCTCTCTACACACACATATATATATATATAAAATGCAAAAGTGAACATTATAATCACTATGAAAAGGATATGTCTGATATTTTTGTAATTCTTACTCCTAATCTGTTGATGTGAGGAAGCTGACTTACTGTACCTGCCTGCAGAAAGTTTTATAGTAAAATCATAATAGTAGCAATAGCAAATACATGTAACGATATCTTGTTCAGATATTGAAGGTCTTCCTCTGTGCTGTGTTATAAACCAGAGTGTACAGGTACTATGCAATAAAAAATAAATAAATGAGAGCCATAATTTAAAATGAACTTACGACATGTTTTTTTATCTATTGGGTTTTTTTTGGTTTGGGTTTTAATTTGGGTATTTACTTTCAGTTATGATGGTGTGTATGTCAGTCCTTCTGCAAGCCCCTGCAATTACACAGATACTTTTTTATTCAGTGAGTGTTGCGCATGTATATTTTTATTTTTGCCAAAGCTTACTTCAGGTAGTAACCACCATCTCTTTTACGGTGGGTATGTTGACGTCAGTGCAACGCAAACACATTTTTGGCTTATTGTTTGTGAAAGAAATCTGGGTTGTATTCACAGTTGTAAGATTTTGCTTCAATAATGCCACTCGTGAAAAGAAAGTTTCAGGGCTTCTCAGCAATACAAAATCCATGCACTGTGTGTTTGCAGTGTGTCTGTTTCTAAGCGGTGAGTCATTTTTAGGTACTGCGTCATTTCAATAAAAGGTAGAGAAAATAGTTCTCATTCTTTGCTCTCTACTCGAGTTTGAGTTTAACCAGCCAGCTAGATTACTGACATATTTGAGATATAGTTTTGCATGTACACACTCTGTCTCACACATCTACTTAGAATTATTTTGTTTTATTTTATTGATTTTTATTTATTGTCTGGTACATGGAAAGGGATCCAAGCATAGACGAGAAAAGACAGAAAGCTGGGGCGAGTTATCTCATGCATATTCTGCTGGGTTATAGTCCTCTCTATCGCCAGCCACCTGCTCTTTCCCACATTGCCGTGCCCTCCAAGGTCTTACTCACTGACCTAAAAAGAGAAATAGTGTAAAATCTACAAATGAATTACAGTAAAATACCCCAAAATATATAATGAAAGCATTGTTATTTGCACCCATGTTCAATCACAGTGTCATCTGTTAACAAATATGCATTTTATACCTGCAAAATTTAAAGGTCACAAGCATTTTGTCTTCAGCCATGCTTATCAAATGCATTTGTTCAAACACAGATATCATTTCAACTGTGTCATTTCATCAGAAAATGCAAATAATAACACAGTACAGTCATAAAGTTTTAGCCATTTTTTGGGGGGGTTAACTGGGTTAACGGGGTGACTAAAATGCCATTATATAAGAGGCTTATTCTTATGTAAATAATAATTGCATTTACTTGTATTGACATCTGTAACATTTGTATATAAAAGGCAAGGTGACGATAGTGGGTGATTGTGTTATGGTTGCCACTGAGCAGTACGTTTGTATCTCATTAAAATGAATAAGCCCAGGTTAAGCTCACTTTGTCTCATTTCCGCCCTCTGAATGTGCGTTTAAGGCAGTCGTTTCCATGGAAATTACTGTAAAAGATTTTACTCTGGGTGCTTGTTAGCCTTCTCTTTGTGTTTCTGTCTCAGGTTGCCTGTTTGAGCGAAAACTGTGCACTAGGGATCAGTTCTGCTCAGATGGTGAGTACGCCACACACACGTGCACACACAATCAAACACAATGTTCTTGAACTTGTTAAACTTTTAAGACAGACCGCTTTCTTAATCCTTCTGTAACACTGCACCATACTAAATTATTAGCCCTTGACGATAGGCGCACACAGATCCTAACACAAAGGCTGCGCATAGAATCATACAAACACAAGTCAAGGATTTTTGCTCTCTCTGCCTTATTTACCACAGATTCTCAGTCACCTGCCCCTCTCCTTTTCCTCATTTTAAGCCCCACCCCTGCCCCCTGTCTCCATAGCAACACTGACATCACATCGAGGTCGACACCCCCACAGTTGTTGTGCTAATACAGTGATGAGTCACTGACACACACACTTACGTCCTTCCCCGTGGAAGCTTCACTTACGCAAACGCACAATCATTGGACAGAATACTAAGTGGATGAGCTGCCCAGGAGCAGACACAGAGACAGATATCAGCGTGTCTGACAACACTGGGAGAAAAACAATCCAAGTGGATGAAATGTGCCCCTTTTTCTTTTTTCCTGTTGATCTCTGTACCACCTCAAGAACCTACTAAGCAAAATAAGCTGTAAACTGTCTGTGTTTGTCAGACCCCAACAAAGATTAAATGACCTAATTTTTGGTCAGCACTGCTCCTGTAACACTTAACTAAATGTTTAACACATAAAGAATAACAGCAACTGTGTTGAGTTGATGAAGACAACGAGGAGCAATAATAAAATAATTAAAAAAAAACATTAGGGCTGTATAAAGGCGTGCCGTCATTAATTGAAGCAACACATCTTCTCTGTTTGTGTTCAGAATAAAGGCCTTGGATGACATTTTTCATATGCTGGTGAATTTTTAGTTAACTGCTAACCTTGTAGTAGCCGTAATGCCCTATTATTAATTTTTTTATTTATTTGATCTTCTAATGTACAGTCCACACAGGCTTCGCTGTAGTTATATAGGCCTAGCAGTTTTTGTTCATCTTTGAGACTTTGATATTTTATACTCGGTTCAGTCACTAATAATGTTTTCAATAATTTCTGTGATTACAAAGGTACTGAACTCTCAGAATAAATTAAAAAATAAGGTTTGCATTCTCTAACTTAACATAAATAACTACAAGATTTGTTATTGTGCCTTTTCAAAAACTAAACAGAACAAATAATTTAATGATCTGCAAAATGTTGTTTATTGCTTCAACCCAACAGTAATCAAAGACTTATGGGCTTAATCTATGATGTCCTCTGAGGTTTCACCAAGGCTTCATTGCATCCACATTCACCCATTGAGCAGTAATTACTCTAATAATGTCTGCTCATTGTAAAACAGTCCTTTATATAGTTGCAGTAAATCTAAAATCTTCATGAATTATTGTAGTGGAGTCCCCTTTTCACCTTCAGTACTGCTGTGTGCCTACCGTGAAAAGGAACAATGATTGTATCGTACTGCATTCTTTTTAGTGTGTTTAATGAAATACATGCCTCCCTTCAGATCTTTGAGTTTGTGTCTGTGACAGGATGAAAAAGCTGCTTTATTCTGCATGCATTTGCAAGAAGTAGTGGAGTGTGCAGTGACACATTTTGCTCTGCACGATCCAAGTTTTTATGCTGAGGCCTGTAGTTTTTACTCATGACAGTCTCTTCCAGAAAGAAGTGTTTGTAGGTTTACTGATGATCCCTATGATCTCACTCCCCCCCCCCTCCCTCAGTTGCTAGTCTGTTTATCATATTGTGAAGGGTCAGTTACTCTAGTAACTTATGCTGTTGGAAGCATTATCAGTGTAATGTAGGAAGCATGTTAAACCCTCTTCTATATATAGTAACCTGACCTTGCATCTTTGCTGGTTAATGTGTAACAACACAAGTCTACTGAGGACGGTTTAGAGGTTTCCTATATTATATATGGTGCTATAAATGACCAGATGATAGGGCTGTGCTTATGCTTTTACACGTATGGGTAGGGTCAAATTATTAAATCATTACTTCATCTGGCTGTTTTTTCCTGTTTTATTGTACATTATTTTACATTATTTACCTGGGATGAAAATTGCATGAGACAAAACTGCTGTTGCGGGTTTACTGTTAGTTGGACAAGTACAAGTTGTAGGTTATATTATACTGGGACTGTTTCCAAACAAGTGGACTGGTACTTGTGGTTCTTTTCTATGCTATTTGAGCGCTCAGAGTGCAGAGTGTTAATATTGCTGTGTTGTTGTTAAGGTAGTGATAAATCCAACATGACTGATAAATGTATTAATGTTGTACAGCTTGATTGTTTCTATGCATACTTTTGTTCCAAGGATATAAATGATTAATACATGTTTTAATCACAGTTAATATATTGGGGGGAGTATGTTTTTAAATGAGATCATTTATCTTGAATGTTATATTTCTCATATTGTCAGAATCTTTTGGATAACAACACTGAAATCGATATGCTATGTTCCCTGCAGAAATAAATTACATTTACTGAAATAACCCGAGCTCTCAGAATAGTCCCAGTCCAATCAAGCCATCCAGTTTGATGGCTTCTCTTCATTTGTCTTCAATTCTGCCTTTCTGTCATCAGTCCATTCACCAGGAATAATAACAGCTTTATACTCTACTAGTACAATAAACTGCCAGGATGGCCCTTCATCAACATTAACAAATTTGTAATTTGATGATGCGTTTTACAATCATTAGGACGAGATATGTATTTATATGATTGTTTTTCTTTAGTGGTCTTGGTGGGGAAACATATACAAGTTTGTATCTTTATTTCTTTATAAGAATTTTTAAATTCTGTATCCCTCATGAGATTGTAAATTTCTTTGGTAAAATTGAGCACAAGGCTTAGGCTATTCTTATCATATGAAACATTTTCTGCAAAAAAGAAACTAAATAAACATAATAGAATATATATATATATATATATATATATATATATATATATATATATATATATGTTTGTTTGTTTTTTAATTTTATTTTTTATTTTTTTACCATAGTTAATGTTAAAATAGAGTGAAAGGTCTCGTAGTAAAAGTCTTACAATTCTCTTGGTTTTTGCCATCCAACTTCACTAATTCACAGCATTTTTAGCTGCTCTGATGTCAACCTTAACTCAAAGTGTTGTTTTGGCTTGAATCATAGATTACAATGACTGTGTAGGTATCATTTCTTTACCTTTAGTGACTGTTTCTTAAAGCAATAACAAGCTGGAACTGAATTCATGTTTTCTTTTTGGGCAAAACAACCATCTTTTAAATCAATACCTGACCTGACATAGTGCATGTGTAACACTTTCTACACTGCTCCTGAGTTTTCAATTGAAAAAGTAAAAGCTGGGCTGTTTCATACAAAATGTGTGGCTATAAAAACACCTTAATCCTCTCTAATCTGTTCACTAAAACAATTCACTATCTCAGTGTGGCAAAGTGGGTTGTGTGAGATTTAGCTGGTGTAGTGGCTGTGGTGACTCATCAGTGCACCAGTTAAAGCATAGCCTGCTCGGTTTTATCTTTATTCCTATCACATAGCATTTCAGCAATCTAGGTCCTAATTCACTGAGTATACAGATTAGAAACACAAGCCTTCTATATCTGATTTAGACTTTTCACAGCGTTTCATTTGCAATAAACTCACCCAAGTGAGTTAGATGCTTACAAAAGTGAGCATACACTTTTTTAAGCACTGATTCCAGACCTTTTCCATGTAACCCAAACAGTTTATTTATTATTTATTGGGGCAATTCCTATTGCATTGCACTGATTACCCAAGTGCAGCAAATACTAACTTTGTTAAGATCCCAGTAATTTATCGCTGAAGAGCAGATCCATGATGATGCATGCGGTTTATGATAACAAAGAGAGAAAACTGTCCACAGGTGATCCTCAGAATATGCTATTAATATTTCTGTTGCCATGAAGGTACCTGCAAGTTAGCGACTTCAGTTTTTCAAAAGCACTTGCACACACAGATGGCGACAGGAGCTCTTCAAAAGGATTGTGACAAGTGTGTGGGCTGAACTTCAAAACTATGACTCACTGCTGTGGGCTAGTGTAGTGTGGGCCACCATATGAATTACAGCTATGACTAAATAACCTCCAAAGCAGTGTCAGTGGAACCATTTGTATTGAAATGTATACGGTTAAATCACAAAAAGCACAAAAAACTGAACTTCGCTTGATGTCTTATGAAATAATAGGATCATTCTCAGAGGCTTACTGAGATATAAAAAATATAATAGCTTCTCTAATATGGCAATGTCTTTGTTATGAGGGGAATTTCTCCTGAGGGCCTTTTTTAAACACAGCAGACATTTTGAATGAGGAAAAAAGTTAACGATTGCTCCCTTCTGTTCAAGCGTTGCACTCTGCCTTTTTTGTCATAACTGTAAGCAGACATGTCAGTATGCCAGTGATGGTGTAGCACAACGGGGGTCCGGAGACACAGCTGACACAGCCACATAAAAAGTCAGCCAAATTTTGTTACTTACACCTGTTGATTTCCTGCTGCATTGTGAGATCACTGTCAGCGTTGTTGTTGTATCCTGGACTAGGACTCGAGAGGCTGCCCTTGGCAAATTTGGGGTTACATATTTACATCCGTATTCATGTGTGTATTTCAGATGGGTTGTTTGGTCAGTGTCGAACCTCTAAGCAGGACCAGGTCCAGTACCAGGTGTCAGTTCCTGTTCTGAAGAGGATGCAAGAAGTTCTAAAACAGCTCATGCTAGAAGGTGAGACTGAACATAATAGAGAGCTAAAAGTGTTAAAGTGAATACCCACATGCCTTTAAATAGCTGCGATAAAACAAAAAAGTGCTTTATTCATTCATAATGTCAGCAAAGAGCATTGATATCAGTGCCCCTTTTTCTGTCTGTATTTCTGTAATCTGTACACACACCTTAGTCTTGCACTTTTACTAACAGCTATTTTTTAAAATGTATTTTCCGTCTGTGTGTGCAGGGCTGTCATGGCAGGATGACATCACCCAATATATTTTGTCAAAGGAGCTGAAAAGAGTTCCTCATACCACACTTCCCTCAAAGCCAAACACCTCATCCTTGTCTCAGCAAGTACACTTTAGTTATTTTGAAATTGACAGAGAAAGAAATTGTATATTTATATAACAGATTTAGTCGATTCTTTCTTGGTCGCCAGGTCCAAACAGCCCTCCTCCCACCACCGAAGTTCAAAATCAGCGTCTGCTTCTCCTAGTGGCAAATATGTGGACTACATGATTGTTGAGCCGCCTCAGTCCCCACTGCGCATGCAAACAGCATCTATGGACCCATACGCGTACCTCCAGGTATGAAAACACACACTGTGATTCACACTTCATGAACAGGTGTATACAAAATTTTGCATATAATAATGTGCCACAGTTTACATCTGGTATAACAGGTATTATGTACTGTCTCTGCTAACACAGCATAGGTACCAAGACGAAGTAGAGAGATCTCTCATGGGTTCAGCAGGTGCTTATGCCCGCCCTTCTTTGAGGTCCCAGACCAACCAGAGAGAGCGTGATCGTGACAGGCAGCTGCTGCTGGAAGCTCTGTCTCTTTACCTGGCATCTGGACAGCCGTCTTACCGCCACAGAGGGGCTCCTTCCACGGTTCCTGCAGGTAAATTTTTTTTAAACATAATTACTTTTTTTCATAATTTTTTTTAACTAATTCAACACAAAGATAAATAGATATTTTAAAAATATTTAAATGCATACACTTAAATATATAAAAACAAACTATTCAGTCTCAGTTTCTCATGCAGAAAATATCCATAGACATAAAAAAAGATAGAACTCTGGCACATTTTTGGGCCAATCACAAACAATGATGTTTCCCGCTGTACCTGCTTTCATGAGCAGGTCTGCCTTATTATGAGGACTTGGAACTGGATATACCAGTGGACTATGTGGAAGGTTACACCCTACAGGAGAGGCTTGGTACTGCAGGCAGGCAGCAACCCTTGCAGAATAAGAAAGTTCTTCAGGACTATAGCACACTGTCTGGGAATAATGGTGAGAAAAAGGAACGCAAGCATAAATATATACAGCATAAACATAATGACACACATAGTTAAACTACAGATGCACATACATAATCTGCCAATATGTTTGAAAAATGATTAGTGCAAAAATAACAGTAATCCCATCCTGTGTTAGATGACTTGCTCCAAAGGATGTTGGCTGTCTTGCAGAAGTACGGAGTCGATCCAAGAGACCTCAGTCAGGAGCAGCTCTACAAGCTAGCTCTCACACTGCTGCAGCATCAGGGCAAAACTGGCACACCCCCCCAACTTGGTAATAAACCAAAACAAAAAAAAAATTCCCAATTTCTTAAATATAGAAATATCATAATCCGTACAATTTCCAGCATTTTTAATTTAGTATTTGTGTAAAACAGATTTTCTCTGTATTCATAGATCCAGTCGAAAAAGACCTCAACACCCTCAAGGAAGTATGTTAGCATCTACTAATAGCAGTCATAAAAAATGTGATCATAGGTTCTTACATAGGCGTGTTTTCTCCTCTCCCCCTTATATGCAGCTGTTAAAAACAGACAGCATTTCCAATAAGCCAGAGAAGCCTGTTCCTGTTGCCCCTGTCCCCTCCACTCCCTCAGTTCAAGCTACACCTTCATCCAAGAGTTCCAGCCTCCCCCCGTCTGCCTCTCAGCCTCCGCAGGCTGCTCCCGCTGAAGCTGGACTAGATTTTAAGGGACAGGGGCTGCCAGTAGTGGAGAGCACAGGGGCCAAAGAGGAGTATGGGTACATTGTCACCAATCAGAGGTCAGCACTTGATCTATTTTAACACTCAGTTCTTCGGTTCATAGTAAACACATCTAAAACATGAAAAAAAACTTTGAGTTACTAATGATTTGTTTAGTGTAGTGATGCTTTAATAAACGCTGTCTAATTATAGCCTGTTGTGTAACGTTAATAGTCATGTATTTAAAAGTAAAAAGTAGAAAACAAGACATTTATTAAAAATTTGTGTTTACAGCAAAATTAATGATGTTTGTTTCATTTGTAGTCCCCTGAGTCTGTACGATGGAGTCAAGATGTTGGAGCTGCTGGCTGATAAAATACACTTGACAACAAGCAGCTTCATCAACATTAGGTAGCACTGTAGTTGTATCTTAGATGCTTTAGAGACAGTTAGTTTGTTGTACTCTTCATTCCTGTATTTTTGCAGTTTTCGGCGATCCAACATGTGTGTCCCTGTGTTTATGTGTTGCCAGCGTTGTCGGTCCTGCACTGACTTTCCGTATCCGACAGAATGAGCACAACATGACGGCGGCAGAGGTAGCTGCTAAAGCCGGTAAGGCTCAAAAACACAGATTTGCATTTATCCACATACTGTACATATGTTAAACACAATTTCACCATAAGGCTAAAAAAGACCATAAGGCTCAAAATATACGTTCCCAATCTTTGGATTCATCCCCACTGAAACACTAAGAAGAGTACAAGACAAAACAACATTAGAAATGAAAAAAAGTGAAGAGTTTACCTTTCTATATTACATTAGGAATGTTTTTGTTTGGTAGACTTATACATACTATAGGCATTTCTTTTCCATGAACCGTTTGCCTCATGGAGAACTGAAATGTTGTAAATAAATGTGTTTTTGTCAGGTTGTATGCAAGAGTCGGTTTACAGTGTTAGACCTGATATTAAAAGGCCTGTGTTGCTTTTTTATTTTTTACTCCAACAGTATCTGAAAAGAATTTCCTGGAATCTGAGACGGGTCTCAAGATTGTGCAGACTGGTGTGGGAGAGGTATTTGTTTTACACACAAACATTTTTCATCTTTTTTGTTAACATTTTCACTCTAATTTAATCACAGTGTGCTGTGTTTCTTTATTTGCGCTTATCTTTTGTGGCTTTGTTTAGTACTGATACTATGACATGAATTAAATGTATAGCTAAGAAAGTGAGAATAACTTGATCACTTTTATTACCTTCAGCGATTAAGTAACCTTTGTTAACACCATCACTACACTTGTGCTGTATACAACTCTTTTTTTGTGTGTGTAAATTTTGGTTGCCAGAACCAATAAGTGAGGCAACACATCCTAACAACCAGCATTTCACTTGTTGCCATGGAGTTCCATCTCCCCCCCACCTCACCCCTACTGAGGCTTCCAGATCCCAGGTGCTATGGCAACAGTCACCAATGTCATTAACCTCATTATTCACCGTTTCACATAAACAGCTTGATTCCTAGCCTCTGAATCGTCACTCATGTGTCAGTCTTTATGTGTAATTGATCATTATTTCCAAAATGCGCATGTAGATTGAATATAAGGATGACACACACACACACGCACACACAGGCATGCACACACACAGATTGCTTTCAGGGCTACAGTGATAATATCACAGTCGTGCTGCCAGCATCTGTGTATCTGATACTGATGTGATCAAATGGCACAAGCTGATCCTTTTTTCTCACTAGACATGTGTGTGTGTGTGTGTGTTATTAATTTATTCAAATGATGTTGTTCCCCCCCCCCAAAAAAAAACAAACAAAAAAAATTACTGCATTTCTAAATTACTGTATGCTGTTTTCATTGGTTTTATGTAAATTTTGTAAACTACGACAAAGGACAATTTCTTTGCATTTTTAATCACACAATATCTCAGTGCTGGTAGTGTTTGTCAGTAAATGATGATATACTGTAAAGTTAGGACAAAGTAAAGATACTGTACTACCTCTGTCTTTTTGGTTACCGCTGTGCACTTCCCTTCTGGCTTTTGATTTTCTTCTCTACCTTGGCCTTCAAATTTAACTTGTCCTTTCAAGGCTGGTTGGTTTATTTATTAATTTTTATTAGTTTTTCCTTGGATTGACATTTCAATTTCACCGCTGTGAAACAGCCACAGCATTAAGCTGGCAAAACAGAGCTGGTAACTTCTGTTGTATGTGGGTAGCATGGGGAAAATTGTTTGTAAATAAAGATCAAGTTGAAGAATAGGTGGAATGACACTTGGGGGCAGACTATACCTCATAGCACTGATACATGGCATGTTGTATAAGATGGTTGGCTGATCTCCTGGAGCCTCTGCTGTCTTTTTAATGATTTCTGGGGCGCAACACCTTGACCTTTCAGACCTCTGTCTTTTAAACTTAGCTCAGCAGCTCACTGGGCACACGTTGCTGTCAAGTGCAGTTACAGAGAAGCAATTCTGTTGGTAAAAGGAAATGAGTGGCCTTTGAATTGCAGTAGTGAGGGTGGATTTGCTGGAGCGCCTTAGTTTGGGTTGACCGTTGATGCGCATGTTAAAAAATGGAGATAACAGCCTGTTTTCTTTGTGTTCCTGCCCACTTGTCTATATCTTACTCGCTGCTCTTTATGATCATCCTTTTTCTAGAGGACAGATGCGCGGGGTCTCCCTCAGGTAACCAGGGTTTCCCAGAGCTCCAGTGGGACAGTTATCACCCTTGTTTCCATGGCAGTTGTTGGAGGTGTGCTGGTATTGGCCATGGCCGTAGCTTGTCTCAGGCACTATGCTCAGCAAGTGAACAATGGCAAGCTTGGCCTGGGGCCAGAGGGAGGTGCAGAAACTCACTTTGACTACCAGGTAAGGCTACATAAGGGATCTGGTCAAAATCCCTTACATACAAGTCTCCTTTAGTGCTATTTGATGCATTTTCATCATTATGTATTTTCCCGGTGTTGAGGTGTTATAATGGATGGAAAAGCAGAAAAAGGCAGATAATTAAAAGCATCGAGAATAGCTCTTAAGTCAGGCAGTTAATTGCGTGCAGTTTGTGCATTAAATGCCTAAAGTAATGCAGTTTTCCATCTGTTCAGGAGCTATGTCGGCAGCACATGGCATCTAAATCCTCCCTGTGCCGCCAGGACTGTGTGGGAGGAGTGAGCAGCACCAACTCTGGACCTGCTGTAAGCACTGGTGCAGGTGGACGGAGGGGTACAGATACATCCCGTGTCAGCAGCGTTTCCTCCCAGTTCAGTGATGGTCCCCAGCACAGCCCATCCTCCACCCACAGCTCCACCCCGTCCTGGAGCGAGGAGCCTGCCCAGTCTAACATGGACATCTCCACCGGTCACATGATACTAGTGAGTGAAAAACAGTCAGCGTGGAGAGTAAATGTACTACAGACTGGTGAAAGGTATTCTCTGCTCTTTGTTTATGAAATATTTATTTCTTGTGTCCCGTCTCTTCCTCAGGCGTATATGGAGGATCACCTGCGTAATAAGGACCGTCTCCAGAAGGAGTGGGAGGCGTTGTGTTCCTATCAGGCGGAACCCAGTTCAGTAGCTGTGGCTCAGTCTGCAGACAACATGGACAAAAACAGACATGCTGAAGCCCTCCCCTGTTAGTTCATTAACATTTAACACTTTTTATAATTTCTATATTTTGTACATTTTCATGGAAAGTATTTAATTGAAAGTCTCACCAACCTTTAACCTAAACCTTTAACATAATTAAAGCCCAAACACCTTCTTTTTTCTTCCAGATGATCACTCTCGTGTGAAACTGAAGACTGATGTAAACCCCAATAAACAAGATTATATCAATGCCAGCATCATTGTAAGAATCCCTCATGTCAAATAAAACATATATAAAATATGACATAGTTATTCAGTTAGGTATAAATTTGTGTAATACTCTGTTGCTGGATAGATGACTTTATAAAGAAAGGAGTCATTGTTTGGATGTAAGGAAACACTTTGAAGCATAATTATTTGGATGTGTTGTATGGGAACATACAACACATCCATCTGCAGCTCAATCAGGATACACCGTGACATATCTTTCTCTCTTGATATTCGAGAGAAATTAAGAAATACTTAATTTGTAACCAAATCTTAATATTATAATTTTATGAAAATGTAAATTGCATCTGGACTTTCTAATACTCATATTCTGTGCATGGATTTTAAGAGACTCTTTTTCCTTTTTCAATCATCAGTTTGATCATGATCCTCGCCAACCATCTTACATTGCCACACAGGGACCTCTTCCCCATACTGTTGCTGATTTCTGGCAGGTTGGTGCAGTCTCCCCTCTGCTTCTTTCCCCCATCACTCTGTCTTCCTCCCATTTCTATGAATTTGTAATATATTCAGTGCAAAAGACAGTAAAGCAGTGCATATTTTACAACCATATACTGAGTCTTCTTAAAGTGACATTAAGATGTGTGTTTGTGTGTGTGCTTGCTCTGTTCAACCTTCAGATGGTGTGGGAGAACGGCTGCACAGTGATTGTTATGATGACAGCTTTGGTGGAGGACGGAGAGAAGCAGTGTGAACGATACTGGCCTGACGAGGGCTCGTCACTCTACCACATCTATGAGGTTAATTTCCTGTTTAACTTTGAGCTTTCTCGCGTAGTGCAGAAGATAACATTACAAGTGTACATCCACAAGTGTATACAAGTGCAAAAATTGGCACATGTCTGCTTCTGTCACTACATTTTCTTTGTATAAAGCCTGTTAGCTAATTGATGTCTTAAGATGGTGGCTGTTTTCAAGATGGCTGTCCACAAAGGCAAGAAATATGCATATTTTTATATAACGTAAACTAGACATGCCATTCCTGAATGATCATAGTGTCAAATTTTACAAGTTTCACAAAAATGAAGTCTGAAAACTTATTTTCAGCTCAACCTCATGTGTCTGAATTTAGTTGTTTTTACTGTATTAATATTACTGATCTGAAACCACACAAACTTAAAATCCTAGTAGTATTTTTTTACTGTAAAAAAAACCACAGACATGTTGAGTAAATTAAACTTGAAATGCAAATATAAATTGTACATTTTAAAAAATTATGCACACATTTTGTAAACATATACAACTATTTATCTAAAAATGCAGTCAATACACCTGCCATTTTTTTTATTTTGTACAACCACTTAAAAATATTACTCTAACTAAAATGAGAGAACAATCAGGTCTTGCAGTAAGATGCCCCACAAATTGTGTTTTCCACAGGGATAAACCTGCAGGCCTGACAACAGGAGGTGTATCACTCCGCTGGTTTTCTACTTAGTGACAGTGTTTACATTGCAAATGTGCCTTTGTGACATTCATTAGTGCCCTCGCTGACACACAAAACAAAACAATGACTAAACGACAGACTAACTACACAAGACAACACAACATACTAACTGTGCACTCCACACTAAACGTCAGAAATGTCCCACTTCTAAAAACTCGCTCTCACTCGCTCACTCTGTCTCGTTGCCGTTACCGTCACTCCCAAAACTTTCCCCTCTTCCTAAACAACCAAATCCCACGTGTTGACTTTTTTAAAAAAAATTGGTCGAAGAAAAAAAAAAATGTAACGACAGTATTTAGAAAAAAGCATGGCTTATATATACAAATATTTTTTTATCATAACTCTGGATTTACTGGCCTGTAACTTTGAAGTCCGAACATTCAACGCGGGCTCAAAAACTCAGCACGGCTGCAGCTTGTTGCTGTGTCAGCTTAAATCAGTCATGTGATTTGGAGGTGCAGCGTGTCCGTGGACCCCCAGACGGTTAATAACACTCACCTTCATTCCATTTCCAGAGTGCAACAACCAACCACCTGAAATCTGTGAATCTGTGAAATCTGAAATTCCCATGGTGTTGTTCAAAATGTGCTCTGACACAATCATAAGCATCGCTTGCTACTGAAAACAAGAAAAAAGCCGGTCTGCGCTATGGGCTGAACCATTTGTTAATGGTGGAGGGGGGTAACACTATGCAATATATTCAGTTTTAGCATTTCTATTCACTGTTAACTGTAACTACACTCAAAGTGTTAATCTAAGTGTTAATCTATAAGCTATCTTATTTTAATAAACAACACTGTCATATGCAAAACTAGGGTGGCACTTGGGGTGGCAAGAGATCATTTTAGGGTGGCACTTGCCACCCCATGCCACCCTTTTAGATCCGCCCCTGCTTAGACATGAAACTAAACCCCAAATACCCCCGGTGCCTACATCCAGCTTTGCATGAGTGTTAAAAATGTGTTTCTGGAGAAACAAATCATTCACCATGGAGTAAAGGAGAGGGCAGAACTCAGAGAGCAATAACTTTATATACTTGATATCGTACTTGGATTAGTCATTTTATTTAGCCAATACAACAAATATCTGGGCAGCCTCACAGCAAGAGGGTTCTGGGTTTGAACTCCTCCAAAGAACTGCTTGTCGGGTTAACTGGTGATACTTAAGTGGCTGTTGGTGTGACCTAACATTATCTGTCTGTTAGCATGATATAAAAATAACTGGTTTATATTACATTTGACCTACCTATAGCGAAAAGCATATAAATCAAAGTGAAACTTTGTAGGCAGTGGTTGAAATGATGCACGATTGTTTCAACACTCATGGAAAAGATCTCTTGATTAGCCCTGCTGTTTTTGTTCAAAATATATGACAAAAAACGATGAGTCATAGAGAATACAATGAATAAAGCTGATTAGACTTAGATTCACTGTGCCTTGTTTATACTAAAGTTATTTTCACAGTAAGTAAGTACACAGTATGTATAACCTTTTTTTTCTCCTGGAAGTTTACCTGATTAAACGCTTGCAAGCTGAATCTCTGTATATTTAAATTTTAAATAATTCAAAAGATTCGTGACTCATATTTTTTACCCCTTTTCCCTGCATCCAACCCCTCCCTCTCTTCTTTCCTCCCCACTGTGTCTTTGTGTATGTCAGGTGAACCTGGTGTCAGAACACATCTGGTGCAAGGACTTCCTGGTGCGTAGCTTCTACCTGAAAAATGTCCAGACGCAGGAGACACGTACCTTGACCCAGTTTCACCTGCTGAGCTGGCCAGCTGATGGCATCCCCACCTCCACACGACCACTGCTTGACTTCCGCAGGTAAGAAACTATCCACAAACATGCACGCAGATTTCCCTTGTTTATACAAAAGCATACAAATAAACATATGTATAAACACTTGAAATACCAGTAGTCACATTGGTGGATTTGAATCCCGCTGATCACCTTCATGTCCATCTCTTTTCTGTGTTTTCCATCCTCCCTGCCATTTGTAAGTGTATATGATCACTTTCCGTGTAATTCATTTCAAGCTTAATCCATCATCGTTGACACTCTCTCTCTCCCTCTACCCCAGTGTGCAGGTTGACAGGTTTGTATTTTAACATCTCCCAGTGTCATTTTTGTGGTTTGCAGCTAGTACTCTGGCTCCAGTTGCATAGTCATAAAAATGAGCATTGGCAGGTGTGACTGGCTACTGCAAGAGGGACAGTGAATCTGTGGCTTCCTCTCCACTTATTCTATCCTGTTTTCACCATCTCACTGTCCTCCACACCCTCATGCAGTATCTAATTTTCCCGTCCAGTCAAATTTCCAGCTATTCCTGATCTCATTTTCTTTACCTGTCACATGCAGTTATTCCATTCCTTGTATTTCCAACATGGTCACTTACTTTGTTTTCACTGTGATATTCCACAAATACTCAAAGCAGACTTTGCCATTTCTGTATTAATAATAAGATGTTATTATTTTATTGTGAAAAGGTCAGTTGTAACCTTTACCATAAATATTTTATAACCAAGCACATTTTCCTGTCATTTGTCTTTTTCTTTCTTTTCTCTCCCTGGTTTCTACTTTTTCAGGAAGGTGAATAAATGCTACAGAGGTCGTTCCTGTCCAATCATCGTTCACTGCGGGTAAGACTGAAAGGAAGATACTCTGGTGTTTGTAGGATCACAGATTTCTGTGGAACAACAGAAATCGCAGATATACATGTGAATTTTCTGCTTAAAGGGTATTTTAAAGAAAAATACTTTGTAAGATCATGTTTGCGTTTCTGTCACTCCCACAGTGATGGCACTGGCAGGACTGGCACGTATATCCTTATTGACATGGTGCTGAACCGCATGGCCAAGGGTGAGTCAGTCAATACAAAAACACAACCCAGAAACATTACATCCATACCTAATCTTTATGACTTACAGCCCACAGATGATGCAGTGAAAGATTTTGAGAAGTCAAATCTTTAATTGGTCTGAGTCATATTACAGTTGCATTTCCTATCAACTACAGCAGAGGGTGCTATAGTTACAAGCTGCTTGTTGAAAGAAATTAAGTACTGGTATTTCATACTACATTTTAATAATTACAAACTTAATCATATGTGCATGCTTTTTCAGTATTTCTTGAGCTGAGTGGTTTAGCAGCTTAACTGGAATCTTGTAGAAAGAGTCAGGAAACTTGAAATGCAATCAAATTACATCTATACCATTCAAAGTCTTATTTTACTGAAACTAATTTCAGCTGGGTTGCATTATCTTTTTCCTTTTTTTTTCTTGCAGTTGTCAGAATCTGTTTTTGTTTATCAGACATGGTTGCTGTCTGTTTAGACTTCAACCTCAAATGAGACATTGACCTTTTCACTGTCTCTTGTCAGTTCTATCACAATAGCTCTTCACAAATAACCTCAACAGATCTATTTTGTGAATTTTCTACATCCATATCATCTGAAAATAGCAGATTTAGATTGATGGGGATCAGAAAAAAACTATTAGTGATGCTGCTACTATTCTTGATGACATTAGGAGTGAAGGAGATCGACATTGCAGCCACACTGGAGCACATCAGAGACCAGAGACCTGGCCTAGTCCGCACCAAGGTACATACCGTTTGTGTGCATATTTTTTTCAGCATATTTTTTTCTAGTCTTCAGATTGTGCATCATTACCCAAATGCCTCACTTCCCTGCTCTTCCTAATTAGGACCAGTTTGAGTTTGCCCTGACGGCGGTAGCTGAGGAGGTGAATGCCATTTTGAAAGCCCTGCCACAGTGAGATGCAGCTGCTGATGGATACAATGACATGCAGACACAAAAGAATACACGCTCCAGTGGACACACTTGTATGACTCAGTCATGTATGATCATTACTGTACATAAAAATCTGCTTGGAGCTATTATTGCTCTTGCTTTTTTCCCTGCTGACTCATTGTCTGGGTGTTTAAAACATTTTGGAATCAAATTTTATTTTGAGGATTTTTTTTCCAGGAAGCAAAAGGAAAGAGAATCAAAGTTCTTTCCAATTAGAGCAAGATTCGATTTTTCTGTTAGTATCTTAAGTTTCTAATTACACATGGAGGCGGTTATCAGTCGGGAATTTAACAGAAAACCTTGGTGCCTGTGTGAATCCAGATGAATATGGGATAAGCGTGGTCATGCTGTCAGACAGAATAGTTATCTTACACTCATCTGATTAAATTGTTACTGGACATTATTACCTCAAATGATCAGCCAACATAAAAATTATAATACTGTCGAACCCCCTGTCAAAACGTATCAAATATTTATGACTGCCATCCCAGTTAAACATGGTGCGGTTGTTCTCCGATGAAACTTTGAATGTGTTGTTATTCGTGTCCATTTGAATACTGTATTCTTTTGTCAAGTGTGTTTTTATTTCTGAGGCGTGTCTTTTTTGCCTTGAAAACATGATCGTTTGCTTTCAGCGCTGGTCGTTTCGTAATGGATGTTCGACTTGACCATGAACTACCTTCTCGCCGTCTCCCTTTCTGCACACAAAGCAACTTTGCGTTCTTCTATTGTCTTACTCAGTGTACGACCTTGTGATTCGTGTAAATAATTCATTCTGATGATTGTGTTTATTTCATGTAGCAGACCGACAGAAAATATCTATAAAAATGTATTTTTGACTTGACCTAAATAAATTTGTGATGTGATGCAGCAGAAAACAAACTCAAATGCCTTCAGTGTTCTCTGTTTTGCTGATTCTACCATGACTGCAAGATAGCCACTGTGATATAATCCATCATCAAGTACCATAATGAAGCCTTGAGCATCTTGACTCACTAACTTGGCTTTTGGAAACAAGATGTGATGAGCTAGAGTGATCTGAGTGAGAAGCCAAGGGCCCACCCTACCACCCTACAGTATAGCAGCCTGCTTTATCCCTTTTTTAACATCAACAGACACCATTAACACTTGAAACTAGCAATTCAGATCATTAGAAAAGTTCTTACTATGGTCGCAAATTATAGGAGCAGTATGATCATTTTTCCAAAGACATCAATACAACTGGACATTTTTCTATTAAACCAGAGGTGTCACTCCCTCCTGGCAATTATAAAGAATGCAGTTTGTGTTGCACTTTACTTTTTTACCCTAAGCTACATCTAAATTTTATATATCTTCTATGGGTTAAATGGTTTTTTATCCTATAACAACAAACACGAGTTAAAGATAAACGTATTACAACTTTTTACCTCAACTTTATGGTTTTATCTTAACTGTTAGACAGCCTTAATCTTGCCACAAAGACGCTACCACAAACTGAGAAAAAAAGTCAGCAGGAAAATCTTTATTTTCTCTGCTTCATGTGTTTTACAAGAACTTTCTTTTTGCTTTGTGCACTGTTTTCATATTTATTAGAAACATGATGATTTGATGAAGAGATGATTGTAACTACTGTACCTCCTTAGAGTTTTCAGTCTTTTGTTCCACAATGAGCTACATACACACATGCACTCAGAGACACAAACATATTAAATACATATATCTTATAAGTGTCATTCAGCAGGTAGGAGCCATGGTGGGCAGAGATAGAAAAGTGCATCGTGGGATATAATCTTTGACCTGTAAGAATAGATGTACAAGGACAGGTTATACTTAATCAGATATGCAAGTAGGCATCATCTGATCTCATCTACTTGGAGTTTAGGGGGCAGGAGAAGGAATGGGTGCCTCAGATTCACACTGGTTCTTTACCTCAGGGCAGGGCAAGGGCACAGAGCAGCGTGAGCCAATCAGGTTAGGTTGTGAAGGCCTCGAAGTCTGAGTCTGAAACAGGAAGCATGAATCGTAAGAGAAACGAACAAGTATTCAAACTTATGTCCCAACAATATGATACTAGATGTGTTTGCTACATAACAGATGAAAAGTAATGTGTATGTGATCCAGCACATTTAAACATTAACACCAACAAGACTGAATAACCCGATCCAAGGAAGTTGTAAGTGCAGATAAACTAAATTAAAAATACAATAAAATAAAAACACACAACAGTCTATGGGACTTAATTACTGTTTTAGTTTAAAACACAATGACTAATGATGCTCTTGCCCCTGTTACATATCTTATCACAAATGGTGCATTATGCCACTCGCATAATAAGGGCTAAACTGAAAATATAAGCTCCTGATCTGAACTTAATCAAGACACACAGAAACCGTTAACCACATACATGTGCAGTTTCCAAATCAGTAAAAGCAGGAAGTAGTTTTTAATGCATGATTCTGTTGTCTTATAATGTTTAAGGGTCCTGAGAACTGAAAATAATCCTTCAGATTTTCATGACTATATAATTATCAAACAGTTATCATACTGTATCATCATTTTGCACTAGCATGAATTTAGTGTAAATTAGTGGAAAATACGTGGCTGCCATATTCTAAAAAAATAAAATATTCCAAATTATCTTGTGGCACAATCTTTATTCGTTAATTCCTTTTTAACAATGTGAAAATAAAAAGAACATCAACATGTGAGTAATCAGTAACAATTAATACAGGCTGATATATTTATTAAAGTTTTCATTTGCCTATTTCACTTTTAGTCTTTGCCAGTGCTGACAGCTATACTTTCAAGTGAAAACAAAACTCATGCAATCTATGATAAATGAGGCACTCGTGAAAAATATGTGTCAATATAAATTACAAACATAAAGCATAAAACACACCAGGGCAAAGGGACACTGCCTATAATTAGAAACTCATTGAGACAGGCATGTGTCTTTTTTTAATGCATATTACAACATAACACTGGCAGCAGTAATTATTTTAACATCTGCATGATTTGGCACCAGCATGATTTTCTTTTGCTTTCAGCTTTGCCCTGCAGCAACAACCACATTTAAAACATTTCTTAGTGTTGCACTTAAAACATTGGCAGTATCTTCATGTTACTTGAGATCTACGAAAAAGGCATATTTGAGTTTTATCCATGAGCTCCAACACTAACTATCTTCAGTGACTCCGTCCTGTGACTGTCTCACAGACACAAACATGCAGCCCAACAAAATCAATATTTGCGGATATGAGCTGGATAAACTATTTCAGTTACCATTCACATTAAACCCAACTTTAGTAGCAGCTGACTGATTGTCTAACTGAAATTTAATTGTAGAAAACTAGTCTGTTTATTCCTATTTACTTTTGTCTACTTTCGTTAATTATTAAGACATATAATTTAATCAAAAAAGTATTTAAGCCTGAAAGCTGGGAAGCAGTGCAGGAGGGAAAGTCATCAAGTCACCCCTAAAGTAATGTGTTTGTAATTTTGCACACAAGGGAGCTCATCTGGAGTTGGCTGAGGTTTAATATTTCGCTCAGGGAGCATGTAAACAAATGTTCTTTGATCATTTAGCTATTATACATCCTGTAACCGGATGCAATAATGCAAAATTTTTTAAAATCCAGGACAGGTAACACACTGCCGTCACAATCATTGTCACTTTCTTCTTCCTCCAATCACTTGACAACACTCTCAGTCACACCTACTGCAGGAGGACCAAGGAGAATCCAAAAACTGATTTATCTTTTTAATTTGTTTATAAAGCTTGGCACGTTTGCATCAATAATGTAAGAATAGCAAACACATAAGTAGTTAACATGTACAAAGACTTAACAATCATTATTTGTAGCTGTTTCAGTCACAATACTGTGATTTGTCCTTTAACTTAAATAAAGTGCTTTCCCCAAACTATAATCTAAAATCTGATTACAATTTTAATGCTATTTGGGTAAAAGTGCAGGACCAACATATGATAAACTTGGATTTAATGATACACGAGCTCCCCCCTACTTCAACTTTCCAACAACAAGATAGTCAAAGTGTGTGAGCATGTGCTTCACCTAACTACTTATTGCTTCATACTTATTCTGGACATCATAACAAGCTGACTGAGAAACACTGGTCTTCAGTTAAAAGGAGTTTATGTGGCAACCTGGAAATAAACCACAAAAGGTTCTGTGGGCTACCTTTGATTTTCGTGTGGCACAGTTGTGCAATATTCCCACTGCCAGAGAGTCTGAATGAGAAAATTCTATGGCAAGGTCTCAGCTGACTCAAACACAGAAAGAGCTACACAGAACGACATGCACACACAAACACCACCGCACACACTCAATTTTAGACCTTCACTGACATAATGTATTCTGAAAAAACTTACACAAACCTCAAAATTCCCAAATATATTCCTAACTCCAGGTTTGGCTTTAAACCTAAACTCAAACCTTAAATTCTAAAAGGCCTTTCAAGCTTTGTTTTAGAGTTACTTAAACTGGTCCTCACAAAAGACTCAATTGAAGCCATATATACAACAGATCTAAGTCATCACTTAATTCCAATTCATCAGTCTATGCAAATATCTGGCAAATTCGCGTTCACAAGCAATCCTCCACACCAGCTTGCACCCAAATGCAAAAACAATTTAAATTCCTGTGATAATGTAGAAACATAACCACAAATCTTATCTTTAGTGTGTTCCTTTGGAGGAATGTGAAGCCTTGTCATCAGTATAGGCACTGTCTCAAATAAAGATCTGCTCAATTCACATTACATTAGAGCTGGCTGAAGGCAAAACACTGAGGTCAGTATAATAAGGCAACCCAAAGAAAGTAAACCTACAAAAACACATCATTAGGAGACAACACACCCACACTTCTTTTTCTTTTTCACGCTGCAATCACTTTTTATCACAGGTTTAAACTTATCCTCACTGCACTGGCTTAGGGGTGTAGTGCTGGCAGTTGTGGATGACTCAGGGGAGAAGCCTGGCTCCACTGTACCCTTTGCCACACTGATGCATCCATCTCCAGCCACTGAACCCAATTTTATCTCTTTACATTTCTGCCCTGCAACAACCTCTTCCCTGCTCTGTACATTCAAATGTTTTGCCTTAGCAATCCCGCCATCTAAACGGCCCCTAGTTTTGTCACTGACAGCTCTGCCCCCACCCCGAGCACCTGATATGTAGTCGTTAGCAGCAGCTCTCTGCTGGGCTTCCATTTCTGACAGGCTGCATGCCAAAGCCATCTGTAGGTCTTCATCTTCCTCATCATCCTCACTGCCTCCCGGAACCCCGTAGTGGTAGAATGGGGCCGAGCTAAATGAATGATGCGTGGGTGAAGTGTAAGGGCTCAGGCGGGATCTGTCTGACTCAGCGGTTTTGTTCTGGAGTCGTGGCTTCGGAGTGGCCTGCTCCTCTCGTCGGCTCAGCTCCAGAGCAAGGGCCATTTCATCTTCCACACCTTCGATCAAAACAAAAACAACAAGACAGCTGTCTCACTGCACAATCAACACAAAGCAAAAACCTTAGACATACAGAAAAACACATAACCAAGCAAAAACTTCAGGTCAAGCGGTAATACAAAAACTAAAGCCAAGGTACATATAGTTAAACAAACTAAACCGATAACTAAAACTATGTGAAAAGCATTTCCGCGGCCTAAAAAAACATGATTAAGGCTTTAAAAGAAAAAATAAAACTAACTGAAATTATTTTGTGAAAAATATCAAGCAAATATCCTTAGTATTTGTTAAACTTGTAAAATTACATTCATCGGTGCTGATGAGGCACTTATGAATTTGTTTATTGAGACTTCAGATGTCTACAAGACTAAGAGTTAACTGCTTTCAAAAAGTTCAGTGTTTTTATTGTAATATCTATACTAATTTTCCTAAATTTTGCCTTTGGCGCATGTCCTCAATTGAATACGATTAAACTAACACTGAAAGTCATAAAAACTAAACTAAAACGAAACCTTTTTAAAAATTAAACTAAACTTAAAAAGCAAACCTACTCTGGGAACTGACTCAAAAAAACCTGAATTAAAAATACCAAAAATATTAAAAATAAGAATAAGATCAATTAAATACAAACTGAAACCTCGTCTGTTTTTTTAACACATTTCCATGCTTGCATTGAAATCTTTTGAATAAGCAAATGCAGCACTGCATTTTGACACAATTGTGGTTGTATTAGAAAAAGTTGACACTGAATTTGTATTTTCAGGTTAAAGCAAATAAGCACCAGAAAAAAGTTTTTTTTTTTTAGTTTGCTTTTTTTTATCTCAATTCATTTATTCAGTCAGCATTGTCTCACCATTAATTAGAACACTTTTCAACACACCATCCTCCTCAATCTCTATTCTTTCCTGCCCATTCTCCTTTATCCTGTAGGAAAGACAAATACAGACATAAGTGGAATTATTTAAAAGCCACCACCATTTCTAGTGCCTCTGTGTTTGTGCAAGTGCGTACTCAGTCTTAGGGCTGCAAAATTACAGCCAAAAAATATTTTGATTAACACTATAATCACGATTATCTACCACAATTACTCACTTTCATTTTAGTGACACAAATGCACTGCCACATAAAGATAAGAATGCTTTCACATCTATGCTTTGGACTGTCTACAAACCTTTGTAGACAGTCCCCTTTGCAGACTTTCCCCTTGATTCATTTCAGTAGACGAAGAACATAAACTAATAACGAGGGCACTGATTTCACTTTTACATTGCACTATATTCCTGTTAATTAGGCTTACCCTCTGGCATTTTGCATACAGTGCAAGTTTTCCCCCTTTAGAAAAACAGATCTATAGAGAAACTAAATTAGACCGTGTTGGTATTTCCACTACATCTTTGTGGGCTTAAACGATATGCTGTTTGTGATGTACAGCCTCACTTTTATGGATTTCTGAATTGATATCGGACAAGACATGTCATCAACCTCTACAATGCCTTTCAGGCTCTTCATGCATTTTTCATACTGCAGTGTGAATGCTGCATTTTTAGGTAGGTGTACACATTCGTTTTGTTGCTTTGTAGTTCCAACACAACTTTATGGTGCCCTTTGCATATGATTTGTTCTTTGTTCTAAATCTAAAGTATTCCCAAACAATAGATGATGATCTGCTTCTAGGGACAATCTATTGAGACAAATACAATTCAAATATGCACATATGCACTGCTCTTATTCAGCAACCACAGTCACATCAAGATAATTCTTAAAACGCTGGAATGTGAAACTGTTTACTGGTGCTAAATTTAATATATTCTTCAATTAATTTTTCACGTTTTGCTTTGAAGATAATACACTTGAATATGTACTTCCTTTGCTGCATAATAGGAATTGATAAGGAATTGCATACTTCTTGGTGGTGGTGCGTTTTCCATTTATGATACGAGTGGAAGTAGAAACTGATCTAAAGTTGCCCATCCCTCCACCCATGCTGTCCATCCCATCCAGACCACCCAAGGTAGTGGAGAAAGAGGAGAATTCAACTGTAGAGAGTCAAACAATCAAAGAGAGGAGAGGAAAGCAATATTAGTTTTTAATGTATCTAACCCATCTCCTGATATTAATTCTTTTAAGTATTTTTTAAACTAACAAGTGAAACTCTTGATATTAGCAATATCAAATATCATTAATCTGGCATTTGTTGATTATATACAACACAAAACGTTATAGACCCTCTTTCTGTGAGACACTCCTGGCAACCACTGATGATAGAAACCGCTTATAATAGAAGTTTAACTGAGTAGAATTGCATTAATTACCAGTAAAGTAAAACTGAAAGGAAAAACTACATGAGAAAATCCTCTTCAATCCTCTGCAAACAGTTTACTTATAATATTTACTTCTTTACCTCCTCCTGATGGAAAAGAGAAGAATCTCCCCGGGCTGAGACGAGAGGATGAGCTTCCAAATGAGGAGAAGTCATCTGAGTGAGAGACAAAGACATGCAAGTACATAAAAATACAACAGTAATGGACAATACCTCCCACCCTGTCCATGACGTGCTGGCCAGTCACAGGAGTGCATTCAGAGACAGACTGAGATTACCCAAATGCACCACTAAATGAAGCAGGAAACAATTCCTGCATGTGGCTATCTGCCTGTACAGCTCTAATGTACAGTACGCAGTGCAATAGTTACTCCATTTTGCAGTGAAAATAACAAATAGCAGTTTAGAGGTTTTACTGTTGATAGTTTAGAGTAGAATGTCGACCATTTATATTTAATCTCTGTAATATTCTGGATATTTATTATTGAGCTACTTGTCTATATTCAAGCTATTTCCTATATTTGTAACTTTGGAATATATTATAGCATATAATTTAGTTCGGTTACAGTAGACCTAAGACAAATTACTCTCATCATATTTTTTTATTTTACGTCTAGACTGAATAAATAAATGTTAGTATTAGTTCCTGAACTAATAACAGATGAACCCCACCCCAATATATGTTTGACTTACCGAAGAAGCTGGCAAAGGGATCCTGTCCACCAAAGAATTCTCTGAACACCTCATCTGGGCTGCGGAATGTGAAGGTGAAGCCGGGCATTTCTGTAAAGTCTGAGCTGGATGAACCTGAGAAACCAACATGTCACAGTCAGGAGCGAAAAGGAAAAATGAGGACAAACGTAAAGGAGAAGGAGCAAGTAGGAAGGGTAGGTAGTAGTAGTAAGAAAATTACCAAAACACATTTTTTTCTTAAAAAAATTAGAAGATTGCTAATGATTACTATAATGGATGCAACAATATCACTGATTTTTTTATATATATACCTGTGTGTCGCATTCTGTCATTTCCATATCTGTCGTATGCATCACGTTTGCTCTCTGTCAAAAAGGAAAAAATTACCCACGAATATCAATATCTGTACACATATACATCTACAGTATACCTTGTACATATTAGACCAGTTGTCATCTATGGTGACTTACTGTCAGACAGGACTTCATAGGCCTCAGCGACTTCTTTGAACTTTTTCTCTGCTTCCTCCTTGTTGTCTGGATTTTTGTCAGGATGCCATTTCAAGGCCAATTTCCGGTACCTGAACACAAACAACATCAAACATCCATGCTTATATATAAATAACCACACACATAATGAAGGTCTGGTTCTTAAACCTCTATCTATGAGATATGAGCTTATTTAGTGACATAATATGATAATGCATCTTTGCCCTGAAATGCAAATTTTTTTGGACTGAAATTAAACTCAAAGTTTGTCTAAAGTTTGTAAACTCTTAAAAAATAAACACACAAAAACACATACTGGCAGTGGCCTCAGTTTTTCAGTGCTTACATAACCTTGCTATCTAAAGTAGGTTTTCACACTTCAAATATATCTTCAGATATTTTTTTTTTACTCAAGTGAACTTTTTGTTACTTATGACTATATTTTCTAACACTTGAAATAGTGCCAGGATACTTACGCTTTCTTGATGTCATCCTGAGTGGCTGTTTTGGACACTCCCAAGATGCTATAGTAGTCCACCATGTCACCTCCTGTAACTCCTCAAAACACCACGCTTTGAAAGAAAAATACAAATACAAGTTTCGTTTGGTCAAAAATTAAAAGCACCAATGTGTGTGGATGCACAGCTTCTGCATCATTTAAAAAAAAAATGCTCCTCTTGACTAAAAAACACCTTTTTTATCTATGGAACCAAGTAGATTTTAAATAATGAATAGATAGAATATAACAATAATAATAATAGATTTTAAATAATGCTTAATCACCATTGTAGTGGAGATTATATGAGCTCAATGGATCTATTGGAAACAGTAAAACGATTCTAAAACATGTATTTAGAAGCTGGAAAATTATATCCCCCTAAATTTACTTAAATTATGATGTCACTGAGACAGTGCTGCTCAAACTGTTCAACAGCTGTATTACTGTAGGACTCGTGAGTTGAACTATACTGAGTTTAAAGCTACATTAGTTTTAAGAATGCTTTTTAACTTTAGTTAATTATTATTAATCAGCACTTTAAAGCTAGAATATGAGATTAGTGTGGAAGCAGTATGGTTAGTAATGTTTTAATTTTTATCTAAACAATTAGCAACTTGTATGTGATGCATGCATAAAAGGACAGAAAATTTAATCTGTAGAGATTTTAAAGCCAAATACATTCTCTTAACTAGTCTAAAAATCCTCCTTTAGGTCCTTTTATAATTTGAAATTTCCAACAAATATATTGAGTTTGAAAGAGTAAAAAAAAACTAATCAGCAGACTTCACTGAATCATAAATGTACCTGTTATAAACTGCTTCAGAACGGTCACATGAAAGCATCAAGCCTGTTATCTTTAAAAAAATAAATAAGATCTTGGCACAGTCAGCTGTTCTATAATAGCCACAGACGACACCCTAACCGAGATGCCAGTCTCATTTGTAATCGTTTCGGGGCTGAAGGGGACTTCCGAACTGAGGTGAAACAACTAAATCTAACTTTCTTTGCCCCTTCAGGATGAGCCATGCACTCATACAAGCCTCATTACTATGTTATTTCTAGCGCCAAGGCATTTGTCAACTGCTGCAGTGCTGACATGACTGCAGGCCTTATAGATGCTTAAATACAGGGACAGATGAACTTGGAGGCACAGGTGCTGTGCTATTCGAGTATTGACATTAGGGCACAATTAAGATCATTTGGTATTTCGGTAGCACATCTCCTTTTATGGTAAAGTTGGACATCTGTCATAAATTGCAGCACCTATTTGGATAGGCACAAGTTGTTACGCCTAATCTCGGCAATGGACCTACCTTAGGAGTGTTTTGGCCTAATGAGTGAGCAGTTTAGCCGTCTGTCCACCAGTTTGGAGCGACAATGAATTAGTTGTTATAGCGGTCCTTCTGGACTACACTCCCCCTCTTTTTCTTCTCCTTTGTTGACAGCCGCACAGGCACCTCCCCTGTTTTCAGCCTGCTTCTTCACCGCAAATATTTTCCACCAAGCCAATATGACTGTAACCTAGCGTTAGGGTCTGCGCTGAAGTCCCCACCGAGATAGCATGCGCGCAGTCAGCTGTGTTTGTCCCGAGTGCTCCTCTAAGCCCCACGCGCTACGTCACCGCGAGCGCATAGAAAAAAATAGAGCGCCTAGAAAATGCCAGCGTTTGGAAACGTCACCGGGCCCGCCCTGCATGCCTCAGCGCCCGCCTGTTGCTCCGTGATAATGCTTTAACCTCTAAACATAAACGTATGCCAAAACCTAGAAACTATTTTTCTCTTTTCAAATACAGATCACCCAATCATCGCAGAAATTACTAAATAATTTACAGTCGCTCCCGTGTAGCTGGAGCGGGGAAACGAGGAAACGATTTTACTACAGTCAAGTTGTAATTCTGACATCCCGCTGTACTTTCTTATTGGTAGATTATAGAAATTAGGTTTCCAGTTTAGCACGTGATTAATCGGTAGAGTCATTGATCTGGATCACACAATGAGGACATCATGTAATATCAGAGTTATGTGGACCTCTCAGCGACGTTTAATCAAACCTCCTAGGCCATGTTATGAATAGTAAAGTGTAGAAGACCGCCTCCTGGTGGGCAGATTGGTACTGCAGGTGGGATGTCGAAGAAAGAGATCTAGATATTTTTTTAAATGAATATTGTAAATAAGATTGAAAAAAATATATGAAACTTTTAGGACTTGATATTGGCATTTAAAATAGTTTAATGAATAAATTAGATTAATTTTGTAATTTAAGTTATTTCTTAATCTGATGTCTGTTTTTTGTTAATCTGATTGATCTTTGATGGGGGACCTTGGATCGTAATTAGATTGCCATTTGTGTATGAATGTTATTATTTGGCACTGAATTGAAGTGGGCTCGACTTCACATCAAATCAATTTGTTTAGGAGAATAAATTACACAGGAAAATAATTTGGTCCAATAAAAGACTATTATGTTGATCGGAGGACATAAAAACTTGAAGGGCAGACAATTTCACCTACACCAACCTCGACTTTTTCCCCGTGTCCCTTTGTTTTCACCTGCTGGCCTAAGGAAAAAGTGCAGGAAGCAGGAGTAAATCGTAAACGCCTACTGGTCACTCAGCTTGGCATGAAGAAAAGCAGGAAACTGAACACACAGGCTGGAATTTCTTTTCTAAAAGTGAAGTGGAGCCGCCCAGAAACATGGGAAGAAAAACAAAAAGGATTGTGTATATCAAGTTTAAAAATAAGTATATGATAAATTATGTAATGTGTCAAAACATAGTGTTTCAGATGTCGCTGGATTTGCTAATACTACCTCTCACCATAATGCTGATAAAATATCTTCTTCCACTTTGAAAGCCCGAACCTTGTTAAAAATAAATATGTATAATTGATAACTTCACCATTTGAGTCAGAAGATAAATTATTAGCATTTGAACTAGAAAAGTAGTCAACTGTTGCAGTATTACACACTTAAGTTATACAGTTGCTAACATAGCCTGGTTAAGTAGATCAAGAATGTCCACAACTTCACACAACACTTTTATGAGAACTTTTATTGACAATACTGACGAATCACCACATGTGTGGATTTTGGTGGGAATGTGTTACTTTCACAACATCTGGAATGCGTGATGATGTTTGATTCTTCAGTACTCCTCTCCCTCTTCATCCTCCTCTCCCATGCTGTCAGTGCCCACCTCTTCATAATCCTTCTCCAGAGCAGCCATATCTTCTCTGGCCTCTGAGAACTCTCCTTCCTCCATGCCCTCCCCAACATACCAGTGAACAAATGCTCTCTTGGCGTACATCAGGTCAAACTTGTGGTCCAGTCGGGCCCAGGCCTCAGCGATGGCTGTGGTGTTGCTTAGCATACACACGGCCCTCTGCACCTTGGCCAGGTCTCCACCAGGAACCACAGTTGGAGGCTGGTAGTTGATACCCACCTTGAAGCCAGTGGGGCACCAGTCCACAAACTGAATGGTGCGTTTGGTCTTGATGGCTGCGATAGCAGAGTTGACATCTTTGGGCACCACATCACCACGATACAGCAGACAGCAGGCCATGTATTTACCATGACGAGGATCACACTTCACCATTTGATTAGCTGGTTCGAAGCAGGCATTGGTGATGTCAGCCACTGACAGCTGCTCATGGTAGGCTTTCTCAGCAGAGATGACCGGGGCATAGGTGGCTAGAGGGAAGTGGATACGGGGGTAAGGCACCAAGTTGGTCTGGAACTCTGTCAGGTCAACATTCAGAGCTCCATCGAAACGAAGTGAGGCTGTAATTGAGGACACAATCTGGCCAATCAGCCTGTTAAGGTTGGTGTAGGTGGGTCTTTCAATGTCAAGGTTCCTGCGGCAGATGTCATAGATGGCCTCATTGTCCACCATGAAGGCACAGTCAGAGTGCTCCAGGGTGGTGTGGGTGGTCAGGATGGAGTTGTACGGCTCCACCACTGCTGTGGAAACCTGGGGGGCTGGGTAAACAGCAAATTCGAGCTTTGATTTTTTCCCATAATCAACAGAGAGCCTCTCCATCAGGAGGGAGGTGAAACCAGAGCCAGTGCCTCCACCAAAAGAGTGGAAGATGAGAAATCCCTGCAGGCCAGTGCACTGATCAGCCTGAAAATGTATTAGTTCATTATTATTAAAACCCTTAAGTCATTTAGTTGAGCAAAATGTTTAATATACTCCAAATCTATAGCTTTGACACTGTCACAAAGTCTCACCAGTTTACGTGTCCTGTCCAGGACCAGATCTATGATCTCTTTGCCGATGGTGTAGTGGCCACGGGCATAGTTGTTGGCAGCGTCCTCCTTTCCTGTAATCAGCTGCTCAGGGTGGAAAAGCTGACGGTAGGTTCCTGTACGCACCTCATCTGCAAGAAACAGAAGAAAAAAACGTTACGAGTGCACAAGCTAGTGTCCTGTATTCTTGCATCAAATTAAGAGGAGTCCCTTTATTTTGCAGACAGTGACAGTTTAGAAATAATAACAAAAAAAAAAAAAAAAAAAAACACAATGACAATTTGCAAGAAAATGAAATTTAACCCAAACATCTGGGGTCATTTTTGTTTGTTTACATCCATCTTATCAGTTTTCAGATTATCCATGACAATATATGCAAGTACTTGTTTATTTGCACATTACTGACCTATGACAGTTGGTTCCAGGTCAACAAAGATTGCTCTGGGGACATGCTTTCCTGCCCCCGTCTCACTGAAGAAGGTGTTGAAGGAGTCATCTCCTCCCCCGAGAGTTTTGTCAGAGGGCATCTGTCCATCTGGCTGTATCCCATGTTCCAGGCAGTACAGCTCCCAGCATGCATTGCCCATCTGGGCTCCAGCTTGGCCAACGTGCATAGAAATACACTCACGCTGGGGGAGGGGAAAAAAAAAAAAAAAAAATTTAGACAAAGCAAGATTATGTACACATATACTGCCTGACACCAGATATCATAATTTGAACTAGCTATGACTGCTGAAAGGCACAACAATATCTGGGGCACTTATTTAATGAGTACTAATTGGGGGGGGGAGAGAAGACTCATAGGAGTGTATATCCTTAGTCTGCCCCCCATTAATTTACAAGACAATGTTCAATTTGTGACAAGGAAATACCTTAGTAAGGAGAGAAAGCTTGCTTACTGAAAAGTTTATCAGAACACTAATGTTTAAGCTTTCAGTGGTGCATATAATACAAGCAACGCAGTATCTGAACTCTGGGTTTTTACAGTTGAATGGACAGGATATACAGTTAATAACTGCAAGCTCCTCATTTGCCTAAAAGATAGTTTTATAACTTGGGGGAGGGAAAAAAGGCAACATACAATCCTGCATATGGCAAACAGGAAGGTCATGCATCAAGAAGAAAACCTTACCCCCACCTCTTAATCCTGAATCTCCTCCCTTTCCTCATCCCTCCCCATTTTGTGTCTCCCCTCCCCTATCCTGTCCGGCTCCATAGCGCTGTGTAACGGGAAGGGATGACTGTCTCACCCTCTCTTTCTCTCCACATCCTTCAACCCTAAAATTCTTAACAGCTGCAAAATGGCAGCGAACTAACGCTCACTTGTAGGCCAGACCACTCCTCTTTTTCCCTGTTCATTTTAATCCATCCCCCACTGCCACGATTACCCTGCTCACTACTTTGTAGTTGTGAAAACAGTATCCTGTGCTTGTTTAGGAACTAAAGACTTTATATATTTTCTCTTTTTATACTAAAAGCTCTGCATTAAGGAGGTTTGAAAAGGACAACAGTTCAACTCATTGTCTCATCTGACCTAGATTTCCCAAGAGTACAGAAATGACTTCTCTTTTAGTCAAATGCAAGTACACTAGTGCATTGTTCTCACCGAATTCTCAGACAAGCCCTAAAAAAAAAAGTTCTGTATAAATTTAGCTCAAAAGTATGATCACTTAATATAATCTGATTTTAAGTAAACTCCCACACAACACTGAGGACTTGAAGCATTTAAAAAAGCCTAGATATTTAATCCATGCAACAGAAACAAAGGAGTAAGGAGGGGAGAGAGAATGAAAATTTCAAGGCTACGTCATCAGCCAGACAGTTACTCACCATTTTGTCTGCTTGTCCTTCGACCGACGTTGAGGATTCAGACACAAGGCAGAAGTGCAGAAAAAAGGGAGACTCGGAGTTTATATAGACAAGGATGTGGAGGGGGCAGGCAGGAAACCACAGCAGGCAGCTGCATAGCTCATTTGTGGGAGGGAACAGCAGTTAGAGGGGGGGGGGGGAGAGGGAAGTCCCTAATACGTATTTTAATGGCATATCTCCTTACATTTATCTACATAAGATCATTATGAAAAACATTTTTTTCTTACTGTTATATACACCTCACTCCCCTTCTGACTTTCCTGTGTTCTCTTTCCTTTTCCCCCGTTTGTTTTCTCTGCATGTCACGTCTCTGTGTGTAGCAGGTGTGGCTCGTTATGTTTCCCAGATCCTCTGTAATCATTGTGCACACCTTTGATCCCATCAGTCCACTAACCAGCAGTCTGTCTGATCACGATCTATAAGAGTCATTCCCTGTCAGAGCTTTCTAGTAGATATAGTATCCCACATATTTTGTTCTGGTTTAGTTTAGCTTTCTTCACTAGTTACTTCTTTGTTTTGTTCTAACTCATATCTCTTTTCTCTGGATCTGTCCACTTATCTAAGCCAGAAAAGCTTCTCTCAACAGCTCCCCTTCAGACACCATCATCGGCCTGCCTACAGTCTTTGCTGCTTCTGCTGCTGCTTCTTCTTCTTCTTCTTCTTCAATTTCCCACCTATTTCTTCTTCTTCTTCTTCTTCTTCTTCTTCAATTTCCCACCTATTTCTTCTTCTTCTTCTTCTTCTTCAATTTCCCACCTATTTCTTCTTCTTCTTCTTCTTCTTCAATTTCCCACCTATTTCTTCTTCTTCTTCTTCTTCTTCAATTTCCCACCTATTTCTTCTTCTTCTTCTTCAATTTCCCACCTATTTCTTCTTCTTCTTCTTCAATTTCCCACCTATTTCTTCTTCTTCTTTTTCTTCTTCTTCTTCAATTTCCCACCTATTTCTTCTTCTTCTTCTTCTTCAATTTCCCACCTATTTCTTCTTCTTCTTCTTCTTCAATTTCCCACCTATTTCTTCTTCTTCTTCAATTTCCCACCTATTTCTTTTTCTCAGAGTGTTTATGTCTGTTTGCAATGGCACCATTTAGAGTTTCAGAATTAGTTAGATTTTTTTTAACACATAACTTAAATGAGCTGATTATATTGTAGCATGCAAATACTCCACCCCCACACATTTCTTAACATACATATAATATAACAAAATCAGTAGGCAAGGAGATTGATAATGCTACTTTATGCAGTCATCTGCACCCACACACACACACTGAGACTTGTCTGTGTTGAACCACTAAATAAATAATCATGCGAGATTACTCTAGAAAAATGGAAAGACTGACATGTTTATTTGGGTTATTATATGTAAAAGAAAAATGCTTTAATGGTAACAAAAAAAAGCGATGAGAAGTAAACATTCATACAAACAATCAAGTAAGATAATCCAAAGTTCATCAAATGAAATAATATGGAACACAAAGAAACTTCAGCGTGGTAATTACAATAATGTATCACAGATTGTGAAAAGATTAAAAAAAGAGAGTTTCCAAGAAATGTAGAGCTCAGTTTTTAATGCAGCTTTTCAGCCACTCTGTTTGAATCATAGTGCAGTGATTCATACAAAACGGAACTGGGATTCTATTGTTGCTGCAGGCTATGGTCTGAGTATGAGCTACACAAGCAACACCAGCCAGAGTCCGTCGTTTTTTTTTTCTCTTGCTTTCATTCTCAGAGTCACAGCTGAATGGTATATAGAAACTGACATAGGAGCCCTTTCATAACTTGCATTCCTCATGGGAGAGGATAGTGGGGGGAGGTGCAAGAGAGAGAGAGAGAGAGCGAGCGTGTTTAAAGCAGGCAGAAACCAGAGAAAGAAACTATCTTAAAACACCAAAAGCACATTGTACTCTTTTGCTATGAATATAAACACTTTTTTTAAATGGCACTGTGATAAGAGAAATGTAAAAATGTAAAATGTTTTTGAAATGTTTACATGTTCAACTAAGGTTTTAGATTTGGTTTGATTTGTAAATTTGCCATGGTACTCAGCACACAGTGAAAGATATGTTATTTTGGTCTGTTTTTGTGAAATATGGAGTATTAAAATTGTTCACAATTTGGTCACACAAACTGTAACGTTGTTAGTGAAGTCATATTTCTGATACATTTATTTTCACTTCAAAAAAAAAGCAAAAAGCCACATTTTGAAAACCAGAAAAAAATAAATTTACTCTGGATTAAAATCAGTATTCTTCTCCCTCTTCATCCTCCCCCACATAGTCAGCACCCACCTCTTCATAATCCTTCTCCAGAGCAGCCATATCTTCTCTGGCCTCTGAGAACTCTCCTTCCTCCATGCCCTCCCCAACATACCAGTGAACAAATGCTCTCTTGGCGTACATCAGGTCAAACTTGTGGTCCAGTCGGGCCCAGGCCTCAGCGATGGCTGTGGTGTTGCTTAGCATACACACGGCCCTCTGCACCTTGGCCAGGTCTCCACCAGGAACCACAGTTGGAGGCTGGTAGTTGATACCCACCTTGAAGCCAGTGGGGCACCAGTCCACAAACTGAATGGTGCGTTTGGTCTTGATGGCTGCGATAGCAGAGTTGACATCTTTGGGCACCACATCACCACGATACAGCAGACAGCAGGCCATGTATTTACCATGACGAGGATCACACTTCACCATTTGATTAGCTGGTTCGAAGCAGGTGGTGGTGATGTCAGCCACTGACAGCTGCTCATGGTAGGCTTTCTCAGCAGAGATGACAGGGGCATAGGTGGCTAGAGGGAAGTGGATACGGGGGTAAGGCACCAAGTTGGTCTGGAACTCTGTCAGGTCAACATTCAGAGCTCCATCGAAACGAAGTGAGGCTGTAATTGAGGACACAATCTGGCCAATCAGCCTGTTAAGGTTGGTGTAGGTGGGTCTTTCAATGTCAAGGTTCCTGCGGCAGATGTCATAGATGGCCTCATTGTCCACCATGAAGGCACAGTCAGAGTGCTGCAGGGTGGTGTGGGTGGTCAGGATGGAGTTGTACGGCTCCACCACTGCCGTGGAAACCTGGGGGGCTGGGTAAACAGCAAATTCGAGCTTTGATTTTTTCCCATAATCAACAGAGAGCCTCTCCATCAGGAGGGAGGTGAAACCAGAGCCAGTGCCTCCACCAAAAGAGTGGAAGATGAGAAATCCCTGCAGGCCAGTGCACTGGTCAGCCTGAAAGTGTATTAGTTCATTATTATTAAAACCCTTAAGTCATTTAGTTGAGCAAAATGTTTAATATACTCCAAATCTATAGCTTTGACACTGTCACAAAGTCTCACCAGTTTACGTGTCCTGTCCAGGACCAGATCTATGATCTCTTTGCCGATGGTGTAGTGGCCACGGGCATAGTTGTTGGCAGCATCCTCCTTTCCTGTAATCAGCTGCTCAGGGTGGAAAAGCTGACGGTAGGTTCCTGCACGCACCTCATCTGTACAAGAAAACATTGATAGATATTTACTGGATGAGAAATCAAAACATTTACTGTTTCTACTTTGGTACAAGAAACCTTTTCGAGGAATAAGAATATAATGGTGTTGTTTAATGAATTGAAATTCTACAAATAGAAATGCAAAAAACAGTAAACAAATATATAGCTCTGTTTAAAAACATCAATATAGAACATTAAAAACTATCCAGCCTATGTAAAATATCAAATAATACTGGTGCTGACCTATGACAGTTGGTTCCAGGTCAACATAGATTGCTCTGGGAACGTGCTTTCCTGCTCGTGTCTCACTGAAGAATGTGCTGAAGGAGTCATCGCCTCCTCTGACAATTTTGTCCGTGGGCATCTGTCCGTCTGGCTGGATCCCATGTTCCAGGCAGTACAGTTCCCAGCATGCATTACCAATCTGAGCCCCAGCTTGGCCCACATGAATGGAGATACATTCACGCTGCAGAGAGTGAAACTGCTTTACTTTCCACATGTCTACATGAGTGTTATCAAGCAAATTATCAAACCCAATTTAAGCTATCATACTGTACACTTATTGTTGGCTTCAGATAAAAAACAAACAAACCAAGATTACGAAACAGATTTGATTTAATTGATTATGTACTACTGTCATGACAATTCTGCTTAATCCTGAAGAATATTCAATGTCTCACAGCTATTCAGAATATAGTAGCATGTTCTTACAATAAGTTTTACACTAGCTAATCATATCTTACCATACTTTTTCTCTTCAAAGTGTCCAAGTATCGGTAACAGGATGTCGTTCCCGAGGCAGCTGTGATACTCTGCTTTATATACCTGTGGCTTATGGTGTATAGTGATTTGATATGAACTGTAATCAGACCTACTGATGAGACCAAGATAATATCATATACTTAACAGACAATGCAAAAGGAGGTCAACACCCTATTCATTGTGTTAGTCTTTGAGTGGATTGTACAGGTGTGTATGTTTCACAAAGCAGAACGAAACTCCAGATGAGGGGAAGGTAACCTATAGTTTCAGCTGGCAATTCTCACTGTAGTGTTTGCAGTGGCAGCTTATGTGATTTATCATTTTTTAAAATAAAATAAATAAAAAAAACCTCATCATGCTTTGAAATAGTTTTTTTAGTTACAATATTCAGTCAGGGATAAACACAAAGACTGAGAAAGAGCTCCTGTCAAAAACTGTGAAGTTTATTTTACTGAATATGAAGTATGGTGCAAATAACTGTTTTTTCACTATTACTGACTTTCCATTGCCATATTGGCAAGTTATAATATCACAATTTTGATTTTCATGTTTTGAACCACTAACATTATAATGGACAAATATCTTTTTCTGTCTTTACTATTTGCTTTGACCAGCGTCCCAACATTTATAGGATCTGGCCTTGTAAGGCTAATTTGTTGTTTCTATAACTTATTAAAATTTATGTTGATTGCTAAAAGAGTTCTTTCTAAATAAAGTATGCATGATACATGCTCCTATGTTCTTGCTGATTCTTCAACAAGGTGCTAACATAACTCACTGTTCTAGTTGTTTCACTGTATGCATAACAAACATCAGTCAACATATACTGTATATTGTTCAGTTCTGTGATATGTTAAACAAGTTAAACCACTTTCTGGAGCTGTAGGTGCCCACAGTAAGAGCTGAACGCAAAACATATGAGAGTGTTGATTCATTACTTTCAGTGTTTTGTAATAAAACATTAAAGCAACCTGTGGTTGTATTATTCACAAATTCTACATAGAATTTAATAATTATTCTCAGGAGAGAAACTGACAATATTTGAAAGTTAAATAGTTACTAATGTACTAAATGCACTTAGTAGAAGGTCTCTGCACTTTCATATATACCATGCTGTGTAATTCTTTTTTGTCTTGAAAATAATTGTAATAACTATTAACCTGAAGTAAGAGTGATACCGTAGTCTAAACTGCACTATTCATTTTGAGCTCAGTTCCCCTCCTGAGGGAGTGAGACTCACTTACCAAAGGAGTAAATGACGTTTTTGTCATATCCTTTTATATCAATCACACAACAAAGCTCTTTTGTGTTAACAATGCTCAGTGCTATATCATATTAAACTCTATTGTACTATGTACTATGTGTTTTAATGTCTTTTAGACACAATGGTATAGTTTATATAATTTTATAATTAAAGCAGTCTTACATTACATTTTAGTACAGTAAAACATATTGAATGTAAAAAATTCTGAGCATTTAATGCTATTCCTCCACAAGCAGGGATTTCACTGGAAAAAACACACATCCTATTATGTGATTTGTCATCAAGGGTGTTGCATAAAGCTGTGACCCATTTCTATTATTTGAGAGTATAGTTCTCCAATGTCATATAATTAGATTTTAGACTAGTGGATCATAACAGGGCTGGGAAAAAATGAGATGACCTTTGCGACCTAGAACAAAGCAGAATGTCAGAAAAGGATTTAAATAATTTCTGTGTTTCTGTGAGGTCTTTATATGTGTAAAAAACAAAGTAAAAGTCAGCATAAATTAACTGTATACTGATTCCTTAGAAGATTATAGTATAATTTAAAAAGGAAAACAAGCATAGCATTAGTGGTATAAAGCTAAAAAAAAAAAAAAAAAGAAAAGAAATCATTGGGCATGAATAGCTTATTGTGTAACATTATACTACAGGATATTTCTAACTAACTCGGCAGGTCATTTTTAAAGTTAATACATTTTGGGATCAGTTAAATTTCAATTCAGTTGTGTTTACATATCGCCAAATCATAACAATAGTTTCCTCTAGGAACTTATATTGTAAGGTAAAGACCCTACAATAATATAGAAAAAACAACAACAACAATGAAACAACCCCCTATGAGTAAGCACTTGGCAAAAGTGGAAAGGAAAAACTTTCTTTTAACAGGAAAGGACCTCTGGCAGAACCAGGTTCAGAGAGGAGGGCCAGAGGACAGCCACTGTCCATGACCGGTTGGGGTTGAGACAAAGAAAAGCACAATCCAAAGACATGCCACTCACGGGGTTAGGTGAATTGGTGATTCCAAATTGCTCATAGGTGCAACTGGTTCTCAGCCTCTGTTAGTTAGCCCTGTGGCAGACTGGCAACCTGTCCAAGGTCTGCCTTGGTAGCCGCAATAGCACCCCCTTACCCAACAAGGACAAGTGGAAGTATCACTTCCAAAATCTTGCCATATACTAACAAAGGTAGCAGAATTTTAAGCATAGTTTTAAAGATAAAAGACATTTTGTGAACATTTGACCTAAACTGACTTTGCAAAAGAGGTTCAAACAAACTTAATCTTGCCATTCCCTATATGCACATATCTTGTCAAAACAAACAATGGCAGTAAGAATAGGTCTATATTACACTTTGACCTTCAGATCACTTTATTGACACTGAAGACAAGGTAAAAGTTCAAACTTGTAATCATAGTTACTAAGTTATAAAACTTTTTGTCAGTTTTCGATCAGTAAATCATTAAGTTGACCTTGAGGGCCTTGGTGGATGTAAGCCAAATTTTAATGGATGGTTATCATCAACTCCCTCTAAACCAGGGGTGTCAAACTCCAGGCCTTGAGGGCCAGTGTCCTGCAGGTTTTAGGTAAGACCCGGGTGAACACATCTGAATCAAATGATTAGTTCATTACCAACTCGAGGCCTGGAGTTCGACACCCGTGCTCTAAACCCTGACACATTTTAATCAGAATTCATTCAAAACCTTTCAAGCTATCGTCTTTTCAAACAAGATGACATGGAGATGCTACCAAAAACATGACCTCCTTGGCAGAGGTAATGAAAAAATTGCAGGTTCCAATACGGGAGAGGGAAAAACAAAGACTACATGACATCGGTTGTCACACATTTACTTACTCAGTGGGTCATAATGAAACTACTACGACCTCTAGCTTTCAAAATGTTGAATGACAGCATGACTGCACATCTCCACCCATTTTCAGGCATTTTTAGAGCTAATAATGTACAGTATTTTCTGCTGATGGTGCTGTGACCAAAAATAATCCAACAAGGTCTTGTAACAACAACAACAAAAATGACTCGCTGACAACATGAACTTTTATGGCCACCTTTTTTCAAAAACAGTACAAATAGTTAGCGTCTTCACTTCTACTACATAAAGGATCAAGTTCAGGGTTTTCTTCCGTTTCTCGCGCATCTTGCTCAGAGTTATATATATATTCAGCTATGTCCGTGCTACACTACCCTGCCCATTCCAAACGCGCGTCCACGTCAGAGACAAGTGGGAGTGGCTTGCAGCCTAATATACCGTAACAGCTCCGCGCCCACCTGACATTACTTACTCACTCGGACCACATTGACGGCCGCTGTGAGAGGTTACACATAACCTGAAGCCAGCTACAACTCGTTTTTTTTTTTCTTTGACGGGCCAATCTACTAACAATCAACCATGGTAAGCATAACTCTGTCAGTAGTCAGTAAAAATATTTCCTCTCCAAAGTTTAGTAAAGGTTTATCATCTATGAAATATTTCCTAAGCAGGTGCATTTCCACAGTATGCGCCAACGAATCTATATGATCCAGATTTAAAGTGGGTGATGCAGGGATTCTTGTTACTGCTCCCCGTGTGGCCTCCTGCAGCAGAAATAGATTTTTAGCTCAATGATTGGCAGTAAAGCTGAGGTGACTGCTGTCCTGGATAAGCAGTGGTGATGATTAGACACTTTCACCTCACCAGAGAGAAGCTATACAAAGCAGATTTAACTCAGATAAAAACGGGGGGGATTTGTTGTATTAACAGTCTAGTGGTTTTCAAATTAGGGAACTGTTTGGTTCTTTCAAATAGCTTTGAGAATACGAATAAATAAAAATACTTCTTTGCTATAAGGCGTGCGCTGATTACAACGATAGCCTGTTTGCAAGTGTGGTATGTAGGTATGTCTCATATCTATCATCAAGTCCAAAGTAAGTCTCAGTGTGTAGTTCTGCAGAGCAGGACATATTTTCTTATTTGTCATGTTAAACAAACAATGGCATAGATTAAATTCATGGCCTATTTTCTACTTTTTCAAAAATAAAAATTTAAAATATCATTTTTTTAAAAATAGAAATCACCTGTTCATAATCAAATGAAACAAACCTTTCCCACCTGAGATGGATATGATCTTGGACCCTCAATTATTGGCTCTGATGTGCTCTGATGCGTGATTACTGTGTTATGTTGAATTTTTAGTCACATATTTCACTGTCAGGAAATTCAGCTAACACACACATACCTGACCTTTTACCTCTGTTTGCTCTGTGTAGTGTAAATACAGCTTGTTAGCACTGTCAGTACTGCTTAAACCAAATGGTATCACTGTGTACACTACAGTATACCCAGCTTGATTAAATTGACCTAATGCATAACATTTAGTTCCTGTATAGCAACTGTAGGATTCTTTTGTTTCTTTAGTGTATATATAACACTAAAGAAACAAATTAATACATCTACACAGACAGAGCACTATACATAAATTCACAAACTTTACCTTTCCTTAAGCAATATATATTCCATAATCAGGCTAAGTATTACACTTAACGACAAGTTCAGGCACACCTAAACATGTTCTGGGAGTGCTAAGTTCAAAAGAGAGGCTTTCCTTTGATCCAAAATCTGCAGAGCAAATGTGCTGAAAGGTGACAGTTAAAACCGTGTTACATGAATTGTTGATGGTGCCATCAACCTGCTTGGCTAGTATTGCATCCTCACCATGCAGCTTTTCAAATAGGTCAGCAACTTTGATTTATTTTAAAAATATCATAAGTTAGACATATTAATTATTTATCAGAATCCAATGTTGAACCATCCCCAGAAACATGCTTTGGTTTATATCAGGAGCAACATCCCAGGATGGTCTTGATGAGAAACAATCAACTAGAAACTATGAATATCCATTAAGTAGGTTTTAGGTTAGATAAAGCAGATTCTGGGGCAAGTGTAGTATTATACAGTGCATGTGGCTCAAGACTAATGAATGTCAGACTGGCAAAATGTGTCTTACATGTTGGACCTGACCAAGGTTTATATACAGGCAGAAGTACTGGCACAAAAAAATGCAAGTAAATGGTAATAACCAAATGTTCAACCTACATTCAAATATACAAGATGACCATTTATATGGCAAGTGGTTCTCTTGGAGGACTCTAAAACAATATGAACAAAATACATGACATATAATTCATCTGTTGATTCTTGATCTCTTTTTTCCAAACGTGTACTGTGAGAGTGGGCATTAAGAAATCAATTTTCATGCTTCCTGACCTAAAAAATCTTTTACAAACTTATGTCTTTATATTTTCCTTTCTTAAATTCCGTATGTGTCAAGCTTGCGACTAGTTATTTCCAACGCAGGCTTTTTAATCACTGACAAAACTGGAATGTCAAGTAAGTGTTGAGACACCTCAGAGATGTTTGTTTTTCTCTCGACACACCCTGACAGTCTGAATGAAAATTAAGTTTGACAGTTGGAGAGACATTTATCTATGACAAAGCCCTAAATATCTACAACTTACTGTACTCGTTATACTTAAAGACATAAAAATATCTCAGCTTCCAAACAGCAAAATCATTCTAACACACACTTTCAACAGATAAGTTACAAAAGGTCTACTGTTTTGGGGACTAGCAGTCAGTGTTGACAGGAATAGCCAGCCCTCACAGCTAGGTGTCAGGTTAGCACGAGGAACCGAAAATAACTGTTCCACAAAGCTCTGCTAACCTAGAAGCCCAGGCAAGTATGAGGGTCATCACTGAGAAGTCCGCAAGAAAAATGGCTATGTGAATTATAAGACTTACAATAGTGTATATATCCAAATATATTTGCTTCAATAAATGAAATATGGTCACTCTCTAGACCACTTACACCACCAATACCATACTCTGAGTCACCATCTGTTCACAGAGAAAGAGAAAATTGGGGACATGTAAAAATAGCTGCCTGACATAAACTAGTGTGGAAATGCAGCGTACCACATGTGACAAGTTGTTGAAATACAAACTGGGTAGACTTATTTTTCATGTATGCCCCAAACAAAGATGGTTTAGCTCAGAGTTTACACAAAATTCCCAACAAGAGGGTAGCATTCAGTTTAAAGTTTTATGAGCTGGATGTTGAAGTTCAAAGACTAGGTTTGTTCTCTGGCATTCATATTATTGGAAAACATAGCGTTAACATAAAAATGCGAGACATCATCCCAGTAACTCAAAAAATGAATATTTTCAGCATTTAAACAGCATGTCAGACTGTAATAATCTCACTGGTAGAAAAATCTAATTTTACCACAAAGCAGTCTGTCTCTGTGTGATCTAATACCCAAGACATGTAAAGTGATACAGCAAAAAGCCTTCTTTTTGTTCCATTTTTTAATTTATTTTAGGCTTCACATGCATAAAAATACTGAGGAAAACACAGTGCAGGCTTTGATTGCCAGTGGACTGTTGATTTGTTTTTTTTTATTTAGGTCATGTTTAAAGTATAACAAATGCTTAGTTGCTCTCTGGACTCGGCTTCCATTCCAGCTCCTGACTGCTCATAGCAAATGCATGACATTCAGTGACAGCTGCAGCAAAAATGTGTTTTGCTTGTTAATCTTCTTTCTCTCGCATCTTTGCTTCCATCTAGTGGCTGAGTTTCCAGATTGGTTTCTTGAATTCTGACAGCAATTGTAAAATATAATTATGCCCAAATTTGTGGTATTTTTAGTGTAATCTGTGTTTTCTTTTCTCCTGTATGTATATATGTGTGAATATATATACACTGAATTTATGTTATCTTGCTCATTTTTCTGTCTTGCAGCGTGAATGCATCTCTGTCCATGTAGGCCAGGCTGGTGTCCAGATGGGGAACACCTGCTGGGAGCTCTACTGTCTAGAGCATGGAATCCAGCCAGACGGCCAGATGCCTAGTGACAAGCCCATCGGTGGCCATGATGATTCCTTTACCACCTTCTTCAGTGAAACTGGGGCTGGAAAGTATGTCCCCAGAGCAATCTTTGTTGACCTGGAGCCCACTGTCATAGGTAAGTAGGGCTCTGAACTTGATCTTAATGTAACTAAAAACGTTTAATAAAAAGCACTTCCTATAATAGATGAATTTGTATTCTTAGCGCTTGCTCTTTTGATTTCCCAGATGAAGTTCGAACAGGAACATATCGCCAGCTCTTTCACCCTGAACAGCTCATCTCAGGAAAGGAGGATGCAGCTAACAACTATGCCCGTGGACACTACACCATTGGGAGAGAGATCATTGACTCTGTCCTTGACAGGATCCGTAAACTGGTAAGTGATTAAAGGGAATCCCCATGTTTTAATTAATGTTGCCTTCAACTGCACAAAATCTGACATTCAAACCCCACTCTGCACAAATAGCAAACTTTGTGATATTTTCTCCACACAGGCAGATCAGTGCACTGGTCTTCAAGGATTCTTGGTCTTTCATTCCTTTGGTGGAGGCACTGGCTCTGGTTTCACCTCCCTGCTGATGGAGAGACTCTCTGTTGACTTTGGCAAAAAATCAAAGCTTGAGTTTGCCATCTACCCAGCCCCCCAGGTTTCCACAGCAGTGGTGGAGCCGTACAACTCCATCCTGACCACCCACACCACCCTGGAGCACTCCGACTGTGCCTTCATGGTGGACAATGAGGCCATTTATGACATCTGCCGCAGAAACCTTGATATTGAACGTCCTTCCTACACCAATCTCAACCGCCTTATTAGCCAAATAGTCTCGTCTATTACAGCCTCACTTCGTTTTGATGGAGCCCTGAATGTTGACCTGACAGAGTTCCAGACCAACTTGGTGCCCTACCCTCGTATCCATTTCCCTCTAGCCACCTATGCTCCGGTCATCTCTGCTGAGAAAGCCTACCACGAGCAGCTGTCAGTGGCTGAGATAACCAATGCCTGCTTTGAACCCTCAAACCAAATGGTGAAGTGTGATCCTCGTCATGGTAAATACATGGCCTGCTGTCTGCTGTATCGTGGTGATGTGGTGCCCAAAGATGTGAATGTGGCCATTGCGGCAATCAAGACCAAACGCACCATTCAGTTTGTGGACTGGTGCCCCACTGGCTTCAAGGTGGGTATCAACTACCAGCCTCCAACTGTGGTTCCTGGTGGAGACCTGGCCAAGGTGCAGAGGGCCGTGTGTATGCTAAGCAACACCACAGCCATCGCTGAGGCCTGGGCCCGACTGGACCACAAGTTTGACCTGATGTACGCCAAGAGAGCATTTGTTCACTGGTATGTTGGGGAGGGCATGGAGGAAGGAGAGTTCTCAGAGGCCAGAGAAGATATGGCTGCTCTGGAGAAGGATTATGAAGAGGTGGGGATTGATTCATTTGAAGAAGATGAGGAGGGAGAGGAATATTAAACAGGGTCAGCTGTCATTTAGTGTTTTCAGGGGAAAATTAATCGTGGTAGTAGTTATTTATTGGAGGGGGGGGGATAATATTTTGGATTTTAATCCAGAAATGTAACTTTTTATTTACACTTTAAAACAGAAAAGTCTACCTAAAATCTATATCTGTTTTGCCAATAAAATTTTGTTTTGACAGCTTTTGTTTGTTAGGTTCTGTTAATATAATAAGTGAGTGAATCTTTATTTTTTGAACTATTGTGGCTCAATAAATCTCTCCCAAGATATAGATTCTTTTCTTTTTTTAACCCAATGCATCTCAAGGTGTGTGTGTGTGTGTGTGTGTGTGTGTGTGTGTGTGTGTGTGTGTGTGTGTGTGTGTGTGTGTGTGTGTGTGTGTGTGTGTGTGTGTGTGTGTGTGTGTGTGTGTGTGTGTGTTCGTTCTTGTAACCTGTTAAAATCAGCATGATACTGCCATCTATTGGAAGTTATTCACCTTTCAGGACACAAAGTTGTCTCTTCAAATGGGTAACTTCTCAGTTTCTTTGAAATACGAAACACATGATTGTTTAGACTTGTTGATTTCTTTAGAAAAGTGGGTGTGTTTTAGAATTTGCTGGGAGTTGTTTCCAGCCACAAATACCAGCTCCTCGATCTCCTGATATTACTCTGTCAAGCTGCAGTGACAGCCACTGTAAGAAGTTACATAGAAGCTGAAACCAGTTGGGACTCGCTTTTCGTTGAGGGCCAATCTACCAACAATCAACAATGGTAAGCATAATTCTGTCAGTAGACTGTGAAGAAATTTCTTCTTCAAAGTTTAGAAAGGTTTATCTTCTATGAAATGTTTCCTTAGTAGGTGCATTTCTGCAATATGTGTCAACGAATGTTCAGTAGATCTATTTAAATGCTCCAGATTTAAAGTGGGTGATGCAGGGATTCTTGTTGCTGCTCCCCGTGTGGCCTCCTGCAGCAGAAATAGATTTTTAGCTCAATGACTGGCAGTCAAGCTGAGCTGACTCCTGTCCTGGATAAGCAGTTTTGATGATTAGACACTTTCAACTCAAGAGATGACCATTAAAATTACAATGGAGATTTAATGTAGATATTAAAGAAAGAAATAAAATGTCTTTTTATTAGGTCTAGTGGTTCTTTCAAATAGCAATTTAGGATACTAATAAAAAAAACAAACCATTCTTTCATTCATCTATGACCTGGTTACTTTCTATAACCAAAGTTTAAAACATCACAAAAATCACGTTACTTATCAAATGGCACAAATACCTCCTACCTGAAAGAGACATGATCTTGCAGCCTATAATACTAATAACTAAATAAATTTAAAAAAAGCTAATAATTGTTTGTTACAAGGTGTGGTGATTAAAACCATAGCCTTTAAGTCAGTGTGGAATGTAAGTGTATCTTTTACATCTATCAACCTGCAGAACAGGAAATATTTTTCCTTTAAAATTCAAGTAGCCCTGTTAAACATGTAGGTATGTACAGCATTTGCAGATTAAATGAATGGCCTGGTTAATACATTTTTAATTTTAAAGTTTAGAATTACTCTTAATAATCAAGCATGTTGAGACATGACCTTGCAGCTTCTACAAATGGCTGCTGATGCACTGCATTTTTAGTCACATATTTCACTGTCAGAAAATTCTGCTCATTAGTGCTGTTAAAATTGCATTATAAATAAATTCATAAATATCATGCCATTCCTTGTGAAATATATTCGGTGTAAATATTGCACTGTGTTTAAAGAAAAGGTCACAAAAATATGTTCTGAGAGTAAATTAAAAAGATTCCTTACATGCCAAGTGTGCTGAAAGGTGGCAGTTACAACTGTGTGCAACAGTAGTTCTAATCTGAAATGACATGAATCTTTGATGCCACCATCAACCTATTGAACTATCCCCAGAGATATTCTTATATTTTGAAGGGGAGATTTTATCCAAAGAGTTACAGTGGGATGCAAAAGTTTGGGCAACCTTGTTAATAGTCATTATTTTCTTGTATAAATTGTTGGTTGTTACAATAAAAACAAAAAGTCAGTTAAATATCATATAGGAGACAAAGTGATATTTGAGAAATGAAATGAAATTTATTGGATTTACAGAAAGTGTGCATTAATTGTTTAAACAAAATCAGGCAGGTGCATAAATTTGGGCACCACAAAAAAAAGAAATGAAATCAATATTTAGTAGAGCCGCCTTTTGCAGAAATTATAGCCTCTAAACGCTTCCTGTGGGTTCCAATGAGAGTCGGGATTGTGGTTGAAGGTATTTTGGACCATTCCTCTTTACAAAAATTCTCTAGTTCATTCAGGTTTGATGGCTTCCGAACATGGACAGCTCTCTTTAACTCACGCCACAGATTTTCAATAATATTCAGGTCTGGGGACTGAGATGGCCATTCCAGAATGTTGTATTTGATTTGTTCCTCTGCATGAATGCCTTAGTGCAGGGGTAGGGAACTCCAGGCCTCGAGAGCCGGTGTCCTGCAGGTTTTAGATGTGTCCTTGATCCAACACAGCTGATTTAAATGTTAAACTACCTCTTCAACATGTCTTGAAGTTCTACAGAGGCCTGGTAATGAACTAATCATTTGATTCAGGTGAGATCTAAAACCTGAAAGACACAGACTCTCGAGGACCAATGTTCCATACCCCTTCCTTAGTGGATTTTGAGCAGTGTTTCTGGTCATTGTCTTGTGTAAAGGTTCAACCCCAGCGCAGTGTCAGCTTTGTCACAGATTCCTGGACACTGGTCTCCAGAATCTGCTGATACTGAGTGGAATCCATGTGTCCCTCAACTGACAAGATTCCCAGTCCCTGCACTGGCCACACAGCCCCACAGCACCTTATTCCAGAATGAAGCCGGCTTGTCCAAATGTGCTTTAGCATACCTCAAGCAGCTCTGTTTGTGCTGTGGGCAGAGAAAAGGCTTCCTCTGCATCACTCTCGCATACAGCATCTCCTTGTGTAAAGTGCGCCGAATGGTTGAACGATGCACAGTGACTCCATCTGCTGCAAGATGATGTTGTAGGTCTTTGGTGCTGGCCTGTGGGTCGACTCTGACTGTTCTCACTATTCGTCGCTTCTGTCTATCCGAGATTTTTCTTGGTCTGCCACTTTGAGCCTTAACTTGAACTGAGCCTGTGGTCTTCCATTTTCTCAATATGTTCCCAACTGTGGAAACAGACATCTTAAATCTCTGAGACAGCTTTCTGTATCCTTCCCCTAAACCATGATGGTGAACAATCTTTGTCTTCGGGTCATTTGAGAGTTGTTTTGAGACCCCCATGTTGCTACTCTTCAGAAAAAATTAAAAGAGGAGGGAAACTTACAATTGACCCCCTTAAATACTCTTTGTCATTATTGGATTCACCTGTGTATGTAGGTCAGGGTTCACTGAGCTTACCAAGCCAATTTGAGTGCCAATAATACAGGTTTTGGAATCAATAAAATGACAACAGTGCCCAAATTTATGCACCTGCCTGATTTTGTTTGAGCAATTATTGCACACTTTCTGTAAATCCAATACATTTAATTTCACTTCTCAAATATCACTGTGTGTCTCCTATATGTAATATTTAACTGACTTTTTTTTTTTTTTTATTGTAACAACCAACGATTTATACAAGAAAATAATGACTATTAACAAGGTTGCCCAAACTTTTGCATCCCACTGTATAATCCCAGCATGGTCTGGATGAGAAACACTCAACATGAAACTGTGAATATCCACAAAGTAATGCTTTTGATTCATGCTAAACCATATTAGTTACAAAGTTTAAAATCTTAGACGGTCGGTTGTGACTGCAAAGAGAATTGCTTGATTCATAGAATTGGAAAGCACACATGCAGTCAGGATAAGCATGATGGTCCTGACCACGGTTATTCTACATGCAAAACTAGTGACCTAACGAAAAAAAAGTAAATGATTATTACAAAAGATTCAAATAACACTCAAACATACAAGATGTTGTCAAATGCATGTTAAGGTCAAAAACAACAAAACATTTGGCATAAATTCATTATGTATATCTTCCAGGTCTTACTGTGACAAGAAATAAGCGATCCAACACTTCCTGAAGCGGAAGTTTACTGTTGACTTTATTTTGCTTGTTCTTCCTTGTAATCTGTTTCTGGTAGATTTGTGAGTATTCATTTCAACCTGCATTTTTCAGTTACCAACAAAAACTGGAATATCAAGTCAGACATGTTTGTAGTTTTGTACATGCATGTTTGAAAATTAATTTTTTTAAAAACAGACAGTTAGAGAGACATTTGTCTTTGACAAGCCCTAAATAATAGTTAATTGTCATACTTGCAGTTATCAAAATCTCTGTTTCCAAATAGTAAAATCATGGTAACACACACTTTTTACAGATTTGCTGCAAAAGTTTACCTGACAAGGACCACTGTTTTGATGATCAACAGTCAGTGTTTATTGGAACAGCAACCACTCACAGCTTGGTGATAGGTTAACATGAGAAACCTAAAATAAATACTACACAAAGCTTTGCTAACTGATAAATCTGCAAGAAAAATGATTGTGTGACAAATGCAACAGTAAATATATGCAAGTATATTTTCTTTAAAATCACTCTGATAACTTGGCTGATAAATGATACATAAATATTTTCTGTGCTAAAGTTCATAAAATGATACAAGTCCCTTTTCTTTAAACTTTGTTTTGACAGCTCAAGGTCATTATGATGTAATGGGAAATGTGTAGTCAGCGCACCTAATGGTGACATAATGGTAAACCAGATAAACTGAAAGTCTAAAGGTCACAAGAAAATATTTTTAATGAGAAACCAAGGGGTTTTCAATGGTATATCGGAAATGTTTTTAACCAATATTTTTGCCGATATTACAGCAGGAAGGCATTTTTCAATTGTTATGGTCATGGTAATAAACAAAAAGCAAAATAGATTTTTAGAAAACCATCCCAAAAAATGTCTCATCTGGCACTGATGAACTCGTTTATTTCTTTTCATTACCATCATCATCCCGCATTTTTAAATCTAATCAAACAAACACACACACACACACACACACACACACACACACACACACACACACACACACACACACACACAAAAACAGCAGTAACTTGCTTTACATTGTCTCACCTGTCTTTTGCTAAGTATGCTGCCAACTGTTGCATAAAAGAACCTGGTGCAGCTTTGCGATTTCAAATACAAATGTCATAGGGCTTATTAGGTCTATAGTCCCAAATATTTTCCAAAGGATATGCAAAGCAATTAGTGCTTTTCAATTAGAGGGCCTAGCAAAAGGACTTCTTAAATTTAAGTGGTGCAGAAACACAATGCACACAATGTCTGCTACTGTCACGTTTGTGGAGAACAAAAAAGAAGAAGAAAACGACTACAGAATAGGAATTAATTTCCAGCCAAAGAAAATGTATACAACATTTGTTTAATTCAGTCAAGGAACTACCTTAGTCAGAGACACTGTGGGTATCATCTGTCATTTTTTCAAACACATATACCGTCCTGAGAAAGAAGAAAAAAAGTGGAGGTGTAGTCCTCCACTTTTTTTCCTTCTTTCTTTTTTTTATGAATTCTTTGCATTTGCATACACCTGAAAAAGTCACCTGGATGAATGATGAAACATTTCACCCACTAAAAGCACTATATTCAAATGAACACTGCCAATTTTCTGGTATTAAATATCTTCCTTTTTTGGTAGCATATTTTTTCTGGACTTTAAAAAAAAAAGATGTTTGTTGCAGAGTATAAACATACACACGCAATTGGTTAACACACACATATTGTGGATCTCTGTCTGTGCAAACATAAATGAACATATATTGCTTCACCTTTGAGCTACATGTGGTTTTAGGGATAGTCCAGAGGCAGGATTTCCCAAGATTTGTTATGTTATTGTTCATGTTTTGTCTTGGTATTTTTCATCATGAAAAATAGATCTGGAAAGAAATATTTTATTAAATAAAGAAATTGATTGAAAAAATGAAAATATTGGACTACACTTTGTTAAATACAGTACTGATGTATGGACAACTGCAAAAACAGAATAAAATAATTACATTTGTTAAAGGGTGCCTGGTGGTTAAAATGGCATTTTCTGTATGTACAACATAATATCCTGCTCATATTTTTGTAAAACAATGAAAAGGTTAGTCTGTTATACATACATTGATTCTCTGTAGAAATTATGGCTGTGTGCAGTCTGAATTATATACATTTACAACAATGCCAGATCTGTAAAATGGGTTCTTCCACTGAGAGCTCCTATTCAAACTGATGACAGTGCTGGGTAGATGATTGAGGTGGAAAAATACAGTTTTCTGCTCAGTAAGACGAGACTAAAGACATCAAAATTATAAAATCAGAGACGTGGAATTGAAAAACAACAACAACAAAAAAAATCCTATTGGCCTGATAATAACATTGCAGGTTTACCAGTTGGTGTGTGTGTGTGTGTGTGTGTGTGTGTGTGTGTGTGTGTGTGTGTGTGTGTGTGTGTGTGTGTGTGTGTGTGTGTTCATAACTGAATTGGCCCAAATACCTCTAGATGGCACTGCAATGCAGGCACTGGCGAAACAGCCAAAGCAAAGTCTGACATCCAGCCACATGATTTAGAGTTATTATAGTTTATCCTGAGACAGACATTAATATGTATCAGTCAGAAACTCCTTAACAAGAAAGTAATCTAAACAACAGTTGTTGAGATATTTCACTTAATAACAAGTCAGATTCTCATTGTGAGATTAGATGTAAAACACTCCGAGAATCACTTGTTTTCAAATTCCAAACAGCGCTGAAAACTATCTTCTTTCCAGAAATGCAGTCTTGGACACAGCCACAGGCACCGCCTCTCTTCTTTTACTGCAAAAGGCTTCACCTCCTCATGGGCAAGGCTAATACTTAGGAGTCATTAGAGCCACAAAGCACCTTTCTCCTAAAGTCTCACCCTTATCAAGCTGGCTCAGACAGAGGTCCCCTGTAGCATAACTGAAGATGTACCCCTATCTTCCACTCAATCCATAAGGCTCTGGGGGCCACACATTCTGAAGACACTAAAGTGGTGGGTTACTGCAGGGATGCATCACATTTCCCTTTGGAGAATCAGGTAAAGTTTCTCAACAGATTGTCATATGGCGAACTGAGGTTTTGCTTTTTTTTTTTTTTTAAATCTTCTGCATGGTTTGAGATTATTTATTTAGCACTCGCAGATCAATTAGACTTTATTTTGTCACCCATTGCTACATAGATACATAATTTCTTACAATCCTTGCAGTTCAACTTGTTGTCACGGTTCTGGGTCGGTTCGACCCAGCATTTTGAGTTTCTGATGTTTTGGTTTATTTTTGCACTATGGGCTGCCCTTTGATACGCTTGTGCTTTGATTGTTATTGGAATTCTAGATTTCTGTTTATCCGTGTTTAAGGATTTGTTGCCTCATGTATAGTTTGGGTTTCATGTGTTATTTTCTGTCTGCCTCTCAGTGTTGAGTCTGTGTGTGATGGTTTCTGGTTTCCTGTTTTACTTTGAAAGTTCATGTCTCATGTCAGTGCGTTCAGTTTTACCTCTCCCCTGTCTCGTTAGCCTGATTTCTCCCAGCTGTGTCTCCCTCCTGTTGCCCATTCCCTGATTACTCCCCTGTGTATATAAGCCCTGTGTTTTCCTGTGCTCCCTGTCATGTCGTACCTTCAACTTGCTGTGTGTTCATGATTTCCAGTCCTCCAGCACCTCAGCTTAGAGATTTGTTTTGCTTTTGTGAGTCTTATTTTATGTAGAAGTTTGTCCAGCAATAAAGCTGCGTTTTCAGTTTAAATCTCGTCTCCAAAGAGTGCTGCATTTTGGATCCACCACTCCTGCCTGCCTGCCACACAGCCACCATGACACTTGTTTACCATTACCTCACTGTCATGTTACCTCATGTGGACTAAACAACAGCCACCTTTTTGTTTACTTTTATGTCATCCTGACCTTAAATTCCGGTAGATATTGTCTACATGATCCATGAGCTGTTAAAACAAAGTCTAAAAAAACACTGGTAGAAAGCTGTTTGGCTCTTTGTGGTCAGCCAAGACATAAAAGGATAAACCCCAAAGCTTTATATTTTTTTTTCTCTAGCTTATGACAGATAAAAATATATTTTGTGCAGAATAAGTACAGAATTTGACTGCCATTGTTTTGTTTTGTTTTTGAGCTCCCGACTGATCTTTGCAGGTACACAACATCTAGTGACAGCGGCCATTTTGCTTGTTTTTTCTTTCTTTCTTAAATCTCTTTGCTTCCATCTAGTGGTAAAATTTCCAAATTGCTTCCTAGAATTGTTCAGCATGTGTACAATGTCCAAATGTGGTATTTTGGTGTTTTCTTTTCATAAACATATACTGTTTTGTTTTGGGGGTGTGGGGGGATTGTTTTGTTTTTTGCAGCCCGAATGCATCTCCGTTCATGTAGGCCAGGCTGGTGTTCAGATAGGAAACACCTGTTGGGAGCTTTACTGTCTAGAGCATGGAATCCAGCCAGATGGCCAAATGCCTAGTGACAAGCCTACAGGTGGCAACAATCATTGCTCTAGTGCTTTATTCAGTGAAACAGAGGCTGGGAAGTATGTCCCCAGGGCAATCTTTGTTGACCTGGAGCCCACTGTCATAGGTAAGTAGTGCTCTGAATCTGAGCTTAATTGAACTAAAAGCATTTAACTAAAAGCACTTCCTATAACAGATGAGTTTGTGTTCTCTTTTAATTTTCCAGATGAAATTCGAACAGGAACATATCGTCAGCTATTTCACTCTAAACAGCTGATCTCAGGAAAGGAGGATGCAGCTAACAACTATGCCCGTGGATACTACACCATTGGGGGAGAGATCATTGACTCTGTCCTTGACAGGATCCGCAAACTGGTAAGTGAGTAGCCATTAGAGAGACAAGAACTTCAAGCCCAATCAGCCACCAGTCTTAGTGGGTTTTTTTCTCCATATCTACAGGCTGATCAGTGCAATGGTCTTCAAGGATTTTTGGTCTTTCACTCCTTTGGTGGAGGAACTGGTTCTGGCTTCACCTCCCTGCTGATGGAGAGAATCTCTGTTGAGTTTCGCAAAAAGTCAAAGCTTCAACTGGCTGTTTCCCCTGCCCCTCATGTTTCCACAGCAGTGGTGGAACCTTACAATTCCATCCTGACTGCCCACACCACCCTGGAGGACTCCGACTGTGTCTTCATGGTGGACAATGAAGCCATTTATGACATTTATCGAAGAAACCTTGATATTGAACGTCCTTCCTACACCAACATCAACCGGCTTATTAGCCAAATAGTCTCATCCATTACAGCATCACTTCGTTTTGATGGAGCCCTGAATGTTGACCTGACAGACTTCCAAACCAATTTGGTGCCCTACCCTCGTATCCATTTCTCTCTGGCCGCCTATGCCCCGGTCATCTCTGCTGAGAAAGCCTACCATGAGCAGCTGTCTGTGGCTGAAATCTCCAATGAGTGCTTTGAACCCTCAAACCAGATGCTAAAATGTGATACTCGTCATGGTAAATACATGCTCTGTTGTCTGCTGTATCGTGGTAATGTGGTGTCCAGAGATATCAACTCTTCTATCAGAGCAATCAAGACCAAACGCACCATTCAGTTTGTGGATTGGTTGCCCACAAATTTCAAGATGGGTATCAACTACCAGCCTCCAACTGTGGTTCCTGGTGGAGACCTGGCCAAGGTGCAGAGGGCTGTCTGCATGCTAAGCAACACCACAGCCATCGCTGAGGCCTGGGCCCGACTGGACCACAAGTTTGACCTGATGTACGCCAAGAAAGCATTTGTTCACTGGTATGTTGGGGAGGGCATGGAGGAGGGAGAGTTCTTAGAGGCCAGAGAAGATATGGCTACTCTGGAGAAGGATTATGAAGAGGTGGCAGGTATCAATTCATTTGAAGATGATGATGAATATTAAAATGCATTATATCTTATTTGTTATTTTCTGGAATAAAACTAATATTGGTTATTTATTATTTGTAGAAGTGAGATTAAAACGTTAAATTCTAATCAATTTACTTTTATTTACCCTCGATACCTACAGACTCTGTAGGTTGTTTAGTTTGTATCACTATGATAAAAAGTAAAATAAACTGTTTTGAACTGTTGTTGCTCAAAAAAGTGCTTCCAAAATACAGTACTATATAAAATGCTTGAGTGATCTGTCATTTCTTTTTTTCTTTTTCAAGAAATCAAACTTTATATTAATGTTTTCAAATTATGTTGAGCAATAGTTCTCCAAGCTTTTATAGGTCTTTCAAAGGCCTTTTTTGGACATGTGCTGACCATTTTCAGAGGAATGTTGGGTTACTGGTTTTTTTTTAACCAATTAATAATACCCTTTAAATTGTTCAATCATGAAAAGTCACTGAACTCAGTGGCTAAATTAATACTGTACTTACACATAACAGACAGCTTTGCCTAAAACCATTTTTGTCTTTTTTGAGTCAAACTAAAACAATTTAGTTTGATCTGTAATTATATTCATTTTCCTCTTCCCTTCTCCTCATCCATTCAAGAATCCATTCTATCTTACCATAGGTCTTTTTTTAAACAAAGAAATTGTTTATGTTCAGGGCTCAGTAACCATCATCAGCTACTTTCTTGGATGCTTGAAAATATCAGATTCACACAAAAACATTTCAGTAAGGGGAAATTGTGTGTTGTAGCCTCCTGTGTTTTTTCAACCATGCTGTGAAATGCCTCCCCTAAATTCTGTGTGCAGCTCACAGAGAACGTAATTCTCAAACTCAAATTTAAGTAAAATATTTACTCTTCAACACTGAACAGAAAGGAAGCATGTAGCAGTCAACAAGATATTTATATTTTAAAAATGTAAGTTATCTACATAGATAAACAAAAAAACAACTAACTAAAAAGGGCTGATAATTCGCACTCTGGCCTCGTTTTTGTCGTCTGCGTCTGCGATTGCTGGTTGCCCGGCAACCATGCAGACGCTTCCGGAAGTGCGTGGCTCAGAGTCAATATGGCGCAGAGCGTACTGAATAGACTGCTGATGTTATTTGCTTCAGCGTGTTCTTTCAGTTCGTTCTTGCTGTCAGTTTTCGTCGTCCTTTCCGTATTCGATGAAGGAAACAGTGATAATGTATTTAGTGCAAGCCAGACGGTTACTGCACCCATCGCTGCCGCCAGGGATTTGCGGTAAGTTTATAGCGTAACGGTGGGCTAACCAGCAATGCTAGCGTAAATTTGGAAGCAGCTGTTCATTTAACCGTACAGGCAGTGTTTCTTTGTAGTAAACACGTCGGGTTTTTTTCTTTTTGGCCTTTTAAGTCTATATTGATATCGTGCCAGCTTTGACTATGTCAAGCGTCATCTTAATCTATTAAAAAACTTTACAATTTAATGCCTTCTTCCATAAAATTACCACAAATCCAGAACAGCCAGAACATTATTGTTCTATAGTGGAGTTCTGCAACAACATAATTTCATTTGTGTTTACCTTTAATGCAGAATTTAGTGTTCTGGTTATTGTATGTGTATTAATGCTTTCTGTAGTTAGGTGATGAGTTATTTGTACCCATGCTTATTTGTTTGATCAGACTGTAACTTCCAGAATTGTTAAACAGCCTGCTGTAACAAAAAAAAAGAGAGAAAACAACTGCCTGGGTCACTAAAAGCTAAATTTGCAACAGTGAGTAAGGCTTTCTAAAGTTTTAAGGTGGTACCTCAATTTTGGAAAGTATTAGCTACAGTATACAAATAATGTGCTATGCCTTTGTCTTGTCACCACAGGTACCTTTTGTATGATGTAAACCCTCCAGAGGGTTTCAATCTGCGCAGAGATGTCTATATTCGCATGGCTTCTCTGGTCAAGACATTGAGGAAAGAAGGAGATGACTGGGTGTTGGTGCTTCCCCCATGGGGTCGCCTTTACCACTGGCAGAGCCCTAACCTCCATCAAATCCGCATTCCATGGGGGGAGTTCTTCAGCCTTACTAGCCTTCAGGCCAACGTACCTGTTATTGAGTATGAAGAATTCATCGCTGGTGAGCATTTGTATGGGTGATGCAGACTAGGTTTGATTTTTTTGAAAGAGATATACCTAATATATGTAAAAAAAAATTCCCCTCTTTCCCCTGCTGGCGGTCTATCCTTCACGCTCAGGTCCTCTGGGAGCTTGAGGGTCCTGCGCTCTTCTGGACAGAGATCTCGGATGTTGTTCCTGGGATCTGCTGGAGCCACTCGCCTACCTTGTCCTAGGAACAGTTAAGATAGTGCGCAGGACCCTTAAGCTCCCAGGCCTCTGGACCCGAGCTTGAAAGGGAATTTCAAGCTCAATAAATTAAAATATATAAATTAAAACCTTTTGCAACACAATTATTTGTTTATGGCAAACTGAACTCTCCTTGGTGTAGAAAATGGAGGCCCGTTTATAGACCATGTTCTGGTACTGCAAAACTATGCGGAAGGATGGACTGACGGAAAATGGGAGGAAAAGGTTGACGAGCGGCCATGCATCGAGAAGTTGATGTACTCCAAAGATAAACATGGCTACTACAGGTGATTAAACAATGCAGAAAACCAGCAACATGTATAAAACATTGCATTACGAATACAATACCACTCGTACATTTTGTTACACACAACAACTAGATGCCATTATCTGTATCATGACAAGGGTCAGAAGTAAAGATGTGGGTATTAGTGTGATGAATATATTTGTTTTTTAGTAACAAAGATGTAATTACACAAGAAAATACACAAACCTACTTCGTGTCTACAGTACTTTGCAAAAGTTTTGATCCACCCCTCATTTCTGTGAAATTTGCTTCCAAGGAGCCAGAAGTGGTCTTGAGCAATAGGTTTCCAAACCTTTTGAAGTTGTTTCAGGGTTTTTAAGTCTAGTCTTTCCACCTGGCCATTTTCAGAGAAATATGTTATGTTTGTTAAACCACTAGATACCACTTGACCCATGAATCATTAAAGCATAAAAAGCACCTGACTGATGGGATGAAGTAGTTTTGTGGCTACACATAACAGATAACTTAGCAAAGAACTTATTTTAAATTGGGGCTTGGGGATCAAATACTTATTTAACTCAATGACATGCATCAATTTATAACTTTTATAATGTGCCTTTATTTCTGGATTTTTGGTTGATATTCTATCTGTCGGCATTAAACTGAAACAACAAAAATTAGAGACTGTTCAATTCTTTGTAAATAAGCAAACTTACACATTCAGCAGTTATTTCCCCCACTGTGTCTTGGCATGGTGCAGTGTGTCCTTAAAAAGTCTGAGGAAACTGGACAATTGGAGGACAAAAGAAGAAGTGCACACAGAATAAAATGATCTATTAGATTATAAAATATTGACTTTCAGTCTTCCTGGGACATATTACTGACATTTCTAGGAAAACATAAAGAAATGAGGTGTGGTTCGAGATTTTTGCACAATACTGTAGATAGCACATATTCACAGTTCTGTGTCTATCTGTGCCCACTACTTGCCACATGTATCTTGTCTGTTTTTTAGGGGCTGGTTTTGGGGATACGAAGAGACGAGAGCTCGAAATGTAACGTGTTTATCAGCACAAGGCCATGCATCCGTCATAGCACCGGTTCTTCAGAAAAACATTACAGCGACGTGAGTCTACAAAGGAACATGCTAATAAAAAAGTCACCAACCATACGTTATTGTTATTTGTTATCTGGCATCAGTCAAACGGTAAAAGCTGTTGAGTGATGCTGGTAAAACGTTTGGATTTAATGTAACATGTCTTCATTAAAAGTCACTATTTCCACCTTAAAATTGAACTGACTTAAAACTCTAAAGAACTTTAAAACATTACAATAGTTCAACTTGGTGTACCATTTCAGTATAGGCATTACAATTAGACATTACTATTCCTGGTGTGTAATTCAGAATACAAGTTAATATAAAAAAGTATGCATAATAACAGGGTGACATTGTCTCAACATAAAGCTGATCATATGATCATCATTTTAAAAAATTGTGTTTGATTCTTCTTTTTTTGGAACATGTCTGAAAGATGATCTCACTTCATTATTATTCAGCTCTGCCATTACTCATAGCTCTGTCAGATTTTATGACACCTACAGTGGTAATCTTATTTGCATGCTGTTGTTTTTGCAGATCTGTTATGCTCGACCGAGCAGAGACACTCCTTCATGATCACTATGCTGGGAAGGACTACTGGAATGTAAGTCAAGAACTATAGAACTTTCAGTTCGTGATACATCACGTCTTGTGTTTCAGGTTAGGTTAGGTCATCTTAGGCAGTGTTATTCTTCCTAGACTTTTTCTATGTGTAGTATTTTTCAAGATGGCGAACGCAGCTACAGCCAGATTGGCGTCTCAGAATAAGTTGTGTGATGAATTCTAAGTCAAATTTATTTAGCTTGAAACAAAACACAAACAAACAAAAAGGAGAAAATGGCAAAGATGAGAAAAATTGAAGAAGATTTGGAGGAGATTAAGCTGTCGCTTAACTCGTTGTCAACAGACGTCGAAAGAATAATTAAGCAACAAGGAATGTTAACAACTTCAATGGACCAAATCAAAGAATTAAAAAGCTTGATTAAGGAAAAGGATAAAACAATCCAGCTCTTAGAAAGGAGAGTGGAGGATTTAGAACAGCATGCACGACTGGAGGACGTGATTATTACCGGTTTGGAAACCAAACACAGGAGCTACGCAAGAGTTACTGAGATTGGGAGTGGTGTGAGGTCTGGCGGAGATGAGCCCCGGTGGAGGAGCAACAAACACTAGAGCGTCAGGTAGTGGAGTTTTTTGCGAGTAAAAAACTTCCCCTGCATAGCAACAACATCGCGGCGTGTTATACCCTCCCCAGAAAGAATGCCAGGGCACCTCCAGCAATAGTAGTAAAATTTGTGAATCGAAAACACAAAATTGAGCTACTGAGGCAGTCCAGAGAACTGAAAGGGAGTGGAGTATATGTGAATGAACATCTCACGAAAAAGAACGCCGACATTGCCAGACAAGCCCGTATCATGTGTAAAGAAAAGAAAATCCAAGCAACATGGACAAGAAATTGCAAAGTGATGATAAAGCTCAACGGAACACCAGAAGAAGCCAAGGTTGTAATGATCAGGGATCTTCATGATTTGGACAATTACGGGGGATGATTACACTGTTGCGGTCGGACGGCAGAAGGTCTGTTATGATGTGTTTGCTAACAACTAGCCGAACTTATTCAATGAAAGACACTATTTCCGACTGTAGGAGGGGGAAAATGGCAAGGTATGAGACAGTAGACTGGAAGAGTATTACTGTGAAGCTGCAGGTGGATATGGAACTGGGACCGACGGTGTTACAATTATGCGCGAAGACGAGATATAGATCTGAGCCGCAGTTATTTATGGATCGGAAAGAACTGTATAGCTATGAGTGGTTTTTCAAAATATGTTGTGAAATACTTGGGTATGTCATAAGGATAACAGACATTTAAAGAATACTCAATCATAATGACTGAAGATTCGGATTACAAATTACATGATTTTGAAAATAATATCGATCCAGAAAGGAATGTGCTTAATGCAATTAATGTTACATGCGAGTATTATACTGAGAATCAATTTAGGGATAATGTTGACTTGGGCAATACATTTTCATTAATTCATTTCAACTGTAGAAGCCTCTATAAAAGTTTTGTTCTGATCTATGATTTTTTGAATAATCTGAAAGGCAAGTTTAAAGTGATAGCACTATCAGAAACATGGATAGATGAGGAAAGGGGTTGGGACTTTCACATTGATGGGTATGAATTACATCATATAAATAGATCTAATAAGAGGGCAGGAGGTGTGGCACTTTTTGTTGATAGTGATTTGAAATGTAAACAGGTTGAATATATGTCTGTGGCTATTGATGATTTAATGGAGTGTGTGACAGTAGAAATAGAAAGGGAAAGAAAGAGTAATATAATTGTTACTTGTATGTATAGAAGGCCTGGAACACTGATAGAAACATTCACAGATGTAGTAGAAGATTTATTGAGCAAGGTAAAGGGAAATAAGACATTCTGTATTTGCGGTGATTATAATATTGATTTTTTAAAAATGTCCAATCATAAGGCATCATCAGATTTTTTTGAGTTATTATTTGGAAGAGGGTTCTACCCTCTGATTACTAAACCTAGTAGAATAACTGTAAAGTCAGCTACTTCAATTGATCATATTTTCATTAATTGCTTGGATAGCAGCATTATAAGTGGTCTTGTCATAAATGACATAAGTGATCATTTACCTGTTTTTGTTACTTTAGATTATAAAATGACACGAAAGGAGGAAGTGTGTGTGGACAGATATATAAGAATTAGAAATGATGATGCAATAAATGAGTTCAGGCAAGATCTTATGAAAGAAGATTGGAATGAGGTTTATGTAAATGACGTTAATGCTGCATACGAGGCATTCTTAAAAACTTATTTGGTTTTGTATGAAAATCACTGTCCACTGGTATTATATAAGCAAAAGAAAAAGAAAACTACTGGTAAACCATGGATAACAAAAGGATTAGAAAATGCATGTAAAAAGAAAAATAAATTGTATAGAGATTATATAAAACTTAGAACAAAGCCTGCTGAAATGAAATATAAAGTTTATAAAAATAAGTTAGTATTAATTATCAGAAAGGCTAAGAAAGAGTATTATAATAAATTATTTTACAAAAACAAAAATAATGTTAAGGGTACGTGGAATATCTTAAAAAACGTATTGGGTAATAAATATACATCTTTAAATGTACCTACTTACTTTAATAAGAAAAATAAGGTCCTAAGTGATATGAATGAAGTGGTAAATGAATTTAATTCTTTTTTTGTAAATATTGGGCCTAACGTGGCAAACTTAATTAGAAAACAGGATGATTCAGAATGGAAAGGAGATAGCAGAGTGGTACAGTCTATGTTTTTAGGGGAAATCACTGAAAAAGAAATCATAGCTATTGTAGCAGAATCTAAAAACAAGACATCCACTGACTGTGATGGGTTAGACATGGTCATCGTAAAAAAGACCTTGGATTGTATAATCAAACCTCTCTGTTATATTTTTAATCTTTCATTTTATTCGGGTGTATTTCCTGACCGAATGAAAGTGGCAAAAGTTATCCCTCTTTATAAATCGGGAGACAGACATAGTTTTAATAATTATAGACCAGTATCATTGCTATCACAGTTTTCTAAAGTGCTTGAAAAACTCTTTGCACAAAGATTTGATAGTTTCATTGAAAAACATCAACTGCTAAGCGAAAGTCAGTACGGATTTCGACGGAACAGATCAACAGCAATAGCATTAATGAATACTATTGAAGACATTTCATCAGCAACACATCATAATAAATATACTATAGGGGTATTCATTGATTTAAGAAAAGCTTTTGACACTCTGCAACACTCCATCTTGATTTCTAAGTTAAGAACTTATGGTGTGAGAGGAATAGTATTGAACTGGTTAAGCAGCTATTTAGATAATAGGTTTCAGTATGTGCAGTGTTTAGGCAATTCATCTGATAGAATGAAAATAGAATGTGGGGTCCCTCAAGGTTCTGTTTTAGGACCAAAACTTTTTAATTTATATATAAATGACATTTGTGATGTGTCAAAAATGTTGAATTTTGTTTTGTTTGCAGACGATACAAATTTTTATTGTTCCGGAGAGAACTTGAAAGAATTGGCTAAAATTATGGTTATTGAAATGGAAAAAATTAAAAAATGGTTTGATGTAAATGAGTTATCACTGAATTTGGAAAAAACAAAGTTTATGATATTTGGAAACCGTGTAAAGGAGGAAGAGATAGTATTATCTATAGAGGGAGTATTAATTGAAAGAGTGACAGAATTCCGTTTTCTGGGTGTAATAGTGGATGACAAGTTAACATGGAAATCACATATTGAACATGTTAAAAAAAAAGTTGGCTAAAAGTATTTATATCCTGGGTAATGTTAGATATATATTAGATTACAAGACAATGAGAATATTATATTTTTCATTGTTTCTACCCTATCTGAGCTATTGTGTTGAAGTATGGGGGAATACATACGTGACTAATATGAAACCATTATATTTATTACAGAAGAGAGCGCTTCGAATTATGCATAATGTTAAATATAAAGAACACACCAATAATTTGTTTATAAAATCGAAATTGTTAAAACTAGAAGACATAGTGAAATTACAGACTTTAACTATTATGTTTAGGGCGAAAAATAAAACACTACCTCTTAAGTTACAAAGTTTATTTGTATTGTGTTCAGAAAATGGGGACGGCAGAAGGAAGTTTTATTTTAAGCACCGGTTTGCTCGAACCACACAAAGGCAAATGTGTCCAACAGTCATAGGCATAAGAAACTGGAATTCTCTCAGTGATCATCTTAAGTGTTGTATAAATGTTTCTCAATTTAAAATCTGCTATAAGAATAAAATGATAAACCAATATGAAGAAGTTGAAAAGAATAGAATTTAATTGTAGAAAAATGATCCTTTTAGTTTGATATTTAGTGGTATTGCTCATTGTTGAGTATATTGTTCTGTTTGCTTTGTTTTGTTTTGTTATGTGCAGAAAATTGTCATAGTGTAATTTTGGTTGCCTACTTGTATTATCACAGATAGGGGGCAGGTATCAATAAGAATTTATTCTTCTTCCTGCTCCTTTTCATGCATGGAAACAGTGTTACTTTAATTGAAAGGAAGGTTGTGTATGGGAATGCATTACTGCTGTACCATGTGTGAAACAAAAAAAAAAAAAAAAAAAAAAATACTGTAGCATTACTGTGGCATCACTGTATTGTTACTGATAATAAGTTACATTATGTATCTTTTGCATTTTCAAAAACAATGGGATTCTGGGAAACTTTGCTGTCTGTAAACTGTGGTCTGTGTCTATTCTAGACACGACGCAGCATGGTTTTTGCAAAGCACCTGCGTCTCATAGGGGATAACTTCAGATCAAGACATCTAAACTCTACAGATGAAACAGACCATACGCCATACAGCGAGGACTGGACTCGTATGAAGGTTTGGCAGTGTCTTATAATAGTATATTTATGGGATTGTGCTGGTTATGGGTGTGACCATTTTCCATGTTGAGCAGCATTTTAAGAAGTGATGTGCTATTTTTTGATCACTCCTCAGGCCAAGCCTGGCTCAGCTAAAGGTGGTTCATATCTGGGCGTCCACCTGCGCCGGAAAGACTTTATCTGGGGTCACAGAGAAGATGTGCCGAGTCTTAAGGGAGCTGTCAAAAAAATACGCAGCTTGATGAAAAAACATAAACTTGATAAAGTTTTTGTTGCGACAGATGCAGATGATGAAGGTAGTGACACACACACATTTTTAAAGATAGAGAAATTATACTTGTAATGCATTGAAGCTTCAGTGATTTGCATATTAAGTCAAGTTTTAGAACACTATTTTCTAGCTAATACTTGTAATAAAATATAATCTGCTAATAATTCCTTTAACTCTAACGAGGGACCCTGTGTGGTAACTTGATTTACAAAATGTATAAAAATATATATATATATTGTAATATCGTCCAGTAATACTCTGTGGTTTAAATTTCTGAGTATTTCTGTGAGTTTTCAATAAATATTTAAAGAACAGTGCGAACATTTAGTAGTAGTTTATCTAATAGATAGTATACTTATATGATTTTATTATACTTGTTAATCTGTAAAATTTGCAGAAATAAAGGAGCTGAAAAAGTTGTTGCCAGACATGGTGCGCTTTGAGCCATCCACAGAGGACCTCGAACTCTTTAAAGATGGAGGAGTTGCCATAATTGACCAGTGGATATGTGCCCATGCAAGGTATATTTAGTTTCACGGTTTTAATACATTCAGTATTTAATGCATTATTTGATAACATTTGTGATAGTAGTAGTAATAAGGCAGGTTATTTATTTAAAAAAATATAAAATTACACATATATGACATGGAAGTTGGTTATTTTTTCATTCCAGTCATTACAATTTTTAACATTAATATAACATTACGGTAGTGTTATTTTACCTCTGTAGAGGAGTATTGAGTGAGAAAATATAAATAGATGATACATTTTGAGTTTTCAAATTTGTGGTGTTGCATGTCTTTCTAAACCGAGCAGCCTCAGCAGCAAGCACATACAGCTAATGGTAAGTTTCAAGGGGGAAATGTCATTCAGCCATTATCTATATTAAAAGGTAAATGCTGTCACATAGTGGCCAAACACCTTTATCCTTGAATGTAATGCACATTAGCTTGTAACTTATGGTAAAGGTGTTGTGTAGTTCAAAGTTCCCATTATTGTTGTGTACGGCTGTTCTTTATGATTTTGCCAGTAAACTAATTTAAGCTAAATGTAAAAATATCCCAAACTTTTTTCCCTTTAATGTGCCTTTATGTCTAATTTAATGTGCATCAGTTTAAAAATGTTTGTGGAAATACTAGTTCTTTCACCTATGCCAAACAGAAAATAGCTTAGATATTTTGTTAGCTTTATCACTTGTTCCTGTCCATGGAAAATATTTCAACTTGAAAAACTACTCACGGTGACTCATGCTGTTCTCACCGTATTGCGTAGTTTTCATGGACACCATCTTTCTTTGAATTTATATTTTTCTACGTGTCTTTCCAGATTTTTTATAGGAACATCAGTTTCCACTTTCTCTTTCCGGATCCACGAAGAGAGGGAAATTCTGGGCTTTGACCCCAAAACTACATACAACCGTTTCTGTGGGGACACTGAGAAAGAATGTGAACAGCCCACGCACTGGAAAATTGTTTATTGATGTGACTGTTAAGAGTTTGGTTATACAAAGGCCAAATGCAGTGTTTGGAATCTTCAAGATATTTTAATAATTATGTTGTTCATTTTTATTTACTTTTCATGGTTTCAGTGTTGTGCTGCCAGGTTTGAAAAGACCGCTCTTTTGGACTTTATGCTAAATAGGCAAAGAGAGGACTGCCAAACATGTAAACGGTATTAATTAAATTTTAAAAAAATAAAGCTGCTTACATTTTAGTTTTTTAGATTGTATACGTGCTATTTTTTGTTTTGTTTTTTAACTGTATTTTTCATTTTTATTAGTATTCATGGCAATGGTGAACAGATTGTCTTGTAATGGAACAAAGAGTATTAGACGGTGTATTCTCATTTTAAATCCAGTGGGGTTTTTGAGGGGAGTTTTTTGTTGTTTTTTTTCTACAAATTGGTAATCAAAGGTTATACTGTGAATTAGATTAAGAAAACTTGCTTTTGTGAAGTGTCTTATCAAGAAGCACAATCAATTATGATTTTAGAAACACAAATACGTTTCACTTTTTTTATACAGTATCTGCCCTTTCATAATATTGTCAGTATTGGAACGGTAGGAAATTAGAAAACAGAAATCAAGCATTTTACTTTGTAAATACCACCATGATGAAGACGTTACAATGCCTAATTTTTCCAGCCTGATTTTTAAACCGCAAACTGTTTCCAAGCATACACATTGCAATCCTAATTTAAAGTACTACAGGGAGTGGTATTGGCATAACACAAAGAAGTCACACATAACTTGCCATCAAACTGGTACTGTACAAAAGACTTGCATGTTTTTTTCAAGGCACTTTTACCTATTACCTTTCACCCTGCCAGAAACCTACTAAAACTAAAATAAAATATTTTGTTATTTCAGAATCTGATTAATACCACCACATAATTCCAATTCTCTTCAACTATAATTAAGTTTCCCCAGTACATATGTAAATGGAGATGTTTAATCAAGCTAGTTTACCGAATTACCTACAAATTGATTATTTTCTGTAATTGTTCTGTTGTTTCAAAGAAACAAAAAGTGTTGCCACCCCTCACTTTTTGGGAAAATGAAAAAAAAGATGTATTGTCTTTTTGAAATATGTGTAAACATTTAGTTTATAAAGCAAAAAAACAAAACAAAAAAAACCCCTTATTATACCATTCTGTTGAGAATGAAAGTCAAGACTCTTACAGTCATACTTCTCTCCCGATCTAATAGGTCGGTGTTAAGTGACTTAACAAACAAAAGACATTCCTCTGAAAACGGTCAGGTACAAAAACTGGACTGAAAACAAGAGACAAAGCAGCCAATATCCAAAGAAAACCTTTGAAAGATCTTTAAAATGACTGAAGAACTATTGTTCCAGACTTTATTACAATAAAGTCTGTGTCCTTGAAGGAAAAATATAAAATAATGGCTTGCTCATGACTTTCACACAACATTGTCATGAAAACTAACTTTATATAGAGCAAAGTCAAAAAGAAGAGTGTATTATACATCACTGGATTCCAGTAGCTAGTCGAATAAGCTTCCTGCGGTAAGACAGTACACTGCATAAAACAGCTGACATTTTTTTTCCAGCACACTGCAAGATCAGAAAGCAGTATTGCTACCTTTATGATAACATTACAAGTGTCATATGTCACCTATGGCCTTGCTGGGCATAGGTGAAATGGCCCAACCCTATTCCTGCTGTCCATTGTTTCTCAGTTGTTGTTTTTATCAAACAATCTTAACTGTGGAAAGATTTAGTATGTAATACTCAGCCTGCATAACAAATGTTAGTACCATAAAAGAAAGACTGGGTGACAGTAAATTTCCACTCATACTCTGAGTTAAAGATAATGGAATGCACCATAATCTTCTTGATGCATGCTCAATCATCCAGGTAAGGAAATCTCCAAAAGTTGATTTTGTTCATCTGGACGTAGCGTTTTCAGAGGGAGAAACGTTTCGTCACTCATCTCATCCCACTTCCTTCATCATAGAATAGAATAGTCATGGTCAATGGCCATGATTACCATTCACAAAGAGTTGGGGAATGGCTGCAATCACAGCATTGTACGATGCCGAAAGATGCACCCTTAGGCTCCCTCCTCAATTCAGAGATGGTCTTTCCCTTTTCACGTAAATGGCCTCCTTGACTCCGCGCTCAAACCAGCGTTCCTCCCTGTCCAAGATGTGTACATCCTCATCATTGAAAGAGTGTCCACTGGCCTGTAGGTGTAAAAGGACTGCAGAGTCCTGGCCTGACGAGGTAGCTCTTCTGTGTTGTGCCATCCGCTTCGCCAGATGTTGTTTGATTTCCCTGATGTATAATTCCTGGCAATCCTCCTGGCACTTAACAGCGTACACTATATGTTTGTAAGTTTATAAGACTGTACAGGATGTTTGTACATTTGAAAGAAAGCTTCAGTCATATTATTCTTTTTGAAAATACAAGAACACAAGTCAAATATGAATGTGTAAGATAATTTTTATTTATATGTAATTTATTACAATTGGTGATGCGATATCATTGAATTGGACGGATCTTATTCCCTCTCAACATTATGTGGAAACAGTATTGTGTGTGAGTGCTAACTTTTCCCAATGGATCCCTCACACATATCATTGTGACTGTTCTCTGTGGAGAGGTATACAGTAGCTCAACAACACTAGATAATTAGGTGTGTAATTTCATACCTTGTAGATTTAATAAGAGGTTTAACTTTCACTGGTTATAGAAACGAAAAGAAGGCATTTAAGGTCAATGCAACCTTTAAATTTAGGTTTTCTATTTATCATTTAGGGCAAAATACAGAAACATTAAAAAGAAAAAATACCAGTTCTAATTCCGTCACATGCTTCTCTAAGCAGCTCTGGTTTTTCTCTAAATCTATCAGCTGTGATTATCTGAGGTAACTAGAATCTACTTAAATATTGTAGTAAGATAGGCACATAAAGCGTCCTCAAGTAACGCCCTTTCTTGTAACAGTGTATGCGATTTCTTGTTCTAAGAGGTAATGCGGCCCGTTTTTGTTGTTGTGGGCAGACAGGTGCAACAGGAGAACACGCCCTTTTTCATTCCAGATTTTCCTTTTCATACACGCAAGCACAAGACAAGCGACAGAGAGGTTGAGGTTGTCAGTATTGTTGTTGCTTTTACACTAACCTCGGTGGCATTCAGAGAGGGACTTTTCCTACGTTTGAGCGTGGTCTTCTTCTGTCTTACTCCGGTGAACAACTGATGGAAAGGGCTTCCTGCTAGGAGCCATGCCCTCCTTGGCAAATCTGCGAGCGACACTCACATAACAAATAATTTGAGCTATTAAAAGGAAAGCGGCTGCGAGGTGAGTGCGCAGTGGACTATTTTTTTGAGTACCTATCCTAAATGAGCTAAACTGAGCGACAACATTGATGTAATTTACATTGCTGTTATTTATTATTATTTTAAACCTACCGTTTATTTCCGCAAGTTTGCGCTATAGACGTTAGCTACAGTTGATGAGACTTGTAGAAAAGAAGAAAAAAAAATCTGTCATATGATTTAAGTAACCTATACGTGAGCTACTTAATGAATACACTCTCACCAAGTTATATAGTAGCTTTTTTTCGCACCTATCCTAAAATGTCAATGTGAATTTTCTCTCTCTCTCTCACTTTATATATATATATATATATATATATATATATATATATATATATATATATATATATATATTAGATAGATATATATATTAGATAGATAGATAGAGATATACTGGGATCATGGAATCCCAGTATATCTCTATATCTTATAATTTAATGGAATGAAAAATATCATTTTTAACTTTGTTTCCTTTTTTTCCTTATTTTAGCCTCTTCCACCAGTAATGGCCTTCTTTCGCCAACTTCAGCTTCTTCTCTGGAAGAATGGACTGGCTGTAATTAGACGGCCAGTGAGTGAGATTCAAAGAGTCAAAAATATCTAGTTAATTACCTAAGAATGAAAAAATGGCATTCTGCACATCCCTGAAATGAATATTATTACAAAGCTTTAAAATATGTTGTGTTTTTTCAGGTATGGTCCCTGACTCTGATCGCCTGGCCTTTGATCATCTTCATCATCCTTGCTGTGACCCGCCACCAGTTTCCTACTGTTGTGAGGGAAACATGTAAGTGTAAAAAAAACAATTGCTGCTAATTCTGCAAACAAAATCAAGCCTTTTTTTTTTACCTCATATTAAAAATGCACAGCCTGCTTATGCCACTGTAAGCGTCCCTTACAACAATCAAAAATATTTTTTAATGAGTAGAAGCTTTGTTTGGAAATATTAACTTACATTTTGCATTACTGGTGTTTTGTTTTTGTTGTTTTTTTAAAAAAAAAAAAAAACTTTTATTAGTTTTAAAGGGTACTCTTGAAACTTACCTTTCTGATAGTTATGTAAGTAATGACACAATATTAACCCGCATTCTTTTGTTTGTCATCTTAAAGGTCAGCAGGTAAATACTTGGAGACATTCTAGTTTTGCAACCAAAGTAAACAAATGGACAGCTAAATGCAAACATCAATGGTCCTTCAGATTTGAGCCTATCCCATCACTATTGACATGGTGTTTGTTCTGCTTTATCATTTAATGCCTACTGACATCACATTTACTCTGCTTTAGATTTGTGTGAAACTTTAAAAGTAGAGGCTTTTGAGATACCTTTGTTTTGCCACCTACAGCCTTTTTTAAATAACAAGGTTAATGGTTAACAGAGAGCCAGGTTCTCAAACAGCTTTCAGCCTAAAAAAAAACACATGTAATCACAGCAATATTAAGAAATGGTATATCTAAATTTCAATAAAATCCTTAAAAAACCATAGGAATAACCTTCTTTCTCATGGTAATGTTCACCATGGGAAACAACACTTTTAGATGACTAGTTGATCCTGTCACATTTGTTGGTTCAGGCTTGATTGGCAGATTGGATTTGAAAGATATGTGAATTCACTTGAACTTTAATAACCCAGTGTGTAAAACTTTTTAGTAAAACAGTCAAACCAATAGGACCTCTTCTTGCCCCTGAGATACCGTTTAGTGGGTATTTTATTTTATACCTTGTTGAAAGAGACACACCAGTCAGAATGCACCAAAATCTGACTGGTGTATAAAAATTTTTGGAGACAGCAAAGCAGTTCTCATTTTTAGTTTTAACTGCTACATGTTCCATATTTTTTAAGTAAAGTTGCGCCATATGTTATATTGTTCCTATAGAACTAGCGGTGTGACTATACGGGATATCTTTTAGTTCTGAAGGAAAAATGCACCTATGCAGTATGTTCTAGCTTTCAAAACTTGCACGTCATGGCAATCAATCAAAAATTACCTGATTAAGATAAGATAAGATAAGACTTTATTGATCCCACAACGGGGAAATTTTTGCGTCACCTCAGCTCAGGTACAGATATATGAAGGAAATACAAAAATACAAATAAGTACAATCAATGAAAAAAAGTAAGATAATACACTATATACAATGGTAGCATACACAGTATGTGATTATGGATATAGTTGGAAATATGGAAGACATTAACTATATAGCTTGGAAGGTCATGGAAGGTCCATTATGCATGAAGTGGTGACCGTGGATGTTCACAGTGTCCAGTGACTTATGACATCGTGATTGAGGAGTTATAGACAAACACAAGTCATTCTGAGTTAATCTTTGGCTCTCTCTTTTTTGTCCGATACAATAGCTCAGATTGTTTTCTAACAAAGAAGGCAGAGGTTGCGCACCGGTCATGCAACCCACGTACAGTAATGCTATAGATGCTTCTAACTATTCCAGGAACTTCTCAGACAGAGTGTTTGTAAAACTGTTTCTCAGTACCAGATATCCTATTGTCATTCACATTATTACCTTGAATTGATGTCATTTTTAAGGCTTCTGAACTATCTGCATTTGCCAAATGCATGCAATTACGTACCTAGAAACAATTCTATGACATTTTCCAGTGTCATCACTACAGAAAAACCTTTATCATATCTCCTCTAGGTTATGTGGGTCCCCGAAACCTCCCCAGCACAGGCTTATTTCCTTTCCTCCAGACCCTCATGTGCAACACAGATAGCAGTTGCCATAACACATCTCGCCTGGTAGAACCAACAACATCAAAGTCGAGGAGAGCAAGGTAGCTTCTTCATCAGTATACTCAGTGTATTTACAGTCTATGTATATAATCTGCAATCTAAGTGCTAAAAAATATTTACAAATTGCATATTTACTGCAACTATGATTTAAGTCAATAACCCTTCATATATTATTGTTTAAAACTACATTTTGAACTCTGCTGACTTTAAATCACATGGTCCCTGTGTCTCAGAGGAGGGACGCACCTTTGGATCACAGCATCACGTGACATGATTAGTCAGTGTGTGATCAAGAAAATTTGGCAACAACAGACTTTTCCCTGTGGAGGAAGGGAAGGATCTTAACCCTTACCTATCACATTACACGTGCTAACAAATGCCATTATCTGGAAGCTTCTTTGATTTAAATTCCCTGCACTGGAATGTCAATGGCTGCTAGAAGAACCTGTTTGTCTACCTCTTATCTACCAGTACATTTTACTTAGGCTTCATTTCAGGGAACAAGAATATTGTTCGGTTAGGTTTCTTTTCAGGGAATCAAAGTGTCATCGAGTTAAGCTTCATTTCAATGAACCAAAGTATTGTAGAGTTAGGTTCTATTTCAGTGAAGTGCAGTATTATAAATATGATTACTGTAATGCATGGTCAAAATCAAGCGCCTTAAACACAGAAACAAAAGGTACTTTTAATTTAAGACAGAAAGATGAAGCCTTTAGCACTAAAAGGGTCCTAAATGCATCTAATAGAATGTATTTACTACTTCATCTGCCCTGTTATACCTGTACCACAGGTCTGTGACAGAGAGTTCTCCACTGGAGAGTCTTGGTCAAGTGGGGGATTTTCTTAACCTTCTCCCCAACGACTTCACCAATGATCATGCAGAACTGGTTAAACTGCTGGACAATTTGGGTACGTTGCTCAACTAACATAATCACTTTGATTTAAATGGTTATCTAGTATTTATCAAAGTCCTGCAGTTTTTCACAATATCTTTTTGCTTTTTAAAGGCATGTCTCACCATGGAAGTCCTAAAAATGCTCCTGTAACGACTTTCTTCAACAGTACCAAAGATCAGGTGGGTATTGTGGAGAAATAAAAGAAGATACAAGGGTTCTCAGTAATACTACAGTTTGTATTAAGAGCTGATTGATAGCATCTTCAGTCAAGTTTGAAAATGATCCTGTAGGTCCTGTAGATCATAGTCATACCTCAAGCTTGCATTGCAGCAATGGCTACAAAACATGTACTGCATTTATTTACTAAGCACACTTATACTTATTTATGTTGTTACTAAACGTATACCCAGTCCAAGATTTGAAAGATAACTAGATAGATAGATAAATATATGTGTCAAAAATATTCAATTTCCCCTATAACCATGCTGCTGTTACTGACTAAATTTGGAGATATTGCATTTACAATTTCTAATAATGTTGTGTTAGCAGACCAGTTGTATATTGGCTAGTAATAATAACAACAACATGCATTCACCTAAACTGCATTTCTTGCAGGAGAACCTGGATAACATGCTTGAGTCAGCCAACCTGTTAAAGAGGGCCATTTGCACTGTGACTCTGCCCATGCTGAACGAAAGCTCGCTCGATGTCTTCACCAATGCTGTGTTCACTTTCTGCAAGACCAATAACACAGTGTTCGAAGTCTCACTCTATACAGTCAATCAGGTATATTTTTGTGTTTGCACTTGATCCTATACATTTTGTGAAATATAGGCCCATGTATGTTAGGTCGACTTTAGTCAGCACACTGCGATGACGCTAACCAAATGTATTCTTTTTTTATTTGTTTTGTGTTTAGTATTTTTTGTAATTGAATCGTGCTTTAGGAGGCTTAGATACTTTCTCTGTCTGGTTATCAGATACTGGAAGAATGGATGCTGACCCAACCAGAGGAAATGATGGAGGTGGCATGGGTGACAGTGACATTCCTCAATCAGTTGCAAAATGACAGCTTGCTATGGGACCGTCTTCTAGCTCTTCCTCAGCTCTTTTCAGATGGTTCTGTTGACCAAATGCTGAGAACACTGGAAGATGTACTCAAGCACCTACAAGGGTAAAGTATTTTCAGTGATGAAACAGTTTTTAAAAAATAAATGAAGGTAGCTGAAGTAAGGGGTTAACGTAGTATGTCAGATTATTTTAAAGAATGGAATGGCAAAATCAAACCATATTTAGTAAAAATAACATATCATTCAAAGTACCTATTAGTGGTCAATAAAAGCTTGAAACCTGGTGAATTCAGCTTAGAAGTACTCTTGATATTGCCTTTCACTTTTTTAAACTATATTTCCAGCCCATACTATATTTTGGACTTGAAGATTTAATGCTTCTGAAATTGTCTCTTTAGTGATGCATATACCATTGAGGAAGATTTCCCTGAGACCAGTGGCCCGCTCTCCAAGTATGATTCATTTCTTGCTGAAGCCATCAGAGTGATCACCTATATCAATCATTGGCCTGGCAAAAGTAACTATGGACCATTAGCTTTACTGTAAATACTCTATGTATCACCCATGTCTGCTAATATCTGACAATGTGCTTGAATTCTTCATAGATGTCACCATTCCCCTTGGAAAACTGGTCACAAATGACTCACTAGGAACAACGGTGAAATACCTCGTAGAAAATGTTTTGGATTATGAGATACCACTAGATAAGGTATGCATTATCATGCAACAGTTCAGTAAACAGTACTATGCAGTATATTAAAGAAATAGCAATGCCACAGAAGGCAGTTCCTTTCATGTGAAAAAAGGTAATAGCAAAAGAGTTCTACATTTGCCTTTCAATACATTGCACATTAAATATTTCTAGTTATAAGGTTAAAAAAAAGTCATCATCTCTTTCTTCAGGGTCATTAAGCTGGTCTTAGGAATTTTAATTCTAATAAGGAAGTCATTTATGCAACAACAACAGTTCCACAAAGAGGGTTGTGTACGATTCATTTACACATTTACACAGACACATCCTGTTCAACTTTTACTTTCTTGTCTTTACTGAACAGTGGTAACTCATATGAAGAGATTTTACATGAGAATGTCAGAGCAATGGTACAAATCCAAGTTCAGGAAAGTCATTTATTCAAACCACATATTTAAACCAACAACAAAATATTTTAACACAGTTACGAAGCTTGCAGGGAGTAGTGGTCCAGTATTCACTCACTTTTACAAACACATATGAAGTACAACTGTTTTTCTCTTAGTAATTTGAATTTCTGGCTTAGATGAAGATTACAGGAGAATTTATTCTTAGCTGAAAGTCTGGTTATTCCAAAGTGCTCACAAACATTTCCTGGAAACTGAATTTCACAATGGGAATTTGAAAACAAGATTCAAATGAGGGAAAACAGAGACATAAAATCTGCATGTAGCGCAAATAAACATTTTGATAAGTATGTCTGTGAAGGTTCTCAGTCATCCAGGTCATCGTAGTCAAAGGAGCTTGCAAAGAAAAGCGTCTGGACTTCTTTAAGTTTACTTGAAGACGTTTCACCTCTCATCCGAGAAGCTTCTTCAGTTCTAAGGTCAAATGGTGGAGAGTCCCTGTGCTGTACAGTGCAGCGAGGAATGCCCAGACCTCTACATTGGAGAGACCAAACAGCCACTTCACAAGCGCATGGCACAACACAGAAGAGCCACCTCCACAGGACAAGACTCAGCAGTCCATCTGCATCTTAAGGATAAAGGACACTCTTTCGAGGATGCCAATGTTCACATTTTGGACAGAGAGGACAGATGGTTTGAAAGAGGAGTGAAAGAAGCCATCTATGTCCACTGTGAGCGACCATCTTTGAACAGAGGCGGGGGTTTACGACACCAACTCTCTGCCATCTATAATCCAGTTTTGAGATCCCTTCCCAGACGCCTTAACGCCCACTCACATCCTGGGCCATCTGACCTCAGGAATTCGCATGATAAGGTGGGGCCGGGTTTCACAATGAACACACCCGAAACTCTGGCTGATTGGGACCCACACCCAGTTTCACACCTTGGCTCAGGCGATTAGAGGATCATCAGGGGGTCCTTTTGTCCCTCTGTGGGGGGATACTCCCACTAGGTTTATATCTGGGACTCTCCACCATTTGACCTTAGAACTGAAGAAGCTTCTCGGATGAGAGGTGAAACGTCTTCAAGTAAACTTAAAGAAGTCCAGACGCTTTTCTTTGCAAGCTCCTTTGATTTTGATAAGTAATATAGTGACTGTATTTGTTTTTGCTCCCTAGAGTGATATTACTCTCTATCAGACCATACTATATACAGAATATGCAACTATTGAGGATACTACCTAACATTAGCTAAGTTTAGCAAGTTAAAATTGTCTAAAGCATATTCCAGTTAAAGAACCCACTTAAAGCTAACATATATATTTACTTTTTTGGTTAACACTATCATCTCTCCATGGCCATTGCAACCATTTTCTCTATTTTAGGCTTTTGGCCTGATGTTGGACAAAGATCTGGTGCGTTCTTATCTGTGTCATAACAGCAGCAACATCTTGTGGTCAGCAACGGCGTGCAGCTCAGGAATTGTGGACAAGGTTCTAAGCATGATCAGCACAGAAAAAGTGGCAAAACAGGTAGGCTAATGTTATTCGCATTAACAGAGAGAATCACATATATAAGAAATAAAATTTTATTTTAATTCCTTTTCCATTGTTTTGATTGTTTTTTTAAATTGTTCCATATGCTCCTAACTTGCTTTCCCAATGCGACTTACGATTAAGAGCATGCCAAATAATTATTTGATGACATTTGAAATGCTTTCGTGATAGCAAGAAGCAACCACATCTTCCAGTCCACACCTGCACAGAAACCTCAACGGTATTCAGTTGGCAGTGGCTTTACAATATTGATGTTTTGATGAGATTCATGTTTCGTTCCCAGGTTTTCCTGGCCTGGATTAAGGAGGTTGCTAAACATGACGTGCTCTTTGCCAGAGGACTGGTCTACAATCTGACTGGATATTTCTCTTCAGGAGAATCTGAAGCCTTCAACATCACAAGGACCAGGCGCAGCTCAGATACAGAACCACAAAACGCAGAGGAAGAGCTGTGAGTACAGTGTTTTCTCCGATTTAAATACTACTAATACTAGTAGAAAATCAATTGAAGCTAAAATGACTGTTCTTCTTACCTTTGATCTGAAGCTGATAAAACTTTCGTATTACTTATTTGTTCTGCTAGTTCTCCTGTGATTCTTGTAATTTTGATGTCTTGTGCTTTAAGCTGAGTCTTATCATTTGCTTTGTTAGGTTTCTGAACATCGGTCAGGCAGCATTGGAGCTTGTACAAAATGTGCCTGAGGTGAATACGGTTGTCCAGGGCATCCTCAGAACTGGTTATCAGTCCATGAAGCTAGCGTCAGAGACCATTGACATGCTAAAAGGTATGACAACAAAGCATCATGTCCATAGTGAGGTCTCACCTGTGAGAGCATTTACTTGAAAATTAACATTACGGTGAATGTTTCACTTTTATTTCCAGCACTATTAATTATTGGTGATTCAATCATTATTGGTGATTCTTATACATCCAACAGAGAAACATAAACTAAAATAAAAATAAAAGACATGGGCTGTAAGAATGTCAGGTTTAAAAAGAGAGCAGCATTTGAGAACTAGAGAAGCTTGTGCACTCAGCGGACATTTTGTTTTATCATCAGTTGCGTTACACAATACATACCAAAGACACGAATGGATAAAAGTTCACACCCTTTCTCATGGGACTGATGAAAGATGAAATGTTGAACCCAATCAGATTAGTTAGCTTGTGGGAAAGTACACGCACACACACAAAACAACAAAACAAGCAAAACTGGACAAAACAACACTTGTACTGAAGTGATATGTGTGTCTTTTGTAACTTAACAAAGTGTCTAAACTAGGAAAAGTTACTGATTTTATGGCCTAATCCAAAAACCAATTTTCTCACTGAGTTGAGTTTGGTTTGTTTCTGTCTTTGCAGACATTCTAGAAAATGTCCTGGAAGATGCTAATGACCTCCAAATGATTTATCATACGTTGCTGACAAACCAGTCCGAGTCACACGCTTTGATGGACCGTGTCCTCAACAGTGTGATGGAAGTAGTTATGAAGGTATGTAGGATTAATGTTGACTGACCTTAACTTTTAGCCTGTGAACAGGTTCTGTGTCAAAATCTGGCATCTTACACATGTGATCTCCGCTGTCAGTTGAGCTTTTCATTGTCACTTCATACATTAAGTATCTCCCTCAAGGCTTCCGCAGTAAATCAGATGATGTGTTGTTCTGTTTTACCAGGTGATGTCAACTGAGGATGTAAAATGTGAAGAAGTTCTGGCTTCCTTGGACTGGCTGTTATCCATCAATAGCGTAAAAACTGAAGTATGGAAAGCACTGATCTGCCCCAACAACGGGAATCTGCAACAAGCTTTGCTGATGGACTGGGAGGACTTGATTAAAAAGGTAAAAATATATTTTATGTGCAACTTGTGGTCTAAAAAAATGCTATATTATGTAATAATATTTTACTACATTATAATAAATAAACTTACTCAAGTGAAAAGCAACAGATTCTTAACAAGGAAGGCTTAATCCTGTAAATTAAAAAGTATAAATATGTTTTTTTAAGGATTTATTAATTTATTTTGCTTTAACTGTTTAAAGAAACAATTTCTTTGTGTCTTATATCGTTCATATTATAATCCCCAGGGACAAGATCTGTACTCCATCCTAACAGGCGAAGCAGATTTCAACATAACACTTCCCATGATTCTGTCTGAGTGGCATGAGCTGTATGAGGAGAGCTTGGAGTTTGCTGAGCTTTTGACCGAAATGACAGAAAAGCTGGATGAAGAATACTGGATGAACTGGATACCCGACAACAACACCCAGTTTGTTTCTGGAGCTCTTCAAAAAAGGTCTTGACAAAGTGTTTATTTTCTACTTGGATAACAACATAGCATAACAAACTTAGCACATAAGAAACAGGTCTAACATACGGGGGTTCTTTTGGTAACTAGATTTAAGTTTGATAAGACTGTGCAGATTTTCCACTTTACTAAATGTAATAGAAGAAAACAGATTTCAGATAATGTGCACAATGCTTTACAAGGTGTGTGTTGTTACTTTACTGACTCAGACATATTGTGATTTTTCTTTGCTTATAGTCTTGTGTGGTTTATGATCAGTCTTGGTGAAAGAATTGAAAATAGTGATCAGTGGCCTCCGGTAAAGGACTACTTCCACATTGCTTACTGGATTTTGAACTACCACCCTGATGTCACCACTCAGCCAGCAAACTGTGAGTTCCTCTTCTCTTCTCTTCTCTTCTCTTCTCTTCTCTTCTCTTCTCTTCTCTTCTCTTCTCTTCTCTTCTCTTCTCTTCTCTTCTCGTCTCTGAACTGAACTGAACTGAAAACTAACATATATACAAATATCATACAAATATATCTAAATATATTTAGACAATATGTGACTACTAAACTGCGTTCAACAAAAGAAAGGATTAAAGTTGTATTTTATTATAATTCTACAAATCAAAGGAGCTCAGTTACAAAATATATTTATTTAGTATACGTGTAAAAGCCTGTTAATCTGGTTTGTTCCAGTCAATGCAGCTAATTCCTAGCATGTGTTGCTTTGTAGGTTCTTTGAACAAGAACTTAGCCCTTCATTGTGACACTGGTTTCAATTGGCCACACTTTGTTCAAGCAATGACTCAGGCTCTGATGTCACCAAGTGATGCCCTTGTGAAGTAAGTGACAAAGATTTTTTAGCTTTGATTGAAATATACATGGAAATTTTATGCTTTAGAATTGAAGCATGTCTTCTGTTTTTTAAAAACATAATAATCAGTGTAGATAAGGAGATTTACGTTGTTCTGTTATGTTTGTTAAATAAGTAGCTACAGTGAGCTGCCTATTTAACAAGCCAACAGGAATTGCTGCCGCGCTGCCTTTTTGTAACTAGTAGCCTACAAAAAATGTTTTCTTAATGCGTGCTAGCATAACATGTTTGTCAGCACTTTAGTTTGATTACCATGTTTTTTGTAGTGACAACAACATTTCATATTACAGTTAATTAGAAACGCTCAATTCTCTCTGTTATTTTTAATGTTACACATGCATTGCTTTCAGGACTTTATAAAGTTGGCATGTTCTGTTTTACTCTTCTTCTCTGTAGCTGGCTCAAAGGATCTGTGAATCTACTGCAACATGTGTATGGTGAAATCTATACAAATGAGACAGCTTTATATTTGAAACAGGAAATCAAAGGAGGTGATGCCCTCTCTAATTACCTGATTAATCTGATGCATAACCTGGATGAATTCCTCAGTACAATCTCCCAGCTTCCCAATCAAAACATCACTAACCCAGCTACCATGACTCTAAACATTCATGCCCTGTTAGAGTCCGCGGGTTTGTCATCACTTGTTCCTCTGCTCAGCCAAGAGTCTCCGCTTAATGCCTCCACAATCCTTGCTGTAGCCTCCAAACTTGGCAGGTTAAACCAGCATATTTTTACCTTCAATGAAACAGACCCAACATTGCCTGAACTGGAAAAGCTGATAAGGGAGTTCCTCTCTTTGGAGGGTAACCTTACATTGTATCTCCCAAACATCATGGGACACACTCTGCTTACCTATTCTAATTACTTTCATTTTGATGAAGTGGACAGTCTCATAAAAGCAATTGAGCCTTTCACCAACCAGACCTCAGTGGGTTTTGTAAAAGCCATCATCAGTGCTGTGGAGCTGTTCAAGACAGTGATGGACTCTCCAAATGGTGACCCAACTGAGATCATTCTTGGGTACGTCCGTCAGATTCAAGAGTTTGTGGTTTCCCTCTATAGGCTACGAAAAATTGAACATGTCATGTTACCAAATGGCCAGTACAGCACGGCTCAAGTCACTGACCTCCACTTGCTTTCCATGGACTTTCTCAACCTCCTCACGCCTGAGAGCCTGCAGAACCTCACTCAGGCTGGACCAGATGCTGCCCAGGACATCGTTATCCAGAAATTTGTAGCATTCCTGCCAAAGGAAATCCAAAGTGATGCTGCTCAGTTTCTTCAGGATTTCAAGGCTCTGCAGAGTAATATAACCAAATGTGCAGCAGGCGAGGACTGTCTGGCTGGATTTTCAGAAATCTCTAAATTTCTGGATCAGATATTAGACATGATGCTCACAGCCAATGGGACTGTCACCATCAAAATTGGTCCATTTGGTTTGGGGGATAAAGAATATGAAAACACAGCTTCCTTGGTTTTCTCATTGCTCCTGTCACCAAATGATGCTGCCTCTCTGGAAACATTCAAGCAGACCCTCCAATTCATCAAATTGGTCATGAATACACCAAATGTTACCGTGTCCGATGTCCAGAATGCCCTTACACAGACAAACCTAACCATTGAGGACCTAAATGCTATTGCCGAGCTAGCTGGAGCTTCCAACATAAATAAACTCATGTCAAATATAATCGGGATTGCAAATGTTGAGAGCTGTTTTGAACCCCAGAATGACATCATGGTAACAACCAAGTGTGTTACGGGACTCATAGATATGTTCAGCAACTTTCTGACACAGGTACCTTCTCTCCATAACAACACAGACATCATCTCCCTCATCCCTCTAATTGTCAATAAGACTATCAATGACTTCACCCAAGTTAACTTCAACTCCGGTCCTAACATGGTTCTTGTAGACAGCTTGAATCTCACCCTAACTAATATCAAGATGAGCCTAGACCAGAGCCACCTAAACACTCCAGAGATCATGAATGAAATACAAGTGGTAGAGGGTCTGATACAGTTGATTGCCGACATGCAGCCAGTAAACACCTCCCAAATGACGGACCCTGTGCAAGTCCAGACAGTATATCTGAAGCTTATAGAATGGTACTTGAAACGGCTGGAAAACATCACCAGCGATAGTGCAACTGCAGAGCTCCTTCATCCTTTCTTTTCCATCACACAAATGCAAGTGGCATTACAGCTAGCACAGACAAATTTCTCTTTGTTTGTTAGTGACAAGGTCCAGTTCCTAATAAACAGCCTCCAGGGCCCAATAGATGGCACCGTTGTGACTGAAATTGGCCAGACAGCAATTGAGATTCTTCAGCATCTGTTAGACTTAATAGAGGTCAACCTTGAGTCATGGAATAACACTGAAGGCTCTGAACAGCACTTCGATGCAACCATTCTGCATTCCACGGCGCTCCAAATTAAGCAGTACCTTGGTCTCATTGAGAAGTGGATGACAGAGCCCAATGTCGCATTGCTCCTTAGCAGTATGATCCAATGGAAAAACTCCACCATTGCCACCCCTGTGACAGATCTCCAATACATCCTGCAGACAGTGGAAAATTTTCTCAGTGATGATCAGCTGGCCTACCTTTCCATAATAAACAATATCACAGAGTCTCTAAGCAAAGCTGTGATGGTGGCAGAGCAACAAGGCCTACAGGATGAAAGCTTCATAGCTGCCATTGTAGAAGTAGTGCAACATGTTATACAGATCCTAAACATTACTGTTATCCCACTGTCACAGCAAGATTTTCTGGAAATTGTGCAAGAGTCAGTAAATCTCATTGTCCAACGAAACATGAGCTTCGCTTCAGCTAAAAACATCTCCATTGTCATCCTGGAGAAAGTTGAGAGAATCATCCAACAAACTGTACCAGAAATGGTTGCAGAATACATGCTTGGCTCACTCAAGTTTGTAAAAACATATTTTGAGACCATCTCTGAAGCCAATGGACAAGACAGCCTGAATCAGATGTGAGTTTCCCTACTTTACTGTACATAATTACCATAATTTTGTAACAGAAGGGGCTCGAATGAGTACTCTTTAACAAATATGAATCATTTCAAAATAGCTTTAAGAATAGGGATTGCTTTAAAATAATGCCTCACAAAAACGAATATATGATGTATTAAATGTAATAAAGCATTAGATGAACTAAAAACATGCTTTTGATTTACTATAAAATAAACAAGTGCAGTAAGTATCACTTTGCTTTTCCAGCACCCAAAATTGCAAGTTGCTTCAAATTAAAGTTCTTAATATATTTTTAGCTGCAACAGATATTTTAGTCTATTTTTACTCTACAAAAGTAGTCTGTAGTAATACTCTGCTTTCAACCTATTGCAGTTCTCTGTGAAATTTAACAAATCTGATGTTTAATTTTTCTAAGGAAAATGTATAGGTCTAATTGTAGTTTAGATCTTGTCCAAAAGTTCTCTCTTATATTTTATTTTTATTTTTGTCAAATAAAAAGGTTATTTTAGGTACTAGGGATTTTACATGTACTTCTAATCCTTATTAATGCTCTGAGATAAAAAAAAAAAAAATAAATTAACAGAATGATTGCATGCATGCAGTTTTATTCTATGCAATCATTAGAGAACACAAAGAACTTTTGATAAGACTTGTTAAGATCTGAAATGTTGATTTGCTTTGTTTCCTAAGAATTTTCAATGAAATGAAGACACTGCAGAGCCTCCTGTCACAGCAATCCCCAGTCCAGCCCTACATTTCTGCCCTCATTAACATCACTCAGGTTATCTTGGAGTATGGCCAAGGCAAGTCAGCTTCTTAATACCACTGTAGGTGGACTGCATGTTAAATCCTGATGAAATCTGATTGAGTGGAGGTCATATTGTGCACTTCATCATTCCGGCATTTATGCCAAAAAGCCTAAGAACAAAAGTAGATCAAAGTACCACAATGCTTCTGATGTATGTTGTAAGAGTTGGTCGTTCTGCTTGCAGTTCCACATCCATGAGGCCTGATGTGTGAGCACATTTTTTTTTAATGATTTCAGGTAGCATGAACCTCTGGGCAGGCTTTGAAAATGCATCAGCACAACAAATCATTCAGCAGGTAAAATGTCTGCACTTTTATTTTTATTTTATTATATGTCCGGTAAAATTAGTTTAACGTACATTTATATATTGAAAACATAACATCTAAAAGTGTTCAATTTAAAAATGACATTTAATTAATAATAATTTTATTAATAATAAAAACATCTCACGGGACTGCTAGGCCTCTAATTCCAAACTGCACACTTATTGTTGACACTTTTTATTATTAGTTGGGCAAACTTGTGAGCATGTTTTGGCCACTGGTTGCGGAAGGCACTGGCTCACATATGACTGCTCCATCCCTGGAGGCTTTTACTCAACTTGTTCCAGTCCTGGAGACCATATTAACTGGGAATGCAGACCAAGACACATGGAACAAGTAAGTGTAATTATCAGTGTAATGGTAACAATCCAAATGGCTTGTTGTTAATCAGCAGTTTGATATTAAATCGTATACCTGATATATGTAGGAAGTAATTTTGTTTTACAGTTGTAAAAAAAAAGTTTACATACACTCATCATGGGAATAAATTTCATGGCAGTTTCATGGCTTTTAATGATTTCTTTGAACTGTTGTTTTTCCAGAGTGTAACGATTGTACTGTGTACATTCTTATCCTTTTGATAAGAATCTTTGATTAACTTTGAAAAACAGGAATTGGGTGCACAAGATTGAATAAATATATATTTATTTCTATTGTCCATTTAACCCCAGTAATATTTTTGTTAAATGTGCCTTGGGAAGTTGCACCTCAACCAAATTTTAGTAGCAATCAATAAGCTTCTGGTCATAATTCTGGCTGGATATTTAACCACCCATCTTGGCAGAATTGGCAGAGTTCATTCAAATTGATCGCAGCAGCCTAACGTTATCCTGTTTTATTTATTCCAAAAACAATTTTTTTGTTTGGCATCATTCTACTTTTGGAGCATCCACTCAAAGATTTTGAAGGTAGTCCTCCTTCTTCATTATTCCATCTGTTTTGTTTAATGTATCAGTAGCAAAACCCCCATGATCCTATCACCAATATGCTTGAAAGCTGATAAAGATTTCTTAGGTTAGAAAACCTTTCTTTTACTACTCCAAACCCATTTAATGTTGGGGTGTCCAAATAGCTTGTGTGACCAGTTCATGGCAGCCTTGAGTATTGGGGGTTTCAAGATTGATCTTTGAATCTGCACTTGTTTATATATGTAACAGTTCAAAGAAATCATTAAAAGCCCCAAATTACCCTGATGCCCACGATAATTTGACAGCAATTGTAACTTGCTCCACAGTAAAGACTGCCGCTCTGTTCTGTGATTACCCTAAACCATACCTAATATGTTACTAATTTGTTGCAGGCTTGAGCAGATGCTGGGAACCCTGTTGTCCACCCTTGAAGGAACAGAGTTATTGGACAATTTAATGCCTGTTATCCCACAGTTTGAAAAAATGGTTGGAACTTTAGTGGAGAACATCCAAGCTGGAAATGGTGAGAATGTTAAGGAAGAACATATAGTGCCAGGTGTACTTTTATTTACTTGTTCTTTAGACACAACTTATGACTAATGCAGCACATGCCAAGTAAGAGATAGTCATTTCCTGATATGTCTGCCACTTTTACTAATGTGCTGTATTGCTGCTGTTTTGTTTTGTTTTTTCATAACTTGTGGGTCAAGCCATTTTGTCTTCTTCTTTTCAGTGATGATACAAAGCCTTCAAATCCCCATCCTGAACCTGATGAGAGAAGCTGCACAGTCTTTGAACAACACTCATTACAATTTTTCTGAAGTCCTGGAAAAATTTCAGGTTGCCATTGAAAGCACAGTGCGGGCCGCTCAGCAGGTCAGTGTTCTTGAAAGAATGCTTTTTAGACTTGCTGTATCATTCGTGCAAGTGTCTCCCTAGTCATCTGCCGGTATCTCATTTATGGAAATGTTTGCATGTGTATGTGTGTGCGTAAAAGCTTTGATATTTTTTCTTTTGTTATTTATGCCAGGTAGGCGTTACATAGTCTTGCTGAACCACAAAATAACACACACAATAACAACTTGTCAGCGTATGACCCCCAAACTTGACTTCTAAGTCTTATAGTATATACTGGCCAGTTGATAATATCAACATATTTTGCCTAATCCAAGATACCTGTATCAGAATTGGTCTTTTTTAAAATGTTTTTTCAGCCTTGACTGAGAGATATTTGAAACACATAACTTGATTCAGTGCAGGACAACTACTGTTGCGCTTGTTTGCAATGTGCTGCTCTCTTAAACTGGTGTGGCAGTAATGACTTGCCTTTTGAAGGCTGTATGTATATACTGATATCACTTAAATATCTATTGAGTTAATATGTTGATATAGCATTTCTAGCAGCTCTGTAAGCTTACTTAAATTAGTAGACTAAAATAAGCTAAAAGGGTAGTTTAACTTAATGTAACTTGAAAACAGCTAACAAGGAGAGAGGATACCTTTATCCATAGGTAACATCTCAAAAGCTCACAAATTGACATAAATTACAAACCATAAAATCACAAGATTATGTTAAGCACACCTGCTGCTGACTTATTGACTGTACAGAAACAAGTATTGGTGTGTTGTTAATGCTTTTCTGGCATCAGTGCATATTTATGTATTCATATCATGTTAATTCCTGAAAATGCTATTGTTAGATTTGTTATTATAGCCTACCTTAACATTAATCCCTGTCATAGACTTTTGACGTGACAGAAACACTTTCTGCTTTGTAAATACATTTTTTTAAAAGAGCAGCTTGCTTGTGGGTGTGTACCAGTCTGTTAAAAGTGAAAACATCTGTGTGAGACTTCTGACCTTTCCCGTCTTAGTAACTGAACAGGTTTTTTCAGTGCTTATGAAACACGTGACACATGTTTTTGTTTTGTTATAGGCTAATGGCACCTTGGAGTGCAGTGAAGTTCTCAAAGTGTGGGAGACAGTCAGTGAGGCAGCAGGGTTAAGCCCTAACACCATGGCTGTGTGGTGCAACATCAGCCTGCAGCCTGTTTTGGAGGCCTATGCTTCCGCACAGAATCTCTACTCCCAAATGAACATGAGTGTAAGTATAAAAATGTCAAATTGTCAAATTAAGTACTACTTAATTTAAGTACTACTTAATTTGACTTGATAGTAAAATATATACCGCATTCATACTTGCAAGTACAATTAACAGTTTTACCACTTGGGGTCAGTGTTGACACACGGAGAAAGTTGTTGATTGCTAATGGTCCCTCTCTGCTCTATGTTGTCTTTAAAGCAGATGATCATGGGACCAACCAATGTGAGCGACACAGCTGCTAGGATTGTAGAAACTGTAAAGTCACTCTACCAAGTCAACATTAACAACGTAATTGTGATAAACCAGTTGGTCATGAATTTCTCCAACCACCTCTCAATGCTGTTAGACCAGTCTATGAGTCCTGAGGAACAGCGTTACTGGCAAAACCAGCTCCAAGACATGCAGTTGCAAAACAGGTGAGCTACAGTCAGATAATTTCACTGCTACGTGCAGTGACCATGGTTTGCTATGTTTTAGAGGAAATGTTTTTTATGGTCAAAATGGTCAATCCATCGAATCACTAAGTGACTGTTGATGAGACATCACATCTAGCTGGATTTAGACTTTCAAAACTTACTTGAGGAGCAAACTGTTTTTATGACCACAGCAAGTATGAGGAATGAGAATCGTGTCATAGTTTTAAGAGTAATCCAAGCCTTCAGTAGATCACAATCACAAGACACAATCATAACAAAATATCGTACAGCCACGTTAGAAACCCCCTGAACATGGTATCTGAATGTGGAAATGTTCTTTACATTCCCACTAAATTCTGTTAACAGTCAATTTAATTTTTATAAAGAACCACAGAAAATGACTCACCTATAGTATACATGAACTCACCATGAACTTGCCACTCCATTTGGTATAACAGCATTATCCACGATGCTCCAGTCAAACCAATTTGATTCATACGTAATTACACAAGGATGTGAAGTGATCACATTTGCATTGAACTTGATTAATTTAATGCAAGCCTGCCTGAAAACTGGCAGGCTTGCACAGATAGCGGCTTAACTACAATTCAGCTAGCCGAGACATCCTCTTAAAATTGATTTCCCTTTATATGCCAGCTGCTATAATGAGACCAGCGTGGTGATAAGGATCACATTTTGCATATCGCAGGGAATCAGTCAGGTCTTACTACATAAGTCATAGATCACTGATCACAGTGGAAACACTCTACAGTCTTTTTCATCAAAGATGAAATGGGAAAAGGCTGATGAAGAGGAAATATGTCTTCTTTCTAAATCTGAATGTTATATCTAATCATAGTATTGAAAAGACCAATTCAAAAATCTGTTTCCTTATATTCAATGAGTATTTTGGCTTTCCAATAATCTCCAGATTTTGAACTCATGTTTATATTTTTTACATGAGACAGCTTACAGAGTCACAATCACACAGACCATGTTTGATGTACTGTGCTGCTTAACCTGACATTCAATCAATTTCTTTATTCTACAGTTTGTCTTCCATCAAAATTCTCTCAGATGAATTGCATAATGTGGCCCCGGCCTTGCAGCCCTACATGGAAGCTCTTGTGAACGCTACAGGCTACATCCTGGACAACTATCAGCTACTTCAACAGAGCACATCAGCCGAGGAGCTCCTCAAAGAAGCAGCAATGCACTTCCTTTCCTCTGCAAACATCTCCTCTTATGATATCTTCTCCATCCCGGCAGGGAACACAACTGCATCTCTTTACGACTTGACAACAGAAGTTATCAGACTGATGATTAACATTAAGGTATTTGGTGATGATCCTATGATTTACCAAGTCTTGGAGGAATTTTTGAGATCCAATGACACAAAATTGATAGCAGAGAAGGTGGCCGAGTTGTCTATGTGGTTAAACTCCACCGAAGCATCTGGGCTAGACCTGCTGAGTGAGGCTCTGTTCAGATCCTATGACATCATAAGGCCTGTCTTGTCTGCCCTGGCCAAGATGAACACAGACATGCAAGCAACTGTAGAGCTCCTGGAAGACTTAGTAGGAAACGTCATTGCTATGTTTAGGCAGCTGGTAAGCACCGGTAATGTTCCAGACCCAATGGTCCAACATTTGAGTGACTCAGAAATGACAGACGGTTACCACACACATTTGGTCAGACGCAGACGTGATGCCTCATTAATGATGACAACAGACCCGATGAATGACTTCATAGACCTGTTCTACATTGACTACCCAACCATGTTCAAAGCTCTGGCTGTCCCTCCTACAACACCAGAAATGATGGAAACAGCCCATGTGTTCTTTGCCAATCCCAATTTGAGCGTTGTGATGAAGGGAGCTACAAGTGGCATGCAGTGGGGCTTGAATGCCTCTCGAGAAGAGACCATTGATGCTGCACTTGGGGTACTCTCCGTCCTCACTCTCCCTGACGTCTTTGAAAAGTAAGTGTTATTTTTATGTCCTTCATTACAGCTTAAGGTGTGACAAAAAAGAATGTATCTTGTGCACTATGTATCGTGAGATCTATATTTGTTCTAGCTTCTAGAAACTTTCAATTTAGTTTGTTTGCGTTATAGTCAACTATTTTAAAAGCCTCTGTTTAACAAACAGTCCTTCCTATTTCCTGTAGGTCGTCAATGGATCTCCTCAAGAATGTGGTGGATATGCTTCCTGATGCCTTACCATACTCCTCTGTGATTAAAAGTTTCACCAGAGCACTAGCCAATGAATCTCAAGGTAACTCAAGGGCTCAGTTCTTTTTGACCCAGTCTGGACATTTACAGTCTTCTTTGTCCAAGAGGAGCATTATGATGAGAAATGCACATTTATTAGTTAAACTAAAGTGACTTTACAATTCTGACTCCAGAGTGAATCTCCTTTTATCCATGCTAAGTCTAATTGTTGCCATGCTGTCAAGCTCACGCTGATGCTTCAGCTTGTATTTACATACCTGCTGGGAAGGTATGTACATATAAGCAACAATCTGCTATTTAGAGCAATGCCACCCTTTTCTTCAGCTTTTATAGCTTTTGCGAGACCACAGCAAGACCAGAATATATTTTGCCAATGCTGTTGCTATTGTATACATGATTAAAGTATTGCAAAATTAATTCTGGAGATATGAGGAATAAGACTTCACACCAGCTTAGCTTGAGCTCCCAAAGAGCCCAAGGCCATATGGCCATTCTCCAGCAGAAAGCCACTCAGCACCTTTTTAAATCTCATTAGCAAAGTAGAATTCAATCACTTATCCTGTCCGCCCTTGCTAAACGTCTCCCCTCGCACTCGCACAAGTGGACATCTATGACCTCCTTTTAATTTGCATCTGTGCTTGTGTGATAATGTTTTTAGTGCATAGAATCACTTTGTAAGCAGCAGCAGCTTCACTTCTCTGCAGTCCTACTCATATTTACTCATACACACACAGATGCACTCACACACAGTGCACTGTTGTAATTGCAAAGGCCTGTAGGTGTTTAGCAGCCTGAGATTAAACATCAACATTGTCTAATTTTGGACTAATTAAATATTCTGTCATCATATCTTGCTGCCTGAGGTGGTGCCTTTCTTAGGGCTTGTCAGATGTGTTTTAATGCACGACAGCATCTAGTACTGCTGGCCCTTCTGGCGCCATCAGTCTAGTACAGGGTTTCACTTTAAGCACATCATTTGCTGCTTGCTGCCTGATGACGATGCCCCGTAATGGTGCAAGTTGTAATGAAGCCCAGTGGGATGTCATGTTATTCTGTCACCTTACAGACCTTACTCCCTAAGACTACAAACTCTAATAGCATCCCTCTCACTCTCATTTTCCCCTTCCCTTTCTCGCTTTCTCTCTCTCACTCACTGTTCACAGAGAACCTGATGCTCGTGCAGCAGATCATCAAAACAGCTAGTCAGCTTTTCCAGACCCTCCCAACAGACCCACAGTTTAAAGAAAATCTAGACCTCCTGAGATACCTGGTTTGTGACTTAATTACTCTGATTGCACACATTTATCATTAAAACAAAATGTAAAATAATAACTCACAACTGAAAATTACAGATGCTCGCTGCTTCAAAAAGCAAAACAAGTGTCTAGGTTCTTTCTTATAATTTAGAGATTACGATCGTATATGAGAAATTGGTGACACGATTAAAAAGTTGTTACTATACTTGAGAATCCCAGGGTTTTATTCCTTTTACATTGTGGAAAATACTTGGATATAATAGGTTGCATTGTGTGCTACCAATTAATAACTTTTATTTGCTTGGAAAACTTGGCATGCCAAATTTGTTCCTGCTGCACGTTCCATTAGCTAACCCTGGTTATGTGATAGCTTGTAATTCAAAACCTGGTTGAGAATCCTAATTACACTAACTAAAAGGTAATTATGAGGTAAGTCATAATTATACATGCTGTTACATCCCGAAGATGAGGTGGAAGCAGTGTGTTTCCATGGAAAACACTGTGTGGGTTTTTATATATTTTACTAACAGATGATTTAATTAGAACTACTTAAAATGTATATCCTTTTGTTATTGCAGACCTCACACATATAGTCTCACTTGCGCTGTATATACCTATGGAAATATAGTTTTTAATTTGATTCTTTATTTAGCTGAAGCCTACTTTCCCAGAGAGACCTGTGCAAACTTATTAAACTGCTGAGTTTAATAAGTAGCCACAGCATTGACATCAGTATTCCACAAAAATAACACTGAAACACTTTGAACAAGCCCTGTTTTTTTAAGGCTAATAGTGAAGCTATCTCAAATGAATATCACAGCAAAACGGGTAATAGACACGCCTGTCCACCGTGTACATTTCACACTTGCCTCTCCAAAGTGTGAAATGCACACGTATGCAGAAGTTGCAGTAAAGCAGAGGGAGTTTTTTTTTTCAAGCAAACATGAAAATAATCATAGGAAAGGGTTTAAACAGACATGAACACATTTTCATGTAAATACATATTAGCCAGGCAGCATGGTGGCACGGTGGTTAGCACTGTTGCCGCACAGCAAGAAGGTCCTGAGTTCAATTCCAACATCAAGCCGGGGTCTTTCTGTGTGGAGTTTGCATGTTCTCCCCGTGTTTGTGTGGGTTCCCTCCGGGTACTCTGGCTTCCTCCCACTGTCCAAAGACATGCAGCTTGTGGGGATAGGTTAATTGGAAAATCCAAATTGCCATTAGGTGTGAATGTGAGCGCGAATGGTTGTCTGTCCCTGTGTGTTGGCCCTGCGACAGACTGGCGACCTGTCCAAGGTGTACCCCGCCTCTCGCCCTATGACAGCTGGGATAGGCTCTCCCCGTGACCCTGAAAAAAGGAGAAGCGGAAGCGAATGGATGGATACATATTAGCCATCTAGCTTAATCATTTCTGGTGATTAAGGACCCCGGAATGTACTTCATACGTTCTTTTTCTCACAACCGAATATACACGCATGCAGAAGTTGGTAATGCAACTTTTATATGTGGGTCCATTTATGCTTTCCCTCTCCAAAGCATGAAATGGACAAGGTGAAATGCTGCGTCCAAAAAGAACAAGTTCTTTTTATTGGTTTGATTATAAATCCTCAAAATATGTAATTTTTAATTTCCCCAATGAGTAAAATAGTCCAACAAGAGACCAGTTGATCTGTCTTGCATATGTTTAATCTTTAGACAAACTCGTCATTGCACTTCATAATGTGACTGATTTCTTACAGATGTGTTTGTTAGAGGATACAGAGACTGTACACCTCCTGATGCAGAGCCTCAACATAGAGTCCGGTCAGCTTTGTCACACTTTCCTGCCCAGCCTAGAGGTCATAATTGAGGGTCTGGTGATGAACACAACATCTCTGGTTGATATCTTCTATCAAACTGTAATCGGGGACCCCAGGAGCTACAATGTCCACACAGACTGGTACAAAGATGTCATCATACTTCTGTCTAAGTTTTTATTTCAACGGTTTTCCTAGCAGAGAGTAGCACTTTCTTCAAAGAAAGCTGCTCTTGCAATTGACTAGAGGTTTATCTACCATTTAATTTCCAAAATACGTTGTATCACTGAATTGTCCAAGCTCTGTTTGGATAGTATTGAGGTCTGGAAAATTAGATTTATATATATATATTTGTATATTTTCATTTATTGCTCAAAGTGGGTTTGTCTGTTTTCTGTTTGTGATAACAGGTCTAGTGTGCTGAGCCAAAATCTGGGCTTTAACATCAGCAGCGTGAGCTCTCTCAACATTAACGGCACTTCCTCAAGTGAGATATTTCTTTATGTTGCAATAGTTTAAGAATTTTGCACCTTAAAATTTTTTATATGGAAGAAGGAAAGTTTCTAAGTAAAATTATATATCAATTTTGTCCTAAATTAGGTGTATTGTGACCGAGAAGTATATTTCGAACTGTCAGAATTAAGAATGTAAACTTTTAGTCACGTATTATTATTTGTTTCTTCCACGTTGTAGATATTAAACAAAATACTAATTTTAGCTCACCCTTTGCTCATTTCCATCTGATGCCACCACTTTGTCTTTCCGTTGACCAATTTTTCCACTGTTCGTATTCGTTGCTCGTGTAAACATCAAACCCACCAACTCACTGAGTGTGACTGGCTTGAAACCATGTTTCAAAACATTTAAAAACATCTACGAGGAATTGTGAGGCTCCTGCATTGTTTAGACAGTGCCTGTGTTCCTCTGGATTTAGAGTTGGTTGTCTGCCAGTCAGAAATAGTTGGAGTTACCCAGTCTGTCAAAGGGTCCTTGGGCAAGATCCTCAAGCTGCATATTGCTCAAGTTGCATGTGATTGTTAGTAAAATGGGCTTAAAGACATTCAATAAAATCACCATATAAATGTGTGCGTGACATTCTGGGCCTTTCAGTATTTTAGATTCATTGTTTATAGATAAGCATATTTTAGAGGTAAATCAAATAAGGTAAAATAAATTTTAATGAACAATTTGTAACTTTCAAAATCTATTTGTAATTTTAACTCTTAGAAAAATATACAGAAACAGAAGGAATCAACTGACAATATTTGATCTGTATTCACTTGACATTTTTTCACAGGAGTGATGACATTTGGTGAGATTCTGAAGAATAAAACAGCTTTTGTTCTGGACGTGCAGCAGTACATGGATTTGGATCCAGCAACTCTTAACCTCCTAATGAACAGCACGCTCTCAAACAACAATCTAGTGGTAAGCCAAAGACAGCTTGTGTCACTGTTCAGTAAATTTGAATACACACAACATTGAGTCTATAAAAAAATCCAGAGTCGGTAAGACTGCTTCAAAATACCACAGCTTTAATATAGCTTTGCTTTTTAATTATTTTATATAGTACATTTACAACAAAGCTTAAAAACAGGTTGTATCTTTAATGTTGTAGGGAACATTGCAAGCCTAATGAAAATTACTCAGTGACTGGTCACTGTATTTAGGAGGTTTCTCTCAAGCAGACGTACAGCAGAGCAGAATAAAAGGCTGCTTTCTTAATGTCTTTGACTGTGTAATGCAGATTATGTAAAAAAAAAAAAAAAAAAAAAACTACAAAGAAATCACTTAAATAGAGTTTAGCCAGCAGGAGGCAAAACATGCCTGTCTGCGCACTACATAGGTGAGTAAACTGACAAAATAGACTACTAAGTGGCTGCCAGTAACATTTGTGACTTGCTCATCCTTTGAATTGGAGCAAACTCATTTCCATGATTGTGAACATTTTTAGTGCGGTTTAAACATCTTTCAGGCTTTCACCTTCACGAAGCCTCATAGTATTTTTTCTCTATCCAAAAGTCATGTTAATAAATATGCTAGACAGTGTCTTTTTTATTCATTTATTCATTTATTTTTACTAAATGGGACAGAACTCACACCCACTATGTTTCCAAATGCCTCACCACTACAGGGATTTGAAAGTCGGCTGCCCACAGAGACCTCAGTTAAACAGTGTGGAAATGCAAATTTGTTATTGATGATATATATGTGCTATAAGGCCTGTATTTTTGTGCATGACATGCCTCCTTCCTTCTGCTCCCCTGTTGGTCCTATAGGCTGGTTCTTTAACTCTCTTCATGTTTTTTGGAACAGATCCTGTCCTGGCTGGGGAACCTGCGTCACTGCCCCTCCACACCACTCGCAAACATGGAAGAGGCTGATCTGATGAAGACCTTCTGCTCTCTGTCTGTTGAACAGTGGTACACATTGTCACTGCTGATGACTCGACATCTAAACATTGAACAAGTGTTATACAAAGTAAGGCTTTAAGTCTATTGTTAATAATTGTTATGTAAAAAACCACGAAGAAACACACACTCACACAGAGACATACAGACACGGACACACACACAAAAAAATGTGGGCGTTCTGTCACGGCACATAAATCTGTCTTCAACAAAGAAGACTCAAATTGTTTTTGTTGGGAAGTCACAAAACATATTTTTCCAGGGTATGTTTGTTTGAGCAACGTGAGCCAGAAAAAATGCCTTTGTACAAGAAGATGTTTGTTTACTAGACAAACCCTTTTTTCCCCAATACACACCCATGGCAGAAAACTCATACAAGGCTCAACAAAGTGTAGGCCAGTAAAGGCTAAATGCAGCATTTTATCTGTTTGACCATGAAAGGTCATTTTAGTTACTTACAAAATTTGTTTTATTTCATGATATCTAATTTTTGATTGTGTCTTTTACTCCTGATATAAAACTTGTTAAAGACGCACAACCTCAGCTTACATGAAACTTTTCCCTGTGGTTTTTGGTGACACGATAGTAGCTAATCACCGAAATGAGTTATTTGTTGGGTGTTATATTGTAGTGGTAGACCGATGTTTTCAAAACCCTGTAAAATATTAAAGACAAGAGAGGCAAAAAAGTGTAACAGTGATTAAAGTGTGTTTAAATGTTTTTTTCTTTCAGATGGTTTTGTCTGACGACATACAGACTGTGGTGGGAATCATGGTTTGGGTGGCTGAGACTATAACAGACATGATGGACAAGATACTTCCTGCCATTAACCAACTGCAAATCTACCTGAACAACATCAAAAACCTCAACCTGACAGCCAACGACCATTTTAGCCAAGTGAGTTCTTTTAACTGCTCCACCTTTACTGCTCTTTATCAATAATATATTCATGTTTGTGAGATCACTCAACTTACACCTAGCCCAAGCAAACAATGTGAATGATTCAGTACTCTGCTGCATTCACAGTACTGAATCAGATAGTAAGTAACAGCATCATGCTTTTTCTTTTAGCCACATCCAGTGAGGGAGCGGAGGTCCACCACTTCCAGCGCAGGATCATTCGTTACCCTTTCTCGAGCGCTGTGCAGCCATGGTATCAAGGTTCTTTTTGGAATCTCCAAGCTGCCCCTCGTCTCAGATTCGGACCCTTCCTTTACCAACAACCCACAGAGGGAGGAGATGATTGAGAGGTTCAAGATACCACGGAATGCCAGTATGTTCTGAAGGGAATAGATTTTAAAATGGGACTCTGTCACCTCTGCATTCGTGTATATTTGCTCTTGATTCACACAGTTCCATTACAAGTTTCTTTCTTTTCTTTTTTTTTAAGTTTAAAACAAGGATATCTTGCTAAAGTGCACAATTTCAGTAACTGTGATACTTTTCAACAAGTGGAGAGCAATTCTAGCCAGTTGTTGAAAAGCTGTTATAAAATTTGGAGCTCCTGTGACTTTGCATGTCGGGCAAAAAAAGCCTCCTCCACTTTAGAATGCTGCATATCTGATCTGCTCCTCTTTTGTGTCTTTGTGTAGCTCCCTTCTGTATGAACATGTACCTGGACATGGTCAACACCACAGGAGGAGCTATTGCCTGGGCCTTCCTCAAGCCAATGCTGATGGGACAAATCCTGTACACACCGGATACACCCAGCACACGAGCCATAATAGAGAAGGTATATAATATAAAAGAACAAATGCATCTAAAGTCAGCTTTTGTGCTCCATGCACACAACAATAGACTGATGGATTGAGTTTAGTGGGAACCTTGCTGACTGACAGTATTGTGCTGCTTTGCTGTTTAAACTAATTATGTACTCACCTGCCAGCAGCTGCGAGATGATAGCTGGCCCTGTGTATAGTCATCTCCACTTTCTTTTCTGATCCGTTGTCCTTGTTTTTCACTTCAAACATTTTAACTGGGGATTAGCGACTCCGTGACCTTCACGAAGTTTATGTTCTAATCCTTCAAAATCCCTCATCTGAGGCCTTTTTTTTTTACTAGAGTTATTATCACTGCTATTTCTAGATATTTTTTTATTTAGTTGATTTTAATTTTTTAATATTCATTCACCCCCAGCTGCATGTAGCAAACAAGAAATATTAAAATTTGACAAGATACACACTTATTTGTAGGCATCGCCATCTCCAGCTGTAGTTCTGTTTTGAGCGAGTTTGACTTTGTTTTTTTTGTACACTGCCACCTTCACAGCTTCATACACATAACCAACTATTTTACATGTTCTTGTCTGTCCTATCACTGCTCAGGCCAATGCCACCTTGCAAGATTTTGCAAATGCAAGGCAATATTCAGAAGACTGGATAAAATCCTCCAAGTACCTCGTTACGTCTGCGAACAAACTCAAAAAGACTTTGCCAATGCTGCAGGTATGGAAACTCAAAAACGTCGTCCTTGTATCTGATTATTCTAGCTGGCTTGCTGTCATATGAAAATATAGAGATAAACTATGCAGTGGTCTTCAACGAGTTTCTGCAGCTGAATCTTGATGTCGTCGTTTCCACTCTCTCTCCCCTTCTGCAGAATTCCCTTGGCAATCCCTTTGTGAAGAACTTCATTCAGATGCAGACAGGCATCAATGTAGACAGAATGCAGGAGACACTCAGCAGCTTCTGTAAGTGAGCATTTGAAGGTCTTACTTTTGTAAGCTGCATATACCACGTTTACCTTTACATTCCCATCTCGCTTATTACTAGTAAAATATCCACACTTCCATAGAAGAGGTGAAAGATGAGACTTTACAGGAAGCATTAGATTTATTTCTGCATGGATTTCTTAGGCTGTTTCTTCTTGAGTTACTCATTTTTTCCCAGGTGTGACATTCACATACATGTACACTTAATTTGATCACTTGTATTGTCAGACTGTGTCTATTTGAGTTACCATATAATAAGGCAGAGCATTGCCTGGAAGAGGCAAATAGTTGCTTCTGTTGGCTGACATAAAAAAAATTATTAATGTTAGTGCATTGTTACAGCCAATGTGTTATAACCCACCACTTTGATAATTACATGGTACGAATAAATTATTCCACCTTTATTATCAAATGTACTCCACAATTACCACATTATTTCTGAGCTGCGATGTAAAGTGGTGCACTCTATTGCCATCAAAGATAAAACTGCACCTGGAGTTTTAATCCTGTCACTAAACTTCTAAATTTCATTCTTTTTAAAGCTAACATGATGCTGATGCTGGAGAAGAACAAAGAGATAGTGGATCACATCAACACCTTATCCACCTTGATGGTTGACATCTCTTCCTGTATCAAGTTTGACCGATACCGTGGCTTTGACTCTGCCGACGAGCTCAACAGTGCAGCGCAGGAACTTGCCAAAAACCGTGATCTCTATGCAAGTGAGTAAATATGAGTTGAATCTGTGTGTGAAAGGATGAGATCTACCAGACTATGTCACGTGTGTCTAGGACCAGCAGTGGTTTCTAATCTGCTTGAGTGAAAGTTAATTTCAGTTGATCTAAAATTCCTTAACAGATGAAATTATGTGTATGAGAACACAACTGACCTAGAACAGTGTAATGCTGTAGAAAAGAACTGTGATATCACCTTAATAATAGGGGAAATTCCAATGATTCACCCGTTAGGCTCAGAATAGCAAATGACTAAAGCTCACGTTTACAGCCACTCAGGTTGTTATTGTGCCTTTCACGGCCTTTTCTCAACTAGTTTCTGGGTTAGACACTAGTGCTTTCTCTAAAGGCTGTTGATAATGTATTAAGATGAGATAGATACAAGGGATGTGACCCTGCAACTTTGTATTTAGGGTAATGAATTACGAAGTTAGTTGGGTAACCTAACAGTGAGGTTGTACAATCTGCCCTTCAGGTGTGATCTTCAAGCTTCCCAAAGATGCAGACTCATCCAGAAACAAGCGTGAGGCCACAACCTCTCTGCCTCCCGAAGTCAGCTACACTATCCGCATGCATATGGACAATGTAATGCGGACTGACAGAGCCCGGAACCCGTTTTTTGTCAAGGAGTCGTACATCTCAGCCAGAAACACAATGCGCTACAACCGGGGATTCATCTACCTACAGGAAAGCATTGACCGAGCTATCATTGAGACACAGACGGGACAGAAAGCCAAAGAGACAGCCGTGCAGCTGCAGCCATTCCCCTATCCGTGCTATCACCGGGATGAGTGAGTTCCATAATTCATGCATTAATTTTCACATAAAATTTGGTAGATAGATATATGTATGTATCTAGTCCAAAGTTTTTTTGGCATCAATATGCCACATTTGGTCCAATAGATCATGCTCAAACCTAATATGTATGCTTGCGCTTGCCTTCAAGTGTGACTAAGATACTCCTGATATCTCTTATAAGAAGAATGAGCAGGCCACAAACTCTAGCAGGCTGCCTTGTGACCAGCTATAAGATGTAGTGATCCTTGCTTTTCCCTCATTCTGATTTATTACTCAGTTGCACAATTTCTGATATGATAGCTGTGAAATATGGATATTAAATCTGTACAATGGCAAGCACTCAAAGCCTGTCTATCAGGCTCCAGATATGACTGTCAATAAAATAAAAATACAGTAGAAAGGCATTTATTTGTGTAAATAATACAAGGATCGGAAGATTCCTGGCAGAATCTGCAAACTACCCCAATGTTGCTCTTCTGCTATCTGTCAAGTCAGTGACTGAATGATAGGCGTTTTCTTCTGCTGCTGCTGACAATGATTGGACGTTTTCAAGGAATTTGATTGACAATTGCCATCTCTGTATTCCCCAGGTACCTGGAGGCCATCTCTTTTGTCTTCCCTATCATGCTGATGGTAGCCTGGGTGTTGTTTATTGCTGATTTCGTGAAGAAACTTGTGCATGAGAGAGAACTGAGGCTGCATGAGGTAATGTTGTTTTTTTCCCTGAAAGAAAAAAGTTTGCTTTTCTTTCCAAAAAGTAATTAGTCACCCACAGTCATTTGTAAATACAAATTATTTCGGGTAAACAGACAGCGTGATAAGTTAAAAAGAAAAACATCATTTTATTGTCTTAGTCATGTAGTTCCTTATTTTGTTTTTTCACTTTCAAAAATTCCATTCCATATTTATTGACAGGCACCACTGGCAAAACAGGCACAGGATGTGTTTTGACAGTTTCATAAGTTTTTTTCTCTTCATGTTTTTCTCACAGTACATGAAAATGATGGGAGTCAACACACTCAGTCACTTCTTTGCCTGGTTCGTGGAGTGTTTTATCTACCTGCTGGTGACTATCATCATCATGACACTGGTGCTGAAGCACGGCAAAATCCTGCCCAACAGTAACGGTTTCCTCATTTTCCTGTACCTGTGTGACTATGGCTTGAGCATCTTAGCCTTCAGTTATCTTGTCAGCTCCTTCTTTGACAAAACCTACATCGCCGGCCTGAGTGGCAGCCTGCTTTACATCCTCTGCTTCTTCCCCTTCATCATCGTCACCGCACTAGAGGGCAGTCTAACGCTCATCCAGAAGAGTGCCTTGGTAAGGCTCCTGTGAACCTCATTTGTCATCATTAAAGAATATGAAACTCATTTGTATACCGTGTAATAATTTAAATACCAAGTAATGTAATTTGGTTTGGAAAGATAAATAATGTAGAAGAAGATATAGTGACAGTTAGTTTCATTTGAAAATGTTGTTTATTCTATCCATTTTAGAACACATTTTTGTTTTTTTGTTTTTACAAAATGAATGATTTTTGTTTGGATTGTCTCAAAAATGTCACCCCCAATATGGAGCTATCTGCATAAACAGACACACACACACACATATATATGCATATATACGTGTGTGTGTGTGTGTATATATATTTTTGCTGCTCCTTTTTCTTGCTTGTCGTTTTGCATCCTGTCTGATTTCCCTCTGTCTTTTTGACAGGGATTGTTTTCCCCGACCTGTTTCAGTTACGCCAGTCAGTACATGTCTCGCTACGAGGCCCAAGGAGAAGGTACAAGCATGTAGACATCTGACTACCATCAAGATCTCTTTGATATGTGAGCTAAGTGAATCAGTGAAAGGCAGCATAAAACTTTCATTATGTTAACCTCTTTAGGAATTCAATGGAGCAACTCATACTCCTCACCCATTGCTGGAGACACAGCCTCGTTCGGTTGGCTGTGCTGGCTGATGCTCTTCGACTCTATCCTCTACTTCACCATTGGGGCTTACATTCGCACAGTGTTTCCAGGTAAATTGGGGCACAAAAAATAAAAAAGAACAAATTTATTACCTCTTTCACTCAGCTATCGATGCTGATGTCCTGTGGCCATTTTAGTACATCAGACATAGTTTGTCAAGCCGATCGTTATTATTTATTTATGTTTTAGAGTTTTTGTTTGCTAGTCTTTTTTGTCGGGTCAGCTGATATATACACTGTATATAAAATATAAGTGTAGTCTGTCGATCATAAAAGTGATGAGAAAAGTGGAAGATTGTTGGGTTTTCTCTGAATCTTATGGAAGCCCGTTTCCGCCACTAAATAAAAACCAAAAAGCTAGTATCCATAACTCAAAATTTCGAGTTATTTTCTCGAAATTCCGAGTTATTTTCTCAAAATTCCGAGTTATTTTCTCGAAATTTCGAGTTATTTTCTCAAAATTCCGAGTTATTTTCTCGAAATTTCGAGAAAATAACTCGAAATTTCGAGAAAATAACTCGGAATTTCGAGAAAATAACTCGGAATTTCGAGAAAATAACTCGAAATTTCGAGTTATTTTCTCGAAATTTCGAGTTACTTTCTCGAAATTGCGACATATTAACTCGAAATTTCGATTTATTAACTCAAAATTTTGAGAAAAGTAACTCGAAATTTCGAGTTAGCGCTGCCAATCAGTAATCTACGTGAATGACGTCATTTCCTTGTTACCCGGAAGCTGAAGCCCTCAGCTACAAATGCTACAGCTAAGCTACCGGTATTACATCCAGTCGTGAATGCACAGATTGCTGAGTGTTTTCAGCCTGGCTTCACAAATGATGAAAACCCTGTGTTATTAGCTGAATCACATGGTGTTACTATCAGCAAACGTACTCGCGAAAGCGCCAATTTGTTGGGATCCGTTTTTGAGTGCGCGTTCCTCTGCGCCATATGCTTCCGGGTAACAAGAAAGCGACCTAATTCACATATATTTTTGATTGGCAGAGCTAACTCGAAATTTTGAGAAAAGTAACTCGAAATTTTGAGTTACTTTTCTCGAAATTTCGAGTTAATAAGTCGAAATTTCGAGAAAATAACTCAAAATTTCGAGTTATGGATACTAGCTTTTTTGTTTTTATTTAGTGGCGGAAACGGGCTTCCATAGAATCTATTATTGTACGATCTACCGTACAATATAAAGGGCGTTGAGGCGACTGTTGTTGTGATTTGGCACTATATAAATAAAATTGAATTGAATTGAAGAGTGCATTCTTCTTCATGGCCAGCAGGGGGCTGGTTGCATAGACGTCTATGGGAAAACAGCTCTCTCCTCCCGTGGTGCATGAGTTTGTGGTCTGGATTTAGCATGATGTTCATTTTGTAAATTGTGGCGTCCATCTGTTTCCTAGTGTTTGATAGGTTGCTTCTGTATGAGTGTGCAGTTTCCCTGGCTTCCATAGTGGGATCCAAGCTTGCATGCTTGGTTTCAAAAAGATGGTGACAGCAAAAATTTTTAGCTCAAGCCTTAAAAAGATAGCACTGTGCAACCAATGGATAACAGTGGCTGTGTCCATCTTTTATATACATCCTATTCTTAAAGAAAGTAATAGAATTAGAATAACACAGGTTAGAATTCACTTATAGGCGAATGTGTAAGCATTGCCTTAAAATATCAAGTGAAGTGTACACTAATCAGTTTCTAGTTGAAACAAATGCAGGTTGTTTTAGTTTGGTTTACTTTGTTTAGTAGTCCCAGCTGTAAATAGGTATGTAAATATAAATATATTGTGTATGTGAGATTTATTTGCAGTTATTTTACCCATTAGGAAAATATGGCATTCCTGCTCCGTGGTACTTCCCATTCAAACTCTCCTTCTGGGCTGACCTGTGCGGTGTTCGACCACAGAAGAATACGGCCAAAGGACTTCTCTTCACAAACATCATGCAGAATGACCAGCTTGCCTTCTCCAATGACAAGGGAAAAGGTGCGTCAAATAATAATGTGGCACACACAGGAACAAGGAATTCTTGTCTGCTGTTAGTTTAATTTACAGTTTGTCTTCTCTGTGTGTCTCACAGGAAAGAGCACTCTTTCCACCAAGACTGGGGAAAACTTCTCAGAGCTCCCAGTTGGCGTTGCTCTCCATGGTCTCACCAAGACCTATGGTGACCAAGTGGCTATTGAAAACCTTAATGTTTCTTTCTATGAGGGCCACGTCACCTCACTGCTCGGTCACAATGGAGCTGGAAAGACTACCACCATGTAAGTGGGGCAGTTTTTTTCCTTTCCTTTTTAAATACCAGTATGCATTTGACCACCCTGTATACACCCTCCGTGGCAGCAAAATGATCCAATTTAAAATGAGATTTTGTGCATCCCTTTAATCATTCCAAGGCTCTGATGCTGACAGGGAGATTGTTTTGTCCAAATCTGGCACAGCAAATGTACTGTGGTAGCGATTCGCCTGACGGGTCTTCATCAACTAGAGCACTTACATTTACATTTTAAATGCGACTCATTTTGCTGACGCTCTTATCAAGGGCAACATACAAGGAGTGCAGTGGCAGAATGAGGTTTAACACCACTGAAAAAACCAAAAACCAAGAAGAGATTTTATGCCCTATGATATTTTTGAGAACAATAAGTCATCATTTAAGAAGAAACTGCCAGGGAGAAAATATGACAACTAGCAGATAGGACGAAAGGAAAAGGCATTTTCAGCTTTTCAAGTGCCACCTAGTATATGAAAAGTCTTTTGAGCATGTTCTGTCATTTATAACTTGATCTGAGTAATAAAAATTTAATTTGTTTATTCATTATTGTGAATTTTGTTAACAAATGCATGTATTCTTTGTGTAGGTCTCTCCTTACTGGGCTTTTTGCCCCGTCTTCGGGAACCATAGAGGTTTACGGCAGAGACATGCAGACAAACATTGAGAACATTCGCAGAGATCTAGGAGTCTGCATGCAGTATGACATCCTGTTTGATCACATGACCACCAAGGAGCACCTGCTGCTGTATGGACAGATCAAGGCCCCACACTGGTCAGACAGAGAACTACATGAACAAGTCCGCACGTGAGTGACCAGAGCAGGAAGCTTGATATGCTCAGTGTATAAAAGGACGCTCTGTTTTAAGGATGATACCTTGGTGATATATTTTACCTGTTGCAAGGATTCTCTTTACAAGCTGTTTTATATGTACATCATTAAACTCCGTCCTTTGCTCAGTTAAAGGCATGGCCCTCAAATAAAAAGAAAATATGTGCAGAGGTTACGAGACTTTCATAAGAAATAATTGCCAGTGCTTCACACGAGTGAAAGGTTATACAGGGGTAATTTGAAAATCAGTAATGGCTATATAGTGTATTTCCAAGTCTGCAGTAAAAAAAATAAATAAATTGCATCCCTGTTGTCTTTGAATTGCGCTCTTATTTTAGTGTTTTAGAGCTGTCAAATATACCATGTGCTTCTGCAGGAAAACATGAGCAGAATACCATAAAACTCTGAGTTTTAAGTCGCTTCATGTGACTTTTTCTAGATGGTCTTATATGAGCAGAATAGCAGTGAATTTAAAGGCAAGAACTGTTTCTCTCTCCTGGTTTCAGGAAATCTGAAATCCCTGCTGAGTAACTGATAGAAGTGATTGAACTACAACCCACAAACTGGGTTGTAATGCATTGAAAAAAAAAAAAAGTTAGCATGTGCTCCATCCTAAATGCTTTTCATCGACTTTGCTCCCAGGATCCTAGAGGACACGGGGATGTATGCTCACAGACACAAGCGGGTGGGCACCCTATCAGGCGGCATGAAGCGCAAGCTCTCAATCTCCATCGCCTTAATAGGGGGCTCTCGCGTGGTGGTTCTGGATGAACCCACTACAGGAGTCGATCCCTGCTCCAGGCGCAACATCTGGGACACTGTAATCCAGCACAAGAAAAGTAAGTCTGACAGGCACACTCAAACACTGAACACTGAAATAACATCCCCATGAAGTTTTTTCTTTCACAGGAAATCTGAGACCTGCACATATGCAGTCTCAGTTGGCCAACTTTAACTTGACATGTCTGTATAAATCGCTGGTTTTTGTAGTTTTATTAATGCGCATCCTCATTTCTCCTTCCTGGATGGTGACAAACGGCAGGTGCAGGGAAAATATCTCACTTGTCTGAGTTACACTGACTCAGTTTGTTTTTGAATACAATTTAAGGACTGGTTGATTGCTTTTAAAGCCCTTTAATACCCACGTGTGTACCCTTGCATTTATATATCTCATATACCAAATTGTGTGTGTATATATATATATATATATATATATATATATACATATATATATATATATATATTTTTTTTTTTTTTTTTTTTTAATCTGTTGTATTTGTCTATCCTTATCTTTGAGGGAAACACCAGTTTTCTATCTGTTTTCTAAGAAACACGGTGGGCAACAAGCTCACTGCAGGACTTTTCTCTGCTTTGTTTTGTGAATGGACTTTAGCGAAGCATAATTTTAATATAAATGAGGAGGTATTTTTAGGCTCTCTTAGCAGATGTTTCTGGAAAATATCATGTAATTGGCGTCATCTCAGACGTTTGGGAGATTTTAGTGCCAGAAAAATCTGTTTCAAAATAAATCTTCCACATCTCTTGCTGTTTCTGTGCCTGTTTCTATGATGTGTTTGCATGATAGAGCTTGTGTTTGGATTTGTCTTTGTAATGTTTGCTTTTTAGCTTGTTTATTTGGAGTTGCTGAAGCCATAAAAGTATGGCAAAGCTTTACAGACTAGCTTAGTTGATAAATATAATCTTACAGATTTTGTTTTGTAATTTTCACCTCCATTTTACATTTGTGTAAGATTTACCTGTTAAAGAAGAGTGTAATATTGCATGTGTAATTTTTTTTTATATGTGTGCCCTCTCAGACCGCACAATCATCATGTCCACCCACCACCTTGATGAAGCAGAAGTGCTGAGTGACCGCATCGCCTTCCTGGAGAAAGGAGGATTAAAATGCTGTGGATCTCCTTTCTACTTGAAAGAAAAGCTAGGCCAAGGCTACAAACTCACCCTCACCAAAAAGGTAATCATCTAATCGCCATGTCAGTCGAAGCAATAAAGACTCATGCTTACAGCAGCTTTTTTCCACAACATGAAATTTTAATGAAAATCTACTTCCACTTATTTATTTTTTAGTGAAATATGCTTTCCCAGCAGACAACTGGTTCCAAAAATGAGAGAACAGCAGCTTTCCTCTGATGCATTTTACTCAGAATGGTTCTTAGCAGGGAGGCATCTTGCAAAGTAAATGGTCATCACAGGCGTAGCATTTCACCAAAAGCTTTTATGAAAGAGCTGGACTGTTTGTGTAAAACCAAACCCAGGGTTTTATCTTTTCCCAGATGACATGTTGCAATAGGTCAATTTGTATCAGATATATTAAAAAAAGGGCCACATGAACTATGTTAAGACACACAGAAATGATGCCCTCTCATGGATAAATAACGATCTGATTTTGTATATTTTGATCAAACCTGAAGTTTCTGTCAGTATTCTGTACTTTAAGAAAAGTGTCCTCTACGATGATATTCAGTCATTTCAGCAATCTAAAGCAGAAACCATCAGACAGTGTAAGGAAAAAAAGTGATTTTTTCCAAGTTTATCTCAGCTTTGCTTAGTCATATCACTTGTAATCCTGAAAAGCAGGAACAGTGTGTTATAAGTTAGGTAGTATGTTATAAGTAAGATTTCACTTTCCTAATATTTTCTACTTGCAGGTGCAAAACACAGAAAATAAACGGATTGACAGCGCTGAAGTTAAAGCCTTTGTCCAAGCCCATGTACCTGAAGCACAACTGAAAGAAGCCCAGGGCAATGATTTGGTCTACTCACTGCCACCCTTCAACTCATCCAACGCCTCCTCATACCGCTCTCTGCTTACCGCACTGGACTCCAACCTGGATGCTCTACAGTTGGGGGGTTATGGTATCTCTGACACTACACTAGAGGAGGTAAGCTCTCACACTGATGCCGAGGTACATTTAAAGGCCCCTTTTGTTAATATGATCCAAACTTAATCATACTAACATATCTGCCAGCATATCATAAACCCTAAAAAAATAGGGTTATCATATACAGATACTATATATTGTTTTTTATATATATTTGCAGGTGTTCCTCCAACTGACTCATGGACAGACAGAAGCTGAAGCTAAAGCTGAGGATGGCCTCCCATCTGTATCAGAGACGGTTTCCGACAATATATCCATCGACAGCTTGTCTTTAGACGACAGTGACAGCAGCACAAGCTTCAGTGACAGGATCAGTGAGTTCACTGGGTTTTTTTTTTTTGTTGTTGTTGTTGTTGGTTTGTTTGTTTTTGTTAACCAATTGCTGTCATCTTCTTTTTGTAAAAAAAAAAAAAAGCTGCTAAACTGATACCTCTGACAAAAAAACAACGAAACAAAGAAACACTGATAAAAACAGTATATACTACAACGTCAAGACAAGGAAAATTAAATGACAGAAGTTTTATAGTCAAAAAAGTTAAATTTTCTTAATATTCAACAGTAACTTTAATCATACAGAAGAAAACAAGAGACTGAAAATACACTACACAGAGAATAGATGGTTGAACTTTATAATTAACATAACATTTATTCAGCATCACACACCTTTAGACCTCAGAGTTAACATTTGTCACTTCCAGCAGTCATGCATGTATTAAAGTAAAATAAGTGATTACTATAAAAGCTTTGGTTACACTTTAAATATAAACACAACCAGCTCCACCAAGCTTGTTGCTGAGCTTGTTCTACAACTTCTACAACTGGAGCAGTCTTCTTGATGGATTGCACTGTCATCTTTTGTGTCTGCATGGTAGCCTTTAGCTTTACTGTCTTTAAATGACAATGAAGGCTTCATAAAAGTGCTAAGATAGCAAGTGAATTTTCCCCAAAATCATTCTCTCCTCGCTCTGCTCTCCTTTTGTGTGTTTCAGACCTTACCAGTTCATCCACAGTGACCGGCATGGCTCTGGCCTGGCAGCAAATGTCAGCCATCCTGATCAAGAGATTCCACCACAGCCGCAGAGACTGGAAGGGCCTGATTTCCCAAATCCTGCTTCCTGTTCTGTTTGTAGTGTTTGCTATGAGCCTGGGGTCTATCAAAAGCGACGTGCAGCACTATCCTGAGCTACAGCTCAGCCCTGCGCTCTACAAGATCGGACCAAGCTACTCCTTCTTCAGGTCAGTACCTGCAGAAGTGAAAATACAGTTAAACCATAAAAAGAGACAAAACAGAAGTTAATTAGGCAAATAAGTGTGCTTCTATGTAAAATGTTTGAAATATTTGAGAATATCTCAGGAAGTTAGTTTTTGAGTTAGCAACAAATAAACACAGAAGAGTGAAAATTCTACTGGAAAAGAGGAAAGTAGTTTTATGATTTGCCAAAGTAGCAATATAAAACAAGCCCACACTTTTGGGCATTGTATCTGGGGAACCATATAAATCACATAAGCCACAGGGCTACAGACAAATATCATCATAACTAATGTTGATAATCACTTCCTGAACTGAATGGTTGATACACCACCTTACTCGACAGGTTCACTGGGGTCCGCATCATTTGCAGGAGTCATGCAACACTTGTTATAAAAGGATTTTGATTTGATCCTGTAGTTTGTTGAAGGGCATGTGGACCTTAAAATGCGAGAGCACAAGAGACTATGTGAGGGTAAGAGATGTTTGCGATAAAGACGGCTACAATGTGAGATCAAAGGAAGAGAGATTAGGAGTGTCAGGAGATTGCAAGATTTCTTCATCCTCCCGATCTGCTGTTGTTTGATCAAGGAGATATGTAGCAAGAGAGAAAATGCTGAGGTGCCAAATTGTATCAGAGACCGTATGGATGCTCCTCCCAGTCCTCTTTAGTTTGCTATACAAAAGGGATTGAAAATGATAATTAATTATTCATCTCAGAAACAGTGGGGTTTTTTGCAGTGCAGAAGAAGGTTATAGGTAGTTTAGGGTCAGAGATGCTTCAGCGTTTCAACATTTTTGGAACTTTCCCGGAACACTGTGTTTTCTTAGTTTTTTCTAAGAGTGATGCAAATGTAATATGATTTTTATTTATGAGGCTACTTGTGTGCGTTTTAAGGCAAGGAATGGTAAATAAAACAAATCCACTTAAATTTAAAGTGACAAGTCAAATGTCCTCATTCTTTCTCTAGTTGCTCAGAGAAGCCATTCTAATGGTTACATTAGTAACCATTAGAATATCTCAGTTAGTAGGTAAATGCTGTTGATCCTTAGCCCTCAAATCATCACATAAATTAAGTAAAATCTGGCTGGCTGGCTATCAGTTTTCAATTCAATTCAATTTTATTTATATAGCGCCAAATCACAACAAAAGTTGCCTCAAGGCCTCAAGTTTTAGCAGTCTGCTTAGTGAATGCTCATGAAATAACCTTTTGTGTTTGTTATATCCTCTTATTGTAACATATCTGGTGTTCCCCAGTCAAGGCTAACTCTTTTCTGATTCTACAGCAACCAGAATCCCAACTCACAGCGTCTGGCAGACACCATGATGTCATTCCCTGGGATGGACACCACCTGCCTCGACAAGCCTGATAACCTGTGAGTAATTATACTACTAATGGCATCTTTTTTGTTTGTTTTTATCAGTGACATGCTGATTCCTGTACTGGGTTTCTCTATGTATTTAAGCCTTTGTCAAATGTACAGTGTTTTTATATTTCACTTCATCCAAGTCTCTTTCCATCTTTATTTTACAAGGCTTTCCTCTCTGCAATTCCTGTCGCTGTCTCTGGTCTCTCTCCTGTCCCTCCACTCTTCATTTCTCTGCTGCTCTGCTCAGTGTATGTGGCTGAAAGCCTGCAGCAGGACTCTGCGATGTGAGAGCATCATCTGTATTCCATAAACACCCCGTGTTTATAGGGAAGATTTTCCCCTTGCAGGCACTCAAATCAATGTTGGCACTCATGAACCAGACCTCAGAGGCATTTTAAAATTCTCAGGAAAATAAAAAAAAGAGAGTGAGAGAAAGAGAAGGGACAGAGAGAGAGCGAGAGAGAGACCCTGTCATGGAAAAAGAGGCTGCATGTCCGCTCATCATGTCCAGCAATTACAGCAGGACAATGACTGATTACTGTATTTACATTTTTTTTTTACATATATAGAAAATATATTGCATCATCCTCTGATTATGATCATTGTTACTTGGTGTTAGAAATCTAAAGTAACAGGTGTGTATGCAAATAATATTGCTGCAACCTGTTTTTGATCTGCACAGAGCGTCCCTGAAAGCATTTGGCAGAGAGCAAAATGCGTGGGGGTTGAACATCAGCCCACACAAACAGAAATTTCACACAATATGATATTACAGCACACATTAACAGCTTTGAAAACTGTTATCAAAGGAAAGATTTAGATCCTGATCTCACAAAAAATCATGTAAGCCTACAGCTACTTCATAAACGGTTTTAGATTTTACAGTTTTCTTTCTTTTAGCGGGCCATCATATCTCCTCACTTTCAAAATATTTTCTGGGGTGTGTCTAGGGAGAGTGTTGTGGTATGTACCGCTCACTGCAAACTCACTTCATTTCACTTGGTGAAACTTTTTTTCCCCTCTTTTTCAGTGACTGCACAAGAAACACAAACAAGTGGAGCTCCAGTGGAAACACCACGAAAGGATTCAACATCTGCAAATGCACTCGGAAAGAACAGGTGAGACTAGGTCACAGAGAACAGTGCGATTGAGTGATTCTCTGTGTTCTCACTTGTGTGTGTGTGTGTGTGTGTGTGTGTGTCAGCACATAAACGTGTTTCCTGTGCTCACGTTTTTTTGAAAAAGGGAAGATATTTATTTATCTTTTCTTTGCACTGCAGATGTGCGACAAAGACAACTACCAGCCCCCCCATACGGAGATCCCTTCATCTCAGATTGTTTATGATCTGAATGGCATCAATGTGGAGAACTACCTAGTGGCTACAGCCAATGACTTCATAAGGAACAGGTGAATAGAGCCAATATATCCATGTGGTTAATAAAGCCACAGTGAGACTTTTATACATGCCTCACTGATAATTTACTGCACTCTGTGTTGCAGTCAAAGTATTCTCTGATTAAATGAGCCGAATTAAGCAATGTCCAAGTACATTCAAATTTCAGCATACTGTGGCATATTGCTCAGAATTTTAAATCATATTTCATAACATTACATCATTAAAATGAGCTACGATAGTTAGGAATCGTTTGCAAATCTTTTCATTCATTTCATTTTTTTATTAATTCAGAGGAGCCAATTGACCTAAATGAAATTCCAGAATTCTGCAAGCAGTCTCTGAAATAAAGTTTGTTAGTCATCTGGGAGGCTTTAAATGGTCCTAACAGTATTCAGCTGCATGGAATGACTGGTGTTTTACCAAAGAAAGATGTGCAGAAATCTAATTAATTATGAAAACTAGTTAGTAAGTGCCTAAAGGTATAGTTTTCCTGATTTCTCAGCTTGACACAAATTGGTTTCTAGCACCTTGTTGATAATGGTAATCATACTTATAATTTGGGCTTGGGTGCTTTTACCCTGAAATGGATCTCTCATCTGCATATGTTGAAAATTTACTCTTGATTAAAAGCAAAACAACCAAGTGAAAATCACAGTGTGTTACATCGAGTTTCTCAGTATCAAGCAAAGCTCCTTGTTTTAGTCAATGTTTTGTTTTTCCAGGTATGGTGGTTTTGCTTTTGGCATGCCACTCCCAGCGGACTTAAAAATGGACATCACAACAGTGCCCAAAAACCGTACGCTGTCTAAGGTAACGTTCTCCCGCTGCTTCCCTGCCCCTTTTGTCATTATCAGATTAATTGCCGTACTGATTAGTTGTCAAGAGTTAAAACCTGATGTCATAACCAAACGTGTTTACTCAGTGCATGGAAATGGAGCTGAATTGTTACACCATCATTTTTATCATACATATGCTTTACTGCAGGAATTGTGCCAGTGTAGATGAAGACATCTGCCCTCTTTGTGTTATTAAAGTGTTTTTGTTGTTTTAATATATAGTATACCTACATTTCCTGATCTCTAGTGTTGTGAATGATGTTCGTTTTTATGCATGTCTGTGTTTTTGCTTGTGTAGGTCTGGTTCAACCCTGAGGGTTACCACACAATGCCAGCATACTTAAACAGCCTCAACAACTTCATCCTACGCTCCAATCTGCCAGCAGACAAGGATCCACGCAAATATGGTAAGCTAGAATTGGTGAAGAAAAAAAAGTAAAAGTCTTAGTACACATGTTTGAGATGTCACTTCAGCTGATGGGGGATTCTGTACAAAGAAATGCATTAATAACAAACATCAGTTTTATCTAACTTTTGGAATACTGAAATGGATTTTGGCCACAGCTTACTCTTATTTGTAATGTGATTAAAGTGAGTTTTAGAAAATGTACCGTATATGTATGTTATGTTTGCTGTATTTTATTTTATGCCTTCAGGCACAAAACACTGGTTATTGCAAAGATAGGGTAAGGCAGAGATTGAAAAAGACATGACTGCACAGGAGAGAGGCACATCAGTATTAGAAAGCTGCCCCTCACTGATAGCCTGGTGCATTTTGTATACTAAACATACAGTAAAGAAAGCTGTAAACAGTGTGTTTACTCATGGTTCATTTCACTGGATTAAAGCCAGGGGGTGCTGTGTGTCCTTACGCTCACATCACTATGCATGGTGAATACTGATGAGTGCCACTCACTGGGGAGATCTGCTAAAGAGAAACGAGGCTGGCCCACGTTTTCAGTACTGTTTCAGCTTCTGAGTATTATCCTGACCATCTGCCTGCAGGCAAGAGTACACAGTCATGCACTCATACACAAATGCATATATAGAATTGCTCATAAAAACATGTATGAATAGCAGAACGGGCACACACACACATTTATTCCCCAGTGGATGATAAAAGTGCTTGAGGGTAAAGTGTAACCATTTAAATGTTACCTGCAAACTCAAAGCGGTGGCAGGGGTTGTCCGGGGTGGAGATCCAGGGAGATTACTTTTCAAGGTGACTGCTTTATCTGTTAAAAATTATATCCTAGCCTTTGCATTGTGTACTACAGTTTAATTTGGGGGTTGGGCCCCATTGGATGTTTGCATCAAACCGATTTTTCATCTCACTCTTGCAGGATTTCTGACTACAATTACCCACTGGTGCATTTGTACAAAAACACTACTGTCCAGATCATAAACTCAGATTACTCTTACCTGCAACTGTGTTGTTTATTTCAAGTTTTTCCTCACCCATTCCCCAGAAATCATTGATTTTCTCACCTGCCTAATAGTCCACCTTTAGAAGATTTGATTTGAAAACGCATGCTCAGCTTGAGTCTCTTAGAACTAAACGTAGTATAGATAATCAATTTCTTTAGTTTAGCCGGTTGAACTACACGTCAAACATGAACATTTGCTTTTGAGGTTTTGGGACTTCTTTTAGAAAAGAAATGGCACAAATTCAAAGGCTCAGGTTCTCTAAAATGGGGGTATTTGCCCATTTTCAAACCACTATGACAACATAAATAATATCTGTGCATATAAATATACTTATTAGTAAAACTATTGCTAATTATCATTGCAAATGCACAAACCAGGTATGGGAACATTTGAATTCAGTGCAGACGTATTGTAGTATCAGTAATTACAGATGTTTTAGGCAGTGGTACTAATCAATTTCATCAAAGTTGTCTTGAGTAATGCTAATCCCGCAGCCTGCTTTGGGGCTTCTGTGCTGTAGGTGAACTCACAGTCCTATTTCAGGAAATGCAAAATATGTAGGGCTACAGTTCATGTCTCTGAGCATCTCAAAGACCCAGAAAAATGATAAAGAAAATTCAATTTCCTTTGTGCGCACTGGCAAATGAAACCATCTTCTGCTATAATTTTTCAATTGACTGTGTCCTAGGCTAAGAGAATATCATTGCTCATTTGCTTCCTGTGCTGACAAATAGCTTGCATGCTGTTGTTTTTCTTTTGCTAACACAGTACTCTGTTTCTTTCTGTTACAGCCATTTCAGTTTACAGCCAACCCTATTTTGGACGGGCGGATGATGAAGATGTAGTGTAAGGGTCATGCTTAAAATTCTTCTGCAGAATTGACTGCTAGTGCATTACTAGACAAATAATCTTAGAAAAATAGATCTGTATTTGCATCTTAATCTGTGAAAATATTCCCCAATTAATCATGTGTTTATGTGTTTGGGTTTTTTTTTGTTTTGTTTTGTTTTTTTACATCTAATTCAAGATGGATTCAGGGCAAAGATGTACATGACAAAATTATTTATACATATTTGATTTTCTTAATTGATTTCCTTAAGCTTACAGTATTGATCAGAGTCCCAATTTAATGAATGTTTTGGAATGAATATTTCGGTAAAGGTGGAAAAGAGATTTAGTTTAAATGAATGTGTGCACATGTTCCAGAGGAGCAAATCAAATACATCATTTTGAGAGTGGATTGGACTGACCTTGTGTTCTCTCTAGAGCCTTATTACTACTAAGCATCTTACTGGCAATTTTAGAGTTATTGGTCAGTTTTTCCACATATGTCACATTTATGTTCAGTGTCTGTGTAAAACTTTAATAGGTGTAGTCTGCTGAGATGCTGTAGCAGCTGAATGGGTGATATTAGGCTTCCTTACTAGATGTATTGATTTGCCCTGAGCTGTGTTAAAGATACAGCAGACTTATTACTCTAAATGTCTTGATTCTCACAATATAGTAGCTTTGCCCATGAGAGAAAATCTAAGGCTATGCTGGCTGTCTTGATAACAAGCCTGCTCTGTAGCTGTCGCTCCTGACTATCCTCTGTAGTTAGTGCTGCCCTGAAACGCCCACCACATGTCCCTCTCTGTTGTTCTCACTCCTTCCCACTCGGACACTCTGCCAGCTTCATCTTCATCCTCTTTTCAGCTTCGTGCAGTTCATTGTGTTTAGTTTGAGGTGTTGTGCCCCAGCCAGAGGGGAGTGGTAAAAGTAGTTCAGTTGCGTGCAGGGTAGGCGAGAGAGCACTGGAGACGAACAGGTACTGGCTTGGCATCAAGAAAGTTTAAATGAACACGCTGGGTAGAAGTCGAACTGAGGGGATCAAAGCTTCAACTGGATTTCTGGGGTCTAATCTGGACAATAGGCTCTGCAGTCTCACAGAAACACCCTTGGCTTGCTGACTGTACAGCAACAGCAGTGTGAAGTTGTTCTCTGCGTGAAGTGATCTGTTTCTCTTGCTGTTATCTTGTCAAAGATGATTCGCAAGCGTCTCTTTTTCTTTCACAAAGCTGTTTGTTATTAATGGGATTCCATTCATTGTGAGATTCCTCAGTAGTTCAAATGAGTCACGTCCCAGTAGGGAATAATATGATAATTCTGGTTAAAATGAGCTAGTATTTTCAGAAAATACATACACCTGGTTGAACGCCAGTTTATATTCACTCTTCTGCACCGTCTGTTGTTGCTATTGTAGTAGTTTTAATTCAAAAGAACAGAACAAAAGAAATAAAAACACAACACAATAAATACATGGCCCAGTAACATGATAAGTGCATTATTCATGATAACTCAATGGTTAATGGTATTTAATCACATCACCTGGATGATCTTTTCTTCACAGTGTCCAGGGAGTGCTTCACATCCTTGTAGCTATGTGCGTGCTCACAGGCTTCTCAATTACAACAGCCAGTTTTGCCCTCTATGAAGTCACTGAGCACCAAAAAGGGTCCAAGAGGCTTCAGCACATCGCTGGCATCAGCGAGTCCTTCTATTGGATTGTAAACTTCATCTATGACATGGTAACGTCATATTTCTTTAATTGGTTACAATATTGAAAACCATGTGTTCAACTTAATTTCATCCATATATCTTTTTTAAAAGTTATTAAACGAAGTGACTTTCTGTTGCTGCATTGTGCCCCACCTTTTTCCATAGGTCATCTATTTGGTCCCCGTAGCTGCGACCGTTGTTGTGATTGCTGCCTTCCAGATTCCAGCATTTACAGAACGCCAAAATTTGGGTGCTGTCACTCTCCTCCTGGTGCTCTTTGGGTCAGTAACTTTGAAAAAAGTAGATTCACCAATTGTAGTCACATTGTAGTTGTACTGGAGTGCATATTGGTGACAAAAATGTATTTGATAATGAACCAGTCCTTCGTGTGGCTGAAAATTTTGAAAGACAATCTTTTAGAGATTGTTCTCTCTACAGTAGCTATACTACTGGATTGCTTTCCATTATGAAAGCAAACATTTATTTTATTTTAACTTAATTTGGGTATCATTCTGTCATATAATATTATAATACTTACTAATGGCTAAGGTCAGAGAACATGACAATGTCACAAACTATGGATGCAACACAATAGCAAAGTAGCAGTTAGACAAGCAGTCAGATTGAAAGGTTTAGTGCAGGTAATCTTTGCTACCACTTCATAAAGAGGGAAATTAAAGAGACTGCTAATGGCCTAAATGTTCACTAGGATAACGGTCTGTACTGTAATGACTGCTTATGCCACTTTTAGTTGCAATATACAGTATTGTGCAGGAAAAAATGCTGTAAACAAAGAATGCTTTCAAAAATGGAAGTTTAATAATCATTTATTTTCATCAATCAACAAAATGCAGTGAATGAACAAAAGAGAAATCTAAGTCAAATCTATATCTGGTGTGACCACCCTTTGTCTTCAAAACAGCATCAATTCTTCTAGGTACACTTGCACACAGTTTTTGAAGGATCTCGGCTGCTTGGTTGTTCCAAACATCTTGGAGAGCTAAACACAGATCTTCTGTGGATGTAGGCGTCCTCACGTCTTTCTGTATCTTCATGTACTCCCAGACATATTTGATGATGTTGAGATCAGAGCACTGCGGGGACCATACCATCACTTTCAGTACTTCTTGTTCTTCTTTGTGCTGAAGATAGTTCTTAATGATTTCTAAATGGGGTCATCGTCCTGCTGCAGGATACATTTGTGGCCAGTAAACAATCATTTATATTTCTGAAAACATTCTGTGTTTCCAGCATTTTTTCACACCTGCCTAAAACTTTTGCACAGTACTGTAACTATTTTTACTTAACTCTGAGTTTATTTTCAACCTGAACCACACTGAATGATGGACATGTTTATAAAAAAATGTTTTAAGGGAACCGCATCAAATCTGTCATAGAGATGGTGAATGTGTTGTTCTGGCTGTTGCCCTGCTGAGACAACAGCAGGAAGTGTGTGAAGTTTCCAGAAGCATCTGTACTGCTCTAAACCAAACCTATTCATTGAATGGTGCTTTATGCTTGCAGCAGGCCCATCACCCTCAACATGAACCCAGCTCATCCAAGGAGTCAAACAGGGAAAATACTGATTCATTCAGATGGACAATACATTTCTTGCAGAGGACTTTCCAAAGTCAAGCAATCATTGAAAGGTTTATACATTTTCAAAAGCCTATCTCCACACATGCACTGCAATTCTGTGCCAGTAGGTTGGATTTACAGCGCAGAGCATAAGGACGAGCAAACGCTGCAAAAAAGTTTATTGTGAATTTCTTGCTAAGACAGATGGCAGTAGGACTGCAATGCTAATGGAAAATCACTGCCAACATGTTTATCCCATTCAAGGCAAAGACACTAGAGAGGGAGAAAGGGAGGAATCAGGAAGCAACAGGGCTTATGGCAATAACAGAATGACTTAGTATGAGATAGAGGTTAGCTATAATCTCGAAATACAAAGGTTTCAATTCAGTCTGACAAAGAGATTTAGATTTGGGGATGGTATCAAAACCCCTGATGTGTCATGTTTCGCCTCATCTGAATTACTGGGATTATTTACATCAATCCCCGAGCTGCTGCTGAGGTTTACACTCTTGTGTTTGCCGTTGTTGTTTGGAGGCCTAGTCCTGAGCCCTAGATTTTAGAACGCCAAGTCAGGACTCTGCTTCTCATTTATCAGACAGATGTCTCCTTCCCAAGCAATGAGTAATCACAGTGCTCCATCTGTCAGGCTGCACCCACCTGGTCTGGTGTTCAGCCTTCTTGCTTCTGTTCCTTGTCATGGCTTGGCACCCACACTTGCCTACCAAGCACTTTTTTTGGGCAAAGCATGCAGATGCTTTGTCTCTGTCTGGCTCTATCTGTTTGTGTCTGTCTGTTTCATTTCCCACCCTGCTCTTTCTCCCCTCCTTCTCTTCCTCTCTGTATTGCTGACCCAGACTTACCAATCAAATGGACAAACAGATTATGCGAGGGAAAAGAGAGAACAAAAAAAGAAAGATCTTTTTTTCCACCTTGACGATATAGGGAGAAGTAATTTATCTTCCTCTATTTTGGCTTCATGACTGAATGTTTACCCTCGTTGTAGCGTGGTATATTACACCTTCTCTTTTCAGTATTCTTTGCTGGCTTCTTTTTCTTAAGGCTCATAGCTACTCTGTCTGGCTCTCTTCAGACAAGCCTATATTTTAGAAGGTGCATTTGTAAGCAAGACTGCACAATTTCTCTATTAATTTTATATTATAACCTTCTGACTGTTTTCTGTATTTCAAACCAACCCAACCACATTACCACAGCTTTGAAGTGCATCTGTGGAGTTATTTTTTTAAGTTTAAAATGCGATTATTCCGTAATCTCAGGTTTTCCACCTTCCCATGGATGTATCTGTTTGCCGGGATCTTCAGGGATGCAGAGATGGCCTTTATCAGCTATGTGTGCATCAACCTCTTCATCAGTGTCAACACCATCTTGACCACCTGCATCCTCTACTTTCTGGGTCAAATATCAATGCACAATCCTGAGGTAAGATTAACTGTAAGAATCAGGGGAAACTTAGAAAACATACCTTGGTTGTCCATTGACAGGAGAGTGAAGAATTCAAGATGAGCTCAGTTAAACTCAGTTTCACATCCTCAGATCTTGTCCCCTCTTCTGTCCTTCTCTCCTGTAGGCAATCCAGAAAATCTTCCAGAAGCTGAGCTACGCCTTCCTCATCTTCCCCCAGTTCTGCTTTGGGAATGGGCTGATGGAACTGGCCAGAGGTGACATAGAGGTCCAGATTCTCAGTGGCTATGGAGTCGATGCCTATAAGAACCCATTCTCCACAGAAGCTCTGGGATGGATGTTCATCTCCTCCATCATCCAGGGCCTGGTCTTCTTCACGCTGCGTCTTTTGATCAACAGATCTCTAATGCGCAAAGTCAGGTGAGAAACACAGAAGTCAGAGCTGGTAATATAAAGGAGAATATACATTCACAGAATCTTTAACTGAGATCAGTTTTATTTGCTTTCTTTAAAGGTAGGATGGACTTGCAAATGCACAAGATGTGTTTTCTGCTAACACTGATAAAGCAGTCTTCTTGTAGCCAAAAATCTGAAAATGAGATGTAATAAATGCAGATAATATGCAACCGGGTGGTTAAATATGCAACAGAGCAACGTTAAGTAATTAGAGAAGACAATTGCAAGTAAAATTAGATTTTTTTTATTCTAAGTGGGCCAAGATTTTGGTGATTTTATTTTATTTTTTTTTGTGGCAGGGACTGGGGGGTGATAAAGCATTTACATTAACTAGAATGCCTTGCACTTATTTAAAAACAAAACAACAACCTTTCTGTATTGTAGGCGTCTAATTTGCTACATCAAGACTGTGCCCCAGGCGGCTTATGATGATGATCAGGATGAGGATGTGGTATCTGAGCATCTCAGAGTGGCCAGTGGAGCAGCTAGCTCAGACATACTGCAACTCAACCAGCTCACAAAGATCTATCAACACCTCAGTAAGAAGGTCCACGCTGTCAAGAATCTGTCTGTGGGCATCCCTGCAGGAGAGGTAAGCCTCAGAGGCAAGAGCACAGAATACTAATATAGTAAAGCTGTTCTAAGGCAAGAGGGTAGCAAAATGGGGGGTATTGTGTAATAATGTCTAATCTCTTATGGCAGCAGCATAACTCTATAATTACCCAGAAATCACACAGCCTCTGTTTTGTTATTTCTGAAGAGCTGTGCGGTGGTACTAGTCGCTGTGTGCAATGGACTCGTCAAAGATTGCAATTAATTTAAAATACCAACAGCCTACTGTTATTACACAGCTGAGGATTTGGAGCCACTGTTGGCGGCTATAACAAGCATGTACAACATTGTACATTTTAATATGGACTAAAAAGACGGGCCAGCATTTTCATATTCTTCTGCAGTCAGTAAAAAGTGATCATTTTAAGCTGTCGTTTTAATTTACTCTCAAAGCCTTTATTTTATTTTGACCAATTTCAGTCTAGTCTTTGATCCAAGTCATTTTTATTCTATTACTTCAGATGTCTGGTTGTATGAAAAAGTTTTCTTTGGACACACTTCTTTTTTACACAGTTTTGCAGCACTAAATACTGACCTAGCTAATCTTTAAAGAGCCCAGCTTTACATCACAGTACTGCATAATAGCAAAATGCTTGAAGTTACTAAGAAACTAGTGTTTATTTTTAGTGCTTTGGCTTGCTGGGAGTGAACGGAGCAGGAAAAACTACCACCTTCAAGATGCTGACTGGAGACGTTAGCCCCACTGATGGCACTGCACAGATCAAGGACTGGGATGGGTAAGCTTTATGTAACATGTGAATGTTGCCTAGTGCATGTTTGTATTTAATCTGTTTTTCTTTATTACCCCCTTCTTCCACCACTGGATTAACTTAGCGGGAATATTTGTGTTTTTATAACCACTCCTGCATCTTAGCTGCACACTCAAGTGATGCAGAGGTGTCAGGATAAGTATGTACACATTCCAGCAAAATAAAGATGACTTATAGAATTAAACATTTACAAGAAAGAATTTCATTTTATTGGTACAGGTGCATAGGTAATTCCAAAATTTAATGACATAATGCAATCATTCACATATGAGGAATGTTATTAGTTTTTATTGGGGAAAATTTGAATATGATAGTTTTGGGATTTAGAAACTAGCAATTTTATCTTAAAGATGTATCTGAAGAGCTTTCATACAAGTAGCAATGTACAGTCCTGCTGTGTTGTCAGTATATAAAGTGGATATTAGCAAGCTAGATAGCACCCCACAGACAGCAGATCCTCTGAAACACCCTACATGCCTGTCCCACATCATGTGGTGAATGCTGCTTAAGAAAATCTTTCTTTGTGTGTGTTTTCCCCCCAGACATTTAGTAGACATCATGGAGTGCCGGAAACAAGGAATTAACATCGGCTACTGTCCTCAAGTGGATGCACTGGATGATTTGCTCACTGGAGAAGAGCATTTGTACTTCTATGCTCGCATACGTGGCATCTCAAAGTGGGAGACAGACCGGGTAAGGAAGAGCTGCAGACTCAGTGCTGCCTATTGTCACTTTGCCAAGTGACAATAGCATTCAAAAAGTGACACGGGATCTGATATAAATTCAAAGGTGCACTTCCAGCGCAGGACTAGAAGCTGATGCTGCTCCTATGCATACTGAATCAGAAAGTGTGCAGCAATGAATGATGTGTGATGAAAGCTGTAGAATCTGTAGCGAAATGAAAAAGCTTTTGTTGTCAGCTTGCGCAGTCCAAACATCAGAATTGAGCTGATGTAGTATGCATTACTGCGGAAAAATTTATATTTAAATTCTGCTTTTATGACAGGAGAATCTTATTTGACATGCCACTTAAGCCTCAATCTTCTCATTTATCATTCCTGAGAACTAATCAATCTTGCTTCTGTGGTGATTGCTGAGTGTGTCTGCTTATTAGAGGACTCTGCAGAGCAACCAATCAGCACGTGATGTGTGCTTAATATCAATATCCCATCAATATTTCTTTTTTGAAAGACAGAGAAGAACAAAAATAAGCAGCTCTTAGGAGTGTGAAAAATTGTGGAAAATATCATGACAAGCTGTAAGCGCTGTCTGCTTTTTTCTCTTTCTTTGCACCATTTTGAGGTCAGAATGAAGAACAACAAAAACATTGTCTCTGACAGTCTCAGGCATTTTACCAACAGAATTGAGCACGCACATTACCAAGTGTGCTGCACATAGATACACATGCTTACACAGACAGTAAAGCACAGAAATGGATCTGTCTGACATTAATCACCCTCACTGCTGTTGTTACAGCCCCTCCTCTCCGGTCGGTATACTGACAACAATGGTTATAATGACAACTGCAGCAGCATCAGGCTAATTCTCAAAGCTGAGGTTTTATATATAGAGTTCCTCTTATGTTGTCTCCTACTGACAGTCCCCTAGCTGTGCATAATGAGACAGGCCTTAATGGGGTCATTTTGCATTGACATGGTTTTGTTGGCTTAATGAGCTGTAACATCAAAGGTGATAGAAAGCAGCTTTTATGAGAGAACATAAAAACATCATATTTTGATTTGAACCTGCTGCATGAGGAATAGTCTATGTTACCAGTCTTTATCATTCACATAACAAAATACTGTGTATTTGTCTAGTATGAAATTGTCTAGTATAAAACTTTTAAAAACAGTGAATGGTAATGAAAACTCTAGACAAAAGGCGAATTGTCTTACAGAGAAACAGCAGAGACTGTAAGTGAAGGTATCTATTGCATTAACTTGCTTCATCGATCTGGTTTCCAAATTTGCCAACTAATGGGGAAAAAGACTAAAGCCTACCAATGGGAAATCACTTTAAGCTATTTGAAAATGTAGTTGTATTTACAGCACACTATTTTATTTGATTAACAGGGAAGCCTTGAAGAGTTTTAAGTGACTGAAATGTTTATAAGTCATTAAGGGTTTTTGATCCCTGCTGGGTTTAACACACAGGATCAACTGCCATGCACCAAATGGATTATACTGCATCAGCTTCTGCAGCCCCGGGACTGCATAGAGTTTAGATAGAATAAAGCCACAGTGTAAAGTCATCACTGCTGTACAAACATAATTAAATATTCATGGAAGTGGAATAGATAGATACCTTAGTTATTTGTTGTGTGGCTATACTGGGCGAAATGGGAGAAAGCAGTTACACG